>NC_083429.1:32965393-34203726 GCF_020745735.1 Hemiscyllium ocellatum
CGGTTACATTATAGTGGTTTGTAAAATCATGAAGAGAATAGATAGAGTGAAAAGCGAAGTCATTTTCTCAGCATAAGGGTGTTCAAAACTAGAGGGTATATGTTTAAGGTGAGAGGAAAAGGATTGAAAAGGGAACTAAGGGCCAACTTTTTCACACAGAGAGAAAAAAAACTCACAGAGGCAGGCACAATTACAGCATCTGGATGGGTATATGTATAGGAACAAACGGTTTAGAGGGATATGAGCCAAATGCTCACATATGGGACGAGATTAATTTAGAATATCTGGTTTTCATGGACAAGTTGGACTGAAAGGTCTGTTTCCATGCTATGCAACTCTATGACCTGCACCCACACCTTCCCCACACCGCCATCCAAGGTCCCAGTGGCAGAGATTTTTCTGCACATCCACCCACCTCATTTACTGTGTTTGCTCTCAATGTGGTTTCCTCTACATCTCACAGAACATTTCCGGAAACATCTCTGGGATACATGCACCAAACAACCCTGCCAACCACTTCAACTCTCCCTCCCACTCCACCAAGGACATATCAACCATACGGCAACATCGATTTCACTAGTTTCCAAATTTCCTCTCCCCTATCTCATCCCAGATCCAACCCTCCAACTCGACACTGCCCTCTTGACGTGTCCTATCTGTCCAACTTCTTTCCTACCTATCTGCTCCACCCTACCCATTGACCTGTCACTCTTACTACCCCCAACTGCATCCATCCCTACCTTCCTATTTATCTCTCATCCATCTCTCCCCTCCACCTTCCTGATGAAGAGCTTATGCCCGAAATGCCGACTCTCTTGCTCCTTGGATGCTGTCTAATCTGCTGCTTTTCCAGCGCCACACTATTCAACTCTATGACTCTACCTGGTAAACTATTTTGTTTTATTAAAATGAGATGGATACTGATGGTTGTTTTTTTTTAGGATTCTTCTGTGAAGGTATTGGGCTGTTTCATCCGACTGGCCTCTGTGTATCTGGTTATTACTGCCCAGGAGGACAGAGTTCTCCCACCCCAGCAAACCTTTCATGTCCTCCTGGGTCCAGGTGTCCAGCAGGAAGTCCCAGTCCTGACCCTTGTCCAAGAGGTAAACTACTTCTATTAAAAGAAAACTATCCAGAAATTTAGTGAATTTATATGCTTTTTTTTTGTTTTCTGCATTCACCCTGCTCATTTGAGTTACCTTGGCCATTGCTTCTATTTCCTTCTTCAAGTTACTTTGTCTATTAGATAGTGTTAAGACGGACCCGCGGGGTCCCGTCTTTGCATGTTCTTTTGGAAGGAGAGACCCACACTGGCAACTTTAGTTTGGCGCAGACTGCCGTTTATTCACAGAATCTTAACTGATACAACGAATTATCAAGCATGCATTCGTTGGAGAAGGCGTTCTGCCCCCTCGTTCGGACTTGGCACAGTTATACTTCGCGCTGCCTGGAGTCCCCGGTTAGATTTCCCTTATCCGCCTTCCTCATTGGTCCATTCATCTGCGCACGATGGGATCCGTCTTCCCATTGGCCGCATCGAGATGCCTGTCCAGCTCCCGCTGTGCTTGACAATGGCACAGACGTCCTGGGGCCAGCGGTTCCGATCCCGTAATCAATAGTTCATTGTTTAGAGAATCAACTCTCATTACTATGCGTCTGACAGGCTAGTCGTTTTCCGAGATTTAATCAATAGTTTCAGTAAGTAAATTAACAGGTACTTTTATCAACTATGAGTTCCGATAGAGCAATTCACACTGTCTGACAGTTACCGGTTCCTTTATCAATTATGAGTTCCGATAGTATGAGTTCCGATAGAGCAATTCACACTGTCTGACAGTTACAGGTTCCTTTATCACCTATGAGTTTCGATGGAACAATCGACACTGGCTGGCAGATACAGGCTCCATGATTTAATTAACAAAATGTATATCAATTACGAGCTCCAGACAGGTAGTCATGCAGTTGCCAGCATCAGCCCGCATGGCTGTTATTAACCGTTTCAGGGCTGGAACTAGAAGTGTCTGCTGCAGTAATAGTATTACCCTCCCTAGCCCTACATTAAACACCCCAGTAGTGAAATCACCCCAACAATAGATTGAGCTTATGACTTCAATCATAATTTGATGGTAGACAAATCAGCTCTTTTACCTCTCTCAGAATGAGATAACCTAAATATCTCCTCTGGAGATCACCAAACTCATCCATAAAACTCATACGTTGAACTCATGACTTCAACTGATCTTTCTGTTTCATCAACTAAATTAGAAGGATGATTTTTCTCATCCTGTGCCCAATTGTATTGGACCATCGAGGGAAAGTGAATGTAACAGTAGAGTGAAGTACTCATCAATAAAATCCATTAACTCAAAATGGAAGGAAAGTCAAAGGTATTCTATCAGAGCTGTTCCTTCTGCCTTGTGATTCTGTACACCTGAGTAGAGGTATATGGCTCTTTACCGCTCTTTCCTGATCTCCTTTAATAGTTTGATCCTTAAATCCATTTTCAAAATATCTTAATTGGCTTGACTTCAAAGAGCATGCTGTTTCATGAAAAGAATGCATCTGATTCACACCGGATTTTAGGTGTCTCATATTATATTTTTAAATTAATCTCTTTGTACCCAATTCTCTGACAAGTAAAGATGATAGTTTCTGTTTACACTTTTTTATGCAGTGCATGTGATGCAGGTTCTTTTGCAATGCTGTTCGGTAAGAAATTGCAGAATGTTGGTCCAGAGGCAATGAGTGTACTTCGGTATATCCGAGTCAGGATGTTGTGTATTTTGAAGGGAATCTTAAGGTGTTGGTTTTCTCTACATTGCCCTCTTGTCTTCCTGTGTAGCAGTAATGGTTTTTGGAAATGCTGCCCATGATAATTTGGTTAACTAACACCCAGTGTAGATATAAGAAACCAACCAGAACTGAGAAGCTAACCTATATCACACATCAGCAATTATTTTAGGTTCTTTATCAAAGTATTTCCTTTTCCATGGCTAATAATACTCACAACAATCTTTGTGATTAATAGGTTTCTATCAGGCACTGCAAGGCCAGTTTGAGTGTAATCCTTGTCCTGCTGGAAGCTACTGCTATACATCTGAATTGGACAAGTGGGGAGTTGAAGCCCCTCAGCGATGTCCACCTGGGCATTTCTGTCCACCAAGAACAGAATTTGGTACCCAGTACAAATGTCCTCCTGGAACTTTCAGCAACAAAGAAGGACAAATCTCAGCAGGTAAATACTTCTCCTCAAGAACTGTTCATTAAGAAGAAATAATGGTATTGTGACAGAAGAGGGCGGTCAATCTAGTACTATGTCTGTTCTGAAGGGCAACAAATAAATCTAGTGCATGGTTTTTAAAAGATGCTGTATTTCATCAGAATAATCGTTGTCAATATCCTGCTCCTGTTCTTCTGACAGTGTTGGCATCTCAATTAGTGCCCAGTTATGTTAAGTTGCCAATTGTGTCAGGTTAAGCTGGACTCATCAACAGGAGTTGGGTTGAGTCCATTGAGGTGACTCCTAAAAGTGAATGACATTTGGACCATAAGATCACAAGAAAAAGAAATAAGTAGGCAGCCATTTGGCCACTTGAGCCTGCTCCACCATTCACTAGTATCATGACTCATCCAGCATTCCTGACAACCACTTTCCTGCCTGTTCCCTGTAAACCTGGATTCCCCTACTATCAAGAATATATCAATCTCAGCCTTCAAAATGCACAAGAACTCTGCCCCCACAGCTCTCTGTGGCAAGGAATTCCAAAGACTTGCACCCTCTGAGTGAAGAAAGTCCTCCTCATTTCAGTCATAATGAATCAGGGATAGTGGAGGGAATTTGTGCCTGGAGTCAGAGGAGGTAGGGGAGATCTTTAATGAACACTTTGTTTCAGTATTCACTAGTGACAGGGACCTTGTCATTTGTGAGGACAGTGTGAATCTTCTCTGAACAGCTTCCAGTGCAATCATTGTTATACGTGCAGGCTGCTGTTTCTTTCCGTGGAGGTTTGATGCTTTCAACTTCGGTGTGCTACCTGCAAACAGTGTTTTCAATCAAAAGTGCTGTACCTAACAATTGGCTCTGATCTGTATATCTATTAATGTCCTGCAGCTAATTTGAACATTCACCTGTTCATGATTCAGTGTATTTAAGCACTAAATACTTAAAATAATGGGACTATTACATGCTAATAACTGTCTCTATCACTGCCATCTTCAATTGCTCCCACTTCTGTGTCCTCTTGTGTACAATGTAGATTTTTTAAAAAAGCTTATTTGAAGAATTTTTTTCTGTTTCTAGCCGAGTGTGACCTTTGCCCCCCGGGGCAGTTCTGTGGTCAAGAAGGTCTGATTGAACCTTCTGGTTCCTGTCTGACTGGTTTTTATTGCTTCAGGGGAGCAATGTACCCCAATCCAACTGACGGCATCACTGGTGATATTTGTCCAATGGGCAAGTTCTGTGCAGCAGGCTCTGTCGCAGGTAAGAAACCTTCATATTTTAAAACAAAATCTGTGCACATATATACCTGATATATGAAAGCATTGGCTTATTTCTATTAGCGTTGTGTACATAGTTTGGAATTATTTATGGGCCAGATAATTATATAAGTATGCTTGAACTGAAGTAGGATATTGTAAATGAGCACTTCCCCTAAATAAACGCCTTGCAAATGTGAAACTCCTGTAATGAAAAATGAATGCAGTTTTTGAAAATTTTGCTAATGGGCTCTTTAAGTAAAAGGGAGCACAAGGACTTGTAACAGTATTTTGTTGTAATACGCACTACTTATCACAGCTTGCTCCCCATAAGGGTCTTGTCAACGTGACTTCAATGGTTGCACAAAAGAATACCTCTGAAAATAAATATCTTACCTTTTATTACTCCTCTTAAATATTTGTATTTTTTTCCATTAAAGACACCAGAGTTGCTTTTTTCCTTTGTCACTATCTTTAGTTCTTGTCTGTCATTATTTTCCTTACTGCTCTAATCATTACCACAGACTATTGCCCAGATATATGGTCAAATATGGAATAATATGTATTGAGAGGAAATGACAACACAGGCCCATATAAGGAAATACCAACCCTCTTGCTTATTGATTTCAGTATAAGATAATTATAGGATAAAGCTTGCCAGGTTTTGATCCGACCCAACACATAAACCTATTCAAGGGAAAGTGATGTTTGGAGCACGGGATACATGGGCAGCACATTTTGATTATTTCTCCAGTCTTTAAAATAAATTCCCAGGAATTTGAGAGTGCCACAAGTCATTTACTTGGGTTGGAGTTAATGCAGCCAATCTTTATGACAGAATCGAAGGCTGATAAATTTTTGCTTATCAAGCTCACAAAAATGAACCATTTGATCTGATATTTTTCAAAAAACAAAATGCAGGTGTTGACTGTCCAATTGGCCACTACAGCAATAAGACTGGTTTGACTTCTCCAAGTGATTGCACCCCTTGCGATCCTGGCTTCTACTGTAGTCGTCCTGGATTGACAGCCCCACAGGGTCCATGTGCAAGAGGATATTACTGCAGACTAGGTAACAGCAAATTTCTTCACATATTTCCTTTGAACATGGGCATGTTGAAAAGTGTATGTTTGCAACTTATCCGTTTTGGGTGATGGTTTACATAATAGATTGGTTGCCAGGCAACTTCTCTCCATGTAAATTGATCAGATTTATTGCATTTAATAACTTGCCATACTGAATTTTAGACTATCACTCCCTGCTAGTTCAATACCAGTACTTAACCGTGTTCAATTTATTTGATTACGAGACTAATTCAAGTTTATATAGTATTCAGCAGTACAAAATGTATCCTACTCTAGAATATTGCAATGAATATAATGAGAAAACAAAACATTGAGGCTGCTTAACTTTTAAAAAAAAATGAGGTTGGAGCTAGGATTGTCCTTAAACATTCAGGTTTTGATTTTTTAAATCATTTTATTGCTTCAAATTTGTGTTGGGTGCTTACTGTATGTATATTGATTATCAGAAACAAGGTGGGCAATATGCACAGTTTGCTATCTGATGTGAAATTATTTATATCTGTATTTGCCTCTCTAAATCTAAGGTATAAAGATGTGTATAGATACAAAGTGTATCCATTTACAATTTTATCCTACATTTCGAACAGGAGAAACCACATTATTAACAATCCCTTTGGCAAAAAAGATGACGTGAAGCATTAGGCATGAAGTAGGAAGACAATTATCATTACATGCAAATAATGTAATACATCAAAATAATGTTTAGCACTTAATAAAATGCAACTGGTAGCTGCTGCTGCAGCCTTTCAAAAAGCTATTTAAACCATGATGGGATGAATTTGTAGAGTAACACTTGCACCATAGTGAGACCTGCAACCTTCTCCCTGGGCAGCCAAATTTAACATACGTCTCAATGATACAATAAGAAATATAAATTAATAGATTGTCTTTCTCTAGCTTAGAGTAACAATCTAACTGCAGTGTGTTTTAATGTGATTAATCATCATTTAATCCAGAGTTAGGGAGACTGTTTATTTGTTTGTTTGTTGGATGAGGAGTCTAGGATGTTCACCAGAGGATTGACATCAACTGAAAGGCTTTTCCCAATGCTGAAGACCTGAAGCGTTCAATCTGTTTTCTCACCACAAACCTCCTGAGGTTCTCCTGCAATTTCTGTTTCTGTTTCAGATTTCAAGCAACCACAGTTCTTTTTATATTATTATAACTGAATGTAGCATCATGGGTGAAAATGAGTCAGTCACAAGCAGTGATCTCTTCAAACTGAGAATGATTGGGCGTATCAGCAAGTGTAGAATCTAGAACCTAAACTCATACTGTACAAAGCTACGTTTTGTTGATGCATTTCAAGATCCTTTGAATGGAGAGAGAAAAATTTCTGGAACATATTGCATAGTTAATTATCTACTTTTGAATTATTAGGTATAACAAGAACAAAATGTCATTAACTATTTGGGATTACAGAGCATTGCTTGATCTTTACAGGTGCTCAGTCACCAAATCCAGATAATGGCATTGAAGGTGCTATTTGCCCTGCTGGTTATTACTGCGTGAGTGGGACTGAGAGGCCAGTGCCTTGTCCAGTTGGGACCTACAATCCTTCAGAAGGTATAAGTAACTTATGAAACATAAGTCAAAGTCATATTCAACATTTTAATACGTGAAATCACAAAGAATATCCTCTGTACAATATCAATATGCTTAACTTCACAACACATATGCAATTTCTCTTCCATGTTCACTATAGTTCTATTTTAGAAATAATTAAATTATAATAGACTGTCAGCAGCAACCTTTGATGTCAAATTTCTCGTGATTTTAGTCAACTTCCCAATAAAACTGATTCTGAGATCCATATGTCAGTTGTTAATATATAAACATAAATATTTGCAGAGATCTCCATTTGAGTTCATTTGGTGTCGGATGCCAGTCAAAAGAGGAAAATCAACTGGATTGGAGCACAAGCCTGAAAGACACCCAATTTTCTACCCTGCTAATTTACTTCAGAAATATGAGTTGCAACCCTTCTGATTTTCCAACTGTGTTGCATCCAGGCGAACATGTATGGCACTGAAAAGGGCTATCTGTGAACACCCTGCACCAGAATTCACTACTTTATAATGCCAGACCATTTTATTTCTAAAAGAGTGTGGTGGAGAAACACAGCAGGTCCAGCAGCATCTGTTGAGAGAAAAGTAGAGCTAACATCTCAAATCATCACCCTTCTTTGAAACGTTAACCCTGTTTTTCTTTCAACAGCTGCTACCGACCTGCTGTGTTTCTCCACCACACTCTTCTCGAAGTAAAATGGTCTGGCAATATAAAGTAATGAATTCTGGTGCGGGGGTTCACAGGTAGCCCTTTCTCAGTGCCATACATGTTTGCCTGAGTGCAACACAGTTGGAAATTCAAAAGGGTTGCAACTCATATTTCTGAAGTAAATTAGCAGGGCGGAAAATTGAGCGCACTCTGTTTTTGTTTTCTAATGACAACATCTGCAGTTCTTTGCATTTAATTTGTTTCTAACACGGGAATGATCCGGTGCTTTCTGTAGGAAGGGATTCAGTGGCTGGTTGTTTGCCATGTGATCCAGGACATTACTGTGGAAACATTGGCCTCATTCAACCCAGTGGCCTGTGTTTTGAAGGCTATTATTGCATAGGACACACTTCCCAGCCTACTCCACAAGGTATGTGTAAAAGTGTTTGTTATAATATGAATTCTTTCAATTGAAATATCTAAAGAATTTTCCAATAATCTATCCAGGTAAATGTATTACTTGTCACAGCCTTTTGACAGTAAATAAATTATATTTTCAATGTGAAATGAAGACAGTCTAACAGGCCAGAGAAATTATTTTTACACTAATGGATGTAGCAACTCTAGATATTTCAATGCTTGAACCCAAATGCTGAGATTTGATAGGAATGTCTATATTATTAAAAAATTAGCAATTTATCCTCAGAATTTCTTTTTCTCTAAAACCTCTTTCATTTAAGTGTTGAATTTGTCCTATGTTTTTTAACAAAATTTTTTTGGGGCTTAACTCTGTCACACAGCAATGTGTAAAACAGAATGTAACTTAGTATCAGTAAGGGAGAAGAGTCTAGAATCTACAGTCTACAATGACGAATCAATATTTGAAGAGCAATGTCTTAGATACTAAACTAGAGAGCTTTATTTGAAAATATATTATGTACACAGATAAATAAAGGTGAGTCAAAGCATAAAAGGAGTAAAAATACCTTTCTTGGAGATAAAGATCAGTAGCCTCAGAGACAGTGTACGTGCAGACATCCACAGCATGTGATATCAGACTGGTATCTCATTATGTAGGTAGGAGAATTGGTTTAGAGCATAAACTAAAGCCTGGTGACAGCCAGGGGCTGAATATCCAGAGCCAAGAGCTGAAGTTAAAAGATCCAGCCGTCACAGCTGCAAAGGGAAGCCTCCAAAGGTAGACCACGGAAGACATAGTGGGAAAAGAAGCAGGAAAATTAGAAGAACCTGATGATGAAGAAAGGCCTCAGAAAAATTGAGTTGCAGAACTACAGAGAGTCAAGTCTTTGAAAGATGGAAAATAACCTGAAATACTTTGAAACAAACTGGCAGTACTCTGGAGAAAAAAAACACAGGATTGGAACCTTCAACAGGAAGAGAAGAAAACTTAAAAAAAACTCAGAGGGTCAGTGAGGCATGATGGTCTGTGGGGACAGCAGCTCCAGTACAGAGTCATGGGAAGTTCCTGTGGTGTGGTAATATCACTAGATTAGTAAGGCAGAACGCCTGGCTAATGTTCTGGGGACATGGATTTGAATCCCACAACGGCCAACAATGAAACTTGATAGGGCAGTGAGATTTAATTAAAGACCTCAACATTGCGGGGAGATCAATAGAAATCTTTCCAACCAATTTATATCACTTCAAAGTTTCTTGCAGTTACAGAACTTTGAAATATTTAGAGACCCCTTAGTAGTTAGTGATGGGGATGAGAAGCTTTCCAATTTTCTATAATCTGAGGAGAATATAAGCTACTTTTCTATACAATGCATTCAGAGATGTTATTACAGACCACTGGAACAGGGGGGCATTGAACCTTGATCTCTTGGTCCAGGGGTAGGGACACAGCTATTACGCCACAAGAACACTCAGTAGGGCCATGGAGAATTTAATACTGGAACAGGCAATCTAATTCACATGCAACCAGTAATCAGGAACCAAAATCTACTACAAGGCAACATTGGAAATTCTTCTAATACAGTTGGATGGATCGGCCCCAAAGTGACATCATCACACTCCCAAAAGCCTGCACTGCACCAAAAGCATAGTAACCAATGTCATTGGTCATGTATTATATTCTATAAGATTAGGCTACAAGTTGAATCACAAACACAACAAATGTCCACCAAGGGTGGTAAGTGCTAGAAGTATGGCTAGTTGGTACTTTAGAAAATATTGCCAGTTGACTATGTCTTCATCGCTTCAGAAACAAAGACAAGATCTTGCAAAAACAAAATTTCCAGCACCAAGGGAAATGTTCGAAAAGTTAAGAATACAGAATAAGCGGTGAAGACAGCATTCCAAAGTGAGGTCAAAGTGAGTCAAAACAGATTCTAGACCAAATTTGAAAATGCAGAGCTTTGAAATGGAATTTAAACTTGACGAAAGAGCAATTGGTTCAATACTGGCAGGCAACTTGTCATGGTTGAAGTCTGCGAGAGTCAGAGCAACAGTTGTAAAACTTCCAAGGTTCAGGTGGCACAGATCATAAGATGCATGGGTAAATAACCACAAAGCTTAGTCAGAGAAGACGAAATATTAGTGTAATATTGTACATGCTGAGGCATCAGAATACCTCATTGTTGAATAGCAATGCACATCTTTGTCCAAGCCTCTTAATTTGAGTATATGCAATACTTCAGTTAAAATGGGAGACAATTTCAGCAAGAGTTTCCAAAGCTATTCCAAAGTTAGGCAAAATAAAGCAGGCGTATCCTATAATTCCATAACGATGCTAAACCCATCTATTTATACACTCTCTGAGGTTTTAAAAAATTATCCTTTGATGAGAGAAATAAAATCTCAGGCGGCCTGATTGAAGTGAGATCCTATCACGAGTAACAGTACTGACACACGTAAAGGTCTTATCATTTTTCTGTATTTTTAATGGACTGTAATGGGAAGCGAATGGTTTTAAAACCAAAGATTATTGAAAGGATTGGTGCATTTTTTAAAAACAAATTATTCAGCGCACGTTGTAAATGCTGTTTAGACAGCTACTTATTTAAGCAATGAAGGAAGGACTAGCGATGGACTGGAGCCAGAGGTGTATACAAAATGAAATTTAGCCAGCAAGAATTAGCTGACTGATCTGTACTATATTGAACAATTTTTCTGCCGCCTTCGCCTCCGTGCCTACTTTCACAACCAAGACTCCCGCCCACCCTCTGACAACCCCTTCTCCGGCCTCCAACGCACCCCATCCACCTGGACACCCCTTGCTGGCCTCTTACCCACCCTCGATCTATTTATAGCCAACTGCCGCCGCGACATTAACCGACTCAACCTGTCCACCCCTCTCACCCACTCCAACCTCTCACCCTCAGAACGTGCAGCCCTCCACTCCCTCCGCTCCAATCCCAACCTCACCATCAAACCCGCAGACAAGGGAGGCACGGTAGTAGTTTGGCGCACCGACCTTTATACCGCTGAGGCCAAACGCCAGCTCGTGGACGCCTCCTCTTATCGCCCCCTTGACCACGACCCCACCTCCCACCACCAAACCATCATCTCCCAGACCATCCATGACCTCATCACCTCAGGGGATCTCCCATCCACCGCCTCCAACCTCATAGTCCCACAACCCCGCACCACCCGTTTCTACCTCCTGCCCAAAATCCACAAACCTGACTGCCCCGGCCAACCCATTGTCTCAGCCTGCTCCTGCCCCACCGAACTCATCTCCGCATACCTCGACACGGTTCTGTCCCCTTTAGTCCAAGAACTCCCCACCTACGTTCGGGACACCACCCATGCCCTCCACCTCCTCCAGGATTTTCACTTTCCCGGTCCCCAACGCCTTATTTTCACGATGGACATCCAGTCCCTGTACACCTCCATCGCCCATCACGAAGGACTCAAAGCCCTCCGCTTCTTCCTTTCCCGCCGCACCAACCAGTACCCTTCCACTGACACCCTCCTTCGACTGACTGAACTGGTCCTCACCCTGAATAACTTCTCTTTTCAATCCTCCCACTTCCTCCAAACTAAAGGAGTTGCCATGGGCACCCGCATGGGCCCCAGCTATGCCTGTCTCTTCGTAGGATATGTGGAACAGTCCATCTTCCGCAACTACACTGGCACCACCCCCCACCTTTTCCTCCGCTACATCGATGACTGTATCGGCGCTGCCTCGTGCTCCCACGAGGAGGTTGAACAGTTCATCAACTTTACTAACACCTTCCATCCCAACCTCAAATTCACCTGGACTGTCTCAGACTCCTCCCTCCCGTTCCTAGACCTTTCCATTTCTATCTCGGGCGACCGACTCAACACAGACATCTACTATAAACCGACTGACTCCCACAGCTACCTGGACTATACCTCCTCCCACCCTGCCCCCTGTAAAAACTCCATCCGATATTCCCAATTCCTTCGTCTCCGCCGCATCTGCTCCCAGGAGGACCAGTTCCAACACCGCACAGCCCAGATGGCCTCCTTCTTCAAGGACCGCAGATTCCCCCAGACGTGATCGACGATGCCCTCCACCGCATCTCCTCCACTTCCCGCTCCTCCGCCCTTGAGGCCCGCTCCTCCAACCGCCACCAAGACAGAACCCCACTGGTTCTCACCTACCACCCCACCAACCTCCGTATACAACGTATCATCCGCCGTCATTTCCGCCACCTCCAAACGGACCCCACCACCAGGGATATATTTCCCTCCCCTCCCCTATCAGCGTTCCGCAAAGACCACTCCCTTCGTGACTCCCTCGTCAGATCCACACCCCCCACCAACCCAACCTCCACTCACGGCACTTTCCCCTGCAACCGCAGGAAATGTAAAACTTGCGCCCACACCTCCTCCCTCACTTCCCTCCAAGGCCCCAAGGGATCCTTCCATATCCGCCACAAGTTCACCTGTACCTCTACACACATCATCTATTGCATCTGCTGCACCCGATGTGGCCTCCTCTATATTGGGGAGACAGGCCGCTTACTTGCGGAACGCTTCAGAGAACACCTCTGGGACGCCCGGACCAACCAACCCAACCATCCCGTGGCTCAACACTTTAACTCTCCCTCCCACTCCACCGAGGACATGCAGGTCCTTGGACTCCTCCACCGGCAGAACATAACAACACGACGGCTAGAGGAGGAGCGCCTCATCTTCCGCCTGGGAACCCTCCAACCACAAGGAATTAACTCAGATTTCTCCAGTTTCCTCATTTCCCCTCCCCCACCTTGTCTCAGTCGGTTCCCTCAACTCAGCACCGCCCTCCTAACCTGCAATCTTCTTCCTGACCTCTCCGCCCCCACCCCACTCCGGCCTATCACCCTCACCTTGACCTCCTTCCACCTATCACATCTCTATCGCCCCCTCCCCCAAGTCCCTCCTCCCTACCTTTTATCTTAGCCTGCTTGGCACTCTCTCCTCATTCCTGATGAAGGGCTTATGCCCGAAACGTCAAATTTCCTATTCCTTGGATGCTGCCTAACCTGCTGTGCTTTAACCAGCAACACATTTTCAGCTGTACAATGATAACCAATTATCAGTGACAAAGGCCTTCTGTCTGCTAGCAACTGTGTGATTGGCTCTTGGGTGCAATTCATAGTTCATTTCAAATATGCTTAGAGGAATAGTTTAGTTCTGGAATAATTATTGTGGTAAAGGGGAGATTATTAAAATGTGCTTGGGCTTTTGTAATTGCCAGAACACCTGAAAAAAAAATGCAGTTCTGAAGATTGCCCTTTTTTGTTTCATAGATTGAAATAGACATATAATCTATAAATCAGCAGGTGGGTTTACATGTCAAGATTAGAGTGGTGCTGGAAAAGCACAGCAGGTCAGGCAGTATCCGAGGAGCAGGAAAATCGGCATTGATTTTCCTGCTCCTCGATGCTGCCCGACCTGCTGTGCTTTTCCAGCACCACTCTAATCATGACTCTGATCTCCACTTTCTGCAGTCCTCACTTTTGCCTAGGTGGGTTTAATTAGCTGGAGAAATTGTAAATATGTGATAATTAGATTAAAGGTTGTTTTAACAATAGTCCAGACCAGGGTGATTTGGCCTGAAGATGAACGAAGTATAGGAAGGCTCTTTACTCTCCATTTATCTGGTTGTTTTCTGGGAGAGATTGTTTGTTGCACTTCAGAACTTGTGTGCTTTGCAGGTCACTTAACACACATTAGTCAAAATAAAAAATGCTAGACCTGTGCTGTAAGCATAAAGAGCACTTGCCTCTTCATTAATTGCATGGAACAGAGATAGAGTTTGAATAAGTTAAAATCAGTTTGAATATTGAGGGAACATAAACTAGAAAATTTGAAGTTAGATGATAATCTACAGTAGGTCTCATAGTGTTTTGTTGGAAAATAAAGTAATCAGATTAGTTTGACAATCTTTGAAAATTACCATGAACAAGGGGCTGGCGCCCTCACACTCAGGAGAGTCATTTAAAGTTTCAAGTAACGGCTGGAGCTAAGAAGAATTTTCCAGATGACAGTGATATAGTTACCAATTACTTTCATGGAACATTATCACTTTAAGATGGATGTGTATGGACAGGAATTCTCGAGGAAAGTAGAAAATAAACCTGGATGCTTAGCATGATTAGCTTGCTTAATGCTGAGGAGTGGCAGATGGGGTTTAATTTAGATAAATGCGGGGTGCTGCATTTTGGAAAGGCAGATCAGAGCAGGACTGATACACATAACGGTAAGGTCTTGGGGGGTGTTTCTGAACAAAGAGACCTTGGAGTGCAGGTTCATAGTTCCTTGAAAGTGAAGTTGCAGGTAGATAGGATAGTGAAGAAAGTGTTTGGTATGCTTTCTTTATTGGTCAGAGTATTGAGTACAGGAGTTGGGAGGTCATGTTATGGCTGTATAGGACATTGGTTAAGCAGCCTTTTGAAATATTGTGTGCAATTCTGCTTTCCCTCCAATTGAAAGGATATTGTGAAACTTGAAAGAGTTCAGAAAGGATTTACAAGGATGTAGCCAGAGTTGGAGGATTTGAGCTACAGGGAGAGACTGAATAGGCTGGGGCTGTTTTTCATGGAGTGTCGGAGGCTGAGGGGTGACCTTATACAGGTTTATAAAATCCATGAGTAGCATGGGTAGGATAAATAGGCAAGGTCTTTTCCCTGGGGTCGGAGAGTCCAGAACTAGAGGGCATAGGTTTAGGGTGAGAGGGGAAAGATATAAAAGAGACTTCAGGGGCTGCTTTTTCACACAGAGGGTGGGACGTGTATGGAATGAGCTGCCAGAGGAAATGGTGGAGGCTGGTACAATTACAGCAATTAAAAGGCACCTGGATGGGCATGTGAATAGAAAGGGTTTAGAGCGATATGGGCCATAGATTAGATTAAGATATTTGATTGGCATGGACTGAAGTGTCTGTTTCTGTGTGTACATCTCTGTGACTCTAAGTCTTTTATATAATAATGTTTGTTTTGTTAAAAGAAAGTAACATCTTGTGATATAGTTGATCTAGTGAAAACAAGAGAACAGATTTATTTTTAAACATTGATAGTTCCTAACCAGATCATAGCACAAAGCTTTCCCTAACATCATTGCTGGTATTGTCAATTATAATCTAATCAGTGAAGGTGGAAACCTATAAAATCATTCAGCACAGATAAAAGTTATGACTTGTATCCCTAATACATTGCTTTATTTCAGATGGAGAAAATGGAGGTGTTTGCCCTGAAGGATTTTACTGTCAAGCTGGAACCTATAAACCTGTCTCTTGCCCAATTGGGACCTTCCTGAATCATAGTGGTGGAACAGAGTGTGTTGTGTGTCCTGCAGGATTTTATTGTATCTATGGCAGGAAGATTAATCCATGTCCATTAGGATTTTATTGTCCTGAAGGTACAGGAGCAGACATTGCACCTTGCCCTGCAGGTGAGTAGGAGACAAATATAATTGCTTTGTGACGTTGGTTTCAGCATGATCATTACGATTTATATATTTCAAATAAACAGCTGAATTTTTGTTAAATGTATTATTTCACAGTAATTATGAAATGCAATTGTAAATACCATAGTTTAAACTATTTCAAATTTAAGTAAACTTGGAAGTGGACTTTCCTGCTCATTGTAGTCTTGCGGTATGATTGTTCCAATCTCATCTGACAAATTTAGCAGTTGCTGATCGTGCCAAACTGAATTGTTTTCAAATTTTCTTTCTGCCAAACAGACCACAAGAGGGTCAGTGGTGTTATGGCAGATTTTATCTAAATATAGGAATTTTTTTTTCTGTTTTAAGTATAATAGTAGGAAAGTGATTAAAGCAAATCCTTCATTCATAAAATTGAGGGATATAGGGATAACACAGGTTTAAAAAAAATGTTCATTTTAATCCTGATTATATTGAATGGCAGTGGAGGCTGAGTAGATCGTATGCACAACTCTTTTTACATAGAACATAGAAAAATACAGCGCAGTACAGGCCTTTCGGCCCTCGATGTTGCGCCAATCCAAGCCCACCTAACCTACACTAGCCCACTATCCTCCATATGCCTATCCAATGCCCATTTAAATGCCCATAAAGAGGGAGAGTCCACCACTGTTACTGGCAGGGCATTCCATGAATTCACGACTCGCTGAGTAAATAATCTACCCCTAACATCTGTCCTATACCTACCACCCCTTAATTTAAAGCTATGCCCCCTCGTAATATGTGACTCCATATGTGGAAAAAGGTTCTCATGGTCAACCCTATCTAAACCCCTATCTACAGTCTTTCATGATCTTAATCAGAGCCTTGTAGCAAGTTTGCAGTTGCTCAGCCCATCATTCCTGTGGTAGCTTGAAGGAGCTATAGGATTAGATCCACTAAGCTGCTGGTCAGCCACGATCTGAATTCTTTACTTTCTTTCAGTCTTTATCCACTTCAGTTTTTTTTTTGAAGGCTACTGTTGACAAGAATTTAAACTCCTTCAACTCTCTGTAATTTTTTTTCAATTAAAATTCAACAAGTACATAAATAACTTAGAGAGATGTACTTTTTTTTTTACCTCAGGAACATATGGTGAACATATGGGTTTGAAAGAAGAGAATGATTGCTTTCCATGTAAAGGGGGATCCTATTGTGCGCGAGATGGTCTTTCTTCACCACAAGGGAAATGTGATCCTGGACATTACTGCATCTCAGGTAAAAGGAAAATAGAATTTTGATCCAAGCCAGAGTCTGTCAAAGCAATAACGAAAGGTGAAAACCTTAGAATAAATGATGGGAGCATTGTCAGTATGAATATATTTTAGATATTGTGATTTTGAAATTCTACAACCCTTCACCAATAATCATATTCATATACTTGAGTTCTTCAATATTTTTAGTGAGAAATTTTGTTCCAGAGAGATATCTTGTCTCCAGGAGAGGAAAAGTAATTAATCCATATGTTTAAATTCTCTTTACTGGGGAACTGGACAAATTGAATTGCCAAGGGTATTAATACCAGAGCAAAATATCGCAGTTGCTGGGAACCTGAAGTGAAAACAAAAAGTGCTGGAATTCTCTGCAGGTTTGGCTGCAGCTGCATGGAGAGACATGGAGTTAATGGGCTGAATTTTACCATAAATTGGTTACGTGTCAATTTAGGGTAGTTTTGTGGAGGACTTCCTTCCCTGAGCCCCCAGTGAATCTTCTCTCTCGATTCTCAACAGCTCACTTCATTATCTCTGCACCACATCTCTACACCAGCTCTGCTGCACCAACACTGCTCTACAGCTGGAGTACCCTGTCACTCTGGGAGCTTCCAGGATTCCTATCACCAGCACCATTTCTAAAGCCCAGTCAGTTAAGCACTACCAGGCAAGAGCTGCTCTTTGCAGTGAACATAGTAGGAGGGGATTGAAAAAAAGGCTTCTGAAGGCATATATGTGGCATAAGATGTGTTATTGCAAATACAATTGCACATTTGTAATTGAATTGTTCTTTAAGAACGAAGATACAAATGATTACCCATTCTTAGCATCATCCCATCTTAGAACCCTGTCCAAGGGACAGCTACCCTTTCTTTAATTTCTATTCATAGAATCCCTACAGTTTGGAAACAGGACCATCTGCTCATCCAGTTCACACCAGCCTTCCGAAGAGCACCCCACTCAGACCCACCCTCTTACTGTATCCTTATAACCCTGGATTTTCCATGGCTAATCCACCTAGCCTGCACATCTTCGAACTGTGGGAAGAAACTGGAGCACCTGGAGAAAAAACCCACACAGACACAAGGGAGATTATGAATCCATGCAGACAGTCTCCCAAAGCTGGAATTAAATCTGAGTCCCTGGGTGCTGTGAGGCAGCAGTGCTAACCACTGAGCCACTGATTTAGTTTTCCTTTTGTTTTTTTCTGATTTTTTTGGCTTGAGAGATGACTTTCAGTGGCTTCCAGCGAGGTAGATGCTCTGTTACTTATGAAATCCTGAGCCAGAATCATGTTGTCTATGAATGATTTAGCACCATGTTTCCCAGGAACACGCTGTATGTTTACAGTAGAGAGAGGTGGCCAACGTATGGCCCTGCTCCTGCCCTGAATCGAATGGCATTTTGCACTGGCCAAAGTCAGTTATCCCAGACCAATCAGTGATCCACAGGCCTAGGGTATTGTTAGATTTATGTAGGATTCTCACTAAGAGGCATTCAGTCATAATCCCACAGGTGGTAGCTTCACGCCATTGGTTCCTCAGTCAAGCACATTCACCAAATGTCAAAACCTGTGGTTCCTTTCATACTGAGCAGGAGTACCATTGCAACAACACATCAGTAGTAAGGTAAATCTAATGTGTCTCATGACGGTCTAACCCAGCTCACATTCTCTGATAACGGGTAATTCGGAAACAACAAAGTCAAAAAAAAATCAAATACAGGAAAGCTGTACTTGCTTCTTGGAATAGACAGGAATGGCTGGCCATTTGAGCAACAACAGATTTAAAGTTGGTGAAAGATCATGACATTCTAATGGAACCAAATGTCAAATAAGTCCAGACTGGCTTGTTACACCAGTGATGCACAATCGATCATGCAGAAGATGATGACACTCCTATTCAGTTTCCTCGTCTTTCTCTTCAGAAGATTATTACTGCTCGCCTAGCTCTTCAGTCCATCACATTCTCTTTTTGAACCTTCTGGTTGGGCAAAGCACAGCATGCAAAGATTATGCAGCATTCTCTCCAAGGAGTGTATCCCAGACCAATCTAAGCATCATATTCGTATCTTCAGTGGGCCTGCCCTCTACTCCACCATGACCCTGATTGAATAACAGGCAGCTTCATCAACATTCAACCTCAATCTGGTGTTTGTGCCATGGAGTTATCAGCCATGATAACAGAGAATCACTGGAGACTTCTAGTAAACATCTTTGCAAGACATCCAGACTTTGAAACGAAGCAGGAACATGGGAGTTTTCAAGGATATAAGTATCATGGGTGCTCCCAGTGATGTTTCTTCTTTTGGGAGGATCCAGGGATCACTGCTTAAAAATCAAGGATTTGACCATTTGAAACAGATGGTACAAAAGTGTTTCCTCTGTGGATCACAAATCTTTTAAATTCTCTTCCCAAAAAGGTGATGGAGGTAGAGTATTTTTAGCCAATGTTTGGATGGCACAATAGGAGGTCGGAGGAGAAGTGGTGGGAATAGCACAGAGTCTGCAAAGTCTAAAGACAGGCTAACTGATTAGATTCTGTATAGTATGGAAACAGGCCCTTCAGCCCATCAAGTGCACACCATCCCACCCACCCCCAATATTTACCCTAACACACTTAACACTTTGGGTAATTTAGTATGGTCAATTCACCAGATCTGCACATCTTTGGATTGTGGGAGGAAACCCATGCAGACACAGTGAGAATGTACAAACTCCCCACAGACAGTCACCCTGTGATGGGGCTTGAACCTGGGTCCCTGGCACTGTGAGGCAGCAGTGCTAACCACTGAGCCACCATGCTGCATCATGTCAATGAGTGGGCAAGAAACTTAGCACGTGTGATATAATGTCAAAAAATGTGAGATAATGCACTTTGGCAGAAAAAAATGGAGGAGCTGAATATTATTTAAATGGAGAAAGACTGCAGAAAGTTCCAGAATAGAGACATTTTGGAGTCTTTATCCATGAATCATAAAAAGCAAGTATTCAAGTTTAGCAAATAATATGAAAGGCACATCAAATGTTGGCTTTTATTTCCCACGGGGTGGAACATAAATTAGGGAAGTCTTGCCAAAACAATACAAAGCACCAGTAAGACACCACTTAGAATATTGTAAATAGTTTTGGTCACACATTGAGAGGAGAGATGAGAAGAAATTTTTTCTCTAAGAAGGTACCTATGGAATTTTTTATCGCAGAAGATTGTCAAATCTATATTGTAAGAATATCAAGACTGTATTAGATTTTTTAAAAATCAATATGTAGAAAAGGGATATGTAGAAAAGGTAAGAAATTAGAGTTGAGGATTCAAATCTGTCATGATTTCACTGAATGGCCAAACCAACTCAATGGATTAAATAGCCATCTTCTGCTCCTATATAGAAATCCTTCAATCCAACTAGTCCATGCTAAACTTAATCCCAAACTAAATTATTCCCATCTGCCGACCCCTGGCTCATATCCTTCCAGATCTTTCCTATTCATGTATCCATCCAGATGTCTTTTAAATGTTGTAATTCTATACACATCTTAAAATAAACACTAAGACTTTGTTGAAGCATATTATTTAGAAACTTGAGATGGAAAAGCAGTCATATGGTAAAAGAAACTGGAAATAAAGCATCTGGATAATTCTGAAATCATTGAAAAGGATTTTGGTTCTTCTGTGTTTGCAGGAGTAAACGTTCCCAATCCTGGTTCTACCCAGATCTTCTTGGGCAAAGGTGGAAAGTGTGGTGCTGGGCAACAGTGTCCCTCAGGATCAGTTCTACCACAAACATGTCCACCAGGAACCTATACTGAAGAGGAGGGACAGGAGCATTGTAAAACCTGCCCAGCAGGTAAAACATCTTTAAGTGATTAACATCTATCCTTATAGAGATGCTGTATCTTTCTATGTTATTCTACATATGCAACAGGTTGCTGCTCCCTCATCCTTCCTTCTAATTGATCTTGCTACGGTTTCAGAAGTGTTGACACCTGCAACAATTTCCACAGCTCCCTGTTGAGTAAGTGTAATTTGAGTGTTTGCTTAATTTCAATAGTGCTATGTTGATTATGCTATTTTTGTTACGTTTGACCTTTTATTTTGCACTTTCATATTGCTTCATGAATATTAATATATTATGTTTAGATCTGATGAAGCTTTGAAGAGTAAGAAATTACTTAATTGAACCATATGCCTGAGGCATCCCGACAGGGTATGTGTGAGGAGGATATTTCCTCTTATTGGAGAGCCTAGATCTAGGAATCATCACTTAAAGTTCAGAGAACACCCATTTAAAACTGAGATGATGCAAAAAGTTTCCTCTAATGATTATGAGTCTTTGGAACACTCTTCCTGAAAAGGTAGTGGTTGAAGAATCTTTGAATATTTTTAAGGCAAAGGTAGATAAAATCTTGGTGAGGATGTAAAAGGTTATCAGGGATAAGTGGGATTGTGGATTTGAGGTGTCAGTCGGATCACCCAGATTTTATGAAATGGCAGAGCAAAATTGAGGGACTGAATGGCCTTATACTGTTCCTTGTTCATATCTTCTTAGCATTCAGTTCTTCTCAATTGATTTTAAAGGGGCTACCCGAAGGATAAGTGGTCTGATCATGTCCTTTATTTTTAAATTTTTTTGTTTGCAATCCTTTTACTTGCAACCTCTCAAACTGCCAGCATTATGATTAGTAAATTAGTCATTTATTATTGAAGGTGGCAATGTTTTAAGTCTTTGATTCAGTTACAGGAGGATTAGAGACACAAACAAATTTAGTATAGCGCTAGTTGTTTTCAATCTCACCATTGATAATACAACTTATCCAAGGCAAATTATTTAAATAGCTGTTACTAAATTCACAATCATGAATGGTATGCAGAAAGGGCTGTCATAGTCCATCCATCGTGCTGTGGACTTGTCTTAATCATGTGATCAAAATGTTTGATTATAATATTGCAGACTACAACTGAAAATGATCACTCCCACTGCCTCTTTTTTTTAAGATATGGAAGAGCCAGTGTTGGACTGGAGTGGATAAAGTTAAAAATCACACGACACCAAGTTATAGTCCAACAGATTTGTTTGGAAGTTCTAGCTGAAAATGATATATTGAACAAATCTGGGTTTTACATATTAATGAACCAAAACCTGCAACCTATTCTAAAAGATGAAAGACTTAATAGCAATCTAGACTTGTCTAATCTTATCATTTCAGTTGCATGACACTATCTTTTGCTATAAATTCAGTGTGTTATAGTCCTGCTCTACAGCTACCTGATGAAGGAGCAGTGGTCTGAAAGCTAGTGCCCCCATAGGGGCGGCACGGTGGTTCAGTGGTTAGCACTACTGCTTCACAGCGCCAGCTCTTGTGATTTTTATATATTTTTCACAAGTGTTTTCAGCGCATCTAAAATTACTGTCACAATTTAACTGTTGTTGCAGGAAATTACTGCCCTTCCACTTCAATGATTCCTAAACTCTGTCCACCTGGTTATTATTGCCCCACTGCAACAGAGGAAGGCACTCAATATTCCTGCCCTCCAGGAACATACAATGGCCAGTCAGGTATTATAATCATCAATATTGTAAACATAGAGACATCAAACTGTTTCTCATATTGTGAGCTTACTGTGATCAATCCATGATTTTCTGATAGGATTTGACAATTTAGGAAAACTGCATTTATTTCTGAATAAAATTTTGTGGAGCTTGTTTGGAATTACTGAAAAGAATTTGGTGATTTCACTGAGAGAAAACGTTTCTGTAAATGTGGTGGGCTTTTGATGTTAAATTTTATAACAGGGCAATGAGTTAATGCAGGGTGTCTTGAGCCACCTCAGCACTAAGACAAATATTTTATCTTTCTTCAGGCAGCAGAAGTGAGAGAGAATGTCTAGTATGCCCTGCAGGACAGTACTGTAGTGGATCTGGTCTCTCGAAACCCTCTGGGCTTTGTGCTGCAGGTTATTACTGTACTGGAGGATCCACAACTAATAAACCAACACCAAGTCATTTAACGTCTAACATCTCCTTGAACCCCACCTCAGAGTAAGTGCTGAAATCCTCCTTTTGTTCTACTGTATTTAAAAACTATCAGGTACACTTTGTTTCATATGGCCTGAAAATGGATCTCGGTCATTAAATTTTAAGATGCAGGTAGATACTATTCAAAATAGCTGCTGGAAGTATTTTAACATTGCAGCAATTGTTTACAAATGTTTAAATAGATCTGGATTCAGTTGAAATTTCTCAACCTTACCTTGTTGAGGGAAACAGTCTGAATGGTTTCTTGTAATCACAGCAGAAAATGTATGGAATATAATGTTCAATACTTCTGAGACTCAACCTTATCAAGCTGCTTCATGGTGATTGTCCAATATATTGTGTATAAATCCGATGCATGCTTGTTTTAAACTCCATTCCTTCTGATCTTCCCCTTCCAAAGATCTATGGCAATTTATGGTGTATCCAATTTAAGAGGTATAATTCAATTATAAGCTTCCAAGGACCTTCAAAGATTTGAGTTGTCTGTTAACCAACATTCTCATCTAGCCTTACCTAGCGATCTTTTTAGATTGAGGGAAGAGCAAAACAACTGGCTCAGGGATATATTTTTAAGGTGAAAGGACAAAGATTTAAAAAGGACATGAGGGGCAACATTTTTCGCAGAGAGTAATTTGCATGTGGAATGAACAGCTAGAGTGCATGCTGGATGCAAATATAGTTATGATGTTTAAAAGATATTTGGATAAGTTGAATAACAAAGGTTTGGAGGGATATGGGCCAAGTGCAAACAGGTGGGACTGGTTTAGATCGGGAATATGTTCCATGTGGACTGGTTGGGCCAAAATGTCTGTTTCTATGGCTGTATGGCTCCATGACTCTATATCAGAAGACAGTGCTTATCAAATGTTTCTTCTTTTAACAAGATACAATTTAATTGAGCTCATTAGTATAATCAGAAAGGCTGCTGTATCTAGCCTTCCTGCTTCTGGCACTTAAAGAACATAAAAAATAGGAATATGATTGGGTTATAAGGCCCCTTGAGCCTGCTTAGCATCCAATCATGGCTTTACCCCTAATTTCCTGTCTTTCCCCATAATTTTTCACTCTTCTATAGTACATGTTGTACTATATTCTGATTACTAGCTGGACATATTTATGCCAGCTTTGGTAATCTAATTTTTTTTGTCCTCAAAGTTCTAAATAAGTGCAAACTTTCGCAAACTATTCCACTTATTTATTATTTTGATAACCTTACTAGGTACGAGTGGTGTTTCAAGCAACATTATGTGATGGGTGGGCTTTGCCCAGCTGGTTATTATTGTCCAACTGGATCATCTACTCCACTACCATGTGATGGAGGGAAATACTGTTCAAATCCTGGACTTAGTATTCCAACAGGTTTGTTCTTTCTTAATGTTTTATGTGTAACTTACAGTAGAATCAAAATGTCCATTAAAGTTTCAGAACATTTTCAAAAAGAACAATGATAAGGAAAAGTGGTTCATCTGAACAGAAAAGCTGTAGTTCTAATGTTCTTAAAATCTCCTTGAACAATAAATGTAAATTGGCTAGTATTTTATTGCGATCTTTTTCTGCTGTTGCTCCAATACTTTTGTAATCTAATTATTGTAAGAACAATTTCTACTTTCCTCAAATTACATGTAACTGTTGCTCCAGTTGCCTTTAAATGAACGGCTCCCTTGCACTCTGGGATGGGTTATTGTACAAACATTATGTTCTGCAGTAAAACGTAAAGGAGGACTGTGCCAGTTCTGATTATTATTTCCTCCTCTTGCCACAGATGGATGTTTTGCAGGATATTACTGTGATGCTGCCTCCACTCAGCCTGACCAACATATCTGCCCTGCTGGGTTTTACTGCCCAAACAGTACGACTATTCCTGTGCCATGTTTACCTGGTACTTACAGCAACAGCTCTGGTAACGAAAAAGAATCAGACTGCCAGCCTTGTCTGAGTGGACAGTTTTGTGATGGTAAAGATGACTAACAGCTGGATCTAAGTAAATCTTTGTATTTAGGCAAGATTCTGAGGCAGTATAATGGGAAAGAACTATTAAACATAAAATTAGTTTAATCACTTTAGAAATTGTACAAATTTTGACAAATGTTGTAAACATGTCTACTGCTCCTTCTAAGCCTATGCAATTAAAGTGGCAGCTGTTTTCATACAATATTTTTCCCCAAATGACCTGTTCCCAATCATTGCACATCATAATAGGAATGTTGATTACAGCACTCTAGGGGATACTTTACACTAACATTAATGAAGAGAAAATACTGATAAGTTTAGAACTTGCTTTGGCAATTCCAATGATGAAACCTTAATATCTTTATAATGTATTCCTCTGTCCATTACACAACTAGCATTTACTATTGTCAAAAGAACACAGTAAACAATGCACTACAAATGCTGCCCACACTAATTTCTATGCCAGATATTTTTCCCAGATTTTCTGGACCGTAGAGTTCTGTCTGAAAGAGAGCAGATGTCTCTTGCTGTGGGATCTTATGCTATTTTGTGACTACAATAGGATTTCCAGTCTGAAACAATGAATTCTCTGAACGTACAAAGTTAACAATCACACAACACCAGGTTATAATCCAACAGGTTTATTTGGAGGCGCTACCTTTCGGAGCACTGCTCCTACATCAGGTGGTTGTGACATGTCTACTCTCCATTTAACAACTCCTACCCCATCAGCACATCCTCACTGCAGCATGACTGAGAGCAGTGAATTAATATAAAGCAGTTGAATGGCTCTTGCATCTACATATGCATTGGGGTGTTGATGATTCAGTGTCTCTCTCTTCTGTTAGGTTGGTGCTATATTTCTCCTTATTTGCATAAGTGATGTGAAGTTTGTTGGAGAGATTATTATTTAAAAGACATGGGTTATTTAAATATCATCTCTAAAGTGGCACTACTTCCTTTTCAAGGGCCTGGTAATGTGATTCCTGATGGTCCTTGCTCCATGGGATTCTATTGCCCTCCAGGTCAAAGTTCAGCTCGCCCCATGTTGTTTGTTTGTCCAATAAACTTCTATTGTCCTGAAGGAACTTCCATTCCACTACCATGTAGAGGAGGAACTTACCAAACTAATAAAGGCCAAGGATCCTGTGACCCATGTCCAGCTGGTTTCTTTTGTCAGTTCACTAATGGTAAGGAAGTCAACATAATATTTTAACTGGTTTCTAAGTTTCATGGCTGAATACACATATATATGGACAATTGTTCATCAAAGTTTGGTTACTTTACAACCTGAAGAGCTATGCAATTATTTCTTTCACACTTGCTTTGACTCACACATTGTGTCAACTTCAATCTACGATTTTATGATTTTAGAACATGTGGTATATGATTATGTGCCCCCATTGCCTACACCACGACTTTCATGACTTGCTATGAGAAGAGCAATCATACATATTTACAAGGCAGGCTTTAGGCAAAAGAAGGTCAGATTGGAGAGTATCAAGACCACCACTGAATGCTGTCCACGTTCCAGCTGTTGCTCTGTGGCAGATTATCACTGTCAATATATGTGAAAAGATATCATTGGCACATTTGTATACTTTCCAGTTTTCCTGTCACATAATTTGAATCCATACAGATCTCAATATTGTTACAAGTAAGGGTCAGGACTGAACTGGTTGCAGCACCTTCCTGTCATGACCACTGCTATAGAGGAGAAAATTCACAAAGTACAGAGGAACATTGATTATCAGAAGGAAACGGATGGGGAATATTTCATTTGGTTAATCGAGTTCCAGATAAACAAATGCTGGATAACTTAGTTTAGCCAAGCATCCGGATCTTGTGATCCTACCGGATAACCCGATATTCGGATAATTGAATGCCGGATATTTGAGGTTCCTCTGTAATTAATTGTAAGTGAGATTTAGTTAAAGAGGACACTGCAGCAAGCTCTTGTATTGAACTAAGTTGTTAGCATGTATTTGCAAATGCATCTGCCATGGGCTGTTATCCACAATCCTCATTTTATCCAATGAAATGAATGATAAAGACTAGACTTTCATTTGAGGTTAATATGAATTAATTTAGTAAACTGAGCTCTTCAATTGCCTCAGATAATAGAATGAGATATGCTTGAAAAGTCTAATCCATTACATTAAAATGAAAAAGCATATTCATTAAATTATTCAGTAACTTAGAATATTTCAAGGCAATAAGTCATCTACTATTAAATAGCAGTTACACATTTTACTTGTTTTCTTTGTCACTTAAGGTTCTAGTGGGAAGTTGTATGAACCATGTCCTGCAGGTTTCTTCTGTCCAGCTGGCACCACTATGGGCACAGAGCATCCATGTGCCATGGGTACATTTGGTCCTCGACCTGGTTTAGCTCATGAATCAAGCTGTGTGCCCTGTTCACCAGGTAAGAAGCAACTTTAGAATGTATAGAGAAAAGCATGTAATTTCTCTGTTAGAGGGAGTAACCTTAAGCATGCCATATCCTTCTGAAGTAATGATTATTAAATGCTTAAGTTTCTTTGCTTAAAATTTAAAGTTAATATTGCTGAAATTAGATAATTTTATTTTTTGACCAAACTGCACAGAACAGAAGACAGATACTGATATGAAATACAAGTTTAAGAAATTGCATATTTTGCTTAAAGCACATTCCTTGACTTAGGGAAAGTCAAAACAATTTGACTTTTGATGCAAGTATTCTTTATTTGTAGGCAGACCAAAAGCAAATTTTATGCCAAATGAGATAAATATTTAATATTGTGCAATGTAATTCTTCTTCTGACATAACTGGTTCTTGTGCATGTATGCTTTAACAAACACAGTCTAATTTCATTAATGTAATAAAGACATCCCAGAGCACGTCCCAGCAGCCATTTTTTATATAAAAGATTGTTCTCAGGAAGTAGATCATTGCTGTCGTTTCAACCTATCCTTAGGTGCCCTTAGAAGATGACATAATGGGCCAGGATCACCCAGAAGGGATTCAGAATCAAGCATATCACATAAACTGGGTAGCATAGCCTAATACTCTCCCATCTCTGAAGGACCAGTTAACTTATACAAAATAATGGAAGTTTTCATCATCATTGTTTGCTGTTTTATTTAATCAACATCATAATTTGCCGTAGCAATTTGAGGTCAAGAGAAAGTTGCTGGATGAGTATCATGGTGACAACACTGCCCTTCACATGAAGCTCAGCTCGGTTTGTTCAGGCTCTTGTCTGTCTCCCTCACAGGTATGCATTGTGCTTCTCCTGGACTCTCTCATCCTACTGGATCTTGTCATCCTGGATACTACTGCACTGGAAGCGCCATTAGCCCAACTCCCATCAAGCATTTGGTACAATATAGAAACTGGGATTAGAATGCTATGTAATATTATTTAAACAAGATATTTTTATCAAATACTAGAGAATACTGAAGAAATTAATATTGCACATTAACATTTTACATTGAGTCTTCTGACCTTGTACAGTTTCAGTGAGATAATGCTCATGTTGTCATTTAATATTTTTAGGTTCTGAAGTTGATTTTCTTTGTTAATTATTATGCAATTCATAAAGACACTTCACTGAATGAAGAAAGTTTAAAGGAAAATGATGGGTGCTCAGATATACAGGCAGCGTATGTTGAATTAAACCAGAGCTTGCCTTAAAATGTCCAATGAAGGAATTATGAGAGAGAGAGAGAGAGAGAAAGAGAGAGACCATTATCCAACCTGATAGTCACATGACATAGCAACACCAGAACTATTCTTCTTCGTACCAATCAATCTCTAGCAATTAATTCACAATAGACCCAGACATGAAGTGAGAGAAAGTTGTGAGTGATGAGCAGTTTTGTGAACTCTGGCCAAATCTTCTACACTTATCAAGTCATTTATATGCATTAAATGTATCACATAATAACATTTTCTGAAAGTGAAATATCCAATTTGCATTTGAGTGAATCTACACCAACTACTTTCATCACCTTTTGATAAACAGTTGGACTGATTTACAACTCTGTTCTGATCAACCTTAATGCAAAACTTGATTAAAAATGTCGTCTCCTTTTCCTAGCAGCAGACAAGCACATTGAGAGAGTGGCTCAGTGAGATGCAACAGGCTTTTGGATTATCCCAGTTGTCTTCTCCGTATTCTCTTAATAATTGTAATATCCTTCCTGTGCTACAATGATCAGAATTGCTGGAGTATTGTGGGTTGAGTTGTGTCAATATTTTATGATGCAGCAGGATCGTCCCATTATTTCAGCTTTGCATTAAACTTATAGAGCATTCCAACATCTGATCCAGACTTCTTCCATTCCAATGTGAAGCAATATAACTTTCTCAACTAGGAACGTTATTTTCCACCTGCCTGCCAAATTCACGTATACATTAATTTTTCTCTTGTTACTTATCTGCTTTGCTTTGCCATATGTTCTTCAATATCAGTTGCATTTTAATCATGTTCTAGGATTACAGCATTCTATTTAGCTGTTATAGTACAAACCTACATGCTAGGTTTACATCCATAAACAATGAGATTGTAATCATTTATTGGATCGTCAATGTAACAAAGCAGCCAGTAATTATTCTGCTTCCACAATATGCACCCTGTTTGTAGTGTATGCATTAATGTGTTCATTAAAATACATAAATACAAATATTCTAGCACATGTTTCTCTGTCTACTATTCAGTATATTTAAAATTAGGAGTCTCCATAGGATCTTGAATCGATCTGTACTATTTTGCCACATGGCCACTGCTGGCACCTTGCGGTATTTTGTGGCAAAGGATTTTTTTGAGGTAATTCACCTCCACAAATTACGAAGAGAGGTTGACTGAACTCGGACTTTTTCCATTGTAAAAAAGGAAGGAAGAGAGGGGACCTAATTGAGGTGTACAAGCTAATGAGAGGCTAGATAGAGTTGATAGAGTTGAGACTTTTTCCCAGGGCAGAAATTGTTAACATGAGGGGTCATAGTTTTAAGCAGTTTGGCAGAAAGTATAGAGGGGATGTCAGAGGTGGGTTCTTTATGCAGAGAGTTGTGAGAGCATGGAATGCGTTGCCAGCAGCAGTTGTGGAAGCGAGGTCATTGGGGATATTTAAGAGACTGTTGGATATGCATATGGTCACAGAAATTTGAGGGTTCGTACATTAGGTTTACCTTACATGAGGATCAATGGTCAGCACAACATTGTGGGCTGAAGGGCCTGTTCTGTGCTGCACTGTTCTATTTTCTAAATTCTATTATCTGTCTTATTTAGTGGTTAGTAGTGAAGGATATATCACCATGGAATATAATAAACCACTGTGCTTAGATCACAAGATTTTTGCTTTATAGCAACAACAATATGATTTGGTCAAGTCCTACTTTTGATCTGACATAATTACTCGGACCTTATGGAGTTGTATAAATATATCTGCTCCCTCCAAAAGCTGGAGTAGAATTCCCTGCCTTTACCTATCAGTAAAGTGGGTGGAGCCCATGTATTTTTAACATGAACCTCTTCAGAGTTACTACCTTATACAACAATGTCCAGCTTTAATTTTGTGTGTAGCTTTTCGTTGAAGTAATGTTATAGATTGAATTATTAAATATGAGTCAGTAGAGACAGGATTTTGTGTGATGTGAGCTGCTGGATTAATTATACATTTTTTAAAAAATCTTTGTTTTAGGTTGCATTTGATAATACCACTTTTACTGGTAATGATGTCTGTCCCATTGGTCACTACTGTCCAGAGGGTAGTCAGCATCCATGGCCTTGTCCACAGGGATCATACTCACATACAATAGGGCTGGCCAGTGAATCCCAGTGTCAACGCTGTCCTCATGGACACTATTGCAACCAGTTAGGACTGACAGATTCGAGCCAAGCTCAACCTTGTGACCCTGGGTAAGTGTCAACCTCTTCAATCCTAAAATTGATTTGTTATAGAGTCATGCAGCACGGAAACAGACCCTTCAGTCCAACCAGTCCATGCCAAACATCATCCCAAACTAAACTAACCCCAGCTTCCTGCTCCTGGCCTATATCCCTCCAAGCCTTTCCTACTTACGTATCTATCCAAATATCTTTTAAACCTTGCAATTGTATCTGCATCTACCACTTCCCTAGAAAGTTCATTTCATACATGAACCACACTCTATGTAAAAAATTTGCCTATCATATCTCTTTTAGATCTCTCTCCTGTCTCCTTAAAAAATATGCTCCTAGTCTTGAAATCCCCCATCCTAGGGAAAGACAACTACCATTAACTCTATCTATACCTTCATTATTTTATAAATTTCTACCAGGTCACCTCACTCCAGTGAAAAAAATTCCAGCCGATCCAGCCTTCCTCCATAACTTAAACCTTCCATACCTGGCAACATCCTGGTAAATCTCTTCTGAACCCTCTCCAGTTTGATAATATCCTTCCCATATTTCACCTATGTCCTTTTGGATCTCTGACTCTCTCTGTCAGTTTGGGTAGGTTTGGTTTATCATTTTGCCTTCACTTTCTGTGATTATTGTAATTTCTAGCTGAGGCAATTTTGAGATATGTTTAAACCACAACATCCTTTATCACTGGTTAACCTATAGATTGCCAGTGCTTTAGACCATTTGAGCAGCAAGTTATGTTTGCCAATAATGTTGTCACTGTACATTGTCATGATAATAGAAAGAGGAATAAATGAAGTCCGCTCAATCTGTTGTCCAGTCAATCTGATACATGATGTTGCTCTTGTTGGTTGCAGATGATTAGTGAGACAGCCCTGAAAAATTGGCTTGTGTAAAAAGCAACTAAAGTTAAAACATTTCTAGACAATAGGTTCTAACAATTGATTACAATTTGAGCAATTTACTGCATGTGAAGTGCTTCAATGAGGCTAGAAATTAATTTGAAATATTGATACATAATGGTCAGCATCAAAATAGTCTTCTGTTCTGGCCACACTGGGACTGAATATCTGATGTTGTGCAGACCAGGAGGCTGATCCAATACACCCTGGTTTGTACCACAAACTGAGATGAATTTCTAGCCTATTATTTAGTAATATATATTTCTCTGTTCATTTTCAATATTTTCACTAGAAGAAGTCCTCCATTGTTAATATTGCTTATTCTACCAACTACCTGTATGAAAGTACTTTGGTTTCGTAAATAACTTCTCTTAAGCCTATATCTTTTTAAATTTTAAAGTACCTTTCACCATACCTAGTTGTTCTACGCTCATACATGTCATTCATGCAAATGTAACTGTAGCTCTCATCTGAAAATGGATAATTGCTGTTTCTGAATGTATCTATGTATTTTTCACAGGTACGTCTGCCATACTGGAAGTACTGTGCCTCGTCCCTCAGATGGTATTCAGGGTTATGTGTGTCCCAGAGGCCACCGCTGTCCTGCTGGTGTAATCAGAGAGTTAGCCTGTAAAGCTGGTACATACAATCCATCTCCTGGAGCTGGTATTTGCTTGCCTTGCCCTGCTGGTACTGTGTGTAGCAACAGCAGCACAGTGGAACCTACTGCTTGCCCAAAGGGTAACTTATTCTGATTTATCTCAAAGAAGCTCTCACTGACCAATTGCTGAATATGGCAGATGGGGTTTCATTAAGAAAGTGCCAGATTTATTGAAGTTAAGAAATCACACAGCACCAGGTTATAGTCCAACAGGGCAGAAGTGAGGACTGCAGATGCTGGAAACCAGAGTTTAGAACAGAGTGGTGCTGGAAAGGCACAGCAGGTCAGGCAGCATCCAAGGAGCAGGAAAATCAACGTTTGCCCAAAATGTCGATTTTTCTGCTCCTCAGGTGCTGCCTGACCTGCTGTGCTTTTCCAGCACCACTCTGATCTAAACTATAGTCCAACAAGTTTGTTTGGAAGCACTAGCTTTCGAAGCGCTGGTCTTTCATCAGGTGGTTATGGAACAGGCCATAAGACACAGAATTTATAGCAAAAGTTTACAGTGTCATGGAGCTGTAATGGTATGATTAAGCAAATTTAGATTAAGTCTTTCATCTTTGTTCTTATCTAAATTTGCTTAATATATCATTACAGCTCCATGACACTGTAATTCTTTTGCTATAAATTCTGTGCCTTATGGTCTTGTTCCACAACCACCTGATGAAGGAGCAGTGCTTCGAAAGCGAGTGCTTCCAAATTAAACCTGTTGGACTATAACCTGGTAATGTGTGATTTTTAACTTTGCTCGCCCCAGTCCAACACTGGCACCTCCAAATCAAAACGTATTGAAGATCGTCATGTTACAGCACAGCCCACTATAATCAGGGGCAGAGTGTCATAGAGTCAAACCTGTAACATTGGTGTAGCTGATCAAGTCCCACTTTGCCAGTATGTAAACTTCTTTAGCTGACAAGTGAACATTGAAACATTCTCTATCCATAAATGTGAAAGTTAAATGTGCATAAAATTCAACAATGGTGAGACACCATCTGGCCATACCAAATCAAGGTGTTACATTGCACAGAAATGGACTATCCTTTAGACGTAAAATTTGAAAGCTGATTTTCTCTGCATGCTTTAACACCTCATCATACCTTGTGGCCCTGTCAGGGTCTTTGCCTGGAGGTCAATCTGATTAATAGACTTGGCTCCTCATCAGGAGGGAAGCACCCCCCAGACGAGGCCACAGAGCCGATCCTTTATCCTGGGTAGTTAATAAGGCCATAAGAAAGAGCAACAGGAATAAGCCAATCAAGTCCTCAAGTCCACTCCAACATTAATTAGGATCATGACTGATTCAACACTTCTCATGTCCACTTTCCTGCCTTTTCCCTATAATCTTGATTCCCAAATGATCAAAGGTTTATCTTATCCTAAAATATACACAAGGAATTTGCAAATACAGCTCTCTATGCCAAGGAGTTCCAAAGGATCTCAACATATTGAAAGATGAAATTCTTCTTGATCTCAGTGTTAATTTGGTATTTTGATACTATTACCTCTAGTCCTATAATCTCCAATGAGGGGAAACATCCTCTCACATTTATCCTGTCAAATCCCTTAAAAATCCTATCTGTTTCCATGAGCTCACCACTCATTCTTCTAAACTCCATTGAATAGAGTCCCAACCTGTTCAGTCTTTGCTCATAAGACAACCCTTCCATATTAGGGATCATCCTGTTGAACCTTCTCTGAACTGCCTCCAAATATTTATATCCTTCCCAAAATAAGAGGGCCAAAAGTGCCCACAGTACTCCAGATGTGGTCTCACCAGCACCTTGTACAGTTGCAGTAAGATTTGCCTTCTCTTTTACACTGCAACCCCTTTGGGGTAGTACAATGGCTCAGTGGTCAGCACTGCTGCCTCACAGTGCCAAGGACCCAGGTTCGATTCCAGCCTTGGCAACTGTCTGTGTGGAGTTTGCACATTCTCCCTGTGTCTGCATGGGTTTCCTTCAGGTACTCTGGTTTCCTCCCACAGTCCATAGATGTGCAGATCAGGTGAATTGGCCATTCTAAATTACCCATAGTGTTAAATGCAATAGTGAGAGGGAAATAGATCGAGGTGGGTTATTCTTCAGAGGGTCGGTGTGGACTTGTTGGGCTGAAGGGCCTGTTTCTACACTGTAGGGAATCTAATCTAAATGTAAAGTAAGGTACTGCATTCAATTAGCATTCCTGATCACCTGCTGTACCTGTGCTTACTGTGTTTCAAGTGTTGCAGATTTCTGCAGTTTTTCTCCTACAAGTAATCTTCTGTTCTCTTGTTTTCCCTTCCAAAATGTCAACATTGCATTTCCCCACATTAGACTCCATTTGCCATTTTTTGCAAACTTATTTAATCTACCAGTTGATCAGATTCCCAACTCATAGAATAGTCTGTGTAATTTGGGGGGCTGCAGGGAAACACTCTCAGCTCTTCATGGTCCACAGCAATGGTAAGAAGACACTTCACCAGAAAGCTGTCCTCAACACACCTAGCTGCCAAGTTTTCTGAAACAGAAGAAATGCAGCCTTCTGCTATTAAACCTGTGCAATAGGCTAACTCCGAGGCTTCCAGCCTCATTAAAATGTTTACATTGCCAACTCCTCTAAGATCTAAAAATAGTTGTTTTTACTTTGGTTATAAATGGCAGTCTAACACTTGGATCCTGTGCCATCAAAAATGGTGTACCATTATAAGACCACTAAACAATAATACTCCTCCACCACCACCACCCCACATCCCACAAGAAGTGTTTGGTTGCTTCTTCCTTTTCCTGCCTTTATAGAACCCAGAAGTAGGATTGTTGGGGTCAGCATTCTGAATTTTAAAATCTGTATCCTCCACCTGGTCCAGGTCCTTCTGTTGATGTGGACTAATACTCCCCAGTTTGCTGCTTTGTTTCTTCATGCCTCTGTCTGCAAGATAAAATAAAATATTAAAAATAACATAGCTGCATCCATTGAAATTGATCTTCTTTGATCTTAAAGATTTTGTGTGACCCTTTGCTTTTCAGGCTACTACTGTTCATCAAGGACGACATTTCCATTGCCTTGCCCAGAAGGAACATATAATGCATTGAATGGGGCCTCCTCTGCTGATATGTGCCTAAGCTGTCCAGTTGGGTTATACTGTCAGGACATGGCAAATTCTGAACCAGATGGTGGGTATCACTACCCTTGAGTAAAATATACTAATAAAGGAATGCTTTTGTTTATAAAGGGACATGAACAAAAATCAGGAGCATAAAAGTCTGACCTAGTGTGGTAATATTGTATCTATGAACAACTATCAAATTTTACTCAAACCTGTTATTTTGTAGTCGTGTTGTTGGATTAATGTGTCGATCTTCTCAATGAGCTGTGTTATTCTTCCAATAGAGTTGTATTAATATAAGCTGAAAATATAATAGCTGTTAAATCTTTCTGTTGTAGGTCCATGTACAGAAGGATATTACTGTCAGGGAGGTGCGAGCAGTCCCATACCACAGAGCAATCCAAAATTTCCAATGAATGGTCCTTGTGCTGCAGGTTATTATTGTCCAGCTGGTACTAAATCACCAATTGCGTGCCCAAAGGGAACATTTAAGAATACAACTGGTGAGTGAAGACATTTAGCTTCTTTATTATTTGTAGCACAGAGTTTTCTCCCTCAACATTACGGTTTGAAGAATAAATCTAAGACACTTAAATATAATGTGATATGGATGTCTATGGGATCATGCTCCAACTTTCTGCAACTTGCAGCCTGTGGTCCCTGTTTGAAAGTGTTCCTGTGCTATTGTCACAACACAAATGGGAAGAGTGCATTGATAATCATCTCACTCTGTACTACAAGCCATCAAGAAATTATAAATGCCTAACTAAACTACCAAGGTGTTCAATTTACCAGCTTGACTACTACTTAGGATTAAAGCAAATGACATCAGATTTCACTATTACCACAAAATGACTCTATTTATAGTAACCTCCTTTAACTTTAACAAATGGCACAGTAAATAAAAGATTCCTAGTCCATTCCAATGCAAATTAATAAACCTTTAAAATCTGACAGCTTTATGTAAATATTTTAGATGAAGCAAATGCTGTAAACAGGAAAAATACAATTCCAAAGATCAGAAGTCCAGGTGTGAAGTTAAATTTAAAAATTTTTTCTCTCTCAGTTCATTTTTGATTTCAGCAGTGATGATGCGTCTTTAAAGTGATGGTCATCATTTACAACGATCATTGATCCAGTAGACTTCGATCTTTCCTTGTTTAAATTATACAGTTTAAACTTTGTTGGGTTTTTTTTTGCCCATTACGTTCACCCACGCAGTAGAGAAAAAAAAAGTTGTCTGTTTCCTAGCTCTGGAGATCTCTGGTTGCCCTTACACTTTGGTTGAGCTGCAATTGGTTACAAGGCTCTCATAAGGCAGAACTTGCTTACCTAAAAGATTTTCAACGCCACTCTGTGTCTTAAAATATCACCTTCACTGCTTCAATATTATCTTGCACAGTTAAACGTATGCAGTGCATGATTTTTCCAAGTTGCAAAAGCCTCCTGTTATTTTGGTTATATAGCGGCGCAACCTGCAGTTCAGTTTATAGCCCTAAAAAGAAAACATATGTGGTCCCCTGCACATAGCACATTATCCTTTGCCTATTTGACCATATTGCCCCTTTGAAAAGGGTCAGTATACTGTGTGCAGCACCCAGGTATCATATCCCAGGGGGAAAAGTTCCATCTCACCCGTACAACAAACCAATGATCTAATTGTTAGTTTTTCCCTGCAATCCCCAACCCAGATATCCTTTTGATATTTTGGAAAGTTCTTGATTAAGGAGCTGCAGGAGATGGGGGAGATGCTAAATGAGTATTTTGCATCAGTGTTTACTGTGGACAAGGACATGGAAGATATAGAATGTAGGGAAATACATGATGACATCTTAAAAGTGCTGGATATCTTGAAACACAAAAAAGCGGATAAATCTCAAGCACCTGATCAGGTGTACCCGAGAACTCTGTGAGAAGCTAGGAAAGTGATTGCTGGGCCCCTTGCTGAGATATTTGTATCATTGATAGTCACAGGTGAGATGCTGGAAGACTGGATGTTGGCTAACATGGTGCCACTGTTTAAGAAGGGTGGTAAAGACAAGCCAGGGAACTATAGACCAGTGAGCCAGACGTCGGTGGTGGGCAAGATGTTGGAGGGAATCCTGAGGGACAGGATATATATGTATTTGGAAAGTCAAGGACTGATTAGAGATAGGCAACATGGCTTTGTGCATGTGAAATCATGTATCACAAACTTGATTAAGATTTTTGAAGAAGTAACAAAGAGGGCAGAGTGGTGGACATGATCTATATGGACTTCAGTAAGGCGTTCGACAAGGTTCCCCATGGGAGACTGGTTAGCAAGATTAGATTTCATGGAATACAGGGTGAACTAACCATTTGGACACAGAATTGGTTCAATGGTAGAAGACAGAGGGTGGTGTTGGAGAGTAGAGGCCTGTGACCAGTTGAGTGCCAGAAGGATTGGTGCTGGGTCCACTACTTTTCATCATTTATATCAATGATTTGGATGTGAGCATAAGAGTTATAATTAGTGCGTTTGCAGATAACACCAAAATTGGCGGTGTAGTGGACAGCGAAGAAGGTTACTTCAAATTACAACAGTATCTTGATCAGATGGGCCAATGGGCTGAGAAGTGACAGATGGAGATTAATTCAGATAAATGAGAGGTGCTACATTTTGGTAAAGAAAATCTTAGCAGGACTTATACACTTAATGGTAAGGTCCTAGGGAGTGTTGCTGAGCAAAGAGACCTAGGAGTGCAAGTTCATAGTTCCTTGAAAGTGGAGTTGCAGGTGGATAGGATAGTGGAGAAGGCATTTGGTATACTTTCCTTAATTGGTCAGAGTATTGAGTTCAGGAGTTGGGAGGTCATGTTGCGGCTGTACAGGACATAGATTCGGCCACTTTTGGAATTTTACATGCAATTCTGGTCATCTTCCTATCAGAAGGATGTTGTGAAACTTGAAAGAGTTCAGAAAAGATTTACAAGGATGTTGCCAGGGTTGGAGGATTTGAGCTTTATGGAGAGGTTGCATAGCCTGGGCTGTTTTTCCTGGAGCATTGGAGGCTGAGGGGTGACCTTATAGAGGTTTATGTAATCATGAGGGGCATGGATAGGACCTGGGTTGGGGGGAGTCCAGAACTTGAGGCCAAAGCTTTAGGGTAAAAGGGTAAAGATATAAAACAGACTTGAGGGGCAAAGTTTTCACACAGATGGTGGTACGTGTATGGAATGAGCTACCAGAGGATGTGGTGGAGGCTGATACAATTGCAACATTTAAGAGGCATCTGGATGGGTATATGAATAGGAAGGATTTGGAGGGATATGGGCTGGATGCTGGCAGGTGGGACTAGATTGGGTTGGGATATGAGGTGAGGGAAGCCATTAGCGTCCCTGCTGAGTACACTTGCAAGAAGTGCACCCATCTCCAGCTCCTCCAAGCCCGTGTTAGGGAACTGGAGCTGGAGTTGGATGAACTGCGGATCATTCGGGAGGCAGAGGAGGTCATAGATCGGAGCTTTAGGGAAGTAGTTACTCCGAAAGTTTTAGACAGATGGGTGACAGTGAGGGGGAGTGGGAGGAAGCAGCCAGTGCAGGGACCCCCTGCGGTCATTCCCCTCAAGAACAAGTATACCGTTTTGGATACTTGTGGGGGGGATGACTTACCAGGGGCAAGCAACGAGGTTCAGGCCTCTGGCACGGAGCCTGGCCCCGTTGCTCAGAAGGGAAGGGTGGAGAAAGGTAGAGCAATAGTTCTTGGGGACTCAATAGTGAGGGGTACAGATAGGCGGTTTTGTGGGGGCGACAGAGACTCATGATTGGTATGTTGCCTCCCAGGTGCAAGGGTACGTGATGTCTCTGATCGTGTTTTCCGGGTCCTTAAGGGGGGGGGGGGGGAGGGGGAGCAGCCCCAGATCGTGGTCCATGTTGGCACCAACGATATAGGTAGGAAGAGGGGTGAGGATGTCAGGCAGGCTTTCAGGGAGCTAGGTTGGAAGCTCAGAGTTAGAACAAACAGAGTTGTTGTCTCTGGTTTGTTACCCGTGCCACGTGATAGAGAGTCGAGGAACAGGGAGAGAGAGCAGTTAAACGCGTTGCTACAGGGATGGTGCAGGAGGGAGGGATTCCGGTTTCTGGACAACTGGGGTTCTTTCTGGGGAAGGTGGGACGTCTATAAAAAGGATGGTCTACACCTGAACCTGAGGGGCACCAGTATCCTTGGGGGGAGGTTTGCTAGTGCTCTTTGGGAGGGTTTAAACTAACTCCGCCGGGGCATGGGAACCTGGACTGTAGCTTTAGGGTACAGGACCTTGAGTGTAGGGAGGTTATGAACAAGGCAGCAATCTCAAAGGAGGGTGCCTGTAAACAGAAGGGTGGCTTGAAGTGTGTATACTTCAATGCCAGAAGTATAAGAAATAAGGTAGGTGAACTTGCAGCGTGGGTTGGTACCTGGGACTTCGATGTTGTAGCCATTACAGAGACGTGGGTAGAACAGGGGCAAGAATGGCTGTTGCAGGTTCCAGGGTTTAAATGTTTTAGTAGGGTCAGACATGGGGGTAAAAGAGGGGGAGGTGTGGCATTACTTGTCAAGGATAGTATTACAGCGGTGGAAAGGACGATGGAGGAAGACTTGCCATCTGAGGTAGTTTGGGCTGAGGTTAGAAATAGGAAAGGTGAGGTCACCCTGTTAGGTGTTTTCTACAGGCCCCCTAATAGTCCGAGAGAAGTAGAGGAAAGTATTGCGAGGATGATTCAGGAGAAGAGTGAAAGTAGCAGGGTGGTTGTTATGGGGGACTTTAACTTCCCAGATATTGACTGGGAAAGCTATAGCTCGAGGTCGTTAGATGGGTTGGTGTTTGTCCAATGTGTGCAGGAGGGTTTCCTGACACAATATGTAGACAGGCCAACAAGAGGTGAGGCTATACTGGATTTGGTTCTAGGTAATGAACCAGGCCAGGTGTTAGACTTGGAGGTAGGTGAGCACTTCGGGGACAGTGACCACAACTCGGTGACTTTTACTTTAGTGATGGAGAGGGATAAGTGTGCACTGCAGGGCAAGAGTTATGGCTGGGGGCAGGGAAATTATGATGCGGTGAGGCATGACTTGGGATGTGTGGATTGGAAAAACAGGCTTCAAGAGAAGAATACTAATGATATGTGGAGATTGTTCAAGGAACAGCTACTGAGTGTCCTTGATAAGTATGTACCAGTCAGGCAGGGAGGAAAGGGTCTTGTGAGGGAGCCGTGGTTTAATAAGGAATTGGAATCCCTTGTGAAAGGGAAGAAGGCGGCATATGTAAAGATGAGGCGTGAAGGTTCAGTTGGGGCGATTGAGAGTTATAAGGTAGCCAGGAAGGATCTAAAGAGAGAGCTAAGAGCAGCGAGAAGGGGACATGAAAAGTCCTTAGCTGGTAGGATTAGGGAAAATCCAAAGGCTTTCTATAGGTATGTCAGGAATAAAAGGATGACTAGGGTAGGTATCGGTCCAGTCAAGGAAAGTAGTGGGAAGTTGTGCGTGGAGGCGGAGGAGATTGGAGAGACACTAAATCAATACTTTTCGTCAGTATTCACTCAGGAACAGGACACTGTTGCTGGTGTGAATATTGAGTCACAAGTGATTATAATGGATGGCATTGAAGTATGTAGGGAAGAGGTTTTGGGAATACTGGAAAGGATGAAAATAGATAAGTCTCCTGGGCCTGATGGCATTTATCCTAGGATCCTCTGGGAAGCTAGGGAGGAGATAGCAGAGCTATTGGCCTGGATTTTTATGTTGTCATTGGTCAACGGGAATAGTACCAGAAGACTGGAGGATGGCGAATGTGGTCCCCTTGTTCAAGAAGGGGAGTAGGGATAGCCCGAGTAACTATAGGCCAGTGAGTCTGACTTCTGTGGTGGGCAAAGTCTTAGAGAGAATTGTAAGGGATAAGATTTATGAACATCTGGATAGGAATAACGTGATCAAGGATAGTCAGCATGGTTTTGTGAAGGGCAGATCGTGCCTCACAAACCTTATTGATTTCTTTGAGCAGGTGACTAAGGAGGTGGACGAGGGTAAAGCAGTAGATGTTGTGTATATGGAGTTTAGTAAGGCGTTTGATAAGGTACCCCATGGTAGGCTAATGCAAAAACTACGGAGGTATGGCATTGAGGGTGCATTAGAGGTTTGGATTAGAAATTGGCTGGCTGGAAGGAGACAGAGGGTAGTAGTTGATGGTATAGGTTCATCTTGGAGTGCAGTTACTAGCGGTGCACCTCAAGGATCTGTTTTGGGACCATTGCTTTTTGTTATCTTTATAAATGATCTAGAGGAGGGGCTTGAAAGCTGGGTGAGTAAGTTTGCGGATGACACAAAAGTCGGTGGAGTTGTGGATAGTGAGGAAGGATGTGGCAGGTTACAGCGGGATATAGACAAGTTGCAAAGCTGGGCAGAAAGGTGGCAAATGGAATTCAATGTAGCTAAGTGTGAAGTCATTCACTTTGGTAGGAGTAACAAGAAGATGGATTACTGGGCTAATGGTAGGCTACTTGGTAGTGTGGATGAGCAGAGGGATCTTGGTGTCCATGTACACAGATCTCTGAAAGTTGCCACCCAGGTAAATAGTGCTGTGAGGAAGGCATATGGTGTACTGGGCTTTATTGGCAGAGGAATTGAGTTCCGGAGTCCTGAGGTCATGTTGCAGTTGTATAAGACTCTGGTGCGGCCTCATCTGGAGTATTGTGTGCAGTTTTGGTCGCCATACTATAGGAAGGATGTGGAGGCATTGGAACGAGTGCAGAGGAGGTTTACCAGGATGTTGCCTGGTATGGTAGGAAAATCGTATGAGGAAAGACTGAGGTACCTGGGGCTGTTCTCATTGGAGAAAAGAAGGTTTAGGGGAGATTTGATAGAGGTGTACAAGATGATTAGGGGTTTAGATAGGGTAGACACTGAGAACCTTTTACCGCTAATGGAGTCAGCTGTTACAAGGGGACGCAGCTTTAAATTAAGGGGTGGAAGGTATAGGACAGATGTTAGGGGTAGATTCTTTACACAGCGGGTTGTGAGTTCATGGAATGCCCTGCCAGTAGCAGTGGTGAACTCTCCCTCTTTATGGTCATTTAAGCGGGCATTGGATAGGCATTTGGAAGTTATTGGGCTAGTGTAGGTTAGGTAGGATTCGGTCGGCGCAACATTGAGGGCCGAAGGACCTGTACTGCGCTGTATTTTTCTATGTTCTATGTTCTATGTTCTATATCTGGTCGGCATGGATGATTTGGATTGAAGGGTCTGTTTCCGTGCTGTACATCTCTGATTCTGTAAACCCCTAGAAGAAGGAGGAGGACAAAAGCTGGGGAAACTATTCCATCCAGGTTTTCTGGTTGTTGACCAGCACTCATGTATTCTTCACATTGTTATTCTTCACATTGTTATTCTTCACTGGAGCACTGGAAATCAAGCCCTGCTATCCCCAGAGTGATCATAAAAGTTAAAGATTTCATAAAAGCAAATTGACAGAAAGTGTGGAGCAGTTTTCTATACTTGGAATTGCTACTTATTACAAATGAATTGATTTGTTAACATTTACATAAGAATATAAATGGTGAGTGAAGAGAATTAGCTTCATTACTATTTGTAGCAGAGAGATTTTTCATTCTGCAGTTTGAAGAATAAATCTGAGACACCTAAATGTATCATGTGATGTGATATTGGTCTTTATGGGCTATGGGCTATTCTATCTATGTAAACATTTGTGAAATGTCAATACATAACTCTTAATTAAAACTCTCCCTACACCCACACTAATAAATCCAGATAAACACAAGCAAGTTGTTTCATGGAAAGAGGGAAATTCGAGCAAGGCAGGACAATAGTCCCTGTCCACAGAGTTTACTGCTGTGATTCTTCTAGCTTGTTAAGCCGTACTGTAGCCCAATCCCTCACTTTAATTTGCCTGCAGGAGGCACACAAAATCTAGCTCACACTTATAAATTCACTGACCTATTAACTTAAGAGCACAACTAACAACATCTGTTGAAGGAAAATAAATTGGCTTTTCCATATTTGAAATGTCCTTTACCAAAGAGAAACGACAGAACCTTCCAATTAATCATTCACACTCAGACAGTGTTTTGCTATCTGGGAGCCAATCACATGGTTGTTGTAAAGCAGAAGCTTATGTCATTAACAACAGGTCACTGTTCCCCCAGATCGATCAGTTATTTGTTGCTGGCCAAATCTTAATTTGGTACACTCCTCTTGACTTCAGCCCATCTGCAAATAAGTTTCCCTCATTGCTGAACCAAACAGCATTATAATGATTGATGGTTACCTGCTTTTATAAAAGAGCAGTGATGCATTCCACAATCATTGGCTGTTAAAATAGTCCTTTTTCCTATTTAAGCCCACAGTCAAAAATACAGAAAAAAAAGGACCATCTTTGTAATGACTAGGATCTCAAGAGAGACACTAAACCATAGGAAAATGAACATGACTTGCATTTATTTGTATCATCTGTGTAACTATAACAGACAATACGTCAAAGATAATTGTTGCAGCAAATGTTGAGATAGCTATGTTATTTTAAAACATATTAAGTGCCAATACCATTTGCAGACAACAAATTATGTCTTGTATTAAAGACTGCACTTCCTGGTTAACAATGTAAATTTTTGCATGACTTTCCTTATTTCATTGTTCTTTATTGTCTCCTTGTATGTCATTTCTGGCTATCTTAATAGTCATTTATCTTTGAACACTTCTATAACATTGTAAAAATAAACTGTCAAAACCTAATTTCTCTGTAGATATAAAAGTTGTTTGCTTAATTTTTAGGCAATAAAAACTAATTCACTATTCATTTCATTCTCCCTAACAATATTGCAAATATGACTTTTTCTATGCAAAAATGTGACAAACAATAAGATTGTCCTCCAACATCTCACTGCCACTGTTGGAACAGCTCAATAGAAAGGAAATGCAAGTATCAGCTCAAACAAGTGTCCAAAATGATTTCAAAACAGACAAAAGAAATCTTTTTTTCTAAGCAGAAATGAGTGGGGAAAGAATAGTATTTGAACTAGAAAAGATACAGCATTCCAACAAAGGATTTTGTAAATTTACAAGGCTTAGGAGACGGAATGGGACTCATGGGTGGATATTTCAAAGAACCAGTACATACATAATAAATGGCTAATTACTGAATTAGAAATTCCCATAAAATGCCTTCTGACAATATATATAATGTAAATTTTGACATTTTGAATGTGGTGCAGACATAATAGCATATGGAAATAATACAGATTTGCCCATTAAAGACAATAACTCTTGAATGGCTCTGTAATGGTAAATACTGTAATGAGTATGATGGTAATTAGAAAATGCCTGGGAAACAATATTACTGGCTCAACTCTTTTTCTGTAATAAAATGAAATTGCATTCTAGAAATATGGACAGAGTAGCACTCCCATTCAAGATGTCACTGGTCTAAAAATTTGCGATGCTGTTATGAAAAAATGCATAAGAATGAGTACTTAGAGACTTCCTACAGCCATTATTTTAATATCGAGCTAAAAGACAAAAAGTACCATTAAGTGTACTGTAGACATTTCTTATAACATTGATAAATAGTAAGTAAAACAGAAGGTTATAATTGGATATTCATTTCATAGTGGTAGATTAATCGATGGCATGTTTAAACTGGGAAGGTAGAAATTACATATAATTGAGTCAATCCTCCAACCTTAATAACACATTTCTTCAATTGTTCCATTTGTTCTTAAATCAGTACATTGAAAGATTATTCAATTTCCACTCTCAAATTGGATTTTCAACTGTATTCTACCTAAAAAGGTTAAGAGAAATTTGAGAAATGTATGTTGTCTGTTCTGATTTTATTCTGCTGAATCTGTAGAGCTATGCCAATTAATTTGATTAACTCATAGGAGGAGCTTCATCAGAGTTCTGCGCACCATGCTATCCTGGCTATTACTGTGCAAATGAAGGTCTCAGCCAGCCTAGTGGACTATGCTTTGCTGGGTTCTATTGTCCTGGCAATCACAATTCAGTCAACCCCAATGTTTTCTCCTGCCCAAAGGTAAGTGTTGCCACTTGACAATCATCGCATATTGAAGACTTTTTACATCAATCAGGCTAATAATAGCTCATCAAAACCTATTGACAATAATTGTAGTAGCTGAGCTCCTTTTAAAATGAATCATGAATTTCAAGAGTTAGGCTTTAAATTCACTTTGCAGTGAGTGTTGTATGTAAGTGGAGAGTGCAGTCAGATGAAAAATACGTTACACAGATCTGATTATTATTTACTGCATTGAATAATTCATTGCTGAAATTATTGAATATTTGAGATGGTTCCTCAACACGTGTACAAATCTTAAGAATAGGTGAAAAAATGTAAGTAGAATTTGGTAATGCTTTGATATATACAATCAAAAGCAAAATACTTCAATATTTTTCTTGATATCAAAGAGACTTATGGAATAGAAGCAGACCTTTCAGCCCATTTTGCATGTACTAACTCTTCAAAAGAATGGTAATGCTTAGTCCCACATCCCCATATTTTTCCAAGTGCAGCAGTGAGAGAGCATTGCACTCAGAGGTCCCATTTTTCAGATGAGATATTAAACCAAACTGCCATCTACTTGCTCAGGTGGATGTCCTGGATTCTATGGCATTATTTCAAATTGCAAGGGAGTTATCCTATTGTCAGCCGTTTGTGAGAATTTGTTATTCCTGCTGTGTTTCCTACTTTACAATCAGTGACTACACTTCAAAAAGTACTTCATTGATTCGAAAGTGCTGTGAGTCGTTGAGTGGTTATGAGAAGTACTACATAAATGGATTACCTTTTTATTAACTGTTCCTTGTCCTCCAGTGCATGTTCAACTCCTCTTTTAAATTGTTTATGGCATCAATATCCATCATCTTTTCGGGTAGCAATCCAGATCAGAATAACCCTGGTTTGGAAAAAAAAAGCTTCTCGTCCCCCTTAGATCGCCTAAAGGTTTTGTATTCATAGCATCCATTTATTGAGCCACTCATCAGAGTGAATAGTTTTTTTTCTTTCTACTCTATCAAAATCTCCGTATCTGTTAGGCCTTGTGGGAATGAGTTTTCCGGAAATAATGTGTTCAGGAGACAGCAAAGCTCGAGGCACATGATAATTTATTCATGCATTTCACTGGTATCGTGCAGGGAGAGGCCAAAGACTACGCCAAATCTGGCCTTGACGTGAGGATCCAATCACCCCCTTAATCTGTAGTTGATATCAGAAAAAAAGTCAATGACACAGCGATTTCAAGTACAAGTAAAGTGTTTTTTATGCATTTTTCTTGTAACATTAATATGGCAGCACATACTCTCTCCCCCTGTATACTATTGGTTAATTAGTGCTGGGTTGCCCAACTATGATTGGGTTTCCAGTGGATCATTCAATTAGTAGTCCTGTTGATATGATCTGAATCAGCCCCTTTTAGTATGTGGGAAAATGAGCTTTCACATGGTCGCTTGTGACCTTTTATCTCTAAACTATGATGTCTGCATCTGCTGTTTTGTACAGGATTATAACAGAGTTCTCTTTGAGATTCCTCACCATTCCAACTCTCTTTGCCGCTGTCCTTAATAAGAGATAAGAAGGTCCCTCTCTATTACTATAACATACATAATTAGTTTTTAAATCTTTCTTTCTAATGTTTTGTTTAGCAATTATATATGTAGAAGTGTGTGTTACATCTATAATTTATTAGGAAACTATATCTATGATTATCTTAAAGAATCTTAATTAAAACATACTTGTGGTATTATAACTGATTAGAAAAACTTTAAAGAAATAACTAATTGGTGTGAAATGTTCTTGTCTTTGGGATAGCAAAGTATGTTGGACACACAAACTTACTGGGGAAACATTGTCCTTCTGTGCTGAGAACACATTAAACAAGTGTTTCTCATATTTTATCATTCCTATTAAACATGTACTGCAAGGCTTGTTGAGGCTGTCATCAGCCATTTTTGCTCTATTGTCATGGGACAGCCCTAACAGGCCTCCTCTTGCCCCTTCCTAATCCAATCAGAATTATGCTATCTTATTTAATCTCTCATCATTAAAATTCCTCAACTCTGGTAACCATCTGATAGACCAATTGTGGATCCAATTTTAGCCTGCGTAAAGTCTTTGCCCATTTCCCAAAGTTTGGAGCCCAGAATTCTGAGCAACTCTCCGGCAACAGTGTTTTTTAAGGGTTCTGACATATTCTCTTTGCTCTTGTGTTCAGCTCCTCTATGGACCAAACATAACCCATAAGCCTTTTTCGCCTGCATTTCAATATACTTTACCCATTTTAAATATTGGGTATGTGAACTCGAAGTTATTTGTGCTTCCAAATTTTGCCAGTTGAGCATTTTTGCCGTTTTTAAAACTCTCCGTCCATAATTGCTTTGAACTAAATTATGTTGTTGTCACTGTGAGTTAAATGGTCTCCTATTCCACACTTCAGTTGCTGTGCTTCATTTCCCAGGAACTCGCTCCTTGTTGGACTGGACTGGACAGATATTTAAGGAATGTTCTGGAAATCAGTGCAAGTGTGAAGATAGAATATATTAGACTTGAAACATTAGTCTAATGAAACAAATTTAATGTGCATCACATTAAAATTACAGTATCATTACTTTAATATAACTTTGACGTAATTTATGGTGCCTGTCTTCTTGTATAAATAATTGTGCTGCTCACGAGCTTGCTCTACAATATTTATTTTGTGACCTTTTTCTTCTTGACATTGACACCAACCAATGAATGGTTCTGGTGTAGTGCGTTTATGTTTGTGGAATGATAATAGTTGAGCAGCAAAAGATAATATGACTGTATGTACTATGGATTTTTCCATTCTCTGAATTGCAATCTGAGTTTGATATTCTGTTCCTACCTAGAATTTCCAAATTGTACACCTATCTATAGTCTATTGGTCATGATCTCTTTAAAACTAGGCCAATGCTTTTTATGGCCAAATTGAATAATTTCTGATGAATGGTTAAGTATGAATACTTCAATTTTATTTTCTCTGGCCAGGGATATTTTTGCTCTGAAGGTTCAGGATCTCCCATTGCATGTCCAGCTGGAAAATATCAACCAAATATGCGTTCTGAAGTGTGTATCCCTTGCCAGGCTGGGTTTTACTGTAAGGAAGCTGCAACTGTCAACCAGATAACATGCCCACCCCACTTTTACTGCCCCAATGGTTAGTAAATGCAGTGCTATATTACAGGATTGACTTTTGTATCAAGTTTGCTTTTTGACTGTGCATTTTCCTATAGTGCATTTCCAAATTATTATTCTAAAGATAAATTGCACTGTGAGTGCTGCCAAGAATTGCTTGTAACCTGAACTGCACTGAGGTTGTGATCACTAGAGAGATCTGTCTTTGTAATTGTTGTCAGTCAGACAATTCTCAATTTTCAGTTGGGATTCATATTTCTGTTCATAATTGAACCATGCTCCAAAGTAACATGTTAAAATCAAACTGTAGAAATAATATCCTGAGATCAAGTGGGGATAACTTGACAGAAAACACAATTCATTTTCTAAAAGCCTTTGCTGATATCAAAATTTAACCTCCTTCCTTATCATCATGTGGCAGAATGGATACAAAATCAGATGCAAAATCACCTTCAAAATAAGGCATCCAAAATTGCTAAGTAATGTTGTAGGTCTGTGCAGGCAGATTAAACTTGATGTTTCATGGAATTTTGGATATGTTAGCCAATGAGGTAGCAAATAGCTTTGAAATACTGGCCAAGGAAGCCTGCTGCCTGGCATGCATTTTTCTCAGTACAATTTAATTGAGCATATTTTCAACTGGAGGTCTGACTGGTACACATTAATATTCATCTATTTTAACACAAGCTGCAATACACAACGGTACCTAAGGTAGAAAAAATGTGAAAAACTACTGGGCATTTCACTTTTCAATTTATTTTAAATTTCCAATATAAGCTGGGCGGCGGCACGGTGGCACAGTGGTTAGCACTGCTGCCTCACAGCGCCTGAGACCCGGGTTCAATTCCCGACTCAGGCGACTGACTGTGTGGAGTTTGCACGTTCTCCCCGTGTCTGCGTGGGTTTCCTCCGGGTGCTCCGGTTTCCTCCCACAGTCCAAAGATGTGCGGGTCAGGTGAATTGGCCATGCTAAATTGCCCGTAGTGTTAGGTAAGGGGTAAATGTAAGGGTATGGGTGGGTTTCGCTTCGGCGGGTCGGTGTGGACTTGTTGGGCCGAAGGGCCTGTTTCCACACTGTAAGTCTAGTCTAATCTAATCTAAGCTCAGGATTCTATCAGCTATTTATTAACATTAAAAATGAGTAAACTGCTCATTTTTCTGAATATAGAAAAACTTAGATCATCAAACTAGCTCACTAAAAAGGATACTGTCATGAGAAGAGGAATAAAATTTACAGTTTAGAGCAAAATATCTCTGTAGATTAATGGTAAAACTCTGGTGGTTGATTCAAGTAGTTGTGAATTGAAGTTCCATTGCAAGATTTGAGTTTCTAAGTTCTGAGGGCTTCACTGTCAGAAGTACTGTCTTTTGGGTGAGATGTTAGACAGTAGCACCATCTTGGTGTGCTAATCAAGCTTAAAGATCCATTTTACTATTTGAAGAAAACCAGGGGAAATTTTCTTGGGATCCTGGCCAATAATTATCATTCATCAATACCTCCAAGCACGGATTAAGTGACTAATAGCTAATCGCTGGTTACAATGTGCCAATTGAGTTCTCCCTTTCCCTTTTTCAAAAGTGACTGTACTTCAAAAGCAAATGACCAAATTAACCAAATAATTCACTTTATTATATAAATTTAGCAACCATTGTTTCCAGTTACCTCCTCCAAAGCTGAGAAGGATGATCATTTTATTCATTGACTGATTCTATCTTCATCGATATCTACTGTAGAGTGTAACAATTTATTTTTCAGGTACCCAGAATCCTATTCCATGTCCTAGTGGAACATTCACATCAGGACAAACAACAGGCTTAAAGGAGGAAAAGGAATGCTTACCATGTCCCACTGGCAAGTACTGCAGGTTAGCTACGGCAGATTTCCCTTGTCAAATACAAGTTTGCAACTGTTCAATTAATATGTGTGTTCCAAGAAAATTGGAAATTTCCTCCATTTTTTACAGGAATCATGTGTATTATGCTATCAGTATCCAGATTAATGTAACAACAATGATCAACTGATCATTCATGTACCCTTCCATTTCATTGTCAAATGAAGATTCAAGTCTCAAGCCCCAGCACTACAAGTTTCTAATGCATATTACAGAAAATGGGGATTGCCTCAAGGAAACTTGGACCCCATATAGGCTGTGTTTTTCTTGACCAGAATACAATTGATAGACATTATTAGGGACTCTGTGTGCTCATTCTCTCAGTGACTTTGTTGTAAATCAGTCCTGGTCTTCCTGCTATTAAAAAAAAGATGATGTTAAACTTGAAAGGGTTCAGAATAGATTTATAAGGATGTTGCCCTGATTGGAGGATTTGAGCTAGAGTGAGATGGTGAATAAGATCATAAGACCATAAGACATAGGAGTGGAAGTAAGGCCATTCGACCCATCGAGTCCACTCCGCCATTCAATCATGGCTGATGGGCATTTCAACTCCACTTACCAGCATTCTCCCCATAGCCCTTAATTCCTTGTGACATCAAGAATTTATCAATCTCGGCCTTGAAGACATTTAGTGTCCCGGCCTCCACTGCACTCTGCGGCAATGAATTCCACAGGCACACCACTCTCTGGCTGAAGAAATGTCTCTGCATTTCTGCTCTGAATTTACACCCTCTAATTCTAAGGCTGTGTCCACGGATCCTAGTCTCCTCACCTAACAGAAACAATTTCCTAGCATCCACCCTTTCCAAGCCATGTATTATCTTGTAAGTTTCTATTAAATCTCTCCTTAATTTTATAAACTCCAATGAATACAATCTCAGGATCCTCAGCTGTTCCTCGTATGTTAGACCAACCATTCCAGAGATCATCCGTGTGAATCTCCACTGGACACACTCCAGTGCCAGTATGTCCTTCATGAGGTGTGGGGACCAAAACTGGACACAGTACTCCAAATGGGGCCTAACCAGAGCTTTATAAAGGTTCAGTAGCACAACGGTGCTTTTATATTCCAACCCTCTTGAGATAAATGACAACATTGCACTTTCTTAATCACGGACTCAACCTGCATGTTTACTAGCACTCTCAGATCCCTTTGTACTTTGGCTTTACGATTTTCTCACAGTTTAGAAAGTAGTCTATGCTTTTATTCTTTTTTCCAAAGTGCAAGACCTTGCATTTGCTCACATTGAATTCCATCAGCCATTTCCTGGACCATTCTCCCAAACTGTCTAGATCCTTCTGCAGCCTCCCCACTTCCTCAGTACTACCTGCCTGTCCACCTAACTTCGTATCATCAGCAAACTTCACTAGAATGCCCCTAGTCCCTTCATCAAGATCATTAATATATAATGTGAACAGCTGCGGCCCCAACACTGAACCCTGCGGGACACCGCTTGTCACCGGCTGCCATTCCGAAAAAGAACCTTTTATCCCAATTCTCTTCCTTCTGTCAGACAGCCAACCCTCAATCCATACCAGTATCTTACCTCGAACACCATGGGCCCTCACTTTGCTCAGCAGCCTCCCATGTGAATAAATTGGAGCTGTTTTCCCTGCAGAATCGGAGGCTGAGAGGTGACCTTCTAGAGGTTTATAAAATCAAGAGGAGCATGGATGTGGTGAATAGGTGAGAGTCCAAAACTTAGAGGGCATAGGATTAAAGTAAGAGGGGAAAGATTTGAAAGGGACCTGTGGGGCAATTCTTTTCATGCAGAGGGTGGTGCATATATGGAACGAGCTGCCGGAAAAAGTGAGTTCAATTACATAATTTAAAAGGCATCTGGATGGGTACATGAATAGGAAGAGTTTAGAAGGTTATGGACCAAATCCTGGCAAATGAGACTCGATCAGTTTGGGATATCTGGTCAGTGCAGACAAGGTGACCAAAGGGTCCGCTTCTATGCTCTATAACTCTATAAACCTATAAAAGAAGAGAATTCAGGACAGTGGGCATTTGAACCAGAAATCTAACTGGTTAATTAGGATACAAAAATCCCAGAAATGCTATAGAAACAAGGCTCTAACATGAAAGAATAACTGAAAGAAATCTGTATTAGAAAAAAAGAACTCATGCTGGAGAAATTACTGGTACTGAAAATTGGTAACACCCCTGATATTTGTTTCAAGTATTGAAAATAGTTACTGTTAAGATCCTGGTACATTATTGATGACTGTCTTCAGAATCCTATTGACTCCTAACAGTCCTGTGGATTGGAAGATAGCAAGTGTAAATCCATTATTGGGAAAAAAAGAATGAGTAAATGGGGAACCTAGAGACCAGTTAGCCTGATATCTTTGTGAGCAAAATGTGTGGATCTAAAAGGAACACACTGAAAATAATGGTAGAATTGGGGAGAGTCAGCATTAGTTTATGAAAGGGAAACCATATTTGGGGCAGCACGGTGGCTCAGTGGTTAGCACTGCTGCCTCACAGTACCAGGGTCCCAGGTTCGATTCCAGCATCGGGTGACTGCCTGTGTAGTGTTTGCACATTCTGCCCGTGCCTGCGTGGGTTTCCTCTCGGTGCTCTGGTTTCCTCTCACAGTCCGAAGATGTGCAGGTCAGGTGAATTGGCCATGCTAAATTGCCCATAATGTTAGGTGCATTAGTCAAAGGGAAATAGGTATGGGTGGGTTACTCTTTGGAGGGTCGGTGTGGACTGGTTGGGCCGAAGGGTCTGTTTCCACACTGAGGGAATCTAATCTAAACCTATTAAGAGTTTTTTGAAAGCTTATTAAAAGCTGGTGTATTTGCATTTTCAGAAGATTTTTGATTGGAATCAACAAAGGAGATTAGTGCACTGATTAGATCACCTGTGTAATATACTGGCACAGATTGAGAATTGATTAATGCACAGAACACTAAGCGTTGGAATAAATGGATTATTCTCAGTTTGGCAGGTTGTGGTGATAGGAGTAAAGAAGGAGTCAGTGCTTGGTCATCAATTATTGACAATCTGTATCACTTATCTGGATACATTGACCAATCTGTAAAACGTATTTGGATATACTGGCCAAATGTAAGAATTCCAACTTTGTTTGATGACACACATTAGGTGGGAAGGTGAGTTATAGACAATAGGTGCAGGAGTAGGCCATTCTGCCCTTCGAGTCAGCACCACCATTCATTATGATCATGGTTGATCATCCTCAATCAGTCTCCTGCTCCAGCCTTATCCCCATAACCCTTGATTCCACTATCCTTAAGAGCTCTATCCAACTCTTTCTTGAAAGTATCCAGAGACTTGGCCTCCACAGCCTTCTGGGGCAGAGCATTCCATACACCCACCACTCTCTGGGTGAAGAAGTTTCTCCTCAACTCTGTTCTAAGTGGCCTACCCCTTATTTTTAAACTGTGTCCTCTGGTTCGGGACTCACCCATCAGTGGAAACATGCTTCCTGCCTCCAGAGTGTCCAATCCTTTAATAACCTTATACGTCTCAATCAGATCTCCTCTTAGCCTTCTAAACAAGTCGCTCCAATCTTTCAACATAAGATAATCCCGTCATTCCAGGAATTGACCTTGTGAACCTACACTGCACTCCCTCAATAGCCAGAATGTCTTTCCTCAAATTTGGAGACCAAAACGGCACACAATACTCCAGGTGTGGTCTCACCAGGGCCCTGTACAGCTGCAGAAGAACCTCTTTGTTTCTATATTCAATTCCTCTTGTTATGAAGGCCAGCATGCTATTAGCTTTCTTCACTGCCTGCTGTACTTGCATGCTTGTGAGTTGTGAGGAAGAAGATGATTCAAAGCAATTTAGTTGCGCTAATTGAATTGGCAGATCAGATGTGATGTGGAAAATCTGAGGCCATTTTGGTAGAAAAAAGCTAAAAACACAGTAAGTGATAAAAACAATGATCTGATGATATACAGAGAAATCTGGGTATCCTGGTTCTTAAATCATTGAAAGTTAAAATGTAGATACAGCAAGCAATTAAGGAGGCAAATAGTATGTTGGCCTTCATTGATATATTTGAGTACAGAAGTAAAGAAATCTTGCTGCAATTACGTAGAGCCTTTGGGCGATAGCACGTCTTTGTGATTCTGGCCTCCTTGCCTGAAGAAATTAAAAATCACACAACACCAGGTTATAGTCCAACAGGTTTATTTAGAAGAACTAGCTTTCGGAGTGCTGCTCCTTCATCAGGCGTTTGATGAAGGAGCTACACTCTGAAAGCTAGTGTTTCCAAATAAATCTGTTGGACTATAACCTGGTGTTGTGTGACTTTTAACTTTGCCCACCCCAGTCGAACACCGACACCTCCAAGTCATGCCGAACAAAGGGTATGCTTGCCATAGAGGGAGTCCAAAAGCTGTTCACCAGACTCCTTTCTGGGATGATAAGATTAACCAATGGGTGGAGATTGAGAGTCTGCATTCTGAAGAGTTTCGAAGAATGGGAGGAGATTTCATGGAGATATTCAAAGTTCTCACAGAGCTCAGTAGGGCTAATGCAAACATGTTTCCCCTCATTAGAATTTCTAGAACCAGGGTACAAAGGCTCAAAATAAAGAGCAGACCATTTTATGAGATGAGGAGGAATTGTTACAGTCTGATATTCATGAATCTTTGAAATTCTCTACCCTTTAGAGCCTCGAAGGCTCAGTTTTTAAGTACGTTCAAGTCATAGATATTAAGGGATGGGGTAAGGGGATTGCTTGTCATTTAGCTGAGGTTACATGATTTCTTTGAAATGTTGTCTTAAGCTATTCAACATGAATTTCTGATCATTTTGAAACAAAAAAAGTCAGACTTTCATTAAACTGAAATATAAAATCCATTTTTCCTCCACGTTAAACTAACTTTTCAAATAATCATATATCAATAGCTTTTACCTCAGCTATACATTATGACAAGTATTATGCAATCATTGAAATTGTATTACTAATAAATTAGCTTAATACATTGTAAATATTAAAGTTTGCTGGATTAGTCAAAATTAAATTAGACTGAAATAAGCAGTAAAATGAAACCTGGTGATGACCCAATGGTTAGAAAGGTCATGTGTTTTTAAAGAGTTTATGTTGGCCTGAAGCAAATGTGTTTTTTTTTATTTGAGGCATTGTAACTCAAGCAGTAATGGACAGGACTGTCACAGCAATTCTGGAAAAATTGAAGTGGTAATGTGGACTATTATCAACTGATTTTGTGATTGCCATGGAATTGTGTTGTGTAAATATGACACAGTTAATGAAATGACGTATAAGTGGTGAACAGTGAGCACAAGCTAAACCTTATGTTAAAATTCTGTTAAGGAAAGCAGTAAGCAATTTCCAATGAGGCACAAGCAAGTCTTATGTGGGTCAATTGCTCAAACCAACGTGCAAAATATGACTCGTTTGTGATATTGACCAGTGATCAAACTGATCACTTTCTGGAGGCTGGATAATGTCAAGAGTTGAAAATACAAAGCATATTTGAATGGAAAGAGTATAAAACAAGCATGTCTCACAGGGAAAAGGTCAGCTAACTCAGGAAATGGTCAATTGATCAATGACTGGAAGTTGAGATGAATAGCGTCATAGAGATGTACAGCATGGAAACAACTCAACCTTCTGTCCAACCCATCCACACCAATCAAATATCCTTAATTGATCTAGTCCCATTTGCCAGGACTTGACCCATATCCCTCTAAACTCTTCCTATTGATGTACCCATCCAGATGCCTTTTAAATGTTGCAATTGTACCAGCCTCCATCACTTCCTCTGATAGCTCATTCCAGACACATATCATGTGTAAAACGTTGCCCCTTATATCCCTTTTAAGTCTTGCCCCTCTCGCACTAAACTTATGCCACCTAGCTCAGGTCTCCCCCACCCCAGGTAAGTGTCCCTCATGACTTTATAAACCTCTAAAAGGTCACCCCTCAGCCTCCAATACTCCAGAGAAAACAGCCCCGGCCTATTCAACCTCTCCCTTTAGCTCAAACCCTCCAAGCCAGGCAACATCCTTGTAAATCTTTTCTGAACCCTTTCAAGTTTCACATCATCTTTCCTGTAGGAGGGAGACCAGAATTGCACACAATATTCTAAAAGTGGCCTAATCAATGTCCTGCACAGCTGCAGCATGACCTCCCAATTGCTGTACTCAATACTCTGATCAATAAAGGAAAGCGTACCAAACGTCTTCTTCACTATCCTATCTATCTGTGACTCCACTTTCAAGGAACTTTCTTCAGCAACACTCCTCAGGACCTTACCATTAATTGTATAAGTCCTGCTCTGATTTGCCTTTCCAGTATGCAGCACCTCACATTTATCTAAATTAAACTCTAAATTAAACTCCATCTGCCACTCCTCAGCCCATTAGCCCATCTGATCAAGATCCTGTTCTGCTCAGAGGCAACCTTCTTTGCTGTCCATTACACCTCCAATTTTGGTGTCATCTGCAAACTTACTAACTATACCTCCTATCTTCACATCCAAATTATTTACATACAGAGGAACCTTGGTTATCTGAACAAGATGGACGGCACTATTTCGTTCAGGTAATTGACTATTTGGTTAATTGATTCAAAGTCTCTCCTCCTGGTGCTCGGAGATTTCTGAAGTTCTTTTCCCCTGCTCTGCCTGCCTTGTTCCCTCTCTCTTGGGGTTTGTTTCTAAGGAACCTGCTGCATTGCTGAAGCCTCTCACGCAACCCCCCCCCCACCTCAAGGTTCAATGGGATTGACACAGCGAGCACTTGCAAAGTCTGCTCCACATTCAGGAAACTAGGCAGCAGCACTCTGCGTGCAAGCCCCCACTCCCATTCCCCTTGTCCACCTCACAACTCATCCAAACCTGCCCCCTCCATGTTCCCCCACCCACCTCCTCGCCCCCCCCGTCTGACCCAGCCACACCCTCCTCCAGGGTAGCCAGACTGGACACCAACAGTAAGACTGCTGCTTGCTTTGGGGGGAGAATCTCAAAGTAGCACACGTGCACGCACCCGCACAAACACACACAACTTTTTACTGCAACATTTTGACAAGTTCCACCTTAGTCCCTTACAGGACAATGTTGGAGACATTATCTGGGGAAAGGGAGGTTTAGGTATATCCCTGTGTAGAACTCCAGGGAAAGTGTGGGAAGAGAGAGACAGAGGATGGGTTGTAAATCATTTTGAGATGGTGCCTGGGCTCCCCATCAATGTCCAAGACTGGTCTCAGCAGCATTTCAGTAAGATGAGTTCATTTTTAATCACTGTAAACAAACCTTCACAAACCTTGCACAAAAGAGGTGATCAGTATTGGAAACACCTCTTCATAAAATGTTTCTGTCGGGACCTTGAGCTCTTCTTCAGATAATCCGAAATTCAGAGAATTGATTTTCAGATAATTGAGGTTTCTCTGTAAATGACAAAAAGGGCTGATCACCTGTTTTCATCTGTTCTTCAGACCACATCCACATAAAATAATTCACTTGTGATTGTAAGCATTTATGGATGAGATGTTTGCAATACTTTTTATAATGTACTTTAATAGAGAACATTGGGTATATTCTGTTTTTAGAGTGTCTTGGATTATTGAAATCCAGAATTTATATCAAGAAAAGTGGAATAAAAGTGTACAGCATTCCATAAGGGACTAATAGCTACTTAAGTTATATAATGAATGACATTCTACATCTCAAAAATCACCATTATAGCCCAAATAATAAAATCATAACTGCTGCATTGAATGTCAGAAAGTTGATCTATTTCAATGTTTAATTTAATTTTGAAATAAAGGGATCTTCTGGATTAATCAGAGCAATACAGATACAAGGTCAATGTGATAAAATGGCCAATCAATCCATTGAAGCTCAATCTTCTGATATGTTAAATATCCTCTTCTAACACTGAGCTGCTCTTTAAGTTACGCAGGACTAAAACTCAGATGCATTGTATGGTGAGTTATCCAAAAGATGTGTTACTCATGGAAGAAAACTGTTTTCTGATTGAGTGATAAACAAATCATAGCATCTATTTCACTTCTGCTTTTTTTGGTCTTATTTCAGTGCTGCTCTTGAAATATTTACTTAGGGAGAAAACTCCGAACATTATATTTTCCCTATAATGATATCAGCAAGATAATGAGCAATGTTCTCAGGACTTGCTCCAGAAAAATGAACAAGTCAGTTTTTGTGCTCAAGTATTTGGATAGATTTAAACCTTGTGTTTGTTTTGTAGTAGAGGAAGGATTCAGGGATTCTGTGCTGCTGGTTACTTCTGTCTTGCTGGCAGCCATAGTCCTATCCCTCAAGGGATTTTCCCTAATGACACACATGAACGAAATCTCTGTGAGCGGGGCCAACTGTGTGCTGGACAATGTCCTGCAGGTAAGTTGTTTAAGTGACATATTATTAACTAATAAACCTCATTATTTCTCTGGTTGATTTCTGTTACTTTCTAAAAATTGGGTTTTATCAAGTGACTTTCAATCCTTCTTTGGGAATCTTTCACCAATTGTGTTGTGAGGTCATGTCATTTTCAAAGTTGGGCAGTTTTTTTTCCGTATTGCAAAGCCTTTGAGAATGACCTACATTTGTGTTGCATAATAAAAACAGGGAATTCAAAGGAACTGCATAGTCAAATTTTACAGCCTGGAGTCTCCCACAAATGTTGATCGTTTGTCTTAATCCCACTCCCATTAATTCAGAACATCCCTCATTCAAACTTTGGCATAACAAGAAGTTTTCTTTTAAATGCATACCCTCAGAAGAAAAGACATCCTGCTTTATTGATAGGTAATTCAGTAAAAAGAAAGATTCAGAGATCCAGTCATCCCATTGCGAAGTTTGCAGGGAACAGTAATTAGTCAGTCAACTTGATCTGGGAGTAAAACTTGACCTATCGAGAAGAAGCTCTCAAATATCAAGCCCTGAACTAGTTAGGATGTTTTCTCTGTTTCCAAGAAAAATCCACTGGTTCTTTAAATCAAGGAGCAATTTTACATTTAGCAGCTCAATGTTTCACAACTCACAAACTTTTTCAGTTTGCGTTCAGCCAAACTGATTAAGCATGGGACCAAAAATGGTTTCTGCCAGGAAATGAGGGTTACATCAGTAGCATTTGGAAACCTATCATGATATAGGGAACACAGAAAGATAGGAACAAGAGTAGGCCATTTAATTCCTGCTTCAGACATTTTAGGCTGATCTGTTAGCTGACCCACTTTGTCCCTATCCATAATTCTAGGGAAGGTGCATCGTAGAATAGTAGCAATATCTCTGAACTAATAATCTAGAACCCCCAAGCAAATGTTGTAAGGGCATGGATTCCGTTCAGATCAAATGATAACAATGAGTGGAATGTATGTGTAATTTATCAATTCAATAAATTTAAACATCTGGAATTAGGTGTGATCATTGTCATAAATTCCAATTTAGGGCACTAATTTTCTTCAGTCCTGTCACTACCTACATGTGATTTCAGACCCACAGGAATGTGTTCAACTCTTATCTGCTCTCTGAAATGGCCAAACAAGTCACTCAATTGTCATGGATAATTAGCAATGGACAAGAAATGCTAGTATTACCCACAGTAAAAAATGAGGTCTGCAGATGCTGGAGATCACAGCTGAAAATGTGTTGCTGGTCAAAGCACAGCAGGCCAGGCAGCATCTCAGGAATAGGGAATTCGACGTTTCGAGCATAAGCCCTTCATCAGGAATGAGAGAGAGTAGCCAAGCAGGCTAAGATAAAAGGTAGGGAGGACGGACTTGGGGAAGGGGCGATGGAGGTGGGATAGGTGGAAGGAGGTCAAGGTGAGGGTGATAGGCCGGAGTGGGGTGGGGGCGGAGAGGTCAGGAAGGAGATTGCAGGTTAGGAGGGCGGTGCTGAGTTGAGGGAACCGACTGAGACAAGGTGGGGGGAGGAGAAATGAGGAAACTGGAGAAATCTGAATTCATACCTTGTGGTTGGAGGGTTCCCAGGCGGAAGATGAGGCGCTCCTCCTCCAGCCGTCGTGTTGTTATGTTCTGCCGGTGGAGGAGTCCAAGGACCTGCATGTCCTCGGTGGAGTGGGAGGGAGAGTTAAAGTGTTGAGCCACGGGGTGGTTGGGTTGGTTGGTCCGGGCGTCCCAGAGGTGTTCTCTGAAGCGTTCCGCAAGTAAGCGGCCTGTCTCCCCAATATAGAGGAGGCCACATCGGGTGCAGCGGATGCAATAGATGATGTGTGTGGAGGTACAGGTGAACTTGTGGCGGATATGGAAGGATCCCTTGGGGCCTTGGAGGGAAGTGAGTGTGGAGGTGTGGGCGCAAGTTTTACATTTCCTGCGGTTGCAGGGGAAAGTGCCGGGGGTGGAGGTTGGGTTGATGGGGGGTGTGGATCTGACGAGGGAGTCACGAAGGGAGTGGTCCTTGCGGAACGCTGATAGGGGAGGGGAGGGAAATATATCCTTGGTGGTGGGGTCCGTTTGGAGGTGGCGGAAATGATGGCGGATGATACGTTGTATGCGGAGGTTGGTGGGGTGGTAGGTGAGAACCAGTGGGGTTCTGTCTTACCCACATCCCATGAAAAACATTAAGCCCATTTTAAGACTTTTCATTCATGAAAATACTTTGATTGGCAGTTGGTAAATCAAGATTGACAAATAATCTGATTGGTATTACAGAGTTTTCCTGTGGTAGATTAGCAATACAAATTTCTCCAAGAAACATTACTCTGTAAAATTGTCTGCATGTAACATCACGTTATTCTCTCATTGTAATATATTTAAATAAGGGCACCTGGCGATCAGCAGGTGTGTTACAGAATGGGCTAAGAAACTCAAGGGAATTTGTGCAGAACAATTTTGTTGTAATGTATCAGCAGATATAGCTTCTGCATCATTTTTTCTGCATTGCGCACTTTCTCCGTTTAACTATGCACTGGATGACACCAACAACAATGTGAAAATGCACCCTTTTAACCATTTCTATCCATTTAATTGGCTGTAGGATCAGAAGAACTTTTAAATTTCTATGACAAATATGGTGGCTGTCCAAAATTAACATTGGCTTTAAAATTTCAACAGATATATCTGCATTACCCAGCAGAAATATTAATTTTCATGAATCAATCTGTTTTAAAATACGGTGAGGAGTTTAGTTTCACAATGGCCTATCTCGATCATCTTTTGTCAAACAAACTGCTGAAATTCTATTAAATGCTCACAGCAACATTTAAACCATTTTGCTGGTGCTTTAGCAATTGTGCTGCTAAAGGTATAGAGGAGAGGCAGAGAGTGGAGTTAAGGTTAGGGAGGAGGTTCTCTGGAATTTCATCCTCAGGATTTTGGGGATGTCTTGTGTTGGGTGAATTGGGAAATGTGGGCCTGACCTAATTGATACGTTTCAATTTCCTGTTTAATGTTACCATCAGATTTGCTCTTCCAGGTTTCTATTGTCCTGAGGGGACTGAAACAACCAAAGCTTGCCCTGAGAACACCATTAGATTACAGCCTGGTGGTAGGCAGCTCGAGGAGTGCCAGCCTTGCTCACCTGGACATTGGTGTAAACAAGGTATCAGCTTAACTTACTAGGTCAAAATGAACTTTAGTACATTCTCAAGAGCATTAAACATTGTTGGTAATAACAGATTTTTCATGTTAATAGAATACAATTGTTTGCGTCTTCTCAAGGAAAATATCCTTTTGAAGTATTCAGTTTTAAATTCTGCAAACACCTGTAATTGTGTTAAATCTTTTGCTCATTTTGTTCACTGCTATTGATTTCATAACACATGTTTCAATCTTAAAGTGTGTTATAATACATGTTTGCCAAACTCCAGGTGATCCTATTCTACACCGCTGCCCTGCTGGGTATTTTTGTGATGACGTTGTCCGAGCTCCCTTTAACCTCCCTGTTGGACCCCAGAAGTGCCCTGTCCACACATATTCCAATATCACTGGAGCAACCAGCCAAGCAGCATGCCAGCCTTGTCCTCCAGGATATTACTGCAATGAGACAGGTACATTTCTGTTTCCACCCAAAAGCAGCACTAATTTAAAGGAAATGTCTAACAGTCCAGGAAGTCAAGGTCAGCATCTGATTTACAAACAAATTCTATAAATTGTAGTTAAAATGGACTTTATTTGTTTACTCATTGCTCCCATTTCGATGCATTCATTTTTATTAATCAAGACTTGAGCAATTCTGAAAAAAAGACACAGTTTATCAAAACTTTTTGTAATGCAGTCATCAGGACAATTCTGATGAATACTAATTTGTCTCTATCAGTCAGAGTCCACTTGCCAATCAATCAACACTGTCCATTTATGCAGTATTAACATCAGTTTTCCCTTGAATTGGTATTCTCATGAATTGCCTTGTGAAGTGGACTATGCAGAGTTTCAACAAAGTGTGTCTATTTTCAGCAATGCACAAGTTCTATACTATCAAATGGTTGAATGGAAAACGTTTGAAGATCTAAAGTCCATAAATGCTGTAAAATAAAGCCTCAGACATCCGTTCCTCAATGTCACTCAGGCATCATGGCATTCCTATGATTGATCTATGGTATTTCTGGGTGAAAGACTGCATGGGGAAACAGTTTGTGACATTGTTGGGAAAAGGAGGCTGCATAGGTCTGGGAGCTCAAGGACCACACTGCCAGTAATTAGAGACTGCCTCAGTCATTATTCATTTTGCAAAACTCCCAGTCTCAAACATTTAGCTGAATAGATTGACAGAGATCCTTAATAACATTTGAAAGTTAGCTGACATTATAGAAGCATTTATTTTAAATCATTCATTTAAGTTTAATATTTCACCCCAACTTATTTTTTTGGAAATAATTGGTTCCATTCATTTTTATTTATGATTTTTCTTGATGACTCTGAGTATGTAAATGCTGCCGCTCAATAGTCAAGCATGATAGTGTACTGCAGTAAACACCATGACTATTTCCAGGACTAACCAGCTATGAAAATTATCTCTGTCCACTGGGCTATTGGTGCCCTGGGAAAGGAAGCCATCACTTCTGTCCTGGTGGAACAATCGGAAATCGGACTGGTGCCTCCTTTTATAAACACTGTCAACTATGTCCACCTGGTTACTACTGCCCAGATCCGAGAAGAACTGGTCAACCAAATATCAATGGAGTGCTGTGCCGAGCTGGATATGAGTGCCCTGCAGGTAAGGTTACCCTAGACAAAGTCTTGAGTACTCTTGTGGAATGAGATCTCGGCCCACCAAAACATTACATGTTGAAGTCTCTTGTCTTACTCCCATTAACCTTAGTGAGCAGAAAATATTCAGTTTCTCACCTTGACTCAGGATATGCAAGCAAATGATTTGCCCCACTACAGCCAAATATGAGCAAGTAGAATTTAAGACCTTGATTTGACGCTAGATCTATATCTTTTTGACAATTTTTCAATTGAACAGAGTTAATTTGTTCTGGGATGTCAGCATCATTGGTAAGCCAGCATTTACAATCCATCCTTAAACTTTCTTGAAAAATGTGGTTAGTCAGCTTCCTAAAATGAGGATTGTTTCAAATTCTTACTAAGGGTGACCATTCTTTGAAACCGCAGTAATAACAACATGTCACAGGCTCAAAACAGCAAATAGGCAAATGAACTTTAATTCTAAAAATCCGTTTTTAGGCTCTAGTTTCCATTTTAGAATTTAATAAACAGCACTTAAAATTCAAATACGCAACAATGCTATTTCTGCTAGTTTTGTTTCATGAAAATATTACTGGTATTCAATAAATGCAGCCATCTTATTAACATCTTAATGCATGAATGAATTTAACTTACTGATCAACAAGAAATGATTTGATTTCTACAATTCCCAATTTCCTTTAGCACCTATGAAAGAATTTCTGGACCTATCATACTTGTTTACAAAAGCCTCCTTTATTTTATTGTATATAAGTCCACTTGTCATCTGTTAATTTCATGAACACCAGAGACATAGGGGGTTTGCAATAGTTTTTGGATGGTGTAAGAAAAAATTGCCAAGTTTCAACTTCCTCTTAATGAAGTACATGTAAATTTACAAATTAAGGCATAAAGTTCAGTCCAGCACAAAACACAGTTCTCAGAATTCACCACCTTCTTTCAAGGCTGATGTGGCTGCCATATGTTTGTTTCTCTCTGACACAGACATAGGAAATCCCATGGGATTATTTAAATAATTGGGCAGACCTCTTCCTTGTGTCTGTTCTGTATTTATCTCTGACCAACCTTCTGAAAACAAATGTTTTGGCCTTTATCGCACCATTTGTGGGAGCTTGCTAAGAATAATTTGTCTGCTGCTACCACCTTACACTAAAACAGTTTTCAAAAGTAATTCACAGGCCGTGAAGCACTTTGGAATGTCTTACGTACATAAAATACATTGTATGAATGTTATTTTTATTTGCTGTTTTTCTTTTTGAATTACACCTGAATCTTTCAGAAAGTGAATGTTACTCGTGTATTTGTTTTGTTGCAGGTTCCATCACTGAGATTCCATGCAGGCCAGCATCATACTGTGGTCCTAGAACAGGAAATGCAACTGTCTGCCCTGGTGGTTACTTCTGCCCACTTGGTTCCTCTACATACAACACCCCAAAGCAATTGTATGTATCAGCTTGAAGCTTTCCTTACAATTACATAAGACTAGATTTTCCTGCAAAAATAACAGGTTAGTTTCACATTCCTGATGAAGGGCTTATGACCGAAACGTCGAATTTCCTATTCCTTGGATGCTGCCTGACCTGCTGTGCTTTAACCAGCAACGCATTTTCAACTGTGATCTCCAGCATCTGCAGACCTCATTTTTTAACCGGTTAATTTCACTGTTGGTTAATAACTATTAGACTTTGAGAGTTACAGTTATTCTCAAGTATCCAGAGGTTGCTGACTGAGTTCACTGCTCCACCATTAATTTCCCCCAAAAAGCATCTTGCTCTCTGTATAACTAGTGAATAGAGTGTAATTTCTGCACCTGCATAGTAGACACATGCTGAACTCAACACAGAATGTAAATTCTTGTCTATTTCAACGTAACTACACTTTTAACAATGTGATAAATGTGAATAAGAGCCAAAAACTTCCCTGAGATGTCAACTTAATTTTACAAATATGGAGCCTTATTCCTTTGGATGTTTTATTGGAGATTTTTTAAATGTCAACCTTTATATTATTTTTCCTTTGTGTTTTCTCATAACCCAATCTCTCTATCTCTCCGTTTATTTCTCTTGTACATAATTGAACATTCATTGTATTTGCATGTGCTATTTCAACTGTTAATGTCTTTTTCTGTGTCTGTTTTAATTTGTTGTGGGTTGTCAGCATCATTGGTAAGCCAGCATTTACAATCTGTCCTTAAATGTTCTTGAAAAATGTGGTGAGTCAGCTTCCTGAGTTGGTGTAACCTGTGCGGTATAAATACAACCATAGTGCTTTTTTTCCAGAGCAATTTAAAACAAGTAGATTACTTGCTACACCACTACAGTGTGTAGTTAAGAATCAACCACATGGTTTGACGTCACATGTAGGCCAAACTATATTAGGGTGGCAGATTTCCTGCCTTGAAGTGAACCAGCTGAGTTGTTATGACAATCAGTATTTCGTGATCATTTTTGATTTGACCAACGTTTTCTTCTAGTTTTACCTGTTTATTATATTTAAATTCCCTCTGCTATCTTTGTGGGATTTGAACTCATCTCCAAAGCATTAATCCAGACTTCATAATTACTAATTTATAATATTAACATTATTCTATAGTGCTAATAAATTGGATACGTAAGGTGGTACATATTTGCTTGTCCTGTTTGCTCAAGTCTCAACTACTCAGGGCTGGATTTTCCTGTGGTCTTTTGGACAAAAGGGGAATTTCAAATCTGCAGTTAATGGCAGCAAGGTCAGAACAATCTCCTAACTGTTGCTTGCAAGCTTGCCATCTAATTAAGGATGGACAACATTCTCCTTCTGCTATTAGCCAAAGCTGGAGACTGGACAGCTGCAGGAGAGGTCGGCACTTCTGAAGCAGGTTAGGGAGTATGAGGGTCCCTGAAAACCATTCAGGTGAGATAAACATTCAGTGGAATAAAATCAGCCAGGTTGTGGAGAAGGTGAGAGTTCCCCTCCAGCTGAACGTCCAATGTCAGGACCATATTTGCACCCTTTCGTATGACCCATCCTCAGGGGATCATTCGATGGGCAGCTGTCACAAATGCCTGTGGGAGGGATGCATTCAGCCTACAACAAAATGCCTGTGAAATCACAAAGTCGCCCCTGATTTGAACCTTAACTAGGCAAATTGGTAACAAAAACAGAAAATGTTGGAAAAAGCTCAGCAGGTCTGGTAATAGCCGTGAAGAGAAATCAGAGTTAAAATTTCGGGTCCAGTGACCCTTCCTCAGAACTGTTGGTAGCTAGGATAAAAAAACTGAAACAACTGTGGATACTGTAACAGAGGTTGCAAGTAAAACTCAGTAGGTCCGGAAGCATCTGTGAAGAAAAATCAGAGCTACAGAATTTTGGGTCCGATGACTCTTCCTGGCTACAATCCGATCTATTTTAGTAGCTAGGAAAATGTCAGTTTTTATGTAGAAGATATCGTGTGGGAGGAAATGAAAAGGAGTAAATGATAGGGAGGGATGGAGCTCAAAGAGTGAGATAGACAAAACATCTCATTTTCTGCTTGGGGACCCTACAGCCTCGGGACTCGATATCAAGTTCAACAACTTGATGGCTTGAGCACTCCCCTGTCCCACACCCCACTCCCACACACAGGCCTTGTAATCACATAGTCTGCTATTACATACAGCCCATTGTGAGCCACAAACAGTCTCCATTAACAGCTATTCACCTTCTAGCCAGATCCTTATCTACTCCTTTGTCTGTTCAACAGTCTTTCCCTCTCTCTGGACTCTATTGTCACCTATTGTTTACTCCTTATCCCCTCCCCCACCCTATCTTCTGCATAAAAACCAGCATTTTCCCAGCTACTATCAGTTCTGAGAAAGGGTCACCGGACCCAAAATGTTAAATCTATTTTCTCTTCACAGTTGCTGTCGGACCCATTAAGTCTTTCAGCAATTTTTGTTTTTGTTTCTGATTTACAGCATCCATAGGTTTTTTTTTCATTTTTTAATGCAAATTAATAGCCTGCCTCTGTGTAGCAGGCAGCTGGTTTGCTTTGCACCTTAGACCATCTGGAAATAGGAATGCTTCAGAGAGATCAAAATGACATCCTCCCTAAATCACCTCAGCTCCCCAAATCCCCAAACACCTACCCCTTTTCCAAGTCCATCACCTTGTCGGACACATTCTCAGCTAACACCTCTTAACAAATTGCTACCTAAAATAGCATCAAATAAGTGACAGTGAGCAAGATCAGCAGATAAAGAGCATTAGGCATATTTTCTATCATTATCCTTTTCTGTCCTGCTTTAGGACTAAAATACATGTACTGAAATTAGCATAGGATTGTTTGTTCTGGACAGCAAAGCCGTACGACCAGCCATTTTAGAGAAAACCATACGAAATAAGAAAGGGATGATGACCTTATTGGGATTGTATTATAGACCCCCCCCCCCCCAATAGTCAGAGGGAAATTGAGAAACAAACTTGTAAGGAGATCTCAGCTATCTGGAAGAATAATAGGGTAGTTATGGTAGGGGATTTTAACTTTCCAAACATCGACTGGGACTGCCATAGTGTTAAAGGTTTAGATGGAGAGGAATTTCTTAAGTGCATACATGACAATTTTCTGATTCAGTATGTGGATGTACCTACTAGAGAAGGTGCAAAACTTGACCTACTCTTGGGAAATAAGGCAGGGCAGGTGACTGAGGTGTCAGTGGGGGAGCACTTTGGGGCCAGTGACCATAATTCTATTCATTTTAAAATAGTGATGGAAAAGGATAGACCAGATCTAAAAGTTGGAGTTCTAAATTGGAGAAAGGCCAATTTTGACGGTATTAGGCAAGAATTTTCGAAAGCTGATTGGAGGCAGATGTTCGCAAGTAAAGGGAAAATGGGAAGCCTTCAGAAATGAGATAACAAGAATCCAGAGAAAGTATATTCCTGTCAGGGTGAAACGGAAGGCTGGTAGGTATAGAGAATGCTGGATGACTAAAGAAATTGAGGGTTTGGTTAAGAAAAAGAAGGAAGCATATGTCAGGTATAGACAAGATAGATCAAGTGAATCCTTAGAAGAGTATAAAGAAAGTAGGAGTATACTTAAGAGGGAAATCAGGAGGGCAAAACGGGGACATGAAATAGCTTTGGCAAATAGAATTAAGGAGAACCCAAAGGGTTTTACAAATATATTAAGGACAAAAGGGTAACTAGGAAGAGAATAGGGCCCCTCCTCTAGGTTATCTCTCCACGCTTCAGGCTCACTGCCTTTATTCCTGATGAAGGGCTTTTGACCGAAACGTCGATTTCACTGCACTTTGGATGCTGCCTGAACTGCTGTGCTCTTCCAGCACCACTAATCCAGAATCTGGATTCCAGCATCTGCAGTCATTGTTTTTACCCCTCAAAAATCAGCAAGGCGGCCTTTGTGTGGAGCCACAGAAAATGGGGAAGAGACTAAATGAATATTTTGCATCAGTATTTACTATGGAAAAGGATATGGAAGATATAGACTGTAGGGAAATAGATGGTAACATCTTGCAAAATGTCCAGATTACAGAGGAGGGAGTGTTGGATGTCTTGAAACTGTTAAAGGTGGATAAATCCCCAGGACCTGATCAGGTGTACCCGTGAACTCTGTGGGAAGCTAGAGAAGTGATTTCTGGGCCTCTTGCTGAGATATTTGTATCATCAATAGTCACAGGTGAGGTGCCGGAAGACTGGAAGTTGGCAAACATGGTGCCACTGTTTAAGAAGGGCTGTAAAGACAAGTCAGGGAACTATAGACCAGTGAGTCTGACCTCGGTGGTGGGCAAATTGTTGGAAGGAATCCTGAGGGACAGGATGTACATGTATTTGGAAAGGCAAGGACTGATTTGGGATAGTCAACATGGCTTTGTGTGTGGGAAATTATGTCTCACAAATTTGATTGATTTTTTTGAAAAAGTAACAAAGACGATTGATGAGGGCAGAGCAGTAGATGTGACCTATATGGACTTCAGTAAGGCGTTCAACAAAGTTCCCCGTGGGAGACTGATTTGCAAGGTTAGATCTCATGGAATACAGGGAGAACTAGCCATTTGGATACAGAACTGGCTCAAAGGTAGAAGACAAGGTTGTAGTGGAGGGTTGTTTTTCAGACTGGAGGCCGGTGACCAGTGGAGTGCCACAAGGATTGGTGTTGGGCCCTCTACTTTTTGTCATTTTCATAAATGATTTGGATGCGAGCATAAGAGGTACAGTTAGTAAGTTTTGTAGATGACACCAAAATTGGAGGTGTTATGGACAGCGAAGAGGGTTACCTCAGATTACAACAGGATCTGGACCAGATGAGCCAATGGGCTGAGAAGTGGCAGATGGAGTTTAATTCACATAAATGTGAGGTGTTGCATTTTGGGAAAGCAAATCTTAGCAGGAGTTACACACTTAATGGTAAGGTCCTAGGGAGTGTTGCTGAACAAAGAGACCTTGGAGTGCAGGTTCATAGCTCCTTGAAAGTGGAGTCGCAGGTAGATAGGACAGTGAAGAAGGTGTTTGGTGTGCTTTCCTTTATTGGTCAGAGTACTGAGTACAGGAGTTGGGAGGTCATGTTGGGGCTGTACAGGACATTGGTTAGGCCACTGTTGGGATATTGCATGCGATTCTGGTCTCCTTCCTATTGGAAAGATGTTGTGAAACTTGAAAGGGTTCAGAAAAGATTTACAAGGATGTTGCCTGGCTTGGAGGATCTGAGCTACAGGGAGAGGCTGAACAGGCTGGAGCTGTTTTCCCTGGAGCATTGGAAGCTGAGGGGAGACCTTATAGAGGTTTACAAAATTATGAGGGGCGTGGATAGGATAAATTGACAAAGTCTTTTCCCTGGGGTCGGGGAGTTCAGAACTAGAGGTCATAGGTTTAGGGTGAAAGGAGAAAGATTTAAAAGAGACTTTGTCATGTAGAGGGTGGTACGTGCATGAAATGAGCTGCCAGAGGATATGGTGGAGGCCGGTACAATTGCAACATTTAAGAGGCATTTGGATGGGTAGATAAATAGGAAGGGTTTGGAGGGATATGGGCCCGGTGCTGGCAGATGGGACAAGATTGGGTTGGGATATCTGGTCGGCATGGATGGGTTAGATGGAAAGGTCTGTTTCCATGCTGTACATCTCTATAACTGTTTGATGCAGAATAGAAATGAAATTTAACACAACATGTACTTTATGGAGTGGGTTAGATGAATGAGGAAAAGGCAAATTTTCTAATTTATTCTATTACAACAATCAGTTTTAAATATGAAAGGAGTCAATGGAATATCACAACAGATCCCTCAGAATTAGTTAAAGGGTAGTGTCAAGTTGTGGAGACATATATTGTGCAGTTTCCACCGTTGCACGATCCTCATGTCTCATGAGAAATCAACTATAATAAACATGTAAGAATACTGAACTAATCATTGAGGTACAAAAACAACAAATGCATATGTCACATTGATTTGCATCCATGAAGATAAATGTGATAATTCAGTTGTGAAAGCAGGAAAACATGCATTTCAAAAGTTAATGCAGTTGGATTTTCGATGGGATTATGTGATGAGATTCTTTCAATTCCTTCTCAAACTCCGGCAATAATGCATGATTAGTTCCCTCAGCTGAAATACAGGTAATGTATTTTAAATCAGCTATTAAAGAGTAAGAGTAAAAGTACTTTTATTTAGTTTTACAAGACTCAATTAACAACCTTACAAGGAGGATACTTGGAAAGAGTTCCCCCTTCTAAAAAATATTAAAAGCAAAGTACAGAGGAACCTCAAAGTTTGTGCGAAGATTTGTAGCTCGGGTGCTCGTTGTTGTGGTTCTGTTCGCCGAGCTGGAAGTTTTTGTTGCAAACGGTTCGTCCCCTGGCTAGGTGACATCATCAGTGCTTTGGAGCCTCCTGCGAAGCGCTTCTTTGATGTTTCTTCCGGTATTTCTAGTGGTTTGTCCTTGCCGCTTCCTGTTGTCAGTTTCAGCTGTCCGCTGTAGTGGTTGGTATATTGGGTCCAGGTCGATGTGCTTGTTGATGGAGTTTGTGGATGAATGCCATGCCTCTAGGAATTCCCTGGCTGGTCTCTGTCTGGCTTGCCCTATGATAGTGGTGTTGTCCCAGTAGAATTCATGTTGCTTGATGTCTGTGTGTGTGGCTACTAGGGATAGCTGGTCGTGTCGTTTCGTGGCTAGTTGATGTTCATGTATGCGGATTGTTAGCTGTCTTCCTGTTTGTCCTATATAGTGTTTTGTGCAGTCCTTGCATGGTATTTTGTACACTACATTAGTTTTGCTCATGTTGGGTATCGGGTCCTTCATTCTAGTGAGTTGTTGTCTGAGCGTGGCTGTTGGTTTGTGTGCCATTATGAGTCCTAAGGGTCGCAGTATTCTGGCTGTCAGTTCAGAAACGCTCCTGATGTATGGTAGTATGGCTCATCCTTTGGGTTGTGGCATGTCCTCGTTCCATGGTCTTTCTCTTAGGCATCTGTTGATGAAGTTGCGCGGGTATCCGTTTTTGGCGAATACCTTGTATAGGTGTTCCTCTTCTTCTTTTTGCAGTTCTGGTGTACTGCAGTGTGTTGTGGCCCTTTTGAATAGTGTCCTGATGCAGCTTCGTTTGTGTGTGTTGGGGTGGTTACTTTTATAGTTTAGGACTTGGTCTGTGTGTGTTGCTTTCCTGTATACCCTTGTGGTGAATTCTCCGTTCGGTGTTCTCTGTACTATCACGTCTAGGAATGGGAGTTGGCTATCCTTCTCTTCTTCTCTCGTGAATCGGATTCCTGTGAGTGTGGCATTGATGATCCGGTGTGTTTTCTCTATTTCCGTGTTTTTAATGATTACAAACGTGTCATCGACATATCTGACCCAGAGTTTGGGTTGAATTTGTGGTAGGACTGTTTGTTCTAACCTTTGCATAACTGCCTCTGCTATGAGTCCCGAGATTGGTGACGAAACGTTTGCAACAAAAACTTCCAGCTCGGCGAACAGAACCACAACACAGAGGAACCTCGATTATTCAGCATGTGATTATCCGAATTTCAGATTATCTGGAAAAAATCATAAGGTCCCAATGCTTGGTGAAAATATGTTATTTGGTATTCAATTATTCGAACATTCGATTATCCAGACAAAATATACCCTGTCCGTGTTATTCAGATAATCAAGGTTCTTGTGTACAGCAACATTTCTGTCTTACCTTGTAACTCTGGTGAGTGTGTGCTGAAGAGAACATTAACTTCTTGTTGTAGGTGTGTGTTTCCGTACTTCTGTCCTGCAAATAGTTCTTCAATGCTGCCCTGTGATGGAGGGTACATGCCAATCAATGTGACAGGGCTGAGGGATCGTCTGGAAAAAGCTTGTCTAATTTGTGAGGCTGGAACCTATCGAAGTGGCTCTGCCAATGAGCTTCATTGCAGCCCTTGCCCAGAGGGTTTCTACTGTCCAGTGGGTAAGTTAGATGAGGATCAGATCAAATATCAAAGCTCCTATTTGAACTTGGAGCACATTTTGGAGAGAGGAATGGGAGAGGCCATCAGCAAATCTTAATGACTTGGTAGTGTGGGGTCTGGGTGATTTTAACTCCTAGGCCTCATCTGCTAACCCATAATGACCATGAGGTAGATGCTTGCCAGTGGATGCTGTTGTGATTTCTGAGCCTTTGTGATATCTTATGCTATGCCCAAGGTATTGACCATTCAGATTGGCATTGCTGCAATATGGTTTCTCATTCCTGCCTACCTTTTTTTTCTTTATTCATTTATGGGATGATGGCATCACTGGCTAGACAGTACTTATTGCCCATCTCTCATTGCCTAGAGGGCAGTTAAGGGTCAACCACATTGCTGTGGATTTGGAGTCACATATTAGCCAGACTAAGGAAAGATGGTAGATTTTCGTCCCTAAAGAACATTAGGGAACCAGTTGGGATTTCCGACAAGCAACATGGATTAATAGTCATCATAAGATTGTTAATTCCAGACATTTATTGAATTCAAATTCTACTTTATGCTGCGGTGGGATTTTAACCCAGGTCCCAAAAATGTTAGCTGGATTTCTGGATTAAAGTCCCACAATAATACCACCAGACCACTGCCACCCCTGCCAGCTTTTTGAAAGTTGCCAATTGTTTCTTGGGCACCTTGCTTCTGAGATGACCTTCAGCTCTGTCATATTCAAATCCAACTCACTCCAGATCTGATTTCCATGACTCTTGGTAATTCTAAAAGGAATTCATTAACAGTTCTTAAATGTTAATCTCTGATGCAGCACCATTGTGTATTGCTGTTATTTCATTGAAGGTATATTTGCTGCATTTCATTCCCATTAGGCTCTGTAAGTTACTTACTGAATCCTTGCCCGGTTGGCTACTACTGCTCTGAAATGACCAGATTACCGATCCCCTGTCCTCCTGGTACTTATGGAAACAGCAGCCATGCAAAGCACAACAGTGAGTGCTACCCATGTCCTGAAAACACATTTAACCATCTGGATGGACAGCGAGCTTGTTTTCCCTGTGGAAGCACCTCCTATTCAAGTCTAGGTAAGCAATCAGTCAAATAATTAAAATTAAAGAGGATAATAGATTCACACGTAGGAACAAAAGCAATCACATTTCGGATTAAGTACAGGTCATATTCAAAAGTCTATTTTCTGTCCCTTGTCCTAAAAGAATATCCACTTTACTGTATACAAAAGTCAGGAAAAGGAAGAAAAGACCAAATGACTAGATCCTTTTCCCTTTTGCATTGTCCTTGTTTTTCCAGAGCTTTCCAGAGAGAGCTTGTCCTGTGGTCATACTTTCCAGATGACTTTCCGATGAGGTTCTTGGAAAGGCTGTTCTGTAAATGAGGTGCTCTGGTTAGAGAATTGACAAATGCCACAGGATGGAGAATTTTATGTGCTATAAGTAGATCCGCAATGCCATCAGGGAGAGAATTCCAGGCGTTTAAGCCAGCAACACTGAAGGAGCACATTATACTGCTGTCACTGAGCATTGGTGTTGGCAGGAGTACATGGTTGTGGATGTGTTGCTTTGGGATCTTCTAACTGCTGATTACATCGGCAGCTGATAGGCCCTGATGGCTGAACCCTGATATGTAGCTCAAACCCTGCATTTTTTTTAATGCTCTTTCCCTCCCCACTGCACCCCCCCAACCCCCCCCAACCTTCCCCAAAACTTGTTCTTGCCAGGTTGGTAAATGGACCAGTTTGGAATTCATATTGATCCTGCAGCAGGTTTGTGGCAGGAAAAGTAAGGTAAGGGCCATTATGATGAACGTGAGGACTCTGGAAAAACTGAAGATCAAAGGGACCTTGCTGTGCATATCAATGGGTTCTTTAAGGTTTAATCAGGTGGATGAAGTGTTTAAGAAGGTGTATGGAATACTTACATTTATTAGCAGGGACATAGAGTTAAAGAGCAGGGATGTTTTGGTGGAACTGTATAAAAAGTTGGGTCGGCCACAGTGAGTGTATTGTGTGCCATGCAGGAATCCACATTATATGAGGGATATGTATGCACTGGAGAGTTTCTATTATAAAGAGAGATTGAAAGATTGGGCTTGTTTTCCTTGGAGCAGAAGAGATTGAGGGCATCATAACTGAGATGTATAAAGTTATGAGAAGCATAGAGAGGATATACAGGAAGAAACAATTCCCTTTGATGAAGGAATCGATAACTAGGAATTAAGGTAGAGATAGAGAAGATATGAGGAAAGGTTCTGTTACCTGGAGGATGGTGGGAATCTGGAACTCACTGCCTGTAAGGGTGGCAGATACAGAAACCCTATAACATTTAAAATGTATGTGGATACGCTCATGATGCCAAGAGTACAAGGCTATGGGCCAAGTGTTGGAAACTGGGATTAGAATCGTCAGGTGGTTGTTTTTGGCCAGCACAGATATGATGGGCCGAACGCCCTTTTTCTGTGTTGTGGACCTAATGCACTTCAATTGGATTGGTACTTGAGGGATATAAACAAGCAGGACATGGAGAAAGAACATAAAGGTAGGACAGACTGGGTTATTCTATGGAGAGATGGCATAAAGTTCATAGGTTGAATGACCTTCATTTGTTCTAGACTGACCCTAAGTGCATCTGTAATGTCAAAGATTGTTAGGGTAAGGAGTTGTGAATAGGGATGTGAGGCAAGAAAATCCTCTCTTCCATTTCTCTGCATTATTGTACAGCTGTACACCTATATGTCTTTATATCGGCATGTAAGGTAAGTTAAAAACCTTAAGGGAAGCAGGAGACCTCATGTGGCTTTTAAACACATAAACAATACTTAGCATCATAAATTAGCACAGCCATCTTCATACACAGGGTGGCACAGTAACTCAGTGCACCAGGGGCCTGGGTTCAATTCCAGCCTTGGGTGACTGTTTATATGGAGTTTGCACATTCTCCCCGCATCGGCATGGGTTTCCTTCAAGTGCTCCAGTTTCCTCCCACAATCCAAGAATGTGCAGGTTAAGGAAATTGGCTGTGCTAAAATTGCCCATAGTATTCAGGGATGTATGGGTTAGGTGCATAAATTAAGGGTAAATATAGAATCAGTCTGGGTGGGTCAGTGTGCAATTGTAGGGCCAAATGGCCCGTTTCCACACTCTAGGGATTCTATGATTCTACATTTTTGACAAATTCAAATATATTAATTATTCTGTTATAGATTGTTTTCTTTTTTCCAAAACGTCCCATGCGCCTGGATGACTATAGCTCTAATAACACTCAAAAAGCTTGACACCATCCAGGACAAAGCAATACTCTTTGGTACGACATTCACAAGCATCGACTCCCTCCAACACTGAAGCTCATTGGTAGATACTTGTTTAAATCATCTGCAAAACTCAACACAAAAATTCACAAAGGTTCCTGAAACAGCACCTTCCAAACCCATAACCACTTCCATCCAGAAGGAAAAAGGCAGCAGATACATGGAAATGTCACCACCTCAAGGTCCACTCGAAGCCACTCACCATCCTGACTTGGAAATATATCATCGTTCTTTTGGTGTCATTGGGTCAAAATCCTGGAACAGCATTGTGGATTTACCTACAGTACATAAGGCAGCAAGGTGGTTCAAGTAATTAGCACAGCTGCCTAACAGTGTCAGGAACTTGGATTTGATTCTACCCTCAGGCAGCTGTCTGTATGGATTTTGCACATGCTTCCCATGTCTGCATGGGCTTCCTCTGATGTCCAAAGGTGTACAAGCTATGTGGATTTTCTATGCTGAATTGCCCGCAGTGACAGGCTGGGTGGATTAGTCATAGGAAATATAGGCTTATGGGGATGGGAAACGATGCTGGGTTGAGGTAGGATGCTTTTCGGAGGATGGACACAGACACAATGAGACGAACAGCCTCTTTCTGGACTGCAGGGATTCTATGATTCACATGGACTGCAGCAGGTCAAGAAGGCAGCTCACCCTCACATTCTCGAAGGCAACCAAATGCGGGCCAGCCAGCAACACTCACATCCCACAAGTGAATAAAACATACCAGATTTCCTATGAGTTGTATCAAAATGAACATTTTTAAGCTTTCTCCTGCAAAGACTCTCCATCCACTTCATTCACAGGCTCAGAGAAGAGTCTGAGTCCAGATTGTCCCAACTGTGCCATTTCAAACAAACAGAGTTCATAACACTTCACGCAGATAATTAATGCCAATGTGAGTGCAATCTTACTGTAATCATTGTTACATCAAAGAGGGACCGATATCACTCAAAAAAGAACAGTTAAGTTCAGAAAAGGAATAAAAACACAGATGATGTGAAAGATCTGGAGTTTTATTGATGACTAAATGTTCATTATCTAATGATCTTTGCCTCCTGTAGGTTCCATAACGTGTAAGTGCCAAGGTTTCAATCGTGCTTTCCAAGAATCTGATGGATCATGTATCTGTAAGAATGGGCATGTTTATTATGATGAGACAGATCAGAAAAACTCAAATAGTAACAGTGACATGGACTGTTACCCAGAGGTGAGAAGAGATCATTGAGAAGTAATACCAGAAACTCTTATCTATTACGTTCTTGGAAGTTTGGGTGAAATTTTCACACCAGTTGCCTTCTGCATTAGGAGCTGATCTATCATCTGCAGAGTCATAAATTGAAACTCTAAACTTGCCTATTGATTTAATTCTCACCTGGTAGGGCAGGTTTCACTACAGTATGTTGTATAGGGTTAGATTTTATAGCTGGGTGTTTCCCTTGTAGGGCTTCACAGAGCAGGAGTATTTTAAGATTACAAGCACAGCAACTTCTTCCAATTTCTAAGATGCCATCACATCAAATTAGAGATCAAAGATGGCTGCCATTCAGCCCCTGGTATCTGCTCCTTCTTTGAGATATCCAGTCAGTCCTGCTCACCTGAATTTCCAAACATTGCTAGGCTCTGGAAAGTAGCAAATATAATCCCAGTTATTCAAAAGGGGACAGAGGCAAAAAATAAAGCTAAAAGCCCATAGGCTTGACATCCTTTGAGGGAAAGACATTATAATCAGTCATTAAAGATGTTACAGTTGCACATTGAGAAATATTCTAATCAGGAACAATATAGTTTTGTGGAAGGTAATTCATAATTAACCAGTTTATTGTGATACTTTGAAAGTAACATTCTCTGTAGATAAAGGGGAGCCTGTCAATATGGTATATCTGGATTTCTGGAAGGCCTTTGACATGCTACCACATAATAATGTATTACACAAAGAGGCGTTCATGACAAGGGGTGACATACCAGCACAGATTAAACATAGGCTGATGAGGGACATGCATACATGGTGTTCATCTAATTATCAAAATTAGAGTGTGGTGCTGTAAAAGGTGGCTGGGCCCTCCACCTTTTACAGTTTATATCAATGACTAAGATCAGGAGAGCAAAGGCACAGTAACTAAATTTTCAGATTGGAAAGTATGCTATGAAAAAGACAGAATGTGATTCTAGACCAATATAGCTAGATTAAATGAGTGGGCAAAAATTTGATGATTTGAACTATAATGTATGAAAATATGAAATTCTTCACTTTGGCAGGAAGAATTATAATAAATGGAGAACGACTGCAGAATTCTGAGGTACAGATGGATCTGGGTGTTATAGAGACACAAGAATTACAAAATGTTAGTATGCTGGTACAACAAGTTATTAAGAAGGTTAACAGATGTTATCCCTCATTATGGGAGGAATTGAACATAAAAATAAGTATCAAAAACAGAAATTGCTAGAAAACTCAGCAGGTCTGGCAACATCTGTGGAGCAAAATCAGAATTAACATTTCGGGCCTAGTGACCCTTCCTCAGAACTGTTCTGTTTTCATGTTTTAATTCCAGCATTAGCAGCTCCTTTGGTTTTTATCAAAGTAAGTATGTTCTGCTTCAGTTATACGTTGGATTGATGAGACCTTACCCCAAATAATGTGCGCAATTTGGACTCCTGAATTAAGGAGGAATATCAATACAATGGTGACAGTTCAAAGGAGGTCTATTTTGTTGATGTATGGAATTTCTTTGCGGGAAACATTCAGCACACTGGGCTTGTTTCCACAGAGGTTTAGAAGAGTAAGGGCCATAAAATCATGACGGTCTTAACAAGGTGGACATGACCTATTAAGGACGTTTCCTCTCATGTGAGAGTCTAGAGTTATGGAGCAATGTCTTAAATTAGGGTGAGTCCTTTTGGACAGAAATGACAAGATTTTTTTCTCAGAGGTCAGTGTGACTTTGGAATTCTCTGCCTCAGAAAGCCATGGAAGTAGAGTCATTGAATATTTTAAAGGTGGATGTAGATTTTGAGGCAAGGTCCTCAAAGGTTATCAGATTTGATGACACTGTGGAATTCAAACTGCTAACAGGAGCAACCTTGATCTTATTGAATGGCAAAGTCAACCTGAGCATCCAAAAACTCTATTTTTGCTCTCATTCCTATGTCCGTAAGACTGCTCATTTTTCAAAAGCTTTTAAATTGAAAACAAACTGTTTTAAGTTAAAGTTCAAAAGAATTGATTCAGCCCATTGAAATTTCAGATACTTAATTTTCACGTTGCCATGTATTTCTTTGAAATGGAAAAATGTTTCAAAGCAAGACAAATGAACAAGAAATGACTGCAACACTTACAAGACCACAAATCTTGTGCCCAGACAAGTAAACCTGATGAGCAGTGTGATAATTGGGCATTTCATTAGTGTTAAAGCTGTTCATTCATAGATTTAGATCTTTTGAATTACACATCGATTAAGAAGACCTATTCCTTTTTAAAGTCATAAAAACACCTAGCTTTGGTATAATTGAGATGGTTACAAGTCAAGCATAATAATTATTTAATGCTTGTTGATAGAGACAGCCTCCTCTTGTCTGGGTTACTAGATTGTTTTTCACTTTTTTCAGACTTGCATGTTTTCCAGATTTTCACTCATACTTATGTCCTGTCTCCCTCTAGGTGTATGATCGCTGCAGTGTTGGTGAGATTCGACTGGCTTCTACAAGAAAATGTGTTCTCCCAGAGCGTCACAACTGCACTCCAGCATGTGGGGAATATGGAGGCAGGCTGGATGTGGAACTGGGAATGTCAGTCACAAAGAATTATGTATCTAATGCAGCATCTCGAGAAATACAATAAGAGCAGACACAATTGCATAATGATTTGCATGTACTTGTCATTTTTTTCCATGATTAATTCCTGTGTTGATATGCATTCTGGAAATTGCCATGTTGTTACTGACTGAAGAGTGCAATTACAGAGTGACAGTCGGTTCATTGTGAATGTTATCAGAAGAATTTGTGTAAGCAATTTAACAGTGAGGAGAGAATACATTATTTTAAAATGGGGATTAAATTTCATTGGCATGTCCCATCCAATGATACCTTGGCCTTCAACTTTACTTTAATTGAAAGCTACAGAGTTCTGATTCCCTGCCGATAATGTGCCGATTAACCAATTTCCTGAAGGGATGATGCATTCACATGGTATTCATGGAATTTACATTCCTCCTGAAATATATCTTGTGGATAATTCCCTTCTGAACCTTGTAAAGGGAATGATATAACATGTTTCAGAATTAGAAGCAGGAGTAGGCCATTTGAAACATCATATCTGCTCCACCATTCAATAAGACGATAGCTGACCTGATTATAGATCTAACTCCATTTCCTACCAATGGACATGACAGATCTCTCACCATGGTTCTAGATTACTTCATGAGGGGAATCCTTTTCAGTATCTAGCCAGTCAACCCCCATCCTCAGACTCATACTTTTTCTCGAGTAATTAAGTTCCTGTCTCTCATTTGTTCCTTGACTTTCTCTTATTCTTGAACTGCTTTTTGTGTCATCTTCTTTGAAGACACATACAAAATATTTGTTTTAAATTGCTGCCATTTTCTTGTTTCCCTTTATTAATTCCTCAGTCTAATATACAATGGGACTTCTTAATTTTGTCTGCTGTCTGTTTTTATTTTACTTGCTAGTTTTTTCTCATAATCTAATATTTCCTTCTGTTTTTAGTCATCTTTTGTTCATTTCTAGGATTCTGTTAGTCTTCCTGCCAATCAATCAACCATCACCATCTCTTTCTTCCAGTAGTTCTTGCTCTATACAGTGTTGCTGCTTTTGAGGGCCTATAACATTCTTCCACCAGTGACTTGCTTTTTTTGCTGTTTTAGACCTCCACTCAATCTAGTTCCACACTTGCAATGTTATGTGTTGGCACCATCCTAGCCTACTGAGGAATGTAAAGAAGGAAGAGGGAACCAACTATTTGTATGTTTCTAGCAAGACTAAGCAAGCTGTTTTCCTGCTGAAAGACTCTTATGCTATTCATAAACTTCAAAGTCTTTTCTATTCTTATTCTCAGAAGTATCATTTCATGAAGATCTTATTTCTGACATTGGCCATTCTGTTAGTCTTCCTGCCTATCAATCAACCATCACCATCTCTTTCTTCCAGTAGTCCAGACAATTGGCCCATGAGCAAAGGATTCCTTAAAGCAAAGGGAAAGGTTAGAATATGAGAAAGCAATCAGTGCCTTAGTTTAACGTCCCATACAAGAGATAGCAGTTCCAAATGTGCAAAACATACTTCAATACAGTTTGTATTTTGTGCTTCATTCTTTGGGCTAAGACATAAACCTTAATCTTCAACAAGCAAATAGTAGCTGTTGAGCAAGTTAATAGAATGTGTATAACATCCCTCACACAATCAGACCAAAGACCAAAAATAACTATTTATCCTTGAACGTACTAATCCACCCCCTCCCTTACCAGTTTTTTTTGTTGCACCTAGTGGAGAAGTGTTGAATTTACACTCGGCTCAAATGTCTGTGGTTTTTCTCTATTTGCAGGTGTCATTGCAATAAATATATCTCTGCTGAAGAGCTCTGTGACAGAGTTTGTATGGCTGGAATTCTGAATGTGTCAGCACATGCCAGTCATACTGGGGAGCTTGTGTTAACTGTTAAGAATGGCATCTCCAGAGACCATAAAAATTGGGTGAGTCAGCAACATGAAAATTGTATGTTCCCTCTTTCTTCCTCTTTGTAATACTTCTTCCATGTCACTGTACATTCCTTCAGTAAACAGACAATTGGGCAGAATTTTGCAAGGCTTTTATATCCAAATCAATGGCTTTGATCGTATTGTGGAATTGTGCAACAAGATCCCTGAAATCAGCAGCATTCATCCCGTCATAATGTAGCAAAAGGTGACATCTTTCTTTCCGCTAGATATTTGATAATTGGGAATGAATTTCAGTCTTCATTCAACTAAATTACATGTGATAAAATGCAATTTATCTGCTTTGTCTCTTTGCAAACAGTACCAAATTGTTAATAACTACAATGTACAATTTTGGTTTGTCGGGATTATTTTAATTGGTCTATTTTAGGAGTGAGTCTTTTGGCAGGTTTATTTGGTGTGCAGCACCTGGAAACACTCATTGTTTGATTATTACAATAAATTTTTAAGATTTCTATTTCACCCAACTCTTCTTCCAGATACAGAGCAACAGAGTTTTTAGGAGTTGGCAACAACACTACAACATGAAGCTCCTTGCAGGAGGAGGGCGAATTATGGGGATGTGTGGAAGTAAGGAACATCATGGGGAGAGGGTAAAAATAGCTTAGAAAGGAAGATTATAGGAGGAAGTGTGGGTTGGGAATGAAGATGACCTTAGGATGGATTTGATGGGTTAGGGATAATATTAGACTGATGAAATAATTAGAATTGATGTGAGGTGGAAAAGATTTATTAAGTTGGGAATTAATTAAGTACTTTTGCAACAATATTCTAACTGCACCACTAGTTATATGTAAGTCTCTGCTTGTTAAAGAGAGAATTGGTTCAGTTTTGTTCGTCTTATTAACTGATTAACTGCTGGTGTATTTTGCCTTCTCAGGTTGTTCCTCATGTGCTGGGTCCAGATGGACACATTACAGATAGTCTAAGAGTTCTGTTTATCCTTTTCAAACCAAATGGAATTTTTGGTTTGATTTTATCTGGAAAGTATGTGGTTGACAAGTTCCTGACAGGTTAGTGACCAGGATGAGGTGAGCTCTGATTTGTTACAGCAGGTACACAAACAATGCCTGGTGTTGGATTTGGATGAGTGTTGTAATCAAGGCCACATGGAAAATATATTAAAGTAGGCCTTGGTAGCACAGTAGTGAATTTGCTCAAGTATTTCAAACTAGCCATTCTTTATTCACCTTTTTATGAAATAGGAGGTACATATTAAATGAGACACCGATACAATGAAATGGTGTTTCACGGTTTAAAAAGTTTTCACCACCTGTTTCTTGGGTCTTTAAAGTCATGGGGTGACATGTCCTGTCTGGAGGTGTTGGGGTGGTGGTGGTGATGGTACTGATTGGAGTCAAGGGATGCATGGGGCATATGGGGGAATAGGTGTGCAAAGGTTGGAGTTGGGGAGGGGTATTTACAAATACAGCATTAGCCTGACTCAACCTGTCACATAATTTTTGGTGGCCACGGATATTTGAAGTGTGGAGGACCAACCTGCTGTTTAGCCATTTGAGCCCTTAAGTAGCCAATTAATAGATGTTTAGATGTCTCATATATGCCCTCTTTGCTATGTTAACCACAGCAGAGTGAGATGATGCTGTGACATAAACAAGGCTGTTTTGTCTTTAGGTTTTTGTTGAGAGAGGTCATAAAGGCAGAGGTGCCGAGGTGTGTAAAAATAGCCTAGTAAAACAATGGCAGGGGAGTGGCCAGTTCTCCCAGATCAGTTCTTTTCTGGACTGATTTAGCTGTGACAGTCAGAAGATGCTGGAGTCCAGGAAAGGTTGCAAACTTTAAGAGATGATTCCTGACTGACTCTCTCTCTGATATCTCTTTGGATATTGTTCCTCCTGCCTATAAGAATCTGTATTTGTATTTTCCTTTTTGCCAAGGGGTGTATTCATGGAATGTTACTGGATTGGAACTGTTCCTTAGTTAAGTTGCTGTATCAGGTTTGTTAAGTTTTCCAATAGTGAAGTTATTCCAAATTCAGTTTTCTTTTGTTCATGTTTCAACTGTAGTGTTTAAATAAATTTTGTTTTGCTTAAAGCTGAATAGTTTGATCAGCTGCATCACTCCTGGAATATCCACTTCACTTCTACTTTTGAAATAAGAAAAAGTTAGTGTCAAGGCTACCGTCTTAATATATTTGTGAAGGATTCTGACCTCATCCATAACAGACGAATTCCCATGCTTACGTAGGTAATTCACCAGTTTTTACAGATCAGACTGGGTTCAGGCATTTTGGGACTAAGACCCCTGTATCCAGTAGAGGTATACAGCTGCAGAATATATTGTTCTTTATTACCCCATCTCTCAAATGGCCTCTCGAATCCTTCCCCTTAAACTTTCACTACTGGCAGCATGACTCACTTACAGTTTGATTTCTCTAGCCCGAGTTTTTTGGGGGATACTACAAGCTAATTGCTGCTGCTGCTGCTTTAAGGTGAGATGAAATCCCCAGATGGGGTGGGAAGGATGAACCTCAGACCCTTAACTCCCATATGAAATGGTGATGGCATTGTCAGTAAGTAGAAACAGGGCTCCTCAGTGACTTCAGTAAAACAAAGAATTATGGATGCTGTAGACCTGAAGCACAGATAAACCGAAATTGCTGAAGAAACTCAGTCGCTCTGGCAGAAATGAAGAAGGGTCACTGGACTCAAAATATGAACTCTGTTTTCTCTCCACAACTGCTGCCGGATGTGTTGAGTTTCCTCATTGATTCTCTTTAGGTAGGGAATCTTGCCTTCAAAAACATCTTTCCCCAAGCACCATTTATGGCATATAATGACGCCATTCAGCACATGGAGTCCATGCTGGCTCACTGTGGGGCAGTCTAGTCAATCACTCCACCTCTTGACCCCATGGCCCTGCAAGTTTATTTCCTTCATGGGCAGCACGTTCCAAATCATTACCACTCCCTGCATTAGAAAAAAAGTTCTTCCTCATATTCATCTATGCAACTTTTGTCCAGAATCTTAGATCTGTGTCCCCTATTCTTTCTACCATCAGCTAACGGGATGGTTTTCCCTGTCTAACTTGTATAAGCTGTTGGTAAGCTTGTACACTTCTATCAAATCTCATGCAAAATTCTTTGTTCTAATAAGAACAATCCTTGCCTTTCCTAATTGACGTTGTGACCAGGATACCCACAACCCCCCACAGAACCATCTGGTATATTTACACTACACTGGGGCCTTCATATCTTTCATGAAGTGTGCTGACCAGAACAGGACACAAAACTCTAGCTATGGTCTTTCAGATCTTTGTAAAAGTTCAAGGATTAAGACAAGATTTCCTTATAAGTGGTACCCCTACCTATAAATTTTGCAAAAAGTGTGCAAACGCACATTTTCTGTTGACCAACATCACTTGTCATAACTTGGGCATGATATTTATGTCAATTTTTAATTTTGGATATGTCTGCGTAATAAAGCCTAATGAAAATTTCTGATGTAACAGGTCACTTTGATACTGTGGTTGCTTTTTGAAAATGTATCTCAATTAGAACAATGCCATAGGATGTCTACCAGGGCACCTAAATCAGCTTCACAGTAACTTATATTTTCAAGTAGTCCAAATTAGATTTGTCAATGAATAAAGTGATCTTTTGGTGCAGGAAGCTATTGAGATAGCGAAAGGCTCAGATTTTCAGATCATCTTTATGTGAGTTGCTGTCACCATTAAAGTAAGATCATAGAAATGGGAGTAGGCCATTCAGCCCCACAAGCCTGTTCCATTGAGATCATGACTGATTTGTGGCCTAACTCCATACACCTGCCTTTGCCCCATATCCCTTAATACGTTTGCTCATCCCACCTGAATATTGCAGTTTTAGATTGAAAAGTTATATTATGCAGTGTATAGAATGGGAATCCAATGCATACTTACCAGCAGGGTTTAGTTAAAATCAAGACTTTTAGCATTTATTATACTGGCATTAATTTTCAAGTGTTGTCTTCATTTTTCTCTGTATAGAGTCTGAATGGCCTGATAAGTTTCAAAACCCACATTTCAAAACAAAAAGAAGCTATTTGCAAAGGCCTGTTAGTGCTGCTATAAATGGAGCGATTCCCAAAATTCCAAACCCCATTGTCTGTCTGAGGCCAAATGATTTAATCCTCTTCAAACTCAGTGTTCATCAAAGCAGTGAGTATCAATTTCCTGGGATGGGAAGGTTTATTTCAAACTGTGTGTGTTGTCTAACTACTCTGCTTAATTTCCTCCATTTTTTTCTTCAACATCTCTTCAGCTTTGGTCAAATCCCATACTTGGGACTACTACCTCAGGTGCCATGATTTGCGATGTGGGTGACCATAGTATTCTAACCATCATGGTTATTGATAATGGCCCAATATTTTGATGGTGTTCTCACAACCTCTACTGTTCATCTTAAACTGTAGGGTATCTCACTTTTACTGTGCTGCCCTCAATTTTACCTGGTACTGCTTGATGTTCAAGTTTCTCTTTCCGAAATGCTTAACGAATTGTAGTTGTGTGCTCGCTATCCGCTAACATTTCTCGTGAATTACAAATGTTATCCAGCCTATCATCATTGTCCAACTCATATACTTCCTTTTTGTTGCCTTTAATTTATCTTCATTTGTCTTTTTTATATTCCAACTGTCACATCCATAAACCCATGTTAACCAGATGGCTTATCCTTATCTTGGGTTCTCAATTACATGTTAAAAGTTGTGTCAGAATGAAGCACTTTACCTGTACAACTTCCAGACTTTGCCTTATTGAAATCTGGGATCCAAAGTTATATTTTCATTCCTCGTTTTCTTTTATCTTCCAGAACTGGAAAAAATAATCTAATATTGGGGAAAAGGGCCAAGAACGTGAGAAGTCTGGTGGGCAGTGTCAGTCAGTTTTCACTCTTCACCAGCATTGATTAAAGAATCAACTGTGCTCTTAGAGTGAAGGATGTTTCTAGCTGGTAGCTGCAACAGCTGGTATTATTGTCACTGGTGTTTGAAATGATTGGTTAATTTAAAATGCTAGTGTAGGGAGCTGAGAAGCATATGCGACAGCAAAAAGCTAGAACCATCCAGCGCAACAGCAATATACTGCAGATGCTCGAAGTCTGAAATTAAAATAGAAAGCATTGGAAACACTCAGCAGATCAGGCAGCATTTGCGGAGTGAGAAACAATTAATTTTTCAGGTTAATGACCTTCCATCAAAATGCAGGATTGGGTGACCACTTTGCAAAATGTTTCCAATTCAATCTGTAAACATAGCCCTCAATTTTCCACTAAGGAACAGGGCATTATCTTTCAATTAGGCACTTCACAGTCTTGAGCATTGAGTGCAATGATTGTTTCTGTCACCTCACGTTTGTTACGACACGGGGTAAACCCTTCTGCTAATTAAACCAAACACGCAGAAAAGCTCACCTCGTCCCGTAATCCATTAAAGTATGCATGACAGAGAACTAACCAAATTCCACGATTTAAAGAAAAAATAACAGTTTTATTCTTTAACTCTAAAATGAATACTAAACAACAACTATTCACAACTCTAAGCTTCCTTTCTCTTTGAGGTTTGTTATCTATCTCCTAGTCTATAATAATATACAGATCCAATAAAGGTTCTATTAAATTTACAGCAACTCAGTTTTCAAAACCAGACAGCAGCTGTCGTTTGGTGTTGATCTTCCTCTATTTGGAGACCTACCTGGGTTGTCTTTGGTCTTCTGCTACAAAGCCGTTTCAGACAAGAAAATATGCCCTTGACAGAGAGTGTGGTGAATGGCAGTGTTTCAAATAGTAGATGGTGTTCCTTTTGACTAACTGCCTGCTTTTTATTCCCAAATATTGGATCGTCTCAGTGGTTCCATGTTGTCAAAATAGAAAAATTGAAATTCAATTGGGCTTTAGTATCTTGAACATAATTTTAAACTGATTAAATTCCAACTGCTGTGAAAACAACCAGTACCTAGGTTACAGCCAAAATGTTACATCTTTCAATTTTTCAGCACACTGTTACATGACAAGTGCTTGCTAGCTTACACTCTCTTAAAGGTACAGTGCATGCATTCAACTTCATAACACCCTTTTTTCTTTTCACTTTTTAAAGATAGAATCCCTATAGTGTAGAAACAGGCCAATCATCCCAACACTGACTCTCTGAAGAGCATCCCACCCAGATCCATCCCTCTACCCTTTCCTTGTAACCTGAAGTTCCCATGGCTATCACACCTAACCTGAACACTATGAGTAATTTAGCACGGCCAATCCACCTAACCTGCACATCTTTGGACTGTAGGGGGAAACTAGCACAACTGGTGGAAACCCACGCAGTCACAGGGAGAACATGCAAACTCCACACAGACAGTTGGCCAAGGGTGGAATTGAACCCAGGTCCCTGGGGCTGTGAGGCAGCAGTGCTAACCACTGAACCACCATCCATCCATATTTGTTTTTTCTTATATTCTTGCTTCCTGTCCTAGAAATATCTTTTATTTGCCTCTTTTCTTGCTCCATCGCCATTCTCTTTCGGCCATTTCAGCCTAACTCTTTTGTCATTCAACTCTTCTATCTTTCTTCATTTTTTTTTGTCCTTGCCCCACAGACCCTTATCCCAAACCTAATTTATGTCTAACTTTTTGGATGAAAAATCAGCAGTCTGAAACATAACTCTTTTTCTCACTACAGAAGCTGCCAGAACTTGTGGAATATTTCCAGCATTTTCTGTTAATCTGGTACAATCCTTTGCTGTGGGATACACAGAGGTGGAAGAATATAGAGCTTTAAAACCAGTTTAGGTACAAATTAAAGTGTCAGTGGACTGAAATATTAACAGGATGCAATGCATGGTGGGATAAAAATCACAAAAGTTTGCAAATGCTTTTGCATCTTTCAAACAGTAATGAATCATAGACTGATACAATTTGGTGAGGAGGTGTGATTCAGCTTCCTTCTTTCTATCCATCTTAGTTGGCTACAACAAAGATTTGATGATCTTTTGAACATGCTGCTATTCCTCACTGCAATTAAAATATAGTTAACTAATTCAACAGAAGCAATTAAAGAGCAAATAACAAGGGGTTTTTTTGAGTGAAAGGGAAACAAAACTTATTTGCTATCCCTGCAAAAAATCTAAAAATGCAACAACAATCTCGCGCATGTGTGCACATGTGTAAGTACAGGTAAAAAGTTTTAAAAGCATTTTTTTCCAAGAAAGATAAAATGATATGCAGTTTAAAGTCCTGAGGATGTTCTTCAAGTATTAGTTTTTAATCTAACCACAATTGTTTAGGAATATTCTGGGATTATTGGAAGATGTGAATGTTGCAGATATCTCCAAGTTCTCAGTGATGGGATGTTTCTGTCTTGTTTGTGTTTTGTCTTTGATAATCCTGAGAGAAAGCAGGGAGACAAAGATAGACACTTCTCCAATTCCAATAGAAATCCTTCTTACCACTGCTCTGTCAATAAACGAGCTCTCAGAAATACTGCTGGTTTGTGCACTGTACTGCTTTCAAGGTTTTAAATCATAGGTAACTCTCTTTATCTCCAACACATGAACCTTCCATAAAGGTGTACATCAAAAAGGAGGTACAAATCTGGTCAACTGATTTCATTCTGTTTGATGGCATGTTAACTTCAGTTTAGACTGGTGCTTGTTTATTCATGATTTGATGAAGCTTGGCTTAGTGTTGAGGTGATCACTTCAGCCATTTTAAGTCAATGTACTTTTCCTTTTTTGAGCCATTTTAGTTCATGAAATGTAGGAAATCATATCAGATGATGGAAGTTGAAAATTGAAGTCCATGTTTTACCACTGTCATGTCAAGATGACTTCAGGACATAGCACCTACTATTTTAGTTGCCTGCTAATATTTTATTATAGCTGAAGAGTCAAAATTGCTGATATCCTAATTTAAGAAACAAAATTGATCAAAATGATGTCTATTGTCAATGGCAGAATCCAAATGATGGATCTTTGAAGTATTGGCATTACTCTGCCAATATTGTTAAAACCAATTTTTTGTGGAATTACTTACCAATGAAAACTTTGAAATCTATGACATCTCTTGTACAGTGCTTTTGAAATGGGTTAATACCTTGTTTTAAATAAAGGGTGGTGTAATGTCAAGACAGCTTTATCAGATTTTAGTTTTGCTGAAGAAATCATTTCAAAGCTTGTGGTATTCTCTCTGGGTACTTTGTTTCTGAGAAGTTCAATAAAGAGCTCTATATTTAAAAAAGTTTTTTTTAATTTTCTTCAATAGATCGCAGTTTAAGTCACTACCCCATCTATCAGAAAGACCATCTTTTCAACACAAATTCAGACTGGGACTTTGGGCCCTTCAGGAAGTTGGATCATTTCATTAAGGAAACCAATTTCAACATTTCCAGGTAAAGCTCTGGCTTCACATTTTTGCCCTTAACTGGCAGATAAAACATTAGGAAAGTTCCATTTACTGTCAAATAACTCATGCTTTTCAACAGTTTTCATGAAAAATAGCTCCTTGCTTTTTATTTAATAGCAAAAGTTCAATTATTAATTCTAAAGTAGGCACAATCTCTAGTTTGATCATTTGTCCACCTTGTCTTCATCCAGTTTGTCATCAGGTGCTCAAGTCAAATGTGTTCTTTTACATTTCATTAACCCATATGCACAGGCGTGAATTTTTCAAGGAAGTATTGACTCTGTGCACAGACTGAAATGTTACAGGCAATCCCATTTTAGCAACTATTAGGAGCTCCAACCCCATCCTGTAGCAATCAGACAATTATCTGCCTGCCATCAGAATGTCATCCCTTTAAGAACTGAGCTCCTGCCTCCAGGGCAACTGACCATTCAAAGGATCAGAAGCTCCTTTGTCACAACAGCACCATAGGGAGAGGTGATCATTGCTGGGGTTATGTTCAACCAGAAGAATCATGATGAATAAACCTTGAAACCAAAGTAGGTGATGTCAGGGTCCCTGGGACACATTAAATCGAGCAGGATAGGACATGTGGTAGCGGTTGGCAAGCGAGGAACCACAGAGGGCTTTCTGAGTTAGAAGATAGCCACACTCTCTCCCTCTCCCACAGACACACACGCACACAACTTTTCAAACCTCTCTCTGACACTGACCCACATATTCTACTTCATGTACGTTCTCATTCCCTCATATACACATTTTCTGACACAAGCACATATTCAAACTCTATTATTCACACTGACTTCCTTCTGCACATGCTTTTTTAGAGAAAGTTATACATATGAAGCACTTTTCAATGATCTCAGGACACCCTGAAGCAACTTGCAGCCAAAGAATTAAACATGAAATTTGGCAGCTAAATAACATACAAGATTCCATAAAGAGTCATGTGATTACAAATATATATACAACATATATATATGTTGTTTGAGAGATATTCATTGGACAGTATGTTTGGGCTGAATCCCCCTGTTAGAAGAGTGTTATGCAATCTCTTACATCCACTTGAGAGGGCGGATAGGTTATCGATTTAATATCTCATCCTAACCTCCAAGAATGTAGACTAAATTATGGTGCTCAGGGACTGGATTGGATTTGATTTCTGACTTTGAAACCAGACAAAGAATCTACGTCACCAGGAACCTACCGTGTATTATTTCTGCAGATTCTTCAATGTCACAATATATAATACTGATGTTCTCTGTTTTAACTTAGATTTGCTCATGTTTTCATGGAACCTGGGAAATATGTATTTTATGATAACGCTGAACCTGAACGAGCCTTAATAGTGAGTGTCAATAAATTTGGAGAGTGTGACAATGTACCTTCACTGGTTCAACCATCCTCTCCAATCCACCTGGTACAACATGGAATTCTGAAACAACAAGATCTCAATCTGGCACCTGATTGGGCTCTGATCATAGGTAAATAAAGAATTCTGTTGTAATTGTGATTAAAAAAAGATACATTAAGGTTTCTCATACTCGTGTCCTTACATTTATGCTTGAGATAATATATTTATTACATTGAGGGAGTTACATTTCTTTTAGCTATTCATAGGTAAGTTTGTGAAATAAGAAATGTAACAAGTCATTGAAGAATTGATATTATCGCTAGGTAGTTTTCAACCACAATTGCAATCTGAAATATAGTTCAAAAATCTCATTTTGATTTCTGAATGAAATCAGATGCAGTCACCTACACTGACCCCAACTTGATTGGCCAGGCAGAGTTTGAGTGCAGAAAGGATGAGATAAATCCTCTTCATCAATAAACAATACAGTATTAGATTTGTCAGTTCTCAAACTACTTTGTCTACAGACTACATGGATTAGGTAAAAGACTTCACACACCACCTATCCATCCAATTGTACCTGCTTTCGCTTGTTCCTGCAAAACCTCATCGCAGTTAATGGCAACTTATGGTTAGCCCCATAAATATATTGCAACTTTTATTCAAAGTGCAATAAATTTAAATGCATTTTTTATTAATTATCGCAAGTATTAATTCAGGCTAGAAAAAATAGTACAGACATTTCCATACAGAATTATTTAAAACATTCTGCAACAACATCACAATCTTTTTCTGTGAAAGTGATATTTACATCTATAAGCATGCAAACAAAATCAATAATAAAGCATATCTTGCTAATAAAACTATATTGGATGTGCCAACTCATGCCTTGCAAGCAGGAGCCAGTCTGGCCATGTAATCTCACGCAAGTGGTGAGAATGAAAGTTCTGGCCTGCTGTCTCTCATAACCTGATCTGAGCACATGTTGGTCCAGTCATTGGCCAGAGGGTACCATACTTTGAGAACCATTGTATTAGATATTAATTTGTGATTAACTTCTTCCACCGAGCACAATTTCCCATTCCCTGTATATCAATAATACCTGATCCCTGACACAAAGCAATTTACTCAAAGTTGATCTGGAGTCTGAAGTCTACAATCTCTCATGAACCTGAGAAATTTACCATCAGCTGCAACTGCCTAAATTTTCACTAACCTTTAAAGGAACAGGTCAGGTAGGATAGAGTTGAAAAGTGTGGTGCTGGAAAAACACAGCAGGTGAGGCAGAATATTCAACATCATCACCATGTTCCAGAACCTCAACCAATCATGAGTAATGAGGGCCAGGGGGATATGTAAAACCTTTAGCACATATCTGAATTTTTGGGCTGACTGTAAAAGAGCTTTGAAAAGCCAGTCAACCCAGTGATAGTTGCTTCTGTCAACCTTGGAAAGTAAAAATTAAAATTTATACCGTGCTTTCCATAACAATTTGAAATTGGAGTGAGTTCACTTGTATATTTTCCTTCAGGTACACTGTGTATCCTTGCTCTGATTACTGTACTGTTTACAGTGTCTGCTATGGTGATGACACCTATTCAGTCAGTATTAAATCCCATGCAAAAGTGGAAGCCAAAATGGCGCAGTTTGGGGGAACCTTATATGCCACCTGAGTATATCATACTAAAGGACAGGTAAGGAAATAAAACATGAATGTTTAATTAAAAAAAATTTGTTTGCCACAAATAAAACCTCAGAATTCAGATGTTGGTTATAAACTCCATGCAACTATTGCTCCTTAGCTTTCTTTGTAAAGTGGTGCTCTGGTGCTGAATTTTTTAGATCTCAATTGCACGGAGGCAGGTTGGTATAGTATGTCACCTTCTATAATGGTGGACTGACTCATGATCCTGTTTATTTTTATTTAAAATTTTAGAACTTATGAAGGTGATGCCTTCACCTTAGCTGCATTCTTTCCCTCCTGAAGAGGCAAACTGGTCAACCTTAAAAACTGGAGGGTTCATTTTAGTCCTCCAGCTTTGAGTCCTGACCTGTCATCCTCAATTGAATGGCAAGACCACAATCTGTGGCCATGAATTTGGCCAATTCAAGGAAAATCACAATGGGGGCAGTGTTCCTGGACAGCGTATGCTTCTGACCCCACTTGACAATTCAGAGAGACGCGTTCCCAAACCTGCAGAGTAAATCCTGCCTGTAGGTGTTACTTTTGTTTAACAAAAGAAGGAAATTTGGAGATATCGATGAAATATTCAAACTTGTTTTAGATACTGACAGAGATGCCCCCAATGTGGAAACTTTAGGGTAGCTTGTTTGCCTTTGCTGCTGTTGTGCAGCAGACATTGCATTCCAATGTATTGTGTCTTTGAGTGGCACAAAGGGGCTTTTGCCTGCACCTCACACTCCATTTTCCACAAAGAGAGACAGTACACAGAGGCAAAATCTCCTGAAAAGAGAAGGGAAACCAACAAGTGAGTAACCATGAGACAATGTCTAGTCAGTTGCAGAAGGCATTGTTAGAGGCCTTCAATCACATCACTTGTCAATTATCTGGACCAGCTCATGCAGGAGCTACAAAAGAAATGGTTGAAATGCAAATGCACAAATCCAGATGATGGGTTAATGTGTAGTTTATAGGTTTGATAATGATTGTGTTTATATCCTTGATTGAGAATATTGAATAAAGTTGTAACATTTTTCCCTAGTTTGGGTTTATATGAAACTCTTAGACCTCGAACTGCTGGAGAAGGAGCAGAAGCAGAAGAGGAGTCGACCCTAATAGTAGGTATGGATGATTTCCCTTCTCCTCCACATCTTTGCTCCTGAGTTAGCACATTGTCTCAAAATATTTACTCTTCTGGTCTTGTACCATTGCAATACTTTATTAAAAGCACTATAAAGCTAGATTAACTTTTCTCATTTTATAGAAATAGCTTTATGAAACTGAATTTCTTTTAATAGCAACGTCTAAGTTCAGCATTCAGTTCAAACCCTATCTATGGGCTTGAACACATTACCACAACTGAATTTCAGTCCAGTACTGAAGAAATGCTACATAGAAGAGTTAAAAATCACACAACACCAGGTTATAGTCCAACAGGTTTAATTGGAAGCACACTAGCTTTCGGAGCGATGCTCCTTCATCAGGTGACAGTGGAGGGCTCAATCCTAACATACAGAATTTATAGCAAAAACTTACAGTGTGATGTAACTGAAATTATACATTGAAAAATTGATTGTCTCTTAAGCCTTTCATTTGTTAGAATACAGTGATAGTTTCACTTCTTTCATGTATAAATCACAAAACCTTTTTTTTAAAAGCTAGTGTGCTCTAATTAAACCTGTTGGACAATAACCTGGTGTTGTGTGATTTTTAACTTTTTTTTAAAAGTTGCATTCTTGGGTTAGCTGTTAACAATGGTGATAGCTAGACAGTATGTTGAAGGTGTTGGCCACCATTGGGAGGGCTTCAACCGGGACCTTGGGTTCATGTCACATTACAGGTGACCACCATTGCACTATATGCACACACAGATACTCCTACACACACACACAGGCACTCCTATACACACATACACATGGACACACATACACACAGAAGCTTACACAGACACCCACACACACCCTTACAGACACACACACTCACACATACACTCCCTCACAGACAAAAGACACTCTGCACTCACTACACACACACATACAATTTCTCACACTCACAACCCCCAACACACACACACACACACACACACACATGCACACACATATTTTGTGGGGTGAATTTGTACTTGCAGGGTTACATTGCACTTTGCTCAAAAACTGCATGCATTCATGTAGAACTCTGAGCGCAAAAACTGCATGAATTTATGTAAAACTACGTTATCTCACTTTTTAGATTAGAATCAATCTAAACATCATGGCATAGACAGAGAACACAGGGCCAACGCCTTCAACATAGTCTAGCTATCACCATTGTTAACAGCTAACCCGAGAATGCAACTTTTTAAAAAAAAGGTTTTGTGATTTACACATGAAAGAAGTGAAACTATCACTGTATTCTAAGAGATGAAAGGCTGAACAGACAATCAATTTTTCAATGTATAATTTCAGTTACATCACACTGTAAATTTTTGCTTTAAATTCTGTGTGTTAGGATTGTGCCCTCCACTATCACCTGATGAAGGAGCGTCGCTCCGAAAGCTAGTGTGCTTCCAATTAAACCTGTTGGACTATACCCTGTTGTTGTGTGATTTTTAACTTTGTACACCCCAGTCCAACACCGGCATCTCCAAATCATACATACAAGAGGGTCAAGTATCAAATGAGACAGTAAATAAAAGTTCCACCTGTCTGTTTGGATGGTTACGAAAGATGTTTGTATTTCAAAGAGAAGCAACGTATTCTGCTGGTGTCCCAATACCATTCAACACTCAAATTAACATTGCCAATGTAGATAAACTGCCTATCATGTTTGTCTACAAATCAACAGTAACCACATTCCATTGACTGTGAAAACTTGAGGGCATCCTGAAATTACAATGTAAAATACAATATTTTTTCCATATTTCTTCCCTCTTTGTATGCTCCAGTGCAATGTCACTGTTAAATTTTTGCCAAATTAAAAATATCAGGACTTAAAGCCAGTATCCCCTTACAGTACCATTTAAGGAGTAGACACTTATATAGTATGAAAGAAACACTGAATTAGATAGTTAAACAAAGGTTTGTTCATGTCTATGATCCTTTACACTCCTTTTATATATTGCCAGGTAAAAGTCTAGCAGAGACCGAACTGGAGGATTTTAATGTTCGTACTTTATATGACAAACTGGAGGATCAGAATCTTCACCTTGCTGCTCAACTAAATAAACACAAGAGTGATGTTCAGGCATTTTATCGACACATCAGCCAACAAATCCAGGAGTTAAAGGTTTGAAATGCCAAGGAGTATATTAAGTGATCTAACTTGTAAAATAGGTTGAAATATTATGCAATCTTCACTGTTTAAAAATGAAATGCTATAGCATAACAACAAGTAAAATTGTTTGAAAAATGTTCAATCTGAAGCAATACTGTCATGATACAAGTTTGGGATTACAATAATATAGCTAATGTTGGAATCTTAATGCTGTATTCTAAAAGTGCAGTTCCCACTGACAGCATTGGAATGTGGTGTCAGTCCTAATTTTCTCAAAAAGGACTAAAATAAGCCTTTGAGCATCAGTCCTCGTTCCAGCATTAGTTGGATTATAATTGATCTGTACATCAATCCTACTTTCCCTGTCTCTGATCCAGATTCCCCTCCATCACACACCAAACAAAACTCTGTTGATTTCTGTCTTAAAAGTTTAAAGCCCCCAGCTTTCAAAGCATTTAGTGCAGATGGTATCAAACTGTCTTTGGTGTGCAAAAGTGGCTTCTGATTTCACTCCTGAATGACTATGAACAGATTTAATCAGTGAGATTTGAGATGTTATAATTTAGCATTGATATTTTCTATTCAGCAAATACTGCAGTGCTTTAATTCTTGCAAGTGCCAAAACAAGGAAGGAAAATGGACCTTCGTAGAGGAGCTGGAAACCATGAGCAGAGCACAAACTGAAGCTCCAAGTACAATGACAAGAGATCGATTTGGCAACTGTACCACCATTAACTTCTGGGAGAGAAGCCCAGTAACACAGAGTAAGAAAGACTTTTGCTTCGTTTCAATCCTGGCATAAGTACAATGCGAAATACATTGGGCCAGGTAAACTTGCAGCAAAGAAAAGGCACAAATATGACATAATTCCAATTTTCAGCATGAAAAATTGAGCATATTCTCACTGAAGTAATTTGCATTATGTTCAAATTTCCTTCAGCGCCAAGTTAGCAAAATGTCGCTGAAACCCTCTGCAGCTGCTTTTATGCCAGTTCTGAACAATCTGTTACTTTACATTTAAGATGTTAGGCACAGCTTTATCTAAAGTTAAATTCCTTGTTTTTAATGTCACTTCCTACATTTAAAAAAACAAAAATTATCTCTCAGTGCTTGGGGTAAAGTTTGACTTTCAAGAATCCAACTTGCAGAATGCATTGACTGGCCTCCCATGCAGCATTAAAGAAATAGCATTTGCCTGAGCCATCTATGGAATTCAAACAGGAATCCTAACGCAGTGAGCCACAGCTTGGCCTCAAGAATGTGAGCTTGCCAGAGTGCCAGCAGAAAAACATAAATAGATGCTGAAGCACAAATAGAAGGCTGAAATCAGTCTACTTTTTTTTTTGTTGGGCCTTGAAATGGACTGTTCTGTGTGCGTGTGTACACATGTGTGTGTTCCTTAAAATTGTGATCAAGGTGCTAGATCCATCATTAGGAGCCAGAGTTACATGCACAAAAGACTATGAACTTGATTCAGACAGTCATTTGAGGCAGTCCGTAGTAAACCAATGTAAAGATATTCCCAGCCCAACATTGGGGTTCCTTGGACCCATACAGTTACTGACTGATTTGATTAGACTTATAATTTTCACACATACCAAGTTACAGTGGAAAGTATTATTTTGCATGGTACTCAAGGAAATCATACTTGGACAAGTGCATCAGAGTGATAGAACAGTATGCAGAATATAATGATATCACTATAGAGAATGTGCAAATAATATATGGGAGATCCATTTAGAAGTCAACAGGAAAATGCAGTTCTTGAATCTGTTGGTGTTTTCAAACTTTTATATCTTCTGCCTGATGGAAGACGGTGGAAAACAATATAACCAGTGTGGGCGGGGTCTTTAATTATGTTGGCTGCTTTCCTGAGGGAGCGGGAAGTATAAATGGAGTCACTGGACGGAAGACTGGTTTGTATGATGGATTAGGTTGCGTTCACAATTCTATGTAATTTCTTGCGGTCTTGGGCAGAACATTTGTCATAGAAAGCTGTGATGCATCCAGACAGAATACTTTCTATGATGAATCTATAAAAATTGATAAGTGTACTTGTGCGCATGCTGAATTTCCTTAGCCTTCTGAGGAAGTAGAGGTATTGGTGTGTTCTCTTTACTAGAGTTTTAGGAGCTTTCCAACAGAAAACCAAGCCAAACATTCTTTCCTGCAACCTATTCACAGATGTTTGTCTTCAGAATGAAATAAATAAAAATTGAGATGTTTCACAGTTTTGTTTTTGACTATGATGTCTCCAGTGTGTAAAATTAAAATTGGATGCCTCCAAACTTCAATTTTCAAACACATTGGAGACTTAAAGAAAAGCGATATGAAAAGTTCCTTAATCGTTGTGCTCTGATTAGTTATACTGATATTAATTTATTTTATGGCAATTTTTACATTCCAATGAACACAAATATGACTTTTGGTACAAAGTGTTGATGGGAAGATCAGTATAAAGGTTTTAAAGTTTTTATGTAACCTTGCTGGTTATGCCATTTCATGAAAGTCTGTCCCAAATTACATTTATCCCAAACCAATTTCCTACTATTCATGTGCATATAAGCAACTCGCAAACAGAACAAAAGCAACATTCTCATGTATGTTTTGTAACTGTTTATTTTGAATGACTTCAGTGCCTCTTGTGGATTAATTCTATTCATCATAGTTACATGCAGGATATGGCCTAATGGATAAGAATTTTTCTGTAATAAACAATTATAGATTCGTCTGTAATTTATTTGGGAAAACTGTGAAGGTAACTGTTTTCAACGATGGAAAGCTTACCCAATTGCCATCAGCATCCTAGATGTGCCAAATAAATATGACAGTTGGTCATAACCTGGGAATTTTGTGGCGAGTAACCCATCTCCTGACTCTTCAGTCTCTCCAGTGTTCACAAGAAACAAGTCAGAAATGTAATAGAACATTTTCCACTTGCTTGGATGGATGTGATTCCAACAACACTGAAGAAGGTTCAGGACAAACCAGCCACTTGATGAGGACCCTATTTGCCACCTTCAACATTCACTCCCTCCACTATTGCTCAGTGGCAACAGTATGTACTATCTCCAAGGTGTGCCACAATAAGTTACCAAGGGGGCTTTGACTGCACCTCCTAAACTCACAGCATCTACCACCTAAAAGGACAAAGGCAGCAGATATATGGTGAAACCACTAGCTGCATTTCCTCCTCCAAGACACACATCATCCTGATTTGGAACTGTATCAGCTTTCCGACACCACGAATGGGAAATCACGAACAACAGTGTTGGTGTACCTACTGGTGGTAGTGGAGTGCAGCAGTTCAGGAAGGCAGCTCATTACCACAAGGGCATTTAGGAGTGGGTGACCGATGCTCGCCTTGCCCACAATTAAGGAAATGATTTCAAAAATCATACATTGTGGCTATTAAGTTGACTTACATTCAGTTTCCATCCCAGACAAGATAAGTGTGCAGCATTTTTCTGTTTATCAAACCCCTATTTTCTATGTAGTATTCTAAGATCATTTTGAAGATTCTTCTTGGTGAAGTATCCTATCTTCAGCCTTGCATTGAGCTAATGGCAGATTCAAACTCATTAACAAAATTCGAGGTTGACCTATTGGTCAAAAGTTGTGAAGCTGAATTCTGCCATCTTGACAATGTGAGGTATCTTTAAGTGTGTAGAACCACTAACTAAGGGCTCTTATGACACAATGGATGGTCCCTCCCTCTGGACCATAAGGCCTGAACATCTGCTCCTTGTGTACATCTAAAACTGAGAACATTAAATTCTTCATCGGGAGGGAATCAAGATTACTGGGAGAAGGCAGGAAAGTGGACATGAAGAATGTTGGATCAACCATGATCCTACTAAATGGCAAAGCAGGCTTGAGGGACCAAATAGCCTATTCCTATTATTATTTCTCATGGCCAAAAATTATAGTTAACATTTGATCATCATGGAAATAATTGTTTGGTAGTTACTATACCATAATATGACATGATCATCTGATACTGAAAGAAAGGTGATACATATTACAATCTGATAGAAACAGTATTAGCCATTGAAGACCTTTGGAAATGAAGAGAACAGTGTGAATGACAAGATATTTACTAGAGAAATGCCAATCCCTCATATGCAATAAATCTGTACAACTCCATAGTGATCAACTTTATTGTGCAGTGTTGCTCACACCATAATGGACCGAAGGGTCGGTTTCCATGTTGTACGAATGTATGATTATAAGTTATTTCACTTTTTTTTTTCAAAATTCTTTTTCTTATTTAGGAAACCAGTCTAGCCAGCATCTTGAGGAACTTTTCAATAAGCTAAATGTCTTGGTTCATAAAATCAATTCTGGACACATCACCATCTCCAAAGAAATGATTGCAAGAGCTCAAAGATTGTATATGTTTTCAGATGGAGTAACAGTATCAGCTCAAACCAACACAGAACAGGAGGTAAAAGTTAGATAAGGAGTGCAGTTTTTTTGCATTGAATAAGAGTTCTATGGAGAAGTAGTTTTGCCCACTCACTTAACGTTTCGGAAATTTTTCATGTAAATTCCCAATAAATCAACACAAAAGGTAGCAATAGTCCACAGAATAAGCCACACTCTGTCATGGAGCACAAAAAAACAGCAAGGTCGTGCATCACGATGAGTGTAATAGTTAAACATTTTAAAGCTTGCAGCACGTAATGTAAGAAAAAGAAATCACATATAGTGGGACAACTATCAAAATTACCATCTACTTTTCTCCAGTTGTGAAGGACAGCCACCTCAAATAATGCTAAATAATTATCCTTTTCTGCACGAGAATCTCATTTTAGCCAGGACACCTAAAGTAAATTTCATTCTGTAGGAAACAAATCCTGTTGAACAATTTGCCGTCGACAGTGCAGAAGTTTCAGGCAATATGGAGAAGTTGGGAACAATCTTGCCTCCAGTGAAAGGTGAGTCTGAAATCAGTGTTCACTGTTATTGAAGAGTAAATCATACTGCAACATCTGATGCCTGCACATAATCAGTTCAATTCAGAAAGCAAGATGTCACAGTCAGAATTGCCCAAGCTTACCTACCATATTGGTATTTCATGAAGAACCTAAGCATTTATTCAGGTTTAGAATATGATTGAAATTGTTCTTTGTAGTTCCATTGTTTTTATTCTGAAAGCTGGTGGAATTCCTTTCTCTTCACAAATGCATCTGGTCACTCGAGGTCCAACGGGTGGCCATCAGTGACTGCTTGGGTGATGTCTTATAGGGAGTGCCCATTAGGGTCATCATGGCCAAACTCAGCCTTGCTTCAGCCTCATGTTCTCACATAAATGCACCTAGAGCTGGGCAGCATGTGTCAGTCATGTGTCGAAATCTTGCTTTCTCCTTAGACCTGAAACTCTGAAGTGAACTGCAGTGCACTTACTGCCAGCCCAGCAGGAGTTAATGGTTGAGACCAAAGCTTAAATTCTTCTTAATCCTTGCTGAATCCTTTACCAACTGAGCTATTGCAGAAGCTTTATGTTAGTTTTTGAATATGTTAGCTGATATATTGGAGGCGCATATATTTTGCAAAATTAATTTCCAGGTTGTTGGTGTCATCAAAGAAGAATGTTTATTGGTGACCCCTCATGATCCTGAGGGCATGAAATGCAAATACTCGTGCCCAACTGTAGTAACTTGGTGAAGTTGTTCATGTATATTATGTGGTAAAAACAATGACTGCAGATGCTGGAAACCAGATTCTGGATTAGTGGTGCTGGAAGAGCACAGCAGTTTAGGCAGCATCCAAAGTGCAGCGAAATCGACGTTTCGGGCAAAAGCCCTTCATCAGGAATAAAGGCAGTGAGCCTGAAGCATGGAGAGAAACGCTAGAGGAGGGTGGGGGTGGGGAGAAAGTGCATAGAGTACAATGGGTGAGTGAGGGAAGGGATGAAGATGATAGGTCAGGGAGGAGAAGGTGGAGTGGATAGGTGGAAAAGGAGATAGGCAGGTAGGACAAGTCCGGACAAGTCATGGGAACAGTGCTGAGCTGCAAGTTGTAACTAGGGTGAGGTGGGGGAAGGGGAAATGAGGAAGCTGTTGAGGTCCACATTGGTGCCCTGGGTTTGAAGTGTTCCGAGGTAGAAGATGAGGCGTTCTTCCTCCTGGCGTCTGGTGGTGAGGGAGCGGTGGTGAAGGAGGCCAGGACCTACATTTCCTCGGCAGAGTGGGAGGGGGAGTTGAAATGTTGGGCCACAGGGCGGTGTGGTTGATAGGTGTGGGTGACCCGGAGATATTCCCTAAAGCGCTCTGCTAGGAGGCGCCCAGTCTCCCCAATGTGGAAGAGACTGCATCGGGAGCAACGGATACAATAAATGATATTAGTGGATGTGCAGGTATAACTTTGGATGTGGAAGGCTCCTTTAGGGCCTTGGATTGAGTTGAGGGAGGAGGTGTGGGCACAGGTTTTACAGTTCCTGCGGTGGCAGGGGAATGTGCCAGGATGGGAGGGTGTGTTGTAGGGGGGCGTGGATCTGACTGGGTAGTCACGGAGGGAACGGTCTTTGCGGAAGGCGGAAATGGGTGGGGAGGGAAATATATCCCTGGTGGTGGGGTCTTTTTGGAGGTGGTGGAAATGTCAGCGGATGATTTGGTTTATGCAAAGGTTTGTAGGGTGGAAGGTGAGCACCAGGGCGTTCTGTCCTTGTTACGGTTGGAGAGGTGGGGTCGGAGGGCAGAGGTGCGGGATGTGGACGAGATGCATTGGAGGGCATCTTTAACCACATGGGAAGGGAAATTGCAGTCTCTAAAAAATGTGGCCATCTGGTGTGTTCTATGGTGGAACTGGTCCTCCTGGGAGCAGATACGGCCGAGGCGGAGGGATTGGGAATACTGGATGGCATTTTTGCAAGAGGTAGAGTGGGAAGAGGTGTAATCCAGGTACCTGTGGGAGTCGGTGGGTTTGTAAAAAAATGTCAAGTCGGTCATCCATTAATGGAGATGGAGAGGTCTATGTATATTATGTAGCCATCACACGTCTGGTGAGGCTACGGTAGCAGAAAGTGAGTAACTTCGAAGAAAGTCCAGGGCATTACATGGGACTGTAGTCACATGTAGGGAAGTTCAGGGAATGGTGGACAAGTCCCTTCTCAAAATGGCATTAAGCTGCCAGTTGTCATTTGATTGTTATCCAGTCAATGTTCATGCCATTTTAACTTGTGCCATCCCATGGATGATCACACTGAATTCATTTTCACAAATTTCCATGGTGGGGTTTTACAGACACTGATGGAATCTTCGATTTTGATCTGGTGTCTCACTTCATTGCTGAAAAGGTGACGAGGCAGTAAAGAGGGCAGCAATAAGCTTTCCCCAGGTATCAGATTCCTGTGATGGCATTCCCAGTCAGTGAGAGCTGGAGGCCAGTCAGAGACTGGTAGCTCCTTCACTTGGCAACACCGTAGAGAAGACCATGCCAATTATCAAAAGATAACAAAGATCACCAGGACTGAAATTATAGGCAAATTTTGTGTTCAATAGGTGCATTGTTTCCGCGGCAAAAGAGTTTGAAGGTGGATGGATCTCAGTAGATGTTCTCCTACTCTTTGCCCAGGCCTTTGATCATGCACAAATGACCCCAATCCCAACTAATAGGCAATATGCACTGATTTGCCAATCAATTGGGCAACTTCTTACTTAGTCCACCTGGAGCTGAATTAATTACAACCCAGGCATGAATTGGAAGTGAGGCAGCAAGGACCTTCTGAAACAGAATCTAAATCTGGCAAAAGAATATCTCTCTGAGAAAGCTCTGGGGGAATCCTTTCATGTCAACTCATTTTGTCTTTGATTGAAATCCATCAAGACTTTTGAAAATAACTTAAGTTTTATACAGTGGCTCAGTGATTAGCACTGCTGCCTCACAGCACCAGGGTCCCAGGTTCGATTCCAGCCTCTGTCGGCTTTCTGTGTGTGTTTCCTCTGTGTGCTCCAGTTTCCTCCCACAATGCAAACTTGTGCAGGTTAGGTGAATTGGCCATGTTAAATTGCCCATAGTGTTAGGTGCATTAGTCAGAGGGAAATGGGTCTGGGTAGGTTACTCTTTGGAGGGTCGGTGTGGACTGGTTGGGCCGAAGGGCCTGTTTCCACACTGTAGGGAATCTAATCTAATCTAATATAGTGATGATGTGGAGATGCCAGTGTTGGACTGGGCGGACAAGGTCAAAAGTCACAAGACACCAGGTTATAGTCCAACAAGTTTGTTTAAAATCACAAGCTTTCAGACTGTTGTTCCTTTGTCAGGTGAAGTGTGATGAAGGAACAGCACTCTGAAAGCTTGTGAATTAAAATAAACCTGTTGGCCTATAATCCGGTGGTGATTGGCTTCTAACTTTACCATAAAGTGAAACATCCCAAGGTGCTCTATATAATTAAATTGGAAAAGTTGAATTTAGGGTCTCAATGCGTACCCTCAGCAAAATGTAGACCAATGTGTATTTCACTTTAGAACTTGAACCAGATTTGTACTCTATGTAAGCCTTAACTACTGTTTTTGTGTTTAATCTGAATGATATTTCATTCATCAAAAAACAGTAGGTACATTTGGCTAGTGTTTGTATTCCAATATGCTCTGTAATTAAGTTTCATAAACTCTTGATTTATCTCCTTCAGTCAACTGCCCAACAAATGACCAAAGCCTTGTAGAGTGTAGACTTAACCACTTCCCCAGAGTGGTAAAAACAGAAAGCCATACAACGTCTTTTTATTCCCTTGTAATATGTTGTGATTATTAATCTGAAGAAAAAGAAGAGGAGGTGGAAATTTTTTTTCCTTTGTCATTCCTCAATTTTGATTTCCTTCCTTGAATCCACACAGTTGGAATTTTGAATAGTCTGTTCCTTGATTGAACCACCAGAGGGTGCAACTAAACACCAGTGGGAATAGTTCTTCCAGTGTAGATTATCGGCAATGTGAATTGTACATTATAGAGCTATATTTACAAATGTTCTTTTTTTGACAGAAGACCTGTCAGTGCATGATTCATTCACTAAGTCAATCTTTCCCTATGATGAGGGTTTAACTGAGATTCTTGTTTCCTCGTCACTTCTGAAAAAATTAGAAGAACTGAAACAAGCAATCGTAAAAAACCACTGTGCCCTCAAAACAGGTATGAATAAGAGTTGCTAAAACACATACTGTCAAGATTTTCTGCTCTGAAAATACCATATTCAGCACTTAATATTGGAATAACACCAGCTATTATAAATTTAATTGTTTGGTAGTACAGAACTTGATTATTAGGTAAAAACAATGACTGCAGATGCTGGAAACCAGATTCTGGATTAGTGGTGCTGGAAGAGCACAGCAGTTCAGGCAGCATCCAAGGAGATGCTGGGTGGCAGTATGAGTGGCAAAGTGGCATAGCAGTTAGCACTGCTGCCTCACAGCGCCAAAGACCCGGGTTCAACTCCCGCCTCAGGCGACTGACTGACTGTGTGGAGTTTGCATGTTCTCCCCGTGTCTGTGTGGGTTTCCTCCGGGTGTTCCGGTTTCCTCCCACGGTCCAAAGATGTGCAGGTCAGGTGAATTGGCTATGCTAAATTGCTCGTAGTGTTAGGTAAGGGGCAAATGTAAGGGTAGGGGTATGGGTGGGTTTCGCTTCGGCGGGTCAGTGTGGACTTGTTGGGCTGAAGGGCCTGTTTCCATACTGTAAGTAATCTAATCTAATCTATATCAGAACTTGATTATTGCTGAGAAAAAAAAACATAACTTGTCAAAGCTTTTCTTCCTGTATTATCAGGTCAATTTGCAAGAACACCTATCTAAAGGGAAAACAGCATTCATATTGTGTAAAAAGATAGTGCCAATTGGCTGGGCTTTACCCTGGAGACTGTACCAGTTTAGACAATAACTAACAGTTAACTGCAAAGCTTGTATAAATTTTAAATTTAGATTAGGCAGATTGACTCAGATCGGTCAAGACATTGTCTTTTAAAAAGAACCAGGGAGTGGCTGTCAATTTTTTTAAAAAACTGATATCTGGCACTGTACATGTACATGTAATTTTCTGACTGCAAAGAACAGGGCAGCATGTTTCAATATATGTAGCACTTGTGCATGGAAAGGATATAACAGTCCAACCGATCTTGACATCTTGGCCTTATAATCATAACTTCCATCAGTCCCACCCGCACCAGGCCAGAGCCTCTTCCAGGCCCATGGGTGGGAACTGCGAATTTCTGGCACAAGGTGATCAGTAGGACATGATGCACATATTTATACAGAGATGTGCCATTCTGAAAAGACAATGTTAACATCAAGCCACTGCAACAGGACAGTGAGAACTGAACTTATTTTAACTGAGCTTCCTACCAACTTTCTGTAAAGTGGCAGGGTTCAAGTCCAAGACCACTAACTTTAAAAATAGTTGTCATTTCTTTGGACTGGAATGAGAATGAAGCTAAAATTTACCCAACACTGAAAGTTGTATCCATTGTTGGGAGGAAGTTCTGCATCTGAGAAAAGAAACTAGGACCAGTCTGCTAGGACAATGTCAACTGTGTCGTAAGATTCTCATCATGATCCAGTGAGTAACTCAACCATACAGACTGTGAAAATGTGGGGTTCATTCAATATCTATGCTGAATGAACTCATCTTGGTCAGATGGCAGTAGCACAATCTCCAGGGATGAACAAAATTAGGATTGAGAAATATGCATAGTTTTACTTGATTATTCTCTCACACACAAATTATTTTAAATTCTTAATTGTATTCATTAATGTCTATTTCATTATAGAAAGCTGTGATGTTAATCCTTTGAATCCCATTCCATGGAGCAATCAAAACCTGATTCCAGCTGACCTGGGCAGTCTGCCCCCACACCACTTTGTGATCTATAGATTTGGGTGTTACATTGCCCACCTGCTCTGCAGTAGCTGCAATCATTCTCCTCTTACCCTCCTACTGGCAGACCACATTCCCACAGAAGTAAGGGCCCTGTGCCAGAATATTTTATACAAAAATAGTTTTTACTATGACGCCAACAACAGGATATTGTATATCAAGACAACCTGGCTCAACAACGCAGGAGGGTTTATAGTCAGCATTCTTCACACAATGGCACATATTAAAGCTGGTAAGTGTACAAGCTACTACACTTTACTGTTGTACAAATATCAATATAACTGGTCATATGTATCTCTATGGGAAGGACATTTGGTCTATCTCATATTCAGTACTAAGTGGTATATCATAGAAGTTCATTGACTTTGGTGTAAGATTTTGTGGTTATTGGTAAGGTTGATGTGTCTGCCCACTGCTCACAGGACTGGAAAATCTGTACTCTTATGGCTAGATTCTTATGGAGCGAGATTTTCAACTTCTTGCTGCAGCATGGGCCTCTCACAGAGTGCAAGTGTGAAATTGTTTCCAAATTGCCCAACAAACCTCACCCAAACCAGCTAAAACCTCAAATAAAAATGTTAAAACTTTTTTTATATATATATAACTTTGTTAAAGTCACTTCAGTCTTTTTTTCAGAATCAGATAAGTAAAGTCTATTTACGATGTGTGGTAAGTTTTGCTACAAGTGGAAAGTGACCATTAACAAATGAAATGCAATATTTGAAACATCAGCACATACCTCCTGAAAATTCTCATATGCTGCAGTTGTTTTATGTGTTTCCTAATCGATTATCTATTTATCTGAGCAAACTTTGTGCCTGATAATACCAGATCCAAAGAAGACAGCAAAGAAGTCTGCTTTAGTGGTGACAACAACACATAATGAGCCAATGAGCCATTGTTCCTTGCCAGTTTATAAAAGCAGTTGGGGAGAGCAGCAGAGGCAGTTTTAGAGCATGCTATTGTATTGTAGCTTCTAGTTTTCACCACTAGCATGCATACCAGCTGTTGCAGTGTTAATGTGACCCACAAAAGTGGCAAATGCATTAACTTTGATCACTGTTGCAATCACAAAATCAAGCCCTGCATAAATACCAGTAACAAGCAGTTAACTATACATCATTGTTTGGTAGGACAGAACTTGAGTAGTGCTGAAAAAAGAGACATTTTATCAAAGGTTTTCATCAGAACATTTTGCAACAATACTGATTCAAGGGGAAAATCAACATTTATGCTGTATATGAAGAATGAGGTAATTGGTTGTCAAGTGGCTCAGGTTGAGGTGTTTCCATGGTGACTGCAACCATTAATGCTGATTGACAGTTAATAGCCAGGCTTTATTATATTTTCAACAAGGCAACACTGACAAATGAGCCAGCAAATGGCTAGCTCTTGTTTTGTTGAGTTGAAACTGGCTCAGTAAATATAGATATTCTTTCTGTCTGCAAAACACGTGGCACTGTATATTAATATGTGGCTTTGAGTACACACAAGTGTGATACAGTGAGGCCTCAAAGCTAACATGGACATGCATATGGTTAATCCAACAAAGAGACTAGAATATTGATTCTTAACATACGAGACTATATATAAAAAAAATGCTTGCCATCCTCAGTGACAAATCCAAATTTGCATCCACTGTTGTTTTGAATAAGAAATAGACTTGAAACATTAACTTTGCTGCCAGACCTGCTGAGTTTCTTCAGCATTTTCAGATTTCCAGCATCTCCCATGTATTTGTTTATCTGTATTCTTTGGGCCTGCTGCTCAGCATGGCCAGACAGCCTTACTATAAAGCAAACTTTTTTTAAAAAAATGAGCATTTGCTGCATGTGAGCACTGAGCGACTGGGTGAGATTTATGATAAGGTTCACTGCTCTATGTGGCCATGTATGTACAGATTGCTCCAGGCACACAAAAGTCTTGTCTCTTTACATCCGCTCTTATCTATGATGGGTACTTCACAACATGAACCGGTCAAATCAAGAAACAGGAAATCAAGCAGCAGTGTACAGAACAAAGAATGCAATTTGTCCTAACTTTGTATGATTTATTTCTTTTTTATAATTTATGTACTTAAAATGGTCCTGGCTCATGGGAAATTATTCACATTTTACTGTATTTTCATAAATATATGTAACAATATTTTTCTATTACTACGAAATGGTTAAGTGAATTGCTGCAATCAGTTTTGAAAACGTTCTGCATTTTCATAATGAAGCATTCCTGCACATTTGTGAAGAAAATACAGGATTTGTATTTAATTGGCTATGCAGCATCATCCATGTGGTCAGTTGACATTGCTAGCTTTATCATCAATGTATCACTCCATTACCTAGATATGTAATTATCCACAAAAGAATTTGACGTTTCGAGCATAAGCCCTTCATCAGGATGAAGGGCTTATGCTCGAAACGTCGAATTCCCTATTCCTGAGATGCTGCCTGGCCTGCTGTGCTTTGACCAGCAACACATTTTCAGCTGTGATCTCCAGCATCTGCAGACCTCATTTTTTACTCGAAGAATTATCCACAAAAGGCAGGGCAAATCTAACTTGACAATTACCACACCACCAGTGATATAAGGGGTACAGTTTAGTACTATCTGTGGCACTTGCTCAGCCATAAGCTGCTAATTGATCCTTAGTTCAGTTTCTGCCACATCCACTAAGCTCCTGAACTCAGTTCAGCTTTGGTCCAAACATGGACAAAAGAGCAGAACCCAAGAGGTGAGATGAAAGTGACTATCCTTAACATCAAGGTGCCATTTGAGCAAATGTGAGAACAGAGAAGCTAGGCAAAATTAGAATAATATGAAATGGAGGTTCACTCTCCACTGCTTGGAATCATCCCTAACATGAAGGATGGAAGTTGTGGTTATTGGAGATCAGTCATAGCCTCAGCACATCACTGAGTTCCTCATGATAATGTCCTAAACCCAACCACCTTCATCTACTTTGTTAATGATGTTTACTTCCATCAAGAGATCATAGGTTGGGATGTATGCTGGTTCAGCACAATTTATGACTCTTCAAATACTGAATCAGTTTGTGCTTATATGCAGCACAACTAAGACAACATTTAGGCTTAGGGTCATAAATGGGAAGTAACGTGCATGCTACACAAGTGCCAAACAATGACTGTCTTTGACAACAGAGAATTGACACATCTCTCATTAACATCTAAAGGCCATTCCATCACTGAATTTCCAACAATCAACAATCTGATGTTATCTTTCACCAGATACTGAACAGAACCAGCCATATAAATGCTGAGATTTCAAAACCAGGTCAGAGGTTAGGAAGTCTGCAATGAGTAACTCATCTCCTAACTCCCAAACCAGTCCATCATTGTTCAGGTACATGTCAGGGATGTGAGAGAATCATTTCCACTTGTCTTGCTGAGTGCAGCTCCAATAACACAGAAAACCTTGACACCAGTTTGGATGGCAGCCCATCCATCACCCTAATCATTCACTCCCTCTACAAATAACTAACACACCATCTGCAAGATGCACTGCAGCAGCTCAGTAAGATTCCTTCAACAGAGCCATCCAAGGTCCTACCTCAACATCTAAACAAAGACATCAAATCCATGAATATCACCAAATGAGGGATCCCCTCTGAGAAACGAAGCTCACTCACTTCAATAATTTCAGTCTGAGACAAGATCTGAATCAGTAGTCTCACTTATTTCTCTCTTGCAAGAGGGGTGTGGTGTCTACTGTGTACAAAGGCAGTCACACACTGAATTCAACTAATATGCAATATTTATGTAATTTATTTCCCTTCTCTCCTCCCATTGCTCCTCCCCTGTTTATATCTCCCACTTCTCTAAGATCGGCGCCCATTACTCTTGTTTATCTCTTGCCTTATCCAGCCTTGTCTGTGACAAAATGCTTATTTCTGGCCTCACAAGGCTGTTTGGCCACATCCTGCTGTGGGCCATTGTTAGGTACATCCTTCTTCACTGCCATCTGTTTCCCTTACTTTTTATGACCTCATGACTTCTTGATTTGTGCTTTGTTCATGTTTTTGCAGAAGCAGGAAATAGATGCTTATAACTACTATTTGTACAGGCATATCTAACTTAACCTATACCCTCACAGCACCTTATCTATTTGTGTGTGACATCTACCATTGTTTGCAGATGCATTTCATTCTTGTGTGCACATTTGAGATAATATAAAAGCAATTACGTATTTCCTTCACATAATTTTCATTCTCGTTGACTTAGCTCTTGGCTGAAACAATTATACACTGGTATGAGGTCATTTACCTTGCATAAGTAATTATGATTGCAGAAGTAACACTACTTTACCTATATCCCACACCCTCCAAGTTATGCACTATCCTGGCTTGAAACTGTATAGCCATTCCTTCATTATCACTGGGTCAAAATCCTGGATCCCCTGTCCTGGTAGTGCCTATGTCAACCCCTACCTTGAACTGCAACAGTTCAAAAGGAGATCTCACCATTTCCTTCTCAGAGGCAATAAATCTCGGCTCAGCCAGTGATGCTTACATCTTATGTAGTAATACTAAAAAAAACAAACATGATCCTGAACTGCTTAAATAATTAGTAAATTACAATTGTAAACAAAACACAATTATTTAAAGTCAGGGTTTGGTTTGTATGAGGGTCTATTTTATTTGAAGTGCATGATATATATTTCAGCCACTATTTACATAAATGTGATGTGTTTACAAATTAATGATAATTTGGTGCTGTATTAATCAGGAATAATGCATATTCTTTGTGTAACTTCAGGCTAAAACACTCATTCTAATCATGTATTTCTTTGATAAATATACAAAATATGAAAGACAGTTCTAACATAGGGTAATTTCTTTCATCTCCACTCAGGCTCACTTTGAAGTTAGACTGCTTTGACCCATGATATAAAAGTGTGATAACAAGGGAATTAAAGAAGTCACCATAACCATAATGTACTTCCTATGAGCAAACTTGAGGTTAATCACAAATAAAAGTATAGAATTGCTAGTTTGTGTGGGAAGACTAGTATTGCTCTGTGGTTGAAAGAAATGAAAAAGATACATTATGTAAGACAGTACTGATACATTATTGTTAAGCTTGGGCTTCAAAGGCTCAAATTGTAGCAAAAAGAAATGATTTGACAGAAACTCTAGTTGTGCAGTTCTGAGGTTAAAAGAGCAATCAAGTAGAAGTGATTGAGATGAATGATAAATTTAGGAATGAAATGAAAGCATTTGAGCAGGTGTCTTTAAATTATGCAAACAGGAGGAACATCAACATCCTGTTCACATTGATGAAATAAAGGAAGTCTTAAAAACCTTCACTGGAGATCTAAGCAAGCAATCACCCATCAAATTGTGATGTTTTTCTTCTATCCTAACCATGATTATGTGAGAGATTAGAGAAGTTACTCATGAGATATCAGAATAAAATTTGTCTCAAGCAGACTGTTTTAAGCAAGTTAAGCGTTCTTAAAGAAAAATATGCTGCTTGACACAAAAAAGCAAATTGAACTTCTTAGACATTTCTACAGCAATGGAAAGTAAGTAGGAGTTCCCTTTGAGATTAGATTCAATAGCAAGGCCAGCAGTGTTAGATGGAGAAAGACTAAGCATTGAGACATCAACATTGAGTGACAAGAAGACATAATGTTTTAGAAAGATTGGAAGAAACAAAGCTTTTATTGAAATTGAAGGACATGTATAGAGCAAGACATAGTGCTTTGTCCATTGAATTGTTAGAGGAGCAGAGTGCAAAAACTGTGTGTGTAATCTGAAGAAAGTTGAGTGATCCAAGTGCATCATGCTCCACTGAATGGAACGGGTTATAACCCATTAGGGAAATGGAGGGAATACAGTAAAATGCAGTGAGGAAACAGAAATTAGAAGGCTTTTGTTTAATTGGTTATATGATCGAAGGCTTTAAGATAGAATCCTGCATGAAAGTAGACATTGTAGACAGAAGTACTGACTTGTCTACTTATTCGCTATGTAATATAAGGCAATACCAGTAAGGTCCTGCAACAAAACTACAAAGAAAGAGCAATCAATGTATGTAACATACTTCCATACTTACTATTTTGCATATTTTTCAAATGAAACATTGTTTGGAATGTGAGTCTTAGCAGGTAGTTACACAAAGAACAGCAATTACTCCTGATTAATTCTGCACCACAGTTCTTATTTAAGAAAGTAGTTAATGCCACTAGCACAGAAGGCAAAGCAGTTGATATGTCAAGCAATCTTGCACTATTGTCATGAATATAATACTTATAATGTTAGCAAATTAAAATGTGAACTGCATGCTTATGTAGTATTAAACTGGCATAAACATATTAAGTTTTTTTTTGCAAAGAACTGGCAGATGTGCTTTTATTAAATTCTCTCTATCTTTAGGAACCCAAATAAATGATAGTCATCACATCTTCACTGAGGAGTTTGAGCGTGCTGTTGCCGCTGTAGGCACCACTCTGTTCATAATGTGCTGTGACACCACTGATAACGGGACAGACGACAGCAAAGATACAAAAATATTGGTAACAAATCATGGAATGTCTAGCCTGTAGTGATATGGTCATTGGAATCTGGTAAAATAAAATTTTGCTGGTACTTCCATTAGGGTCTGAAATGATTAGACTTCCTGGAGTAGCATTTCTGCTTTAAGTGCAAAGAAGATTAAATTGTAGGAAAAGCTCAATAGGTCTTAAAGCATCTGTAAAGAGAAATCAGAATTAATGTTTCAGGTGCAGTGATCATTTCTCAACCAGACCCGAAACATTAACTCTGGTTTCTCTTCACAGATGCTGTCAGACCTGCTGAGCTTTTCCAGCAATGTCAGTTTCTGTTGCTGATCTACACCAGCTTTTGCTTCTTTTTGGTTTTTACTTAGGAACAGATTGGGATTTTTTTCACCCATATTTATTTGCATAATTACAATTAGAAAAACTCCCATGAATGAACACAATTGAATATCATAATAAAACATATTTGTAAACAAATCTCATTCAAGAGTGGTAATGTTAGAAAGTGTCTCACCACAGCTGAAAATATATTTATCACAAAAATAATAGCATTTTTAATCAGTGCTCAATTTTTCAGCTTTGAGAAACCTGATTTAAAATCATTGAATATGAGATAAAATCTACACTGAGCCATGGGCTCGTTTAATTGGGGTATGCAAACATTTTTACAAAATTAAATACTTTACTATTTAGAAACTTTAAAGCTAATCCCTAATAGAAAAACAGCTCCAGCTTAATTAGCAGAGCTTCCTTGAAGAATTGCAAATAGACTCAACCTTCTTTACATCGTGCAAAAGGTTGTGAAAACTCAGTGCATTCATGAATACAATGCATAAATCAGGAGAGAGGAATTGCCAGATGTCCATTTTACACTGTCACGTCATGAAAATCTACACCAACAATATCACAATACTGAATATTGTCATTTTCTTTCAAGAAATTTATTGATCCATTTTTATTAAGAACAGCTTCCACTATTGTTCAGTCATCATTTTCAACTAAGATAATGTGTTCGGCTAATAGAAGGCTCAGTCAAAACAACTGAAAAGTCCAATTCACTATTTTTATAGTTCTCTCTCACACACACACACACACACACACACCTGTTTAACTCAACCAGTTTGAATAAGCTTGACTGTGTGTTTATTTCTCATTTGTCCATAAAACAAGAAATCTACCACCTACATAGCTCCTCCTAAATTTGCAATTTTCAGTTTCAATTCAGAGTGACTGTTGCCTAAGGTGATGGTTCTGAAGTATGATTGTTCATGTTACGTTTACTCCATACATCCTACAGATGTCATTGTTGTTGGGTGGAAATAAAGAGTTCTAGCTAGTAAGGGAGCAGATGCATCTGTGCAAACTCTGTCAGGACCTAGTATGATGGACCAAATGTATTTGTACTGTTGCAATAAACATCCCTGTTATCTAAGACTAGCTATTCTCTAGATGCTGCATAGTGGTGTTTCCTCTACCAATAATGATTAGGTAGGCCCAAGACAAAGGAGGGTTGGTGGCAGTGCACAATCTCACAATCCAAACACAATGTCACATATCACATACTGGTACTTAGTAAATGCCAAAAGTACCAGAAGTAATCATCTGGGAAAATACTGTGATGTTTTAGTCTGTATTGGTCTTTACTTCTAAAGTTATTTCTCAATACCTCGCTAGAATTACCCGTTTCATGAATTCTTAATTAATTTTTCAAAGCTATTATATATATTTTGCAGAATAAATTTGTTACTCTATTATAAATGTTAAATCACAGAGCACAAGTAGTTGGTCTATTTAGTTTAGTTTGTTCCTCCAATTGTTAACCGGCATAAAGTAAAAAATTGTGTAACAGTAAAAAACAACTGTTTTAGATGTTTTTTTACCACAATAGATCACTTTGTGTCATAGCATCCACAATGCATTAAAACCATCTCCTTTTCCTACTTTTCATTTCATTGTAACAGCAGTGGCTCAATGTACTTGGGTTGGTTTCTTTGTTGAGCTGAGAACTAAGTGTGAATTATGGATGACCAGTAACTGAGAGAAGGCTGTTAGCAAAGAATGTCTAGACTGCTCCTCTATAATTTGTTTTAATGCATTTTTATGAACTAATATTTCTATCCTGACTGTGATCTCTGGAGTCCAACCAATTCAATTTCAAGCATCTCCAATTTAAATGCTGATGATTGCTGAACCATATCTGATGGGTCATATATCTCTGCAATAAAAAAAGTCATCCTCATCCTTTTCTTAAATTGAAGCAATAATTTCCACACTAACACTTCACATTATTGATAGCTGATTTTCATATATCTTATGATATTATTTGCATGTTGTTTTTTACTCATAACATGTATTCAGAAAATAAATCTCAAATCTTTCATTTCATCCATTCCTTTCTAATTTAACTTATTGGCTTTTACTTTATCTTTTTTCATTCTTTCCGATGAAGAAGCAAAATTGATTCCACCACTCAGTATTTGCACAAATTTGTGTTCAGCCCTAAAATTACCATAGTTCCTTTGTCTGTGACCTACCGCAATCTGTTTGTACGTTCAAGGATTCCTTTAGAATTAGACAAAGTTAAAACTCACGTGACGCAGGTTATAGTCCAGCAGGTTTATTTGAAATTACAAGCAATCAGAGCTCCTTCGTTCTGGTAGTTAGATGCAGTATTCTAATTGTTATTTCAATGAAAACGTGGTTGTTCCTCACTGCATTTGTGATTAGCTGCAATATGTCAGCCACACTCCCATTTTCAAGATTTTTCACTTGTAGTTTTTGTTAGAGACCCCTCTTGTTGCTACAGAATAATGCACATTGTCTTGCCTTTATCAACATGTGAAGCCAATTAACTGTTCACAGCTAGATGTTCCACTTTCTTATGTGTGATAACTGCTGCCTCTTCATACTTCGTCACTTAACCTTGTTATTTATAAGTCACTGTTTGAATGTGAACTGTGGTGCTGTTTCCATTTTACAGGATTCTGAAAACCGAAACAAAGATAAACAACTACCTTATGTTCAGTCAATTTTTGAGGATCTTATCCACATCAAAGTACCACCTGAAACAAAATTTACTGAAGAAATCCTAAAGGAAAGGTAGGTATCTTCCCACAAGACATTACATATAGTAACGTGGTGCTCTCTACTTTGAAGCACTGACTAATAGTCAACCACCAAATGCTAATATCTTTATAATTCCACTTTCCAAAATCTATTGAACAGTTTAGTTTCCCTGTAAAAATATTAAAATTGCAAGTTCAGTTCATTTTAATGAAACATAATCCAATAATGTGCAGGGATTTATTTAAATGGTGTAAACAGCATGACCATTCAATGGCGGCAAGCTCCAACTCAAGACTTTGGCGATGGGTTAAAAACTTTCATGCCCTTATCCAACCTTTCCATGTTGGCCCATTTACAGAACATGTCTAGCCAAATTTGCAAAAAAGCATAATAAGAAACAAAATGAATGAAGGTGTGCATACCAATAAGTCGTGGACAGAAATTCGTTGCCAAGATTTCAGCTGGCATCACCACTTCTTTCCTCACTCTACAAAGGCCAGTTTATCATCACAGAAGCTGAGTCCAGCCTAGAATCCAACACTGATCTGGTGCTTAAATCATATTCAATAATGTATTTATTTTCATTAAACAGGTTGTGTAAGTATAAGCCTGTATATGTTTTGCACCTTGTTGACAACACTGCATTTGTTGATGTGTGTAAAATATATTTTAAAAAGAGCAGGATATGCCCACCAATTCATTTGCAAATATTATGTTTTAACATGTCAAGCAGCACTCGACATGGAATAATTTTCTTCAACTCGACATAGACGTAGAGTCATACCTAGGACCAATTTTAAAATTAAGATAAATTGACTGTTAAATAATTGTGTTTGTAGCCTAGTTTGTGTTTGAAGATCCAGAATGTAAAAGAAAATAAGACAGACAATAAAATCAAAATACAATCTCCCTAATGTTATATTGCTAGAGAATTGGGAGAGACAGTCTGAAATGGAATCGTTGTTTGTGTTCTTTCCGCACAGTACTGAATATATCTTCTGGTGCTGTAGTTAATCAATCTGTTCTCACATTTGAAAGTGGTTAAAACAAGCTTTAGAATTTTATCCACAATTCCAATGAGCTGCCTTTGGCTTGTAGTGGTTTAGCATCATAAATCATTGATTCTGAGTATAAATATAAGCTAGAGAATATCCTAAAACCAAACATTTCCAAATAATCAAACTTGCATATAACATTTCACAGAAATTTATTGATGTTTAAAAAAAACATGGAATTTTATCAACTAGAGAGTCTCACAAGTGACAGTGGAGGTTTTTTTTTGTTGAGGAATTGGCCACCAAATGTATTTGTCATACAGCAACATGGCACAAAATATTGTCGATTTACCTCAAAGTTCCCATCTATAAGATATATAATTTCCTTACAAACGTACCCCTAACTCCCTCTCCTTTTTTACAAAGCACATTAGTACCTACTTTTTGATCAAACTTTTGACTACATGTCCTAATACCTCCTAATGTGGCTATTTGTCAGATTTTGTCTAATATTGCTCCTGTGATGTCTTTGTAATGTTTTACTATTTTACAGGTGGTGCATACATACAAGTTGCTGTTACGTTGCCTTCTGAATATATCAATATCAAGAGTTAACACTTTGGGCCAAGCAGAGAAATAAAACAACTTAAAATCTTCCTATGACAAATTCATTACTAAAAGGATGCGCGCAATAATGATTTGTAAAGAGTTAACATTGAAGTTGCATTAACCTCAACCCAGTTTAATGATGTCACATATTATTTGGGTGGATAATTGGGCAATATTACATGAGATCCCAATGGGTTTAGATTAGACATACCTGACTGCTGATAATTTTATATAATTATGCCTAACTAGTCAATGAAACTTGCCCCTATTGCTATCTTACAAGAGGCTTCCTTAAAGTTATGTAAGAGAGGTGCCTCTTCTGCTTAAGACTTGCCATGATTTTAACCTCTACCATTGATAAGTATTAGACAGGCTGTTTCGACTCAGTAGGTGCTTTAGTTACAGCACTATACACCAACTACCCAGAGCTCAACACATGACAGGCAGTTTTTTAAAATCTAATTTCACTCAGCATAGCTTGCTTTCTTTCACCTTCCCACCATTTAACACAACTTTTTAATTTTCAGACTTAAGAAATACACATTCTTTACATTGCACAGCATGGGACAACAGATCCTGGAGCCTTCAGGAACTTCAAGGAAATTTCCAATACTGGAGGGAGGAACAGCAGCTACAATTCATTCAGAAATGGGTAATTTATTAGCAGTTGAAACATTTCTATATAACATTTACATTTGTTTATGTTATAATCATGTCACCCATGTTCTTATTTAATGTAAAAAAAATTCAATATTTACAGAATGTTATGAAAAAAATGGAATGTAACTGATAGAAACGCGAAAAATGAGGAACTCATCATTCTGCTCATCTCCTCATCTCCCCTTTATCTGTAGCTCCCCCTACCCCACATCTATTCCTGAAGAAGGGTTACTACCGAAACGTTGACTTTTTCACCTCCTGCTATGTTCTTCCAGCCTCCAGCTTGTCTACCTAAGATTCAAGCATCTGCAGTTTTTTTTTGTCTCTATAGGTTATTTGCTTCATTATGTTATTCTCATGCAGTGGCAGCTAATTTGGCATCAAGATCAGTTTGGAAAAAAATTGGGGTGTGAAATTTTTTTAACATTTCTCATGAACAATTCTGATTGATTTGTTACTATAAATGGACATGAAATAACAACTAGAAGAAAGTGAGGACTGCAGATGCTGGAGATCAGAGTCGAGAGTGTGGTGCTGGAAAAGTACAGCAGGTCAGGCAGCATCTGAGGAGCAGGAGAATCGACGTTTCAGACATAAGCCCTTTATCAGGAATAAGGCTTATCAGTCGGGGCTGAGAGATAAATGGGAGGGGTGGAGTTTGGGGGAAGGTAGCACAGAAAGGGAGGGAGAAGGTGAGGGGGAGTGATGGACAGGTCTGGAGGGCAGTGCTAAGTTGGAGGCTTGGGAATCGGATAATGTGGGAGGAGAAATGAGGAAGCTGCTGAAATCCCATTGCGGTTGCAGGGTCCCAAGGTGGAATATGAGGCATTTGTCATCCAGGCATCGGGTGGTAACGGTTTGGCCGTAGAAAAGGCCCAGGACCTGCATGTTGTTGACGCAGTGAGAGGGGGAGTTGAAGTGTTCAGCCATGGGGTGGTGGGGTTGGTGGGTGCGGGTGCCCCAGAGATAATCTCTGACATGATCTGCAAGAAGTCGTCCTGTCTCCCTGATGTAGAGGAGACCACACTGGGTGCAACAGATGCAGTGGATGACATTGGCAGGGGTACAGGTAAATTTCTGATGGATGTGGAAGGATCCCATGGGGCCTTGGATGGAAATGAGGGAAGTGGTGTGGGTGCAGGTTATGCATTTCCTGCGGTGGCAGGGAAAGGTACCAGGAATAGGGTGTGGACTGGTGCGGGGTGTACACCTGATGTGGGAGTCATGGAGGGAATGGTCTTTTCGGAATGCTGATAGGTGTGGGGAGGGATGTATGTCTCTGCTGGTGGGGTCCGTTTGGAGGTGGTGAAAGTGGTAGAGGATGATACATTGGTTTGGTGGAAATGGGAGGATTAGAAGGAGAAGTTGTTGAGGGTGAGGACCAGATCAGCCAGGCAGATGAGGATGTCAGTGGAAGGGTACTGGTTGGGACGGCATGAGAAGATGAAATGGAGGGCTTGGAGACCTTCGTTGTGGCAGATCAATGTGTACAGACACTGGATGACCAAGGTGAAGATGAGGCATTGGGGGTCGGGGAAACAGAGATCTTGGAGGAGGCGAAAGGGCATGGGTGGTGTCACGAACATAACTGGGGAGTTGCTGGACTAAGGGGGACAGGATGGTGTCAAGGTAGGAGGAGATGACTTCGGTGGGACAAGAGCAGGCTGAGATAATGGGTCGACCAAGGGGAATCTTGGAAAGGAGGTAGAATTGGGCAATGTAGGGTTCACGGACAATAAGGTTGGAGACTGTGGATGGGAGATCCCCAGAGGTGATGAGGTTGTGGATGGTCTGGGAGATAATGGTTTGTTGATGGGATGTGAGGTCATGGTTGAGGGGCAGTAGGAGGAGATGTCTGCAAGTTGGCACCTGACTTCAGCAGTGTAGAGGTCAGTGAACCACACTACTACTGCGCCGCCCCCATGTCTGCAAGTTTGATGGTGAGGTTTGGGTTGGAGTGGAGGGAGTGGAGCGCTGCGCACTGTGAGGGCAGGAGGTTGGAGTGGATGAGCGAGGTGGACTGGTTGAGGTGTCGATGTCATGGCGGCAGTTTGAAATGAAGAGGTCAAGGGCGAATAACAGGCCGGCATGGGGTGTCCAGGTGGATGGGGTGTGTTAGAGGTGGGAGAAGGGGTCCTTGGTGGGTGGGCGGGTGTCTTGGTTAAAAAAGTAGGCACGGAGGCGAAGGTGGCAGAAGAAATGTTCAAGGTTGCAGCATGTGTCAAACTCATTAATCTGAGGCCATAGAGGAATAAAGGTGAGGCCTTTACTGCGAAGTAAATGTTTGTCCTCCATGTAAGGGAGCTCGGGGGGGATGGTGAAGACACGACAGGGATGGGAGCTAGGACCTGGAGTGGAGCTGGAGCTCGAGGTGGGGGCGGAGACAGTAGCTTGAGTGGGCATGGTTATAGGGTCAGTAGTGACATCACAAACACAACTGAGGCTCACAAAGGGGCTGGAAGTGGGTCTTACGGCTGGGTTAACGGGGGCGGAAGTGATGTCATGAGCAGTGAGGGCAACATTTCAGTTAAGTACTCAGTTGATGATGGAACTTGCGGTGAAAGTGACGTTGGCGATTGAGGCTTGCCACAGGGCGGAAGTGGCAGCAACTGTGGGGGCAGACTGGGGTGGGTGGGCGGTGGGCAGTGTTGGATGAGGGAGGGAGGATGAGGTGGAATTGGACAGATTTGCAGGGGCAGGCAGGGTTTGCAGCCCCATCTCCTGAATGGGGAGTAAACTTAACAGAAAATTCTAAGCCCCAGAGGAACAGCATTGAATCAATTAACTAAATAATCAATTATCCGAACAAGATAGTGCCCGCCCATCTCATTTGGATAATCAAAGTTCGTCCTTACTTTAGTTTAACGCTGAGTAGTTCTGGAAGCAATTTTCTAGTTTTAGAAGCAGGAGGAAATGGTAATTCTGGATAAGGGTAAACTGCTTCTCTATTTTAAGTACATTGTCAAAAGATCATATCCCTGATTAATCTTAGAAAATTGACTTTCTTACTCTAGATTCTGAAGATAAAGACGAAGGTGTTGCAGAATATAACATGCAGGTATTCCATCATTTAATTTCTCCCACATGCTGAATTATATTGTCTGACATGAGAGGTTACCTGATACTATGGAAGTGGCATATAAGGTTTGGTACTATATATCTTTCAGTGATCAAACATAATTTCAACATAGAAGCATGGAACTTAAAAGCAGGAGTAGCTTTTTGGCCTGTCAAGCCTGCTCTACCATTCAATCATGGCTGATCCTCTATCTCAACAGCAAATTTCTGCTTTCCCTTGATACCTTTAGTTTCTAAAAAATAAAGCATTCTTTTTTTTTTAACATACTCCATGACCAAGCCTCCACAGCCTGCCGAGGTAGCACTTTCCACAGATTGAAAAAATTCATTTGAATTGCATTTCCTGAAACTATTGTCATTGTTATATTAGGAGAAAGTGAGGACTGCAGATGCTGAAGATCAGAGCTGAAAATGTGTTGCTGGAAAAGCACAGCAGGTCAGGCAGCATCCAAAGAGCTTCCTGAAGAAGGGCTCATGCCCGAAACGTCGATTCTCCTGTTCTTTGGATGCTGCCTGACCTGCTGTGCTTTTCCAGCAACAAATTTTCATCATTGTTATTTAAAATGATTAAACATATTTCCAGAATTACTACAGTAGAAAATAGGTATAAATGGCCATTTGGTAACAACTACAGAAAACGGATTGAAAGTATGAATTTGAGCAGAGGCATATTTAGATTTCACTCGAATATATTGATGTATTGTAATTGCCTTCAGTCACTATTGAGTGGCATCACCTGTGTATGTATGGTACAAGTGATTCTGAAAAGGAGATTGCTTATTTGATGTCACATTGTCCATTATTGATGTTGCTATTGTGTATAAATTAAGAATTCACAAGTAGCATGAAAATCCTTGCTTGCAAACAAAAATGATATTAAAGTAGATTTTCAGAATAACCAGTCATTAAATTAAGCAGCATCTTCCTTCTGCCATTGTTCCTGAGAATGTGGTGGAGACAGAGTCAAACATGATTTCAAAACACAGTTGCATTATTATCTGAGGAGAAAAGAAATTACAGGGTGATAAAGGCAGGCAAGTGGTACTAGGTGAATTAATTTTGCAGACAGCATGTACAGTTTTGATCTCAGTTTTGGCTTCTTCCTTGCAATGAGAGTTTATCATTACCTCCTCAACTCTCAAACAGTCTTCTTTTCACAAGCACACTGTTATGATCCCAGCATATTGTAATCCTAAACAACTCAGATCCCAAAACGAAACCTGACTTGAAAACTCATACGTTTGTTTCCATTTAGTTTGTTAACATGATGCCAAGTCGCTGAGACATTTTCACGTGACGTTGCAGATTTCCTTTAACAACAGAACATAAGTTTATTATACAAAAGCATTTTAAAAAACTAAACTACTTAAATATCAAAGTTTGCTAACATGATATAAAACACAACAAAAATGGCTCCAACCAATTTCCTGACAGTATCTGTTTAATTCAAGTCCAGAGAAATTACATCCTAAACTCAACTCTTTAGAATTCTACTCAACTGACTCCTTCTGGATCCTTTTCTGTCATCTGTGGAGAACATTCAATGAGTCATTTCCAAATTTGCCAATCTGAACTTTTCCAGAGACCTGAGAGTCGAAATTTACCCAGTTCGAATAACCTGCAGGTTTCTAACCAAAGACTCCTGGTTTGAAAGTTGCACCTAAAAAAAATTCTTCTGCTGACATAACTGGCCCCCGAATGTCCATCATCATCTCCTAAAAGAGAAACTAAACTAACTTTGAAACTCAATGCTGGTGTCTTCTGAATTGAATTTTTAAAAAATTACTCATTCTAGGATCTGCTGCTCTGGAATCAAAGCTAAGAACTTACAGGCTTAGTCTGCCTGTCAACAGTATAGACATTTTCCCATTAACACCATGGGGTCTTTAGGCACTTTTCCCTGACAAATATTGGATTTAAGCACACTTTCATTATGGCCTCTCTGACATTTCTTTTGAAAGAAAACGCTTCACAGAGGAAATTAACATCAACTTACATTTATTTAGAAATCCAAATTCAAAAGACTACAATTAGTATATAAAAATTATGTACTTTTCATTACATTGAACTTTGTTATTTCGTTTCTTTAATCCAATATTACCAAAGCTGAATTTCGCCAAGTCAGCCTTAATGTTTCCCGTGACTGTACTTAATGTTTTGACTCTAGGTCTTGATTGACTAACTGTGCAATAATATTGGGTTCCACAGCAGAAGAAACACATTCCCTCTGGCACTGTGTCTAAGGAAGAAGAAACCCAGCCAAAAATGCAACTTCTGGTCTTAGCCCAGTGACCTTTCTTGGAAATTGGCCACCTTGGCACAATGCCCGAGAGCTGCCGACACTGCTGGATTGTGCAGGAGGATGATTCATTGCCCTGAAGGCAGGAAGAGGAAATACATTTAAAATAAAGTCACATTTGAAGTGCATCATTGCCCAACCATGCTAAGCTGCAAAACAAGAAAATCAACTTCATGTGACAAAAGATATATCCCACTGTGTTTGCAACGTATTCTAAGGGAAATATTTTTATAACATAATAGTTAGATTTTCTAACTTTAATGAAACAGTATAAAGTCAAGAGATCTTTAAGTATAACTATACACATGGCAAGGCAAACATCTAGCTATGTGCGTCAAATTCTCTTCAGCAGTATGCATTTCTATTAGATAATTGTGTCATGAGAACTGAGAAATCTCTGACTTGCTAAGGCACAATTACCTACTTTTATTGTAGACCAGAATTGCAGAACTGGAAGAAGAAATAGATAAAACAAATGAAGCATTTTCTCTTTACACAACCAAGATTGCAGAGGAAAACCAACAACTTGAACATCTGGAGCAGGAGCTAAGAATCCAGGCAAACTTGGCACAGGTTAGAGAGCCATAAATACAAAATGTTGGACAATTTTTCCCTGAGTGTATTTTGTTTCTGTGGAAATCATTATATAATAATGTATATCCAGGTATTTAATTTTGCTCTTTCCTGGAGCATCTGCACAAATTAGAACTGGCCCAACAGGATTCCTAATGGAATTGGCAGCTGACAGCTGAGTAAGATGTGCACAAAATCCAGTCTTTTTGACTCCTCATAACCAGCGCACTCTCTGTATTGTTTTTAAATTAAATGTGTCAACTAACTAGTCAATTCAGGGTAACAATAACTATCACAATTCGAAATACAATAATATTATATGAGCCTAAATTTTAACTTACCTAATATATTTACAAAATTTCTTGTTAAGTATCAAATCAACATAATTTTCTCTGAAATAAATGTACATTATTGTCTTGTCTTTAAAAAAGAGAGATCTTTTTCATTAATATTCTTGATTTGGAGATGCCAGGGTTGGACTGGAGGGGGTGTCCAAAGTTAAAAGTCACACAACACCAGGTTATAGTCCAACAGGTTTAATTGGAAGCACTAGCTTTTGGAGTGCTACTCCTTCATCAGGTGGTTGTGGAGTACAAGATTGTAAGACACAGAATTTATAGCAAATATTTACAGTGTGATGTAACTGAAATTATATATTGAAAAAGACCTGGATTGTTGTTATGTCTCTCATCTGTTAGAATGACCACATTGGTTTCAGTTCTTTCTTACGTAAATCATGAAACCTTTTTAAAATGTTACATTCTCAAGTGAACTTTAACAATTGGTGTCTGTCAGCTCAGTGTATTGAAGGTGTGAGCTCCCCTGTGTGATACTGTCTGTGCCACAATGTTTAGACTGGTACTAATCTAAACAAAATGAATTTACAGAATCTTACATGGATTCACACAGTTTTTGAGCGAAGTAAAATATAACTCTGCAAGTACAAATTCACCCCACAAACTTATATCTGTGTGTGTGTGGGGGGGGGGTGGTTGGGAGGGTGGAGGGGTGTGAGGGGTGTGGTGGTGGTGGTTGGGGGGTTTGTGAGTGTGAAAGAGTGGATGCATGTGTGTGAGTGTAAAGGGGTATAAGTCTCTGAGAGGGTGCATGTGTGTGAGTGTAAATGGGTATAAGTCTGTGAGAGGGTGCGCGTGTGTGAGTAAATGGATAGAAGTCTGTGAGAGGGTGCACGTATGTATGTGTATGTGTGTGTGTGTGTGTGTGTTTGTGTGTGTACGAGTGTAGGGGTGTGTGGAGTGCAATGGGTCACCTGTAGTGTGACATGAATCCAAGGTCCTGGTTGAGGCCCATCCCCAAAATTCTTCCCTCACTAAAAATCCATTGTAACATGAACTGGTGTAGTGATTTGAAAATGTTCCTAGATGTTTTATTAATGGCATTAGTAAAAGAAACTAGACCCTGCAACAAAAGAATAGATGTTAGGTTCTGGTGATCAAAACTATTGTCAGAGTTTTTAAAGAAAAAAATGAATTCTCAGGGAATTCTGGAACATTCCACGTGGTGGGAACATGGTACTCCAGTACTAGAACTGCCAGTAATATGTTGATCAGATAAGGATGCATAAGATAAATGGTTCCCTAAAAGGCATTTGCTACCTTGTCAAAAGCAATTTGTCCTGTCAATGCAGGGCCTAATTTGTGATCTGAAATGTTCCTTCATTGCCAATTATTATTCTGTTCAAATCATGAGGGACATGAATAAGATAATAGGCAAGGTCTTTTCCGCAGGGTGGAGGAGTCCAACACTAAAGGGCATGGGTTTAAAGCAAGAGGGAAACGATTTAAAGGGAAAACTTTTTCACACAGTGAACATGCATGGAATGAGTGCCATAGGAAGTGATAGAGACTAGTACAATTATAACATTTAAAAGGCATCTGGATGGGTATGTGATTAGGAAGGGTTGAGAGGGATATGGGCTAAATGCTGGCAAATGGGACTGTTTGGTATTGGACAGCTCAATGTCTCTGGGACCTATGCAAGCAATAATTAATTCTATCTGAAATTTTAGGTTGTCTTCATGTTTGTTCTGGAATTTCTTTGTGTTTCATTGATTCAGGAGCCTGGGGAAGAGTGTAAGTCACTTTTGGAAGATTTCCGCAATCTGTTGAAAAATCTCTCACAGGCAAGGGATGTGCTGTCAATGCTGGACTTACAGAGACGTTGTGTAATAAACAGGCTGACGGAACTGGAATCTGAATTAGCAGGTTTTTACACAGACCAACCAGAATCTCACACCTGAGAACAGAAGCACGGCCAGAAAGTAAAATGTTACGTCGAGGCAGATTAAACTAAGGAATATGCAATGTAACATCAAAATAATTTAGTTTTGTATTTCAGTATGAGAGAGCAAAGAAATCACACCTGCCTTTCCAATTATTCACAGACACTGGAGTCAAATGCTCAATCATCTATCATGGTTAGACTCTGACCCTGCTGATAAATAATAAAATGCTAATGTTCAGGATAAATTATAGTATTTAGGAAACATGTAACATGCATTCTGCATTGAGTTCCTCTAGGTTAACTGATTTCTCCCATTTTTACTTGCACCAACTTTGGGCTACAATAGAAACTCCAAGTTAAGGGACATAATTGAATGAGAGATAATCTACATTAGATGAATTTGCTGGTGGAACGTCTTAAGTCAACCTAACTTAAAATGATTGTCTGCTTGACCATATCGGAGCATGGTCAGGACTACTTCTGTCCTCTGAACAAGGAAGTCATATTTGGAAGGAGCCCTGTTCCTCTGACATACAAAGATATGAAGAGGAGCAGAAGTGGGCCCTTAAGACAGCTCCACCATTCAATAAGATCATGACTGAAGTGTTTGTGTTTCAAATTCCATATTCCCATCAATCTCCATAGTCCCCTTGCCTGACAAGAATCTATCTTTTTCTACCTTAAAAATATTCAGTGATCCTTTCCCATCAACTTCTGGGAACAAGAGATTCAAATTCACATGACCCTCTGAGAGAAAAAAAATTCTCCTGATCTCTGCCCTAAATTGGAAACCTCTAATTTCTAAACTGTGCTCCTAATTCTGGACTCATTCACAAAAGGAAACATCCTTTTTGCATCCACCTTGTCAAACCCATCCAGATTTCCATACACTTCAATTAAGTGGCACTCATTCTTATAAATCACAGTGGAACAAGTCCAGCTGGTCCAGTCTTTCCTTGTAAGATAACCCATTTGTTCCAGTAATCAATCTGGCAAACCACCTCTAATGTATTTACACCCATTCTTAAATAAGGAGAACAAAACTACACACAGTATTCAAGATGTGTCCTATTTTCTCTGTTCATTTGCTCTTATAGGAAAAGGCGAGCATTTCATTAACCTTCTTGATTACGTGCTGTACCTTCACACTAATATTTGTTGTGATTCATGCACCAGAACACCTAAATCTCTCTGCAACTCAGAATTCTGCAGTTGTTCTCCTGTTAAGTAATTCTTTGTTTTTTATTCTTCCTGTAAAAGTGAACAACTTTGCATTTTCCCACATTAAACTCCATGTGCTACATTTTGACCATTCCCTATTGGCCTGCATTCTCCTTATGTCCTCTTCACAACATTCTTTCCTATTAATCTTTGTGTCACCTGCACATTTAGCTATTATGCCTTCATCCCCCTCATCTAAGTCATTGATGTAAATTGTAAAAAGCTGAGGCCCCAACATTGACCCTGGAGAATTCCACTCATCGTATCCTAACAATCAGAAAAAGACCCATTTATGCATTCTCACTGTTTCCTGCCAGCCAATCCTCTATCCACATTAATATGTTACTGTTGACATCATGAGCTCCTACTTTAATTGATGCTCTTTTATGTGGCACCTATCAAATGTCTTCTGGAAATCCAACTGCAATATGTGTATAGGCTTCTCTTTATCCGCAGTGCATGTTATTCCTTCAAAGAACTCCAGTGAATTGGTTAAATGTGATTTCTCCTTGAGAAAAGCATGCTAATTCTTCCAAAATACTTTAAGTTCCCAGCTATGACCTCCTCAAAAATCAATTCTGGCACCTTCCTCATAACAGGTGCCAAGCTAACTGACTTATAGCTCCCTGTCTTTTTTCTTTCCTTCCTTCTCAAACAGAGAAGTTATATTTGCTACTTTGCAGTTGTGATGGAATCTTTCCAAAGTCTAGTGAATTTTGGAAAATTAACACTAACATATCTACATCATCAGCCACCTCATTTAAAACCCCAGGATTAAGTTCATCAGGACCTAATGAATTAGGTGAAAGTTAAGACTGCAGATGCTGGAGATCAGAGTCAAGATTAGGACAGTGCTGGAAAAGCACAGCAGGTCAGGCAGCATCCAAGAAGCAGGAAAATAGAAGTTTCAGGCAGGAGCCCTTCATCAGGAAACTAATGAAGGACCTGATGACTTGTCTGCTGACTACTTTGCTCAGTACTATTTCCTGAATGATTGTAATTTCACCCAAATCTCACTCCCTTCCAACTCTAAACTTGCAGCTATTACTGGAATGATTTTCATATCCTCTACAGTGAAGCAAAAGCAACATGTTTGTTTCATCTGCCATTTCCTTATGTGATAGTCTATTAATTACCCCTTTTCACTCCCGAGAAGACCAACACTCATTTTGTTTACTATACTTTTCTTTCAAAAATACCTACTATTTTTAAATTCTAGTTGCCATTTATATCCTCCACTTTTGGTAATTTAATGTATTAATATTTATATGCCCCAATGTTGTTCAATAACCAGTCGAACTGTTTCACTCAAAGATGCTTTTTTAAAATTTAATTCAAATTTTCACCAGTACCACTAAGTAGTGTTTTGTTTGCATCTTCATTTTAATTCCTTACAACTGAAGCAAAAGGAGTTAAAATGTATTCTGTACTGTAAAATGAGGTGAAGACCTCAGCCATTTCATTTAAGAGAAACCTAACTGAACTTTCTAAGCTTCCTACTGAAATGTGACTTGTGTTTATGTATCACACTATCACTTCTGATCATTATCACCAGGAAAATGAAAGATTTCTGCTTTCTAAATCATTAAGCTTAGAATTTTGTTTTCTTCAATATTTCAAAGGGTCATTTATGATTCCGATTTCAGTGCAGTACATTGTTCTAGTTATCTTGGAACACACTTTCCCTATTATACTGTTATTTGTTTATTTTAGGGTAATTATTGCCTGTACTTCTTCATGACATTAATTCCTTGAACAACTTGACTAATTGTCAAACTACAGCCACATAATTAAACCATGTAAGTCTTTCGTAAAAGCGAAATACTATGGATGCTGGAAACCTGAAATTAATCCAGTGAATACTGGATAAACTCAACAGGTCTGGCAGCATTTGTGGAGAGATAAACCAAATTAGTGTTTTGAGTCTGGCATAACTGTTTTTCAGCCTGACCTGAGAGTTTCTTGGGCATTCTCTGTGTTTGTTTCCTCTAAACCTATACCCGCGTTACTCTAAAGTAAAAACTAGAAGATGCACAAAAATAGACTAATATCAAGTATTTTTTTTCTTTCTGTCTCTGATTTGCTCCCTCTTGAAGCTTCAGTACTTTGTTAGGAATTAAAATTAGACTCTCAAGCATGGGTGCTTTAATCCTGTATCTCACAACTATCTTTATTCTTGTAAATAATTATATTTTTCAAAGGTTTTCCTTCACCTTTCTCTGCATAGCATCCTTGATTCTACCCTTCAAGTTTGTCCATTAAAGCATTTGTTCCATAAGCTTTGGTGGATCCTCCAACTACTGTGTCTCTATACTCTAAAATTCTCTGCATAAGTCCCTCAATCCCTCCATACATTTCAAAAGTCTTGCCAAGTCAATGTTCTACTTCATTCATTCCCTCTGTTGCATAGTCCAACTACCTCCTCCCATTCTTCAGTATCTGCTAATGCCCTATACCTTCAGGTTTAGGAACTTAGCGCATTCCCTGACTGCCTCAGGGAGAAATGAATTTAAAATAATGCAAGCTTGCAGAAAATTGATCTTGTTTTTTAATAACATAACAAACTCTCCCTCAGCTTTAACAGCTGGCTGCATTGTAGTAATATGGCAATTTAGAAATGTTTGCTTTTTTTCTTCTAATCTGAAACTTTGAGAATGTTGATGTTTTGAATTCAATGTGGACAATAAATTATTAATTGTGGTGGAAATGGAGATGTGTTTATATCAAGTATTAATTTTCTAATTCATTGGCTGAAATCGGATCTTTAACTTCTTTATAAAAGACACTTTTACTAAAGTCAACGAATTGATTTCAATATCGTGATGACCGCAACTAATTACCTCACTACACACTTCATCTGAAAAACATTTTCTTCCTTCAAAAACTCGTTTTACTGGAGATGTGCGAGCATGTTTCATCCTGCTTTATCAAAAGATATCCTTGGACATCCATAAAATATCGAAACATTTGGAAACAGGATGCTAATGTTTAATCTGGAGAGGGTGCAGAGAAGATTTATCAGGATGTTACCTGGACTGATATGAAGGAATGCCCTGAGGGAGTTTTGCCCTTCCCTCTGCCAGTGCACTATCAACACCTTTTCTCCCTCAGCACTCTACCCCACCTCACTATCACATGGATGCTGTCCCCTCCACACTAGAAAGGTTAGCTTGCCCTGTCTTCACAGATACTGCCTGACTAGCTCTGATTTGAGATTTGACTAGATTAGATTCCCTACTGCATGGAAACAGGCCCTTCGTCCCAGCAAGTCCACACCAACCCTCCGAAGCGTAACCCACCCAGACCCATTTCCCTCTGACTAATGCACCTAACACTATGGGCAATTTAGCATGGCCAATTCACCTGACTTGCACATCTTTGTGACTGTGGGAGGAAACCAGAGCACCTGGAGGAAATCTACGCAGACACTGGGAGAATGTGCAAACTCCACACAGACAGTTTCTGGCATTTTTTGTCTAATAGACTGGGGTTGCTTTCCTTACAGCAGAAGACCCTGAGGGATGACATGATTGAGATGTATAAAATTATGCAGGGCATAAACATGGTAGCTGGGAAGAAACTTTTCCCCCGGTGGAGGGATTAATCACCAGGGCATAGAGTTAAGGTTAGAGGCAGAAGGTTTAGAGGGCATGTGAGGAAAAAGGTTTCCACCCAGAGGGTGGTAGGAATCTGGAACTCTCTGCCTGTAAGGGTGGCAGAGGTGGAAACTCTCAATATTTAAGAAATATTAAGAACATAAGACATAGCAGTGGAAGCAAGGCCATTCAGCCCATCAAGTCCACTCTGCCATTTAATCATGGGTGTTTCAATTACACTTACCCACACTCTCCCCATAGACCTTAATTTCTTGCGAGATCAAGAATTTATTAGTCTCTGCCTTGAAGACACCCAACGTCCCAGCCTCCATTACACTCCAAGGCAATGAATTCCACATGGCTAAAGAAATGTCTCTTCATTTCCATTCTAAATTTCCCCCCTCTAATTTTAAGGCTGTGCCCACGGATTCTAGTCTCCCCACCTAACAGAAACAACTTCACAGCGTCCATCCAATTTAGATATGCACTTGCAATGCCAAAATATACAAAGCTATGGGCCAAGTGCTGCAAAATAGGATTTGAATAGTTAAGTGATATTTTTAATTCATGCAGATTTGATGGGCCATACGGCCTTTTACTGCGTTGTAAAGCTCTATGATTCTAGTCACTGGGGATCAAGACTAACATAAGCTTTGCAATTGTGAGCTAATCAGTATTACCATCTGAACCACTAATGGCAACCATGCTTGTGTGGGTGTCTACCAAGGTCATCTTGTCTCTGTCTATATTAACACCCTATGTGGTGTGTTTGATTATGTCCACATTCATTCAAATCAGACAAAGAACTCTTAAACAAAGATTTCAGTTCCAGCATTTCCAAAATAAGGAGAAACATCAGCTACGGCCTTTGAACTGTTGGCTGAAGACCAAAACCTTGTGGATAGTTAAATGGATACAAGACAGCCAGGTATAGCCGGTTAACTTATATTTATCCTTTCTTTATTATTGAAATTTAATATCAATTAGCCAACGTTAAAGTTCTGCTCTGAACTTTTTACTTTGCATGTTTGATTTGAGTATATTTGTAAGGGAGTTGCAGAGGTTGTGACATGTGATTGTATTTTTGATGATTTTGGTATTTTCACCTTGCTGGGTGTTAGCCCAGAAACTAAGCCTTTACTTCTGGAACTCCAGGAAATCTGTCTAGTTCTTTATAAACTGTACGGAAACAGATAGGCACACATTGAATTGACAAATACAAACTTTTGTAATTCAAAATCATGTTACAGACAAATGAGGAGCTAATAAAGAGGGGAGCCATTCCATCCCTTCTCAACTGGTCACAACACAGCACTCATTAAAATACATAATTAATTGTGTTTGAATGAATATATATGGCATATATATGACAATGAATGGTATATGACAAATGTATTCAAAACAGCAATGTAACTTATACTCCCACCAACTGTCATGCTTCTGAATAATAAAACAAAGCTCTGGAACAAAAATAAAGTTTCTGGAGAAGCTCAGCAGGTCTGGCTACTTCTGCGTAGAGAAAGCATAGTTAACATTTTTAGTCCAGTTGCTCTGCTCCTTGGATAGCATTCTAAAAGTTCACGCCGTCTATACAATGCTTGATTTTGCAGAGTTGTTCTCTTTCAGATTAAAAGTCAAACTGAGGCTCTGTTTTGAGAGAATGGCACTATTTTGAAGCAAAATAGGGGAGTTATCCCTTTTATGCTGGATAATAATTATCCTTGAATCAACATTCATAAATCGATTCTCTGGTCACTATTCCATTGTTGTTTGAGAGATCCTGTTGAGTGTATATATTGGCTGGCACATTTCAGTCACAATGCTTTAATAAGTAATTAATTAGCTGTTGAGCACTGAGAGATGGTTGTGAAAACTGCTATATAAGATGCAGATCTTTTTGAAAAGAAGGCCTATTTGGAGAGACTGCTTTTCTGAGTGAAATCAAATTAATTACTCGGTGCACTGCAGAGGTCTAACAGTTTGCAAGTGAAATGAGCCAACTGTGCAACAAACAAATTGTGAGAAACAACTCCCGAACAATCCAGTGGAATCAAACATTGTACTGGCAATTCACGCACTGCATTCAGTGTGCCAACCACCTTGGATTTTAATCCTCATGTCTCATTGTATTTCAGTCATGTTCTGTGGTCTTTATTATGTCCAACTGGAAAGGTGAACAGGTCCTTTATTGAAATGTGCATCCAAAATAAAGCATTCCCTTGGTATGACACTTAAGCATATTCAAGTCTTGGAATGGATCTTCGGGAACCCTGATTCAATAGTGCTACAAATTGGCCTAAGCTGAAAAAAGTAGGTCAGTGATTGGATAATAAATCATGTTTATTTAATAAATAATTAAATAAAGTTAAGTTCTACCCAAGCCAAGGAACAGAACAGCATGTTCCTCATACTCATAATATATTGTAAATGACCTTTCAACAAAACATAATAAAAACACTGAGGATTAGATTGGCAGATGAAAGCCACTCAACTATGACCCTTATTCTGCTTTCCTTCTGAAAAGTATCCAATAAACATTTGAGCCACTGCTTGTTAATAATTAACTATATACTGCATTTATCTTACTCATTGAGCACGTTTCCTCAGCTGAATCATTAATTTATTTACTTGCTTCAGGATGGGAGTGAACCACGGCATGCCCAGTCTTGCATTCCTGTTGTTAAATAAATGTTCCAATGATCATCTGAAGGACTTTTAACTGTCGAAGCTTCAGAATCGTGTTAGCATTTTACTGCTGCGATTAAAACCCCTCATGTTCATTACAGTATTACATGGAGGTAAGTGTGAGAATACTTATCAACAGTTAAATTAATTGCCCAATTCCCTGAATCTTTTATTACAGCTGCAGAATCCTGTATTGCTAAACCTGCTTGTATGTGGTAAGAGTTAGCAGTCAGATTTCAGTTTCACTCAAAGACACTCTGGGCAGAATGTTCAAAAAATTAAAATTATAATATCTCATCCAACTACAATGGATGTTTCATTCAGAATCAGGTTTTAAAAGATTTGCTGTAGCAGAAATAGTTGTAGTCATTGTTAGTTATCTTTCAACTTAAGGATAATGTCTATTTAGAACCATGAGTTTCAGCAATGTGCCTGCATATGACTGATCAGGTCAATTCTGAAATTGAAGATCTTCGTGCTCATCTGATAATTGGTCTGCAACAGTGACTCAGTGGTTAGTATTGCTAGCTCACAGTGCCAGGGACCCAGATTCGATTCTACCCTTGAGTGACTATCTGTGTATAGTTTGCACATTCCTCCCATGTCTTTGTGGGTTTCCTCCAGGTGCTCCAGTTTCATCCCACAGTCCAAAAGTGCGCAGGTTATATGGATCGGTCATGCTAAATTGCCCACAGTGTCCAGGGATGTGTCAGCTAGGTGGATTATCAGGGCATTGGATCTGGGAGGGATGCTGTTCAGAAGGGCAGTGTGAACTGCTTCCAAACTATTGGGATTCTATGGTCGCGGAGTGCAGGATTTTCTTTCTGGACACAGATAGACAGAAACCTCTGCATGACTTTTTGACTGATTTAAAAACAAGAAATTAACCATTTTATGCCCTCACATAATTAAACTGTAATTGTATGGTGCTATTATAGAAATATGTTTAATTTAAAGCTGCTTGCATTCTGAAACACTTGTGACAATGGTAAATGTGGCCAACATGAAGGGACAATGTTTCACCCAGTGGATGAGCACAAATGCTTCTCGTGGAAACACAAAAGGGGTTAAAAAGGTGTAAGAGAAGGCTTTGTGACCATTTTTCTTGCACTCCTTTTCATCTGAACCTACTGGGTAACATTTCAAAACGGTATAATGCATGCTCATACAGATTTGAATGGAGGAAATAGGAAGGAATTATTTCCACCAGTCATGGAATCCAGAGCAACAGGGGCAACTTTGAAATTAGAGCTGGGTTATTCCGAAGCAATCGTGATCAAGGAGTAATTTTTCACACAAAGGAAAGGGAACTAAAAATCTTGACCTGCTTTACCTGTTAACTCGACAGTCGCTGAGGCTTGGTCAATCAGAAATATTTTGATTTCTGTTTGGCAACCAAATGAAGGGCTAAGGAACCATGGTAAGTAAACATAACTAAGATGCTGATTAACTATCATCAGGTTCATAGGGCTGAATGGCCTCCTCCTGTCCCTAAAATCTGCAATGGCTGGATTTCCTTACAAAACAAGACAGACTTAGTGGATATCAGTGTAAGTAGGAGATAAAGGTTTTACATTATTGGGATCACATCAGAGTTTTCATTTCTATGTGCTCATTTTTGGGTCCTGTGCATGTACATGCATAGTGCCAATGTCTGACTGTGTAGATATCCATGATTGAGTATTTTCCCATGAGGAATGAATGGCCAACAGTGGTCAAGATCAATGAAAGTTAGGGAGAAGTTAAACACAATAATCAGATGGAATATATTTGTTAAATCCTCCAATTTGTATTAATTGATTTTCCAAGGTACACGTAAGGAATAAAAACTATCCTATGGCCTTTTATGTATATGTTGACTGCAGATAATGAACATGCCCTTTTCAATATATTCTGTAAAATTCCGGTTTTGCTGGACTGTATCAAACAGAACTGTCACCATGAGATCAAAGGTAAGAGCTACCTCAAAGTTTCCACTTTTCATGCTGTCATTATCACCAAAGAAAAATATTCCCTAGTTACCAATAGTAAGCAGCTCTATTTGTAGTGAATGTGCTGACTAGCCCTCATTAAGCCTCTGTGTGACCCTTTAATATTAATGCATACCCATCGCATTTTACATTTACGTCAAATTTATGATGATTTTCTTCATACACTCTTTCATGGGTGGCAGAACTATAAAACTCCTAAAAGTATTCTGGGACAAAGGATTTGTGAACGCTTCTGCCAGTGACTCTGGATGGTGAACACTCAATCTCATGATTTCAAGAGGTGCAAATTAGATGTTCATGTGGAAACAAAATGAGGCTTAGAAGGAAAGTCTGTCATGACCATTTTTCATGTTATCTAGAGCTGAAAATCTTTTTTGAATGAGCAAGTGATTAAAATATAAAAATGATGGTAGGAACATTCATTGCAGTATATAATGTGATTAAACCCAGGGATTCTCCCACATGTGTAATGTATCTTTGGTAGAAAAACCACAAAAATCTTGGAAAAATGATGAAGATGCAACCTGAGACTTCATGCATGCCAAGGAGCATAAGCAGCATATGAAAGGTGGGGATAAACAATCCCACAATCAGTGGATCAGTTCACAGCTCTACACATTCAGTTGTGAATGTTGTTGGACAATTAAACAACTAACAGGAGGTGGAAGTTCCACAAGTATCCCCATCCTCAACAATGAGGGAATCCAGCGTATATTACAAGAGATCAGGCTGAAGTATTTGTATCCATGTTCAGTTACAAATGCCAAGTAGATGATCCATCTCGGCCCTCTTCAGAGGTTCCCATCTCCACAGATGTCAGTCTTCAACCACTTCAATTCACTTCACTTGATATCAAGAAATGGCTGACGACATTGGATACTGCAAAGGCTATGATCTCTGGGACCCTTTTTGTTTGTTATAAATGATATAGATTAAAGTGTGCAGACAATGTTAAGCAAATTTACAGATGACACCAAGATTGGTAGAGTGGTTAATAGCGAAGAAGATGGTTGTAGGTTACAGGAACATACAGATGGATTGGTCAGATCGTCAGATCGGTGATAGATGGCATTAACCCTGATGAGTATGAGGTGGTGCACTGTGGAAGATGAACCAAGATGAGGGAGTATTTAATTAATGGGAAGTAATTGGGTTGCTATGAAGAAAAGAAGGATCTTGGGAAATATTCACAGATCCCTGAAGTCAACAGAACAAGTGAATAGGATAGTTAAGAAGCATATGGGACACTTGCCTTCATCAGTCATGGCAGAGAGTATAAGAGCAAGGAGGTAATGTTAGAGTTACACAGAACATTGGTTAGGCCACAGCTGGAGTATTATCTTCACTTCTGGTTACCTCACTATTGGAAGGATACAATAACATCAAAGGGGGTACAGAGGAGGTTAACCAGGAAGTTGACTGATGTGGAGAAATTGAGCTATTAGAAGAGACTATAGGTTTGGATTGTTCACTTTAGGACAGAGAGGTTTAGGGGAACATGATTGAAGTGTGTGAAATTATGAGGGGTGTGGACAGGGTGAATAGAGAGCAGCTATTCCCTTTGGGTGAGTGGTCAATCATAAGAGGGCATAGATTCAGAATCAATGACAGAAGATTCAGATGAGATTTGGGAAAAAAAAATCTACATCAGGTGATGGGAATCTGGAACACATTGTCTGAGAAGGTAGTGGAGGCCAGAAATCCTACAACCTTTTAAAAAAAATTGGATGAGCATTTGAAATATTATAGCATTCAAGAATACAGGACAAGTGGGAAATTGGGATTAGTGCACCTTTAGTACAGTTATAACAGTGCAGACCTGATGGGCCTTTTCTGCATTTTATGAGCCTGTGAATATCTAGCAATAATATCGAAGACATGTTCCAGAACGCTACCTGATGGAGGGCATCCCCAGTGTAAAGAGGGCACTTTATCTCCACAGGACTATGTAGTGATCATACTTACTGATATTGCCATAGATGATCTCAGCCACCCCAAGCAACTTGGTGAGGATGAGCACAAGTAGATATATCCTTCTAGCTGCATCACTTGCCAGGCTGTTCCAGTATAATTACAGTGCTAGCATCTACTCTCAAAATATAGGACAAGTTCGACTTGGCTAATTACCGACATTTAAGTCAACTCTCAGTCAATAGTAAAGTCATGAAAGGTGTTATTAACAGTGCTATCAGACTTGGGCTAAGAAGTGGCAAATAAAATGCACATAAGTGCACCTTCAACAAGAGAGAAGCTAACTATTGTATCTTGATTTTCAATGGCATTACAATCACTGAATCCCACAGGATTAACATCCAACAGACCAGTCAGATAAATACTGTGGCTACACAGGTCATAAATTAGGAATGCTACATTGAGTAATCCACCTCCTACTTCTCCAAATTTATCCCTCATTTGCAAGGCACTAGTCATGACACTGCTGTGATACTCTCCACTTGCCTGAATTATTGCAACTGAAAAATGGGTTGCTGGAAAGCGCAGCAGATCATGCAGCATCCAAGGAGCAGGAAAATCAACATTTTGGGCATAAGCCCTTCTTCTTGTTGCTTTTCCAGCAACACATTTTTCAGCTCTGATCTCCAGTATCTGCAGTCCTCACTTTCTCCTAGTTGAATTATTGGAACTCTGACAAAACTCACGCAATCTCAATCTTGGGTATGCCTAATACTGGTCTTGGCACACTGTCTTGCATTCTTCATTCAAAGTTTGTGAGAAGATTTGTAGCTCGGGTGTTCATTATTGTGGTTCTGTTCGCTGAGCTGGGAATTTGTGTTGCAGACGTTTCGTCTCCTGTCTAGGTGACATCCTCAGTGCTTGGGACCCTCCTGTGAAGCACTTCTGTGATCTTTCCTCCGGCATTTATAGTGATTTGTATCTGCCGCTTCCGGTTGTCAGTTCCAGCTGTCCGCTGCAGTGGCCAGTATATTGGGTCCAGGTCAATGTGCTTATTGATTGAATCTGTGGATGAATGTCATGCCTCCAGAAATTCCCTGGCTGTTCTCTGTTTGGCTTGTCCTATAATAGTAGTGTTGCCCCATTCAAACTCATGTTGCTTGTCATCTGAGTGTGTGGCTACTAAGGATAGCTGGTCGTGTCGTTTTGTGGCTAGTTGGTGTTCATAGATGAGGATCATTAGCTGTCTTCCTGTTTGTCCTATGTAGTGTTTTGTGCTGTCCTTGCATGGGATTTTGTATACTACATTGGTTTTGCTCATGTTAGGTATCGGGTCTGCGTTCTTCATTGAAATGGTTTTAATGATAGTGGTAGAGTGGGGATTGCAGGGCTATGAGATTGCAGATTGTGGTTGGATATAATTCTACTGCTACTGATGGCTCCACTCCTCTCATGGGTTTCCAGTCTTGAATTGCTTGATTTGTTCTAAGTCTGTCCAATTTAGGACAGTAGTAGCACCACACAACCTGATGGAGGGCATCCCCAGTGTGAAGATGGCACTTTATCTCCACAGGACTATTTAGTGATCACACTTTCTGATACTGTCATGGATGATTTCAGACACTTATATTGCCATGGATGATCTCAGCCACACCAAGTAGAATGGTGAGGATGAAGACAAGTAGATATATCCCTCTTGCTGACAACCCCACCACCTTCCACCGACCTCGTTTACTTACTGTCAGATCAGCAGCTCAATTAGGCCTGGTGCTAGCAAGCCACTCTCGGTGATGAACATTAAATTTCTCTAACCAGAGTACATTCTGTGCCTAGGCAACCGACAGTGCTTCCTCTAAGTGCTGTATAACATTGTGGAGGATCTGATTCAACAGTAAAGGATGGTAGTAACCAGAAGGTTTCCTATGTTTGACCTGGTGTCATGAAACTCAGTTTCCTGAATCAATGTTGATAATTCCCAGGGCATCTTTCTCCAAACTATATAACACCACACCTCTGTTGAGTCTGTCCTGCTGGTGGTTCAGAACATTCTTTAGCATAAGATAAAGGTAAAGTCAGCATAGTCTTACCATTCTATTAGAGAGAGAGAGAGAGACTAGTGATGCTTTACCATGCCTTAGACAAAGGTAGGGGTTGATGAGGGGAGGCCATCTTGGTGACCTCAGCTTGTACAAGAATTGAACCATACTGTTATGGTAGTGTCCAGACACTAAGGTACAATTACTTTTGAATATGAATGTATCTGGTTGTCACTTGACTGTCTGAGTGACAGTTCTCCAAATGTAGGTGGACTTGCAAGGTCAACAGAACTCCTTTTAGTGTTACCATTCCCAGTACACAGATCAGGTGGCCCACCCAGTTTTATTCTTCACAGAGTGTAGAAACTCCAATACGACTGAGTGGATTACTTGACCATCTCAGAAGATAGTGAAGAATCAAGCACTTTTCTTGTGCATCTGGAATCACGTTCAGTTCAGACCAGGTAAGGAAGTAGATTTCCTTCCATCAAGGATATTAATGAACTAGTTGGGTTTTCATGATAACTGGTAGTGGTCATATCATTGCCAATAAGCTACATTTGTGAGCATAATGTGTTAACTATTTTTCAATAATTTTGCTGCATTGTTTAAATCCAGTATAAAAGAAATTGAAAAGACAGAGGAGTTGATATTGGGATTTTACAACATTTTTTTATACTGATTTGATCTGCACTTCAGCTGAGATTGACCTAGCTGATGAGAGTGGACAAGTGAAGAATTTATTGCAAAACCAACATTGCTACGCTTCTGACATCCTGGCTGAACGAGAAGTTTATATTCTTCTTGGTGTGAACAGTAAGTAAATTCCACAAAAGAAATAGGCTAGGTAATTACACACAGGTCAGTTAAAAAGGAGAAATGTTCAAAGGTGTAGTAATGGGTAAGGTGAATACTTTGAATTAAGTCTGTTCATTTAAATCTGAACATTTAACAGTTTTCTTTGAGGTACTCATGGTTTACTGAGAGTGCTGTGAAAGGTTTTACATATTTTTAAAGCATAAAAACCATAGCAAACTTCGGGTATTGGAGAAACAATAACACCTGTTCACAAGTAACATTAATTATAGAGTTTTACAGCAAAGCAAGGCTAAAAATGACGAATAGTAGAATTTCAGTCAGTTTCAATTCCTGGAAGGAAAACTCAAGGATTCTGTTAATCTATAATGTTACCCTGATAACTAGTACAAAAGTAACACTTGGGAATATTGAAAATAGGAGCAGAAATACGCCATTCAGCTCTTTGAACCTGCTCCACCATTCAATACAATCGTTGCTGATCATCTAATTCATACCACATGCCTGCTTTCTCTGGTATCCTCTGATCCTGTTACACTTATGGACTATATCTAACTTCTTCCTGAAAACTGTCAACATTTTGGCCTCAGCTACATTCAGTGATAGAATTCCACAGGCTCACAACACTCAAGACGAATAAGGTTTTCCTCCTTTGTCCTAAATGGTCGAGCCAATATCATTAGACTGTGACTCCAGTTCTGGACTCCTGATCATTGGAACATCCTTCCTACATTTACCCTGTTAGAATTTTATAGGTTTCTATTGGATCCCTCCATGCACCTCCTAAGTTCCAGTGAATATGGTACTAACTGATCCCGTTTCTGTTCGTACATTAGTGCAGCCATCCCAGGGATCAGTTTTGTAAACCTACTTTGCTCCCTCCTTCCAAACCCAGATAACTGTCCTCTGATAAAGAGATAAAAATTGCACAAAATGCTCTAGTGTAGTCTCCCTAAGACCCTTTGCAGTTGCAGCAGGTCACCCTTGGTTCTGTACTTAAATCCTCTCACAGTGAAGGCCTGCTGTTCCTGCATGCTTACTCTCAATGGCTGGTATACCAGGACACCAAGGTTGCATTGCACCTCCCCTCTTTCCCAATCTATCTCCACTCAGATAATAATCTGCCTTCCTGTTTTTGCAACCAAAGTGGATAACCGCACAATTATCCACTCAATCAATTTTGACTCAATCACACTGAAGCATCTCTGCATCCTCCTCACAGCTCACCCTGCTGCCAAGAACCCCTGTCATCTATGAGCAAGACCATTTTACCCTCTGAAGTGAAGGAGAAAAGCAAATGAGGCAACAAAGCAATAATTGTTGGGTTACAAAAGGAAGGGAGGTTTAAAAATCACAATAACTGCTTTGTGCCTTGGAAAAGTGTTTTTTGCTCTGAATGTGCATTTTTGTATCTTCTAGAACCGAGCAGGGCATCAACACCTGTGTACATACCATTACTGAACAATGATAATATAGTCAATTCCAAATTCCTAGGTAGGTCAAAATATTTGTGTTCATTCCTTTCATTAAAAAAGTGGCTCTACTCATCAGTGTATAGAATGAGAATTAATGGAACAATCATACTGTAGCATTTTGTTTTTCAGCTGGTGTTTACAAAATGCCATTTAAGTTGCAATTGAAGATGCTTGCCAGGTAGAAAGCCTCTTCAAAGGCAGTGGGGATGTTCTTTAGCTGGCCTAATGTTACACATGGGTTAGGCTGTTTCATCATACAGTGATCCTCAAGTTGCCAAGATAGGATATCAGGCACGGTGTTGTACTGAAACCTCTGGAAGGCCAAAGGAAGCAAAAAAGTTCTTTCAGTGACTTGATTTGAGGGGGTGAGGGTGGGGGTGCATTGGCACTGGGGAGGTTTTAAGGGAGAGAGTGGGAGGGTGATGAGCAATTTCCTCCGGCACCTCCTAGAGTCTGGTTGGATGGTAGTGGTGGCTACCTGGCAGCAATTCATTTGCTACCAACTTCTTTCTGAAACAAGTGAGAGAAACAGGTAGGATATTATAATTAAAGTCAATGCAAAAACCAAAGAAACTACATTTTTTTTAAAAAAAGAGATTTCAATGCTCACATTATAAAATTAGTTTTGAAGATTAAGAAAAACGTTATTTCAGTGTTGCAGAAGGAGACTATTTAGTCCAGCAGGTTTGCACTGGCCTGTTAAATGAGCATTGTTATCTTGTGCTAATCTCCTTTTTTCCAACACTCTTGCACATTATTATCATCTAAATAATCATCTACTTTGAATGCTTCAATTCAATCTTCCTCTGCCATACTTAGAGGCAATGCATTCCAACCCTAACTATACGCTGAGTAAAAGCCATAACTCACTTTACCCTTGCTGCTTTTGCAGATCACTAAATATATTCCCTCTTATGAGTGGAAACAGTTTTCTCTGTCTACTCTATCTAACTCGCTCATGTTTCCTCCTAGCTGCCTTTTCTCCAAGGAGAGCAGTCCTGACTTTTTCAGTATGTTTGATAAACTTTAGTCATGACATGTCTTGCCCTAAATTAAGGATTCAAAATTCAAATAATTATTTGTGAAAACAAACATTGCATATAATTCAGTGTTTTTAGACATCCTATGGACATAAAAAACATGAACAGGTGATTTTGAAACATTGTCCCGTTGTGTATTGTTTGGCCAATTTGATCATTGTGGAATTCTGCAAACAGCAATGATCAGAATTTTTTCATAATGTTGCTTTAGTGAAAAATAGTGAATAGGAATCACGCAGCACAAAATCAGAACCTTCTCAAAACCTTGCAAGTTTTTTAAACCTGTTGGGCTATAATCTGATGTTGTGATTTTTAACTGTTTAAATTGGAGATCTAGTTCCCTTTTAAAAAGATCATCCTCCAAAACCATTCCAGATCACAATAAATAAATAAAATAATTATTTGTTGTCTCTTCTTCCCTGATGATTTTGCCAGAATTATTATTTCTCTTTGCTGGTAAGAGACATACTTGCCAACTTTTCACTAATGACTGTCAAAACTTTGGAGAATTTTGAACACCTCCATTAAATATCCCAATAATCTTCTCTCTGCTCAAAGGAACTCTAGCGAAGTTCTCCTTCAGCAAGTGGCTTGAAATCAATGAGTGACCAACCATATGAAAATCAGTTCCAAAATCACTGATGTCTCCAATAAATGACAGAGATGACAAAGTCTATCTTATTTAAAATATGTCATCCTCAGCTGGCATTTGGTAGAACTGTCTTTCACCACAACTGAGGGGTCTCATAATCAAAATAAAACAAAGAGATTTGATTGCAGATGCAAATCATTTTCTTTGTATTCTTTATCTTACAGCTAAACTTGGAGCTCGACTAGATCCTCCATGTCAACCCCAAGGTAAAGTAAAGAAGATCCACAAAAATTCTGCATCACCATCTCCCTCACGCTCATCCAACACAGATGGTGAGAAATCTTTCTAACTGCAATAATCCCAGTTCAAACTAAAAAAATTAGTCAAAGTAGCCCCTGTTTAATGCATATTTTTAATATCCATTAAATAGATACATTAGGGATATTCCTCAATCGTGCTGCCAACACTTTGAGTTCATTTACATCTTCGCTTGTTCCCCTGCTGACTCTCTCCTCACCTTTCCTTTCATAGAACATAGAACATAGAAAAATACAGCGCAGTACAGGCCCTTCGGCCCTCGATGTTGCGCCGATCCAAGCCCACCTAACCTACACTAGCCCACTATCCTCCATATGCCTATCCAATGCCCGTTTAAATGCCCATAAAGAGGGAGAGTCCACCACTGTTACTGGCAGGGCATTCCATGAACTCACGACTCGCTGAGTAAAGAATCTACCCCTAACATCTGTCCTATACCTACCACCCCTTAATTTAAAGCTATGCCCCCTCGTAATATCTGACTCCATACGTGGAAAAAGGTTTTCCATGGTCAACCCTATCTAAACCCCTAATCATCTTGTACACCTCTATCAAGTCACCCCTAAACCTCCTTTTCTCCAATGAAAACAGCCCCAAGTGCCTCAGCCTTTCCTCATACGATCTTCTTACCATACCAGGCAACATCCTGGTAAACCTTCTCTGCACCCGTTCCAGTGCCTCCACACCCTTCCTATAGTATGGCGACCAAAACTGCACACAATACTCCCGATGCAGCCGCACTACTCCAGATGCGGCCGCACACTCCAGATGCGGCTGCACACTCCAGATGCAGTTTTCTCACAGTGAGAATTTGGAAAAGGAGACTGTTGAAGAGAAATGATGAGTGATTTAGTAGACTTAGTAAGAGCAAATTTTAAGTTCTAATTATGTTCAAGGTTTTTGATTTTAATTACAGGTCAGGTACGTAACCAAAACTGATTGGACATATTTTCTGATGAAAAAGTAATTTGGTACATCTGAAGTTCTAAATGTGGGATAATTGTAATGTTCCTGTTGGCTATGCTCTGGCCATGTTTAGATAATCAAGGACTGTACTAAATCTAGCTTAATTGTTCACATATTTCTAGCTTGCAGAACTTGCTTCCTGCATCCTGCTGATTTTAAAAATGTGTTGCTAGATAAGCGCAGCAGGCCAGACAGCATCAAAGGAGCAGGAGAATCGATGTTTCGAGCTTATGCCCGAAACGTCGATTCTCCTGCTCCTTTGATGCTGCCTGACCTGCTGCGCTTTTCCAGCAACACAGTTTTAAGCTCTGATCTCCAGCATCTGCAGTCCTCATTTTCTCCCGCCTGCTGATTTTGCCTAGATTGTCACAGTGGCCACTTTTTTTTCACAAAGTAATTGATTGGGTGTTAAATAGTTTAGGAAGCCCAAGGATATCTCAAATGCGTAGAGTCTAAAACTAAGAGATTTTTTTTTCTAAAAAAAAAATTAGCAACAGCTCCTTCTCATTCAGCATAAATTGTCCGACTTGGAAAAGTCTACTATTTGAACCAAGGAAATGGTGCATCCGATCGTACTTGCTAAGATTTCAGTATCTCCCAGACTGCTTTGCAGCAAGCAATTTCTGAACAGCAAGGTCCCACAAAAAACAATCAAGGTTTAGATTGTGATTCAGATTAAATGTCAGTCAGTTTAGCTGAAGAACTCCCTTGCACTTTGAATAGAGTCTTGTCATCTTTTATGTCTACCTGATTGGGCCTCGTTTTGGTGTCATAACCTCATTCAAATATACTTCCTGCAATCCTTAGAAGCAGCACATCAAGCTCTAATACAGAATTAAATCTAACATTTGAAACCTAGAGGTTGACTGTTGAGTAAGTAAGCAATTAATTATGGCCAAGTATGATTTATATTCAGCCTTATTGTTTTACAGCAGCTTTGTGTTATTGTCGCCTGTCAGGTGGTAATACTGTTCATATTTTGTCTGTCAGGTAAACAGAGCACTTCACCACATGGAAAATGTAAAAATACCTCAACACCTTAATCAGGAGAGCACTGACCCTGAAGCACACTCATCGCAATTACTGAAGTTGCATTAATTGCGTATCATGATCATTAAAACTATTTTCTGGTCACAAACTTTCTGAAACTGTGGTTTTTCCAGTTATTCTACAAGACTAGGAGTGGAAATTAATAAGGCACATCAACTTATGTTTTCTTTTCATAACTCATTTACTTGGAGTAGGAATAAAGATCATTTAAAATAGCATTTTAATAGTTTATTTGGACAAGTTCGTATTTCTAACCTCCTTAGCTATTGTTCTTCTTTCCTTATAAGCAGAAGGTTTTATTTCACCATAGGGGTGGCACGGTGGCACAGCGGTTAGCACTGCTGTCTCACAGCGCCAGAGACCTGGGTTCAATTCCCGTCTCAGGCGACTCTCTGTGTGGAGTTTGCACATTCTCCCCGTGTCTGCATGGGTTTCCTCTGGGTGCTACGGTTTCCTCCCACAATCCAAAAATGTGCAGATTAGGTGAATTGGTCATGCTAAATTGCCTGTAGTGTTAGGTGAAGGGATAAATGTAGAGGAATGGGTCTGGGTGGGTTGCGCTTCGGCGGGTTGGTGTGGACTTGTTGGGCCAAAGAGCCTGTTTCCACACTGTAAGTAATCTAATCTAATAAGATTAATTAGATAAGTAATCTAATCTAATAAGATAGATGGTAGAAAAAGCGCAATACATTTTTTTTTGTTTTCTATTGATTTAATAAGGTGCTGACATTATTTAATTAGAAATTCATTTGTGCAAACTGCAAGAGCCTGGGATATAATTACATAATCATTTTTTAAAAACTAGGCGCAAATCTAAGTTGCTTCTAGAGAACTAGTAGAGTGAAGTAACCAGCAAACAGAAATCTTGCCATTTTCAAAATTACTGCTCCCCAACATTAGTTATATAGAAGCAAACCATGATAAGAGAAAATTGCAATGAGGTTTTCACACAGAGCAAAGTAATGATTCTTCCCTCCTTGCTGATGCTGGCTAGACTCGCTATCTTCTCCAATCTCGTGGGCACTTGACAACTTCAGTCCAGTAGTGAAGTAGTTTCACAAGATGACTGTCAATAGTACATATTTTTGTCCCACCAACCTGTCACAAACACATTGTCCTATTAATATTTAAAATTATTCCATACTTATGATTTTGTCATTAGCATTCTGTAATAATGGATTAAGCCTTGACATGTCCAGTAAAGTATGCATTCACTCACCACTTTCAATTTACGTTTCTTGCCAGAATTTGTCATGCCTTTTTCAAAATGTGTATGGTAACTCAAACAAAGTTTTATTTTGCATCCCTGAGACAGATTTTACTGTGTAATGTTACTTGTAAAAAAAAAAGTCATGTCCTGAAAGTCCCCATTTTCAGCTTGTGGAAATAGCAAACACTAATTGTTGTGTGATAGATCCCTTACCACAACTCATCAGGGTGTAAAGTTACGGGGAGAATACGGGTAAGTGGAGTTGAAATGCCCATCAGCCATGATTGAATGGCGGAGTGGACTCGATGGACTGAATGGCCTTACTTCCACTCCTATGTCTTATAGTCTTAAAATTCATAAGACATCCTCTTTCTTGTTCTTGCCTTAAGCAATATGTAGTTCCTTTTTATAGATTATAGCAACTATGGACAAAGTATGTTGGAATGATAAGCATTGTTAATGAGAGACTCAATATTAGGTGTTACTTCAAGGTCCAAATTGTTCTTTTGCCTATGACATCATATAAGGCAGTGCTTTCCTCAGCATTAACCCTATCAGATTCTTATAGCTCTTTAGAGGATGATCATCAGATTATAAACTTTAGCAAGGAGGTGATTTCATGGGTTCACATTACTGTTGTATTATGATACTATCTGCACTGGTCATTAATTTCGTTCCAAATAAAATGGCGACCAGGAAATTGGTTATGTCATAAGCTGTCTTTCCCAGCAAGTATTTAACTGCTGTTAGAACAAGACCGGAGGCCTGTGATCAGTGGGGTGCCACAAGGATCGGTGCTGGGCCCTCTACTTTTTGTCATTTACATAAATGATTTGGATACAAGCATTAGTAAGTTTGCAGATGACACCAAAATTGGAGGTATAGTGGACAGCGAAGAGGATTACCTTTCCTCATATTCAAAGGAACAAAATTGGAGTTAACTCTTAAAATAGCCAATTATTTTCTGCAAGGGCCAATTTATTGCCATAAGGGAATGTAGCAGAGATGGTTCTGTCAATATTCTGACCAATCAGAATCTACCTGCCTGGTCTGAGTTTAAGTTTCACAGCATCTCCATATTAACTATTGCTCAACAAATGAGCAGATACTTCTCATGTATAAATTGCTATTCCCTTCTAAGTTTGGTTTCTTGTGTCAACTGTCAGTGTTGAAGTGTGCAAAATGCAATCTTTGAATTTGTTTCAACAATGTTTAAGATAAAATTCCTTAGGCTACAAGATTACAACAGGTTCTGGACCAGATGGGCCAATGGGCTGAGAAGTGGCAGATGGAGTTTAATTTAGATAAATGTGAGGAGCTGCATTTTGGGAAAGCAAATTTTAGCAGGACTTATACGCTTAATGGCAAGGTCCTAGGGAGTGGTGCTGAACAAAGAGACCTTGGAGTGCAGGTTCATAGCTCCTTGAAAGTGAAGTCACAGGTAAATAGGATAGTGAAGAAGGCATTTGGTATGCTTTCCTTCATTGGTCAGAGTATTGAGTTCTGGAGTTGGGAGGTCATGTTGCAGCTGTACAGGACATTGGTTAGGCCACTGTTAGAAAATTGCATACAATTCTGGTCTCCTTCTTATCGGAAAGATGTTGTGAAACTTGAAAGGGTTCAGTAAAGATTCACAAGGATGTTGCCAGTGTTGGAGGATTTGAGCTATAGGGAGAGGCTGAACAAGCTGGGGCTGTTTTCCCTGGAGCATCAGAGGCTGAGGGGTGACCTTATAGAGGTTTACAAAAGGGGCATGGATAGGATAAATGGACAAAGTTTTTTCCCTGGGGTCGGTGAGTCCAGAACTAGAGGGAATAAGATTAGGGTGAGAGGGGAAAGATATAAAAAAGACCTAAGGAGCAACTGTTTCACACAGAGGGTGGTACGTGTATGGAATGAGCTGCCAGAGAAAGTGATGGAGGCTGGTACAATTGCAACTTTGAGGAGGCATTTGGATGGGTATATAAATAGGAAGGTTCTGGAGGGATATGGGCCGCGTGCTGGCAGGTGGGACTAGATTGGGTTGTGGTATCTGGTCAGCATGGACAGGTTGGACAAGGGTCTGTTTCCGTCTCTATGACTCTTAAAAACATACTTCTCAGTGACCAACCTAAAGGTGTGAAGCCTAAGGAATTTTATCTTAAACATTGTTGAAACAAATTCAAAGATTGCATTTTGCACACTTCAACACTGACAGTTGACACAAAAAACCAAACTTAGAAGGGAATAGCAATTTATACATGAGAAGTATCTGCTCATTTGTTGAGCAATATTTAATACCGAGATGCTGTGAAACTTAAACTCAGACCAGGCAGGTAGATTCTGATTGGTCAGAATATTGATAGAACAATCTCTGCTACATTCCCTCATGGCAATAAATTGGTCCTTGCAGAAAATAATTGGCTATTTAAGAGTTTACTACAATTTTGTTCCTTTGAGGAGGTAATTTCATTGTACGAATAGGAAAAAAATGACACCAATCTCCCACTGTAAAGCGATAAAGAAATCATTCAAGGAATAACTAACAGGATTTTTAGAACCGAAAAACCAAAGTGAGCACTCGGAACAGTTCACGCAATTCACAACATACAGAAATTTTTGAAGATGCTACGCTGACTGCAAAACCATTAATTCAGAAAAAAAGTCAGTAATGTCAACTCTTCACTACAAATCCATTTGCACTGAAAGATGTTTTTATAAAAATGGAGAATGCATTATGAAGACTTACTTCCAGGGTATTTGCGAATGAAGAATTTACGGATTTCGTCATATACAAATATTAGAATTGCAAAAGGTACCGCGACAAACCAGTACTGAAACCTGAAAAGAGTAGAAGTATTTAACATTAGAATTTATGCCATGTAATTAAACGTTTAGAGCTCTTAGTACAAAACTGAACAATAAATGCAAATTATTTGCAAGTACAGAATAAAGGGAAGCCGTGGCATTGGCCAATCCTTTGGGAATGTACGTTCAGATACCACCTGGAAAATGGTGAAATATAGAGTTGTACGGCACAGAAACAGACCCTTCAGTCCAACCAGTTCATGCTGACCATAATCCTACACTAAACCAGTCCAACTGCCTGGGCTTGGGCCATATTCCTCCAAACATATCTTATTCATGTACTCACCTAAATGTATTTTAAAATGTTGTAACTGCACCCACATCCACCACTTCCTCTGGAAGTTCATTGAATTTAATAAAAGCCTGGAATAAAGAGCTGTCAACAGTCACAAAAATGTAATGTCCTTTAAGAGAGGAAATCTGCCATCCTTACCCAGTCTGGCCTGCATGTGACTGCAAATTGGTTGACGCAGAACTGCCCTCTGGGCAATAAATGTTGGCCCAGCCAGTGCCAACCCCATCAAAAGCAGTCAAGCTTTTAAGTGTATTTTTGATTTCTGTATAATGGTTCCATAAAAATTTATTGAATAACACTCAGTGCCTGATTGCAAACAGGGCAACATTTAAAATTTTATGATGTTTTCAACAGTACTAATTTCACTTGTCACCAAGTGGTGATACTTACTTTACAAAGGTGTGATAACATTCAAAATGGGCCAAACTCCGCAACAAAATATGCTTGTCTGTCCTTCACATAATTGTGCTTCATAAAGTCTTTTCAAACAGCTTTGTAGCTGCAGATCTTAGAGTTCTGTTACAAATGGGCTGAAAAATCCATCTACTTGGTTTTGAAACTTAGATTTGTACTAGCTTTCAACAAGGAATTAATCAACTGCTTTTGGAATTGGAACAAGTTAGAGCGTTCTAATGCTTTAATCATTAGTTGAGATATTTTTTAAGGTTTTTATTATTTTCCAACTGGTCACCTTCTTGCCACATTAACGTAAAGTTCCTTTTACAATCAAATAATTTGAGTCTCAATCAGAGTTCCTTACACAATATTGCTCCTAGACAAAGCAACATAATTTTACAAAAATTGAGATACATTCTCAAAATATTGCAGGAAAAAAAATCTCAGCGTTCAAACAACACTAATGTCATTTCCTCACCTGAGAAAGGTGAAGTGAAGGCTATTTTGCATCCCAGGAACATAACATAGCAAAAGTGCAATGCCAACTTGAGAAAGAAGACCGATCCAAAGCATTTTATTTCTAGAAAATAAAGAAAACATGACTGGTTTAGAAGCTTTAAAACAAAATAATCCTACTAACCACTGACCTCACTACCTCCCTCTGTCGCTTCCAATTTACATTCTCAGAATCACATCCCTATTTATAGTCTATATCTTGTGGTATTTGCGTGATTACTCCTGAATCCCCCTCTATTTAACTGTCGCAGGAAAAGCATCACCCCATAAACAGTTTGGCAATAAATTCTGCACAAGCTCCAGATAATAATTGTACTGCCCTTGTCAGTGTTGATCCAAAACGTAATGTTAATTTTTCAAACTTCCTTAGTGAACAGCAACATTGGTCATTTGTAACGTTAAGATATAATGTGATTCAAAAGTGTAATAATCTAAACAATGCAAATGTTACAGAAAATCTAGTGACCTACCCAAATATCCCCTGCTGGAAAATAGAGTTCCGTCTGGTTTTACGAATGATTAAGTCAGCAAGCTGTTCGATAACAATTCCGACAAAGAAAGCAGTGTAGCAGGTCCACTCCACATGCAGCCTCTGTTGGTAGGTCTTTTGGAAAAGAGAATCAAAAGTTTTACAGATGTATCTTAGACAAGAGCTTTACCTCAAAGCAGTAGTTTCCCAATTCCACTCCATTTCATATTGACTTGGCCATCTATTTGCTTGCAATGGAGGAGGAGCACATTGGCCAAGGCAAAATTGAAGGAAGGCCTTAAGGTATTGAGATTCAAAAGGCACAAAGGTCTCTCCTGCAAAGTGTATTCGAAGGAGAGTGGGGCAACAACCTTGGAAACTGGGGAAGTTGGCAATCATGGTTTTTCTGACTGTGGAATGTTGCACAATTCCAGAAAGGTGATCTATCTGAATGTGGCAGAGTCTAATGTTAAAACAGTGCCAACCCTCTACAAATGGTACTAATGTGTTCCCAAGGAAACAAGTCTCTCTGAACTCAACCTTGAATGCTGATGCCTCCTTGTTCATGTTTTAGGGAAAGCAGCTGCTAGCAACGTCAAGGGATCTGTACTAACCTTGGGAGAGGAGGATGGAACACCAAAGGGTGCAGTATCAGATATTCACTCTGCACCTGGCACAAGCACAGATACACATCAACTCAGTCAGTACACCTGATTCAGCTGTAAAAGATCCATGCACTGGTGCAAGCACATTGACAGCTAATCTTCAACTATGAAGACTGAGATGGAATAGGCTTCACACAGTCACAGGGTTGCTGAACGTGACCCAGATGCTGAGTCCTAAGCTGGTCATTAGACTCTGGGGTCACTCAACAGGTAACAGATTGTGGATATACCTCGTGAGGCACATGGCAAAAATACCAGATTGTTTGCATATGTTGGAATAGATATTGGAAGAGTCCATCCAGGCTGTGGTCATTGTGATTACCTGCTCTACAGATGCATAGCTTCTTCCATTGAGTGTGTTATGGAACAGGCCAGACTCCCTCAAGAAAGTAACCCAGACCCTAACTTTGCTCATTGTTTTAAGTAGGTGTAACACAGATATTCCAGGAGATTTGCAGCTAGCCAAACCACTTAGTTTTAAACAAAACAGAATTTGTTTACAAGATTGACAAAAGTAACACAAACAAAAAAAAACAGAATACAGAATAACAACCTATCCAAAAATCCAACAGATTATACCAACTTAATGACGCTGTTCCCAATACTTGCAACAATCCCCATTAACTCCCCTTGGCACCAAAGGTAAAATCAAACCCGAGCCTTACAGGAAAGAAGTCAAAGAGAAGATGATTAGCCTGTACCTCCTTTTTTTGGGTCCAGCAATTTTTAAAACTGCCTGACTGCTTTCAATGAATAGTCAGACCACAGAAGAACTGAGCTGGGAGAATTGGCCACTCCACTTTCATTGTATAAGCGTTTTTTTTTAATTGAAAAGCCTTTTGCCTGAGGCAGTATCCATTTGTTATAATCAAATTGGCCCTAAAACCCTTTAAAGTTAAACTTTTCGGTGCGTATGTCTTTTTTTTTACTTGTGGAAAACAGCACCAAGGACACCATAATCTTGTTAAAGGAGCAGCATCATCACAAGAGATGAAGGATTGTCATGAAGGGTTAAACTCATGTTCTCAGGACTGGGGCCAAGAGCAAGATTAGAGTGAGAAGCCTGGAGTCAAATCTGGATCCTGCTTTCTCTAAGGAAAGCAGGGAAAACCAAATGGACCACACAGAAGCAGTGTACACTTTCAGAAGGCACCCCTCAGGACATCTCAGATACAGGCAGCTACCCAACCTCTATTTTATGGGAAGTTGTTCCATGCATAACATTCAACCCAGGAAGCCAATGAAGGTTACCATGAATAAAGATTTTAGACAAGTGGGAACATGTAATGGGAGATGACATGCGCAGAAAGGTATGTAGCACGATGCATGGCAAGTCAGCCAGTGCAACATAGCAAATAGTCATGACTCAAAAAGGGACAGAGGTACAGATGAAGGTTTCAGGGAAGGATAGGCTGAGGGAGGAGTAGAGTTGAGCAAGGTTTGGCTCAGGGGTTAGCACGCTGCATCACAGCACCAGCAATCAGGGTTCGATTCCAGCCTCAGGAAGCCATCTGTGCAAACTTCACAAATTCTCCATGCCTGTGTGGATTTCCTCTGGGTGCTCCAGTTTGATCCCACAGTCCAAAAATGTGCAGGTTAGGTGCATTGGCCATGCTAAGTTGCCAGTAGTGTTCAGGGGTGCCTAAGGTAGATGTATTAGTCAGGAGAAATGTAGAGTAATAGGGTGGGGGAATGGGTCTGGGTGGGTTACTCTTCAGAGGGTCGGTGTGGAGTTGTTGGGCCAAATGGCCTGTTTCCACACTATAGAGATTTTAGGTGAAAATAGAGAGCCTTCACAAGAATATATGGGGTCAGGTATTGAACTAAAGTTAAAAATGATGCCAATGTTGCATACAAACTGGTCCAGCTTAAGACAAGTGCCAAAAACTTGACCACATTTGTGACAGAGACCAAAGACAATTAATTTTATTTTTTTTTGCGTTTTACTGGAGGAAAATTTAATCTCATTCAAGTCCGGATTTTGGAGAATTTGGTCACTACATAAGCTGTCAAGAGATTAGGGCTGAGTGTTAGCCATGCACCAGAAGCCAATCATTAAAATGGTATTGAGTTGATATAAATGCCTAAGTATATGTAAATGAGATTATGTTCCACTTCATAAAAGTGACTACAATTCAACAACTTTAGTTGCAAAATGAACTGGGGTGTCCTGAGGACATGATAACATATTATATAACTATGAAGGTCTAAAGCTCAATGATGTCTCATTGGGAATAATTCATACCCATTCTTGTCCATAGCTGTCTTCAACATCATTGTTAGTGGAGTCTTCCCATGCTAGACGTATACCAATAATCCTTGAAGGAAGCCAGCCTTGGTCTGCCAAGACAGTAAAATAACAAAGAAACCCTCCAACGGACTGCGTCACTCCTGTATATACAGGCAAAATCAGTATTTTAGTTTGGTTCACACAGAAAACCATAAAGTAACTGACAATCACATACAAAAACAAATAATTATGGCAAAAGTCTTCATTCAAAATAGATTTAAAACTTCGCTTCTTTGAATGTTTTTTCAAAAAGTGTTTTCTGGTTTTAAATTGATCCAGAAACAGGATCAAAAATGCAATTTTCTTCAAAAACACTATTTCATTGCTCTTTACTCTCTAAGTAGCTGCTTCATTTGCCAGGTGAAATTTTACAAATTTATACAGATGCACACTCTATCATACTTAAGTACTGAAATTGCTGGGGAAACTCAGTGAAGGGACTCTGTGGTTATATTGAGATTCACAGATGTGTTCAAAGGCAATAAAAAGTAAAATATTTACCAATCTATATTGTTTTATTGACCAGTTTGCTTGTTGATTATGATGGTTTATATTTTTTTTTAAATAACAGGAATAAGCCAGTTACATCATGTATGCATTGAACAAATGACTGATGACCCTTCCTCAATAAGTCTGTCAATCTCAAACTTTAGAATTCCAATTAAATCTTCCAGAGTTCCAATATCCTATGTGTGAAAATGTACTCCTCAACAATCCAGGTCCAATAGTATCCCTTTGTTCTGGTATTCCCCAGAAGAGGAGGTAGTTTTTTAATAGAGAAAAACTATCAAATTTCAAAGACTTGAATGCAATCATCACTCAATTGTCTAAACCCAAAGGAATGCAAGTTAAATTTGTGTGAACTATCTTACTTTTAGAGGAAATGTGCTGTCTCTTGTCAGGTCTCATCACTTGAATTTTTGATACATTTTTTTCTCGTCACTGGAGCATGTAGATTAGTACACAGCACTATCCCACGCTAAATACAGGAGCTAGAAATGCCTGATGCTATTTTGGCAACTCTCAATCGACTGCTTCTGCTCACTATCTTCCTGTACACCTACTTAAGATCCATTCAACAGCTCCGAAGGTCAAACCTGCCAAGCTCCATCCTAGGGCACAAAACTCTAGTGTTTAGCGTCACCACTCTGAATATTTTCCATGTCTGAAAGGAGGCTTTGGCAGAGAGATTTACAAATGAAAAATGTTTAATGCAGTTGGTTTCCCACATAAAAAAGCATCCTTTTTTTGAATGGATCTTTTAAGATATTGCTCAAAGTAATAACTTTGAAAAAATGCATTGAACCTGGAATATCAAAAGTAAAGAAAATATACTAACCATCATTAAAAATGCACCTATAGCCTCATTGTATAACTTGGACTGACCATCTCAGTAGTGAAGAGAGCATTAAAATTCCAGCAGCGAATGGCAAATAGTAAGTTATAAGGAATTACAAGTGTGAAGGTTCCCAACTCACCAATTTGCAGATATGAATACGCTGCAAGCTGCAAGTTCACCAATCGATCTTTGCTGGGGTTCCGGGGTTGGACATGCATTATATCTCTTTCAGCTTTCTCATATGCCAATGAAATAGATGGGATCTGTTGATGAAGCAATGAGTTAATGTGAAGTCTTACCGACAATTGTGAATCAAATAGCTCAGTGTTTAGATAACACAGGGTTCAAATGCATAATAAAATAAATCAAAGGCTTTTTTATGTTGCTAAGAGAGATCTTGAGACACAGTAAAATGTTACCCTCTCTGAGCCAGGAGTTCCAGATTCAAGCCCCATTTGAGGATCTGATGGTCAAGGAAGGTGGCCAAATAGGCTGAGTATCAACTTGTAAAGACACAGAATCGATAGAGAGTGAGAGAGACTCCTGGTTGGCTGTGTGATTGAAAGAATTTGAGGTCTCTATCACTATTGACCATCGCTATTTATAGCTTGAGGTTACATTCATGTGAAAGTGCATGTTACCACAGCAACCTAAATTTTACAGGAGAGGTCAGTTGGCTGGATGGCCAGTGTTGATCAGATTGGTGCCAGTGACCCAGGGTTCAATTGCCATTGCAGCTGGAATAGATTTGGGACCTGTTTCCAGCCCTTGTGCTGCCTATTGTGGAGATCACGGCATTGTGCACCAGACTAGCCTTTGAACTGGAAACCTTAGTGACATCATCACCTTCAGCTTTCTGTCTACAGGGGAGTGGTATCCCTGATTCTAAAATTTGGCACTGCCATCATTACAATTTTGGATCTAAATTTCACTCACTCCTTTGTGGGGCCATAGTGGCATGTTTGTATAGTCTTTTTCAATTTTCACTACCAATTAGATTAGATTCCTACAGTGTGGAAACAGGCCCTTCAGCCCAACGTGTCCACACCGACCCTCTGAAGAGTAACCCACCCAGATCCATTTCCTTCCGAATGATGCACCTAACACCATGGGCAATTTAGCATAGCCAATTCACCTGGCCTGCACATCTTTGGACCGTGGGAGGAAACCGGAGCACCCGGAGAAAACCCACACAGACATGGGGAGAATGTGCAAACTCCACACTGACAGTCACCCGAGGCTGGAATTGAACCTGGGACCCTGGTGCTGTGAGGCATCAGTGCTAACCACTGAGCCACCGTGCTGCCTGCAGCCTAAACATGAGGAAAGTAGCATGACAAATAACTCTATCCCAGACCTAATTCCCTCACTCTTATCCAGAATCACTGCTGTTCTTCCTTTCTCCATCAATTCATTGTAAATGCTAATGGGAGCAAGGGTCAAACCCAACTTTCCTCTTACCCTATTACTATTGTTTCTTGGAAGGAACTGGTGTCAGGTTGTGGTTGCTCTGAGGCGCCAGTTGCAGGGACTCCCTTGTCCACAAACAGAACAGAAGAGAAATGCAAAATCTACTTTGCCATTCAATCGGATTCCCATTTAGTGGGCTTCACTCTCTACTCATGCCTACAGTCCTACAGTGGAGGGGTATTTCTTCCCTTTTAAAGTCCAAGATTACATTTTATAGTTCAGCTGCTGTGATAGGTCTCATTACAGAAATACAAGAACTCCCTCCTTAACCTTAGTAAGCTACCTATTGCTCAAATAGTAAAAGTCCATCTATGATTTTACAATAACCTATCTTGCTAGACTAAGATGTATGTTAAAATTAATGAATAAATTAATTATGTGAGTGTGAATAATGTGGTTTGAAAGAGAAAATGTAGTTTGAAATTTAACTTAAATTGCCCATTATCTTTCAATTGATTAAGAATAAAGCAATCATTAATCAGCAAGAATAGTTAAGAAAAAGGGGGGACGGAGGAAAAAAGAAGTTGGTACAATTCATTCTCAAGGATGAGTAAGTAATTACTTACAACATCTGTACCCAGGTCAATGAGGAGAATAGTAATAGTCCCAATGGGAAGTGGTATACTGGTAATGACGTACACAATGAATGGACACAGTTCAGCCATGTTCTTGGTCAAGGTGTAGGCAATGGCCTTCTTCAAATTGTCAAAAATCAGACGACCTTTTGAACACATTAAAATGAGTTAGTAATGCAAAGTAATTTGTAGTCTGATGCAAATTGCTTGAGTACTATGATCTTTATTCATTTACATCATTAAAAACACCAATCTAAAGGGATGATTCAATGCACAACTGATCATTTCTCAAGTTCCCAATTTAATTCCCATGAACCTTAACTAGATTTGAATAATTGGCCTGGAAGTATTTGAAGTTTGAAGACAATTATTCTTTAACATGACGTTCCTCCCCCAAATGCTTGTTCGGCATTCTTACTCTTCCATCTGATTTGAGATAATAATCTCATTCACCAGCTCACCAAGGCCTTTATAAAGTTACGACTGAGTGAAAAAGAGCAAGATGATTGTATATGCTGTAACCTTTGTAAAAGGATGTGTCCACAGTGTTTCTTACTCTTTAATCTGTCACTGCTTGATAACAACATTCTACATATGCGTTAGAATTGGAATCAATAAAGAAAAGACATTGAATTCAGATTTGCACATGATGCACTAGGTTTTGCCTAGATGCCGGGAGACTTGGTAATGGGCCAGAAACCTGACGACAAGAACCACCCCCCCAAGGACATGTAAAGTTAATGAATTGCCATCAGTTCACCTGTCCCTTTAATAGTCAACATCTTGCCTTCAAACACTAATAGTTCTTTGATTGGTTGGCATCTATTCATCTCTACAGTGCCACCAGAAGCAGTGGTCTTTTCTAAGTCAGGACCTCACTGATATGCAGCGGTGAATGCTGCCTGTGGAATAAAATGAGTTGCATCGTACATCACCAGACCCTGACAAGGAGAGATATGTGGTTGGTGAGTACAATGGGAATATTGCCACAGGGGAAGCTATTACCATGATCCATGGTGTTCCTGCTTAGGAGAACGTCCATCCCCCTGCTAATGAGCCAGCAGAGAAGTCACCTGTTGGGTTCCCAAGCTTTGGTTTGCTTTCTATCTCATCCATAACAACATACATAATGCTACATTGTAATGTCTTGTACCTTCTTCTACTCCAGTGACTATCGAGGCAAAGTTATCATCCAGTAGAATCATATCTGCTGAATTTTTGGCTGCATCTGAACCCACGATCCCCATAGCTATTCCAATGTCTGCTTTTTTCAAAGCAGGTGAGTCATTAACACCATCTCCAGTAACTGCCACAATAGATCCCTGGTGTAGAAAAAGGAAGGAGAATCCAATGAGAACATCAAAACCTGAGGAACCTTGTAACTGAACAAGCTACAAATCTTCATGTTCCCTGATCTTACTCAAATACATGTCAAACTTACAGTAATAGCAGTAGTCAGTCACAATAAACAATATTTGAGGTCAAATGACAAAGTAAGCAATCAAATGAATTAGGGCATGAAAACCATTGTACTAACTCATTACGTCTTTGTAGGATTAATGACGTGACTAAGAACTAAAGAGCTGGTTCTCCACAATCTGTTCCATTCAATTCACACAGGATCAATAACGTACTGCAAACGTTACACAGCTCCATGGTATCCAGCGTTCTCAAATGGCTTTTTTGTTCTAAGCTACTTATTGCAGACAAGTAGTAAGATGCTCAACTGTGGGATGACTCCCTGTGATGTTTAATGATTTCAACACTTATAGTGATGCTTACGTAACTCTAGGGTGTTATACTAGGTTTAGTTGCTAAACTGAGAATGTCACAAAGTTACTTCAACCTGGTGAATTCCTTAACTGGAAAGTCACGATTTCAATTAGACTGGGGCATCTAAGCTGTAATCTCTGGATCACATTCAGCCTCTGAAGCCCTCAGCATTGTGGCAATTGAGCGGTAAATTCATTTTATCTGAGAGAATGTTGTAGGCCTGGAGACGTCAAAATGATGCCTCCTTGGTGTTTAAATTGTGGGTCAGAACACCATCAATGGTTAGTTACCATCCCAAGAAAAGACACGAAAAGCCCAGGAAAAAGTGGACAGATTAATGTCTAATCTGAGAACGTGGTTACCTCAACAACATTACACTTCCTTAGTGTATACAAGAGCATTAGCTTAGATTCTGTGCTCCATGCCTGATAGTGGACTTCAATCCATGACCTTCCAACTTAGTGATGAGAATTTTCCTACTTGTCCAAGCAAACCTATTGGATTTACACGTAATGGTTACCAGCCAGATTTATACATAAATGGCAATCTGTCGGATTTACATGTGAATGGTTACCTGCTGGATTTACATGTGAATGGTAACCTATTGGATTTACACGTGAATGGTTACCTATCAGATTTACACGTGAATGGTTACCTGTCTTTGGCAGGCTTCTACGATATATAATTTCTGCTGAGGTGATGTCCTGGCAAATACGATTTCAGTGTAGCTTCTCAAAATGTCATCCAGGAACTCAGGGTCCATGTCTTGGAAATTCGAACCATTTATGACAGCAGCTTTGGCATCACTTCAATATTCAAAACAAAAAGAATAATTATACCAGTTTTCTTTACTGATCCAATGATTTGACATTCTCACATCAGAGGATATACAGTTAGCGTAAGAGATGTCAAATGTTCAATTTCTATATTAAAGCCTCTCTGTTGCCCCTGTTACCAGTACATTTCAAATCTGTATTAGTGAGCTTAATGAGAAAAGTTTATCCTATTAGGCAGAAATTCACTATTATATCAAGGGATACTATGTGGAAGTAATCAGTTTTACATGTCTGAACTCGTCTTGAGATATTTACCTACCTGTGGAATTGTGTCTTAGTTCAGGGCATCACCTGAAAATCTAGGTATAATTCTATAATTCTACACCCTTGGAAGAGAGTGAGCACTGCAGATGCTGGAGATCAGAGTCAATGTGGTTCTGGAAAAGCACGGCCAGCCATGCAGCATCTGAGGATTAGGAGTCAACATTTTGAGCATAGGTCCTTCATCAGGAATCAGCACATTTCTGAAGAAGTGGTATTGCTCGAAACAGTGACTCTCCTGTTCCTTGGATGCTGCCGGACAGACTGTGCTTTTCCAGCACCACACATTTTGAATTCTACTCATCTGGCAGGGAGCTGAATTGATAGGGAGCATTGATTAGAGGCATTCAATTTGCAATGTGTGAACCTGTCTTCAAATCTAATGCAGTGCCTGTCCCCACTTTCCTTACTCCAATCTAAGCGTGTAAGGTCATGGAATTCCATCCTGTATTCCTCATATGTAAAATTTGAAACTGTTGCAAAAACCATTAAATCCCAATACAAGTGTGGAGGCTTGAACAGCGATTCTCCCATCAGTGAGAAAACCCATTAGGTCAAGTACCAATCAAGTACTTTTGTGGTAGGCTGCTTGGCCTGTCACATGCCCTGTCAGTGAAGGCCCATCCCTCCTGAAGCTGCCACCAATCAAGGGCTGGCAGTTACTCAGACACACAGAGGGGGCACAGGGGCCTAAGCTAGGCAGGCATTAAGATCTGGACAAATGAAGGGGGTGTGTGTCACAAGGAGAGAGTAGGGCATCTGAGGGTTCAGAGGCAAGGGCAAGTGGGTTGTTTTCAGGAGGTATCGTCTGCCCCTAATTGCCCCAGATTGAGATTAATTGACATTTCCAAAACCCAGGGCAGACCACCCTGATTTTCCGAGGGGGAAAACAGCCCTTATCTGTCTATACAAAGGCAGGTTGAGACCATTAAGTGGTTGTTGATTGGCCACTTGAGCCATACTTCTTGGAGCTATGAAGTTGTCACCCAGGGGATCTTCAATCAGCACTTAGTGGCAGGAAGGAGGCAGGTATCTGTCAGGTGCCAACTGATCCCAATATTCGCCCTGTCATCTTGCCCATCGCTTCTGGAATCAGGGACATTCCATCTGTGAAGGGCTAGAACTAAAATACTGCAGACACTAAAAAGTGCTAGAAACAATTAAAAAAATCAGCCAACATCCAAGTAAAGAGAAAACAAATGAACATTTTAAGTTGATGACCCTTGTACCCAAGCCAAACTGAGGAATACTTGCAACACGAGGAGAACTGGAGAATGCAATGAATATCTTATAACAAATTCTTGTTGATTAGCCAGCACACTTTTCGCACTAGTTAAGTCTCAGTAAAAGTACTAAAGAAAGATTATTTTGTGTAACACAGATTACCTCAATCTACCTTTTATTCACTTGGTTGACTGAGATATTAAGACGCTTTGCAATGTCTTCCACTGTCTCACTACCTGCAGAGATAATGCCTGTACTTCTTGCTATAGCGGTTGCTGTGATTGGATGATCACCAGAGACCATAATGACCTGTGGGGGAAGAAATAGGAATCGATCATCAATAACAGGTCTTTCTAAAAAATCAAAAATTCAAGACTTTTAAATACATCTCATTAGTTTTGAGGTTTTATTTAATTTTGTTGGTTCTGCAAAATTCTCATTCAGATCAAAAACATTAAATCACTACATTTTGGTTTTAAAATTCAGACATTTCAGGTTTTATACCTTTCTATGCATTGTCCTTTTGTAACTTAATATGCATAGAATGGCAATAAGTTAAGACGTTAGAGTGCATTGTCATCAATCTTCTTTCTCCTTTCCTACTGTGTCTCTCTTTCTCTTTCCTTTCCCATTCTCTCTACCTCTCTCTCTCTCTCTCAATTACCTGCTCTGTCTCTTCTTTCCACTCAATTTCTCTCCTCCTTTCAGAACTTCTCTTTTTAAAAAATGTTATATTTCTGGTTTTTCAAGGAACCAGTCAGGTTATGCCACCAGTTGACTGTGTAATGGGATTATGCAGCACACACAGTGTCAAACCAGAATAATAACCAATAGAATGTCTTACATGACCATTCAGTGGGAACATTTTAAGATTTGAGCTGACTATTTTGTCTTTTGATTGTGATATTAACAAATAATTGGTCATGAAAAGTAGGTTTGGGATATTGAAGTTGTATAATTATGTATCATTCTCATGGCATAATAGTAAAGAACTTCAAGGCAAAAACATATCAAAATTCACCAAAAATATTAAAAGCTAATTACATGCAATGGAAGACACATACTTTAATTCCTGCACTTCTGCATTTTAGAACTGCATCTGGTACACTCGAGCGAGGTGGATCAATCAAGGACAGAAGACCAACAAAGCATAGATTGGAAATTGGAAAATTTCGGCTGTCTGCATCAAATATGTATAAATCTGGATATTTGTCTTTTGGCAAATATTGATGACAAAATCCTAATTGAATTTTAAAAGAAGTCAGTCAAAACTCACAATATATAATTGCAATTAATTTCCAACAAAATCTAGATTGGGCATAGAAATGTTCAGCACAGAAAAAGACCCTTCAGCACATTGTATCTGCACTGGTTAAAAACCACCATCTAACTATTCTAATCCCATTTTCCAGCACTTGGAGATGCAGAGGATGCCCAAAACAAGGGAACACAGATGAAGTAGCTGTTTGATTTGAGGAAGAAACTTTTAAAGTATTTAAAAAGAAATTTACAGAGATTAAGTACAAAATATCAAGAATCGTGCAGAGAATCAGTACAAATGCAATGGGTTAAATGGCTGTTCTCTGTGCTGTAACCATGCTATGATCATATTAAACTTATCTCAGAAGAAATGTCAATTAACATTTATGTTGAAAATAGCACCAGTCAGCAATTTAGTCTCAAACAAATCTATACAATCATCTGCTAAATAGATGTCCAACAAAAATTAGGTGAAAAATGATCACTTCCTTTTGAATCTGTATAAAACCCTATCAATAAATTTAATACTGCCATAGGAAAAAATAAGTAGAATGCAGTGTGTTTCAGAGCTAATTTTTCATACACAAGTCATTTGAATTCAGATAGTCTTTCTTCAACTCAATTGACATTGATTTCAGTGTCAAAAAGTGTGGAGCTGGAAAATCATCGCAAGTCAGGCAGCATCCGAGGAGCAGGAGAATCAATGTTTTGAGCATGTCTTTCATCTCCACGTTCCTGATGAAGCACTCATGCCCATCAATGTTTTGAGCATGTCTTTCATCTCCACGTTCCTGATGAAGCACTCATGCCCAAAATGTCGACTCTCCTGCTCCTCGGATGCTGCCTGACCTGCTGTGCTTTTCCAGCTCCATACTTTTCAACTCTAATCTTCAGCATCTGCAGTCATCACTTTCTCTCTGACATTGACTTCAGTAATATATTTTAAAAAAGGATATTGGAACATGGGAAGCATCAAAGTAGGAACAAAATCTAAAATCACAAAAATACTCTTGGGCTAGGCCCTAGATGAGCAAACTGTTTAAATCACACTCTTGTTGGACCAATTAATTGAGTTAAGTATTACCATCTCCAATTGATGATGAACCTCAGTAAAATAATCTTCTCAAGTTAATGAATGAATAATTTATTGTCACATATATCTAGAGAGATACAGTGAAGAGTGTTCTGTTGCTACAAGTCAGCACCAGTTTGAGAGTAAAAAAAAAATTAAATGTAAAGTTCAGCTCCATTGGCCAGGATCCAAACATGGCTCCAACAAGGTTCCCGCTCTGGGCCTACTGCAGCCAGGTGTCCCCACTCCGCCATTGCTGCAGCCAATACGTCACTGCCAGTTCCAGAAGTCATTCACTGCTAATGCTGCTCCAGCCTCACTGTGACATCAGGAAAAAGAGGAGAAGAAAAGAAGAATTTGTAAAAGAAACAAAAGACAAAAAAAGGAGAGAGGGAGGGAAAAAAAAATGCAGTCAGCCTGGAGTAGATGGGCCCACCGGGCGGATGTCACTATCTTGAATAAAAGGGCTTGCTCTCACCTGTTGCCACCACTACTGCACATGCCTGGAAGGCCAGGCCTGCTCTTGATCTGCGAAGAGGCTGCCAAAGGCTTTTAAAGAGAAACAAAGAAGAAAAAGGAAAAAGAGCAAAAGTATAAAGAAAACAAATGAAACAAAGAAAGCTGAGGAAGGCGGACAAGCCCTGGACCAGGAGCTCGAATGTAGCACTGCTATTCTGCTGCCATCTTGGAGTTAATGTATGTAGTAAATACTGTAATGATTAGTAAATGGTGCAGTCCTCTTACCTAGAACTCTCTCACCCAACCCACCATATTCATGATAAGCCATCTGAATGACTTCTATCTCACTTTCATCCAGTGGAACTTCTCTGCCCTGGAACATTACAGTGGAACAAGACTCCAAGATACGTTCTGGTGCTCCCTTCATCACTAAGAGGAGACGTTTGTCATATGGATTGTTGGTCCTATGAATGGACAGCTAAAATATAAAGTATATTAAACATCTATTATATTGACTTTATTTTGATCAAAGAAGGAAAGATGCAAGTGAAGTACTTTGTGATCAATAACTCTTCTAGTTAAAGATTTTAATAAAAGGAGAAATTGGACCTTCCTACTCTTGCTGCCAAGGAACAGCCAAGGAAACCCAGTTTCATATTACATCATCATGTGTGCCCAATATCCACCTCAAATTGAGATGGATGATTTTTAAAATATCATTGGTGGCTATGTAAACCAGACTCTAATCAATTAGTATAATGAGTGAGAGGCCTAGCACCTGTTTTAAGATCCTATTCCTAAATTAAAACTGCATGGAGGTCTCTATGCAGGATTCTTCAGCAGCAACCACTGAAAAGCACTTTTTTCAAGCTTAATATTAAGTCAGGAGTTGAAGTTACCAGCCAACAAGATACCACTCTTTCTTCTATCTTCTGGTCAGGACTTACCCAATGGCAGTACGTAGCAAAACAAAATTGCCATCAATTACATTTCCTCAAAAAATATTAAAATAGCACCAGCAGCTCCATTTAGGATGAGTCACATTTGGTTATGTGCTTGGAGACAGATCATAACTAAATTTCTACTCTTCAATTTCCAGCTTTCTTAGTGGAAATTAAATTTTTTATCATTATTGGAATTTAGCATCCAGTCATTTCATGTTTAAAATGACAACCAGCTGCCATTCAGTAATCCAGAGTCTGGTGTTTTGTGATAACTACAGTGGTGATTACAAATGTTTTACTTCTTCAGGATACCTGTAGCTTATATCAGCTCTGTACTAAATTTGTGATTCAGACTGGCCTGAATCCAGAAAGCTGTCTTTCTATGGATCAGATTAAAAGATGGCAGAATTTTGAGTGAATTATTCAGATAAGAACAATAATCCCTAATTTTCCATAAACTGTTCTGCTTAAACAAGGATCAGCTTATATAGAGATGTAGGTTATGGGTTCATCTTTATTCCTGGATTTCCAGTTGTTTATGCTGAATTACATGTTCTTTTGACTTTTGAGCTATTCAACTGAAAATGGCAAACGGGGTTGATAACACTTTGAACATGACAGTATTGGTATCATAGACAGATGTTGGGTGCACTATGCCTGCAGAGGTGGGGGATGCTCTATTGTTCCTGAGGATTCTCATTGGTGGTGAAAGCTTCAGGCACTCAGATTGTGAAAGGGGCAGTGCATAATGCAGGTTGTTTCTTCTATAATTAACAACTTAATAGAGGGAAGAAAAGCAGATTGGAGACGGATCACATAGCTTATTCCCATCAATGGAGCATGACATGGTTGAATTGATACGTTACTCTAACAGAGGCTTTCACATCTGCCAAAATCATATGGCCCTGTGAAGCTTGTACGTTACCTGAAATTTGTTGGTTGAGTTGAATGGTATTTCAAATATTTTAGTATTCTCCTCTCTGAATTCCATCACATTGCCAAATACTGTTTCAGAGAATTTCAAAAGAGCACTTTCAGAGGCATCGCCAACTATTTCCCGCTGTGTGCGAACAAAATTAAATAACTGAGTGAGATAAGCTCTTTTCAGAGAGACATCAAGCTTTAAACCAAAGGTACATTAACTGATCACTATTCTTAATAACAGAATGAAAGGCTTGATTCCGTCCAGCATTTGTGCATGTTTACATCACTAATAGTTCTATTTGAAGCTTTAAGTCACATGAATTATAAAGCTCATTTATTTGGAAACTGATGTGACAAATAACCCACTTAAAATAAAAACTTATCAAACAGTTCAGTTTAAGTGTAAGTCCGAAGAAGTCCCATTAATAATTCCCAATCCATTGGATGTTGCCAGGAATTAGAAGCTTTGAGTTATAAGGAAAGGATGGATAGCCTTGGTCTTTTTTTCACTGCAGTATAGGAGGTTGAAAACGAGGTTGAGAAAATAATGAGGGGTATAGATAATTGAATGTCAAGTGTCTTTTCCCCAGTGTGGGGATTTCAAGAAGATGGAATCCAAAATGGAGGACAAGAAAAAATTGTGGCTGTAAGAGTATTTGAGGTATTTTCATTGCTGGAGCTGACTTCCTCAAATTCTAGGAGCAATAAATAAGCTTTTGAATTATTTTGGGACTTTAGGAGAAAAAAAATCAAAACAACAGCACTTTAGAAAGGAGGAAGAGAAACAAAGGCAAGGACTACATGGAAAGTGATTTGAACAGAGCAATAAACCTGCACAGCTGCCTGACCCAGCAGTAACTGCCTCTGCTGTTTGGTTTCAAGTGTTTTTGGATATTAGAGATTATCTAAGAAAAATTAACAAACAGAATAGGCCCCAGCTATGCCTGTCTCTTTGTTGGCTACGTAGTACAGTCCATCTTCTGTAGTTACACCGGCACCACTCCCCACCTCTTCCTCCACTACATCGATGACTGCATCGGTGCCACCTCGTGCTCCCATGAGGAGGTTGAGCAGTTCATCAACTTCGCCAACACATTCCACCCTGATCTTAAATTTACTTGGACCATCTCTGACACTACCCTCCCCTTCCTGGACCTCTCCATCCATTAATGACGACCAACTTGACACTAACATTTTTTTTACAAACCCACCGACTCCCACAGCTACCTGGATTACATCTCTTCCCACCCTACCACTTGTATAAATGCCATCCCGTATTCCCAATTTCTCCGCCTCTGCCGTATCTGCTCCCAGGAGGACCAGCTCCACCACAGAACACACCAGATGGCCTCCTTCTTTAGAGGCCGCAATTTCCCTTCCCACATGGATAAAGATGCCCTCTAATGCATCTTGTCCACATCCCACACCTCCGCCCTCGAACCTCACCCCTCCAACCGTAACAAGGACAGAAACCCCCGGTGCTCACCTTCCACCCTACCAACCTTCGTATAAACCACATCATCCACCGACATTACCACCACCTAAAAACGGACCCCACCATCAGGGATATATTTCCCTCCCCACCCCTTTCCACTTTCCGCCAAGACCATTCCTTCCGTGACCACCTGGTCAGGTCCATTCCCCCCTACAACCCATCCTCCCATTCTAGTACTTTCCCCTGACACTGCAGGAAGTGCAAAACCTGTGTCCACGCCTCCTCCCCCACCTCCATCCAAGGCCCTAAAGGAGCCTTCCACATCCATCAAAGTTTTACCTGCACATCCACCAATGTCATTTATTGTATCCGTTGCTCCCGATGTGGCCTCCTATACATTGAGGAGACTGGGCGCCTCCTCGCAGAGCACTTTAGGGAACATCTCTGGGACACCCGCATCTATCAATCTCACTACCCTGTGACCCAACATTTCAAATCCCCCCCCCACTCTGCCGGGAACATGCAGGCCCCGGGCCTCCTCCACCGTCAGTCCCTCACCACCCGATGCCTGGAGGAAGAACGCCTCATCTTCCACCTCAGAACACTTCAGCACCAGGGCATCAATGTAGATTTCACCAGTTTCCTAATTTCCCCTCCCCCCACCTTACCCCAGTTCCAACCTTCCAGCTCAGCACTGTCCCCATGACCTGTCCTACCTGCCTATCTTCCTTTCCACCTATCCACTCCACCCCCCTCTCTGACCTATCACATTCATCCCCACCCCCATTCACCTATTGTACTCTATGCTACTTTCTCCCCACCCCAACCCCTCTCATTTATCTCTCCACCCTTCAGGCTCCCTGCCTCTATTCCTGATGAAGGACTTTTGCCTGAAACATCGATTTTCCTGCTCCTCGGATGCTGCCTGACCTTCTGTGCTTTTCCAGCACGACTCTAATCCAGCAAAATTCACAGTTCACCTTGGAGAAACCTGTGCGGGGGAGCTCACAGCAGGGGACCAACTAGGTGGCTATTTTTTAAGTGTAACCCTACTTCTTTTTTATACACTTACAATAGTGAATAGAGCAGGTTCTTTTTTGATTATTTGTTTTTAATCAAGATCTGAATCAAGAACTAACTAGTAAGTTAGCGTGGAGCAGTGATTTTAGAGCAGTAAGACTATGCTATTTTCTGGATCAGTGGATTGTTAAGGTACACAGATGGCCTTTAGTAGAGTGATGTGCTCTTCCTGTCAGATGTGGGAGATTAGGGAAAGTTTCCATGTTACCGATGATGATGTCTGCGGGAAGTGTTTTTGGTTGCAAATCATATTGGATCACATGGATTGGTTGGTGCAGCAGTTAGAAGCAATGAGGAAAGGGAGATAGTGAGGAAAGAGATCAATTCATGACTGATACAGTTGGGAAAAGGGACAAGTCAAACAGTCAGGGCAGGCAGGAACAAAGTTAGATGTAAGACTGATAAATAAAACTGCATTTATTTCAATGCAAGGGGCCTCACAGGTAAGGTAGATGAACTCTGGGCATGGTTGGGAACATTGGACCAGGATATCAGAGCAATTACAGAGACATGGCTCACATGGACAGGACTAGCAGCTTAATGTTCCAGGGTTTAGATGCTATCGGTAGGATAGAAAGGGGACGGAGAGAGGAGGGAAAGTGGCATTTTTGATTATGGATAACATTATGGCGGTACTTGTGGAGGATACTTTTGGGAATACATCGAGGGAAGTTAATTTGGGTAGAATTATAAGAAATGGATGATCACCTCTTGCGCCATACCACCCCTCCACCACCTACCCCCCCCCCACCCCCACCCCTGGCGCCACCAAATTGTTGGCAGGAAATTGAGAAACAAATTTGTTAGAAGGATCTCAGTTATCTATAAAAATAATAGGGTGGTGACGGGAAGGGATTTTATTTTTCAAACATAGACTGAGTGTTGAGAGCTTGGATGGAGAGGAATTGTTAAGTGAAGACAAGAAAATTTTCTGATTTAGTATGTAGATGTATCTGCTAAAGAAGGAGCAGACTTGACCTGCTCTTGGGAAATAAGATACAACAGGGAACTGAGGTGTCAGTGGGGGAGCACGTGGGACCAGTGACCAAAATCCCACTAGTGATAGAAGAGGATAGACTGGATCTAAAAGTTAAAGTTCTAAATTTGAGTTCAGCCAATTTTGATGGGATTAGGTAAGAACTTTCAAAAGGTGGTTGGTTGAAGATGTTTGCAGATAAAAGGAGGGCTGGAAAATGGAATGCCTTCTAAAATGCGATAATGAGAGTCTAGAGGTAGTATTTTTCTATTAGGGTGAAGGGCAAGGCTAGTAGGTGTAGGGAATGCTCGGTGACTAGAGAAATTGAGGCTTTGGTCAACAATAAGAAGGAGGCATACGTCAGGTACAGAGAGCAGAGACTGAGTGAATCTTTACAAGAGTATGTAAATAGTAGGAGTTTACTTAAGGAAATCAGAAGGGCAAAAAGGGGACATGTGATAGATTCAGCAAATAGGGCTACGGAGAATCCAACGGAATTCTACAAAAATATTTAGATCAAAGGGTAATTAAGCAGAGAAAGGGTCTCTTAAAGATCAGCTAGTTTGGAAATGTAGGAGATGGGGGAGATTCTAAAAGGGTATTTTATATCAGTGTTTACAGTGGAGGAGGATATGGAAGATAGAGAATATGGTGAAGTAAATAGCGACATCTTGACAAATGTCCATATCACCAGAGGTGGTGCTGCTGGATCTCTTAAAATGCATAAACGTAGATAAATCCCTGGGACCTGATCAGGTTTACCCTAAAGCCTCTGTGGGAAGGTAGGGAAGTGATTGCTAGGCCCCTTGCTGAGATATTTGTATCATGGATTGCCACAGGTGAGATGCCAGAAAACTGGAAGTTGGCTAACATGGTGCCTCGATGTAAGATCAGTGATAAGGAAAAGCCATGGAACTACCGACCAGTGAGCCTAACATCAGTGGTGGCCAGATTCTTGCAAGAAATCCTAAGGGACAGGATTTAAATGTATTTGGAAAGACTTGGACTGATTAAAGATAGTCAACATGGTTTTGTTTGTGGGAAATCATGTCTCACTAATTTGATTGAGTTTTTTGAAGAAGCAAAGAGGATTGATGAGGGCAAGTGTTGTGGACTTAATCTGAATGGACTTCAGTAAGGCATTTGACAAGGTTCCTCATGGGAGACTGGTTAGCAAGGTAAGATGACATGGAATACAGGGAGAACTAGCCATTTGGATAAGGAACTGACTCAAAGTTGGAAGACAGAAGGTGGTGGTTGTTTTTCAGACTAGAGACCTTTGACCAGTGGTGTGCCACAAAAGTCAGTGCTGAGTCCACTGCTTTTTGTCATTTACATAAATGACTTAGATGTGAATATCAGGTGTATGGTTACTAAGTTTGCAGATGACACCGAAATTGGAAGTGTAGTGGACAGCAAAGAAGGTTACCTCAGAGTATATTCCATCTTGATCAGATGGGCCAATGGGCTGAGGAGTGGAAGATGGACTTTAATTTAGATAAATGTGAGAAGCTGCATTTTGGAAAGGCAAATCAGGGCGGGACTTATACACTTAATGGTAAGTTCCTGGGGAGTATTGCTGAACTAAGAGACCTTGGAGTGCAAGTTCATAGCTCCTTGAAAGTGGAGTCGCAGGTAGATAGGATAGTGAAGGTGGTATTTGATATGCTTGTCTTTTTGTTCAGTCCATGAAATATTGGGAGGTCATTTGCAGTTGTCAAGGACATTGGTTAGGCCTCTTTTGAAATACCACATTCAATTCTGGTCTCACTGCTACGGGAAGGATGTTGTGAAACTTGAAACGGTCCAGAAAAAGATTTAAAAGGATGTCACCAGGGCTGAAGAGCTTGTGCTATAGCAAGAGGCTGAATAGGCTGGAGCTATTTTCCCTGGAACGTCAGAGTCTGAGCTGTGATCTTGTAGAGGGCATAGGTTTCGGGTGAGAGAGCAAAAGATTTAATGGGGACCCAATGGGCAGCTTTTTCCATGTAAAGGGTGGTGTGTGTATGGAACTATCTGCCAGAGGTGGTGGTAAAAGCAGGTACAATTACAACATTTAAAAGGCATCTGGATAGGTATATGAATAGGAAGGGGTTAGCAAGATATGGGCTAAATGCTGGAAAAAGAGACTAGATTTCTTTAGCATATCTGGTCGGCAGAGACCACATTTTCCTACATTTCATATCTCGAGAATACCAAGTAATGGCAGGGAACACAGCTCCTAGTGGACAATGACAGCACTGGGCTTTCCCAGCCACCAGGTTTCCCTGTACCAGAATCATCATTTACCTCACACTACCACAACAGCCCATATCAACCCAGCTCCCCTCCCTTCATGTCACAATCCAGTTTTTATGCTGGATGAACATTGTCTCTAACTATACATCCCCACCCCCACCCCTTTACACCACAACCTCTGTTCTCTCCTTGTAAATACGATAGTGGTGGTCATTGTCAGTAACCCCTTCCCATAGTCTAGCATGCTCAGTGAAGCTGTAATTTTCCCCCATCACCACTCTTGTCCCCATCTTTACACATGCCTTTTGCCCTACAATTGTCACTTGTACCCTCCTCAATGATCAATAAATGGACCCCATGGAAGGTATTCACCCTAAGACTCTGGCCTGACTTCGGTGAACAGCCCCTACACATGACTGACTAAATCCACCAGTGTGCAGCTCCCTGACTGACAATGTCTTTCTGTGAATGCCTCAGGAATGATTGCTGTCCACCCCCTGTACTGCAGTGGGACATATCCCTGACTGTGTCGAGCCCACATGGAGAAATGACTGTGGTCAAGCCCTGGTCTGTGTGCAGGCTATGCTCATTACTGATGGTATCAGGGCCCCTGATAAGACTGAGTACTAGCCCCTACATACTTTCCAATGTGGCTGTTTGGTTGAACTAGTTGGCCTGTTTGACCACTGCTCCAAAATCGTGGTGTTGATTTTTAAACTGAATGAGAACTATTAACTTTGTTGACAGGTGTTAGTGGGATCAACATTTACTGAATTTTTTCATGTGACGTCTTGTTGCTGCATGAGTGCCTTGGTCTCCCATCATTCCTTGCAAGGTGCCTCACAAAAAAATGCAAGATATTAAAATTTTAGTCAGACTACATTTGTGTAGTCTTAGCAAATTGCATGTACTATTCCAATTCAGCTCCCTAAGATTTCTTACTCACTAAATTAGGCCACAGTGGAATACAGGCCAGTTAGAAAATGCCAATCTATCCACAACATCAACAAAAATATCAGGTTGTTTTATTTATAAATTATCAGAATGTGAGTATCTCTGGCTAGGCCAGCATTTATTGCCCATCCCTAATAACCCAGAGGACAGTTAAGTGTCACTCACATTGTTATTGTACTGGAGTCACATGTAGGCCAGACCAGGGAAGGATTGCAGTTTCCTTTCCGAAAGAAAATTAGTGAACCTGATGGGTTTTTCTGACAATCGGAAATGGTTTCATGGACATTGTTAGACTTTTAATTCCAGATTTTTTTTTTATTGGCAGAATTCAAACCTGGGTGTTTGGAGTAACAGTCCAGTGATGATACCACTCAGCCATCACCTTGAGCATAGAAGCAGCAACAGCAGGACAGCCCCAAGTTATTGTCACAGATATTCCTCCACCTTTTTAATCTTTCTCCATGACCATCTGCAAAACATGTATGCTCCATTTTCTCCAAATGTTATTTGAAAATAGCCATCAGTTGGGAGAAGCAAAAGATGCACACTTTTCCCAACCTTCAGCACTTCAGTGATTTTGAAATGGTTTGATTTTTGCATTCTCAAAGTGTTCCTGTACTTGGCACTGTTGCAAGTACAGTTCAGTAATGATGTAGGGGTAAGAAATCGATGCAAAGAAAATTATTTATAATTGAGGGATTCTGATGGCTAAATCTTAAATTGGTCTAAACAATGTAGGAGCGCATGGTACCAGTTTGGTGTATCACATTCTCCTTTGGAAAGCCCCAGTAAAGCCATGCACTCTGTACCAAAATAGTTTTTGTTGTTTCTTTATTCAGGTGACTACAGTAGCTGAATTATAATTAGCCTGATCAACTCAGGAGGTCATGGCAATTGTTCTGATGTATCACATGCCACATCAGAAAGTTCTAATAGGGCTGCATGAAAACATGCCTTACACATACACAAGTCGCCTATTTAGAGTAGGTACATGCTGTGTGTTTGCCTTGAGGGCAGCTGGCATATATTGAGGTGTTAGATGGATGTCTTGGTGTGCCATACAACAAGATGTTCTTCTCCCAGCCCTCCTCCAACAGATCTCTATTGACAAGCAGACAATATGTCTGTTCAAAAGAGCACATTAATATGGCATTGAATTTACTTCACTCAGTTACTTGCCTCATCCATTTACTTCCTTGCCTGTGATTTCCCTCTCTACATCTCCGACATTTCCTATTCACCATCAAGCTCCATTTATTGTCACATTTCTCAGTATTTATTAGGTGCCTTCTTAGTATTAAAAAAAAGACTTTTGGAAGTGGAATAGTCAATTCTGTTGTACCTTCATAATTGGAATATCCTCCTGCCCTGGTTTGAATTCTGCTCGGTTACAGAGTGCAATAATCCTGGCCAGAACTGCCCATGTTTGTGATGTTTGGTCAAAGTGTTGAGCTGTGGATGGATACAATAATTGTACATCAGTGATTCTTTCTAGTTTTGTATTTGCCCAAGACATTCTGCCAAAGAACAAAATAAATACCAAACTAGATTTTAACTGGAAATATGTCCCTGGTGCACATCCAACACATTCACACAACACTCAAAACTAAGTTGCTTATAGGAGAGGCAACTTCAACAAAGAAAAACAGCCGCTCAAATGTCTGAGTTCAGCCATGTTAAACTTTTTCACTTATAACTAACCTTCATTTACACTATAATTTTCATGACATTAGGATATCCTAAAATCATCCATAATGCACAAATCAAGATTTTGATGGAATAGTCTCCACTTGCCTGAAATGAGTACAACTCCAACACACTTGAATTTGATCACCATCCAGGACACAGCAACCCAATTGATTGTCATCCCATCCACCACATACAATGTTCATTCCTTCTGCCACCAATAAACCACAGTAAGAGTACGTATCATCACGATCTAGGGAAACTCACCAAAATTTCTACAACCACATCTTCCAAACTTGAAATATCTACAGCCCAGAAAGACAGGGGTAGCAATGGAATGGGAAAGCTACCATCTCTAATTCTTCTCCAAATAAGATTCGTAACATCCTAACCTGGAAAGATATCACCTTTCCTTCTGTTAATGGGTCAAAGTCCTTGAATGTGCTATCAAACCACATTATGGATTTACCCACTCAGCACTGACACTAATGATTCAAACAGACTACTCCTTAGCAAGAGCCAGTGGGATTGGATTATAAATGGTGGCCTTACCAGAGATCTCCACATCCAATAAATAAACAGGAGGGTGCTTCACAGCCAATTTGAAGAGTTGTAATGTTAGCAACCAAATTGGACACAGTATCTTTCCCCAGACTGTGACATGATAAAAATCAAAATTCTTAAAGAGATTGTTTGATCATGAGTAAATATTGACCATAACACCAGGTTGATTATTTTTCTTTATAATATTATATCATCAAATGTTTTGTATCCAATAAAGAGAACAGACCAGACAATGTTTTAATTCCTCACCTGATTTGGACCCATTCAGCACTCCCTCAGTATTCCATGAGAGTATCAGCCTAGATACTTAGGCTCAAGTCTCTAAAGTCAGACTTAAACCCAGAAACATCTGTCTCACAGACAAGAGTGTTACTAACTCAGCCATACTGACGTAATGGAGTTGATACTTCCACACAAAAATACATGGTCCCATTCTACATATGTACAGATGAAATATAAAACTTAAGGAATGACCAACAAAAAACATTTCTGAGCACCTCTAAGGTGCTCTAGATGCCATTACTCTATGATTTAGCGGCTTCACCTGTTCTCAAGCTTCTTGCCTGACCTTTCACCTTGGATGAGCCGAATTTCAATCAATAATCGGGAATGCTAAAGCCACTGTCTTTGGCCCATCATAAACATTGTTCCTATTTGATTGATTCCAGCACTATCCATGGTCACTGTCTCAGGTTATATGTTATCAGTTATTCTGACCAGAGGTGGACTTGCAATCCTACATGCTCTCCAAGATGGCCTAAATCCAACATTTTAATGTCACCATCTCCATCTCATTCAATTCCATCTGTTGCTGAAATCCTCATCCATGTCATTGTTAACTCCAAACTTGAGTGTTGCAACTCTTCTAGTTAGCCTCCCAACTACCATTTGTAAACTCAAGCTCATCCAAAATTCATCCATATTCCAATTCACACTAAGTCCCACTCATCCTTGATTAATTACATAATTACATATTACATTCCTGAAGAAGGGCTCATGCCCGAAACATCGATTCTCTTGCTTCTTGGATGCTGCCTGACCTGCTGTGCTTTTCCAGCAACACATTTTCAGCTCTGATCTCCAGCATCTGCAATCCTCACTTTCTCCTAATTACATATTGTCTCATAGTACAACCAACAGCTAAATTTTAAAATCTTCATCTTTATTCTAAGATATATCTATACAACCTTAAGGAACTCTGTGTTCCTTCAACTCTTTGCTTCTCATGTAAGGTCATGTTTTACATGCCATTGTTGGTGACCAAGCCTTCAGCCATCTAGTACAGTCTAAGTACCAATCTAATCCTGAAATTGCCTTCACACAAAATCTTCCCTTCCCTCATCTCTTCCATGACTCTGATTAAAAGCCAAACACTTAAATACTTACCTTAGTGTCTCCTTCCTGGGTCCAATGCAAAATTTTGTCAGCTAACAATTATGACAAAGCTGCTCCCTTGACAAGATTATGCTGTCCATGTCATTTTTTTTCCAAAGCAGTCATAAATGACACAGACTCTGAAAGGTCTGGGGTTGAAGGGTTTTCGGGCCAAGTTGATAATAGCTAACAGATAATGCCTGAGGCAGAAGGCTTTCGAGTCTTAAAAAAGAACACTTTTACAATGAAGGGGGAGTGGCCAGTTCTCCCAGATCACCTTTTTTCTGGTTTGGTTTGATTTTTAGCAATGTGAAAAAAGCTGCTGGAGCCAAAAAAGCAAGTCCAGGCTGGTCCTCGCTCTCTTACGTCTGTCCTGTAAGAAGCTGTATCTGATTTTAACTTTTGTGCCAAGAGTGTTTGTGGGCATTATTGCAAGTATTTGAAACAGCATCATTAAGTTGGGATGATCTGTTGGATTTCCCAAGAGGTTAAGTTATTTGGTATTCTGTAGTTTGTGTTTAATTCAGTAACCATGTAAATAAATTCTGTTTTGTTTAAAACTAAGTGGTTTGACCAGCGGCATCGCTCTTTGAATATCCACTTTACACCTGCTTAGAACTACTGGGGTCTGGGCTACCTTCTTGAAATGTTTTGAGAGGTCTTTCCTGGGCCATATTATAATATTGTGATTCTGTGTCTGCTCTACTCTAAAATACCTTACTGAGTTCAAGCCGCATACAGGTATGTATACTTGTTCATAACTCTGTTGTATTATATAATAAAAATAGGTTAGCAAAGTAAAAAAAAGCACACCAACTTCTAGGAATGCATTTATTGCTTTTAAAGATATGCAAAAGCCTGGAAAATGCCAATGGTTTAACAATAAATATGTTCAATTTATGATTTCATATCAGTAATTTCAGGAGTATAGAGTAGTGGATATTTAATCTTGTCTTATACACTCTGGCAAATTACAGTGTGAAGTTGTTGGCTGATCAACACTACAGATGCTGAACTCATGAGTTTGTCAAGTCAGACTGATTAATGTTGGCATCATTGGTGCTTAAATATAACTTGCACTATTTTGGAAGGTACAGAATTCATGCGTGAGCCTAACTGTCATTTCACACCACATTGCAGCAGAGGCAGCAAACTGCTTGGTTGCACTGATAGCTGGAGTGCTATAAATTTGAGCTACGATTCTAAGGATTTTCATCACAAGAGATATTGGAGTCAATGTCCCACTTGCATTGCAATGGATTGAGAATAGCCAGAAAATGTTGGAAAAGATACCTTGTGACATAAAAAAAGTAACTTATAATTATTGAGATTGCAGTAAATGTATGGTTAATTTTAGTGATAGTGCTAAAGTGACGTGCATTAAACCCTTGTATGTGTTACTTAGTTGGCGGATAGCCTAATTAAGGTGTGAGCTAAAAATCACAGAGAGCGAGTGTAGAATGGAATTATAACATGACTGCATTACTCAATACAGCTAGCACTCAAAATTAAACCCTCTTGATTTTTTGTACTTATTTACAATTCAAATAATTATCCATGTTAAAAGTAGCTGCACAGAAATCAAAATTACTGTTTCAAGTTATCTTTGGGCAATTGACAAAAATTTACTGAAAAAGATGATAAAGCTAAAATACGTGAATCATCTCTGAGCTAAGAAGTCAATCAGAAAATAATCAGTAAAATTAGGACAACAGGAATACAGATTTAATCATAGTCTTCCATTACCTGACTGTTCTTCACTAGTATCTGCTGCATGGTTTTGATTATCAAACCAAAGATGTGCTACAGTCATGCGATTCTGTGTAAGTGTCCCTGTTTTATCAGAGCAGATAACAGATGTGGATCCCAGAGTTTCAACAGCCTCCAGATTCTTTACCAAGCAGTTCTTTTTGGCCATTCTTTTGGCTGTCAGTGTGAGGCTAACCTGCAAAAGAAAAGTGAACTTATGTTTGTTATCCGAGGTCATATTAACATGTGATAAAGATCTAAAACCATGTCATCAAATAATTCTAAATAACAACAATGCAAGCATCTAAATAGCAATGATATTAGATTTTTGGGAAGAAAATGATCAGATTTATGAAAAAAAACAATAATCCATAATTTACACTTGGAGATATTTGTTGTGTTAATGTAAAATTCCTCATCCACCACTTTTGAGAGAATTAAGATTTTGAGACAAACACATCATATTCCACATTTATATATAAAAGCCCAGCAGTTGAACCCATCACTCAATGGCCATTCAAGCCATAGCTTCAAGAGAGACTGTTATGACCCTGGCAGATTTTAGTACTGGACAAGTCAGGTCCCAGAGTGAAATCTGGTTTGTTAGACCCTAACTTTTTTTTTCCAAAAAAAACGGTGGCAGTCAATTCCTGAACACATTCGCAATGTACTTTTAACACAAGTAAAAAATATTAATTAAAACGAAGGGGAAAGAACTATGTCCTACTGTATACTCAACAAAAAACTTGAAAAGTCATCATTGATAACACCAGAAAGAAAAATCAACTTCTCACTATTCCTTTTATCCCAGTTAAATCTTTACAAATGCCAAATCTTAATGAAGAGCCTTCACTAATTCAGGTTTGTTCTGTTGTAACCACTTTCTTGTCAATGCATTTTGGTATATTTACTGGCAGTACTTCCTCAGCTGATTTCACTCCCTGAAACACCTAAACCAAACCGTTAATTAAACTCACTATTACTTGTAACTTTGGGAAAACTTGAGTTCCCTTAATGACTGCAGGAAGCAGAGTTTGAGTCATAGGGATGTACAGTACGGAAACAGATCCTTCAGTCCAACTCTTCTATGTAGACCAGATATCCTAAATTAATCTAGTTCCAGCATTTGATCCATATCTCTATAAACCGTTCCTAATCATCCACCCATCCAGTTGCCAGTTAAATGTTGTAATTGTACCAGCATCCACCACTTCCTCTGACAGCTCATTCCAGACACACACCACTCTCTGCATGAAGAAGTTTCCCTTTAGATCTTTTAAATCTTTCCCCTCTCACTTTAAACCTATCCCCTTTAGTTTTGGTCTCCCCAACCCTGGGGGAAAAAAAACCTTGACTATTCACCCTATCCATGCCCGTCATGATTTTATAAACCTCTTTCAGGCCACCCTTCAGCCTCCGACATTCCAGGGAAAATAGCCCCAGCCTATTCTGGCTCTCCCTATAGCTCAAACCCTCCAACCCTGGCAACATCCTTGTAAATCTTTCTGAGCCCTTTCAAGTTTCACAACATCCTATCTATAGCAGAGAGGATAGAATTGAATACATTATTCCAAAAGAGGCCAAACCAACCTCCCAACTCCTACACTCAATGCACTGACCAATAAAGGCAAGCATACTAAATGCCTTCTTCACTATCCTGTCTACCTGGGACTTGCCTTTCATGGAACTATGAACCTGCACTCCAAGGCATCTTTGTTCAACAATACTCCCCAGGACCTTACCAGTAAGTGTATAAGTTCTACCCTCATTTGCCTTCCCAAAAGGCAGCATCTCACATTTATCTAAATTAACTTCCATCTGCCATTCCTCGGCTCATTGGCCAATCTCATCAAGGCGCCATTGTGCTCTGATGTAACCTTCTTCACTATCCACTACACCACCAATTTTGGTATCATGTGCAAATTTACTGTCTATACCTCCTATGTTCATATCCAAACCATTTATATAAATGACAAAAAGTATTGGACCCAGCACCAATCCCTCCAGTCTGAAAAGTAACCCTCCATCACCACCCTATGTCTTCTACCTTTGGGTCCGTTATGTATCCAAATGGCTAGTTCTCCCTGTATTCCACATCATTTATCCTTGTTAACCAGTCTACCATGAGGAACCTTGCTGAACACCTTAGTGAAGTCAAAATCCACTGCTCTGTCTTCAATCCTCTTTGTTATTCTTTCAAAAAACTCAAACTGAGTTCGTGAGATGCAATTTCCCATGCACAAAGCCATGTTTACTATCCCTAATCAGTCCTTGCCTTTCCAAGTACATGTGAATTCTGTCCCTCAGGATCCCCTCCAATAACCTGCCCACCACCGATGTCAGGCTCACTGGCCTATAGATGCCTGGCTTTTCTTTACCACTTTTCTTAAATAGTGGCACCATGTTAGCCAACCTTTAGCCTTTCAGCACCTCACCTGTGATGATTGATGATACAAGTATCTTAGCAAGGGGCCCAGCAATCACTTACCTAGCTTCCCACAGAGTTCAGGTACCTGATCAGGTCCCAGGGATTTATTCTCTGGCACACACCACACTGACTCACTTACTGAATTGTTCTGTCACTGTGTCACTGTCACTAGGCAACAGCAATTTTTCCTATCCCTTTTCTTTAGATGCACTGAAGTGTTAAGCGCTATCTCCACTCCAAATCAAGTTGTAAAACCTCTTAAAACATATGTAAGCAAACCAAGCCCCCAGCTTCCAAGCTCACAAAACACCTCTACAAAAATGAGCAAAACCACATTGTCTCTCGTTAGCACAAAAAAATACAAAATATAATTAAAGTTACATTAATATATTGTCCTTAACAAGATCAGGAGCAAGATCTGGTGTGGTGTTGTGAACTTACAGTGAGGGTGGCCAGGAGGCCTTCAGGCACATTAGCAACAATGACGCCAATCAAAAAGATGATGGAATCCAGTAGTTTGTATCCCAGACTCATGGCAAGGATGAAAAACACCACTCCTACAGTTACAGCCATTCCCGTAACAATACAGACAAAGTGTTCAATTTCAATCGCAATGGGTGTCTTCAAATTATGTACTTCTGATGCAAGAGATGCAATTGCTCCAATCATAGTTTGATCGCCAGTGCTGATCACCATGCCAGTTGCTGTGCCTTTGAAAATTATAATTTTAGAATGAGAAACAGACACATTTGTGGCAAGACATTTTTGATTGCAATTTGGCCCCTATCTTAATGCCCCCTATGACATCTGACAGAGGGTCAGGGTGAGACGTTAATATGTTCTAGCTCCCTCCCACCTTTAAAAATAGAAGTCCAAACATTACAGCCTGAAAGATGTGCCCAAAAAGGTTGGGTTTCAATCTAATACTAAAGTACATGGCCTAATGACATTTATCATCATGAGGCTCTGTGGGTCTGGCACTCAAATCTGTGAAGCACCACAGAATGTTTTATTACATTAAAGGCCCACCCCACCAATATTTATTTCATCTGTAAGCAAGCTATTAATCATAAACTGACTTATGTCTTAACCCAAGAGTTTCTCTCAAATACGTTTGTTGGGAAATGTTGAATTATTTAATAATAAGAAGCTGGCTAAAACCCAAGATTACCTCCTCATTCTTTGCAAATCTTCTCATTTTCAGTAAATCACATGAAAACTTCCTTCACATCATGAAGATAATTATAAGAAGCAAGATTTATAAAGCTTGCATTAACAGAATTTATTCTCAGGCAAGAAAGTACCTACTTTTAAAATATTTGAAACCTAAACCTACCAAAAACTTTGAGTACAACACTCACATTTTCCATTTAAACCAGGAACTTGTTACAAATAAAACATAAATACTTCATCATACAGAATAAATTATATATTGCATGCATATTTACAACATATAACCATAAAACAATGCTGTAATTTATTATTTTGATTTGTCTCAGCTATGAGATGCCCTTTCTATGACTAGCCAACTAACATTCAAGTGGATAAGCTGACGCAAGAAGATAGTTATCATCATTTGGACAAAGTCACCTCGAAGTCAGTAGAATCACATCAGAGTGTGATTAATAAAGTAATAAGGAAAAGGAGAATTAGTAGGTCATTTTGCTTTTTGAGTCTGTTCTGCCATTGAATAGGATCTGAAATATAGCTTTAACTTCTCTTGAGTACAATTGTCCATCAAAAAACCTGTCTAACTCAGTAACAAATATGTTCAATGGTCCAGACTCCAGTACTTTTCCTGGTGGAAGAGGAATCTAAAGTCTAACAATCCTATGAAAGATAAATAAAAATCCTGCTCATCTCCATCATTAACGAGAGAACTCTCATTTTCAAACAGTGTTCCCTAATTCTAGGTTCCCCCACAATAAAATATCCTCCCAGTATCCAGTCAATGAAGCCCTCTATCAGAATCTTAAATGCTTCAATAAAATCACCTCTCATTCTTAACCCCATTGTGTATAAGTCCAACCTGTTCATTCATCCCCCAGATTACAAATGGCTCATTGCAGAAATCAGCCTACAGAACATTCTCTGAACTGCTTCCAATTCAACTATGTTCTTCTTTAAGTATGCAGTATTCCAGATTTGGGTTATACTAATTTTCTTTGTACATCACAGAAGACACACTTCCATAAAACTATGGACATCCTGAGGAGCATACTCCTGCCACTGCCTATCATTATCTACAAGACGTATATCAAGAATGCAATGGAACACTATCCAAATGCTCAGATTGGGTGCAGCTCAAACATTCACAAAGTTTGACACCATCAAGACAAAGCAACCCTCTTGATTAGCACCCCATCCACGACCTTTAACATTCACTCCATTCACCATTAACTCTCAGTGGCAGCAGCGCATTCCCATCTACAAGATCAATGTAACAACCCATTCAGTTTTCTTGGACAACATTTTCTCCACACACAACCTCTGCCACCTAGAAGGGCAAGGGCAGCAGATGCATAGAAGCACCATGGTCTACATTGCTCCCCTCAAAAATGTACTCCTTCCTGACTTGGAACTATATCATCACTCCTTCACTGTTGCTGTGTCAGAATCCTGGAATTCCATCTGAACAACATTGTGGGCATCCTTAGACCCCAAGGATTGCAACAATTCAAGACAACCACATTCTCCAGAGTTATTATGGTTGGATAATAAATACTGACCTAACCAGCAAAGTCTACATCCATAAATGAATGAAACAAAAAAAAAGCTTTTTTGCAGTAAAGACCAATATTCCATTTGCCCTTTGAATTAATTGCTGTATGTGCAAGCTAATATTTTGTGAAGCAAGTACATGGATATCCAGATTCCACAGTATTGCAGCATTTTGCTATCTCTATCAATTTTAATAATATTTTGTTTTTTATTCTCCCTGCCAATTTTGACAAGTTCCCATTTTCCTATATGAAACCCAGCCTACCATTTTCCTCTGTTCACAATCTATAACCCTTTGCAGGCTCTCTCTCCCAACTCTCTGCCCTGCATATCATCAGTGAATTTGCTGATATTTTCCATCCCTTCACCCAAGTTATTCATTTAGATCTTTATTTGTTAAAGTCTGTTAGGGATGCCCCATGACTGAGTAGCACAAAATGGCCGACAGGTGCCCGTGGCTAGTGGCTGACAATAGTCAGAGGGCTTGGGAAAAATATTTGCTTAACATAGTCTTCACAAGTAAAACAACAGTAGCTCAGTAGACTCAAGGCTACTGGGATAGAATGAGCAGATGCAGTTGCTTAGCATAGAATATAGAGAACATGTCTCAATAATTAATTGTTTCTCTTGATTACTTACTCCATCTGTTACATGATAAAGAGTAGGTTTTAGTTAGGATTCTTCAGATAATCATAGATATAGATTCTGAAATAGTTATAGAGCCACCTATATACAAAAAAATACTAAAAGCATTAGAGGAAAACATTCAAACCAGTCTCAGACAGTAAAAGTAGCCCCCATATCATTGCAAGGAGAAGTGAATCATAGGTATAGAGACAAGCAGACATTAGAAAGTGGGTTGAATGAACACATTAAGACATAACTTGTTAGCTAAAGAATTCTAACATTAGGTGCAACCACATAATTTTGTGGAATTGATCAAAAATCAATATTCTTTTGCATTTCCTGTAATGAGGAATTTAATAGGCTCTGAAGTGATTGGCAAGTATCCAATTAATTGGCAGCTGACACAATGCAGCGGGTAAATGTTACTTGGTATGCAATATCTATTGTGAAACGCCTCAGGAAGGAAGACAAGAAAGTCTGGGAAACAGCACGAAGGACTGTGGGTGGACCGCAAGCCTGTCTATCTCTTTGTCATTCAGTGATATGATTAGCTTAATTGGAAATACATTGAAATTGCTGAGGAAATCTTGAACTGTATAACATGCTGTACCAGAGAACCAATTACAACTCGATGCCACTGATTAATAGCAATCAAAGAGGGGGCATGTGTGCTTTAAGCTTAAATTGTATAAGTTAAGACATTCTGAAGCTATCTTATTTCTCTGGAGAAATTAAGCTGTAAATCACAATGAAGGTTACCTGACACCATCCCACGACTCAGACGCTATGAGATCTAATAAAGCCCCAGCACATATCCAAGTGGTGGTCCACTAATTACAGCTTGCCCACTTGAAAATAATCCATTTTCCTGATTCTCTTCCAATTGGTTAGCCACTCCTTTATTCATACTAATACAGAGGAAACTCGATTATCTGAATACCAATTATCCAATGGAAACATTACATCAAAGACGTGTTTCCAACAGTGTCTTTTGTTTACAATGCTTAAACAATCACCATTTCCAAATGACTCTCTCTCTCCCCACACTTTCCATGGAGTTCTACATAGAGGTGAACTCTAAACCCCCTTACCTAAACAATCTCTTCAACATTGTCCTGTACAAGGCAAAGGTGGAACCTGTCAAAAAAGGTGCACTAAAAAGTTGTGTGTGTGTGTGTGTGTGTGTGTGTGTGTGTGTGTGTGTGTGTGTGTGTGTGTGTGTTATTTGTAGACTTACCCCACAAAGGCTACAGTTGTTGGTGTCCAGTCCAGGTGTCCCGGAGAGATGGCAGTTATATATGGGGTTGGGGGGGGTTGGGCGAGGGGGTGTTGCACGGGGTTGGGAGTAGGGGGGGTGTTGGCAGCGGGGTGGCATGGTGTCGGGAGCAGGGAAGAGGTGTTGCACAGTTTTGGGGGCGGGGGGTGTTGGGGGCAAGGACGGGGTTGGACAGGGTCGGTGGGGCGGTGTTGGGGGCGGGGGGGCGTGTTGTACGGGAGTGGGGGGTGGGTTTGGGGGTCAGGCGCTGTGTGCTGCTGCAGTCTCCTGAAAAGGGAGCAGACTTTAAAAACTCCAAGCCCCAGAGGAAAGGCATTTGATCGATTAACCGAATAATCGATTATCCGAACGAAATATTGCCTGCCCATCAAGTTCGGATAATTGAGGTTCCCCTGTATATCTTTCTCAAAATGGAGAGCTCTTACCTTCTGAGTAATCTTTTAAGTCATGATTTCTGTTGCACAAGTGATGAGGAACTAGAAAGTACTAAGAATAGCTGTATGGAACTGTGTCTCTTTCTACCCATCCCCTACCTTCAAGGCAAGTGGTGGAGTAGAACACAATATTCTTTGTTTCAAGGATATTCTCATGTGTAAATTCAGTGGAACGAGACTGTGCTTCAGATTCGCCAGTCAAGCTTGAGTTATCCACCTGCCAGGAAGCAGCAAGTCAATTAAATCTTGTACAGAACTGCATTCAAATCATTAGTAAAACTATCTGGATCATTTCAAATAAATTTGAAATTGCTTTCTGAAAACGTAACCCGGACTACTTTGTGAAGGAGACATATTCAAGAGAAATGGTAACAGTGGTAATTTCATTCGAGTGAACCAGAGGCACTGACTCCAGAGAAAAGCAATTGAATCCTCCCTAAGTAGCCAATAGAATTTAATAAACTTGTAACAGTGTCATGACAAAAATCATTTGCAACATTGGTTCACTTCATATTCTTTCATAGGATATGGGATTTATTGGTATTTTTTGTTAATCTTGATTCAACCACATTACTGTGACTCTGACAAGAGCCTGAAGTCTTTTGTAGGCCACACCAGTTAAAGGTAGCAGGATTTCTTCTTAGAAAGGACATTGGTGAACCATATGGAATTTCATCACCATTGTTGATAGTTTTATCAAACTGTACTGAGATCAATTCAAATCCTACCAGCTGTAATGTTGGCCTTGAATGTACGTTGAGAAAGTGAGGTCTGCAGACGCTGGAGATCAGAGCTGAAAATGTGTTGCTGGAAAAGCGCAGCAGGTCAGGCAGCATCCAAGGAACAGGAAATTCGACGTTTCCTGAAGAAGGGCTTATGCCCGAAACGTCGAATTTCCTGTTCCTTGGATGCTGCCTGACCTGCTGCGCTTGAATGTATGTTCCCAGGATATCAACTTGAGCCTCTGGACTTTCAATCCAGGTACATTACCACCATTTCCCCTGCTTTATCAACTGAAATTTGCCATTGGCTAGCCTACTATGTAACTTCAAATCATTTGTATGCTCAAGACATCAATTGATAGCAGGATACCAGCTTTTCCTATTTGTTATCTATAATGCAAAAGGCACCAAATAAAAAGATTATTTTAAAGGTTGTACTGTGATCTCTAAAAATAGATTCTCTTTTACAGCAGTCTTTGCTGGCTTGTCTGTTAATTTTTTTAAAATGGTCTACCTTGCAACCCTGAGCAGAGAGCAGACGGAGATCTGCTGGAATTTGGTCACCAGCTTTAATCAACACAATGTCGCCAACAACCAGTTTATCTGCTGTAATCACTTGCTTCTCACCATCTCGAATCACAAGGGCTTGCTGAAATAGAATATGGACCATTATAACAAAATTCATTCAACAAGAACCTATGTCATCTGCATCTATTTCTCAGTTTTGTACAAGTAAGAAATGATTTTCTTGACCAAACAGAACCAAGATTAATGTTGAAGCTTACACAGAGAATGGTGGAGACAATTTTAGTAGTATTTGTGGACACAGAGTTACCATTTTGAGTCTGGTTTGACTCTTCTTTAGAATTTTTAGAGATTAGATTACTTACAGTGTGGAAACAGGCCCTTCGGCCCAACAAGTCCGCACCGACCCACCGAAGCGCAACCCACCCATACCTCTACATTTACCCCTTATCTAACACTACGGCACATTTTTGGACTGTGGGAAGAAACCGGAGCACCCGGAGGAAATTCACGCAGACACGGGGAGAATGTGCAAACTCCACACAGTCTGTCACCTGAGTCGGGAATTGAACCCGGGTCTCCGGCGCTGTGAGGCAGCAGTGCTAACCACTGTGCCACCATGTCACCCACTAGAAGCATTGAAAATCCTAAGTTACCTGCTATCACTTTCAAAAGGCAATAATTAATTCTTTAGGATGGTAGAATTGCTAGCGTTTATTTTCCATTCTTTCTATCTCATGTCCTAAGGTGATGGTGTGCAGCCTTCTCCTTAAATCTTCCTGGTAACTAATGCATGTAACTGTTCATTGTTTAGTCCCTTTCATAACTCCTCAGATACTGAGGCAGTCTGTATCCAGATACAGAAAGAACTTGATAACATTGAGGCTTGGGCTGGCAAGTAACATTCATGCCACACAAGTGCCAGGCAACAACCACCTCCAAAAAAGATAATAATCTAACTATTATCCCTCGACTGCAGTTTCCGGGTATTCCATCCGAGGAAGCCGTTAACTGAACTGTGATGAACCTTGTTTTAAGTTTACTTTTTCTTTTACTATATACGAATTCTGCCATTATTATAGGCACCATGGCATGGTGAGTTATAAAACTTTTCACTGTATTTTTTATGTAAAAGCACATGTGACAATATTCTAGTCTACATTTAATGGAATTACATTGCTGAACTCCCCCACTATCAACATCCTGGAGGCTACTATTAACGAGAAACTGTACTGGACCAGCCATATAAACACTGTGGCTATAATAGCAGGTTAGAGATTAGGAACACTGTAATATCTGTCTCCCTAAAGCCGTCCACCATTTATAAAGGCATGAGTAAGGAGTGTGTTGGGATATTCTCCACTTCCCTGGGTGAGCATAGCTTCAGCAACAATGAAACAGCTTGACACTAGCAGGAATGAAGCAGCCTGCTTAATTGGTACCCTACCCACCATCTTCAACGTCCACACCCTTTGATCCTTATCCACCGTGGCAACAGTGAGAATAATCTGCAAGATACAATGCAGTAGCTCAGGAAGACCCCTGCAACAGTACCTTCCTAACCCAGGAACTCCAACATCTAGAAGGATAAGACCCACATGGGAACACCACCACTTACAAGATTCTGTCCAAGACACATACCATCTTGATTTGGACCTATATCACATTCTTTCAGTGTCGCTGGTCAAAATGCCTTCCTAACAGCATTGTCACATCTCTACACACACAGAACTGCAGTGTTTCAAGAAGGCAGCTCACCACCATCTTTTCCAGGGCAATAAAGGATGGGCAACAATGAAACTCGCATCCCACAAATGGATTTAAGAAAAACAATTGATTGCATAGCCAATCCAGTCAAGAGTTAGTATTAGATTGGAATTACTTAAAGGCTACACCAGCTGAATTTCCTTTCTCAACAGGCATTAGTGAACTAATTGCATTTTTAAAACCACAGTGTCAGAAGCTCAGGCCCATCCAAAAGCTGGGAACAAAGGTCAGCGGATGATTTTTAAAAAATAGGTTAGTACAGACTGTATTCTAGATTCTTAGATCCATCCAGCCCCAGGTTATTTTCCTGGAATTGAGGCAGGGCTACCCAACTGCATGATTGAAGGAGCTGACTGCTTCCTAGGCGGACTGAGATTTCCATGAGTGGTGGGAGCCAGATCAGCCACTTGAAGTTGGCCTCCCAAAATCATGGCAAGGCTCTCTTTGCATAGCCACGTGCAGCAACATTCACTAGCTACCCCATAGACAGTTCCTTATCCAAACTCCACCACTCCTCCACTGTTTAGGATTGATAAGGTTGAGAACAGGCACCTACATTCTGAACCATCTTTCCCCCTTACCTTCCATTACATCCTGATCCTACATTCAGCATGCGAGGCCCTCCAGTTGGTGCTCTGCATCAAGAGCTTACTGCCATCAACAGTAGATGGCAGAGCAAATCACTGGCTATTAATCAACGTAGGGAAAATCATTGGTAACGGGTGGCTGTTCTCCACACAGCATTAGCTTTGACACCCATTTGAGCTCAACGGAGAGACTCAGAAGCCCCAGGAAAATTCTGCACTCACGTTTTGGTTCAATTGAATTCTAATTCTTATAATGCCATTAGCACCATCGATAGTTGAAGAATAAATTGTATTACCCACCTGAGGAACCATCCTGTGAAAGCTGGCCATGATATTGGTGCTCTTTGCTTCTTGGTAGTAGGCAAAACAGCCCGTGAGTATGACAACTCCAGCCAGCACAACACCTAAATATAACTGATGAGATAAAACCGTTACCAAGAGAGCTCCAGTTTCATATTACTCCTTAACATATTAGAAGTGATATTAATTAAGTCAAACCTAAGTCTGAACGCTTCAATATTTCTGCTTGTATGTGCATCCCCAACCATCTTTTGCCACACAGTGACTTGTCGTCATCAAGCCCATTTTCCTCTGAGATTTTCCTCTGATTCAGTTCTCACAGAACTGAACAATAACTCCATTCCTTCTGCCATGACTCAATGCTCCAGCTGCAATGGGCTTCCTTCAGGTCTGTGCACCCTCACATTTACAGATACACAAAATGTCAGATTAATGATCATTTGTTAATGCAGCACCTCTCAGTAATTGCAATAGAGCCGATTCTACTCAAACTTAATTTCAAACATAGCATGTTTAATAGCTAAAAAATACTTCATATGTTTCCTTGCATCAAATCACAAAATAAATTCAGTGCAAACTAAATGGTGGTTCAATTTGTAAATGAACAAGTCCACAGGAGTCTACGTTGACACAGATTTGAGACCATGTCAGGATGTATAGAGGGCTGAGCTTAGAATGGAATGCAAGGGGTGGGCTAAAAACTCAGGAGGAAGTGGTGGGAGCGGGGTTACAGAGGAACCTCGAATACCCAGCATTCGATTATCCGAATTTCAGATTATCCGAATAAGATCGCAAGTCCCCAGTGCTTGGCTAAACTGTGTTATCCGGCATTTGCTTATCCGAAGAAAATACTCCCCACTTATGTCATTCAGAAAATCGAGGTTCCTCTGTACATGTTGTCTTCCCAGCACTAGCATTTTGCAGCAGTGAGGAAGATGGAAGAAAGAGCACTGACTGTCCAGCGATTAATTGCAATACTTAAAAAATTGAGGGCTTCTTCCTGTCATCACTGACATTTCTGACCAACAGAAACAGGACCCTCAGACATTGGGTTATTGTGCTCTCACCTCATAAATAGTATTTGTCTCGAGTAGGTCTTCTATTCTGGCCTACCACATCTCATACCTTGCTGCAAGGTTGACATCCAATGAGTATCAAAACCAAGCAGAGTCCCAGCCATGATCACCGAGGTCAGTGGCACTGCTTGGACCAAAAAGCTCGCAGTTCTTGGAAGCAGGGTGTTATCCCTAAAGTGTGGGTAGCCTGAACACAGCTCATTAATTGCTAGATTGGTGCAAAGTGTGGTGGAATCCCAAACCCAAGCAACCCAAGCAGTATTGTCCACAGCAGCTCATCATTGGAGTCTACAATCACCCCACAAAATCTAACTCAGGGACTACAATGATGAACAGTAAGGTCCAGACCAGGCCTGACAGTCAACCCCAGCCCCACTTGCAAACAGGCAGTAACTGGCAGTTCCTCAGTGAAGTGAGTGTGTGACAACCAACACACTGTAATTGGAATGGAAAACATTACCTTTGTATTGGTATTAATGGAAAAGTAAATTGGCGGCCAAGGCTAATGCTGTGGTGAAGCAATTAAAAATCCTACCCCAACAGCAGAGGAAACTTCAATTCATACATCTGGAACATGCAAAAGAATGTCCTTCAGGGAAGGTATCCCTATCCATTCTGGACTGCCTGTGACTCCAGACTCACAGCAATGCGGTTGACATTTAACTGCCTTCTGAAATGTCCAAGCAATCCATTCAGTTCAAGGGCATTTGGATGGGCAGCAAATGTTGGCCTTCCAGTGAGGGTCCTATCTTGTGAAATAATAAAAATGTTCAATTGTCTTGAGTTTGCTGTATTATACCTGATCCTTCTTCTCTGTACTGCGTGCAATTAATTAAGCCTAGATATGATGATTTAGGTAACAAATGAAGCAATCAGCTGTAATCATGAGAGTGCAGATATTTTAGAGCCTTGAATATAACCCGTGTCATCTTAGCATATCTCCAATATACAATAATTCAAAACAATAATAGTTATTAAGGGGAGCTGAAATAAGCGATTTATACCCTTGAAACTATTCACACATTCCATGAGACAATGGTTGATCTGTGACCTAACTCCCATATCTATTCCGTACACGTTTGATGAATTTCACTAAAAACAATCTCAGGTTTAAAATTAACAATTGATTGAATAGTAACTGAAGATTGTGGAATAGAATTTCAATTTCAACAACTCTCTACACCTAGAAGTGTTTCCCAATCTCACGCTGAAAGATCTGGCTCTGATTTGGACCGCTTGCTGTCATGTTATAGACTTTCTAAACAGCAAAAAAAAAGGTTTTTCTCAACTCTACATAGGGTGGCAGTCTAAGTAAATGGGGTAAGCTATTGAAGGTGAAATCAGGTGAAATTTCTTCATGCAGGGAGCGGTAATTTTGGAATTTTCAGAGATAAATAAACTTCCGAGGTCCAAAGGCATCAAAGGATATGGCGAGAAACAGGAACAAGTATTGAGCTGGATGATCAGCCATGATGTTGTTGAATGGTGGAGCGGAGTCAAAGGGCTGATTAGCCTACTCCTGCTCCTATTTTCTACGTTTCTACATTTCCCTTGATATTTTGAAAATTTAAATCAAACCCACACATTAACTTCCTAAATTCCAGGGAATATGATGCAGGTGTATGCAATCTCACCTGGAGTCTAGATATCATCCTGGTATAAATATGCTGCACTTCCTCAGAGGTCAGTGTCTCCTCTCTATGGTGAGGGACAATGAAAAGCACAATGGTCTAAATAGGAAAGGGATCCCATCAGGGTTGAAGTGAAGTGGCTGCCTGAAAATAAACTAATTTTGTGGTGGTCTCATACAGGTACTGGGCTCCTTATTTAAATTTTTACTTGCACCTGTTTGAAGCATGGGCAATCCATGTCTTTTTCTTGGTCCCTCCCAAATACAATAGACAATGCACTTTGTATCTATTATAGTGGAGGCTTTCAAAGTCATCTACAGACAAAAAAGAATTAGCTCTATAGGGCCAATTATTGGAGCTGTTAATTTCCTATTCATTTCATCTGCGAATAATTCAACCTTAAAAATAGACACTACCCAAATTTCACTGAAAATCTTAGCATGACTCACTTACATTGTCTTTGGCTGCATGATTGCCTTCTCCTGTTTGAATGACATAAGCAAGCCAACAGAGTATAGCTCCAACCCAAAGCAGAAGGGAGAATCCACCAATCATTTGCTTCAAGAACTTGACTATCTCAGGGATCTGTTTGGGAGGCGTGAGCGCATTGGGACCATCCCGAGCCAGGATCTCAGCTGCTCTTGCACTAGTCAGACCCTGTAATAAAACCATTAGAGCTATAGAAGTAATAAAGGAATTCATGCCAAACATGATAGCACTCAAAGTAACCTAAAGGTTTAACCAGGCATAAGCTAATCTATTCAATTTGACCTGGCTCTTAAAGTTTTTACTATTCATCGAAAACTTCATTCTATTCTCAATCATTATTTCCCTTTATTGAAGATTAATGCGAACTCATATCCTTGCGATTCATTTCTAAAGGCTGAAGTTGAACATCAACACTGGCAGACAACCACAAATTAAACAGTGTGCATAGACAGCAAGTTCCTGAATTGAGACGCTACTGTGAATTTACAAAAACAAACATTCTGTTCATGAACAGTACCAGAAAGCCATATTACATTTGAAAGGGTCTTTTTGTGAAACGTACACATTGCAAATTTTGGCTACACTACAAATATAAGAAAACCTAGTTTCATAATCCAAGCAGACCATCAAAGGCATGTTGAAGAGTGATATAGGCATCAGCTACCATTACACCTACCACCCATTCTAGGATTTAGCAGAGACAATTGAGTTATCTTTTTCTCATCGATTATTTTATCATGAGCCACACAAACACACTTAAATGGTAGCATTCAGGCTTTCATGCTAGATTTTCCATCCAGGAGCAAGAAACAGGAGAAGTCTTAGTTTCCAGGTTTCAAATTTGCCCCGAGGGGTAGAACAGTCACTCTTTGCAAATTTCATGTGAATACTCCATAACTAGACTAGAGAGTGTTTCCTTGTTCAACTGATGGCAGTGGATGGATTCAAAGTTGAGGGCCAGACAGTGGCCTTGTGAACTAAAAAGGAGCAATGGGTTAAAATGTTTGACAAGTAACAGGGAAAGTGCTCTAGCAGGGAGACACCCACTTTATAACATTTTGTAAGAAAATGACAAAACAAATAAATCCATCAAAAAGACTACTGTTGTTAAGATGGAAAGATATTTCTCCATTGACTGCACCCACACTGCACCTAAGCAGACAGACCTATCTGACAGACAGACAGATGGATTTGTTAACCTGTCTAGAGAGCTACTGATGACCAAGAATGATGTCTAAATAGACATTAAGAGACATACATTAAGGCTTACAGATAATTTTTAAAACTAAGAGCATGTGAAAGCAAAGAAATTGATTGGGTGAGAGGTGACAGAGTATCAATAATGTATCACACAGATTAACTGGATATGAAAACTATAGATTTTCATCTTCAAGTTTTAATGAGCACTGCAATAAGTAGGATGAAAAGCAAAGAATCTTTTTTTGCAAAACAAACAAAGAACACTGGAAAAAAGAAACTCAGCAGGTCTGGCAGCATGTGTCGAGAGAGAAACATTTTGAGTTTGTTATGACTCCTTTAAAACTGAAGAACTGAAGAGCGTACTTCTCTTCTAGGTATGCCCACATTGAAGAAGTTCTGCTCTTCTCTCCAATTTTCAACATCCATGGTGTTTTAGTTTTAAAATTTTATATTCAGGTTTGTGTATAACACTAAGCTAAGATTCACATAAAGTTGTGTGTATGGAATATGAAAGGTGACAGAATAAGCGTGAAAGAATCAGGGCTTTCAATTTAGAGTTTTCAGACCAAATATTAAGGTAGCCTAAAAGAAGGATTTGAGCAGATTTGACAGATAGGATGGATATTATTGTTGTCACACATTGTTCTCACAACAAGTGATTGGTTGTGCTCAAGATCAAAGATAAAACACTTATCTCCTGAATCTTGGCCTAAGTACTATCAGTTTAATCTTGCAGTAACAAATGGGTATAAAAACAACTGCATTAGCACCATTTTAAAAGAAAAAGTTAAGTCATGAACACAGTTTAAAGATTAGTTGCTGGAAAAGCGCAGCAGGTCAGGAAGCATCAAAGGAACAGGAGAATTGACATTTCGGGCATAAGCCCTTCTTCAGGAATGAGGAGGGTGTGCCAAGCAGGCTAAGATAAAAGGGAGTGAGAAGGGACTTGGGGGAGGGACGTTGGGAATATGATAGGAGGAAGGAGGTTAAGTGAGGGTGATAGGCCGGAGAGGGGTTGGGGGCGGAGAGGTCGGGAAGAAGATTGCAGGTCAAGAAGGCGGTGCTGAGTCTGAGGGTTGGGACTGAGAAAAGGTAGGGGGAGGGGAAATGAGAAAGCTGGAGAAATCTGCATTCATCCCTTGTGGTTGGAGGGTTCCTAGGTGGAAGATGAGATGCTCTTCCTCCAGGCTTCATGTTGCCATGGTCTGGCGATGGAGGCCAAGGACCTGCATGTCCTTGGCGGAGTGGGAGGGGGAGTTAAAGTGTTCAGCCACGGGGTGGTTGGGTTAGTTGGTGCGGGTGTCCCAGAGGTGTTCTCTGAAACCTTCCACTAGTAGGCGGCCTGTCACCCCAATCTATAGGAGGCCACATCAGGTGCAGCGGATGCAGTAAATGATGTGTGTGGAGGTGCAGGTGAATTTCTGACGGATATGGAAGGATCCCTTAGGGCATTGGAGGGAAGTGAAGGGGGAGGTGTGGGCGCATGTTTTGCATTTCTTGCAGTTGCAGGGGAAGGTGCTGGGAGTGGAGGTTGGGTTGGTGGGGGGTGTGGATCTGACGAGGGAGTCCTGGAGGGAGTAGTCTTTCCAGAACGATGATAGGGGAGGGGAGGGAAATATATCCTTGGTGGTGTGGTCTGTTTGGAGGTGATGGAAATGACGAAGGATGATACGATATATCTGGAAGTTGGTGGGGTGGTAGGTGAGGACCAGTGGGGTTCTGTCCTGGTGGCGGTTGGAGGGGCGGGGTTCAAGGGCAGAGGAGCGGGAAGTGGAGGAGATGCGGTGGAGAGCATTGTCAACCACGTCTGAAGGGAAATTGCGGTCTTTGAAGAAGGAGGCCATCTGGATTGTTCGGGATTGGAATTGGTCCTTCTGGGAGGAGATGCGGCGTAGGTGAAGGAATTGGGAATATGGGATGGCGTTTTTACAGGGGGCAGGGTGGGAGGAAGTGGAAAGTTCAGCATGGAACACCATGGCTAAAAAAAGAACTGTAATACTGAACTTTGAACTTTATTTTTTATGCTTTGTACTTCAGATTTTGTACCTAGGTGCCTTTGTAACTATGATAGTGCCAGGAATGGCAACATTGTACACTTTACACTGCACTCCTACATGTGACAATGTAATCTAATTCTATATTCATTTGAGTTTAGATATTTGAAGGGTGAAATAATTGACATTTTTCACATTATGAAAAGGTTTTAATCGAATAGATAAAACCAAGCTAGTTCTTTATTGTATAATGTGGATGTGAATCCAGAACAAGATTGCACAACCTTAAAATTTACATATCAACACAACAGGTGGTAGAAATCTGGAAATTTTACAAGTTCTCTGACCCACAAAAGGCTGTCATTGTAGGTCAATGGCATTTGTAATTCAGGGGTATCAGGAATGTGAATCAAAGACAAATAAAAAGAATGAAGGTAAAAATCAGTTATGATCTGAGTGAAAAGCAGAAAATGTTTAAAGACTGATTGGGTTGCACCTGTTTTGTACAATACGATACTATAGCCCATGCAAATCTAACACAACAAGTTACAAATTCAAGTGAACAGCCTTGAAGAGTATAATTTTGTCAAGACCATTCCACAATCATGTGACACTGGCTAAAATATTAACTACTTTTACTCTTTAATGATATTCACCCACTCACAGACTTTCATCACCTCATTCACCTTTAATTACTTACTTTAATTACATACTTAATTACTTACTAACTAACTACTACTTAATTACTATTAGTTACTGTTAATTCAAAGATTGCTAATTATATTTTTTTAAACTAGGAATTTCAGTATCTAAGTTTCACAAATTCAAGTCATTGGTTAATTCATTTTATTAGTGCATAAAATCTTAGAATTATCAAGTTTGCAATACAACAAGCTAACTCTTGGCTACATCCAATTCACTGGTATTAGAAGTTGTGAAAATGCCTTTCATGAAGTCTAAAGGTTGAATTGCGAAGCTTAATATACTCACATTTACAAGGTTGGTTTCATACTTTTTTACCAGTTCTTTAATGGAAAGTTTGTGGTCTTGCTGAAAAGAAGAAATATGCAAAATTTCAAAAATGCACTTAAAGTATTACGAGCAAGATTTGAATTACATTTCAGTTTTCTTCACTATTAATTTTGTATATTCATCTAACAGTAAGGCTCATGTTACTGATCCTAATCATTATCTGTTCACATTTTGCCAACAAATGGAGTTCAATTGGGTGCTAGTGGTGATTAGAATCATCATTATGAGGTACTCAGCTATTATTCTTGAGTAACAGGGATGTGGAGGTGCCAATGTTGGACTGGTGGGAATAAAGTTAAAAATTACACAACACCAGGTTATAGTCAAACAGGTTTATTTGGAAGCACCAGCTTTCCGAGCGCTGTGGAGCAGGACCATAAGACACAGAATTTAGTTTCACGTAATCTTTTGCTATAAGTTTGCGTCTTATGGTCTTGCTCCATAGCTACCTGAAGGAGGAGCAGTAGTCCGAAAGCTAGTACTTCCAAATAAACCTGTTGGACTATAACCTGGTGTTGCATGATTTTTAACGTTAAGTCAAGTAAGAGTAAGAGCTGATGATGACCAAACCACAGGTTCCCTGTCTTCTGATACCTATATCATAGAAGTGACAAGCTTAAAAATTTTTCAAAATCTGTAATCGCAAATAAATAAAACATTCTAATCACCTTTTTACTACTAATAAAACTAGTTCAGTAAAATCCTCCATGTTTTCAAATCTGGTCCGATGGAGGGTTCTGTTCTTTGCTGCAGTAAGCTGATAGATAAATATTTAAACTGCATTACACCTCAGATCAAGTCAATATAACTGAACCAGGCCTGATAGAAGACAATAAAATGGTATAACTTGTCAGTCAGCATCAGAATATTTTTCCAATCAATCTCTATATTTCCTTCTTATATCTAAGTGTATTCTTTCAGAAAAGAATTTTTAATAATTCTCCTTCTTGTTGGTCTCAAAATCTAAAATGAGTTTCTTACTTTTTCATTTCAAAGTCAGTAGTTATTTAAAGAATACATTTCACTCAGATAGCTCAATAGGAGGACCTTTTCCATAGGATAAAGGCACTTCTCTTTCCTGAAAATGAGATAGACAAGGAAGGAAAAGAGAAAACAAACTTCATTGGAGTGATACTCCTGACAAAATGTCCAGGATGTGACCTTGTCAGCACCAATATCTGTTCCCCCAGACACACAAGCAGAAGACACAAAAAAGCCCAATACAGGCATTTGCTCAACTATGTTATCATTCGAGCAAGCGACCACAGAGTTGTCCACATCACCCATACCATGATTGATATTGACGACCAGCTTATGCAATCCATGATCTCCATCTATCTGCTCCCAAACAATGAAGGCAACAGAAACAACGCCATAAGAAAATAAACATTGACGGCCTTACAGATAACACCAAGGAAGTCCTCATCAATCAGCACCTCACTAAATGACTTCTTAACCTCCAGCCACCAAGGGTTACAGTGTTCCCATAAATGGCTGGTCAACCTGGAAGTCCATTACAACAAGGACCTAAGGAGGTTCTTGGTCTCTCTCTGAGGAAAAATCATGATGAGCAAGAAACGCAGACCTAGTTGAGCATAAGTGCAAAGCTTTCATTGACTGGACAACACAGCAGCAGCAACATGGTTTCATCAGTGTTGTCAAAATGATCTGTTGCCCAGACATTCAAAGGCCCATCCCAATAATAGCCGAGCATGGAGAGGAGTTCAAAGACAGCAAGACAGTCAGCACTCAGTGAAGAGAGCATTTTGAAAGGCTCAACCACATCTCTGTCCTTAACTTGAACATCCTCAACTCTGTTCCTCCAAATTCTGTCTGGTTCAGTTTCAGCACTATCCTGTTCTGCAGGAAAGTTTAAAAATGCCATTTGATAGCTAAAGGACAATAAAGTCTTTGGAGCAGCTGGAAACTCAGCTAAAAATTCCAAAACACAGAGATACACTCCTGGTTACAAAACTTCATGATCCCATTTTTGGAAGCACAAAATTTGTGGACAGCACGGTGGCACAGTGGTTAGCACTGCTGCCTCACAGCGCCAGAGACCTGGGTTCAATTCCTGACTCAGGCGACTTATGGTGTGGAGTTTGCACATTCTCCCTGTGTTTGTGTGGGTTTGCTCTGGTTTCCTCCCACACTCTAAAGATGTGCAGGTCAGGTGAATTGGCCATGCCAAATTGCCCATAGTTTGGGGTAAATGTACAGGAATGGGTGGGTTGCGGGTCGGTGTGGACTTGTTGGGCTGAAGGGCCTGTTTCCACACTGTAAGTAATCTAATCTAATGGATCTCAGGATACCATGATTGGGACGTTATTTAAAAGAAGTGACAAAGTTTTAAATTGTACTAACTTTCGAGGGGTCTCCCTACATTCTGTCACATGGAAGATCACCATAACTGCCTCTTCACCTTGGCCAGGGAATTTTTCCAAAGTCACCGTGCAGTTCTCACATTGAGATGCACCAGAAACATTATCTTTTCTACGTGGCAAATTCAAGAAAAGCATGAACAGCACCAACTATTTTTTTAACCTCACAAAAACCTTTAAATCTACCAACTATGAAGGATTATTGAATATCTCCTCAAATTTGCCTGCTCTCATAAATTTGCCATGACCTTTGCCAATTCCGCAATGAAATGCAAATGTGATCCTTCCTAAAGCAACCTCACAAGCCATACCACAGTTAGGGTTAACCATGGCTACAGCATTGCATCAACTTAATTGTCCATCTTCCTCATTGCAATACTGCATCTCACCTCCTCCAAATTGCCATAAACAGGGGGACAAATCTATGGAACAAACAAACTGTTCAGTCTATGCCACCTTAAATACAAATTAAAGCCTCTCCAATCACAGAGTTTGGTATGCAGATGACACTCGTGCACACTCACTCACAAACTGAGCTTTAGATCATTGTTGAAGCATTCTCAGAAGCATATGGGAAAATGAATGTTTCACTAAACACCCAGAAATCCAAGATCCTTTCAAGCCAGCTCCTGTAGTAAAATGCCTTCATAGGGAATCCTGGTTTGCGACTGATCAAAGTGGAGAAGACTCTTTGGAAAAGGTTTTGAACACATTGATAGACTTCACTGGGAATATGAAGCGGTGAGGTCAAGGCATTGAAGAGAGTGAACAAAAATTAGGAAAGTGTCCTGAGTGAGTGAGTAGGGAGCACAGAGGGAGTGTTGGGTTAGTCAAGCTGCGGTTGGTGAGAGTGAGTGAAGTAGAGCAGGAGTCATGGTGAGAAGTCAGTACCATGGAAGAGATAGAGTAAGTGAGGTATCCAAGAGGAGATGGTGACACTTATGATGCTGGAGTGAAGAAAATGATTGACTTTCTTACTATAAAACTTGGTATCCATCAGAGAGCTGAGACTAATTAAGCCTGGGTGGCAAGCTGGGACTGCGGCATGGTCTGGTGTCATGGCCTCCACTGTTGGTCCTGGGGCTCCACTCCATCCAGCAGACACTCCACATTCCTGCACACACAGGCACCAATTTCCCTGTCTACCATATCCAGAACAAATGCCTTGAACTTTGCAGGACAGCTCCAGGCTGACAGTGCTCATCTTGGTGCACAATAGGCTTTTAAAGATTCTGCTGGCAGAAGAGATGCAGGTGAATTTCAGGATTACGTTGAGGATTTAAATGCTTTGGGAATGCTTGTGGTAACGTGGGGCTGAAATCAGACATGAGGGATGCCATAGGAGTGGGGGAGATAATTAATGATGCAAATTTTGAAAGATACAGCGAGAAGACTTACCAGGCTTCAGGGCAGAAATCCTTCCAAAGAACCTGACTAAAAATAAAGATTCATCCCTGGATTACTGAGAGTCTAAGGATCATATTGATGGCCCATTATTTGAAAGGGTATGAGAATAGAGTCAATAAATATGGATAACATTATCTGTACTTGTGGAAGGTAAATGACGTCATAGACTAGTCGGGCAAACAACAATCTTGAAATATTATCAGGTCATGCACTTTTGGAATATTGAGTTCAGTTATGGTCTTCCTGCTATAGAAAGGATGTTGTGAAACTTGAAAGGACTCAGAAAAGACTTAGAAGGATGTTAGTCAGAGTTGGAGGATTCGAGCTATAGGGAGAGGCTGAATTGCCTGGGGCTATTTTCCCTGGAGCATCGGAGGCTGAGTGGTGTCCTTATCGAGGTTTATAAAATCAGGACAGGCATGGCTAGGGTGAATAGACAAGTTCTTTTCCTCAGGATAGGGGAGTCTAAAATTATAGGGCGCAGGTTTAAGGTCAAATGGAAAAGATTCAAATAAAGTAAGGGGAAACTTTTTCACACAGAGAGCAGTATACGTATGCAATGAGCTGCCAGAGGAAGTGGTGGAGACTGAAACAATTACAACATTTAAAAGGTATCTGGATGGGTATATGAGTAGGAAGGGTTTGAGGGATATGGACCAAATGCTGGCAAATGGGACAAGATTAGTTGAGGATATCTGGTTGGCTTGGACAAGTTGGACTGAAGGGTCTGTTTCCATCCTGTACAGCTCTATGACTCTAGAGTAAAAAGAAAATCATATAGATCTATTAAGGGAACTGTGGTGAAATGTAAAAATGCTAAAAATACTTCATGAAGTGAATTTTCCATTCCCCAACATCAGAATGGAGATTAAAATAAACAAAAAAGAGGTGATTTGAAAACAGAGAGATAAAGGAAATATAATAGCATCCTTTTGTCCAAGAACATGAGTACAGAGACTGTTTTCAGTAAAATTAAAGCACAAGTTCAATAAACATTAATTCATTTCTAATGTAAATTATCAATATAGGACTTGTTCCATAGACATTGTAATGTGCTGATTGCCCCCAGGTTTGTTTGTATGCCTTGAGCTAATTTTTTTTTAGCTGTGCTTGTAAGTAATTGCCCCTAACTGTGAGAGGAACACTGGTTGATGACTGCCAGTAAACAAGTTGGCTCCATGGAAAAGAGCACATGTAAGTTGAATCTGTATTTGTATCTGTAACTGTGATTAACCACAATGAGCCCTTATTTGTACCAATGTCTTAATTTCTACAATTTGCATAAGCTGCTTTGCTTTCAATACAGTAATTTGAGAAAGAATACTAAATACGTTGAAAGCCATCACTAACATAAGCATATCACAGTATGTCTTATTTTCTTAGCAGTGTCTCTGACTTAAATAGAGAAATACATGATAATATGTGAGAATTTCAAAATATAATAGGTAATGCTGAAAACTCAATTCCAAGAAGATAACACTAATGGAACATAAAATCAGGTTAACTAGCAGAGTGATTCCTTATTTTAGTAAGGCTTGAACTACCTCCAGCACAGAAATGGCTGACTGCCTAACTCCAGAGCTTTCCTTACCTCTTGAATGTCCATATGTTCTTGATAGCTCATTATTTCTGGGATAAATTCCACAGGTAACAGTTTCACCCATGTGTGGTCCATACTGGATCATTGCCCAAATCCATGGACCAAAACAGGCCCACAGTGGTGTCTTCCATTTTTGGAAGTGTCCTCCTCAGAACCACCATGCTTGACCTTGCTTTACAGCCTTTATCAGCTGCTGCCAATTATAAGGTACCAAATAATGTCATGTTCAATTAAGGTTGCTTAGCAGCCCATTGTTTGCCTGTCTGGGTGATGTGGCAAAATTGCAATGAATGGACTGATTAATAGTTCAGGAGGTCATAAACATTTAAGCTAGCTGTCTCCCTTTTTGTTGCTCCTTTATCCTGAATGCTGCTACAGTATTTAAAACTGACTGTCATACAATTGAGGAGATATGTCTTGCCTACCTTTTAGTTTCACTGGCTAACTGTACATCATTACAATGGGTTTTTCTTTCTCTTCCTTTTGGAAGTGGAAAATGAGGACAAATATATGCTGCACTGGATATTGAATACACTATTTTCTTAAAGTACTCCTTGCTAGGAGTAAAACAATAGGCTTACTTTGCCAGGTAAATCTTAATTATTATAGCTTAAATTATATGAGATTTGGTATCTGCTTATAAGACAAGAAATAAGACTTTTTTTCCCCAGTTGCCTTCTCCCTCTTGAATTATGTTGGTTGATTGAAGTGGTATCCAATATAATCCCTTTACTTTTGTCTTTAGATACATTCTCTCTGTAGTGGAAATAGCGAATAGCTGCTTCTAGTACTCTGCACTTGCACCGTCTCATTTGTATGCAGATTAGACATAAGAATTTTTGGTAGAGCTTATTACCAGTTATTAATGTTATAGTTCAGAAAATGTGGACATGACTACTGAGAATCTATCCATCATAAAGAAAATATATCGGTCTGAAAAAAAGCAATAATGCTCAGCACAGTCTGAGTACAGGTGCTAAACTAATTCAAATGAACTGCAAGATATTGTTTATAGTACATTGTGATAGTTTAGTATATGTACCTGATGACTATAAATTAACTACGTTTGCCTTATTTACGCTCCAACTAGCAACTCTCAAAAAGCTGACATAAGTCCAGGCTGCCTTAAAAACATTCTAGATAAATCTGAATACTTTCACTTTCAGAGAATTGTAAACTTTCGATTTTTAAAAAATTAATTTTACTTATAATGGATGAATAGAACCAGAGAAAAGATCTGAGGAAAGTTGATTGACTCAGAATGTTAGTATTATTTCTCTCTTCACCTATATCGCCCAAACTGCTTTGCTTTTTCTAATGTTTTCTAATTTTATTCCAAAGAGAAATATTATTGTGACTTATTCCACACCCTCTGAAAATGCATGGCTAAGTAATTTGATCCATTGAGTCGATTATTTATTTTTCATCCATTATTATCAATTCAAAATGTTATTTTAAAATTGCAAGAATAATTGACAAATAACCCATTTGGTAAGGCATTTTGTTTCCCTTTCATCACTCAGGTATCATGTATTCCTCTTACTTGTACTTTGGATTTCATTGGTTTCACCTCAGATCTTTCTTTTCTAAGTTTTTCTGTTGCTTCAGTTTCTTCAGGGTAAAAACGTGCAGGCGAAATACTAAAAGCTCTTTAAGAAATTCTTGATGAACACTTTTTTGAAATGTTTAAATTTATTATATGTGGCATTGTTTATTTAGCCAAGAATCTGAATTTTAAACTAAAATAAAAGGCCATCTTGAAAAAGTTCTGAATTTTAAAGTCCTGGAGAAAGATAACTTCCTACCCTCAATACTGACCATCTTTGTATCAACAAATCTTTTTTTTAAACTCAATTTTCATTAGTATGATTGTGTCATCTATTGGAATTAATCATTGACGTTGATTTTTTTTTCCAAAGGGCAGAATTCTTTCAATTGTGACATTCCGTTTCCTGAATGATATAGTCAGAAAATCATTGCAAATATTTCCTGCATATTGCTGGCCAGGCCAATGGAAAATTGAGAGCGATAAACAAGGTCAAACAGGATGCGTGCAGCCGTCATAATAAAGTAAAACGTTCTGCTTACATCAGTCATACACATTGTAGAGATGTCAATCGCATTCCTGATTCAACTCAAAGCGTGTCAGCCACATTTAGCAACAAAGCAATGTTATTAACAACTATATACCAAATTAAACATGATCCAGGGACATTAGAAGTACACTGCCTGAGGAGATGAAGATAACAGTAATTTATAAAAGGAAACTGGACAGTACCTGAAGAGAAAGAATGCAGGCCGTGTGGATCTTTCGAAAGAGCGAGAGTCTGACAAACTGAGGTTCTTCCGAAGAGTTGGCACAGCCAACAATGTTTTTATCATTCTCCCAGTTTTTACCGATTCCAAAAATCAGAAACAGAAGGCTAAACCCCTGTGTATTTTACTTTTGCGCTATCCACCTGCTGTGTTGCAAGTTGGAAAAGTCCAATGTCTAAACTGAACCTATCACCAGGAATTCTTTCACTCAATAATGTTAACGTTCCAAAACATTACTAGATTGAAAATTAATTTATTTTATAAAAGTAAATAGTAATTGCTCCTCGGTCGTCTCCGGGCATCTGTTTTGTTGAGAAACCATTTGTTGTTTTAGAGATGGTTAACCTACAGAACCTTTCCTCTGTGTGAAATTAACCATCCCTAACATATTTTCTTTTGAGACTTACTGTACATGTCAATCTGACCAAGCCTCCTACTATTTGCTCAGGTTGACTCCACGCGTGGATTTAAAACCCTGTCCTGCTGGTGTAGGACAGTCTTTAGCCCTCACTCTGACCTGAATCAGAGCCTTTGTTACGCGTTGGCGACCTACACACGTCCCTGAGACGCCTGCACACGGTTAGTTCCATTACCGGGGGACAGCGGCTTCTCTCTCCTTCTCCACTCACGTTCAGACGATATCTCACAACACAAGGGGATAGATGCAAGATTCTGTCAATGAAGATTTCGTTCAAATGGATTCCCGTGTTACCACTGATCTGTTCATACAGTTCTGTAATTCCCGGGCTTTTATTATTGTTCGGTCTCCTAGCATCATCCAAGTTCAGCTCCCATGGGATTGGAAGGGCCGACTGTTGAGAGGGTCTTGATAATAGGGGCTTACCTCAATAGTTTCTCTCTTTCTCTCTTATCTGAATTGTTCAGGTTGTAACTGAATGCTTTCACTTGAGTGTCCTATTTGGGATTTATTTGAAAGAAGCGTGTCAATTTAGTAAAAGCGTTTAGACTGTATAGTGATGAGTGTACAATTTACCACTGGTAAATGTGTGCTCAGTCCACCCCCTGTTCTGACCTAGGGACGGTCTGTTCAGTGTTGCAGGCTAGAGGTGATAATTTTCCACAGCAGTTATTTTGATTTATTTTCTCTCCACCTGACTAGGTTTCAAGTTACTGATTGAGAAAAAGGGTAGGGGGAGAATCAAGCCCAAAACATTCATTCAACCTGAACCCTTGAACAAACTCACCTGTACAAACATACAAAATAGGAGAAATAGACCACTCGGCCCCTCAAGCTTGCTTTTATTATGGACTAGGCCTGACTCCCTCAAAACATTTCAAGAAAGTGGCCCAGACCCTAACATTTTTAGTTGCTTTAAGCAGGTGTAAGGTGGATATTCAAGGAGTGATGCAGCTGGTCAAAATACTCAGTTTTAAACAAAACAGAACTTATTTACAAACTACCAAATGAAACAAACAAAAGAGAACAGGCTTGTGGAGTAGCTGAACCTATCTGAAAACCCAGCCGACTCTATCACAACTTAATGATGCTGTTCCAATTTCCTGCAACATTCCATAAACACAATCCTTGGCAAGAAAGATAAATTCAAACTCTTATAGAAGAGATGTTAGAGAAAAAGAGGGTCAGCCAGGGATCATTTGCTGAAGCATGGAACCTCATTCCACCATTGCAGCTTTCTTTAGGCCCCCAGCTAAAACTAAACCAAACTAAAAACTGGGAGAACTGGCCACTCTCCTTGCATTGTACAACTGTTTTTAAAAAAACATAAACACCCTTTGTTTGCCTCGGGTAGTTAGCCATAATCAAAGATCCTAAATCCCAGACAAATCAGGACCTCTGTGTTTTACAACCCCTCTTGAAGAAAAGCAAGGACAACATAACCTTCCCTTTTGTTAAAGGAGCTACATCATCACAATTTGTGATTCAATAAAATAATGGCTCAACTGTTCATGCTTCAAATTCCACATCCCCACATATTCTCAATAATCCCTGATTCCCATATCAGCAAGAATCTGTACAGTTCTGTCTTCAAAAGAAATTGACTCACAGAGTCATAGAGATGTACAGCATGGAAACACACCCTTCGGTCCAATCCATCCATGCCAACCAGATATTCCAACCCAATCTAGTCCCACCTGTCAGCACCTGGCCCATATCCCTCCAAACCCTTCCTATTCATATACCCATCCAAATGCTTCTTAAATGTTGCAATTGTACCAGCCTCCACTACTTCCTCTGGCAGCTCATTCCATACACGTACCACCTTCTGTGTAAAAAAGTTGCCCCCCTAGGTCTCTTTTATATCTTTCCCCTCTCACCCTAAACCTATGCCCTCTAGTTCTGGACTCCCCCCACCCCAAAGGAAAAGACTTTGTCTATTTATCTTATCCATGCCCCTCATAATTTTGTAAACCTCTATAAGGTCACCCATCAGCCTCCGACTCAAGGGAAAACAGGGAAAACAGCCCCAGCCTGTTCACCCTCTCCTATAGCTCAAATCCTCCAACCCTGGCAACATCCTTGTAAATCTTTACTGAATCCTTTCAAGTTTCACAACATCTTGCTGTTAGGAAGGAGACCAGAATTGCATGCAATACTCCAACAGTGGCCTAACCAATATCCTGTACAGCCGCAACATGACCTCCCAACTCCTGTACTCAATACTCTGACCAATAAAAGAAAGCATACCAAACACCTTCTTCACTGTCCTATCCACCTGCGACTCCACTTTCAGGGAGCAATGAACCTGCACTCCAAGATCTCTTTGTTCAGCAACACTCCCTAGGGCTTTACCATTAAGTGTGTAACTCCTGCTAAGATTTGCTTTCCCAAAATGCAGCACCTCACATTTATCTGAATTAAACTCCATCTGCCACTTCTCAGCCCATTGGCCCATCTGGTCCAGATCCTGTTGTAATCTGAGGTAACCCTCTTCACTGTCCACGACACCTCCAATTTTGGTGTCATCTGCAAACTTACTAACTGTACCTCTTATGCTCGCATTCAAATCATTTATATAAATGACAAAAAGTAGAGGGCCCAGCACCAATCCTTGTGGCTCTCCCCTGGTCACAGGCCTCCAGTCTGAAAAACAGCCCTCCACTATAACCTTATATTCTACCTTTGAGTCAGTTCTGTATCCAACTGGCTAGTTCTCCCTATATTCTGTAAGATCTAACCTTGCTAACCAGTCTCCCATGGGGAACCTTGTCGAAAGCCTTATCACATCTACCGCTCTGCCCTCATCAATCCTCTTTGTTACTTCTTCAAAAAAACTCAATCAAGTTTGTGAAACATGATTTCCCACACACAAAGCCATGTTGACTATCCTGAATCAGTCCTTGCCTTTCCAAATACATGTACATCCTGTCCCTCAGGATTTCCTCCAACAACTTGCCCACCACCGACGTCAGGCTCACTGGTCCATAGATCCCCAGCTTGTCCTTACCACCCTTCTTCAATAGTGTCATCATGTTAACCAACCTCCAGTCTTCCGGCACCTTACCTGTGACTATCGATGATACAAATATCTCAGCAAGAGACCCAGAAATCTCTTCTCCAGCTTCCCATAGAGTGCTCAGGTACACCTGATCAGGTCTTGGGGATTTATCCACCTTTATGCGTTTCAAGACATCTAGCACTTCCTCCTCTGTAATATGGACATTTTGCAAGATGTCATAATCTATTTCCCTACATTCTATATCTTCCATATCCTTTTCCACAGTAAATACTGATGCAAAATACTCATTTAGTATCTCCCCCATTTTCTGCAGCTCTACACATAGGCCGCTTTGCTGATCTTTGAGGGGCCCTATTCTCTCCTTAGTTACCCTTTTGTCCTTAATGTATTTGCAAAAACCCTTTGGATTCTCCTAAATTCTATTTGCCAAAGCTATCTCATGTCCCATTTTTGCCCTCCTGATTTCCCTCTTAAGTATACTACTATTTCCTTTATACTCTTCTCAGGATTCAATTGATCTATCCTGTCTATACCTTACATATGCTTCCTGCTTTTCTTAACCAAACTCTCAATTTCTTTAGTCATCCAGTATTCCCTATACCTACTAGTCTTTCCTTTCACCCTAACAGGAATATACCTTCTCTGGATTCTTGTTATCTCATTTTTGAAGGCTCTTCTCATTTTCCAGCTGTCCTTTACCTTCGAACATCTGCCTCCAATCAGCTTTTGAAAGTTCTTGCCTAATACCATCAAATTCAGAGCTTCAACTTTTAGATCTAGTCTATCCTTTTCCATCACTATTTTAAATTGAATAGAATTATGGTCGCTGTCCCCAAAGTGCTCCCCCACTGACACCTCAGTCACCTGCCCAAGATTAGGTCGATTTTTGTACATTCTTTGGTAAGTACATCCACATACTGAATCAGAAAGTTTTCTTGTACACACTTAACAAATTTCTCTCCACCTAAATGCTTAACACTATGGCAGCAACCCGCACCCCCCCCCCCCCCCGCCACCTTACTAGTTTAAATCCTCCCGAGCAATTCTAACAAATCCTTGCCAGTATATTAGTCCTCCTCCAATTTAGGTGTAATCCGTCCTTCTTGTACAGGTTACTTCTACCCTGAAAGAGATTCCAATGATCCAAAAATGTGAATCCTTCTCCTATACACCAGCTCCTCAGCCACATGTTCATCTGTTCCTTCCTCCTATTCCTGCCCTCACTAGTTCGTAGCATCAGGAGTAATCCAGATATTACTACTCTCGAGGATCTCCTTTTTAAATTCCTGCCTAACTCTCTGTAATCTCCCTTCAGAATCTCAACCTTTTCCCTTCCTATGCCATTGGTTCCGATGTGGACAATGGCCTCTTGCTGGCCCGTCTCCCCCTTGAGAACATTCTGCACCCTCTCTGAGACATCCTTGATCCTGGCACCAGGAAGCAACACGCCATTCTGATTTTTCGCTGCTGGCCACAGAAACATCTATCTGGACCTCGGACTAAAGAATCCTCAAATACAATTGATCTCCTGGAACCCGACGTACCCATCGTTGCATTAGAGCCAGTCTCAATACCAGAAACTTGGCTGTTCATGCTACGTTCAACTGAGAATCCATCACCCCCTAAATTTTCCAAAACAGCATTCTTGTTTGAAATGGGTATAGCCACAGAATACTCCTGTACTAGCTGCCTACCTCTCTTACTTTTCCTGGAGTTAACCCATCTATGTGACGGTATCTGAGACTTTCCCCCCCTTCCTATAACTGCCATGTATCACATACTGTTCCTGTTGCAAATTCTTCATTTTCTTCTAATTGTCTCTCCAACCGATCCATTTGATCTGATAAGATTCACAAACACAGCAATTACTGCAGATAAATCCGCAGTAACCATTAAACTCTCTTTAAACTCCCACATCTGACAAGAAGCACATATCATTCTACCAAAGGCCATTTTTGCTCCATCACAATCTACAGACCCAGAAAATAATACTGTCTTATTCCTCCACAAACACTGCCCCAGGTTAAATTAATAGTTATGGCTTATATTTGAAGTTTAATCAGGAGACATATCTCCAAAGACATATAGTCAAGAAAGAACCCACTCTATTCACTACTGCAGACTTTCTGTAGGCCACACTTAAAAACAACAATTCACTTATCTGATTCTGTGCTATGAACATCACCCAACAGTTCCTCCAAGATCAGTTGTGAATTTCACTGTTTGTTCATTTTCCCAAACGCACTTCGATGTCCAGCGATACATGAATTTAAACAGCAAAGGCAGTAACTGTGCAGGTACATTGTGGTGTTAGTTTCTTTTTTTCTCTCTCTCTCCTGCACTGACCTCACTATGTGCTTCCTTTGTCTGTTCCTATCCTTTTTAAAACTGCTGTTGTTTAAACTTTTTTTCTCCAAAGTTCCAAAACAACGCAACAACATATAAAGCAGTAATTGCTCCTCCTGGAATTCAAGGAAATCACCTCCAGCACCTAAAATATCTCAAAAAAGGAGCAGCTGTTACAGCTGTTTCCCGTCCTCCATCTTGGATTACAGATTGGTTAGGCCAAGGATGTGTCAATTTTCTCTTTTGTTGGTTCCTCACTACTGAGACCCAGTTTAACAGCTGGGTCCTTCAAGACTAGGAGAAAGTGAGGACTGCAGATGCTGGAAATCAGAGTCAAAAAGTGTGGTGCTGCAAAAGCACAATGGTCAGGCAGCATCCGCAGAGCAGGAGAATCAACATTTAGTGCAGAAGCCCTTCATCAGGAAAGAGGCAGGGATCCTGTGAGGTGGACAGATAAATGGGAGGGGATGGAGCGAGGGAGAGGAAGGTAAGAGTGCAATAGGTGCATGAAGGTGGGGATGAAGGTGATAGGTCAGAGGGGTGGGTGGAACACATAGGTGGGAAGGAAGATTGGCAGGTGGGACAGGTCATGAGGATGGTGCTGAGCAGGCAGGTTGGAACTGGGGTAAGGTGGGCGAAGAATGAGGAAACTGGCGAAGGCCACATTGATGCCCTGGGGTTGAAGTGTTCTGAGGCAGAAGTTGAGGCATTCTTCCTCCGAGTGTCAGGTGGTGAGGGAGTGGCAGTGGAGGAGGCCCAGGACCTGCATGTCCTCGGCAGAGAGGGAGAGGGAATTGGAATGTTCAGCCACGGGGCAGTGGGGTTGATTGGTGTGGGTGTCCTGGAGATGTCCCCTAAGGCACTCTGTGAGGAGGCGTCCAGTCTCCCCAATGTAAAGGAGATCACATCGGGAGCAACAGATACAGTAAATGACATTTGTGGATGTGCAGGTGAAACTTTGATGGATGTGGAAGGCTCCTTTGGGGCCTTGGATGGAGGTGAGGGGGAAGGTGTGGGTGCAGTTTTGCAATTCCTGCAGTGGCAGGGGAGGGAGCCAGGAGGGGAATGTGGATTGTTGGGGCGGGCGTGGACCTGACCAGGTAGTCATGGAGGGAATGGTCTTTGTGGAAAGAAGATAGGGGTGGGGAGGGAAATATATCCCTGGTGGTGGAGTCTGTTTGTTGGTGGCAGAAATATCAGCGGATGATGCGTTTTATGGGGAGATTGGTGGGGTGGAAGGTGAGGTCCAGAGGGGTTCTGTCCTTGTTGTGGTTGGAGGGTTGGGGTTTGAGGGCAGAAATGCAGGACGTGGATGAGATACGTTGGAGGGCACCTTCAACTACGTGGGAAGGGAAATTATAATCTTTAAAGAAGGAGGCCATCTGGTGTGTTCTGAGGTGGAACTGGCCCTCCTAGGAGCAGATAAGGTGGAGATGGAGGAATTGAGAATACAGGATAGTATTTTTGCAGGAGGTGGGGCGGGAGGAGGTGTAATCCAGGTAGCTGTGGGAGTCGGTAGGTTTGTAAAAAATGTCAGTGTTATGTCAGTCTTCGTTGATGGAGATGGAGAGGTCCAGGAAGGGGAGGAAGGTGTCAGAGATGGTCCAGGTGAATTTAAGGTCCGAATGGAACGTGTTGGTGAAGTTGATGAACTGCTCAACCTCCTCACGGGAGCCCGAGGTGGTGCTGATGCAGTCATCAATGTAGCGGGGGAAGAGGTGGGGAGTGGTGCCAGGGTAACTACAGAAGATGGATTGTTCTACATAGCCAACAAAGAGAAAGGCACAGCTGGGACCCATGCGGGTGCCCATGGCTACCCCTTTCGTCTGGAGGAAGTGGTAAGATTTGAAGGAGAAATTGTTAAGGGTGAAGACCACTGCAGCCAAATGAATAAGAGTGTCAGTGGAAGCTTACTGGTGAGGTTGGCAGGAGAGAAAAAAATGCAGGGCTCTGAGGCTCTGGTTATGGCGGATGGATGTGTCGAGGGATTGGATGTCCATGGTGAAGATGAGGCATTGGGGGCCGGGGGAATGGAGTTGGAGGGCGTGGGTGGTGTCGTGAAGGTATGTGGGGAGTTCCTGGACTAGGGAGGATAGGACAGTATTGAGGTAGGTGGAGATGAACTCGGTGGGGCAGGAGCAGTCTGAGACAATGGGTTGGTCAGTGTGGTCAGGCTTGTGGATCTTGGGAAGGAGGTAGAATCGGGCGGTACTGGGTTCCCAAACTATGAGATTGGAAACTGTGGGTGGGAGATCTCCTGAGGTGGTGAGGTTGTGTAAGGTCTGGGAGATGATGGTTTGGTGATGGTGGGTCAAATCATGGTTGAGGGGACAGTAGGAGGGGGTGTCTTCAAGATGGCATCTAGCTTCAGCGGTGCAGGTCAGTGCACCAAACTACCACTGCACCCTCTTTATCCGCTGGTTTGATGGTGGGGTTGGGATTTGAGCAGAGGGAGTGGAGGGCTGCACGTTGTGAAGGTGAGAGGTTGGAGTGGGGGAGGTTGAGGCGGCTAATGTCTCGGCGGCAGTTGAAAACGAAGAGATCCGAGGGCTGGTAATAGGCCAGCACGGGGTGTCCAGGTGGATGGAGTGTGTTGGAGGCAAGTGAAGGGATCCTCAGAAGGTGGGTGGGAGTCCTGACTGAAAAAGTAAGCTCGGAGGTGGAGGCGGTGGAAGAAGTGTTCGACGTCACAACGCATGTTGAATTTGTTGATGCGTGGATGGAGGAGAATGAAGGTAAGGCCTTTGCTGAGAACTGATCGTTCATCCTCAGTGAGAGGAAGGTCTGGGGGAATGGTGAAAATTCAACAGGGCTGGGAGCTAGGAGCTAGGAGGTGGTATAGGTGCGGAGGTGGGAGTGGGGGTGGAACCTATAACTGGAGTGGGTGTGGTGGTAGGGGGGATGGGGTGGAGTCATTAGCATGGGTAATGTTCCCCTCAGGGTTCTGGGGGATGTTGACAGTGGGATCCGTAGGGGCACGTGTCGGCAGTATGCAGGTGAGTAGCATTGGTTGGAGCAGAAGTGGTGGCGATGACAGCAGTAGGTGAGGCAAAAGTCATGGAATGTGTGATGTCAGCGATGACATGAGGGGCAGAAGTGATGTCATGCGTGGTGCATGTGAAATCGTTAAGGGCAGAAGTGACTGCGGAAGCGGCCTTACCCCAGTTCCAACCTACCAGCTCAGCACCATTCTCAAGACCTGTCCTACCTGCCAATCTTCCTTCTCACCTATCTACTCCACCCTCGTCTCCGACCTATCATCTTCATCCCCACCTTCATCCAACTATTGCACTCTTAGCTACCTTCTTCCCCGTTCCACCCCCCTCCCATTTATCTCTCCACCCTAGAGGCTCCCTGTCTCATTTCTGATGAAGGGTTTTTGCCTGAAATGTCGATTTTCCTGCTCCTTGGATGCTGCCTGACCTGCTGTGCTTTTCCAGCACCACTCTAATCTTGACTCTGGTCTCCAGTATCTGCAGTCCTCGCTTTGGCCTATATCAGGCTGGTGTTTGACTAGCCTAAGGGACAGATCTCCCAATTTTGGCACAAGCTCCAGATGCTGATAAGGAGGACTTTGCAGAATTGACAAGACCATGTTTCCTGTGGCTATATCCAGTGCCTAGGGCATTGGCAAGTGGGCTATCTGGATTTATTTCCTTTCCTTAGACTTTGTAGGATGTTAATACAACTAAGTGGCTTGCTAGGGCAGTTCAAATTTAACATATTGCCATGGACCTGTGTCACATATAGAGTAACCCAGGTAAGGATGGCAGGTTTCCTGCTGTCAAGGGCATGAGTGAACCAGGTAAATTTTTACACCAATTGACAGTAGTTACATGGTTGCCATTAAGATAGCTTTTCATTCCAGACTTTTTAAATATTTAATTGAAATTTCACTATTTGCCATGATGGGATTCAAACTCATGACCCCAGCACATTATCCCAGGATTCTGGGTTATTCGCGCAATGACATCATGATGCATACCACCTCTTGAAAAATCCTAAATGGGCCTGCATTCATGGATCCTCTCACTAAGTCTCCAGTGCAACAGCAAGTATCATAAAATGAATATGAAGCAAAAGTGAAACAATATTATTTTCAAGTTAACAATAGAACATATGAATAACCTGTTAGCAAAATATTGCTGTGCTAAAAATGAAGTATCTAGACAGTTTGTAATATAATATGTGGAGCTCACATATCTGGAATCTCTCACCACTATTTCAGGATGTCACCTGATAATGTTGACAAGTTAAATAATACTGCAGAAATCACTTTGATATTTCATAGGATGTGGGCATTGCTGCCAAGGCTAGTATTTATCACTTATGCCCAACTGCCCTTGAGCAGCTGATGGGGAATCATTGCAGTCCTTGTGTGCAGTTACACCCAAAGAGTTCACTGGAAGTGATTTCCAGGATTTTGACCCAGAGAAATGGCACAGAACTGCAACACTTGTTGAAAATACTCATCCTTGCTGCCCTATAAAACAACATTCTACAGATGTGCAGGGCAGTTGAATTGGCTATGCTAAAAAATATTGCCCATAGTGTTAGGTGGAGAAAGTGAGGTCTGCAGATGCTGGAGATCAAAGCTGAAAATGTGTTGCTGGAAAAGCGCAGCAGGTCAGGCAGCATCCAAGGAACAGGAAATTCGACGTTTCGGGTATAAGCCTGAAGAAGGGCTTATGCCCGAAACATCAAATCTCCTGTTCCTTGGATGCTGCCTGACCTGCTGCGCTTTTCCAGTAACACATTTTCAGCATAGTGTTAGGTGCATTACTCAGAGGGAGATGGGTCTGGGTGGGTTGCTCTTCGGAGGGTCATTGTGGACTTGTTGGGCCGAAGGGCCTGTTTCCACACTGTAGGGAATCTAGTCCAAACTAATCTAATTTAAATGTCAACTGAACATATTTCAATATAGTCATGTGGCCTTGTACAGTGACGATTCAGAGGTTACACTACTTTGAAAACAGTGTTAATAGATATCAGAAAAAAAAACCAAAAATGTTACCAGTCTTTTCCAAATCATTCACTTCTTACAACATAAATGAGGAAAGAACTAAAATAGAATTTATATACTTGAAGATGGCATACTAATGTCAATAGAATCGCAATATTTCAATATTGAATGGGACATTTTAGATTTATCGCTTAAACTGTACATGTTCAATATGAGCACTCAAATCTGTAGCCTGTTCTAAATGTATTTAACTGAAGTGCTGGTTTGTGATAACTTCTTATTTGCTGAACTATACAAAATCAGATACTTGATCAAATAAGCTTTAGTTAGTGCTGTTAGTTGAGAGAAAAGTAATAGTCAAAACAGGAAAATTTCAATGTCCTTTGTCAAATAGGATCTTCTATGAACCCTGAAGGGACAGGCAGGATCTTAATTCAATATTTCATCCCAATAATTCCATTGTTCTATTCTGACATTTCAGTCTGGATGTTGTTCGCAAGTCTTTGTATTAGAGTTGAATGCACAAATATCTGACTCTAAAAGTAAATGTGTCATCACTAAGCTAAAGCTGCTAAGCTGTGAACAGATAAACATCAGACATACAAGCTTCCACTGGTCTATGGGAAATATTGAACCCTTCTTGTATAATGGAAAAAATAACAAATGCCTTTGTCCTGCAACAATGCAGAAATCTAATCTCACCTTTCAGGTAACCATTATCAACCTACTATAAATCTCACTACTTTTATGATGTTTGAAAGTTTTGATTAGATTATGCCAATTAGCCCCACATATTCAATGTTGTCTATTTGTTCTAGGGATGAATGATTATTCCAACAGCCATATATTAGAAAAATGTGTTGAATAATTACCTTTGAGCCCACAGCTGCTGCAACATTCTAAAATTATCCCAGAGCTTGGGAATGATTCTGTCCCATTAAAAGAAACCTTCCTGAGAACGAAGAGTTTTAGAAGTACATGATCATAGCTCATCCGCAAACATGATGCTCTTGAATTATGAGTCATTCATATTTTGCGTATCCTTCATTAATTAAAATCACATTACAGGAGACAGCAGGTGCAGTAGAAAGTAATAAATAGTTCACCTGTTATTTGTTAAAATGTTTACATTGGTTAGAAAAGGAATAAAATAATTATCTAGAACTATCTTAGGAGTCTTCATAGTTTGTTTTCAATTGTTTCAAAATTATGTCTGAGTCAAATAATATTATTAGGGATGAAATATTATGACACATAAATCCATTTTATTACAATACCTATAGTGGAGGTGTGCCTCAACTAAAAGTTTTTCATTATTAATTTGTAATTAATAAATACAAGCTGCATGCATTCAGCAACACAAAGATTTTATAAACAACTAACTCATCCCAGTTGAAACATTCTTGCAGTCAGAAAACTCCAATGAATTATTATTAGATGTTGCTGCTGCTTGTGGTTACTCTTCCCAGAAATTTTGCTGTCATGATATATCATTCACCTTGCTCCATCCTCATTTGTTTTTCTGCAAATGCTTTGTGGTCTCTGTCATACACCTACAACTAAGTTGATCCCTCTTTCTGCTGCCACTATTATCAGGCATTGATAAATTCATAGCCCAGATCATCCACCCTCCGGAAAAGACAGTCGATGGCCTAGTGATATTAATACTAATAGTCAGTGGTACAATCACTTTGTAGAAATTTCAGATGGCTTATCATTCACCTTTAAACAAATAAAAAGATACATGATTAAACTTAAGATAACTATGCAGCTCGATCCAATCATTGGCGGTCTGACAAGGAGACCTGCCGGCCCAGCATAGCAATCTCCCAGCAGCCCATTGTGGTGGTCTCTTGGCCCAGCATTGCCTCACGGTGGACTTCCAGTCTCGAGGTGATTCTAGAGTGATCTCCAGGCCTCATGAACTCTGAGGTGAAGCCCAGCGCAGTGTAGAGTCAAGGCTTGGTGCAGATGGGAGGATAAGTGCCAATATGGACTGTCTTGGAAGACTGGATTTTGTTTTCTCCATTTTATTCCTAAGTTATTCCTAAAATCTGCAATGCTGGACCTTTTACTTCTCTATTTTTCTGAGAACTGCAACTAAAGAAGCAGTACTTAGGGACCTTGCACCTAAGACGACACTACAAGCAGTGACTTATACACTTTTCACTGTATGTCAGTTCTTCTTTAATGTGATGGTTGTGTTCTGGTGCAATCCCCCATTATAGAAAAATAATGTTTTAGAAACAGTGCTTACATCCAACATGTTTTAAAAGTTTGCACTTTAGAAACAGTGTCTGCAATTCATCAATTGTGTTACAGCAAATTCGGATTGACAAAATACATGTTATAGCAGAACAACCTGAGTATGTTTGATACTAAAGCTCATTCGAATTCATTGCTGTGAAGAAGGCATATGGTGTACTGGGCTTTATTGGTAGAGGAATTGAGTTCCAGAGTCCTGAGGTCATGTTGCAGTTGTATAAGACTCTGGTGCGGCCTCATCTGGAGTATTGTGTGCAGTTTTGGTCGCCATACTATAGGAAGGATGTGGAGGCATTGGAACGAGTGCAGAGGAGGTTTACCAGGATGTTGCCTGGCATGGTAGGAAGATCGTATGAGGAAAGGCTGAGGCACTTGGGGCTATTCTCATTGGAGAAAAGAAGGTTTAGGGGAGATTTGATAGAGGTGTACAAGATGATTAGGGGTTTAGATAGGGTAGACACTGAGAACCTTTTTCTGTTAATGGAGTCAGCTGTTACTAGGGGACACAGCTTTAAATTAAGAGGTGGTAGGTATAGGACAGATGTTAGGGGTAGATTCTTTACTCAGCGGGTTGTGAGTTCATGGAATGCCCTGCCAGTAGCAGTGGTGAACTCTCCTTCTTTATGGTCATTTAAGCGGGCATTGGATAAGCATATGGAGGTTATTGGGCTAGTGTAGGTTAGGTAGACTTTGGTCGGCGCAACATCGAGGGCTGAAGGGCCTGTACTGCGCTGTATTTTTCTATGTTCTATGTTCTATGAATTCAATTCAAGAAAGCTAAACTACTGAATCTAACAAATGGTGTACAGTTGAAAAGTTAACCATCTTTTTGCAGATCCTTATGAATTTAATTTTTCCAACATTTCATAGATACAACATTGGCAAGTATTTTCAATTTAGTTCTACTGCCTTAATCAACATCCCCAGTCACAGAACAATATAGCAAGTTTTGTGGCACTGTTTTTCTCGTGATGGTTACAAATCCCAGAGGAACTGCTATGGGGAGTCAAGGACCTCAATCAGAAGGGAAGTCATTCTACAGGGTGGTCACACTTCTCAATAATGTGTTCATTTGGTATCAATGCAAGTACCAATGAATGTGTAACATTCAACTCTATAAACCGTGTGACAATAGGTGACTTAAAAAGGAAATGGATTTGTATGAAACAATTAAGTGAAATTCAATCGTTGTACAAATTTATTCCATATAAATATTCAATATTTAATATCCAAAAATATTAAGATCTGAGTGTCATCCATTGGTGAATTATCTCAGCTTATTTGTTACTCAAGCCCACTCTCATGTCTTCATTACCTCTAGATTTGACTATATTAACGCAATCTTGGCTGGTTTCGCTTCAGTCTATCCTCAATAAACTTATGATCATCCAAGTCTCTAATTCCCACATCTTAACTGGCACCAAGTCCCAATCCTCACAAGACCTATGCTTACTCATCTACATTGAATTCTGGTCAAGCAATACATTAACTTTAAAATTTGCATTGTTCTTGAATCCCGCCAGCTCTACAACTTTTCAAGATAACATCCCTCCTCTACTTTTCGGTCTCTTGAGTATCTATGATTCTAATTGCTTTGCCATTAGTGGCCTACTTTCAGTTGCCTAGATCCCAGCTCCAGAATACATGCTTGACATCTCTCTATCTCATTTCTACTGTTTAAGACAATCCTTCAAACCTATTGTTTTGCTACACTTCTCATTATTTGACTGAATATTGCCTTACATGGCTTGGTGACTTGTTTATAACATTCCTATTAAAGGTGCTAGATCAAATAAACTTGTCATCAGATTAAGTTGCTCAGCTATTGAGTTTTGTTTAAAATTTTCACTTAAGGTTGCTTTGAGACTGTCCAAACTTACTTTACAGTCAGCAGATAAAGGAGTCTTCATCCTATACCATAGTGTTGGTGTTTCTGAATGCATACCATAAAAGGAAAAATCTGAGTCCAATGCATCATTGGGTTCTGTAAAGCTTGTAAGGGGAAGGATTCTCTGTACCCCCATTGGATCTTCAGCATCTGCTCCAAACAGATATATTTTGAAAGCTATGAAATGAGTTCTGTAATAGTTTATTCTCCACCAATGTTCCAATTGTGATCATTGATCGTTTTCACAAGCACTCTATTTTTTACTTTCATTTGCTATCCACAGAAAGAAGAATCTGTTCTGATTATTTGTTCCAGAAGGCAGTTTGCTGCATAAATTACATGGCTGTGGTTTATCTCCAACAGCTGCTCTGTGTGAAAGATAAAACTGGAAAAGCTGATGACCTGTCTTCCTGGCCATGTGCCAGCCCCAGCTAAATAAAGACATTCCAAGCAGAGATACAAAAGCCAACAGCATTAAATGTAACCAGGATCATGGCAGCCTTAAAGTAGATATTCTGTTTGCTACAGTTTCAATTGTTAGGAATAAATTCTGTTCTGTGCTTGGTTCTTTGTGCAGCTAACGATAAAAACCTTGCCAAGTAATAATGTTCCACGTAAATTATACATATTTTTATTCAGAGGCAGACATACTAAAGTAGTTAAAGCCTGAATTAAAACATCTTTTTAATCAGCAGCTCATGGTAGAAATTATGCAGATTGTTAAATTGCCTTAATGAACTGTAATCACCATTCCAAAAGCACATTGCAAAGTAACTTCTACTATTGTTGAAGTTCTTCACATCTTCAAAATTGCCAGAACTCACTTCAGGTTTCACACTTTGGTACAGTTAAGGATGGCAGAAGTGAGATAGACTTGCATGTCTAGCCATCATTTAGAAAGCTCTTAATTTGTTGTTTGTTAGAATTTAGAATGAGAAATCAATGACAATTTTTTTTAAAAAAAGAGCTTGAAGATCAAATCTCATGCTGATATAAGAAAAAGTGCATAATTTAAAAGAGAGGTCACTGGACCCAAAACATTAACTCTGCTTTTTTCCTCCATAGATGATGCCAGACCTGCTGAGTTTTTCCAGCACTTCCTATTTTTGTGCTCACAACTTTGAAAATGTATTAACTGGCAAAACAAAGTACTCATATCCAGGACTGACTGAACACTTTCTGACATCATTTCCAGAAGTCTAATACTTCCCAGTGAAATGTACGTATTGGCTTGGGTTCCTCACTTAAGCATCTAACCCTCAGCTGGCAATTCAGTGTGTTCTGAGGGACAGCAACTTGTTTCATACTCTGTCTTTCAGATGAGAAGTTAAACTGTGGCATTGTCCACTATATCAGTTGATTCAATTAACATGAGAGACCCCATGTACCATTTGAAGACTAGGGAAATCACCCAGTCCTATACTAAATACATTCACAACCACCTATCAATATCAGAAGTAGATTTATGCTTGTGAAATCTTGCGATGCACAAGTTGGCTGTACAAAATGAAATGGATCAAATTTTCTCAAAATTTGCCCAAGTGTCAATTTTTGGGAGTTTCATGGATGATTCCTTTCTGTAAACGCTAATGACTTTTCTTGCATAATTTTCAGACAACCATAAAATCCCTGCAGTGTAGAAACAGGCACTTTGTCCCAACAAGTCCACACTGACCCTCCAAAGAGTAACCCACACAGACCCATTCCCCTACCCTATTAGTCTACATTTACCCCTGACTAATGCACCTAACCTACACACCCCTGAACACTATGGGAAACTTGTCATGGCCAATGCACCTAACCTGCACATCTTTAGACTGTGGGAGGAAACCGGAGCACCCAGAGGAAAATCACGCAGACACAGAGAGAATAGCTGTGTGGAGTTTGCACAGTCGCCCGAGGCTGGAATCCAACCAGGCAGCAGCGTAAACCACCAGAATTTGCAGCATACTTTGATAGTTGTATGCTCTGATAGTCATCTTGAACAAGGAAGTGCTTGCTGGGGCTGGGTATTCTGGTGTATATATCATTGCCACCATATTTAAAAGCCTAACTCCTTACCAGTTCAAATACAGCAAGTCAGGAACAGCCCTTCGTAGTTCCAGAATGTGATCTCCAGGCAAACTGGCTAATCGAGGCAAAGTGGCATTTCAGTTTCTGGTGAGGAACCTGGATGTCCTGGTGTTCAGGATGGTGGGGAGGTGTGTCATTCTCATTCCTCAACACCATCAGAGCAAACCACTGTACTTTACCCTGCTATCCCTGACCCAAAATTACCAATCATTTCCATGGGTCAGAGGAGTACCAAACAATGCAGGAAGAAGGTTAATGACCTATTGCAATCCCAAGGGTAAGTGCCACCATCTTCTACTATTTTTATTCACTCCTGGGATGTAGACATGGCGAGCTCAGCCAGACATTATTGCCCATTCCTAGTTGCCTTTGAAAAAGATGGAGGAGAGCTGCCTTCTCGAACCCCTGTGCTGTAAGTTGGCTCACAATACTGTCATGGAGAGAAATCCAACATTTTGACACAATGACACTGAAGGAATGTAATAATTTCCAATAATCTCAGGATGGTGAGTAACTTGGAGAGACACTTGCAAGTGGTTGTGTTCTTTGTATTTCCTGGCCTTGTCTTTTTTTATAGAAGTGGTCATTGGTTTGGAAAGTGTGTTCACACTGAGTTTAACTCTGCAATTATGCCCACCTCCCAACTGGCTAATAGTCTACTTCTCCCACTACTGTATGCAGCATCTTGCCTCAATATTCGAATTACTCCATTCTCCCAAATTACTAGCCTTCCCTGTCCTCTGATGTTCCTGCTCACTTTCTCTATGACACCTCACCACCTTTCCCTCTCTGCTACCAGCTTACAAAACTAGAATCCTGTCTGAAGGAGCACTGTTCTTGCTCTGGCACCCATCCTAGCATAATAATATTGTTGTATCTGAATGTAAGCGTATTAGATGTTGTGACGCTTTCCCACAGTTTGTAACATTAACTTTTATTACACACAGGAAAAGCAAAGAATAAATCAAAATGTTGCATTTGCATTTGAGAATAATGAGGCTGTTTGCTTGCCAAGCCTCACACATTTGTAGTCAATGCATAATGATATCACTCATGACTGTTCCTTTGGAAGCAGGTGCCAAATAAATCTTAAGTTTTTGGAAAAACCCATGTCCTTACCCCAACACACTTATGGTCCCCATAAGTAGATATTATTTCTCCCGGCCTGACCTTTACTCAACCATTTCTCTCTCTCGGCTCAATTTCACTTATTGTTTACTTCTTCCCCCTCCCCTTCTGCAGCATATATATCAACTTTTCCATAGCTACAACCAGTTCTGAAAAAAGGTCATTGGACCCAAAATATCAACTCTGCTTTCTCTTCACAAAGGCTTCCAGACCTGCTGAAATTTGCAAGGAATTTCTAGTTTTGTTTCTAATTTCCACCATCTGCAGTTCTTTTGGTTTTTGTTTTGTCAAATGATTCTTGTCTGGCTTGCTGCTGCCGATGCTATTGCATCTATCATGGTGAAGCTGATATTCCTCCCGATCAGTATCCTCTTCTTCCTTCTTGGAAAAGTGCTGCTGTTCTCACAGCCTTTTGTCACCCGTCAGATCCCCTCTTTTCTTGCTCCAGTGTTCAGAAGACAGCATACAAGGATTGTGAAGTGCATTCTGTTTTCATGTACTGCAAGGTAGGCCCAGATGTGTCCTACTATATTCAGGAGCCCTATTGTATGGTCCCAATGAAAGAATCTCCACTCATACTCTGTCAGACAGTTGCATAATAGTGAAAATCAGCCATGGTTGAAGAGAGTAGGAACCCTTCTTGTGAAGCATGTGGCTCTTGGAATGAAGCAGGAATCCAAGATTATCAAGAATATAAGCATCATGGAAAGCTTCCAGGGTACCTGCCATAAACATATATATTGTGGTCATGATAATCACAAGATAGACCTGAATGGAAGTCTTTCCTATTAATTAAGTCAGTTGTCTTGTGGCATGGCACTTTCAATGTTAACAGGCCTCCTGACTGACTATAATCCCCCTTGACTGGACTAAGGACTATTTGCTGAGATATGGCCATTCGTTTGAAGCACAAGCAGTGTGTTTGGCACATAAGCTGCTGGCTTATGTGATGATGTGATGCTGCAGAGTATTGTGTCCATTCCCTTGACTGTTTATTACAGGCAAACATGACTAGCTGTCTGACTTTCTGTCTATATTAAGAGGCAATGCAAGACAGAACTGTGAGTTTGTAAGCACTGAACAAAGCGGCAATATGCAAGAAGACAAGTTAAGGCAGATGCTGTGAGCATTCACAAAATGCAACATGAGTGAGTTCTAAGCAAGTAAGGTAGAAGATCTAAGATACACCATATTCCAATGCATGAAATGGATAGTTGTCCCTGTGCACAACATTACCTTACAGCAACATTACAATATAAGATGTTAGCGAGCTGCGAAGTACACTACTGAAGTGCTGACTTGTATTATAAGCATCTGAGATATGCCATTGAGATGTGTTGAGGTTGATGTTTTGCTAATGCTGACCTTGGTGGACAGATAATGCAACCAGTTCCTGCCCTGTATGTTGAAGAACACTGGCCAATATGAAGGCTCAGAGAAGATACTGGGGAGCTGCAGTGTTTGGTAGCCACTCTGACCATCTCAGAATCAGTACCATCTATTTTTCTCTGGTACCTCAGAAAATGTTAACTTGCGACATCAGTGATGTGAAATGTGACAATAATGAGATATTAAAGTATGCAAATAAGCCTTTGCCACTCAATAGTGAGATTCTCATCCAGCTATTATGTCCTTCTGCGGAAAATTGGCCTTTATTTTCTTGATGTTGAGAAACCGACATTTTCATTCTTGCTGTATTTTCTTAACTTGCTATATTTTCTCTTAATCACATCATTCTTTGTATCCAGGAACTTCTTTACTGCCTCTGATTGACCCTTCAACTTTAAAAGCCCATTTAATTGAACAAGGAATACATCTCTATGCCAGCAAAGGAAGGAGATGGGTATAGGCAGAGGGAAGGGAGGGTTTGAGAATTCTAATGAGCAACTAATTCCCCCCCCCCCATGTTGGGTTCAAAGCCTAGAAAGAGTCCGGTCACCTGATTCCTGCCCCAAAAATGAAATTCAATTCATGGAATATGAATTTGCAATAAATAATCATCTTAGTTGTCAAGTACAATGATATTTTTGTGCTATAGCTTTGAATATTCAATCTTTTTCAATATGCTGGAATTTGCTAAGCGTAAAGTAATCAATAACTGTAAAACTTTTGAAACAAAAATGTTTTCTAAATTCTGATATCTTATCTGGAAATGTCATGAAAGAAAGAGTGAGAGGTTTAAGGATCTGTTATGACCTGTTAGAGCATTGTTCTGCTGAATTGGCTGACCTCAATTAAAGGCACTTCTTGTTCTCGTTCCCTGATATTGTACATACCATTGTGCAGCCCAAGGGCAGGCAGGCAATTTGCTGCCAAATCTCTGTCAATGTCCCTTGAGCCAGCAGCTGAGAGCTGTGCATGAGAATCCCTCAATGACTCACTCTCTGGGTATTCCTGTACAGAATCATCTACTCTCTACTTGGCCCATTCCTTTGATGGCCCAGTCAGCTAAAAATAAAATTGTTGGCATATGTGAAGACCTACAGAATACAACACAAACACAATTTAGAATACTACCAGATAAGGAAAGCGGATTATGCCAGGAGTGATGGAATTCTGCGATAGCTGAAAATTTAATGCCAGCACAGTGCAGAAAACCATGCCAGTTTACAAGGCAAACTGCACTGTTCTGCAAGCAGCAAAACGAGACTTTAAAATTCCAATTCTAGTTACAAATTTTAGCAAGTTTATCTTCTTGGACAATACTTTGGGATCAAGAATGGCTTGTGCAATTCTGGGTTGATGAGTTGTGAGATGTCTGGTAAGCCCAATGCATGGTCTGCAGGCTCTGCCACATTTGGAGCTTGACAGGTTGGTTAGATAGGTTGCAAAGAGGTTTGTTTGTTCCCTTCAACCTTGCCTCTGCATACTCCTGAAGAAGTTTCTTAGTGTGGTCTGTATCGTCTTAAATAAATCTTGTCCATTTTGATTGATCACAAGCCAGGGTTTAACACTGGGGCGGGGTGACCACTTCAGGGTTGCTTTGAGGACAAAGCATTTCCGCTTCCTGCTGCAAATTTCTTGCCAGAACTGAGTTCCAAGTAGAGCAGTTGTTTAAGGAGTCTTGTGTCAGGCCTGACAGTTATATGTGCTGCCCAGCAGAGCCCATTTTGAGCAGTTAGCACTTCAACGCTGAACAAGTTGGATTCATTGCTGCTTTTCCTGTCACTAGATATGCAGGTTTTTGTGGTGACTACTGCAGATCATCCAAGTCTCCAAACCATATTGGAGCATGAAGATCAGTGCTGCCCCATATGTCATGACTCGAGACTCAGGTTTGAGATTCTGTTAACCTCAGACAGCTGAAGACTGTCTGAGCTGATACTTTCAGAGTGGTGTTGAATTTCGTTGTCTGTGACTATCTTTGTCAAGTGTACCCTCCCAAGATTCAAACTTTTCAGGATCTTGCTATTGGTTGTAATCAACAGAGAGAAGCTGCTTCCCTCTTTCCAAACTGAACTGGAGCCATTGTGATTCCAATGAAAAAGAATTCAGTGACCACATAGTAATGGAACACATATAAGGATGTTATTACACACCCTAGTTAGCTGTATAATGCAATAAATGTGCCAGAGAATTTCTGTAATTAAATCCATACTTGGTACTTAGATTGTCAGCACACTGTTTTGTACTGTTAAGAACTGTAAGAATAGCTTTCACACTGACATTCAAGAATTGTGAATACAGAATTACACAATATTTCTCATGATATTTGTTGAGTTAATCCTGAATTATATTAATCTTCAAATCATCACAAGTAGGGAACCAAGTGAAAAATAAGCTCAAAGGTTTAAAGTCTTCAACTTCATGCTCAACATATAATGCTATTACCTTACAATTAATGGCTTGCTATTCTGGTGCCATGAGATGCATACCAGTGTCATCTCCTGATTTATTCAAATTTAGTTTTTGTCATTGCCTGTGATTCCTTAGCTGCTACAACAAGAACGTAATGGGATTTCAGGTCCAATTTAGAAATGCTCTTCATCAAAGTAAAGTTATTCAGTAGTATGAAAATACTATTCTGCTTGTTAACTGTAGAAAATTCTTTAATGCACAGACTTTAGTTGTTATGGACCAAGCCAGACCCTCTCAAAACATTTCAAGTAGCCTGGACTCTGATTTTGCTAGTTGTCGAAAGCAGGTGTGGAGTGGATATTCCAGGAGTGATGAAGCTGGCTCAACCACTTAGTTTTAAAGAAAACAGAATTTATTTGCAAGATTACTGAATGAAACATAAACAAAAGAGAACAGAATGCAGAATAAGTTAACCGATGCAAGGGTCAGTTTTGGGACAACAACTTCTCACTTCATACATTAAGGACCTAAATGAAGGAACTGAGGGTGTTCTTGCTATGTTTGCAGATATAGGTAGAGGGACAGGTAGCATTGAGGAGGCGGAGACACTGCAGAGGGATTTGGACAGGTTAGGAGAGTGGGCAAAGGAATGGCAGATGGAGTACAAATGGCAATGCACCTTGGAGGAAGAATAGTGACATGGACTATTGTCTAAATGGGGAGAAAATGCAGAAGTCTGAAGTGCAAAAGAGTTGCGAGTTGTGGATAATCGAGGTTCCTCTGTATTCTACGCAGTTTTGGGCTCCATGTTGTGAGTAGAGTGGGGTCTTTCTTGATTATATGTTTTTATTGAGATCTGTCTCTTGACTAAAGTTTAAAAATATAAGCCATCAGTATTAAGTTAGCATGGAGCAGTGTTTGGTACAGCACTAAACTGGCTCTGTAGATTGGAAGGAGCAAAATGGCTTTGAGTAGAGTGATATGCTCTTCTTGTTGGATGTGGGTATTTCAGGAGAGTTGAAGGCTTCCTGGGGATTGTATCTGCAATAAATGTCTTCAGTTGTAAATCCTGTCATATTGAATGGATAGGTTGGAGCGACCGTCAGAGGCAATGAGGAATTTACAAGAACTAGGGGTGAGATGGCTGGCAGTTATAGGAAGGGAGAAAAGCCATATATACAATCAGGAAGATGGGTTAACTCCAAGAAAGGTAGGAGAGGTAGTTGGGTAGTACAGGAGTCTTCTGTGGCAAACCCCATCTCAAACAAGCATTCTGTTTGGAAAATATAGGGGTTGATGGACTTTCAGGAGAATGTAGCAAGAACAGCCAAGTTTCTGGTATCAAGACTGGGTCTAATGTAATGAGGGGTATATCGGATTCCAAGCAATCAATTGTCTTAGAGTATTCTCTAGTCAGGGGCACAGACAGATATTTCTGCAGACAGCAGTGAAAACTCAGAATGGTGTGTTGCCTCCCAGGTGCCAGGATCAAGGATACCTCAGAGATGGTGCAGAATGTTCTCAAAGGGGAGAGGGACCAGCAGGAGGTCATTGTACACATTGGTACCAACGACATAGGAAGGGAAAAGTATGAGATTTTGAAGGGAGAATATAGAAAGTTAGATAGGAATTTAAAAAAGGTCCTCAAGGGTAGGAATATCTGGATTACTTCAGGTACTATGAGCTAGTGAGGGTAGAAAGAGGAGGATAGAGGAGATGAATGTGTGGCTTAAGAACTGGTGTATGAGAGAAGGCTTCACATTTTTGGATTATTAGAATCTCTGGGGTAGAAGTGACCTGTACAAGAAGGATGGATTGCACCTGAATTGGAAGGGCACTAATATTCTGGAATGGAGACTTGCTAGAGCTGCTCAGAAGGATTTAAACTAATAAGGAAGGGGGATGGGACCCAGGGAGATACTGAGGAAAGAGGTCAATCTGAGACTGGTATAGTTGAGAAAAGAAGTGAGTCAGGGCAGGCTGGAACAAAGCAGAGAACAAGGTAGGACTGATAAATTAAACTGCATTAATGCAAGAGGCCTACCAGGGAAGGCAGATTAACTCAGGGCATGGTTAGGAGCATGGCACTGAAATATCATAGCAATAACAGAAACTTGGCTCAGGGATGAACAGGACTGGCACTTTAAGGTTCCAAGATACAAATGCTACAGCAAGGATAGAAAGGGAGGCAAGACAGGAGGAAGTGCGAAGTTTTTGATAAGGGATAGCATTACAGCTGTACTTAGGGAGGATATTCTCAGAAATACATCCAGGGAAGTTATTTGGGTGGAACTGAGAAATAAGAAAGAGATGATCACCTTATTGGGATTGTTTTATAGACCCCCTAATAGTCAGCAGGAAATTAAGAAACAAACCTGTAAGGAGATTTTGGTTATCTGTAAGAATAATAGGGTGGTTATGGTAGGGGATTTTAACTTTCCAAACATAGACTGGGACTGCCACAGTGTTAAGGATTTAGATGTAGAGGAACTTGTTAAGAGTGTGCAAGAATTATTTCTGAGTCAATATGGGAATGTACTTATTGAGGAGTTGTAAAACTTGACCTACTCTTGGGAAATAAGGCAGGGCAGGTTATTGAGGTGTCAGTGGCGGAGCATTTTGGGGCCAGTGACCATAATTAGTTTTAAAATAGCAATGGAAAAGGATAGACTAGATCTAACAGTTGAAGTTCTAAACTAGAGGAAGGCTAATTTCGATGGTATCGGGCAAGAACTTTCAAAAGCTGATTGGTTCACAGGTAAAGGGACAGCTGGAAACCTTCAGAAATGAGCTAAGGAGAGTCCAGAGTTAGTATATTCCTGTTAAAGCTGAAAATGTGTTGCTGGAAAAGCGCAGCAGGTCAGGCAGCATCCAAGGAGCAGGAGATTCGACGTTTCGGGCATAAGCCCTTCTTCAGGAATGGAGAGTCTAAGGAGAGTCCAGAGTCAGTATATTCCTGTTAAAGTGAAAGGAAAGGCTGGTGGGTATAGGGAATGCTGGATGACTAGAGAAACTGAGGGTTTGATTAAGAAAAAGAAGGAAGCATATGTCAGGGATAGACAGGAGAGATCGAGTGAATCTTCAGAAGAGTATAAAAAGCAGTATGATTATACATAAGAGGGAAATCAGGAGGGCAAATAGGGTGAAGGAGAATCCAAAGGGTTTTTACAAATATGTTAAGGACAAAAGGGTAACTAGGGAGCAAATAGGGCCCCTTAAAGATCAGCAAGGCAGCCTTTGTGTGGAGCCACAAAAGATGGGGGAAATACTAAACATGAATTTTGTATCAGTGTTTACTATGGAGAAGGACATGCAAGATATAGAATGTGGGGAAATAAATGGTGACAACGTGAAAAATGTCCATATTACAGAGGACATGCTGGATGCCTTGAAATGCAGAAAGGTGGATAAATCCCCAAGACCTGATCAGGTGTACCCTAGAACTTTGTGAGACGCTAGGAAGGTGATTGCTGGGCCCCTTGCTGAGATATTTGTATCATCGATAGTCACAGGTGACGGACGACTGGAGGTTGGCTGACGTGGTACCATTATGTAAGAAGGGTGGTAAGGACAAGCCAAGGAACTATAGACTGGTCAGCCTGACATTGGTGGTGGGCAAGTTGTTGGAGGGAATCCTGAGGGATAAGATTCACACATATTTGGAAAGGCAAGGACTGGTTAGGGTCACAGACGCTCCCTCACCACCAGACACCTGGAGGAAGAACGCCTCATCTTCCGCCTCGGAACACTTTAACCCCAGAGCATCAATGTGGACTTCAACAGTTTCCTCATTTCCCCTTCCCCCACCTCACCCTAGTTCCAAACTTCCAGCTCAGCACTGTCCCCATGACTTGTCCTATCTGCCTATCTTCTTTTCCACGTATCCACTCCACCCTCCTCCCTGACCTATCACCTTAATCCCCTCCCCCACTCACCTATTGTACTCCATGCTACTTTCTCCCTACCCCCACCCTCCTCTAGTTTATCTCTCCACACTTCAGGCTCTCTGCCTTTATTCCTAATGAAGGGCTTTTGCCCGAAACGTCGATTTTGCTGCTCCTCGAATGCTGCCTGAACTGCTGTGCTCTTCCAGCACCACTAATCCAGAATCTGGTTAGGGATAGCCAACATAGCTTTGTGCGTGGGAAATCATGTCTCACAAACTTGACTGAGTTTTTCGAAAAAGTAACAAAGAGGACGGATGAGGACAGAGTGGTAGACGTGATCTATATGGACTTCAGTAAGGCGTTCGACAAAGCTCCCCCCGGTTGGAAGGTTAGATCTCATGGAATACAGAGAGAACTAGCCATTTGGATACAGAACTGGCTCGAAGGTAGAAGACTGAGGATGGTGGTGGAGGGTTGTTTTTTTTCAGACTGGAAGCCTGTGACCAATGGGGTGCCACAAAGATCGGTGCTGGGTCTATGACTTTTCATCATTTGTATAAATGATTTAGATATGAACATAGAAGGTATAGTTAGGAAGTTTGCAAATGACACCAAATTTGGAGGTGTAGTGGACTGCGAAGAAGGCTACTTCATATTACAACAGGACCTTGATCAGATGGGCCAATGGGCTGAGGAGTGGCAGATGGAGTTCAATTTAGATAAATGCAAGGTGCTGCATTTTGGGAAAGCTGATCTTAGCAGGACTTATAGACTTAATGGTAAGGTCCGAGGGAATATTGCTGAACAAAGAGACCTTGGAGTGAAGATTTATAGCTCCTTGAAAATAAAGTCGCGGATAGACAGGATTGTGGAAGAGATTAGATTAGATTAGACTTACAGTGTGGAAACAGGCCCTTCGGCCCAACAAGTCCACACCGACCCGCCGAAGCGAAACCCACCCATACCCCTACATTTACCCCTTACCTAACACTACGGGCAATTTAGCATGGCCAATTCACCTGACCCGCACATCTTTGGACTGTGGGAGGAAACCAGAGCACCCGGAGGAAACCCACGCAGACACGGGGAGAATGTGCAAACTCCACACAGTCAGTCACCTGAGTCGGGAAATGAACCCGGGTCTCAGGTGCTGTGAGGCAGCAGTGCTAACCACTGTGCCACCGTGCCGCCCACAAATGGGCGTTGTTTAGTATGTTTTCCTTTATTGGTCAGAGAATTGAGTACTGGAGTTGGGAGATGATGATGCAGCTGTACAAGACATTGGTTAGGCCACTTTTGGAATATTATCTGCAATTCTGCCCTCCCTCCTAGAGGAAGGCTGTTGTTAAACTTGAGAGGTTTCAGAAAAGATTTACACGGATGTTGCCAGGGTTGAAGCTATTAGGAGAGGCTGAATATGCTGGTCTACTGAGAGGTAACCTTATCGAGGTTTATAAAATCATGAGGGGCATGGATAGGTCTTTTCCCTGGGACAGGGGAATCTGGTTCTAGAGGACATAGGTTTAGAATGAGAGGGAAAGATTTAAAAAGGACCCAAAAGACAACTGTTTCACACAGAGGGTGGTGCATGTATGGAATGAGCTGCCAGACGAAGTGGTGGAGGCTGATACAATTGCAGCATTTAAAAGGCATCTGAATGGGTAGATGAATAGGAATGATTTAGAGGAATATGGGCTAAGTGCTGGCAAATGGGACTAGATTAGGTTGGGATATCTGTCGGCATGGATGAGTTGGACCGAAGGGTCAGTTTCTGTGCTGTACATCTCTATGACTCTATGACTGTACATCTCAGGAAGGATATACTGACCCTGGATCATAGGCTGCTCTCCCATTAGGGAGGGATGATGGATGGTGAATTCAACAAGAAGGGTCACGAAGGGGGGTGAGGTGGGGAGGCAAAGCTTTCATGGTGACCTCAGTTAGTACAAGGATTGAAGTCTTGCTCTTGGCATTACTCTGTATCATGAATGAGCAAACTAAACTAACTGACCATCATTCCAAAGTTCAAGGGCACTAAGGCTCACTGTACTGTCTCCATTGTCATTCTGGATGAAAGCAGCTAACGTAACACTGAATTGAACTGAGTGTATGTCGCGCAGTTAAACCCTGGTATTGGCAACTGACTAAATTGCAAGTGATCAATATAAGCTAATTGATTTGTAAAGGCAATATATTTGATGAGCTAGAAGATCATAAGACAGAGAAGCAGAAGCTAGCCATTCAGCTGAGTCTGCCCCACCATTCAATCATGGCTGATATGTCTTTCAACCCCATTTTCCTGCTTTCTCCCTGTAATCCTTGATTCCACTGATACACAAAAACCTATCCATCTCAGTCTTAAATATACTCAATGACCTGTCCTCTTCCAGCATTCTGTGACAATGAATTCTATAGGTTCACCACCCTTTGGCTGAAGAAGTTTCTTCTTATCTCCATTCTAAAAGGTTTACTCTAAGGCTATGCCCTCAGGTCCTAGTCTTCAACGAGTGGAAACATCTTGTCAACATCTACTCTGTCCAAGCCATTCAATGTCTTGTATGTTTCAATTAGATCTGCCTTATCCTTCTAAGCTCTATTGAGTATAGACCCAGAGTCCTCAAATCTTCCTTATATGTTAAGCTTTTCATTGCTGGGACCATTCTCACGAACCTCCACTATATTGGTAGAAGACTAGGATCCGAGGGCATAGGCTTAGAGTAAACCTTTTAGAATGGAGATAAGGAGAAACTTCTTCAGCCAAAGAGTGGTGAACCAAAGTGTGGAATTCATTGCCACAGAAGGCTGGAAGAGGACAGGTCATTGAGTATATTTAAGACTGAGATGGATAGGTTTTTGTGTATCAGTGGAATCAAGGGTTACAGGGAGAAAGCGGGAGAATGGGGTTGAAAGACATATCAGCCATGATTGAATGGTGGAGCAGACTAGGCTGAATGGCCTAATTTCTGCTTCTCTGTCTTATGATCTTTTGGTCATCAAATATATTGCCTTTACAAATCAATTAGCTTATATGGGGCACTTGCAATTTAGTCAGTTGCCAAAACCAGGGTTAAACTGAGCCACATACACTCAGTTCAATTCAGTGTTACGTTAGCTGCTTTCATCCAGAATGACAATGGAGACAGTACAAAGAGCCTTAGTGCCCTTGAACTTTGGAATGATGGTCAGTTAGTTTAGTTTGCTCATTCATGATACAGAGTAACACCAAGAGCAAGACTTCAATTCCTGTACTAACTGAGGTCACCATGAAAGCCTTGCCTTCTCAACCTCACCCCACTTTGTGACCTTTCTTGTTGAATTCACCATCCATCATCCCTCCCTAATGGGAGAGCAGCTATGATCCTATAGCAAGTTACATTTCACCAAATTATGGAATTGGTTATGAGTCAAGTTTACCACCCTGACTAAATATGGCTGGAAAATACACAAATGAGTAGTGTACAGGGCTGATAAACACCTACTTTCCAATACCCTGCAGATATTCATTGTCTAGATTTATTCATGATAAATGCCTCTTAGGCTGCTAGTTAGTGACTTTGGAGTCACTGTTTGTCAGAAGACCATTAGAAATAGGAGTAGGCCATATATCCATTGGGCATGCTCAGCCATTTCATATGGTCATAGCTCATCTTCAACATCAACTCCATTTTCCACCTCATCCTTTGAATCCTTGGTTCCATTAGAGTTCAGAAACCTGTTTATCTCAGCTTTAATTAAGAATTGATATATCAACAAACTGGGAGCAAAAGAAAACTTAAATAAGCAAGTTCAAAAAGTGCAATCACGTAATTGAGGATAATTATTGTAACATTTTTCTAATAAAACAAAAACAAATTATCAACCTCACGGGTTTATTTAATTTGAAGCTTTCAATGAGGCACTTCCTACCACACAATCCAACATTGTCTTGTCATTGATGTCTTCCCTATTGAAAACTTCCTCAAGAAAGACAATGGTAAAATTACACATGAGCTGTGTTCTGCTGGAATGTTACAATGGATTTGAAAAGGAGGTTGGAAGAAGAATTACAGAGGTCAATTAAACTTTTTTTAAATACCATGCTGAAGGTCACTTGAAGGGCATGCTTTTACACAAACAGCAAAACAATTAGAGGGGAACCTCGATTATCTGGCATTCGATTATTCGAATATTGGATTATTTGGCAAGTTCCCGACACTCGGCTGAACTATGTTATCTGACATTCGATTATCTGGAATTTGATTAACTGAAAGAAATACTCCCTGCCCATGTCTTTCAGATGATCAATGTTCCTCTGTATTACATAAATATCCAAGATTCCCTAGGCCTAGCAATAAGGAAGGCAATATAGATTTAGCTGCTCAGACAACCGCATCGATGAACCTAGCCACCTTTTACCAGGTTAGCTTCATATTTCTTTTAATTATTGCCATAGATTTGAATCAAATCATAGTTATCACTGTATGAATAATTACATTAATACTCTGTTTCTGTTTTATTTTATGAGAAATAATAAGGTTTGAAAGAAACACCATGCCAGCCCACAGAAAATCCCAAAGCTACTTTTGCTATGAGACAGAGATAGCTGAACCAAATCAGACTTTCTACTCTGTATTCACAACATGGTAAAATTAAATAAACACCAAAAGAACAATGGATGCTGTAAATCAGAAACAAAAACAAAAGTTGCTGGAAAAGCTCAGCAAGTCTGGCAGCATCTGCAGAGAGAAATCAGAGTTAATGTTTCCAGTCCAGTGACTCGTCCTCAGAACTGAATGCTAGGAAAATGTTGGTTTATGTGCAGAAGATAGGGTGGGGGGAGAGATTAAAGAATAAATGATCCATGGGCTTAGAACCCAAAGAGAGAGAAGAACAGGTGTGGATAATGATCTGGCTGGGACAGTGAATAGCTGTTAATGGAGACTGTTAATGGCTAACAATAGGTAATGTGTAACAGCAGACTACGTGATAACAAGGCCTGGTGTGGGGGGAGGTGGGCAGGGTTGGAGGCTAGGACATAGGAGAGTTCAGGCCCTTAAATTATTGAACTCCATATTGACTCTGGAGAGCTGCAGGGTCCCCACATTCTTCCAGCTTGAGCAGCAAGCTTGAGACAGAGATGCTGGCCAGGGAACAGGGTGGTGTGTTAAAGTGGCAGGCAACTGGAAGCTCAGAGCCTTTTCTGCGGGTAGAACATAGGTGTTCTGCAAAATGGGCACCTGGCCTACACTTCATTTTCCCAATGTAGAGGAGATCACATTGTGAGCAGCAAATTTAGTAGAGTAGATTATGATAAGAGTCAAGATTAGAGTGGTGCTAGAAAAACACAGGTCAGGCAGTATCCAAGGAGCAAGAAAATTGACGTTTTGGGCAAAAGCCCTTTATCAGGAATGAGCTCACATCATTCTTCCTGTGCTTTTCCAGCACCATTCTAATCTTGACTCTAATCTCCAGCGTCTGCAGTACCCACTTCTGCCTAGATTGTGATAAGTGTGATCAGTGCAGGTAAAGTGCTGCTTCACCTGGAAAGTATGTTTGGGCCCTTGGATACTGAGGAGGGAAGAAGTAAATGGGCAGCTGTTACACTTTCAGCAGTTGCAGGGAAAGGTGCTGTGGAGAGGGTGTTGGGAGTGATTAGTGAACCAGAGTGTCCCACAGGAAATAGTCCCTGCAGAAGGCAGACAAGGGAGGGGAGGGGAATGTGAGTCTAGTGGCAGCATTTCGCTACAGATGGCAGAAATGGTGGCTGATGATCTTCTGGATATGACTACTGGTGGGATGGTAGATATGGACAAGGGGAACTCTATGGTTGTTCCGGAGGGAAGAGAGGGGATGAGGGCAGGAGTGCAGGAGTGCAGGAGATGGATTAGACCCGGTTGAGAGCCCTGTCAACAGGATAAAGGGCTCTGTTGAGGATAAAGGTAAAATTTAAACATTCTAAGATGCACTCTGGCCACCCTCTCAGTGAAAAAAAAGCCCATTATTCCGCTAATACCTTAATCTATGTACCTTATTAACAGTTGTTTTGTTAATGAACCCCGTTAGTTAGAATCAAAATGCAGCAGTGTTATTGAGTGGATATTTCTGTTCCCAATGTTGCTGGTGGACTGACAATTATTAGAAGTTCATGATCACAGTGCATCAGTAAATTGGGCACTCCGTGGGTATAGATTAGCATAACAATCAATTCCTAGCTCTTTAAGAGAGTAACAGTATGTATTTCATATTAACCATCATATATAACATAGGTCCCTTGCACCCATTATCCAAATCAACCAGGTTTCCCGGACAAATTGGGCGTGTCTGCTCATCTCAGTGCAATTGAACCTCTCGTCACTACAATGTAATTCCCATTTTCCAAGCAAGTTTCAGCACGAACAAAGTAGACGATGGCTTCTCACAGTAAGGGCTGTGTGTTCAACTCAAAAAAGGAATTAAAAAAACAAACAAACATCTGATGCCATTCTTGGCGTTGTTTTGCTTGTGCCAACTCCCCGAGGAACCACACGGTCTCTGGGGAAGGGTGGGGTGGAGCATTGCTAACAAGTATCATTTTGACGAGGACAGGAATAAATATTACTGATAAATACAACCAGAACTCGTTTTAAAAAGGACGTAAATCAGGCGGGGATGTGTACCGATAATCCAGCAGCATTATTCAAATTTCTAATTCATACGCTTCAAAATAAAAAAGGCTTAAAAAGATGGCATTCTCTTCCATTTTAAACGGCATGTGTTCCTTCTTTTATTTCATCCAGCTGAGCAAACCTGCTCAGACAAATGAAATAGACACCGACTTCAACTCGCCACAATGTAGGCTGCCAACGCATGCGTGTTGGCATTGTTGCCCATTCTAGAAGGAAGGTGGAGTAAGCGTGGGAATATTAATAGAGAAAGCGAGACAGACAAAACGGCACAAAACAAACAGGAAACCACGAGCAACTCGACCGAGCAACTCGACCGAGCAACACTAGCTGTCCCTTGAATTCATCAATAACAGGGCGATCAGTTACACATCAGATCGATACTTTCACAAAACAAAGGGAGAGTGTTCTTTGTTCTCGCCCGAACACATTTGAAGATGCAATGATTAAATAGACTGGACATTTTGATGGCATTCGACGAGTTGGCTTACTTCTGGGCTGTGTCAGGGTTGATCATTGTTTGAGCGGTTTTGGGGGAGTCCTTTTGTTGCTGTGGACGAGGCGCTGTCTGTGGTGCTGAAATCCCAAGCGAAACAACGGCGACTCGACAACTGAACAGCACAAGAGAATCCAACCCTGAGTGGATTGAAACCTGTTGGGAGGCTGACTTCAAATCACCACAGGGGGCCTTTCCATTGCAACCCCAGTCGATTGCTATAAGCGACGTTCTTCAGCGAGCCTCAGTCTGTGGACTGACAGGAGGAGTTCTCAGTAAACAGCTACAAGTGGATTCCGTAAAACGTTTCGAATTCAGCTGTACTTGTTCTGATTCTTCCTGACCATGCGTTTCAGGACCACCTTTCTTTATTCTGTTCCATTGTTCTTCATGCTGTTGGGTAAGTTAACGTTGTTATTAAAAAGAACCTCGGTCGCCAATGTCAAGTGTTATGAGATGAAAGGTATTAATAGGATTTTTCAATGAATAACAGTGCATTAGAAATGGAACAAAGCAATGACTTATTTTCTGACGGTAAGTATTCAACTATTATATTACATAATAAATCCAATATGATGGCATATATATATACAGATCCTCATCAATTAAACTTTCAAAGGTGATGCTAATCACTTTCAATATGGACTTTTATGACTGTTTCACATTCTTTTATATGATTTAAATAGTGAATATTGTTGACCTGATGGGATTGGGAAGTCGTGCTGAAATCATCAAGAGAACATTAGCATCTGAAGCAGCCATTAACCTCACCTTATTACGTGTCTTACATTTGTTTTTGCATTCGTCAGATATAGTTCCGTTCCAGTTACGTAGAGCAATCTCCCCATTTTCTTGTTCATATTTCACACTAAACACTGCGTTTCCCAGGTCGAAAAGTTGCACACTTTATATTAATATACTTCTCCAATGGCTTGAGCAATAAAGTTTTAAAAGGGGGCGGGGTCCTCGTCAGATAACAGGAAAAAAATCGAATTAAAAAGGCTTCCAAAATGACAAATTTCGAATTTGCTGTTCGATCTCGCCACAAGCATGAAACCCCCGGAACAGTTTTTTTTAAAAAATGTATTGATAGATTAACAAATTAGATATGGAAATTATTTCCTGCGACATTCAGAAAATGAACATATTACAAGATCTGACATGTTGAACAGGTTATCTGTGGACTAAGCTTCTGGGAGATTCTTTACCACCGCCAGTTTCTCCAGAGCACCCCTTATTTCCGCGTGTAGCTGTAGCTGGAGCATATATGTGGCTCTTCGCAGTGGTGGGGGTGGGGGAACCAGCGTTGCATTTTGCCAGTGTTGGAATGTAAGAAGCCCTTCCTCCCAACCCATAGTCTTTCATCCCCATTCCAGAAACACTACACACAAGAAAAAGACAGAACTTCAATTCAGGAGCAGAAAGGCTATTAGCACGTGAAAATTGTCTGGAAATATGTTTAGAACGATGCCTTAAAAATGCATAGAACAAATCACACAAAACATTGTAGGTTAGAAATAGTGCTGTATTAAACCAACTCTTCCCCCAATTGCTTCTTCAAAAACTGAAAGGGCATCAGGTGTAATTAAAATAAGGTTTACTTAATTATTAGTTGACTGGTATAGTAACATTATCTTATGTCCACCCTTCCTACTCAGCATCTGTATGAATACATAAAAGAGAAATGATTAAAATGCTGTACATCTCAACACAATCAAAAAAGACAGGTTTGAATTTGTTAAGCCGCCTTTGATTTTCTGACTTGGATTTCTGCTAGTTAGCGACTTTCATATTTGTGATTGTGAATACAGTACAAGTCATAGTGTCCTACTGACATTGAAGAAACCATGTAATGACACTCCTTCTGTCTGATCTGACACCTGTTGCTTGACCACTTCTTGCCAATGCAAGTAGTTTTTACAAGTTTTTTTTATATGTAACATTTGATAAACTATAAAATAAAATTTCTAAAAATAATGGTCGTAAAAATGGTGAGAAATGATTTTATGTTTAAAATAACAGATACACTTGCAGAACATTTGCAGTTTGTAATTAGAGAATGACATTCTCTGTAACAGAAGTTGAATTTTTAAGCTGCCTTTCTTTGAGTGGGATGATGTTTGGAGTATTCCAGTTCAATCTGGTTTTCCATCGCTGGTACTGTCAGAATCAGACAGACAGCTTGATATCACCACATCACTGATCACTTCTCTGAAAAGCATGTTAACACCCCTGTAGTAGAGTAATAATCTCTGAATTCATGTTGGTGTTTTGTAAAGATTACTTTAAAATAATTGGATTTTAGTGTAAATATCATAATAATTTAAGCATTATTTGAATAAATGAAGGAGACATTTTATTTGTGTTAATGAATTTCTGAAAGGCTTTAAAAAAACAATTGTTGCAGATTTTGGAGAATCTCAATCAATCTCAAAGGTGTTCTTAAATAAAAAAATTCAAAACATGAATATCTTGACATAAGTACTCCATATTCCATTAAGAAAAGGGCCTTATGATACTCTATTTCTGGATCAAAAGGTCCAGGGACTTTTTTTCACCCAGAGAGTGATGAGCTTGTAGAATTCATTACCACAGAATGCAATCTTATCCAAAATGTCATATGATTTCAATACAGAGTCAAATTGAGCACTTGGGGTGAAATGGATCAAAGGAAATGGGTAAAAGCAGGAACAAGTTGTTGAGTCAGGTGATCATAGAATCATAGCGATGCACAGCATAGAAACAGACCCTTTGGTCCAACCCGTCCATGCTGACCCAACATCCCTGATCAGAATGAGTGGGAAGGGAGAACTCCTGCTCCTTTTTCCTAAGCTTCTGCATTAAGTACCATTTGCCCAGATGTATGTCATAACATGTTTGAACAGATTCATTCTGATAGTTATACCATTAAAAGAAAAATGGCTGTATTTTTCACTTTTTCATTGTTAAGAGGCTACATTTCTTGGATGTACGTAAGGATTTTATTGTGAACTCTGCAGCTTCTCAACTTGACTTTCTGTAGGTGAACCCTATTTTGAAACATCATATTCACTGTTGTGTTAGAGGATGTGGTTGACTAATACTAAAAACAGTTTATCATAGAATGTACTGGATTTTACCACATTCTGAGCTTCTCCCAACAATATTAATAATGCCAACTTCTGTGGGGACCATTCTTGAGGTGATGATGCAATTTAGCAAGACAATAGAAACTAAATAATTACCATCATTTCCTAATTAACAGCACCATAAGTTACTTGCAGATATACTTCATGTCACAGAAGTAAAACCTACTAAGTTTAATGTTTAATAGAGATAACTCAGCCTGAGTCTACATGCAAGGCCTCGGTGGCATCCTCTGAATGGTTGGGAAAGCAGTAAGAGAAAGATGAGAGAAAACTATGAATCTTTAGTATTTTGAACAATGTTCATCAGCAGCTGTGAAGAGAAAAATGCTTTGAGATTACACATGTTGGTCCTTTGATTGAACTGAAATTGTAAAATAATAAATAATAATAGCCTTGGAAGAGTGTGAACATAATCAAAGACCCCTCCCACCCTGGTTACACTCTCTTCCAGCCTCACCCTTTGGGCAGAAGATACAAAAGTTTGAAAACATACCAACAGATTAAAGAACAGCTTCTTCTCTGCTATAATCAGACTTATGAATGGATTTCTCATATATCAGACTTGATGTTTCTCTGTACCTTCATCTATAGCTGTAACACTATATTTTGCATTCTGTTCTATTACCTTGATGTACTTATGTAGGTATGATTTGTGGGGATAGCACACAAAACATACTTTCCACTGTAACTCGGTTATCCAAATAATAGGACAAATTTTTCTCTCTTTAATACTGCAGAAAAGAGGTGCATGTTGCTGAAGATGTTCATATTGCATTCATCAGAACAAATGCAAAAATAACAAAATTCAAAAGATATGAGCAACTTTATTACATAAGAAAAGCATTCTGTTTGGTTGGCAAATCAACTCTCATTGTGCATGGCATTGTCACAGAGAACTCAAAGATGAATTGTAGACTATCCATAACCTTGGGTAATTCAAAGGCCAACTGAAAAACAATCCAACTTGTGCTAGTAAGTGCATGAACAATCAATTTAAGTTAATCAGTCGAGCTGATAATGTGGCTCATTGACGCTTGCCAAGTGACATACATTCATACATTGCAGCACTCTGAATACATAGCAGGCAGTGAAATGTCCAGGCAATTTCAATCATGGATGACCAGTCAGACAAGTCTTCCCTATAAGTGCAGCTAACATGATATGCCCCAATCACTGGCTAGTTCAGTTGCATCAAAGTGAAGCAAGAAATAGTATTTGTTTAGCGGAACAGTGAATAGAAAAGGAATGTAAGCAAACTAAGTGGGCAGCAGTGATGGTGGTAAAGGAAAGGATAGGAAGGAAGCCATTTTCCTGGTGACATTGGTAAATGCCTTTTGTTGTGGGGATAGGTAAGACTTTTGTTGTACACAGGGCAGAGAAGAATTATTTTGTATCCAGGGTGTGTGTTGGGGGTGGGGAATAATGAGAGAGAAAATCTCTTCTGCCAATGTTGGGAGGGAGATGTCTTTTACTGCTGGCATTGGGTGAAGAAGCCTTATGCTTTCAAAGGGCTGAGGTTGGGTTAAGTGTCTGATGTGAAGGAAGAAAGAGGCTGCAGGGGAGGGTTAGTGTTAGGGTTAGGCTGCAAAGGGGGAGAGCAGGAAGCTGCAAGGGAGAAGAGAGGACAGTGAGGGCGTGGGGGCGTTCAAAATGGTGGCTGTAAAGTTGTGGGAGAGGGAAACTGCAAAAGACAGTTTTTTTTTCTACTTGTAAACAAAGGATAACTCTCTTAAGTACCAGGAAAACAGAATTGTTAAGATAATGAATTCCTTGGAAATTAATGAGAAATCTGAAGCTTTAAGCAGTGTATGTTCAGAATGTAATAGATTTAATTGAAATAAACTTTGTGTCATTAATTAGATTTTAATCTGAGGTGCAATGAAAATGGTAGTAATCGTCTGATTAAAATGTTCCAGCTTTGTACATATCTGGTGCAAATGCACTAACTATGACATCTGCAGAAGGTATCGTTATTATATGAATGCATCACCAAATAATTGAGCTGGTGAGGCTGAAAAAGTAGACCCTCAAAATCAAAAGAATAACTTTTGAGAAACTCTCAAGATGATCTCTCAAAAAATAATATGTCCTGTTGCACAATGTCCTGATGCCCACAAACAAAAGGAATAAGCTAATCTTATGTCTTTCTGAATTCTGTGAAGCTATTATTTCTCTGTTACTTTCCCTATGGCAATGGTCTTATGGGCCAACCAATCAGAGTCAACTTTATAAACAATCAGCACTCTTTCTTCTTAGTCCAAATTGTTTAGGTCTGAGTATCAATTTGTGAAACCTTCCAACATTCACTGATGGCAGGTGGTAGGAGTGGGAGAGATTCCTGATCAGCCAAATGGCAGAAATAAATTGGAACCTCTGCCAAAGCTGTAATAGATCCAAGCTACAGCATGCATGTTTAAGTGCATGTTGCTATAACAACTCAGACTCCTTGGGGTAGATGCTTAACTCAATTGGATGGATCTGTTGTGGATCAGATTGGTATCAACAGCATGTGGTGCAATCCCAGTTTCAGCTAAGGTGGATTCCAGAGTAGCCTCTTTGTCCTACCTGCAGCAGAGGTTATGGTGCTATGGGTTGGACCTTCCTATAGCAGAGACCTCAAGGAAAAGGATCCAATTGTAAACAATACACAAAGCAGAAAATTATTGAGTATTAATTAGATGCACAGTGTGGAAGATGGACAGTTTCTACACATTGATAAACCTCAAAGAAAATGGTCAATGCTAACGTTTTGCCTTTTGTTTTAAAATTCACATGTTGGAAGCTTTATGTTCAAATTTGGATATTTAATACAAAAGCAACATAGTGAGTAAGATCTTTTACCAATTTACTGCTGACTTGTGTTGTGGATCAGACCAAACCCCCTCAGAATATATTAAGAAGATAGCCTAAACCTAACTTCTTCTTATTTTAAATAAGTGTTAGGCATTGTATTTCAGACACAATTCAATTGGTCAAGCTATTCTAGTTTAAGCAAAACATACACTATTTTTACACTTCAGTTAAAATACGGATGAAATAAAAATAAAAGAATCGGCTTAACTGTAACTCTATTAAAATGCTGAAGATGATAATATACATATATATTAGCTACTGTTGATTAGCAGTTCTAATATAGTAACATCCCATAAACACACCCTTGGCAAAGGCAAATTCAGTAAAATAGATTGCTTTACATGCAATTCTAGCAGCAGGAGGAGAACCCCAGTTGTATCAGAGAAACCCCAACAACTGCTGAATGCTGAGACTAAAACTCCTGGTTCTGTAGGATCTTGACCCCACTCATTCAGACTGCTTCCATTGTTCTAGCCTCTTTTTTAAAAAAGACAAGGCCTCACAAGCTGTTTACTCAACTGGCGTTGAGCACTTCACTCAGCACCACTGTCTCAACCTTTCTTTGTGAAAAAAAACCACAACAAAACACACCTGTCAAAGCCATAGCATCATCACACTTGGCCAGACTGCATAGCTTCATATATCAATTTTCATAGATTTCAGCACAAAAATTGACTAACTGCATTTCTGTTACTTACCACGTGGCCTTGTTCTTCCTCACAGACTTTAGCTGATATTGCAATTTCATAGCATCCAAGTGTATTTATAGGTCAGTGGATAAATTGTTGCTGAATGTCTAAAATTGATTCATTTATTAAATTGTTGAGTAAGCCAATTAGCAGAAAGCTGACCTATTTCATGATTTAATTCAACAACTTTAGCTTCCGAATCAGGAACAAGTCACAGAAGCTTTTCTTTGTATAATAAGATAGCATTTATAAAGATTATCATTTTGATTTCTCTACACGAACATGCAGAGCCTCAAATTCCTCTTTGAAGATTTAAAAATAAGAATTGTGTGTGTCAGGGTCATTGGCTTCACCTTTCAGACTGGAGGATGGTGGGCAGTGATATCTCGAGGGTCAGTGCTAGGACCACAGGGTTTTTTTTTCATGTATCAAAGTGACTTGGATATTGGAACACAGAGTACATGTCAAAAATGCAAAGAATACTGAAGTCATGTTATGGAAAACAATGAAGATGATATGAATTGATTGCTACAAGACAAGTGGAAAGATGAACCAGATAGAATTTAATATTGAGCAATGTGAGATTATGCACTTTGGAAGAACAGAAAGGCAATATATAATGAGAGCAGGGTTTCCCAAAGTGCACGTTGAAACCTCAAGTGGGATTGCCTGTTGAAATTTTGAAGCTGTGAGCATTAAGATGGGACAATGATGGCTACTGTGGAGCTCTAATTGATTAATAACAACTGCATCTCCTCTCCATCAAGCTTCCAGTCTCACAGGACAGCAGCCATCAGCATTCCCTGCCCTATCCCCTGTCACAGAATTTAATTTGGCCCCATAATCCCACTGAGGAGTTATATCAATTCCCATAACTTGAACTAAAATCATAGTTGGAAAATAAAGTACTGATTTTAAAGGCATGGCTCAAAGAATGTGCGGATTCAGGTATATCGCACATTGAATATGGTAGATCATGTTGGAAGCATGATTAGAAAAACATACAGAGAAAACTGCGCTTCTTAGAGGTTAAAATAACACCAAAAAACTGCAGATTTGAAACAAACAAGATCAGAAATTGCTGGAGAAACTCAGCAGTCTGTCATTACCCGTGGAGAGAAATGTTTTGAGCCCAGTGACTTCTTCTCCAGCAATTTTTGTTTTTGTTTATTTTATAATATGTTAGGCAAAATCCTTACAAAGCTCTAATTAGGCCACAACTTGAATGTAACATTCAATTTTGAGCATCACATTTTGGAAAGAACATGAAAGCTTTCGAGAAGGTACAGACAAATTGGAGAATGGTACCAGGAATGACAGTCTTCAGTTTCATGGATGGATGATGGCATATAGTCTATGGGTCAAAGGTCCTTTTCTGTACTGTCTGATTCTATGATTGAAATTCTCCTCAGAAAAAGAGTAGCTCCAGAGAAGATTTTGTAGAGATATTCAAAGTCAATGGATCTGGAGAGATTAGATTGAAAGGAAGTGTTCCCATTGCTGGAAGAGTTGAGAACCAAGGTATTTCAAATTAAGGTGAATAGCAATAGACACAATAGTGACATAATGAGTAATCTGTTAAAGGAGTTTAAATGGAGTGAATGCTTAGGATGTGGAACACACTGCTTGAGAATGCGCTGAAAACAGATTCAATCATGGCTTCTATAAAGGGGCTGGATAATTATCTGAATTGATAAATTTGCAAGATTAAGGGGAAAAGGCAACACGATCTGTATTTGTTCTTGTGGTGAGTCAGCACAGGCACAGTGGACAAAATGGCTTCTTTATGAGTTGCAACCACTCCATAATTTTTGTTAAAAGCTTTGCTTATTCTGGTAATAGGTGGTTCTTTATTCATAGGTAGCAACATTTTTCATAAATGTAGGAGACTTGATTACCATTTAAGACTGTAAAAAATATGAACAGAACATAGGGTTTTGGCCCCTCAAGCCTGAACCCCCATTCAAATTGACATTCCTCAAATCCACTTTCCTGCCCTTTCCCTGTCACCCTTGATTCCCCAACTGACCAAAACTCTAGCTCAGCCTTTTTAGTAGTCTTGGAACCATCTATTTCTGAGTAGCTGCTTGAAATTGAAAAATTAATTTCTTGGTACAACTACCCAGACATCAAAAATATGTTTTTAATTACAATATTAATTATTGATTACAATAATAAACATGGAAAATATGCTTTTGCTCTCGTTTACATTTCTCTATTTCCAGATTGCATTATTTCCTGTTTTTTTCTCCCTCTGATATTCAGATGTGACTTGATAACTTCTTTCTTGTGTTATAAATGGTGTTACATTTTCCTCCATCAGTTCGCATTTGCATAATTATTCTTCACATTCTCTTGTGCTTTCACAGTCATAATTTACACTTCTGATTGGAAAACCACGTGAGCCAAATGTTGTGTCTGATGAGCTGAACATTGACAATTATTATTTTTCAGCTCTGTACATATAAAGACATTTGACTTATTTATGCTAAATCCTTGAATCAAACATATGAAGCCTAGGATGATTTATATTTCACATTTTTGGTGCATTGTCAGTTGCTTTAACTTAGTGCCTATGATAGCAGACACTGTAAACCTATCAGCCCTTTCCATGATCATGCTCTTCTATGAAATATTCTCTAATGTTCAGGACAACAGAGCACCCTGTTTTAGTTCTCATGTCATGTTTCCCATACAGTGTGATTCTGAACTCTGTTGAGCCTTTGGGCATTGAAAATTAAGCATCCAAGGAACAGGAGAATTGACGTTTCGGGCATAAGCCCTTCTTCAGGGCTTATGCCCGAAACGTTGATTGTCCTGTTCCTTGTATGCTGCCTGACCTGCTGCGCTTTTCCAGCAACGCATTTTCAGCTCTGATCTCCAGCATCTGCAGTCCTCACTTTCTCCCCGTATTGAAAATTAAGCCTTATTTGACAGATAAGGGAAATGACCAATGTGATTGACTCTCACAAAGCTCCGAGCAAGTGAATCATTACTTGAGAATATCCATTTAGACTAAGATGCAGACTTTGCAAATTTCCCAACCCAGAAAACCCATCTCTGTTTACAGACCCTATTGAAGCCCCAGTTTCTGTTCTGTGGGGGCTGGAACAGAATTGACTTAATGCCACCTGTTTAACCAACAGGTATAGGGGAATAGTGAGGCAGGCTGATTAGAAGACCTGCCTTGTTTCCTTGGGACTTATTGCTAATTGTTTTGGAAGCTGTAGGCCCTCCAGCTCTCTCTCACCCCTTACTCCCCACCTACTTGTAATGATCCCATCCACTCCCCATGTTTCATTTTACCCCATGACCCTTTCAGGTCAACTCATGACTCCAGCCTCATTTCTGCTTATAACATCATGCCACCTCCATAGCCAGAAAACTAGCATTCACCACAACAAGCTTCCAGAATGAGAGATTTTAAAAAAAGCTTCAAATGATCAAATATACTTTTCACTCATAGCTACCATTCATTAAGGCCAGCGAATGTTTTTAAATCTCATTTGCCTAATAAAAATGAACAAACCTCTATTCAGAATCTCCATTAAATTCCAGAAATGTTGCAATTGGTTCTTTACTCCGTCATTGAGCCTGTGAACTCAGAATTGTCTGGAGAATTAATTGTGGTTTTTGACACTCAGCCAAGCATTCATAAATACATACTAATGTTCCTTCAAAAATGTCAATAAATCACAACAACAAATGGCCTGTTTGTCAAAGTAGTCCAGCAGACTTATTTAAAAAAAATAGCTGTCACAGACAACTTTATTTTGCTTTAATTTCAAGTTTAGAGCATGGGGTTTAAAAAAAACTCAGATCATAACATTTAAACCGACCCTATTTGCCCTGAAAAATATTTATGAACTCTCTCACTCTGTGACACCAACACCGAATGTTAAAGCCTTACAACAGCCAAAATAGGGTCTTTTACAACTAACACTAAGTTCAAATGGCCCTGCTAAGTTCAGCTTGCCTTCCTGTGCATACCATTTCCCACCAGCAAAAACATCCTTCAGAATTCTGGACAGGAATTTCACATCTGGTTGCAGTCACTAGTTTTAAAGATCCGCAGTGTTTTTCCAGGTCTGTGAAAAGAAAGCTAGTCTAATTGTAACGTTATGACACCAATTCTCTTTCAATGCATAAATAATCTATTCCTCCTTAAGTATTTTTTTTTGCATGTATCGATTGATACTTGCGAGACCAGAGTTTCAATTTGCTTTTTATTTTGTCTGTTAACCAGGAATTGTGCAAAATTTGTGGAGGCCTTGACATGATTTCCTGTCCACTTCAATCTTGCAAAATCTATGACTGATGCCCACGGAATTAAATGTATTCCCATGCTGCTTTATTAAAATAAAGGAAACAGGGTAACAAACTTTATGGAATATTCTTATTTTTAAAATTCATTTTGTGGGATGTGGGCATTGCTGGATGGTCAGCATTTTTTGCCCATCCCTAGTTAAAACTAGTGACTTTGAATTTTGAACGACAGATTTAAGAGAAAGATTAGAGATAGCAAATATGAATTGATGTGAACAATTTTGGGGTTAGATTAGTAAATTTTATAGAGAGGCTGAGGACATTAAATTGATTCCATTCCAAGAAAGGAAGATTTAGAGACACTAATGAAACATGAAGAAATGGAAGAAAGGTTTTATGGCCAAGAAAGTATGAAGAGCATCATTGGGCAAACTGCAGAGACACAAATGATGAACATTGAGACCAAAATCTATGGTGATATTTTATTTTTAAATCAACCTCCAGTGGTTGTTTAACTCCCTGAAGGTAATAGAGATTGTTGATTTATTCCACAGTAATTAAATTGGTAAGATAGGAGTTATTTATTAATTTTTTAAAAAAGTCATAAAATGTTATCTTGTCAGATTTTCATTTAAATGTTTGTCTTTAGCAATTGGATACTTAGTGGCACAAACAGTGTGTTGCACGTGAAGTTGAATAATACAGATTTCGATAAAGGTAAAATATTGCGGATGATGGAAATCTGAAACAAACACAGAAAATGTTGGAGACATTTAGTGGGCCTGGAAGCATTTGCAGAGAGAGCAAACATCTGTAGATGTAATACAGAAGGAATGCAGATTGTGATGGTATGTTAGCTATAGTTGTTTAGACTCTCTGGGAGTCCAAACACCTTTCCATTGATAAGGAAAGATTGTCAAAGGAAAATTATCCTCAAGTATTTCATGTACTTTACGTAGCTATGATTGAGAAATTGTATTACCCAAGATTTGAGAGTCACAGTCTGTTTGCATTTAACCCAGGTTATGGCTCAACTTAAGATTAGAAAGAAGAAAAATATTTATTGTTAACGAATAGTTTAATAGATCTCAGTAGTGCAGAAAAACACTGAACTAATTGATAATTTTAATTCTGCTCTGGGGGAGTTTAGGATCTTTATAAATGAGTGAGTCAAAATGAAGTATTAGAGGTAGACGTAAGTTAGCAATCTCATGTTTACTTAAAACTATCATTGGAATTAATAAGGAGTAGACCTTATTCAATTACTTCCTCATTGATACAAAGAAGCAATGACTAAATTCTGAAATAATTAGCAAATATTTCTGAAAAATAAAGATGGTCAAATAAACAACAAAAATATTGATTTGGATTTCACCAGCTGAAGAGGGATATAAAGAAATAACTGGAGTCATGTTCTTAAAACAACTTAAAACATACAACATTTTAAAGTAATTTAACTGCATGTTTCCACATCTTTTGCATGTTTAGAATGGTAAAAAAAAATTGATATATTAAAACTTAGATCTGTCGTTCATCATTGCATCATATGAATGGAAAATAAGGAAACACATTTTCTAAATAAAGATGTCTTTGACCCACATAACAAAGAATAATCAAGTACATCTAAAGCTGGATGCTCTCAAAGGATCAGTGAAATGAAAAAGTACAAGTATAAACTTATGTAAAGGAAATGTGTATACTTAGACATGGATCATTGAGGATAATATCTGTGAAGCTGCTTTCATATTGGAACTATAGTGAATCGAAACACTAAATTTCTGAGTACAGGCTTGTACAATATTTGCTGTCCTGCCACAAACTAGATAAACAATTACAATTTTGTTTTTTTCAGTTGAGCATATATCACTTTCCCGAACATGCACAAACCAACTTATGATAAAGGTTGACACGTTGACTGATAATAAAATGAATTGGATGAATAAGCTGCTCACTTTACCAAATTCAAAGAGGCAACAGCTTAGATCTCAAAAAGATTGGCTGCAATAATCCATGAATGTTCTTATAAATGAATGCTTTGAAAACAAATCCTGCCAAACGACTCTTAACAAAATGTTAAAATCAGCACTACAATGGAAAAAATAATCTGTTGAAGTGACTAAAACAAAAAAAGTTAAAATTGTCTCTATATCAAATAAACTAAATAGAAGCAAAAATAGATCACTCAGCTCCATTATTCAAAAAGATCATGGTTGATTTATTTGTGTTTCAAATTCTACATTCCTATCTCCTCCCAATAACCTCAGACTCCCCTGCCTAACAAGAACCTCTGGCTTCAAAATATTCAATGACGCCTAACTCCACAGTCTTCTGAGATGGAGGGTTCCAAAGTGACTCAACTCTCAGAGAAAAATATTCTCACGATCTCTGTCCTGAAAGCAAGACTCATAATTTTACAATAGCAGTCAGACTGGACTGACTGATAAGAGGAAACATCCTTTCCATATCCACCGAGTCAAGAAAAATTCAGGATCTCTAAAACTTCAATCAGTTCATCTCTTATCTTCCAAATACCATAGCAAACAAGACCAGCATGTCCTCGTTATCTTTAAGACAGCATGTGTTTATCTAGAAAATCTCTTCTGAACCTTCTTCCAAGCATTTACATGATTATACAAAGCAACCAAAACTGCACACTGCATTTGATATGTTCTCAATCTAAGGAGCCAGCACTCAGACTGGGAGGCTGGAATATACAGACCATGGCCACTGGCATATCAGATGACCTTCGGGAGATCAGCAACACATGCAAGACAGCAATGATTAACAATGAACTGCTGAGAATCCAAGTGGACATTGCAACGCTCCAAGAGACACGCCTCACAGAATTGCATGGTCAGAGAGTGTGGTCGGCTTTGCATGAAGAACTCGCTGCTGATGGTGGAGCCTTGGGAGAATGGGACAGAGTGAATTTTCTCAAATTGACTCCACACATCCAATGGGCCTGTCAACCTTGTCAATGTCTGTGCCCCAACTCTCTACTTTATACAAGACACAAAGGAAAGGTTCTCTGACCAGCTCTCAATGATTATGTAGGGGATCCCAAATCAGGAATAGTTGCTGCTACTTGGTGACTTCAACACCAGAGTGGGTGTCGACCATGACTCCTGGCCTAAGCTGCCTGGGGCAGTATGGGATTAGCAGTATGAATGACAACGGGCAATGAGCTTTGCACACTCCACAAACTGTGCATCACCAACGCCTATGTCCAGACCAAAGCTCAGCACAAAGTGTCGTGGTGACATCCTTGCTCCAAACACTGGCACAGATAGACCTGATACTCACCAGACACCGACATCTGAGAAATATACTCAAACCTCACTCCTTTCGGAGTGCCGACAGCGACACAGATCACTCTCTGGTTTGCTGTAAGATCAGACTTCGACCAAAGAAGGTGCACTACGCCAAACTCCAGGCAAGCAGTGCAGTGATGCCAGTAAGATTCAACACCCAGACAAAGTGGCAGAGTTCATCAAGTCACTGGAAGATGCACTCCTTGCAGACCCACCAGAAGGAAATGCTCAGCAGAAATGGGACTCTCTCAGGAATACTATGCACAGCACTGCATTTAAGGCCTTCAGGAAGAAATAGGGCAAGATACTGGACTGGATCAAAGCAAGTTCAAGTAAGTTCACTGCTGTCATTGGAGAAAAGCATGTTGTACAACTAGAGCACAAACGCCACCCTACCCAGGCAGCACTGCAAGCACAAAGGACAGCACGAGGCAAGGCCAATCAAACAGCCAATCGCTGCATAAATGGATTACTGGCTACAACTATGCGGAAGACATTATTTGATACAGGCAACATCCGTGGAGTGTACAAGGGGATCAAGAAACCATAGGTCCAACCCAGAGCAGGACAGCCCCACTGAAAACCATAACAAGCGAGATCATCAAAGACAAAGGCAAGCAGATGGAGATGGGTGGAGTATTACTCCAAACTCTACTCCAGAGGAAACAGCATCTCAGACAACGCGCAAGATGCCATGGAATGCCTGCCTGTCATGGGGGAACTGGATGCATTGCCAACTGCTGAAGAGCTGAGTAAAGCAATCTACAGCCTTCCTACTGGGAAGGTACCAGGATTGGAAGGCATTCTACCAGAAGCCAGCAAGTGCACAAATGATGTCCTGTTAAACCCCCTGCACCAACTACTGCGCCACAGCTGGAATGACAGAGCAGTGCCACAAGACATGAGAGACTGAAACATTGTCAACTTATATAAGAACAAAGGGGATAGAAGCGACTGCAACAACTACGGGGAATCTCTTTGCTGAGCATCGTTGGGAAGTCTTCACCTGCGTGGTCCTGAACAGACTGCAGAAAATCGCCAAAAGGGTATGTCCCGAATCTCAGTGCGCTGTCAGGTCAGAATGCTCCACAATGGACATGATTGTCTCCCTTCAACAGCTACAAGAGAAGTACAGAAAACAAAATCAACCACTCTACGTCACTTTCATCGACCTCATGAAGGCCTTCGACCTTGTGAGCAGAGGCAGGCTGTTCAAAATCCTTGCCAGGATTGGTTGCCCCCCCCAAGGATCTCAGGATAGTTCAATCATTCCACACACCCACATGAAGGGCGTCGTTTAGTTTGACGGTCTTCTTCAGAGGTCTTCAGCATTCACAACGGTGTGAAGCAGGATGTGTACTTGCCCCCATACTGTTCGACATCCTCTTCACAGTCACACAGAAGCACTCCTTTGGAACATCAACTGATGGTGTCTACCTCCACACCAGATCGGACAGGAGGCTGTTTGGTCTGTACCAGCTGAGGACGAAAACCAAGATTTGTGAAGTACTCATTAGGGAAATGTTGTTTGTAGACAATGTAGCACTAGCAATACCCTCTGAAGGGCAACTGCAATGCCGCATGGACAGCCTCTCAAAAGCCTGCCAATATTTCAGATTGACCATCAGCCTGAAGAAGACCAACATGTTGAGTCAAGGCATTGAGCACCTGTCTGCCATTACCGTCAAGAGCTATGGGCTGAAGTATCTTGGCTCCACCATCATGGATAGTCTCTCCCTGGACTCTGAGATCAGCAGATGGATCGGATGAGCAGCTTTAACATTCATAAGGCTGACAAAGAGAGCCTGGGAGGACGGAAAGCTGATAAAACACAATAAGGTTGCAGTCTGGGGGCCTGCATCCTCAGCACACTGCTTTACGGCAGCGAGACCTGGAGCCTCTACTCCAGACAAGAGCAGCATCTCAACGCCTTCCAGCTCCGCAGCCTGAGAAACATTCTGGACATCAAGTGGACTGACTATGTCACCAACAATAATGTCCCAGCGTGCGCCCAGATACCCAGCCTCTTCACCCTGTTCCAACAACACCGTTACCACTAACTGGGCCTGACTCGTGCCCAGATACCCGCCTCTTCACCCTGGTCCAACAACACCGTCACCGCTAACTGGGCCTGGCCCGTGCCCAGATACCTATCCTCTTCACCCTGCTCCGACATCACTGTCTCTGCTGGCTGGGCCTGGCTCATACCCAGATACCTAGCCTCTTCACCCTGCTCCAACACCGTCACGGCTGGCTAGGCCATGTACACCGCATATCAGATGGGAGGATCCTGAAAGACCTGCAGACAGGGAACTGGCCGCCAGCAAGGAAGTACAAGGGTGGCCCCATCTTCGTTTCAAAGATATCTTCAAGACAGACATGAAGTCACTGAACATGAACATTGAAAGGTGGGAGGATATTACAAGCGATCGCTCTCGCACAGAGGTCTAAAAAGAGGAGAGAATCTGAGGCCTGCTGTTGAAGAAAAGTGCACACACCGAGCAAACAGCACCAAGACAACACCAGAGGACAGCGCCTTCAAGTGCAGTCACAGCAGGCAAGACTGCCACTCCCGTGTGGGCCTCTACAGCCACAACAGATGCTGCTCTAATAACAAAGATTGAAGCAAGACTTCCCAGGTGCAGATCCATAGTCTCGCAAGACTAACGGATGCCACTATACCCTGTGCAACTGAAGCATAATATCTTTACTTTTATGCTCAATTCCTCTGACAATAAAGGATAGCATTTCAGTTGATTTCCTGATTCAGTACAGTGTCTATGGGCTTACATGTTGTGACCTATGCACTGGAACACCTAAATCCCTCTGCATCCTGAAATTCTGCAATCATTCTCCATACAAGTAAATTTATTCTTCCTGCCAAGGTGAACGAGTTCCTGTTTGCCCCATGTGAAACACCACCTGCTAGATTTTTGCCCACTCACTCAGACCATCTGTATCCATCTTGACAGCTGCAACACTGTATCCTGCACTCTGTTCTGTCACCCTGACACACTTGGATAATACAATTTGCCTTGTAAACCACATAAGACAACACTTCTCATTGCATCTCTTTTTAAACAATTAACCTCCCTACCCACCTTCGTGTCATCTGAAAATTTAGCCACCATGCTTTTACTCCCTTTATTTAAGTCAGTAATGTAAATTGTAAAAAGTTGAGGCCGCAGCACATATGTGCCGACTTCACCCATCACATCTTGACAATCGTTTATGCATTCTCTCTGTTTTCTGCCTGGCAGCCAATCTTCTTTCATACTAACATGTTACCTCCTATACAAAGAGTTGTTATTTTGTGCAATAACCCTTGAAGTGCTACTTTATCAATGCCTTCTGAAAATTCAAGATTAGTAAATCCACAGATTCCCCTTGATCCACATCACATTACTTCCTCAAAGGACTCCAAAACATCAGTTAAATTTGATTTCCCTTTGACAAGAGCACTCTGGATCTTTCCAACCACATAAAGATTTTCCAAGAGCACAGTATAGCCTTCCAATGACTGGCACAAATCTAACTGACTGATGGTCTCCTGTTTTCTCCTTCCTCCCTCCCTGAATAGAGGGATTATACTACTATGCTACTTTCTAGTCTGTTGGAATCTTTTCAGAATCCAGGATTTTCTCCTTAAAAAAGACACACTTTTCTAGTTGATGAATAACCTCTTTTCAGATTTTAAAATGAAATCCATTGGACCCAGAGATTTATCAGCCTGTCAATTCAACCATTTTCTGAGTACAACTTAATACAATTTTGCTAAGTTTCTTTCTCCTGTCCTGTAACAGTAATGTTAGCTTTATTCTCTTTAGTGAAGATAGCAGCAAAATATTTGTTCATTTTGACCACCATTTCCTCATTATCTGTGATTAATTCCAAATTCTCATAGTCTAGAGGACCAATACACATTTTACGAAGCCTAACATAACCTGTTGTCCACATGGTTCTAAAATGTTTTGGTCTGAGAAAATATAAGTGCTTTATGCCTTCAAAACGTCTTAATGTACTTTTTGTCCAATGAAATGTTTTAGAAGTGTAGTCTCTAGTTTAATGTAAGAATGACAGCAAGTATCAAAGTGAACCAAACAGTAATGTGATACTGACCAAACAATCTATTTTTTGTGATGATGACTGAGGGATAAGCATATACTGGATATAGAGTATAACTGCTCTGGTCATCTTCTATTAGAATGCTTTGAGGTCTTTATCTCCAGTTGAACGAGCAGATAGGCCTTGGATTAAAATCTCATGTGAAAGCTTATGCCTCCAACAGTGTTGCATTGGAGTGTCAGCCTAGATTTGTGTGTTCAATATTGGACTTGAACCTGCAACATTATGACACAGAGGTGAGGCTGCCACCAACTGAGATGCAGCTGACATTCAAAAAAACTTACCTCATTGCTACCACACTTAGGGACAAGAACAAGTTTTTCTTGTTTATGAGATAGTGTAACTTTTCACCAAAATAGCCTTTACTTCTTTTTTTCTTTCCTCTAAAAATAATTCTTTTGGTAAACAGTTATAATCATCTGGGTCTGTGGAGATAAAATCAACTTGTTCTATCCAAATTATGAACTTATGTCAAAAAAACACCCTGTGGATTGTTGGTGTGGAAAAAATAATCAGAATGGTTTATTGGGGTTTTCTGAAATGGACTTTTAAGAACATCATTGCGGAAAAGTGGACACCATTATGTCATTCACCTAACACATGGCATACTTTCAGGGTGACTTTGCTGCAGTTTATACTTAGTACAGGGGGGATGCAATTTGAGGTGAATTTAGACTGATACTGCTTCTATTTTTTACAGTCCGTTGTTGTTGGTTAGTCTGTGTTGAGGTTCCTTCAGACACTGAAGCATTACATGGGACCAACATGAAACTCACTTGCATTTCCTGCGTGAAGAGAGAAGAAGTGAATACAGACACCATGGTTGAATGGACCTACATCACGAATGATGGGAAGGAGGTAGCGGTAAGTGTTTACATTCAAATAAAAATACAGATGTAAATAGATTAGGTGCTAAGTAATTGTAACAAAAGAAACTAAATCTGTCAATTACATAGATCAGTTTTCAGAAGTAAAGGTTGTACAAAGGCTCAATACATATATCTTGTTCACAGGCTATATTGGGTTTTTCACAAGAAAAATTGTACTGACCTCAATATATCAGCTCAAAGTACATAACCTAAGCCTCATCAATCCCCTCTGAATCTTTCCATATTGTAAATTAGTGAACCCCTAATTAGCCATAAGGTTGATGAATTAAAAGAAACCACAGGAAATTGCTCATTGCAGAGAGAATATTAGCTGTGCTAAAACAAAAGCAGACCAATATTCCATAACATGTGATTCTAAAAGCAATTTTAACTCACGCAACAATTTTATTTGACCTAAAATGCACTGCTTTACTTTTTCACTAGAGCTGGGAGTTCGTGGTTGTAACTGAATAAACCAGATGGAATCCCAGAACAGGCGAGACTAATTGATAGGTTGATTTCCAAGTCTCCACTATTCACATCATACCTTTCCAACATTGTCCAAATCATTTGTTGCATACTCAATATAAAGACAGTCATACTTTTGAAACTGAATTTGTGCTAAGTTGATATAAGCAAGTCGACACTGTTTTTAAGAGCTTGTATGTGTATGAAAAATAACTAAACTACAAACTGTGCTGGATTTACTGACAACCGGTAATCTCATTCAGATTGTCACTTTGTTCCTTCTTTATACAATTCCTTTCTCACAATTCTGACAGAGATGCTAATAGGTCTCCTTCAGAAATGTGGAGCTGTCCTTCCATTCAGAAAGGTCTCTTGTAGCATAAAACAGTCAAGGAAGGACAGGTTATGCCACCTTTTCCATAGCAGTTAGTCATCCTGTTCTGAAATTTAAAGATCCAAAATCAGAGTCACTTCGACAACTAGAATCATAGAGTGGAAAGAGGCCATTGAACCCATCAAGTCTGTACTGACAGTATGAAGAGCATCCTATCCAGACATAGCGCCCCCAATCCCCCCTTAATCCCTCTGACCCTGCATTTACCATGACCAATCCACCTAACCTGTACGTCTTTGGATTGAGGGAGGAAACCGCAGCACTCGGTGGAAACCCATGCAGACACGAAGAGAACATGCAAACTCCCCACAGACAGTCGCCCAAGGTGGAAATCGAACCTGGGTCCCTGGAACTGACAGGTACAAGTGCTCAACACTTTGTCGCAGTGCTGCCACTTTTTGCAGTCAATACGTATATACCTAAGGTAAGTGACAGGAGGATAAGGTGCCAACTGGATAGGGGTAAGGTGGGAGGGGTTTATTTCAGGTAGATTGGGGTGGGTCAAATATTTTGAGTTTAATTAGAGATGGTGGTGTCAGGTTCTGGAGGTGGGGGTGCAACAGAGGTCTGCAGTATTGGGCAAGCAGGCTGCAGTCTGGCAGTAGGGCTGGGTATGGGGTTCAGAGCCAGGGAGAGGATCAGATCTGGCAGCAGACGAAGATAGGCTTGGTCTGGAGTGGGTGGGAGTACTTTGGGACCTGGGCAGGCTGGAGGGAGGAGAGTATATTAGGTCCAATGTGGAGCAGTGTTGGGTCCAAACAGTGGGTGGGTGGTGGGTTTGGAGTGTAATGGGAGTCGGGTCCTGACTGGGTGGGTGTTTTGGTCGGGGAAGTGTCGTTGGGCATATGTGAGCTAAATTGGGATTTCAGTTTAAGAGTTACTCAGGTATTAAACTAGATAGCTCGCTAATAGTCTAACCTTTCCTTAACAACTACAGAGGAAACCCGATTATCTGAACAAGATGGGCGGGCACTATTTCGTTCGGATAATTGATTATTCAGTTAATTGATTTTCCTCTGGGGCTCAGAGTTTTCTGTGAAAGCTGCTCCCCATTCAGGAGACTAGGCAGCAGCACACTGTGCGCGAGACCCCGCCCCCACTGCCTGTCCACCCCCCACCCCAACCTCACCGCCCGCCTCCCAAACTGCCCCCAACCCTGTCCATTCCCACCCTGCCCCCAACCCAGTCCACTCCCACCCCGCCCCCCCAACCCAGTCTGCTCCCACCCCGTCCCCAACCGTCCCCAACCCAGTCCGCTCCCATCCCGCCCCCAACCCAGTCCACTCCCACTCCGTCCCCAACTCCACCCAACTCCATCCAACACCACCCCCATCTACCCAACACCACCCTCACCCAACTCTGTATCCCCGTTCGTCCCCACCCACCGTCCCAACCCTCGTTTTGTGCCTCTGCCACACGTCCGACCCCTCCCCTGGTAGGTTAGATGTGTGTTTGAGGGCAAAGACCACGGGATTGAGTGTGGCAGTAATTACAGCAAGCAAATACAGAGTTTCATTCTATTCTGCTGAGCATTGGTTTGCCCAGTGACAGTGACATGGGCAGCACAGTGGTACAGTGGTTAGCACTGCTGCCTCACAGCGCCATAGACCCGGGTTCAATTCCCGCCTCAGGCGATTGACTGCGTGGGTTTCCTCTGGGTGCTCCGGTTTCCTCCCACAATCCAAAAATGTGCAGGTCAGGTGATTTGGCCATGCTAAATTGCCCGTAGTGTTAGGTGCAGGGGTAAACATAGGGAAATGGGTTTGGGTGGGTGCGTTTTGGCGGGTCGGTGTGAACTTGTTGGGCCGAAGGGCCTGTTTCCAGACTGTAAGTAATCTAATCTAAAAAATCCTCTTGCGCTCGATGTCGTGGGCATGATTCACACTTGCAAAAGAGAGCAAAAGCAGACTAAGCCCTTACGTGCAGAAATTAATGACCTGATACCTGCTTCTGATTTGTGAAAAGGATAAGGCTGGTTTAGCCTTTACCAAAATGGTGGACACCAAGACCTGCACCAGAATTCTGGCTGCATAAACTGACAGCTTGGCAGATTAAATAAGCCATTGAGTACCAGAGTGTCACAATTCTTTCATACAAAGCAAATCCCACGCTGAAATCCCAGATCTAAAATGAATGATCAGAAGTGGCTATAGAATTATCTCCACACCTCAGGTCTGGGAAGGAAGTAAATTGGCCAAGGTTCCTAATCCCAGTCAGTATCCAGTGTTTCCCGATGGGAAAAGTGCATGTGGCTACAGATAAAGCGTAAGATTGAGAAAAGCTCAAATATGACATCCCCTTTGTCAAAGAACTCAATGCAAATCAAAAAGTAATTTCAAAAATGTCGACCACAGAATTAACAAATTGGAAAAGGTCCCAGAAAACAATGTTTCTATAATCATTGAAAATTAGAAACATTAAGGAAATGTATCAAAGTTGAAGGCCACGAGATGAATTACTTAGGTCATATTTAGTATATTAAAATTGGCTATATTAAAATTGCCTAGATAAAATGATTATTAAGGCATCAATGAGGCAGAATTCAAATTTCCATCAGGTTAATTTTGTATGTAATCAAGTCTCAGATGAAATAACTTTCTAACTGATTGCAAGAACAGATCTCCGAAGTAATATATTTTGTTGTGTAACTGAAAGTGTACAATAATGAATCACAATGATTATCATTTATGAACATAATACCAATTTTTTTCCAGCACTGTTTTAAATGAACTGCGTATTAATTTGTACACATCATTCAATGTGACTCCAATAGTTCATATTTCTCAGTTTTGATCTTTAGAAACTAAGATTATGCCCATTATTTTATAGCATTTTATTTGGCAAATTCATAGTTTCATCACTGCAGAAGCATTCGTTCATCAGGTAAGCCCCTTGGGTAAAATTCTCCAAAACGTCCCAGATACTGAGTACCTTCCACAAGTGTGGAACCAAGACAGATGGCAGGTTAATGGTTGGTTAAATATTTTCACTGGGGTGGTCATTGAGATACTGGAACAACCTCAAGGCCTTTGGGCTTGTGAAAATAATTAAATGGGTTTTCCTTGTTTCTCTTGGTCAAAAGCAAGTCCCTAGTGAAAAGCATGCGTGGATGTTGATGGAAATAGGAACACGCTTGAATATGTCCCTGCTGCATGGTCAATCAGCCTGCCTAAGCTAACCGTCTTGGTTTATATGTTGTTAAGACAATCTCAGCAAGAACCCATGCCTTCAGGGTAAGAGGGGATAGTACTGAGGGGAAGGAAACTCTGAAGTATAACATTAACGTTAAAGCAATTCATCGCTTGATCAAAATCTGTGTCTTTGTGACAGATTTATGAGTACAACGGAGAGCCACGAGAGTTAAAAGGACCTTATCAGGGCAGAATTCTGTGGAATGGAAGTAAAGATCTGCAAGATGTATCCATAACCATAGTGAATGTTACACTAAACGACAGCGGTCTGTACCGATGCACAGTCAAACGGTATTTTAATTATGAGATACACAGACCTTCTGTGACAGATGTGAAAGAAGTGCAGCTAACAGTCCATGAAGACGGTGAGGAGATTAAGTTCTGTGTGCTGAGAATTTCAGAAATAAATTCACAGCATGGATCAATAAAAGTAATTATATTTGACCATTGAAAGGTACCAGAATTTTGAGTACCCCATAACGGGGAAAGAAACCACATGGAGCTGCTCTTAGCCTTCCAAACATAACAAGTCCAAAACTCAATGCTGCTCCTGTGCTGGTCTCATCCTGGTGATCAATTAGGTGGGAAAATTGGGTTCAGTGTCCTGGGACAAAAAAAAAACCATAATTATGATCCTGCTTACTATCCAATGACTTCCATTGTTATAAAATCCACAATGTGACAGGCAGCTGACAACCTGGCAGGGATGGTCTAGGGGTGTGCAGAGGGGGTTGGTGGTGTGGGGATTGTGGGGTGGGGGGGGGGGGAGGGGAGGGGGAGGTGGTGGTGTTGCATGTTGCCTTTTTAACCAGGTAAGAGCAGGACAGGCAATGGGTTTCCAGCAGAATGTGGGAAACCCAGCATTTGGAACTTCCTCCTACATGCTATGAAGCCTGGTCTTTAGCTGAAAGACACGAGGGATAAGATGCCATGAGGAGATCAGATGTCTGGAGATGGGGTGTGGAGGGGAAAAGCATAATAACAAAGGGGCAATCAGAAGGAAATGAAAGGTGAAAAGGTAATATATCCAAACATGAGAGCGGAGATTGGGCGAAGATTGTTGGCAGGTTGTCAAGTAAGTCAAACGAGATCCAGTGGGTAAACCCTCACTTTTGTTTAGCCAGCAGGTTCTTTTCCAAAGGACAGGAAGTGTAGCCAGCCTGGGTTACATTTGAAATGATGAATAAAAACAAGGCACACGGCTTCATTACAGTATTTTAAATAGCAACCTGCATCCCGAGAGCAGGAAGACTGCTCCCATTTCTGTAAAATCAGGGTGACAGGTGAATTAGGGTTGGGGTACAGGTTTAATTCCCTCCAGGAGCCCCAGTTGAGCATCCTGTACTTTGGGGTTGAAGTCCCTCATCACCATCCGCTACTCTTTAGGCTCAAACAAAAGATACCAAAAGGTCAAATGTCATCGATTTAGCAAGGACAGCATTTTCAGGAGAGAAGGGGAGGTAATACAAGGAAAGATACATTTGTAACTTAAAAAAAAGTCCTTCTTTCAGTTTTTTTCATGTTAGATTAGAAAGGGTTATATGGTGCTTAACATATCTGAAACAAGAAAATTCATTTGGATATGACAATTATATCAAATAAGTGGATTACCTGTTCACACAGGGCCCAGATACAATGTTTTCCTTGCTGTGTTGTTATCAGCTCACACTTTCAGTAACTTTGTGGAAAAATGACCATTGAGCTAAAGTGAAGAACAAAACTAACTTATGGTAAATACCATTAGATGTCAAACTACATGAAAACGTGGCCCATTATCTCACCTAACAGTTATTAGGTAGATTAATAATGTGCTAAATAAGGGAAGTGCCATGCTTGAACGTAGGTAATTGTCGTGCACAACGATTTCAGTAAAGCAGCTATAATGGTTTACAATTTGCTCTCGTAGCCCTGGGGCCAAGGAGGAGAGAAAAGAAAGTAGCCAGAAATTTTGCTGCCGATCACTATACAATGACCAGGCCCCATCAAAGAGAGCGCATGGAGACATGTCAAATAGGACTGGGTAGATTAAACAGAAAGAGTTGGCAGTGCTGCCACTAATTGTGCAATTGTGCATCAACACATTGACGTGTGGGGTAAAAAAGGAAAGAAACAAATCATATTAGATTTCAGGTGCAAAGACAACTTCTTTGCAAATATTACACTGTAGAGCTGTGAAGATGCAGATTTTCAAGTTGTAGCCTATGTACAAATAAGTCCTCTAATTAGAGTAGCAGCTCAGGATAATCAGAGGTGTTAAGTGTCATAAAATATACCAGTGACCAACAGATGTTAGACATCAAATTCAAACCAAATAAATTCAGAAACTAACACTTCCTAGATGTAAATAGGGCATAAATTAAGAGATGAAATGTGTGTCTAGTATCCTATATGGACTTCATACAGGATCCAATTACATTTGACTTTCAGTTTGAAAAGCATGTGTTCTCACCTGTTTTGAGTCAGACCAGTACCCTTCAATATATATCAAGGAGATAACCTAGACCCTACTTATAACTTATTTAAAGGCAAGTGTAAGGTTCTGTGTTGCAGATGTGATTCAATTCGTCAAATTACAGATTTTAAGCAAAACACACTTTATTCTTACACCACAGTTTAAACAAAAAAAGGCATAATTTTAATGCTATAGAAATGCATAATAAAATAATATACATTTTAATGACTGTTTCAATACAGCAGCATCCCATAAACACACCCTGGCAAAGGCAAATTTAACAAAATAGTGTCATTTTCACATTCGGTCTTCTCACTTTAATTCAACAAAATGAAACACTGAGACAAATAGTCTAGCAGCACATAGAGTCCTTACGCTTGTTACTGCCTCCAAACTCCAACTTCAACAACTGAAAGTTAAAAGTAAAACCTTGGGGCCTGATTCCACCCACCCCCTCATGCTTCTTTTTTATATGAAGAAACCCAAAGCTATTTACTCTGCTTTCTGTGGAGCAGATAACTCAGCACCAGGTCTAGAACATGTCTCTTCAAGAGAAATGGGACAGAACAAATCCCATCAAGGCACATTTCTTCACACAACAGAGAAATGGGAAAACAGAATATTCGGAAAATTGGAATGTCTAATCTAGTGAAGGGGAAAGGATTTCAAACAGGATAAGCTTTGCAAAAGGTAACTGATTTCACTTCTGTTTCTTTCTAGCCCTTGAAGATTTTACTGCATACATTTCGGAAATCATGATGTATCTTCTCCTTGTTTTCCTCACTCTATGGCTTGTAATAGAAATGATATATTGCTATAGGAAGATCCTGAAATCAGAAGAAGCTGCACAAGAAAATTCGTAAGTTATCTCAGGACATTATTTGTACACACATTTAGGCAAATGCTTATTGATCTACAGCAACAACAATTAAATATTTTACGTTGAGTTTAGTACCTGACAGATACAGATAGGAAGTTAAGGAGTTATTATCTTATTATCATTTATTTTTTGCACATATTTCTAAAAGCTAATTTGCCTTCTGTACAAGTGTGTTCCCTAAGACACAGATTCAACCACCCTTCTTCTTGAATTGATTGCTCTTTTTCATTGATGTTAAGCCTTTGCTATTGGCGCAGCAGCCTTTCTTTAATCGTGTTCATTGGCTCAAAGAGAAAATAGCCTCAGCCTATTCAGTCTCTCCCTATACTTCAAACCCTCTAGTCCCAGCAACATCCTTGTGAATCTTTTCTGCACCCTTTCAACAACACCATTCCTATAGCAGGGAGTCCGGAACGGAATGCAGTATTCCAAAAGTGGCCTCAACAATGTCCTGTACAGCCACAACATGGCAAGCCAAATCTATGTTCAATGTCCTGATTAATAAAGGCAAGCATATCAAATGCCACCTTCATCATCCTGTCTACCTGCAGCTCCACTTTCAAGGAAAGGTGCACTGCACCTCTTGATCTCTTTGTTCCCCAGGTCCCTACCATTAACTATATAAATCCGGTCCTCGTTTGCCTTACCAAAACACAACACCTCACATTTATCTAAATTAAACTCCAGCTGCCGTGCCTCAGCCCATTGGCCCATCTGATCAAGGTCCTGTTGTACTTTGGAGATAATCTTCTTGACTGTCCACTACACTGCCTATTTTGGTGTCATCTATAAACTTAGTGACCATTCCTCCTATAATCATATCATAAATGACAAAAAGCAGTGGACCAAGCAGGATCCTTGTGGCATACCACTGTTCATAGGCCTCTAGTCCAAAAAAAGCCCTCCACCACCACCACCACTCTCTGTCTCCTACCTTCAAACCAATTTTGTATCTAATTGGCTAGCTCCCCCTGGATCCCATGTGATCTAACCTTACTAAACAGTCCATTGTATGGAACCTTGTCAAGCGTTTTGCTGGGGTCCATACAGATGATGTTTGCCAATCTGTCTTCATCAATCTTCTTTGTCACTTCTTCAAAAAACTCAATCAAATTAGTTAGTCATGATTTCCCACACACAAAGCCATGCTGGCTACCTCTAATCAGTCCTTGCCTTTCCAAATGCTCACAAGTCCATCCCTCAGAAACCCGCCCAACGACTTACTCACCACTGACAGAAGGCTATAGTTACCTGGCATTCCCTTACAGCCTTTCTTAAATATAGACACCCATATCAGTCAGTCTCCAGTCTTCTGGCACCTCACCCGTGGTTATTGATGACACAAATATCTCAGCAAGGGGCCTAGCAATCTTTTCCCAGCTTCCCATAAAGTTCTGGAAAACAGATGATCAGGTCTCTGGGATTTACCTAATTCCTTTGAAATCACATCATATTGTAAATGAGGACAGTTCTTTCAAGAGGTTTACTGGGCAATTATGAAAATGGTTACGCCTGTATTTAGCTGTTATTAAGTCAGTCATTAAGTATATAATACACAAAACACATACATTCTGAGTATTCAAATTGATTTCCAATTCAATTCTTATTACAGGACAGACTACCTGGCGATACCTTCTGGAAACAAAGAGAATCACTCCACGGTTCCTGTGGAGGAGTAGGAATGTATTCAGTTTTGACAGTGGATAACTTGGTAAGAACATAATATGAGGCTGGTAACAAGGAGTTTTTTTTAAACAAAAAAGAATTTAATGCTGAAAAGCAAGAAGCATGAAGAACAATCCATAACATACAAGCTTTTAGCAGTATACTTTGAGGGGAACGCTAGAGAATTTAAAAAATCTAAATGCTTTATTTACTTCATCTGGCGATTATTTAATTTCTGTCAAAAGCAGATCAGGGATTCGGATATACATAGCAGACGCTGTTTGTTGAGCAGCCGGCATTCAAAATGATCCCATACACCTATTATTAGGCTCTGTTAGTTTATATGTTCAACTTAGATTCACACATAAGCAAATTCCTTCTGATTAAAGGTGAGTTTATTTTTTGATAAATTGAATGCACTTTTAATTAAATTTGCTCATGGGATGTGCTGTTGCTGGCTGGGTCAGCATTAATTACACATCCCTAGTTGCAATTAACTCCACTTAGGTATTGTTGATGCGATGCTCGACAACTTAAAAGATGCCCAAAAGAAACAACATTTCAAAAGTATGTATGTAGAATAAGTAAAGTTCAAATATTTCATTGCGCATCATGATGTCAGATTCCTTCTAGATCTGAATAGCATCTGGTTACAAGCTGATTAATGTTAGACATTTCCTGACCTTCTCTTAGAAGTTTACATATCTCAAATTAGTCCAGGAGCAGATGACAAGTGCAAATTTTATATAGTCTACTGGAAGAAATTAGCTTGAAAAGTGCTTTTTCCTTGCTCCACATTTTGTTGCATTCATATTCAATCTAAATCATGTCCAACATCAAAGCCTTCATGATACAGAAATACCAATCATGGCAAAAAATGTACTGTTACCTGTGAATAATTTTTTAAAAAGTAACTGCACATGTAATAAATCTTTCTAGAAGTGACAGCATCTCCCATTCCCTGGACCTCATTCTGAACAGCCTTCACCAGGTTTTCAATATCCAAACTCTGAACTATATTGACCTTTCCCCCAACACCTTCAGTAAGAAATCATTTTATATCAGAGAAAGGTAATTTCTATTAGGATGTAATCTTGATGGTTCCAAAATACATCTTAGATTTTTAAAATCAGACAAGTACAAAAATTATAATTCCAATGCTTACAGTGTCACTTTATTTCACAAGCACCAATGAGCATCCACTCCTAAACATGCCTTGTATTGATTTAATATATGAACAAGAAGTGGAACGGGGCCAGATTTCCACATGAGGTAATCAGTTACAATTTCACTGGTGTAACAATATTTCTAGGATATGCACCATTTTTTAAATTTAATTGGTCTTTTTCTTAGGGTAGCAGAGTGAAACACTTGTTTTGTTTGTCAGATCCATAAAACAATCGGGGTATAGTGAGAAAATACATTGATAACATAATACAGAGGAACCTCGATTATCCAAATGAGATGGGTGGGCCCTATTTCGTTAGGATAATTGATTATTCGGTTAATTGATTCAATGCCTGTCCCCTGGAACTCAGAGTTTTCTGAAGTTTCCTTTTTCCTCATTCTGCCTGCCTTGCTTCCTCTGTCTCAGGGTTTGTTTCTGAGCAGACACACGTTTGAGTGTAACGGGTCTGCAACATTGCTGAAGCATCCTCACCAGCATCCCACCCCCATCAATTCAATCAGATTGACACAGCCAGCACTTGCTTAAGTTCAGGAACCTAGGCAGTAGCACACTGTGCGCGAGCCTCCACCCATGCCCTCGAACTCCGTCCAACCCTGCTCCCCGTTCTGCCCCCAACCCTGCCCCCCACACCATTAGCCCCTTTGAGCCCCCATCTGCCTCCGTCCCTTCCCCCTCTCCGAAGCAGCCAGACTGGACACCAACAGCAAGATTGCTGCTGCATTTGGGAGGTGAGTCTCAAAATAGCGCATATCCACACAACTTTTTGACAAGTTCCACTTTTGCCCTGTACAGTACAATGTTGGATAGATTATCTGGGGAAAGGGGGGTTTAGGGTACCCTCCTGTGTAGAACTCCAGAAAAGTGTGGGACGGTGGGAGGTCAGTCATTTGGAGATGATGTCTGGGCTCCCATCGAAGTCCAGGACTATTCTCAGCAGCATTTCAGGAAGCAGACTTCATTTTTAATCATTGCAAACAAAAGATACGATCAGTGTTGAAACACCTCTTTGATGTAATGGTTCCACCAGGGCCTTGAGCTCGTCTTCTGATTATCCAAAATTCGGATAATTGATATTTGGATAATTGTGATTCCTCTGACACATCTGTACTAGCTAGTTAAACATAGACAAGCATTTCTAAAGTGCACAACTAGTCTGTCTGTGCTACAACCCTGGTGTCTTTTCAACATTGTTTTCTGTTGTTCAGCTATTACTGGTAAACGCAGAAAAGAAACACTATCAAACTGTAGTACCAGTTTTCATGCAGTATTAGCAAAAGAACCAAAATCAATGTTCTGAATACTTCATGATAAATCACCATAAATATATATAAAACAAAACCAAAAATTGAAATGGACTTTGAGTCGAATGTCTCAGAATAGTTAAGATAATCAGTTGCAGAAAACAAAATGCTTTTTTAAATAGAATTGTTTTAGACCAATAATTCCTAATTTTATATTTTAATCAATGAACATCAAATACCTATGCCAATTATAAATGCATTTCTCTTCATTTACAAAATATCAAATACAATATGAAAATTGTGGAAAAGTTGCTTCCTCTATTTTAGACCAGTTATATTTGTGATTAATAGAATTTTCCACTTTTAACTAAGGGAAAAATCCAAATATCAAAAAGTCTTGGTTAGTACACATAAGTGAAAAATTAGGCAATAATGTTTGTTGTGGCGCCATAGTCTTACCAGACCACAGGGACCACTCTCTGATTAGAGAGAGAAGTGACTGATGGTGACTTAACCTGAGGGCCAAGAGAAGAAAGTGAGGTCTGCAGATGCTGGAATATCAGAGCTGAAAATGTGTTGCTGGAAAAGCGCAGCAGGTCAGGCAGCATCCAAGGAGCAGGAGATTCGACGTTTCAGGCATAAGCCGTTCTTCAGGATTCCTGAAGAAGGTCTTATGCCCGAAACGTCGAATCTCCTGTTCCTTGGATGCTGCCTGACCTGCTGCGCTTAACCTGAGGGCCATCGGACTTCAGGCAAGGGGAGAGGTTGAGAAGGAGAGTCCTTCATGGTAACCTCAAACCAGCGATGGGAACTGAACCCATACTGTTGGCACCACACTGCTCTGTAAACCGACAAGCCAGCCAACTAAGCTAAACCAAGGCAATAATGCTGTGTACATCAAGTAGAAATAATTAAAAACTTTCATCTCAAAAAAAGGCTAAGCTAACCCATTGTTTTAGGATGCATTCTCTTAACTAATGATCATGCTACAAACCTATCAAAATATGAGTCAGTCAGCTTGCCTTACATTCGTGGTGCCTGGATGAAATCTGGTCAGATGCTCCAACACTTCCCCCACCCCCTAAGCCCCTACCTGAGGCCATACAGAATTATGGGTGAATTAAAAAACAATTACAAAAGAAACTCAAGGTCAAACAAGATTAAAAATCTGGAAATTCCTCTCTGATGATTGTGTAGGTAGTCAGAACAAGTTGGGGAGACATTTGCAGTTGTTGATATTTTTTCAGTTAATCTTGTTTAAAAAGGAGTCAGAAATAAGTAATTAATAGGGATAAATCACAAATGTTAACATTTTCACATCACTGTTTTAAAATTAAACAGAAATGCTGATGTATATTGGTTCCTGTTTAGACAAAACCACACATTTAAATTTCTCATCGTTCTCTCAGCCCAATCATTATCCGAGATCTTTGCACTTCTTGGACAGCCTCTATTTTAATCCCAATTCCAATGGTGCCCAACCTTTCTGCTGCCAATTAAGGCATAAAATTTGGAATTCTCTTCCGAAACCTACTTATCTCTCAGCTTCACATTCTTCTTTTATGGTAGTCCTTAAAGTCTACCTCTTTGACCAAGTGTTTTGTCATCTGTCCTAATATGATAAAGACGTTCAATGTTAAATGTTTTTTGTTAAATGTTTCGGGAAGTTTTATTACTTTAATGGTTTGTAAAAATATAAGCTGTCATTCTTGTGCACCCAGTGGATTTCATCCAGGGAATTACAATATTTTTTCCACAGTTTTCTTGTGATGAAATAAGTGATAGAATATAGGCTTGGCATCTTGTTCATATTATTTCTCTTTTCAGAGTCAATGACTGACTTTCCTTTGTTTAGGTTCTGCAATCCCCAGGATGATCAGCCACTAGCATTGTGATGGACTGAGTTGTTGAAAAGCAGAGAAAACCATGAAGCCTTTGGCTTTGAATCCATGCAGCATTCATTATTTTGCTTATAATTAACAAATCAGAAGAAATTTATCACCTGGACTCAGAAAATTTCCCTTTGTTTACTTTACAGAGGATTCTTTATGTGCAATTTTGGAAGTTTTATCTTTTGATTACTCAATCTCCAAATTTAATGTCTGACTTTATTTTCACATGCACTGTTTTTGCAAATTTATTTCTTACCTGATCACATGCATATGAAGATGATTTCAATTGGAGTGCAGATTCACTGAAATTCTGATTGTTTTTCTGAGTTCTCTTAGCCTTTTCTATTCACACAATGGATAAATAATTTTAATTTGTTCACAAGAGATTGCAACATGTGCTCTTTACATTATTTGCTGCAGTAAATTGTATGCATCTGATCATATTTGACGATAGATTGCTCAGAGATCTGGAATATTTCAAGTATCATACAATTGACCAAGGAGCAAGGGGGTTGTGTTACTTGTGAACAGCTGAAAGCCAGCTCTGCTTTTCCTCGACCTTCTAAGTAATTCTGAGGCCTATTCTTGACCACTATTGTACCGTCAATACAACTTTTGTAGTGAAGTGTTAAAAGGAAATAGTTATTGAAAAATGCTATAATAAGAGTTAGTGTCAGTTGTTCGTGTATAGTGTTTCGACATGTTGCTAATCAAGTATTATTTGTGTGCATATTTCAAATTGTTCATGTAGAAATCACATTGATAATTGTGATGACTGCATGATTTGTTCTATTTTATGAGCTACAACAGTACGTCCAATTGTGACATTTCCTTAAATAGGACAAGTCTTAGCATCGTCAGCAGATGAATGAGAGAATTGAAAACAACTGACACAGCAACACTCCAGTAAGCAACAGTTAAAAACAGAAGACATACAGAAACTAGAAGTGAGATTCATTTTATTCAACTGATTCCATACTGTCAATTCTCCACATCAGCCTGGTAGTTGGAGAACTTGTCACTTTGTTGTGAATTAAGAAACTGACTCTTATTGAACCAATTCAGAACTGCTAAGGATTCATAATTGTAACATCAGACCAATTAGATCTTTGTCCTTGAATTCGATACATAGAGCTTTTAGGCTCCAACTTACTTATTACATGGATGACATTAACCCATCAATTTTTCTCTCTCATAGCCTTTTTCTAATATTAGGAATAATTTAAACAAGTTGAGGCAATTTTCAAAATGTTAAGCACAATTCTTGTTTTTTTTTGTTATCTTTATTTATTCAGTCACAATGGATTTAGAGATGCATTCATTCAAGGTGGATGATGTATGCAAAGCATACCTGATTTTCAAAGGATTGTTCAATCACAGAAGTGTCACATATTAGAACAAATTTTAAAGAACACTGGAATAACTTTAAATGACATTTAAGAACAGCATGCCATTCCAAACCCCAAAATTAACTTGGAGGCAATGCAAGATGCCTTGTCTGATTTGTGACAGCAAAAATTATATTTCAATTAAATTCAAAGACAGTTAATCTCATTATGCTTAAAGGCAGCAGGAGTTTTACAATTTCTTTATTGGACTTGCAGTACTCATTAATAAGAGATGTCTACTAAATAACGGACAGCAATGTCAGTGCAGATAAGTGTTGAGAATTGTTACGCATAAAATCTCTGATCAGATTTTGGTACTGTAAAATCGTCCACTGCTGTTTGCCTACCATCATTTGCATAGTCCCTCACATGATTCAGTGTCAAATAAAGAGATTCAAAGTTTTATTTTAATCCAGATAATTTTACAATTCCTAACATCAAAATAAACAAGGATATCTTTTACAAGATGCATGATTTTTTTTTCTGTATTTCAGAAACTTTCCGTGTATTTTATCCAAAATCAGAAGATTATTATAAATCTTGATACAATACAACATAATCATGATTTGGACAACTTGAAGGTTATTTCAGTTTTGATAGTAAACTGCTAAATCTGAAACTAACTTACCCATCAACAAGTCTTACGAACAATACTCAAACAAGGTATTGAGTGCAATACATCTTGCACTTTAAAAAGAAATCATATTGTCAGCTGTAACAAAGTGTTTCAGAGTCAATTGAGATATAGGTAAATAATAAAAGCTGTGCAAAAATGTTGAATCCAATCAAACCATTGTAATTCAGATGCACTGATTTTACTTAGCCTGCATTAATAAGAACATTAGACATTTCCCAAATCAAGATTAAGCAAGCTGACATAAGATTATTTTAAAATTTGTTCACCTTTAAACATTAATGCTATTTAATAATTAAATGTGTAAATTATACTGACACTTAAGTAAAAACAAAGATATACTTTAATAATTATCTTCTTGAAATCTATACGTTCCAAGGGATTCCTCCTCTTCAACTGAATGCTATAGTTAAATTAAACTTAGACTAGATTAATTTGTAGATTTATTTAGACTTTTACAATGAAGAAAATCGGATTGCTTTTACTCATTTCTCCCTGAAACCTATTGATAAGGTTTATTTCAAAGTTTTTGTTTTACACATAGCTTTAACAGATGTTGTATTAGCAAAAAAAGTACTTTAAAAAATGGCATAAGATAGGCTGTCTGAAAATAAACTAAATGGTTTAGATAAATATCACATTTTAGAATTAGATGCATATTAGAAGACATAATTGATATTTTGTATTTTAAAGTTGTACAACATGGTGAAACGTACATTGGAGTTGATTTTCAATTAGATTCTTGGCTTACTTGCAGAGATTTGATCAAACTTCACAAATACAGCAAGGAGGGAAAGGACAACAGCCCAGGTATTCTTCCCCTGCTCAAGTTTATCTTATGGTTGTTCTTGCCAAAGAGTATGCTCCTTCTGGAGTAATCACAAAAAAAAAATCAGAAATAGGCTATTCAATATAATCCTGCTTGGTCCTCTAATTCAACCTTTCCCAATACAAACTTGATGCCTTGAGTGTCTACAACTCTCCCTCGTTTTTTTTTCTTAAATATATTCAGTGATATAGCCTCCACAGTCTTATGTATTAGAGAATTCCAAAGGTTTACCACCCCGAGAGTGAAAACATCTCTCATTGCAGTCCGAAATGATCCACTCTGTATCAAAAGACCATGACTGTGTTAGATAGTGGGCCATATGCTGAGCCTTTCCAGCTTGCCACTCAATGTCAAGAGCCTGGATCTGAAGGATAGTATGAACTATGGAATTGCAAAATATAGCAGCAAACAAAGCAAGTAACACAATTCATTCAAGAACATAATTTTGTGGAAGTCTTGGCATTAGTTCGGACAAGAAAATTCAATTTAACCTTTATGGTCAACATTTGAAAGTGTGCTGTGTCTATTCCTGAGAACCGATATACTATAAAATACTGTTATTGTGAAACAAACCCTCAGAAATACATTTTAAATTAAACTTTTATTACTGACTTATCAGTCACACAAATATAATCCAACCTACCCCAGAGAATGAGCTAAGCATAACATTTATAGAAGGCCTCTCAACAGCTTTTAATTGAGACTAACCTTATTTTTACGTTCACTCCCATATTTAGATTCTCTGGTGACTACATTATCATTGAGTCAGCATTGCTGACAGAATGCTATAACACCTAAATGTCAACCAAAAGGAATAAAACAATTGCACCCAGCAGTACTGTATAGGCTTGACTTTACTTGTGTGAATAATTGTCATATTAATTGCTAATTTGGTGGTTCACTAAGTACATACATTCTTTGCAATGATTACCGCAGTGGGAGATACTTAGTAAACCTGAAAGTGCACATTTTTGTCAGGTTCTTTAGAAGGCAAATGTAACAGCATTCTAATTTTAGGTCCCTTTTGCTGCCTAAACAGCAAGTTGCTGCTCCAAACCCTGGACTGAAACTGAATTTTACTGAAATCATCTTTTTGAGGCTTTCCTTACAGCCCTCTTCCCATAGCACCCTAATCTTCCAAACGATCAACTACAGCTTCAGATCCGAGACAGATATTTTTGTAAGCGAATATGGTTGGATGCTAGCTATATACTGTTCATTGCATTGGAATAAAAAAAGCAAATTCCTTTAACGTGAGCTCAGGAAAATTATTATTGGCCATCTCATTGAACAATGGAGAAATAACTCCATGGTGATACCATTTGAGGGTTTTTCAAGTATCGTGGCTCAGTTGTTTTGACAGTAGGTAAATCAAATATTGGGAGTTCTCTAATGAAGAAGTGATACTGAAGTGAGATGTGTGGTTAGAAGAATATCACAGATGTAATTCATTTTTTTAAGGCATTGTTCTAAGAGTATTTTAAAATTCCATATTACTTCATGAAAATGGTGGATCCATTGGTGACAAGACTGCCAATTGAGAGATGTGGTAATATCAACCATTCTGCTTTAATTTTGTAGGAGATGCTGGAATAAATCCCGTCACCCAGCTAATTACAGACCCATGCAGTTACGTCAACTTGTGATCCATTATTGGTAGTGACTTAATTGGGGAACAGTCTGTTGCATCTTGGTTTTTGAAAGTTCTTGGAAAGTGAAATATTCCTTTGCAAATTGACTCCTCATAGAAATTGCATTTTCCTCTTGAAAAATTAGAGCTGATATCAGAAAAACCATTACGTTCCTTGAAACATTATATTTCCAGCAATTGCAGGAACCTTTGCTCTGTAAACAGCCATTTTAGAACAGCAGGCTAATGAAAATAATGATTTGGCTTCAGAAAAAAAGCAAAATCAGCCAGTACTGCATCAGTCACAGTACAATTCCTCATTGCATTAAACAATTACCAAAATAGTAGTATCCAATAAAACAAAAAATGGCTTTCAAGAAGGGTCACATTGAATTAAAGTATACTGATATCAGAAGGACTCAGCAGATCCACACTCTTTATAAAATGCTCTGCATCTCAGATGATGCCAACAGAACTCTACAGATTTTGACTACAAGTAGATCTCTCTTACCATCGATCATTTACGCACCAGAAATTAAAACAATAGTGTTTTGGCTAAACAGGTTTGAGGCTAACCATGCAATAAAAAAAGAGGAAAGCATTTTTTTGCCCATCTTTTATACACCTCACTTTGAGAATCAAAACATTCATTTAAATTGATGTCAACAATTTCATTTTCAGTTTATTTTGACATTGATTGTTTCAAATGCTGATTTATAAGCACTAAGAGTTTGGTCAGTAAGCTATCAACTATTAAATTGGGACTTTACTGTTTAGAAATTGACTACACTGGAAGAGATAAGCATTCAACGGAGGATTTCCAGCGAAGGTTTTTATAAAACATCTGTGAAAGTCACTTTTTTCAAGACAATACTGAAAATCAATCAGGACATTTTATTGGTGGATATAAAAAATCTACTTCTCTTCCCCCTCTCGCACAGGAAGTTGGGACCTGGCTCATTTTTAGAAGTTGTGTGTTTTGTTTGCATGGGATTGTGTTATGTGGGATCTAATATTGTTGTGACAGTCTTTCACAAGACTTGGTGCTGGCGCATCCCAAAAGCTGTAACTTATTTCTAAAACTGGTGTCCCAGCCAGAGGATTCATACAAGACCATAGCATACAATGCCGGTCTGGGAATTATTACAATGTTCAAGAGATAGGTCAATGTAAATGGCAAGATTTTCTTCTGTGTGAGGCAAAATTAACTTGACCTAAAGGTAACAAAGAAGCACTTTTGAAAAAAAAACTCCCTGGCCAGTAGAACAATGAGGTAATTGATGTTAGTGCTAGAGATAATTTGTGTTGTGTGACAAATGTTTGTATCCAAATAGATCATTTTCTCTAATTTGATTAATTTATGATCTATGTGCTGACACCGGTCTACCATGGCTGTGGGTCCAAGGGTAGATAAGGTGAATTTCATTGGGTCGTCTATAGAAAACCAAAATGACCTATGAAATAGAAGTCGGCTCACAGAAAGTTTTTAATTACAAGTTTCCACCACCTGACACCATTTTAAATGAGGAGTCCTTCTTAGGTGAAGATTGATTAGGAACCAGTAATGTTATCACATTGATACATTAGGACATGAAACTGGAGCTTGATCAGTTTATAACCAACAGTAGCTATTTTGAAGTACCATGTGGCATTTACATGTATATAGTGGTTGGCAGCAGCAATCTCGTTCCATTTTCACTGACAATGTTAGACATCATTGTGCCTATTGAGAGCCAGTTTCATGCAAGATAATCCCTCAGTCACAAAGATTAAAGGATTAATAATTGTAACATGTTTTATGATATGATTCTGACTGCTTTCACCTGGAGTGAATTTCCCTAAATGTGCTGCGTACTTAAAATATGAATTTCTGTCATACTAATCAAGGGTTATGCTAATTACATTGAGTCGCTATTTAACTTGTTAACAAGTCTATGATGTAAATTGCTCCTTGTTGTCATAAGTCTTGATTCCTCACGTGCTTTGGTATACTGTAGATAAAACAAATGTTTTGTAATATGAAAGTGAAGGTGTTGAATTAGAGCTGCAAACCTGCTCAAATGATTTTAATATGGATAACAAAAAAATGACATTATTAAACTACAAATTGTACAATAGAAAATAGTGTGTGAATTTTAGATACAGAGTTATTTACAGAAATATTAATCGTGAAGATATGACTGAAAAGCAATTGATTTAAATCCCATCGTACTCACCAGGCAATTCAGAGTAAGGAGTGCAAAGTAGATTAATTAGTTTAATTATAAAAGCCTGACTTTCTTTATGAGGTTTCTAATTCCTATATTATAAAATTTTAAAATAGTAACCCTGACTTTTTCAGGCTCTATTTCATGTGGAGTTCCGAGATATTCACAACAGTTTTTACAAAACACAAGCTGCCTGGTTCCTGAAAGCCTTCATTATTGAGGTGGAGTTTGTATTGTGAAATCCAGATTAGATTAGAATTGATGTAATCAATCGAATTCACCTGGATTCTACCCCACCTACAAATCAGATTCAGAACATGGGAAGTCTCCAAAACAATTCATAGGCCCCTATGAAAGTTTTCTGGAATAGTGTCCTCTCCAAAGACTTCAGGATGCCAACAGAAGAATATTTAATTGTGTCAGCTGTACAAAATTTAAGTGTCAATGAATGGACACTTGTAATATTTGAAATAACATGCTGCAGACCTTTTTAATTCTTGATTTGTTGTGTGCTATACTATCCAAATGTGATTGTTCTGAAATATTACTGAGACTGCTCATAGCAGCAAGGTATATGACTGCTTCACTGTTCTATTCTCTATTCCTGCCATGATCAAACTTGCATTCAATTGCACCTGTGATTGCCAGAGTGGCTCATAAATGCAGTAATGATACACAAACATTTTAGAATGAGCCTTTCACTGGTCTATAGCTTTTCTGCATTTTTGTGGATTGTATATGCAAGAAAATGTTGTACAGAGTAATGGATACAACTCGGGACCAATTCCTTTTCATAAGTGCATTTTTAATTGAATTTTAATGCAAGTATGAGTTGATCAAACACCTGCTGAGAAATAGTGTCTGTGGTCATTATTATAAGCATTTGAGAATCATATACAGTTGAAGAGAAATTATTGGAAGCAGGCTTATATCAAATTCAGAATTATCTGTCTGCTTAAACAATATGCTTTGTTGATATTTTAAGGGAATGATTTTTATTTGACATGCAAGTATGTGAGTAGGCATGAAAGCGAGCAACTAGTAAGGGGATTAGATAATTTATTAAATAACAACCAATTGGTACTGGATCATTATTGATTCAAAGACTGCACTTTTACAATTTTTCGACTCTGGCTGGTGAGTATTATACTTACCATGATCCTGGCATTTTGCTGTTTTTTGGATTCTCTGTATGGTCACAGTTAATACTGATGTACACAGGATATATTGTGCTATGTGTTTATATTGTGTTTTCCAGTGAAATAAATGTCTTTACAACTTTAAAGGATAATTGTGTTTCATAAAGGTTTTGGGGGGAGGAGTTTGGCTTTAAAAAAACATTCTTTGTGCAAGTTTCAATCAGTTGAGGTCTGAAAGTCAAATTGAATATCCAGTAGAAATCCACACTTAGCAGGCTTGTGAGAATCTCCATAAAACTAGTGGAGAAGGGGCAAGTGCTGGCCCTGTTCTGCCCAAGTTCTTCTGCAACCTCCAATGGAACATTTCAATGCTGTTTTTTTTAAAAAAACTTTCCTGTGGAAACAGGAAAGGCAGAGTCAGTATCCCTGATTATGTAATAGCTAGGACAGTCCACTTGTATCTCAATTTCTTTGACTTGATATTCAGCTTTTGTTTGTCAGAGATGATGTGACACCACAAGATTTAATCTTTGGTTGGCCCTTGGTCTCTGGTAGACTCAATGCCTGAGTTCTGTTGCATCTGGCCCCAAAATCAACCAAGACTAATTGCAATCCTTGCAGCCATAAATTATTTGAAATTTTTCTGAAAATACATTTCCGCTGTAGCTCTCTGAGAAGTTTAGGTGTTGGAAGTCTTAGCTTCTCACAGCCTCTATAGCATTACAGGTGATATATGACACAGAAAAAAGGCCATTCTGCAAAACCAGTCCATGCTGACGTTTTTGCTTCACTTGAATTTCCTCCTATCTTATCTCAGCCACTCTACCATCATAACCATATATCCCTCTCTTCATCAAAGAGTTGCTGAAAAGATTCAATACGTAGCTCATCATGTAATTCTGTGCCTACACCTCTCAGAATGTGTATTTATTTTGACAACAATCTTTCTCATAACATGCAAGAACATATTATTTTAAGTCTTATTTCTTTGAGTGTGTGAATATATATTTATTGATATACAAAAAAAAACAAGATTGATTAAGATACTCCAGAAAAATAATGAAAGAAACATGATACTTCAAAGAGAAATAAATGAAACAATTAATGCAGAGTTGGAGTAAGTAATATTAGGAAAGATACCTAAAATTTGGCCAAAGAGTTAAATCTCAAATATGATTTTACAGGATGAAGAGGGGTAGGAGCAGACATAGAATGGCTTAGATAGCTGAAAAAATAGCCATCATTCAGGAAGGAATGGCAATTAAGGTACTGAAAAAATGTTTCGATCAAATTCCACCTGAGCCACTGCATCACTTCTATCCAAACAAACAGGAAAAATGGGTTTAGTGAGTTTAACTGAATGGGTCAGGTAACAGATTAATTATACTGTGAGGAAAAATGTGAAACGACCTACTTTGGTAGGAAGAATAGAAAATCAGATTTCTTTTTAAAATGTGATAGATGAGCAGATGTTGTTATTCAGAAGAAATTGAACATGAATCACAGAAAGTTAGTGTGCAGGTACACCAACAAGCAGGAAGAGTAATGGTTTACTATCCTTTATTGCCAAGAGGTTGGAATAAAAGTGTAAGTTTTGCTTCAATTATTCAAGGTTTTAATGTGACACCACCTAAACAATTGAGAGTTGCTTTGGTTTACTCTCTTATGGAAGTATATTATTTGCCTTAGGAGGAGTGCAATAAAATTCTCTAGATTGGTTCTTGTGTGAGGGTTGATGTATGAGCAGAATTTATGTCGACTAGGTTAACATTCCCTGGAGTTAGAAAAGGACCAGATCTTATTAAAACACTTAACGTTCTTAGAGGCTCGTGGAAGGATGTCATGAGGCTGTTTCCCTTGATTTTTCAAATATCAGAATAAGGAGTCGGACATATCAGCTTGAGATAAGAAGTAATTTCTTCACTCGGTGTTGCAAACCTTTTAAAGTTCTCTTCTTCAGAGGCCTATGTATGCATAATCGCCGAGTACATTCCAGAATTCATCAGTAGATTTTAGGACATGAGCCGAATTAAGGAATGGGGAGAGAGGGCATGAAAATAGAGTTGGAGAAGATGATCAACTCAAGGGGAATAATGCCGAATTACTGTTCTTAATCCTAATTTTTTATGATACGGTTGTAATATCTCACCCAAAAGACTGTCTTCAACTGTGCAGCATTCCACATAACTGTATTGGACTGTCAACTTGTATTTATAGATTAAGCACTGAATTATGGTTTAGATCAAAGCCTTTGCCACTTGAGTCAAGAGTGCCTCAAAAGGAACATCTGACCGGAATTTGTTTTCAAGTCTAAAATATCAAAACAAACTCAAGCACAAGCAACTCAACATTTTCTGAGGTAACTTTACCAAATAACACACTAATTGAAGCTGAATGAGTTGTTTATTTAGATATGACAGTATGTAGTGCGTGAGACAAGTAGAACTTTGTGTAACAATTTTGACATTCAGTTGTTTCGTTTTGCATTTTGTTGTACAAGATTACACTTCTTCTATTCATGTTTCTTTCAAAAAACAAGAAAGCACTGAACCAAAAATAATAAGTTGCAAACCCTGGAAAGATTGTACAAGTACTTAGGTTTAAAGGGACATTTTGCTCAAAAATCGTGACTTTTAGTTTCAAAGTTAAAGCTAAATATTTCCATAAATTCCCCATGAAAAAATCTTGAAGTCAGAAATAAAAATAAATATTGCTCAGAAAACATGGCAAATTCTAATGTGTTCTTTGAGTTTTATGAGCAATTTTTATTTTATTCTTGTGAAGTACCTGAAGAGAAGACAAAGGTTAAATCAAATACGTCCAATAAGAAGAACAGGCAGGGTCAGGTTAATTAACATGGTGGGATAACGGTTTGAAGTATATTTATTTTAATACAAGTAATGTAACAGATAAGGCAAACAAGATTAGAGTTTGGATTAGTACATGGGGTTACAATCTGGTAATTATTACAGAAATTCAGTTGAGAGAAGGGCAGGACTGGCAACCTCATTGTTCCAGGATATAGCCGTTTATAGTGAGATACAGGGGGATGCAAAACGGGTGCAGCAGTTGCATTATTAATTAATCAGAACAACAGAGCTGTACAAAGAGAGGACATTTTTGAGGGCTTATCTAGTGAGCCCAAATGGGTAAAATTGAGGAATAAGAAAGATGCAATCGCTATGATGGGGTTAGACTATAGGTCCCTCCAATAGCCAGCAGGAGATAGACAATAGACTTTTTAGCAGCTCACGGAAAAAAATGTAAAAACAGAGTTGTTGTAGTAGGTGATTTTAACTTCCTGAGATTCCCTTTGTGTGAGGGGCTGAGGTAGGACAACATTTGCTAGGTGTATTCAGGAAGGTTTCTTGAAAACATATGTAGACAATCCAACTAGGAAAGGACTGGGTTAGAACTTGGGTTGGAATGAGCCAAGCCAGGTAATCAATATTTCAGTGGTGGGAATATTTTGGGAACAATGATCACAACTCCATACGTTTCAAGACAGTTATGGATATGGGTAAGACTGGTTTGGAGGTGGAAGTGCTAAATTGGGGAAAGGTTAATTACAACACTATTAGACAACAACTGGAGAAATTAATTTGGGGAAGGTTGATGAGGGTAAATCCACATCTGACATGTAGGAGTCTTTTGAAGGCCAACTGATCAGAGTTCAGGACCAGCATCTTCCTGTGAGGATGAAATATAAGGATGGCAAGATTTGGGAACCTTGGATGACAAAAAGTGTTGAATGTTTAGTCAACAAAGATAAAAAAATGTAAAGGTTTAGGAAACTGAAATCAAACAAGGAGTATAAGGAAGCAGAAAAGAATTTAAACAAGAATTTAGGATGGCTTGAATGAGTTCTTGGTAAGTCAGATTAAGGAGAATCCTAAAACATTTTACAGATTCATTAGGAATAAGTAGGTAACGAGGGAAAGGGTACGTCCATTCAAGGACAGAGAAGGGAATTTATGCGTGAAGCCAGAGGAAGTGGGTGAGGTCCTCAGTGATTACTTTGCATCAGTATTCACCAAGGAGAAGGACATGGATAATGATAAGCTTAGAAATATGTATATTGATATTCTAGGGCCTATCAATATTAAGGAGGAAGTTGTGTTGTATATCTTGAAAAATATGATGCTGTAAAAACACAGCAGGCCAGGCAGCATCCGAGGAGCAGGAGAATTGACGTTTCGGGCATAAGCCCTTCTTCAGGAATGAGGCAGGCGGGCTGAGACAAAAGGTAGGGGGAGAGGATTTGGGGGAGGGGCGCTGGGAATATGTTAGGTGGAAGGGGGTGAAGGTGCGGGTGATAGGCCAGAGAGGGGGTGGGGGCGGAGAGGTTGGGAAGAAGATTGCAGGTCAAGAGGGCAGTGCTGAATCTGGGGGATGGGACTGAGATAAGGTGGGGGGAGGGGAAATGAGGAAGCTGGAGAAATCTACATTCATCCCATGTGGTTGGAGGGTTCCTAGGCGGAAGATGCGCTCTTCCTCCAGGCGTCATGTGGTCAGGGTCTGGCGATGGAGGAGGCCAAGGACCTGCATGTCCTTGGCGGAGTGGGAGGGGGATTTAAAGTGTTCATCCACGGGGCGGTTGGGTTGGTTGGTGCGGGTGTCCCAGAGGTATTCTCTGAAATGTTCTACTAGTAGGCGGCCTGTCTCCCCAATGTAGAGGAGACTACATCGGGTGCAGCGGATACGGTAAATGATGTGTGTGGAGGTGCAGGTGAATTTGCGATGGATATGGGAGGATCCATTGGGGCCTTAGAGGGAGGTGTGGGCGCAGGTTTTGCACTTCCTGCAGTTGCAGGGGAAGGTGCCGGGAGTGGAGGTTGGGTTGGTGGGGGGGTATGGACCTGACGAGGGAGTCACGGAGGGATGGTCTCTCCGGAACGCTGATAGGGGTGGGGAGGGAAATATATCCCTGGTGGTGGGGTCTGTTTGGAGGTGGCGGAAATATGATGTATCCGGAGGTTGGTGGGGTGGAAGGTGAGGACCAGTGGGGTTCTGTCCTGGTGGTGATTGGAGGGGCGGGGTTCAAGGGCAGAGGTGCGGGAAGTAAAGGAGATGCAGTGGAGAGCATCGTCGACCATGTCTGAGGTGAAATTGCGATCTTTGAAGAAGGAGGCCATTTGGATTGTTCGGTATTGGAATCTGTCCTCCTGGGAGTAGATGCGGCGGCGGCAAAGCAATTGGGAATATGGAATGGCGTTTTTACAGGGGACAGGGTGGGAGGAGGTGTAATCTAGGTAGCTGTGGGAGTCTGTCGGTTTGTAGTAAGTGTCTGTGTTGAGTCGGTTGCCCGAGATAGAAATGGAGAGGTCTAGGAAGGGGAGGGAGGAGTCTGAGGCAGTCCAGGTAAAATTTGAGGTCGGGGTGGAATGTGTTAGTAAAGTGGATGAACTGTTCAACCTCCTCGTGGAGGCACTACTTGAGGTAGTGCCGATACAATAATCGCTGTAGCAGAGAAAAAGGTGCGCGATGGTGCAATTGTAGCTGCGGTACTGGTTGGGTCGGCGGGAGAGGAAGAAGCGGAGGGCTTGGAGGCCTTTGTGATGGGGGATGGAAGTGTATAGGGACTGGATGTCCATCGTGAAGATAAGGCGTTGGGAGCCAGGGAAACGAGAATCATGGAGGTGTAGGATAATGTCCTGAACGTAGGTGGAGAGTTCTTGGACCAACCTGTACCCTTCAACTGACATCCTCCTTCGACTGACTGAACTGGTCCTCACTCTTAACTTCTCCTTCCAATCCTCCCACTTCCCCCAAACCAAAGGGGTTGCCATGGGCACCCGCATGGGCCCCAGCTATGCCTGCCTCTTCATCGGATATGTGGAATAGTCTATCTCCCGCAGCTATACTGGCACAACCCCCCACCTTTTCCTCTGCTACATCGATGATTGTATAGGCGCTATCTCGTATCAAGGAGGTTGAACAGTTCATCACTTTACTAATACCTTCCACCCCGACCTCAAATTTACCTGGACCATCTCAGACTCCTCCCTCCCCTTCCTAGACCTCTCCATTTCTATCTCGGGCGATTGACTCAACACAATTATCACAAACTGACCGACTCTCACAGCTACCTAGATTACACCACCTCCCACTCTGCCCCTGTAAAAATGCCATCCTATATTCCCAATTCCTTAGCCTCCGCTGCATCTGCTCCCAGGAGGACCGATTCCACTAATGAACAACTCAAATGGCCACCTCCTTCAAAGACCGCAATTTCCTCTCCATGTGGTTGATGATGCTCTCCACCACATCTCCTCCATTTTCCGCACCTCCGCTCTTGATCCCCACCTCTCCAACTGCCACCAGGACAGATGCCCACTGGTCCTCACCTTCCACCCCACCAACCTCCGGATACATTGTACCATCCTCCGTCATTTCGGCCACCTCCAAACAGACCCTACCACCAGGGATATATTTCCCTCCCCACCCCTATCAGTGTTCCGGAGAGACCACTCCCTCTGCGACTCCCTCGTCAGGTCCACATCCCCCACCAACCCAACCTCCACTCCTGGCACCTTCCCCTGCAACCACAAGAAGTGCAAAACTTGAGCCCACACCTCCCCCCTTACTTCCCTCCAAGGCTCAATGGATCCTTCCATATCCATCGCAAATTCACCTGCACCCCCACACACATCATTTACTGTATCCGTTGCACCCGATGTGGTCTCCTCTACTTTGGGGAGACAGGCCGCCTACTTGCGGAATGTTTCAGGGAACACCTCTGGGACATCTGCACCAACCAACCCAACCGTCCCGTGGCTGAACACTTTAACTCCCCCTCCCACTCCGCCAAGGACATGCAGGTCCTTGGCCTCCTCCATCACCAGACCCTGACCACACGAAGTCTGGAGAAAGAGTGCCTCATCTTCCGCCTAGGAACCCTCCAACCACACGGGATGAATGTAGATTTCTCCAGCTTCTCATTTCCCCTACCCCCACCTTATCTCAGTCCCAACCCCTGGATTCAGCACTGCCCTCTTGACCTGCAATCTTCTTCCCGACCTCTCCGCCCCACCCCCTTCCCGGCCTATCACCCTCACCTCCTTCCACCTATCGTATTTCCAGCGCCCCTCCCCCTACCTTTTATCTCAGCCCGCCTGGCACACCAGCCTCATTCCTGAAGAAGGGCCTATGTCCGAAATGTCGATTCTCCTGCTCCTTGGATGCTGCCTGGCATGCTGTGTTTTTCCAGCATTACATTTTTCAACTCTGGTCTCCAGCATCTGCAGTCCTCACTTTCGCCTTGTATATCTTGAAGAACAGTAAGATAGACAAGTTCCCAGGGCCTGATGTGATTTATCCCAGGATACAGAATGAAGCAAAGTAGGAGATTGCTGGGATATGGACAAAGATCTTTGTGTGCTCTTTAACCACAGGCAAGGTCCCAGAAGTCTGGAGAATAGCTAAAGTTATTGGTTTGTTTAAGAAGGGTAACAGGGATAATCTAGAAAATTATAGACGAGCACGCCTGACATCTGTGGTAGGGAAATTATTGGAGAAGATTCTTCGGAAAAACATTTACTCACTTTTCAAGAAGAGTGGGCTCATTAAGGAGGATGAATATGGCTTTATATAGGGGAGATTTTGTCTCAAACTTGATTGAAGTTTTGAGAAAGATGATTGATGAGGATAGGGCAGTGGAGGTTGCCTACATGGTTTTTATAAAAACATTTGACAAGGTCTGTCATTGTAGTCTGGTCCAGAAGATTAAGTTGCAAGGAATCCGTGGTGAATTGGCAAGTTGGATACAAAGTTGGCTTGGTCATAGAAGACTAAAGGTAATTGTCGAGTGATCTTTTTTCTGGCTGGAAGTCTCTGATCAGTCGTGTTTCTCAAGGATCAGTGCTGGGACCCTTTTTATTTGTAATAAATGATTTAGATGAAAATGTAGGTGGCCTAATTAATACATTTGCAGATGATATGAAAGTTGGTGGAGCTGTGAATAGTGAGGAAGCTTATTAAAGAATTTAGCAGGATATGGATCAGTTGGAAAGGAGGGCAGAGAAAGAGCAGATAGAATTAATTTGAACAAGTGTGAATGATGTATTTTAAAAGATCAAATGCAAATGACAAGTAGACAGCAAATGGCAGGACTCTTTGGAACAATGATATACACAGGGATCATGGAGTCCAAGTCTACAGCTCCCTATAAGTGGTAACAAAGTGGAGAATGTGGTAAAGGATGTGTACAGCATTCTTGTCTTCATCAGTTGGGGCATTAAGTATAACAGTAGGCAAGTCATGTTGCAGCTGTACAAGACTAAGGGGCAATGTTTTCATGCAGAGAATGGTGTGTGTATGGAATGAGCTGCCAGAAGAAGTGGAGGAGGCTGGTAAAATTGCAAAATTTAAAAGGCATCTGGATGGGTATATGAATAGGAATGGTTTACAGGGCTATGGGCCAAGTACTGGCAAATGGAACTAAATTAGGTTAGGCTATCTGGTTGGCATGCAAAGGTTGGACCAAAGGTTCTGTTTCTGTGCTGTACATCTCTTTGACTCATTGACTTAGACTTTAGATTAAGAAGAGACTTCAGTTAGGCCACATTTGGAGTTGTGTGTGCAGCTACGGTTGCCACACTAGAGGAAGAACGTAAAGGTTTTGTAGAGGATGCAAAAGAGGATTACCAGGATCTTGTCTGGATTGAAGTGTATTAGGTATAAGGACAACTTGGACAATCTTGGATTGTTTTCACCAGAGTGTTAGAGGCTCAGGGGCAACCTGAAAGAAGTACATAAAATTATGAGATGCATGATAGGGTGCATAGTCAGAGTCTTTCTCTCAGGATGGAAATGTCAAATACTAGGGACATAGGTTCAAGGTGAGAGGAGGAAAGTTCAAAGGAGATGTGTGTGACAAGTCTTTTTTTTTACACAGAGGGTGTTAGGTGCTTGGAATGCACTGCCATGGGAGGTGATAGAAGCAGATATGCCAGCAAAGTTTCAGACGCATTTAGACAGAGATGTGACCAGACACATGAGGGATATGGACCACGTGCAGGGATTAGTTTAAAATTCGCATCATGGTCCATCCATGCTTGGAAAGAAACACCACTGGATAAAAATGTTCCAGATAGCATTTAATACTAAACATTTTGTATTTGAGATATCTAGAATTCAGGTGTTAATAGATTCCACAACTAACACATTCTTGAACAGCTCGTACAGTAGATAATGGTCATGCACAATTCTTTCTCCAGACCGTAAATTATTTGATCCAGAGCCCATTATAATGATCAATCATTTACACTACCATCAAGATAGAATTCAAACACTAGTTTCTCTTCTAAGCAAATAGTATTTAAAAAACTTTTCATGCTATTGGTCCAGTTGTAGATATTTGTTGTTTACAACATTGATGAAGTGTAAACTGTCTGACCACGCAGATTGATTCGAGTAAGTTGTGAATTGTTTTCAGCTTCTCTCAGTTTCATCTGTTTATGGAAAGTCACTTACAGCAATGTCACAATAATAAAACAGTGAAAACAATGGCAGATAGAATAAAACACCATTAATTTTGTGGAACTTAGTGTAGATACAAATCTTTTGGCCGAACTAACCACGTCTGTGCTTACATTCTCCATTTAGGTCTCCTTCCACTCCCTCTTCAGCTGTCTTTCTTTCTTCCTCAAGTGCCTATCTGTGCTGTTACCCTTAAAAATCCACTGTGACATCAAGTTCCAGCTTCACTCTCTAAGATATTGTCCTGAATTCCCTACAATATGCACACATCACAACTTTCCTTTCTTAATATATTGTGCTTTGTCCCCTCCAAGGCAGGCTTAGAAGAGGTTTCAAATAATTCTAAAATGTAAAAGTTTAAAACAAGTCATGAGATGAATACAGAGGAACCTCGATTATCCAAACGAGGTGAAACCCTGTCTCAGGGTTTGTTTCTGAGCAAAGACACAGTTATATGTAAGGGGCCTGCAGCATAGCTTAAGCCCCCCCTATCCGTGCCCCCAACCTCGGGGCAGCCAGACTGGACACCAATAGCAAGACTGCTGCTGCCTTTGGTGGAGGGAGTCTCAAAATAACACACATACAATCACACATCTTTTTGACAAATTCCATCTCTGCTCTGTACAGGACAATGTTGCAGAGATTATCTGGGGGGGGGGGGGGGGGGGCGGTTTAGGGTACACCCCTGTGTAGAACTCCAGGGAAAGTGTGGGGACAGGGAGACAGTGTGGGTGGTCAGTCATTTAGAGACGTTGCCTGGGTTCTCATTGATGTCCAGGATGTTTTTGGCAGCATTTCAGTAAGCCAAGTTCACTTTTAATCACTGTAAACAAAAGGCGCGATCAGTGTTGGAAATACGTCTTTGACGTAATGTTTTTATTGGGGCCTTGAGCTCTTCTTCGGATAAGCCGAATTCAGATAATTGAGGTTCCTCTATACACAACTAAATACTGGTGACTTTTGAGCACCACAATTTCTCACAATATGAAGAAGCATGCTGAGAGGTCTGACATAGAAAAGAAATCTGACACTCTTAATTAAAATGTTATTATAAGACATCATTGACCCATAGAATGCAACAGTACACTTGGAAGCCATTTGGTCCATAGACTCTGTGTCAGCTCTTTCAAAGTCATCAATTCAGTCCCGCTCATCTATCCTTTCCCCAGAGACTCACTTTTCTTTTCACTTTGAGTATTCATCCATTTTCCATTTGTAAATTATCATTAAATCTCCATCAACATTTTTCAGGAAATGCTTCTAGTTCAAAACTAACAAACAAAATCTTTTGAGCTACATTCCCTATATGTCAACAAGATGTCAATGTGCATTTGAAGAGATGTTTTAGAAACATTTACAAAATGATAAAGAGATCGTGTCCTATCAGTCAATTCTGCCAGTTCCATGTAAATAAAGCTTTGAATTTCTCGTGTTTCATTTCACTATCTACTCATACTATTCTGATAAAATTCCATTGACCTGAAAATAAATTAATTTATCTCTCCATAGATGTTACCTAACCAGCTGAGCAACATCCCTGTTAAACTTCATTTCAATGTGCAAGACCAGTACATTTGAATACATACTTCTTTTAATTGAGAGCATCTTACAGGGGACTTGTATGCTGTATACCTAATGGTATTTCCTAGGTTGCAATGTGCCGTTGAATATTTCCAGTATCACCAATTTTATTTCAGATTGCTGGCATTTTGCTGAGCTACCCATTTAATTTAGGAGATCTTATGGAAGTACTGCTTCAAAAGAGGAAATGGAAGATTGGAGTTCTGCCAAAAGCTGCTTATGGGGCAACTTTTTACAAACATGTGAGCATCTGACTATCTTCCATTAAAAGGGTGAAATTATGCAGTAATTTCTTTATTGCTGATTTCTGACTTGCAGCAATTCAGTTCCAACCATTTACGAATTGAATCGGGTTCTGGACCTCATCAGTGTCATTTAAGAGTCTTTGGGGAGGCACAGTCCATCCACGATGGCATATCATTTCAATGTGGTGTAAAGTTGGATTCCAAAATGCTTGCAATATCAATTTACCTTATACATTGAAGGAGAGTTTTCTTTTCACAAGTTTTAACAGCACTGATTCTGGTGCAAAAACATTCAAAATTCGAGCAGATGCTGTCTGCACTTAGGCAAGCATTTGCATCCAGAACTTACTTCTGATAATGCAAAGTATGATTCAGCCTTTAAAACTCGGGAATTGTTACTCTGAAGTGTTTTTTCCAGGTTTTGGACTTTTACTAATTCCACAATACTACAAAATTGCATTGGAAAATCTAAAATAAGGAATGGATATTTTAGATGAAGATGAATGGGCTGCAACTACATTCAGATTACCAGATACTTCCCATTCAAGAATGAGTTATAGTGCTATGGTTAACAGTATTTAAGTCCCATAAAATTTGCCACCTGTCTGTGAAATACAGATGCATACTTTAAATTTTGCTTAAATTATTATAGAGCCAAATGTAGTTCATATAGAGTCATTAACAATCATTTTCACTTAAATGGCTAATTTTCAAAATGACATTTTTAAGAAATGTAAAACAATTTTAAATGCGAATGCAATTGTGTAGTGAAATGACGAACAAAACTTGACTTTATTGACTAATAAAACAATTGTGGTTAGTTGCTTTTTGTTGATATACTGTAACAATGGGATGTCCTACTTTCATGGACTAGCCTGCATCAACTATCTCATGAGAGTTGGGTGTCTATACTGCAATCCTGAGATTCTTCCACATAGTTAAATTGTTCCTACTGAGTTTGCAGTTTATCTATCTGAACATTATCCAAGAAGAGCAAAACTTTGCTTTTTTTGTAAACATATTTATTAGCAAAAAAACTTGTTTTTGACTTTACAAAAATATGAAGTTATAAAAAATAACAAATACCAGTATAATAAAAAAAAACAAATTACAATATGAGAAAATGCTGGAAAATCTCAGCAGGTCTGGCAGCATCTGTAAGGAGAGAAAAGAGCTGACGTTTCGAGTCTAACTGACCCTTTGTCAAAGCTAGAAAGGGGAGAAATAGGGAGGTATTTATACGAGGCGGAGAGAAGATGAGTCATGGCTCCAGAAGCCAAGGTTCTCGGCCTGCTGCAATGTTCGAGTGAAGCTCAACGCAAACTGGAGGAACAACATCTCATCTTCCGACTAGGCACGTTATAGCCTGCCAGTCTCAACATTGAATTCAACAACTTCAGATAATTTTATTTCATTTTTTTTAAATATATTTTTTCACTGTTCTGTACCTCATATTTCTTGATTGTCTCTCTTTCTCTCGCTCCCCACTCTCTCATCACCTTTGTCCTCTTCTCTTCCCACTTTGCTACCCTTCTCCCGTTTTCCATTTTGCCTCTTCTTTACCCATTCCCCACATACTTTGTCACAAAGCGCTGGCTTCAGCCTTGGTTATTCACAGTTCCTAATCTCTCTATGCACTATCATTATCACCTCTTTATTGCTCCCTTTGCTTCTGGAGCCATGACTCATCTTCTCTCAGCCTCATATAAATACCTCCCCCTATTTCTCCCCTTTTTTTAGCTTTGACAAAAGGTCAGTTAGACTTGAAACATCAGCTCTTTTCTCTCCTTACAGATGCTGCCAGACCGGCTGAGATTTTCCAGCATTTTCTCTTTTGATTTCAGATTCCAGCATCCGCAGTAATTTGCTTTTATCCACAAATTACAATATAACGACTGTCTACTACCTACTAACCTACCCTATAAAACCAAACCAAAACCAAACACTGTGCAAAACAACACTAACAAATAAGTGGCTAAAAAAAAACACAGAAGAACACAAAATAACAAATGCTTGACACAAAGCTCCCAAACAAAAGAACCCTTATATATACCCTTATTAAGTCAGGAGCCCCCCCCCCTTCCAGGGCCCAGGGCTCAGCAGGTCTAATCATCCTGGTTAAATGAATGCCCTAGTTAAGATAGCAGACAAATCTGTGTCCAACTAACTCAAAAATGGCTGCCATTTCTTATAAAAAAGACTTGTTGTGTGGTGCACCATATATGTGAGAAAATCCAAGGGAATGTAATCTTCGCTGTCGCAAGCCTGGTGGGTTCTCAGATACCCAATTCATCAGAACATTCTTCCGCGCACAGTAAGTGAGAATATTGAATGGTTTCTTCCCATGCCTGTCAAAAGATGATAAATTTGGTAGACCTAGAAGGAGAGATGTCAGGTCTACTTTAACTTCGGCCCTCAATACCCTCCCTATCTCTCCCACCACAGTGCTCCAATAAACACAGAAGCAATGGGTAAGAGTACCTACACTTATTTTACATTTGGGGCACATTGGAGATGCCCCTTTTTTAAACTTCACCAGACGGTCCAGTGCCAAATGAGCCCTGTGCAGAACTTCTAACTGCGTAATGTACGTCCTATTACAGATTGAGATCTTTCACAGGTTCTCCCATATGTCCTCCCACGTTTCAGAAAAGATCTCCACTCCTAACTCTTACTCCCAAACTTCACACAACCGGTTGATATACTGCCAGGCCCTACCGCTAGACAGCACTAACCGAAAGGGTGCTTGTGGCACGTAGCAACAACTTCTCTGTATCCGGCTTATAGGGCTTACTGAGAAGCGTAGTCTTCTTCTAGATAAAATATCTAACCTGAAAAAAACGGAAAAGATCTCTGCTGGGCAACTCTTATTGCTCAATTGCTGAAAGGACATCGTAACCTCTACCTCAAACAAGTGACGCAAACTAGAAATTCCTCTCGCTGCCCATAGTTTGAACACTGAGTCAAGCATCCCTGGTCAGATTCCCAGCATACCAACAATGGGAGTGAGTGGCAAAGCCTTGGATAAACAACCCTCACTCTGACGCAGTGCCCTCCATGCCTTGACTGTTCTAATAACAATAGGGTTCCGTCAATGGTCCATGACTGTCTTCATCTTATCCATGAACAACAGGTAATAAAAGGACACTTTATCTGGGAGGCCTCGATATCCAGCCATATTGAGCCTGGATCGTTACCTGCCCAATCGCACACAAAGGACAGAATGGAACGCAATTGATATCTTCTGATGTCTGGGAAATCAACTCTTTCCCATCCTTGAGGCAACTGCAATTTAGTAAGTTTGATGAGGGGCCTCCCACAATGCCAGACGAAGGAACTAAAGCAGCCTATGAGTTTCCGCAACGTTGACCTGGGAAACGTTATAGGGAGCATACGCATGGGATTAAGCAAATGAGGGAGGACATTCATCTTAATAAGGGCTATTCGGCCCAACCTCAAAATTGGAAGAGCCTTCCATCTCTGGAGATCTCGTCTAATATTGACAAATAGGTGTACAAATTTAGTCTGAAATAACCGATCAAACATGTAGGTCATAAAAATACCTAGGTATCGGAAACCCATCTGTGACCACTTAAAGGGGAATCTAGGGCCACCTTCAACTTCCGCCACTTCCTTAAGGTCCCCCAAAGGCATAGCCTTCGACTTTGCAAAGTTGATCCTATATCCTGAAAAAGCCCCAAATGAATTAATACATTGTATCAGATGGTGTATGGAAGTCATCAGGTCCGATAAAAATACAGTGATGGCATCTGTATGCAGTGTAATCTTGAGTCCACTTGATCCCCTTCCGGAGTGGTTATGTGGACGTTCTGAGGAATGGCCTCTGCCAGCGGCTCTATCACCAATGTAAACAATAACGGTGAGAGGAGGCAGCCTTGATGACTACCCCTACTAATCCTGAAGTTCCCAGACTTCACCCTGTTGGTGATGACCGTGACCAGATGGTGGCGATATAAAACCTACACCCACCAAGCAAAGATCCCATCCAGCCCAAACCGCTCTAAGACATAAAAGAAATATGGTCATTCCATTCCCGCAGTCAAATGCTTTCTCTGCATCTAAGGAAATCTCCAATCCCTGGATTGATGATTGCTACATGTTTCGACAATTTTCAGCAACCTTCTAATATTATTAGAGGACAATAGACAATAGGGACAGGAGTAAGCCATTCTGCCCTTCAAGTCTGCACCACTATTCAATATGATCATGGCTCATCATCCTTAATCAGTATCCTGTTCCTGCCTTATCTCCATAACACTTGATTCCTCTATCCTTGAGAGCTCTATCCAACTCTTTCTTAAATGAATCCAGAGACTGGGCCTACACTGCTCTCTGGGGCAGAGAATTCCACACAGCCACCACTCTCTGGGTGAAGAAGTTTCTCCTCATCTCTGTCCTAAATGGTCTACCCCGTATTTTTAAGCTGTGTCCTCTGGTTCAGCACTCACCCATCAGCGGAAACATATTTCCTGCCTTCAGACAGTCCAATCATTTAATAATCTTATGTGTCTCAATCAGATCCCCTCTCAGTCTTCTAAACTCAAGGGTATACAAGCCCAGGCATTCCAGTCTTTCAGCATAAGGTATTCTCGCCATTCCAGGAATTGACCTCATGAACTTACGCCGCACCCCCTCAATAGCCAGAATGTCTTCCCTCAAATTTGGAGACCAGAACTGCACACAATGCTCCAGGTGTGGTCTCACCAGGGCCCTGTACAGCTGCAGAAGAACCTCTTTGCTTCTATACTCAATCCCTCTTGTTATGAAGGCCAGCATGCTATTAGCCTTCTTCACTATCTGCTGTACCTGCATGCTTACCTTCATCAACAGGTGTACAAGAACACCCAGATCTCTTTGTACTGCCCCTTTACCTAAATTGATTCCATTTAGGTAGTAATCTGCCTAATCAGGACACATTGGGGACTCAAGGGTTAAACATTTCACTACCAAATATTGCAGTATCAACTGAAAGCCTGTACTCTTACAATAAAGATAGAACATCTCAGGAGGGGGGAGGCTGCCTGTAACTCAGAAATAGAGCCTAGTGGAGCCACACATGTGGATTCCCCCTGTAGCCCAAGAAGTATTTGCCCTTTCCAGACAAGACCGATAGCCTTGGCCGCAACCCTGTTAAACTGCCTCCTGTTCCCATTGCCTTAATTCCTCTCCATGTTAGCATAAGTCATAGAGATGTACAGCATAGAGATGTACAGCATGGAAACAGACCCTTTGGTCGGCATGGACGGGTTGGACCAAAGGGTCTGTTTCCATGCTGTACATCTCTATGACTTATGCTAACATGGAGAGGAATTAAGGCAATGGGAGCAGGAGGCAGTTTAATAGGGTTGCGGCCAAGGCTATCAGTCTTGTCTGGAAAGGGCAAATACTTCTTGGGCTACAAGGGGAATCCACATGTGTGGCTCCACTAGGCTCTATTTCTGAGATACAGTCAGTCTCCCCCCTCCTGAGATGTTCTATCTTTATTGTAAGAGTACAGGCTTTCTGTTGATACTGCAATAAGTCTTTTGGTAGTGAAATGTTTAACCTTTGAGTCCCCAATGTGTCCTGAAAGAGAAACATATCATGGAACTGATCCCTCTGTGGTATTTTAACCTCCTCAGTAGGTCCTCTAATAATATTAGAAGGTTGCTGAATATTATCCAAGCATGTAGCAATGATCGATCCAGGGGTTGGAGATTTCATTAGATGCAGAGAAAGCATTTGACTGTGGGAATGGATAAGTATGTGAATCCCCCATTTATAGCAGCCAACACCCTTCTCCCTTAATCTCTTCCCATCAACCCATAATCAGTTTCTGTAATCCATTCACATGTTATCTATCACAGGACATCAATATTCATTGGGCTTTGTGAATTCATTATTACCTCCTTTAAACTATGTGATGACAGACTGATAAACTTTTTGTTTAATTCCTCTAAAATATACTGTCTGTATGTGTAGAGCAGAGATTCATGGAGAAGTGTCACAAGTAGACATGGCTACTTTGGGGACATATTAAATCTCTTGCCGGCTATCCAATATTAAAGCATCTAGCATTGTACAGAAACTTGTGTCGTCTGGATTTGTGGAACAAGATATACATCAACTTTATGGCCCCTTATAAAACCTGTCTGGTCCTCTTTGACAAAATAGAGCAACACCTTCTCCAATCTCAATGCCAAAATCTTAGAATCTTAAAATCTGAACTTAATAGAGACATGGGCCTGTATGAAGCACAACCCTCAGGAGCCTGCCCCTTAAGAATGAGGGAAATATTAGCTTCTCTCAAAGATGGTGGTAGGCATTCATGCATATAGGAGGGATTCTACATCCCCAGCATCGGCCCTGACAGAATCCCTATAAACTCTTAATAAAACTCACCCAGCAGATCATCAGGGCCAGCCGCTTTCCCACTTTGAAGTTGCCTAGCTGCCTCCTGTATTTCCTGAAATGTCGGGGGGGGGGGGGTTGGGAGCCGTCATTAAGGAGAGAGACCTGTTCAAAGGTTACTCCTGGGATGTCCAGGCTCTTAAAAAAGGTTTCCAGCTTGGCCCTCCTATCTTCACAACCTTTTTACAATTCAGAGTTAAAACTCTGAAAAGCCTCATTAATCCTTTCGGTATCATATGTAAGGACCTCGGCGCTGCCTCTAATTGCAATAATGGATTGGGGAGTATGCTTTTTCCTAGTCAGATAAGCTAAATATTTCCCTGGCTTATCCCAATACTCGAACAGCCTTTGTTGAGCATAAGCAAGTTCTTTCTTTGTGGTTTGTGTAAGTACTGAATTCAGGGTAGCCCAGAGGGCCATAATCCACTGTAGCTTGGTCACCGAAGGCCTTGCAAAATGTGCTGCCTTAGCAGCTTTCAGCCGTGTCTAAAGTAGACACTGCTGCTCCCCCTTTTGTCATTTCTGGCTAGTCGAATAGGAAATTGCTAAACCTCTAGCAAAGGCTTTAGTGGTCTCCCATAGCAGAGACAGACTACTAACCATGCCTAAGTTGATAGTCAAAAACTTCTGAAACTCACTCAAAAAGTATTCCACAAATTTGGAATCCTTGAGAAGAGAAGGATGTAGACACCAATGCCACGAACCTAGCCCCTCATTCTTGGCCTTAACCTCCAAATATACCTCCATGTGATCAGAAATAGTTATGTTCCCAATTTTACAACCCATAATCAAATCCAGAAGGGTCGAGGGTGCCAGAAAAAGATCAATTCTCGTGTGACATTTATGCTGGTTTGAAAAGAAAGGTGAAGTCCCTGCCAGTAGGGTGAAGACATCTCCAAATGGCCAACAGCCCAACTCCTCGCATAAGTCAGTCACCTTCTTAGCCAGTGAAAAGAGAGTTGGGGTCCACTAGGCATCCTGTCCACTGTTGGATCCAAAAGGCGATTGAAATTCCCCCAATAATAATGTGGCATGTTCCAAAGGCACTCAAACATTTGAGGAATGTGTCAGGTGACAGTAGACCTTTAAGATGCCATATTCCTCCCATGTATCACAGCCTTAAGTATCACAAACCACCCTTGCTCATTTTTCACCTGCTCTAATAATGTGAATGGAAGATTTTTCTGGATAAGTACCACCACTCCACTATTTTTAGTAGTAAAGGATGAAAAGAATACATGGTCATAACCCCCCACTGTTGTAACTTCAGGTGTTCTCCATCATCAAGATGGATTCCCTGTAACAGGATGATTTCAACACTCCCCCTCTTAAGGCTAGAAAGCACTGTTTTCCTTTTAACAGGCAAATGACTTCCCTTGATGTTCCAGTGTACCATTTAACAAGATACTTAGCCATATCCCCTGTCAGAGACCCTTGAACCCCTGGGAGGGAGAACCCTGCTTGAAATGTGTCAAGCACAAGTCGAGTCGTAAAATTGTGTACACAAAAACTATTCAAATATAACTACAAACTACTATTGCTACCAAAAAGCTAGAAAGAAAACCAACTGTAAAACCTTGACCGGGAGACTCTTCCCCCTTGCTCATATGGGGCACTCCCCTTACCCATCTTCCCACCACCCGCTATAGCTCCTTCAAGCCCAGACTGTTCCCCAGCCTTAGACAAAAAAAAGTAAACAAACAAGGAGATGGTCCTTAAAATCAACAAGAGAAAACAAAATCAGGATAGGCACTCTACCTATCCCTGCTCTGTGTCAACTCCAATTATGATTAAAAGAGAAAAAGAACAAAAAAAGGGGAAAACAACAAAGGGCACCCATAGAATTTCTCAGATAAAATTCAGTTATAAAAATAGAATAGCAACAACATATTCCAAGATTTTTCTTAAAAAAAATTATTAGGGACAGAGGAAAAATGGGGTAAAAAGAAAACACAGAGAAAGGAAAAGAGGACAAACATTAACCATATTCTTCAGTTCAGTTGGTCTATTTTAAAGTGTACACAAAGTTCTTGGCTTTATTTGCCGAGTCAAAAGTAAAAACTGAATCCTTGTGGCTGAAATGGAGCACCACCGGGTACCTCATGGAGTACTGGGTGCCCAGGTTCCTCAGCCTCTTCTTAACTTCATCAAAGGACTTCCTCTTTTGGATTACTGCTGCCAAGAAATCTTAGAAGAACATAATTTTTGACCCCTTGTGCAGCACCGCCTGTGGATCTTTCCCCAGTTATATGGAGGCTTCTATCACTCTTTGCTTCTCCTTGTACATAGGAAATGCACTAGGATTGGGCAGGGGCACAGTACAGCCCGGACCTGCACACTGCCACCCAATAAGTCCTTTCAATCTACAACTGTCCGGACTTGATTGGAAGGCCCAGGAACTGTGGCGGTAAGCGTTCAAAGAAGCCGACTTGGTGCTCATCTTCTCCACCCTCTGGGAGCCTGCCAGTCTAAACATTTGTCCTCTGACTCAATTTTCAAGTATGTCGACCTGACCTTGCAAGGCACACACTTCCTGTTTTAGGGCTTGGATTCATCCGGACGAGGACTCAGTCACCATTTCCGAGGCCATGGTTTGACTTTTCACTTCCCCCATCCATGACCAGAGGCTCTGGAGATCCCGTTCATGCTTCTGCAGCATGGACACGATGGCTTGAATCTGGGCACAAGTCTCCTCGAATGCAGCCTCAACCTTCGCGTTAAGTCTCGCAATCGCCACCGCCAATTCCTGCGGGTCCGTGAAGTCCCTCGGGAATTTGGGAGAGGCCGCTACTGTGTGCCTGGTGCTGCAAGGGAATGTCCTTCCTGCTGCTGTTGACTCACTACCTTTCCCTTTGGCATCCTTCCCACTCTAAAATGTGAACAAATATGTGTTCTCAAAGTTTAAATTAACAATGCTCTCATAGAAGTTAGCCAGGGATGGCAAAAAAACCACCAATATGCCTTGGATGTTAGGTAGAGCCGTCTACGGCAGTTCTAATGAATTGCTGCCATCTTGCCAAATCCAAAAATTTGTTTCAATCAGCACATTATGAATCAGCACTCTCGACAAATCAGCAAAAATGATATAACTCAAATACCAAAGTTTATTGTACTGTTCTATTTAATTATTATTTATTTTCTAATTTATTTACCTCAGTCTATATACTTGTTGTTCAATTGAACAAATGATTCAATTTCGAGTCAATTTCTCCTCAAATATTGCAATGTTCGAGTAGTCAGTTATGGGTGCGAATGAGAAGGCTCTCTACTACTAAGCTCTATTTAAGACAAAGTTGCATTATTACTTAAGCAATTTATAAGGTAAATGAAGTATACCCCCTTGCATTATGTTTCTATTACTTAGTGTGTGTTTTCACAATATGTGGGCCTCTTAATTATCTGGAATATTTGATTAACTGGCTCACTTCCAGTCTCATAGGGTGCCAGTTAATAAAATGTTTGCTGTACTTACATTCTGATATACAGAATAGTGATTCAACTCTTGAGTGCAGTGTCCCCAATTTTCTCTTCTTTGAATCTCAATAGCATTTGACTGTTGATGTCAGCGTTGCATCATCATGTACATTATTTTTAATGTATAAATTCTCATTAATAAGCACATACAGAAAAAGAATTGAAGGTGGCACAGTGGTTAGCACTGGTGCCTCACAACGCCAGAGACTTGTGTTCAGTTCCCGCCTCAGGCAACTGTCTGTGTGGAGTTTGCACATTCTCCCAGTGTCTGCGTGGGTTTGCTCCGGGTGCTCTGGTTTCCTCTCACAGTCCAAAAATGTGCAGGTTAGGTGAACTGACTATGCTAAATTGCCCGTAGTGTTAGGTGAATGTAGGGGAATGGGTCTGGGTGGGTTGCTCTTCGGAGAGTTGGTATGGACTTGTTGGGCCGAAGGGCCTGTTTCCACACTATAAGTAATCTAATCATAAATGATGGATTGAGAATGGCCTAAGTGCTTAACCTCATCATTCATATTACAGGGCCCTGATTACAGGTAAGAAATACGACACTGATGACGAAAAATAAATTCCATTGTTACCAAGGAAAGACAGATGACAGAATAATTAGGCAATTTTTTTTCAACACTTTTATTCATACCTTGTGTCTACATTAACGTACATGTGGGTTGCCATAGTAACCTAAACTCTAGTAGGCAAGGTTATTAAAACTAAACCTGCGCACAGCGCAAAGTTTACAATTACATTTCATGTGGAGATCAAAACAGTTCTAAAAAATGTACCTTGTATTTGAGTGCACATCGTGATACTTTGTTACATAATATCAGACATAGTTAAGCCGCACAATCCAATTTTATCTCATTTCAACTGATGTTGGTTGCATAGCCTATTGGCTAGCATTAGGCAGCATCAGACACACATGCAACATATTTAAAAAAGAAATATCTGCCTGGAGTGGGCACCATGGTTATTTGACCTAAATTACATTACAGTGCAGCATCAGCCAACTAGCAGACACCCTGTACAACGGGAAGGTTAATTTTAAAAGGGGACTTTTCCTCAGGCACCGGTTCATTCTCCATGCATTTATACAGAGTTTACATAACTGAGAAAAAGGGATAAAGGGATAATTTAATATTATCAGGACATTTGCAATACAGTATCTACTGTATTCTTGTACACATGAAAAACGTTTTGCACATTCATTTAATAGCATTGAAGAGTCAATAATTAGAATTAGTTTTTTTAGTAAAGGACTCCAACTGTTCCAGTAAATGATTTTGTTCAATTCTTCATGCACTGTGCCAGTTTAAAAAACAGTGCAGCAAGAAATAGTAATGACTTTTGTGGTTCATTTCATTATTTGAAAAGAAACAAGTTTAATAACCCACATGAGGCAGACACTGTCCCTTTTAAACTATACTGTCATCATATTCACATTTTCAAATCCTGCAAACAGCAAAACTGATCATTACTTCAAGTCTTGTAACACGACGGCAATCAGTGTAATAAAAAAAACTTACCACAAAGTTTTGAAAATGTACAGCCCATAAAATTCCTCTGAGCAACAAATTCTTTTCATGATTTTAACGATAAAGAGAAGTCAACTTCGTGGTATCAGTATCAACATTGTGAATATTGAGAAATAACTGTCTACACAAGACCTTATATGGGCTGTCAAACGTTTTCAGAAATAATACTATATTCAAGGAAAAGAAAATACAATATACTTTTTACCTTGAGAAATCGTAAGGAGGATGACTATTATGGATTGACAGCACATGTTTTAGATTTAACAGTAGGTGTAAAGAAAATTGTAATGTATTCAGCAAGAAATGGTGAAAAACTCAAAAACACAGCCTAGAAACATGGGTACACCATATTTGGGCATAGTGATGGTGGGCTTTTGTGTTTTTGTGTGTGTGGGGTGGCTGGGGGTATTTACAACGTCAACTCCCTACATCTGAATGTTCAGATCTGAGGCACATCTGTTAATCTGTATCAGCTCTCATTAGCATTGTACAGTGAGCTTGTAGTAAACGGGTCAATAGTTAAGTAAAATTGATGATTGGCCTGCTGTGATAACAAGTGAGGCTGCTCAAAATTAGGATCATGTTGGGAAAGAAAAAGAAATGTCAGGATGAGGGTTTAAAGGGAGGCTCGTAATGCTGATGACCAGCAAAAGAAAATAGCAGCATTGATAAAGGCTGGGGATACAATACCAATTCACTTTGCATTCTGAATGTGAGATCATAAATGGAATTCCTACTCCCCCGGTTTGACATGTAAGTAAATAGATTTGAAATCTTATTGATTAAAGTCTAACAGGTGGTCCCCTTTTAGACACCCTACACTGTTGTGTGTTTAATTTACCTGAGTTTAGCTGGTGCCAGCACTGGCTAACTCAGGAAAACGCAACACAAAATGCCAAATTGCAAACACAGGAAATCTGAAATTAAACAGAAAATGCAGGAAATACTCAGCGGGTCAGCAGCATTTGTGGAATGAGAAACAGTGTCAATGTTTCATGTCAACGTGAGTTTGCAAACCTGAAATGTGAATCTGGACAATGTATGGGGCGGATGGGGTTCATGTGAAGTAGAGCAGATGGCTGTTCCACCATTTTCTCATTCACCCCCATAATAGATGATGAATGGGTCCCAAAATCAGCACCTTGCTCATCACATCTTGATTAATAGGGGAATCAAGGAGTGCAGGGAAAGGGCAGTAAAGTGGTCTTGGATGTGTTGGATCAGTTATGATCTAATTTAATGGTGCAGCAGGCTCAAGAGGCTGAATGGCCTACTCCTGCTCCTATTTCTTATGGTCTTATGATACGTTAAGAAATAATGAATTTCAAAATGATCTTATTAATAGTTCAATTCCACTCAATATTATCCACTCATGACATAAAACAGTTGGGGTGGGCAGGTGACTGGGAATCTGGCAGTCCATTGTTTTGAGGGAAGGAATGAGATACTCATCTGCAAAGCCACACAGACAGCAGAAGGCCTACCTCCTTCCAGATGGTCTTAAAAATCCACTTCCACCATGCCCGACTTACCTGGATCTGGGATCCAATGGGCTTTCTTCATGGCTCTTCTTTAAATTCTATCAGTGCTCACCACTGAGCTTTACTCTGGCACTTAGCTTTCAGAGCTACCAGCTCAGCGGATCAGAAATCCCCGAGTGAGGGCTGTAAGTAGCACTCTGCAAAAATGTGGCCTACTCACCGTGCTTGGAGAAATGAGGACTACAGACGCTGGAGATCAGGGTCGAGAGTGTGATGCTGGAAAAGCACAGGTCAGGCAGCATCCGAAGAGCAAGAGAATCAATGATTCGGGTATAAGTCCTTCAACAGGATTCCTGATGATTCCAGTACCACACTCTTGACACTGTTCATGGTGCTTTCTTGCTGCAGGACAAGCTTGTTATTCAGCTGTCAATCATTGCTGTTTTCCTTCTAGGAGTGGGGGCAGGCGGTGTGGGATCTGTCTAACCTCTGTAAATCTTTTCCTTCATCTATGTTTCTCTCTCCACGTATGCTGGCTGGCTCGCCAAACATTTACAGCATTTTTTATTTCTCATTTGAGGAAAGGCCAAATCTGCAGTGGGAGGACTGAAGGGCTAGACTTCTTATCTGTATGATATTTGACTCTACTAATGTGATCATGCACATTCTACCCATTATATTAAATTTAGCAGGCTGTGTGACTGGGTTTCTAGGGCCAAATTGAGAATATCACATGCAGCAAAGCTCTATGTTATCAGAAATGGTACTTCATCTACCTCCGTCTGATTTTAGATTTATGCTAAATTTGGGAATCAGTGAAACATGTGCTAATTATGTTTAACCATAAAATGCAAAAACTGAGAGATAAAAGATGGACAACGGGCATGCCTCAAGAATTTGCGAATAAATCACAGTAAACGAGGCAATGGTTCTAAACATACGTACACATTATTAGTATGTTTTACAATACAGGATACGGTTTCTGCAAATGTAATGTAAATCCAAGTCGTATTAATACACAGATTTCAAAAGTGTCATATCAATACAAAATGACTAGAAATAACTGCTTTGAAATAGTTTACTCTAAATCATTGGACCAGATCTGTTTTACTGTTGCTCTATACTTTTAGAATTCTTTTGGTCACAAGTTATTTTCAGGCACAGGGGTCACTTTACCACCTTCATTATAATATGATTACTATGTCATGGTAAAACACACTGTGCTACCTTAAAAAAATTAATAAATTTAAACCAAATGATCCTACACTCAAAGTAACACTTGTCATAAGAAAAGAAATTTTAAAAAAAAGCTAAGTCAGTAAATTCCATGTAAATAAATACAAAAATCAACCTTTATCAAATGTCCACTGGAATAGATTTTGTTTCAGAATTTGTCCTAAGACTTCAGATAATCCAGTTAGGACATTTTACTACTTTTTAAACAGGATAGGTATGGGATATCTCTGTAAGGGTAACACACCAAGAATGGTACTGTATTTGAAGAAAATTAGCCCAGTTTAACTGGAAAATATTTTCATTCAGACTGCTTCAACAGCGTCATGTGAGGAACTCAAAAGTTGATTCGCTGACTATCACCCAGTTGTCAGCACATTAATTTATGCATTTTATATAACTCGTCTCTTTCCTTCTGACAGATACAGGCACACATGCACTCATTCACTCATTTATTCATGGCTTGGAAATTTACTTTCAGGCCTGCATTATTTTTTCCTGATTCTAGCACTTCTCTACAATTCTGCTCAACTGATTTTTGATGTTGCACATAATGTAAACTCTAAAATCAAAACAAACCATATAATTGAACAGGTTTAAGAAAATGTTTCAACTAATAATATGCTGGCAAAACTATGCCATACTAAGCACAGACACAAAAATACTAAGTAGCTGAACAGTGTCAAAATATCCAATTTTGTTTTGCAGTGCCAATATTTTTTCAACTATTTTTAAATTTGATTCCATTAATTGAAAATATAGTCTCAAATATTAAAAACAACACAAAAATGTAGCAATGAGTTTAGAATTCAAAAAATTATTTTAGTACAAAAAGCAAAACCTGTGTTCATCGACATGATACTACTGTATATGGAGTGATTGACATTTTGAACCTATCAAGTCTGATTTGTGACTTTACTGCAAAGTATCTGCCATTTGATTCTACCATTCACATTAAACATGGTTTCAGTGCATGACAAAAAGCAAGATGAATGCAATATCTGAGAGTGAACTGTTCACTGAACAATGATACTATAATTCAGGTAGATCAAACTTGTCAATACTTATTAAAATAGCTGAATTCTACATTTGAATTAATCATGGCTATTTCTATTTCCCATGATTGAAGTCGATTGTGGGATGTAGGCTAGGTTTGTCCTATAGACAACTTAATGTGGGCTTATGGATGAATTGCACTGAAATATTCTGACAATAGGTTACAATGCACTGGCTATTTGTGGTCACACTTACAATGCAAATAGCTCATCGATCACACATCTCATTTTAATTTATTAAATATTGTTAAATAATTTCAGATTGACAACACAAACTTTGGAACTAATAGAAAGTTTTGTTCTTTTTAGAAATCCATTTCTTCTAAGAAAAGGTTGTATCAGTCATACTAAAGCACCTTAATTTTGGTATCATATCTTATTGCATCTGACTGCATTGACATAGTACACATTGGCAGCTGTATTATAAATCTATTCATTGCCCATGCAGGGATGCTGTCAGGTACGAGGAGTTTATAGAGTAAGTTACTGAAGTTTAATTCCCTTCAAAATTCTAAAGCACATTGTTGTTCCTCCACTATTCATTACAAGTCTTACAAACATCGGTTTCATAAGACTAATAAAAAAGCACTAACAAAATCCACAATTCTGGGGGGGGGGGGGGGGGGCGGGGAGAGCATCTACACACATCAAGTTATCATAAGTTTCATGTTGAAAAGCACTGAAGTCTGACAACACTTTTTTTTGCTCTGAAACATCAGATATCATACCCCCAATATATCCCAACATTACTGAAACATATCAAGACTAGAGTGGCCATTGAAATGAATGCTCAACAATGCTGGTCAATCTTGGAGCAAGAAGAACCAATCAGCATCAATCAACCTACACACACACTTTCTGATTCAGTCAGCTCACAGACAAGACATTATACAATAACATATCATAAGTGAACTATTTAAATAGTACATTTTTTGGATTATGGGAACAGGAGATAATTTATTTAGTTCTAAACAGTTTGCACCAGGTGAACCTCCATTTCCAAGGTCCCACATGGTTTTGTTTTATTCTTGTGCATATTGTTGCAAATGATCGACCAATGTGTCAGCATGTATTAATTCAATGATGATACTGGGGCCTGGGTGGATTAAAGTGCTTGGCTGTTGCCACTTCATTTTATCACCTCTCTGTCCCTATTCCACAAAGCAGCATGTATGCTCCCCCACAACATTCCTCTTATCACATTTATTTCTGTTCTCATGAGATACTCGCATTGAGTTTTGGTCACTCAACATTATATCCTTGTATCTTCCATGTGCTATGTTAGCAAGCAGGGTGTTTTTTCTGTTCTTCAAAGTGGCAGGACATTCAAATTAAAAATCCCACTGAACTGATAAGATCCTGCTTGGTCTATCAACCAAATCTCACAGGGAAATTCAAGATAAATTCTTAACTCTTTCTTTTAATAATTTAGAGCGATGGACTCCTGCTGGGAAATTTAAGTCTCATTAAGCCAGTCAAAATGAATAACATATGTATATTTAGAAAGAAAACTGTACTAATTTGTAGATTTTTCTATTTTCTATGATACAACTGCAGAAATAAAAACAGACCATCCTGTACTTCTGCAGTACTGCTAAACGTGACAACACAGATGTCCTCAGCCTTGCACTTCCCAGAAACTCCCTCAGCATTTTAATGGTACTGATAATGACACTTTCATCAGCAGCAAACTGTTACCATTTTAACACAGAACATGGAATGCCTCACAATCAGGGTCCACACATGCATTCTATGAGCATAAGGTGGGCAATTTGCAGCATCAAGACACTGCAATGAGAATGACAGAACAGAGACACACTTTTGCTCTATATATTCTGTGACCTGCCTATGATAGATTGTTTAGTCTGTATATACAATAATATAAATATTTAAGTCAGTCACATCAGGATTCCAGTTACTTCTCTGTAGTTTTTCAATTTTCTACTGTACAACTGTAGAACTAAAACTGAACAGACTGACGTGCCATATATCTGCAAGTCACTTGTAACTTAGAATGTCTTCAAGTTTTACCAATACAGATATTCACAGTTTCTTTATCCATCATTGAGTCAGAATCAATACATTTGATTAATTTGTTAATAATAAATGGTGTGTTTTCAGGCATAATGACCTGTAGTTTCAAGATCCTCATCCTGCTCCTATTTGTGTTTGATGAATATCTTACTTTAACACAGAGCACATGGAACTTCAATTCACATGTCTTCCACAACAGAGACAGCCCACAAATTATTACATGCTTTTGTTACATGTTAAAGCTTACAGTACAACATTCTAGGATTTACAAGGAGTGTGTAGTCAGATTAGTGAGGCTGTTGTCTTCTCATGATGCTTCAGTGCTGTCAGAATTTAATTCTGTCACAGTTTCTAATCAGTAAAGGATCTTGATTTTGCCAATTGTGATTCCGCTGACTGGGCAGCAGTCCTGAAGGTCCAACTCAGCGTGTGATTCCAGTGTCTTTTTTAATTTTTATATATATATGTATGTGTGTCTATGTATATATATATAAAATTTATACATAACTATATTGCACACTATTCCCTCTTCGGCCTTGGTAATGCCCATCAGTGAAATCGATCTCGTTTGTCTGTTTCAGAACTGTAATCACGCAAACCGATGCCTTTTTGTAGAGTTACTAACGAGTCTCTCATCTGTAGGATCAATTTAAAAGACAAAAATGAAATTCCAAAGTCTACTTTAAAAACTCAACTTTCAGCATCTTATACAAGGAAGGCTTGAATCCAGCCTAGCTGATGACCAGGTCTTCAAGACAAAGCAGAAGCCAGAGTTCCATTTCTGCCAATGTCACACACGTCCTTAATGGATTAAGCATTGATTACAGAGAAACATCACAGCAATGTGCTGCTCCTTTTACTGAAATCAGAGAAAGAAAAAAGCACAGTCTTCATGAAGACCATTGAACTTTATAGGGAGGAAACATGAGGTTGACCAGGGTAGCTCTGTATAAACAATGGTAATGGTCTGTGAAGCAAACATCACAACACACTATAACAATATTTATTTAGGCAGTATTCTCAAAAAATCTATTCCACTAATTGGCAGTCATTTAATATACCTCACATTTTCTCTCACAGCCTGGAGAAGCTCTGATTGAGGCTGCACCACTTGTTAAAACCTAATAACAGTTAAACATAAAATAAATTTCCTCACTTCATCAGTTTAGTGTTAAATAATTTGCAGGGGTTAATTTTCCTCTCATCAGACTGAGATGAAATTCTGAATTGGCAATCTCTTTAGCTTCAGCAGTTATTTTTACAAAAGCAAGACTGACATGGCTATAAAGCTTTCCAGGATTCACAGCTTATTATTCATGCTCTTGAGATACAGAATGTGAGCACACCAGTTTACATGACTGTTAAGGTTCAGATTTAACAACAAATTCATCTAAATGCGATAAATTTTCTGTTTGGAACAAAGAATGATAGGGTTGGGAATTGGTACACTCTCATTTCAGTCAACTAAGTTGAGTTTTCAACCTTTCTGTTGTAGAAACAAGAGGGAAACTACCAGAGGCCACATTATACTGTATCTCCATTTCTCTGATCTTTGTTAGTAATTCAGTCTGACGAAACCTAGGCCCTAGTGTTGGAAGCATGCATATATAGGTTATGCACAATCTACTGAGATGTACGCTGAAGCTGAGATGTACACTGATACCTCAACACTGCGTGTCAATGTTACTTTCAGAACACAGTACCTTACATCATTATCTGGTTGTTTGCCTCCTCCAGCCCTTCTGAGTGAAGTTAACAACTTATCAGCAATTCATGCTGTCTTGGGGGCAGTTTTATGAGACAAGGCCCATTGAGCAATGCATTAAGGTTCCCCAAATTCATTTTGCATATTATTGTTTTACCCTTTCGAGACACTTTTATTATAATAAAAAAGATCCTTTGAAGCTAGATCCCTGAGGTGAAAAAAATGGATTTAACAACTCCAGTAGAGAGCCCTGAGAATATTTGGTACAATATGTTAGACTAGCTTAATAATCTACTTTTACATACCACAAAAATGTTTGCAGTCAATTCTATTAAGTTTAAGAAAAAAATATTCAAGGAATGGAATTTAATCCAAATTTTATCTTCAATATACTAGTCAGTTCTGTCACACTTGTGGAGCTACTGAGAAAATCTGTTCCCAGTGTTTGTCAGTAAAAAAATAAGTCACCTGATCTAGAAGCACCACTGATGATTTTAAAATCTCTCTCCATTTTTGCAGCTCAGCATCATGGTAACGTTGCTGTGATTCTAATAATTGGGCCCACTCCACCTGTGACTGGGGAAGTTTGCTGCATAGAAGAAAATAAACATGTAATAAAATGCATACAAATTGACTTAACCAGTACAAATTTCAGCAAAATTCATTCAGTCCCTGAATGAATTAATCATTATGACAAGTTTAATAATTATGTTAATTTGTGACCCGTTGAGGAGACTCCTGAATTAAGCTATATTTTAAGCTCGATGACACTAAAAGTTTAGTGACACAGATGTTAAATATTAAAAATACGAACAAAACTGACGAGTGTATGCCGGTGAAACGAAGACCAATGACCTCGCTTTGTTGAAGCAGCAGCGCCCATGAAAAACAGTCTGTTTCCAGATTGAGCATTGGAATTAAAGAAAGTTTCTTGATTTACTGAACTACTGCCCACTGAGTATTTCCACAGGTGCTATGCAAATTGTCATGTTTTAAGTTCTGATTATTTAAGAACACAAGTAGGAACAGTGCAATCCAGCACCTCAAGCATGCGCGACCATTCAATAAGATCATGGCTAATCAGATTTTGGCCTCAACTCCATTTACCAGTTTTGTTTCTCATAAACTGGCTTCCCTACAGTTCAAAAATCATTTGAATGGATTAAAAGGACGCAGTCTTCATAGTATTGTGGGATAGACAATTCCAAAATGTCTCAATCTTCTGACAGAATAAATTCTTCACCTCTATTTAACTGGATGATACAATATTTTAAACAATGCTGCAGTTCTAGAGTTTTCCATGAGGGGAAACATCACCAGCATTTATTCAGAATCCTAGATCTTTCAACAAGATTATCTTTCATCTTCTAAAAATGTCAGAGTCGAAAATACCTCTCCTGGAGCCTGATCCCATGCCAGGTAGTGAGACTCTGTGTGGTATATTCCAACATCCATAGCTTGTAAAATAGCATCATATTCAGAAATACTAATAACACCAAGCTGTGAATAGAGCAACAGTTAAGATTAGAATTTGAGAAGTAGGAGAAGGAGCATGTTATATAGCTCTTTGAGCCTGCTTCACCATTCAATACAATTCTGACTGATCTTCTAAGTCAATTCCACCTTTGTGAAATACCCCACATTCCTTTCGCTCCCAAAATTCTACTTCCTTTGCCCTGAATATGTGTAATAAGGAGTATTCATAGTCAGCGGTAGAGAAATCTAAAGATCCACAACCCTTTGAAAATTTCTTCTCATCTTAATCCTAAATGGTCAACATCCTAGTTTAAGGCCTTGATATCCAATTCTAGACTTCTCAATCAGAATAAACATCCTTTCAACATATACCTTTATCAAACTCTTAAAGAATTGTCTAGGTTTCAATGAGATTACCTCTCATCATTCTAACTGCAGAAAACATGGCACAGACTACTAAATCTCTCCTTGTAGGACATCGATTTCTGGGTTGAGTGTAATCTGGAGAATGTTCACTGCGCATCCGTCTTGGTGTGTAAATCCTTCTTTGGCCAAGGGGATCAAACAGCAAACAGTACTCCAGGTACAGTCTCACTAAAGTCCTACTCAATTCTCTTGCTGTATCTGTCATTCTGAAGGATGAGACCATAATAGTTAGCACTGCTACCTCAAAGCACCAGGGACCCGAGACCGATTCAAAACTGTCTGCGTGAAGTTTGCATTCTCCTCTGCATGGGTTTTTTCTGGGTGTTCCCGTTTCCTCCCACAGGCCAAAGATGTGCAGGTTAGATGGATTGGCCATGCTAAAAATTGTCCTGTTGTGTCCAGGGATGTGCAAGTTAGTTGAGTTAACCATGATGAAACCCATGCAGGGTTGAATGCTTTTTGGCAGTCAGTGCAGACTTGATGGGCTAAATGATCTCTTTCTGCAGTGTAGGGATTCTACAAGTCTAATGAAAGGTGTTTAAAAATTAAGACAGATGGCCAGACAACAATGTTTGAAATTCCTTTCTACCTAGGTGCCACCAAGAGGCAATATAAGTTACGGTATCTTCCACCATGAAAAATAACTGAATTATGAATTTATGATATTTGCTGGCTACAATTCAAGGGCAGGTGACAGCTTTAAATCAAAGCAATACCTGAAAGGTTTTGATTGTTCATATGCAACTTCATCTTACTTGTATTCAATACAGATGTTGTCCAATATTATGGTGAATAAAATTTGAATATAAAGTTAAATATCATAGAAAATAATAATCTCTGAATATCATATAAAGAACTTTATTTGTCGCACATTAATTCTTTCCTCTCCTAAGGTGTTGACTCCTTGCTGAGGTAGTGTGATTTTAAGGATATCATCTTCCACTGGGACCTAGTGCAAGTATTCACTAACAGAGAACAACATTACAATAAGTATACTGCACAGGAACAGATTGGTGTTAATGCCTTCCTCCATTTTTTTCCCATCTAAATTTGCTATCCGTTCTTTCTCGGTTCCTTGCCTAGCTGAGTGTGGAGAACTTGAATTATCCATACTTTATTTTCCAAGTACTATAAAAATGTTAATTTGCCTCTGTTCTAATTAACAAAAAGAGGAAGTGTAAAAATAACTTCTTATTAAAACAGAAATCAGGTAACATCCATTTCAAGTTCAGTTTCTGCTCTGATTGTTTGGAGTAGAGATTTTAAAACAGGCTGTCCAGCAAGTCAAATTATTTTAACCTCTATCTTAAATTGGACATTTAGTTTGTCTATTTTAAAAACTGACATTGATTCATTTCTGCTATAAATACTCAGTTATCTAAATCATTTTGCTGTTTGCCTAATATGGAATGCATGCATTGTACAGAAAACAAAACTGAAAGACAGTGCAAAAGAACTACAGATGTACCTTAAACAGATCCTAAAGTGAGCAGTAAACAGAAGAGGAAAATAGTAATCAGAAGGGAAAATGTATCAGTGATGCGAGCACAGTTTGGTTAAAGCAATTAGTAAAGCTTGGTGTCTCAAATGGAGAGGTTGACATATTTCTATAAATTGTTGAATCAGCATGATTAGGCTTATAAACAATAGACATTGGTCAAAAGTATCTCAAATCAATGTGAATTCATTTTAAATAAGGAAATTTGACAAGTAAGTTAGTTGATGTAGACCTGTTCCCTGATATGGTCAGAAAATGCCTTTCTGAAATTTCTAAATATTCATAGACAGTGAAAAGTACAACAGATCCTTAACCAATTTTAAGTTTAGAGTAGATTTAACTATTTGATAAAAATAGTAAGACAATTCATACACTATTCAAACATTTACCCTGGAAGAATACTATTATTTAATACTAGGATCACAATCTCATATACCCACTGAAGCCATATACATACATGGACTATGAATCTAGCCTATTCGCTTACCTATCTTTCACATTAGGTTAGTGGCATACTGAGAAGACAGAATTGTGGAATTATCCTTTTCTATTTCAAAATATGTCTTCTGCATAAATTATTTCTAAGTTAAAAATAAGTACAACATAAGGCTATACAGGTTTTGCAGAAAATATAGTGGACTTCTGACATTCCTCATTATGGCTTCAATCCTGTTACAACAAAAGAACATTTTCCAGTCATACAAGGAAACTATTCACATTAAGGTAAACGAGGAAGTCTTGGATATAAACAGACACTTATTATACTTTGCCAGAAAGGTCTTGGACGGTGGTCTTTCCCCACTGCGCCATGAACTACCAAGCTTCAGTGAATGAGATTCCACTGTGCTAACTGCTCCTCTTCAGGGTTGGGGTGAGCAAGTCAGGAATCAATGGTGATTAGAAGTGTGAGCCCTAACTAGTTGCAGCAAATTTAAGTTAGCCTAAAGCACAAATGTAAAAGGTTCTTTCCAGCAACTTCAAACAATGAACAACTTAGCATAAATGCCCCTTACCGTAAATTGCGGGGTCACCTACACACTAATAATGGAATGCATATTACTTTCATCCTCAATTTTCCAAAACATTCTGAGCTAATAATAATTTTCGCAGTATTTGTATTTGTTTTTCTCAACAGAACTTTACGGAAATCTTAAATGATCTCTTTGACAAACTACACTTACATACAAAAAGTTTAATATATTATTTATACACCTACATTCTCATCATATCTACGTTTCCTGGCATTTTCTGGAGCCAAAATTCCTTTCTGTCTAGATGCCACCAAGAGGAAATATAAGCTATGATATCTTCCACCATGCAAAACAAATGAATTATGAAGTTGTGCACTGAGCATACAAGTGAATTCACATTCTCATTGAATGTTCAGCAAATTTTAACAATGACTGAACATTACATAGTAAAAGTTTGGTCATAGTGACAAAGAGATTTACAGCACGGAAACAAGACTCTTCAGTCCAACTCGTCCATGCCGACTAGATATTCTAACCTAATCTAGTTCCATTTGCCAGCACTTGGCCCATATCACTTCAAACCGTTCCTATTCATATACCCCTCCAGATGCCTTTTAAATGTTGCAATTGTACCAGCCTCCACCACTTCCTCTGGCAGCTCATTCCACACACACACCCCCTTAGGTGCCTTTTAAATCTTTCCCTCTCACCCTAAACTATGTCCTCAAGAACTAGACTCCCTCACCCCAGTGAAAATACCTTGTCTATTTAAAATCATGCTCCTCATGATTTTAAAAACCTCTATAAGATCACCCCTCAGCCTCCGACATTCAAGGGAAAACAGCCCCAGCCTACTCAACCTCTTCCTCTAACTCAAATCCTCTAACCATGGCACCATCCTTGTAAATCTTTTCTGAACCCTTTCAAGTTTCACAACAAACCTCTGATAGGAAGGTGACCAGAATTGCATGCAATATTCCAAAAGTGGCCTAATCAATGTCCTGTACAGCCGCAACATGACCTCCCAACTCCTGTACTCAATGCTCTGACCAATAAAGGAAAGCATACCAAATGCCTTCCTCGCTATCCTATTTACCTGTAACTCCACTTTCAAGGAACTATGAACCTGCAACCCAAGATCTCTTTGTTCAGCAACACTCCTGTTCTGACTCTGATTTGCTTTTACAAAGTTTAGGAGTCAGCAAATTCTTTTTCTCTCAAGGGAATGATACTCTGGTTAAGGTACCAACAAAATGATATAGCATTGAAAGAAATAATATTGCTGATTTCATTTTTCTTGTGTTTCTGACAAATTTATCCAGTTAAGTTTTATTCCCTAAACTTCCATTTTCCACACACTGGGATACATCCTTTATAAAAATTATTACGGATGCTGTTTCAGGAGAGTATTCTATCCAATTACAAAGCCACCCTACCCAATAAATAAGTAATTTAACCTATCTATTCCTTTGATGATGATACATTTTTACCTTTCCATAATCTATTGACTGACCAATGGAAATAATTTTCTCTTATTTACGAACCAAAGCCATTCAGAACATTGAACATTAAGATTAAGAACCAAAAAGCCCAACTTGTTAATTCAATGTATTTCCTGTCAAAATAACTGAAATAAATTGTTTCCATTTAATTATAAATTCACTGGGGATATTCACTAAATGATGTAATAGTTTACAAAGACCACTCTTGCAACTTCCTACATCTCAGAATCAATTGCAATGTGTCTATCAAATAAAGCACTATGTATTGTTGTTACTCACACAAAGCTTACGATGAGCAATAACTTGGAAACACTGTAAAGTTGAATTCCTCCTGGAATTTCTTCTGGGATGTATTTAGTTTGTGTGGAACCTGTGGCAAAAAAAAGATGATTTTTCATGCAAGCAACCATGATGTTTCCAATAGTTGTGTTAGTGTTTACGCATTAAGAACTGATTTCATCTGATTAAATTTCCCCTTGTAACTCACAAAATTGGCAGACAGCCTGAGTGCAAAAATAAGGGACAAAAGCAGAGTGTGAAGACAATGGGCCAAATTGCCTTGAAATTGAAGCTCTTGTCAAGAGGAAGAAGGCGGCTTTTGTGAGGATGAGGCATGAAGGCTCAGTTAGGGGGCTTGAGAGTTTTAAATTAGCCAGAAAAGATCTGAAGACAGGGCTAAGAAGAACCAGGAGGGGATAGGAGAGGTTATTGGCATATAGGATCATGGAAAACCCTAAGGCCTTCTGTAGGTATATCAGGAATAAAAGAATGATTAGAGTAATATCGGGACAATCAAAGATAGTAGTCGGAAGTTGTGTGTGTAGTCTGAGGACGCAGGGGAAGTGCTTAATGAATAATTTTCGTCAGTATTCACATTGAAAAAGGGCAATGTTATGAGAATATGGATTTACAGGCTACTAGATGAGATGGGATTGCGGTTGACAAAGAGGAAGCTTTGGCAATTTTGGAAGATCTGAAAATAGACAAGACCCCAGGGCTGGATGGGAGCTATCCTCAGATTCTCTGGGAAGCCAGCGAGGAGACTGCAGAAGCCTTTGGCTTTGATCTTTATATCATCATTGCCAACAGGACTGGTGCCAGAAGACTTGAGGACAGCAAATGTCATCTCCTTGTTTAAGATGGGGATTCGGGACAACCCTGGAAATTATATACCTGTGAGCCTTACTTCGGTTGTGGGTAAGGTGTTGAAAAAGATTATAAGAGATAAGATTTATAATCATCTGGAAAGGAATAATTTTATTGGGCATTTGTGAAGGGCAGGCCGTGCCTCATTAAACTTATTGAGATCTTCGAGAAAGTGACAAAACAGGTGGACGAAGGTAAAGCAGTTAATGTCGTGTATTTGGACTTCAGTAAGACATTTGATAAGGTTCCACACAGTAGGCTAGTGCACAGAATACTTAATTTCAGGATTGAAGGTGTTATAGCGGTTTGGATCAGAAATTGGCTGAACGATGACAGAGGATGGTGGTTGATGGGAAATGTTTATCTGGAGCTCACTTACCAGTGGTGTGCCGCAAGGATCTGTTTTGGGGTCACTGCTGTTTGTCATTTTAATAAATGATCTGAATGTGAGCGTAGAAGAACGGATTAGTAAATTTGCGGATGACATTAAGGTAGGTAGAGTTGTGGATAGTGCCGAAGGATGTTTTGGTTACAGAGGGACATAGATAAGATGCAGAGCTGGTCTGAGAAGTGGCAAATGGAGTTTAATGCAGAAAAGTGTGACGCAGTTCACTTCGGAAGTAGTAGTAGGAGTGCAGAGTACTGGGCTAATGGTACAAGTCTTGGCAGTGTAGACGAACAGAGAGATCTGTGTCCAGGTGCATAAATACCTGCAAATTGCCACCCAAGTTGATAGGGTTGTTAAGACTGCATATAGTGTGTTGGCATTTTTTGGTAGGGGGATTGCGTTTCAGAGCCACAAGGTCATGCTTCAGCTGTATGAGATATTGGTAAGGCCACACCAGAATATTGCATACAGTTCTGGTCACTGCACTATAGGAAGGATGTGGAAGACTTGGAAAGGGTTCAGAGGAAATTTAGCTGGATGTTGCCTGGTATGAAGGGAAGGTCTTACAAGGAAAGGCTGAGGGAACTGAGGCCATTTTCACTGGAAAGAAGAAGGTTGAGAGGTGACTTAATCGAGACGTATAAGATAATCAGATAAGGTGGACAGTCAGAGCCTTTTTCTTTGGATGGTGAAGGCTAACATGAGTGGACATAGCTTTAAATTGAGGGATGATAGATGTAGGACAGAGATCAGGGTAGTTTCCTTACTCAGAGAATAGTAGGAGAGGGGAATGGCCTGCCTGCAACAGTGGCAGACTCGTCGATGTTAAAGGCATTTAAATGGGCATTGAACATACATATGGATAATAATGGAATGGTGTAGGTTCGATGGGCATCAGATTAATTTATTTTGCTTTTCTATTTACATCATACAAACAGCAGCCTGCTCTTGACCTCCCTGTTATTTGTAAGTGCATGCTTATTTGAGCATTAGTTGTCCACCAATTTGCCGCAGAAAGTCAGGGCTCATAACTAAAATTGAAAGTACCCTTTTAACTATTTCTGCAATACACTTCCAGCCCAGAAGGAAAACAATTCAAGTTGCTCAGTTACAAGACTGCATGCAACAAACTGTCGCTTCTGAAGATTCTGAAAATTTCAGATATTTGTTATTTTCTTGTCTGTCTTCTTCACTTTTGTCTCTTCATGCAAGCTTTCTTCTCCTGTCTTTATTTTTCTGTCCCCAATTTGAGTCTAATTCACACTGTCTGATTCTCGCTTCTTCTCTTTTTGTCTCTTTTTCTTTTCCAATCCTTAAATACTATAGGTCAAGAAGAAACACATTGGTCCTGTTATTGACTGAGGATCCAGATGCCCCATTGACTTCATTTGTACAGCTAATGAGGTATATACACAAAAACATGAGTTGAAGGATGCAGACAAAAATCTAACATTAACAGGATGCAACCAATAATTCATGATCTACAAATAACTCAGTGCTAAAGGAATTCCTTAGTAGTGGGGGTATGTAGATAAAACTAGTTATTAAAATAAATAACGAACTGGTCATGTGCTACCAGTGAATTAATTTTGCAATATAAATTAATGCCATGATTCATATCCATTCAAAATTGTCCAAAAAGCATGCTTTTATTTAAATATAAAAATGAGTAAGAAAGAGACTGGAGAGCCACTGATAGAATATTTTCACCACTGACATTGCTTCTTCACTTTCAATTTTACCTGCCACATGTTTAATCCTCTGGGCTACCTCTTCGTCAGTTGGTGTAGTAACAGGGCTGACTGTTTCAACAAGGTGTTGGCTTCGCACATGCATGTGAGGCCGTTTTCTCCTTCGAATTGTGGATGATTTGTTAGGCTTTTCTTTCGGAGATTGCCTGTGCAGTTCAGCAGCATATTGTTTCTCTATTTTTGCAAGTTCAATATCTATGGATACCAAAACGGAATGTTTGAAGATGAAACCAATCAAACAAAACCACTCCGATTAAGTACTGTTAAGTAGAATAGAACCAATATATTCATCATCTCTTTTTTTTAAACACATTGCCTGTAAGTATGCCTATTTTGTTTAGAAGTTCACAAATTAAGTTAGAGGAGAGAGGAGATCATGGGGAGGTTTGGCTCTTGCTGACTGCCAATTCAAAGCACCTGTTCCTGCATCTACTGTCATGTCCTGAATTGTCACAATTAGTTTAGGAAGCAGTTAGTAGTTAACACAATAGTCTCAAAGGAGCATTATACTATTAACGTATCTAGTATAACTTTCAAAAGCATTTTTAAAGTTAATTTGTTTGGATACGTTCTGATAGACCTTCAAGTAAAGTGGGACTTTAACAAGAACCCTCTTAAAAGAATTTTTAAAAAATCAACCTGTTCAGCCCAGAGACTGGGACAACCACAACACCCAAGGTGTTCCTAGTAGGTTACACTTCCATGGTGTGCTTAGCAATCTTCTGTTGTTATAAGAAACAACGATTGCACCGGGACAAAATAACATTCCTTACCAAGAAACAAATCTTGTTTCTCAGTCTTCATTAACTTAATCTCAGATACTATACCTTAAGCACACTTAAAACATGTGGGGGAAGAATGTAATGAAATTTCCACTCCTGGATCAATATTCAGAGATCAAGAAACAACACTTAGATATTGACTATGTGCAGGATTGTGTTTGGCTGTGTTGGCACATGGGTAAAAAAATTTACCAGCTTCCAACATTGTTTTTCATGCATGAAAAACAGTTGCTTAGATGAGATACCATATTTCAGGCAGAATTCATGAAACTATACTTCACAATAAAAAAAGCGAGAAAATAAAATATTGCTCACCTAAATGTCTGAAGTAGTCATCTAAACCACTCCAAAAATTCTTCTCAATGAACGATTTCACTAACCCCCATGGCTGTTTCCTATACTTCAGTTCAGTTGAAATCCTGGATACAAGAAGTTATGTTAATTGATTAAATAACATGTTTATAGTTCAGCTATCAAATATCCTGGATATAAAAAAATTAGTCAATTGACTAAGTAATACCTTAACTGTTCAGCTACCTTGCAAAACTTCATTTATACATGCAATCGATAACACCATAGCAAAGTGTATGATGCAAATGACTGACCAGCTAAATTTAGCAAAGATCAGAATGCTTGAATGTGATTTTATGCTCAGTTAGGTTTTTGACAACTATCTGCATGCAGGTGACACATTCTCTCTGTGTCAGTGTGGATTTCTTCCCACAGTCCAAAGATGTGCAGGTTCGGTGGATTGGCCATGCTAGATTTCCCATTGCATCCAGGCTTGTGCAGGCTAGGTTGATTAGCCATGGGAAGTGCAGGGTTTCGGGAATGGGGTGGGTCCAGGTAAGCTGCTCTTCTGAGGGGCAGTACAGACACCATGGAATGAATGGCTTGCTTTCACACTGGAGGGATTGTATGAAGTCAACTGATTCTGACATGCTAACTTTGCACTCATCACCAAAGAACAAGGAACAACTTTGCAGTTTGGCAAACAAGTAAATCTCTGCTTTAGTATAGATTGCTCCCCCATGAGAAGAGCTGTGAAAACCAAATTCAATTTAGGATAAGTAAAAAGTCACATGCTGCTTGCTACTTACAACATGCTTTACTGTATAATAATGGAGAATCAGTGATTCACCGGTATTCTGCGATGAACATGACATTTTGATCAAAATTCCAAGTTTTAAGCTCTTTGATTTGAATGACAGGCATTACAGGTCAAAATCAGTTGAACAGAAAGATCATTGTTCTCTTACAACTATACTTATTTTTTAAAAGAGTGGATAAGATTCAATGTAGAACAACTTGACACAATGGCAGCTTTGTTCTGTCCATTGTTCAATAAAGTGAAAGGAATTTGTAGCCTGATGACAAATGATTCTGACATTTATTTGATCGATTTTGTGGCTCAAGAAGCAGTCACTGGACCTGAATTTATTCCATCAACCTTTAAATGAAGAATTGGCAACTTTATTGCATTTCAACAGGTACAGTTTGATCCTTTACTTCCCCTTCCTTAAATTTCAAAGGGTACTGGGTGTGAATCTCCAGGAGGATACACCAAAACATTTCTAAGGTAATCAGAATGAAGAAGGAATACAGGACCAGGTGTCACCCATTTAGCCTCCTGATCCTATTCTGCCATTCAATTCAATCAAGATCACATAAGGAAATACTTCCATGCTTAGTCAGAGATGTTCAGCATGGAAACTGACCCTTCGGTCCAACTCATCCATGCTGACCAGATATCCCAACCTAATCTAGTCCCACTTGCAACAACTTGGTCCATATCCCTCCAAACCCTTTCTATTCATATACCCATCCAGATGCCTTTTAAATGTTGCAATTGTACAAGACTGGACCACTTCCTCTGGCAGCTCATTCCATGCACATACCACCCTCTGCATGGAAAAGTTACCCCTTAGGTCCCTTTTTATATCTTTCCCCTCTCACCCTAACCCTATGCCCTCTAGTTTGAGGCTCCCCGACCCCAGGGAAAATACTTTGTCTATTTATCATATCCATGCTCCTCATGATTTTATAAACCTCTATAAGGTCACCCCCTCAGCCTCCAGCGAAAACAGCCCCAGCCTATTCAATCTCTCCGTAGAGCCCAAATCCTCCAACCCTGGCAACATCCTTTTCTGAACCCTTTCAGGTTCCACAACATCCTTCCAATGTCCTAACGAATGTCCTGTACAGTCGCAACATGACCTCCTAACTCATGTGCTCAAATACTCTGACCAATAAAGGAAAGCATACCAAACGCCTTCTTCACTATCCTATCTACCTGCGACTCTACTTTCAAGGAGCTATGAACCTGCACTCCAAGGTCGTTTTGTCCTAGGACCTTACCATTAAGTGTATAAATCCTGTTAAGATTTGCTTTCCCAAAATGCAGCACTTCATGTTTATCTAAATTAAACTCCATCTGCCACTTCTCAGCCCACTGGTCCATTTGATCAAGATCCTGTTGTAATCTGAGGTAACCTTCTTCACTGTCCACTACACCTCCAATTTTGGTGTCATCTGCAAACGTATTAACTATACCTCTTATGCTCACGTCCAAATCTTTTATATAAATGACAAAACGCAGTGGACCCAGTACCAATCCTTGTGGCACTCGAGTGGTCACAGGCCTCCAGTCTGAAAAACCACTACCACCTCTTGTCTTCTATCTTTGAGCCAGTTCTGTATCCAAAAGGCTTCTTCTCCCTGTATTCCATGAGATCTAACCTTGCTAACCAGTCTCCCATGCGGAATGTTGCCAAACGCCTCACTGAAGTCCTTATAGATCACTCTACCACTCTTTGTTACTTTTTCAAAAAACTCAATCAAGTTTGTGAGACATGATTTCCTACGCACAAAGCCACGTTGACTATCTCTAATCAGTCTGTACCTTTCCAAATACACGTACATCCTGTCCCTCAGGATTCCCTCCAACAACTTGTCCACTATCAACGTCAGGCTCACCAGTCTACAGTTCCCCGGCTTGTCCTTACCACCTTTCTAAAATAGTGATATCACATTAGCCAACCTGCCATTTCCAGCATTTCCCCTGTGACTATCGATGATAGAAATATCTCAGCAAGGGGCCCAGCAATCACTTCCCTAGGTTCCCATAGAGTTCTAGGGTACACCCGATCAGATCCTCGGGATATATCCATTTTTATGCATTTCAAGACATCCACCATTTCCCCCTCTGTAATATGGACACTTTTCAAGATGTCACTACTTATTTCCCTACATTCTATATCTTCCATGTCCTTGTCCATCATAAACAATGATGCAAAATACTCGTTTAGCATCTCCTGCGACTCCACACAAAGGCGCCTTGCTGTTCTTTGAGAGGCCCTATTCTCTCCCTAGTCCTTAATGTATCTGCAAAAACCCTTTTGATTCTCCTTAACCTTATTTGCCAAAGCTATCTCATGTCCCATTTCTGCCCTCCTGATTTCCCTCTTAAGTATACTCCTACTGCCTTTATACTCTTCTAAGGATTCACTTGATCGCTCCTGTCTATTACTTAAGATATGCTTCCTTCTTTTTAACCAAACCCTCAATTTCACCCTAACAGGAATATACTGTCTCTGGACTCTCGTTAACTCATTTCTGAAGGCTTCCCATTACCAAGCATGGCTGAAATTTTAAACACTTTCCTGAAAAGTGCAACTGATGCTCAATCAGTTTAAAGGTTATGGAGAAAAGCCAGGTATGTGGAGTTACTTTGTAGATCAGTCGTGATCTCACTCAAAGACCAGAACAGGCTCATGTGGTAAATTGATTCAAAGGCTGATTGACATTTTACTTCTATTTATCAGTGAGTTTTGAGAAGATTTATAGCTCAGGTTGAGGTTCTGGTTGCAAGTTTGTTTGCTGAGCAAACTCAGCAAGCAAACTTACATCTATTTATCAGTCTTGTTTCTGTAATCCTTAATCTCCTTGTCAATAGGAATCTACTGATTAAGTTATGACTTCAACCAGCATCTTCCAAGGATTGCACGTTAAACCCAATTCCAGAGTACTCAAAACATTTGGCTGTGTTTCCACTAACACAGCCGATGGCCCTGATGTGTTGTCCAGTAAACTTCATAAGATGACATCAAACACTTCGGGGCTCGGGAAAAAATTTCATTGCCAAAAAGAGTTCAAATCCTCCAGGTGGAAAAAAAAAGAGGATTTCAGTGCACTGGAACCATTTTCTTCACAATCAGCTGCAGTTTTAACTGATACAGAAAGCAATGTCTTTGGGAAACTGGTTGCTCTGCACAGTTCCAAACAAACCAAAGGATGTAACATATTTATTCCCTGGTATTGCAGATGAGGGGTTGAGAGCTGAATAGAAGGAGGATAAGATAGTGAAGAGGGAAAAGTTGACAAAAAGCCAAAGAAACCTCCAGATGGCAGACTAACATTTTCCTTGATCTGAGGGGGCTGTCTAATCTGTTTGATCCCAAATGGCTTTGCTTTAGACTCAACAGTTTTTTTAAAAATGGACAAGGTTTCGTATTTCCATTAGCCATTATATGAAGTAGTAAGAGTAATACAAGCTATAATAAGTTGCACAAGGGGCTTATTTTTAAGGGATGTCACATTGGATTTGGAATTCGATATTCTTAATACAGACATTGTTAATATTCACTATTTTCTGTATTCAAGGATGAATGGATTTGCTCTGGGAAATTCAGTGATCTTCTCGATTGACTTTGTTATTGCTAAATCCTGGCAGACTTTTTCAGCAAACTTGTGGTGAAACAGTGTTGTTTCTACTGCTTTCTAACATCTAGGAGGCCAAGAGAGGACTCATAACATATACAGATAAATACAGGTACAAGAGTTTTTGCTTGATCGCCTGACGCACTAGGTTTTGAAATGAGGTAAATGGCTCAACTCCAGAGATGATGCTTGACACTGAATAGAAGACAATGTCAGACTACCAAAGCAACAGTCTAAAAAACATAGCATTGCACTGGGTGAAGAACTATTCCAGTTCCATTCTGATTCATTTGATTTAAACTTACTTCCTTTGTGTTAAATTATGCTAACTGAGATGAAAAATGATGAAGGATCTTAAAACTGTTGCGTATCACTTTCTGCACTTAAAAAGGCACTATGATGTGAAACCCAATACACTTTTGCACAAAAACAACTAATTGAGGAGGATTATCGTTCTTACCTCAGTCTGCTTTTGTTTTTTGCCACCCGCGTAAGGCTGTATCTGTTGATTGTGTAGAAGTAGTCATGATATGGAACATCATGTGTAATCACCTCTGCATCGATCACATAACACTCACTCTCCTGGCTGGCTTTGTACAAAGTCTGTATTGAAAAAAAAACTTCAAAGCATGCAGATAACTTTAACTGCAATGAAAGAATACTCTGGGGACACAGTTATTACACGATCAGTCCTCGAGAAATAATCTGAAGTGCTATATTAAACTAATGAGTTACTTAGCTTGATGATGGTGAAAATTACCAGCCTCTAGCTTGCTGACAGCAAATTGAAAGGATTTGTCCAACAGTGCTATAAAATGCTCATTTTAACTTGTTACGAATAGCAAAGCCTTCTCTTTAATCTTTTGGAAGTCTCCATCACTAAATGTTATCTCATTAAGTTGGTGTTGGCAGACAATAGGTGCTTAAACAGCTGGAAACACTGTACTGAGCTAACCTGCTTCCATAACACTGACCCAAGTAAAATGTATTCTTGGTCAAATCTTTAACGTTGGCTTTGATCAGCAAGTCTTACCTGGGTCTCAGTCACTGTGGCAGTTTTTGGCGCAAGTGGGTTTGAGAGAGCAATAGTGTATAATATCACTCGGGTCTGATTGCCATTTACTTCTTTCTTCCAGGGATGACTAACCATGTCTAGAAATAGAAAGTAAAATATCTATGTTGTTGGCAATTGTTCATCTGGAATTAGGATTTGTAGAAATACGCTGCATTATGGCTAACATTCATGCTCAGTTTCATTATACATGTATGTTCTTTTCTTAACATCTCTGCCAATGAGGCCATGAAAACAGGTTGGAGATGAGAAAAATCTTCGATGACAGTGTTCAATAGAACAAGAAAAAACATTTTTCTTCCGTTTTGAAATATTTATTAATGGATTATGTTGTTAAAAATGAAACCTGTTTGCAATCTCTGCCCACAAAACCTCACTCCTGTCAGTGCTTTTCACAATCTGAATTCTGACCTTCACATGTTTAAATGTTCTGCTTCCATTCATCCTACTGTATTTGTATTGTATTGCTGCAGCTTTGCATGTCCAGCTCTTCGACTTGCATTGCAGAAAGAACCTCATGTCTCAAACAGATGCACTTGTATACTTCCAAAAATGTCATATGTTTTGCAGGGGCAACAAAGGACCTTGGATGAATGGATACTGGAGGGAAATAAACTTGCAAGGACGAACCTGGGGAATAGCACTGATTCAATTTCTCTACAGAGAGCTAGCCTGAATTCAATGGCTCAAATGACTTCTTTTTTGCCATAATAATTCTAGCATCCAGTTATGAAGAAACTAAAATCAGATCAGTGTAAATAATTAAGAATGAAATGGACAATTATAAAATAGGAATTGATGCAAGCTTTCAAGTGGTCCACATGGTTGATTGAAACATCCTATTCCAACGCCTCTTGATTTGTGTCTATCGAGATGGGACTGCTCTCTTTCTAAGTGTAGCCAGACAATTATTAGCAATGGCTTCTCTTCTTGGTCCTGCACTATTACCTTTGATGTCCCCAGTGATTTATCCCTAGTTCCCTGCTATTTCAAATCTGCAAGCTGCCCCTTGGTGACATTATCCAAAACCATTGTGCTGTTCTACTCAGTTCTACCAGCTTCTCAAACCCTCCAGTGTTGCAAAATCATCAGATTGCTTATGCAACGTACATCGCCAGAAAGCAGAAATTTCCTTCAATTAAATATTGCTAAGACTTAAACCATTGTTTTGTTCTTTGCTACGAACTCTGTTCCATACTTAATGATGCCATCAATCCCCCTTTCATTTGTCTGAGATTAAGCCAATCTGTCCATAACCTTGGTGTTACATTTGATGCCAAGGTGAAATTCCAACTTGATATTTCTATTTCTAAAACTGCTTGACCTTTGGGCAGCACGGTGGCTCAGTGGTTAGCACTGCTACCTTACACACCCAGGGATCCTGGTTCAATTCCAACCTTGGGCGACTGTCTGTGTGGGGTTTGCACATTCTCCCCGTTTCTGTGTGGGTTTCCTCCGGGTGCTCCAGTTTCCTCCCACAGTCCAAAGATGTGCAGGCCAGGTGAATTGGCCACGCTAAATTGCACGCGGTGTTAGGTGCTTTAGTCAAAGGGAAGTGGGTCTGGATGGGTTACTCTTCAGAAGGTCGATGTGGACTTGTTGGGCTGAAGGGCCTGTTTCCACACTGGGGAATCTAATCTTATCCCCGTCTCAGGCCATTTGCTGTTGAAATCCTCCTCTAAGCCTATTACCTCTGGACATAATTATTCTAATGCACTCTTGACTGGTCTCCTACATTCTACCCTCTGCAAACTTGAGGTCATCAAAAGTTCTGGCATCTGACTTAACTTGCAACTAGCCCCAATTCATTGCAAGTCCTGGTGAAGCAATGTCTTGATTTTAAAATTCTCATTCCTGTTTTCAAATCCCTCCATGGCCTTCGCTTTTCATTTCTAATCTCCTCCTTACCCACAGTCCTCCCCGAAATGGGTATTCCTCGGAATCTGATATTTATTGTGCATTTCCAATGATAAATATTCCATCATTGATGGTTATGCTTTATGTTATCTAGACCCCAAATTTTGTGATTCATTCCTATACTTCACTACCTCGCTATTTGCTTTCCTATTTTAACACACTCTCTAACACATAATTTGACCATATTTTGGTTGTCTAAGCTCATCCTTGCACACATAACACAGTATCATACATTGTTTTGCAATGCTCCTGTTAAGAACCTTGGGACGTTTCATTATATTAACAGTGTTACATAAATAATATGTTGTTGTTGATGTGATGGCAATAAAATTTGAAACTGTAACTTAAATCATTTTCCTTTTAATTAACTCTGGAATTTAAATAGTTTTAATGCATAAACTTCATATTTGTTCTGAACAACAATATTTGTGTTTGAGGAAAATAAACTTGTCTAAGCCATATAGAATGGAATAATTGTCCAGAAAACACTGAACTCTCCAGGTATAACTGGAGTCTATAACAAAGTCTTATGAAATCCAGTTTACCAGTGAATCTCCGCTGCTCAAAGAAATCACGCAGAAATTGGGAATCAGTGAAGAGTAAATCATACAGCTTGTCCACGTTGACATGAAAAACCTCATTAATGTACTGTCTGCCATTGAGGTCATCGTAAAATGCTTGCACTTCTCCTGGAGTGAGGCAGCAAGAGATGTGAAAATAAAGTTAAGACATAAATTCACCTCACCCTACAAAATCAAAACTCAATATACAATTTGTTCAAGATCATAGTCACAGCTTTAAAAGATAATGCTGATTATCATTCAACTTCCCTTAATTTAGCTTCGTATCTCGAGTTATAGCCAATTTTCTACGGTTACAATATCTCATCAACTAAAACGGCCAGACTGAGGAGCTGTTACAGAAAGCAGTTCTTGGAATTCTACTACCTTATAGATGCATTTTTCTTGCCGTTTCTTGAGTCATTTTTCATTTGTCCATTTAAATAAAAATGATTTTGTCTGGCTCCTTATTGTTACTCAAGTAGTAATGGATTATTTTCCAATCAGAAGCAATAAACAAAAGATATATGGGATGGCAGAATTGCAAATCTATACATCACTAATATTCATTTACTATTACTCAAATTAAGTGAGATGGGTAATTGACCACACTGTAGTACTAGCAGTTGACAGTAGCTATCCATAAACATGAACGTCCTTCCCAACTATCATTACAGAAAATATCACAACCTCTCGGCCGAATTTAGTCCTGCTCCCCAAGTAAGAAAGAATAGTTTGATTTAAATTCTGATATGTCCCGTAACCAGCATTCAAGTTTATCACTAGTTTTACTGTAGGAATATTTGTGCATATGTATTCCATCATAATTTGAAGCAGCGACTTATTAAAATAAAATGTTCCTGACTTCTTCCTCCAATTGAGTATCAGTTAATGATCCACATCATGATGTCAACTTTGGGGCTGAGTTTAATGCAAGGAGAATCAGCCATGCGCTACAAAAAAGAGATTTAAAATAAAAATAATATTGCATTGGTGTTGTTGCATCTCAATCTCTTAATGCTTTAATTGACAGTTTGCCTTTATATAAGACTGTGGAAATTGTAGAAATGAAAACAACACTGCAAATGCAGCAACTTATTCTGTTAACAGCTTTTAATAATATGCAAAAATAAATTTATTTTATTTAGAAGAAATTAAAGGGAATTTCAACTCCACTTAAAATGGAAAAGATGAACTATCTACTCACTAAAATAATTGTTTACTGTGCTTATTATTTTATACTTCTAACATAATTATGTTTGAAATGGCTAGCAGTAATATACACATATATAGATTTAAAACAAACAATAGATTCAATACAAACAAGCTTTGAGAATCCTTCTGGATCTCTCGAAAGGGCTGGGATTCAAAAAATTGAAGGGAAAGAAATTAATAAGTAGGCACTGGCAGGAAGCAGAAGAGGAAGGACAAATGCTACGTCTGCAAAACTTGTCTGAAGTGAACAATCCTATGTTACAATCATTCAAGGAATGAAGGGTTTAAATCTCAGGGAAGCACTGCAAGGCACAGTCTACCATGTTTTATAAAACACAAATAAACTCCCCTGCACAGTAGTTGGGCGGCATGGTGGCTCAGTGATTAGCACTGCTGCCTCACAGCGTCAGGGAGCTGAGTTCAATTCTGGCCTCGGGTGACTGTCTGTGCGGAGCTCGCACATTCTCCCAGTGTCAGTGTAGGTTTCCACCGGGTGCTCTGGTTTCCTCCCACTTCACAAGAGGTGTACAGGTCAGGTAAATAGGCCGTGCTAAATTGCCCACAGTGTTAGGTGCATTAATCAGGGGTAAAGGTAGGGAAGTAAGTCTGGATGATTTATTCTTTGGAGGATCACTGTGGACTTGTTTGTGCCAAAGGGCCTGTTTCCACACTGTAGGAAATCCAGTATAATCTACTTCTCCAGTCATGTCAAGTGATTTTGAAGTTCCTACTCTCAACATAATAAACAATGTAAGATTAACTATATTGGGAAAATGTCTTGGAAAAATAGTTATATATGGCAATATAATAGAAGCAATTTTGCAAAAACATGAGGTAGTTCAGTGTTTTGTGTTTGTGACTATACTGTGGAACTTGATAATTTATTTTAAACTGAGTTGAATTCCCCTTACAGGTATGAGACCTGTGCTCCGTTTTAGTATTCACATGACACAAAAAGATTTATTAAATACTCTTTAAATCTAAAATAAAATTGCATATCTTTAAACTCAATGGTTCCATACCTGTTTTCAGTTTTTTAAAATCAGCTGTAGTTAGTCCCACTGAAATGAATGCAGACAGGAAAAATGAAAATGAAAATAGGACAAAATTTTCGATTGAGCGCTGTGCTTAGAGTAGTTTTCATCACGGGTGCCAAACGTACATGAGATTCCATTTTTTAAAAAATGGCCGAGCAAGCCTTCAAAATTCTGTTTGTGTACGTTTGATGCAATCAAAACATACTGAAAATAAACCAAGCTGCTCCTAATATTCCATAAAATAAAAAAAAACACAATTTGAAAATGCACATTCACCTCTTATTTTACATGCATTTTTTCCTTTAAAAAGAAACCTTTTTCTCTCCCTGAGAGGGCATGGCCCTCATGCAATTTCAAAAGCAAATCAAGATAAATAAAGTTATGCAAAACATGCCTTGGTTAATTTAAAATAATCCCCACAAAGTTCACAGTTTCAGCATGATGGTTGATCAATATCACATGATTAATATTGTCTAAATCAATTTCACAGGCCCTACGTAGTATTTACCAATTAATCAATATCTGCCTAAACAGATTTGCTGATATCCCCTTTCCACCTTCTCAGTCCAATCCTGGTTTTAGATCTTAAATATTAGAAAATCTCATAAGTCATGTTAAAAATAACATCAGATGCACTGGATTAATTACACACCTTCATCATGTGTTTCAGAGGAATCACTAAGTTCAGTTGGAATGTCCTCATTATCGTTAAAGTCCAGGGAAGGAGTGTTTACTGGCAAACTGATTTCATTCTTCTCAATGGCCTGAAGGGGTTCAATTTCACCTTCTAGATGACAGTCAACCTCCTCATCTGGTGGAATGCCGTCAAACTATGACAGTAGAAATAAGAGAAACTAAACCTGTAATGTGAACTTTAAAATATATTTGAAATCCAAACACACCATCCATATTTAGATTTATGATTCTGTTTTCCCAACATTATTGCACTTAAAATATTTGCGTACTTTCTAGGCTCAAATCCCTCAAATTCAGGTTTGTTATTTTTTCCATTTATAATACTTACCCGAAATTGATGAAGTATGTCAATTAAAAACATTGCATAAAAATCTTGCTTCCACACAGTGCAGCAAGAACGATGTTGTGATACTGCTGCTTTAAATTGAACTTTCTTTCAATTTCATGTATAATTTAATTAATTTATGACTAAAAATGGATCCAAATCAAAGGAGAATCCAGATATTGGATGAATTGGGATGATGAGCTATTAGGGACACGAGAAAATGCAGAGTAATCAGATCATGATGCATCGCATTGAATGACGGAGATGGATCAAGGAGCCAATTAGCCCATTTCTGCTCCTAATTCAAAGGTCTGTCTATGAAGGCCACTTCACATGCCCGAATGAGGCAGCTGCCAGGACAATACCAATTTGGCCGAACACCCTCATTAGCAGAGAAACATCAAGGGTCCAAGACATATATTGGGGAAACAAAAGAGCAACTGTTTTGATTTGCAGGTAGAGAGAAGAGACAGAATGGTGGTTATCAGTGGCCTTCAGTTTAAGGAACATTTTCTGAACTTTTTCTTTTAGTGTCAGCCTTCAGAAATCTCTGTATCGTGAGACTGAAGATGTGATATCTATATAATTAGCATCATGTTTCAACTTTGTGTTTCAAACAAAGTGGTACATTGGTGTTGACTTTGTTTTAAATATACCCTTAGAAAAGCAAACAAGTTCAGACAGTCCTTCCCGAACTGTCATTTAATCCAATATATGTCAAAGAGCAGGTTACTGCAAAAAGCATGGGGTGTTAACGGTGAAGTATTAATGACATGAAGTAAACATTGAAAGACATTAGTTTGCTTTTGATTTATAATGATTAAGGATTGATTTTAGCTTAGAAAAACTCAGAACTCAAAAGCTTTTCAGCAGTTTTGCAGGAGGCCTGACTGGGGTCAGAAACAAATGTAATCTCACTCCCAGAGAGGTCTATAGATTGTTCAAGGAAAATTCAGTTATGTTTGGTTGGGTAGATTGGTTAGAAATCACTGTATAATTAAAAGTCTAAGCTTTCATTTCCCTGAATTTCATTTAAGATGACTTCACAAGTCACAGGACAGAATTGTTGAGAAGCAGTTAACATAATATTTGATATATAAGGTTTAATTTGCCATGCTATAAAGTTCTGGTGTTGGGGTGTGGATGAAATTGTTTTGCTGTGTATTTTAAGATTTTTCAAATTGTAATTGAGATAGATTGGTTTATTTTATTGTATTTTGTCTATCTTTTATAATAATAAAAAAATTCTGCTTTATTGTTAATCAAAATCTGCAGCCTTGTGAGCCTGTGAATGAACACCACATCAAATGCAAAAAAACAAAATCTTCAAGCTTTGTTTCTTCAGGGAAATAACTTGTCCAGTTAGATCAGCTGGGATAAGAGCAATGGACTGCTGGTTAGGGTGCCCATGGAACAAATAGTTCTGTTCCAGTCACATTCAAACCTATTCTGGAAATGCACCCTCACATGCTTTTTTTGTGAAGACAGTTTTATATTATTAGGAACAATAATCTATTTTATTGTTCTTGGATCTAGCTCTTTGAGGTCAATTGTATGAATGCTCCCGTTACCTTAAGCAAAATAAACCAACCCAGCATAAGCCAGGAGTTGAACTGGGACTTCATTTATGGGTCTTCATTTTGGAATTACTGGGATATCAAATACCCTTTTTTTTATATTCTGTAGTTTTATTCAATTTTTTAAGGTTATTCACAAACAGCAAATCATCAAATGCCATGTGACTTGTTGATTGTTTGGGAGTGGTTCAGAACAGTCCAGGGATTCTCCACAGTTTATGTCACTTATTGTTAAGCACTGATCTTCACATTGCTTTCCATAGTAGTGCAGCTAATACTCAAACTTCAATGCAGTAGATTCAATTGCACTGACTTTACACTGTTTATTGTGTCTAGTTCATTTTAATGTCTAGCAATTTATAGCTAGACTTAATGTCATTTATTGAATGGCACTGTTTCTTGACCAAGGAATTGAAGTAGCATATTTGTGTTGCACTTACTCAACATGGTATTTTCGGGGGTAAATTGCCAAATTGAAAGTTCTAACGTTCTACAATAATTTATATAAAAATTCTGAAGAATTATTTCCAAAGAATATTATAGTAAGGATCAGGTGGGGCCCAGAACGGTTCAAGAAGGGTAAACTACTTACTGAAGCAAAGGGTACAGCGACGGTTCTAAATTAATACTTTGCTTCTGTCTTTATCAAATTAGAAGATGATAACAACAGCCCATTTTGGCATTGAGTATTGAACAACTGAGTAGTATAGTGGTACATAAAGTGGAGGTGCTAAAAAGGCTGGCAACATTCCAGATAGAGATGTTGCCAGGCCCGGTTGGGATGCATCCGAGATTGCTGAGGGGGGTAAGGGAGCAAATCACAGAAGCAGTGACAGAAAGTTTCTAGGCCTCTCTGAACAAAGGATTACACCTGGAGGACTGCAAATATAACATCATTGTTTAAGAAAAGGGCAAAGGAAAACCCGGGAAATTATAGACCGGTCAGCTTGACATCAATGGTGGGGAAACTGATGGAGGCCATAATACGGATACGATAATCAGACACTTCGAGATAAATAAGTTACTACTACACAGTCTACGTGACTCTGTCAATGACAGGTCATATGTGACAAATTTAATTGACTTCTTTGATGAGGTGCCATAGGTAGCTGATGAGAATAATGCTGCGGATAGTGTGGGTCCTAAGCAGAATGGATTAGAAGTTAGCTAAAAGATACTAAACAGAGGATAAGTGTAGACAGACATTTCTCAGACTGGAGACTAGTCAAAAGTGGTGTTCCCTAGGGATCAGTGTCGGAATTCTTGTTTTTTCAATTTATATAAATGATTTGGAGATGGGTACTGAGGGCAAAATCTCGAAATTTGCAGGTCATACTACATAAGGAGAACAGTGAATTCTGAGGATGACACTGAGTGACTTCAGAGAGAGATTGATCAAGTTAGCCAAATGGACTGACACGTGGTAGATGTATTTCGATGAAGAGAAATATTACATTTTGATAGAAGAAAAAAAGAGATAATACAGGCTCACTGGTAAAACTTTGAGGGGACAACTGGAGCAGAAGCACCATGGGATTCAAGTACATAATTCTTTAAAGGTGGCCTGCAAGTTGAAACAGTTGTTAAAAAGGCTTATAAGATCCTTGGCTTTACAAATAAAGGCAGAGACTATAAAAGAAAGCAAGGGATGCTACATCTCTACAAATCATTGGTCAGACCACATTTGGAGTATCATGTTCAATTCTGGGTACCTTATTCAAAGAATGATGCCTTGGAGACAATGCAAAGCAGATTTACTAGGATGATACCAGGATATCAGGAATGAGGGATTTTAGATACAAGGAAAGATTACAGCAGTTGTGATTATTCTCTTGTGAACTGAGAAGATTAAGAAGTGACATTACTGAAGGGTTCACAATTATGAAAAAATTTGACAGGTAAAGAAAGATATTCTATTTCCATTAGTTGATATACCACTAACGAGAATGACAAATTCAAGACTGTCAACAAGATAGCTGAGTGAGATTAGGAGAAACTTCTTTATTTAGAAAGCTGTTACATTTTGGAATGCACTGCCAGGAGACTGGTGGAGGCAGATTGCATAGGAGGTTTCAAAAGATAGCTGGATATATATTTAAAAGTGACTAATAGAGGGCGACAGAGTTAAAGCTGGAGAATGGGACTAGCTGGGTAGCTTGTTTGGGAACCGGTACAGGTATGAAGGGCCGATTGGCCTCCTTCAGGACTATATAATTCTAATCCTATTTAAAGTATAGTAAATTTTTCAACTTTGACGCAACACTGCTTCAACCCACAGTGTGACTTTCTGATTGAAGTCCGAGAAAAACTTTTAGATTTGATATCCAGACACTCAACAATTAATAAATAATCATCAATGCCACCAGCCAAGAGCAAACCACTGAAGTGTTGCTAATTAATATAGTTGCTTTCTCTTAGCAAGGTTTAACAAACAAATAATGCTTTAGCCACCATATTAGATAAAGAGTTAGACACAGATGCCTTGGAGAGATGGGTCAGCCTGGAGGAAAGGACTGCTGATGAGCAGATCTTTTCGAACTACCCTTAGTACTGGAGGTGGTAGAAGGGGAGGGAAGAGTTGAAAAGGAAGCCTCAAGAACTACATCTAAAAGATGCTCAGCCCTTATCAAAAAGCCAAAAACAGCATCGGAACATGGTATAATAGTATCAATTATCACACTGATTGCTTTCTTGAAAATTGTTCTGAAAATTGTCAAATAATATCTTGATTCCACCACGAGGAGCTCAGGGAACTAGTTAAGTATACTGCAAATTGAATGTTTCTGAACTTTTAAATTAAAATTTCCTTCTAGAATACATTGTTGAGTTTATTCAATATGTCTGATTACAGTTTCAGTGACATAATTTCAGATTGACAAATTGCTACCCATTATGAAAAATAAATGCTTGAGATAAACTAATCCATCAGGGGGTGATTTTAATTTTGCTCATTTTTTTCCTTTTTTCTTCCTTTTATAAATTATTGATTCTTGCTGGAATATCGATCCTGGTACCTCAGCCAAGTGGAAAGACTGCACAATGACTACCAAAAGGCTATTTGTAAAACAATCTACTCCTGTTCTTATTAGAGCTCCCAATAAGTGCAATTCTGAGCAAGAAATCTTGAAGAGCAATTAGTGTTAAGAATCTGAACTGATTTGTCTTCCAATAAACATTGTTAATGTAGTGATTTACAATGCCTGACTGCCATCTTGCAGTGGAGAAGTAGACGTTTTGGGTGTAATCTTTCTTCAGGCGTGCTGAAGGGTTAAACTCAAAACGCTAACTTCTTCACCACCTGATGTTGTCTGGTTTGCTGTGTGCTTCCAGCCTCCTGCCTGTCTGCTTTGGATCCAGCATATGCAGCTTTTTTGTCTCTGACTGCCATCTTGGCTGGGATTGTTTAACTCAGTATAGCCTGGAACACGTCTGTGTTCTCAGCTGGAAGTATAATGAAAGCAAAGATTTGATATTGCTAAATATTAATATGCAATTTTCCAAATTCTAGGCTTTGGCTTCTAACAATATTACCTCTAAGGCATGGTATATTCTTACTCTGATTTTTCTCAAATGACAAAGAAGTTGAGGTTAGGATCACGTTAATTAATTTGAGGATTTGGAGGTATAATTACAATTGAACATGCAAAAACAACTATGCTTGGATTTTCACAGCTGGGAGTTGAGCATGGGACCCTGCAGAATCCCACTAGTAGCAGACTCCAAAGCTACTCCAGGCAGAAGATTCTGCTGTGCAACACTCCTCCATTTGGAATGCTCTGAAAGTATTCATCTGATTTGGAGAAGTTGAAAGGTTTGGAGGGGAGGATCACAAGTAAACACTTACTTAGGTAACATTAGACTATTAAGTATACAGCCTAACTCTGGAGTAACTATTCAACAGACCATGTATTGGGTCACATAATAGCAAATGCACTAACCCTCCGACCTCTTAAAACACCCAGACCCTGACCCAACACCCCCTTCAGCTCCTGCTTGACTGAACACTCCAGACTCAATAGCCTTCCTCTGTATCCCTAGCATGACTGAAAATCTCCTACCCACCCCAATCTACCCTAACTTGGCATCACTTATTTGGCCTTTATCACCTTGTACTCTTGCACGTCTGGCAGCTTTGCAACCCCCCCCTCCCCCCACCCCATTTGGCATCCTATCCCCAGTACTACTACCCCTACCCACTTGGTACCTTACCTTACCTGCTAAAGTGGCTGCCTGTGATTCTGGACCTTTACATTTCAGAATCCAACTGCTGATTTCTGTGAAAAGGGGACTTGAGTTGCCTTGTTGAGATGGTGCTGCACTATCAGAGAACTGTCAGAACAGAAATATGGCTCTGCAGTTCTGAAAGAGCCCAAATCAAAATCTCCTGTCAGATGTACATATCTCTCCTCTCATTGAAATAAAAGGTCAGACTACTTGGGAGTTCATTCCTTGGAATCTGGCCTATTCATTCATTCTTTCCTGAACTGCCTGTCAAGTTTGCATGTTTCTCTGTCTATTGTTTCTGCCAACTAAACTACTTGAGTTTGTCACATTAAATGCAAAATAAATTAATACATCAGTAATAAATAATTTTAATATTATGAAATATGGTGCATTTCATTCTCTTAAATGCAAATTTCATTGATGAAATGCCCTTTTTACAACAAGGCTTGCAGTATTTGAGTTTTATTTACATACTTTTGAATAATATAGCAAATTAAAAATGTCTTGGTTATTCACATACTGAGGTAGGGGCCTCACTACTCGCTGTGGAGGTTATTGTGCTGTTTGTGACTGATTTCTTCTGCAACTGTGGACTGGCATCCGTCTTTACTTCTAAGCTGCTTTTAGACGCATTATCATTCACCTCTACTTCTTCCACTGGGATTTCTTCACAGAACCTGCCAGAAACATAATGTATGCTGTTTCATATATGTCAGCACTTTATCATATTTCACAACAGACAAAGAAGGCAAACACTGAAAAGCTCTCTGCTTTTATTTTTATCGATACTTTGCATATAGTTAAGATGATATATTTGCTAATAGTCATTCATCTTGTGACGATGACGCTCCTTTAACAAGGTTATGTTGTCCTTGGTGTGAGGTCGTAAAAGACACAGACTCAGAAAAGTCTAAGTTGAAGGGTTTTAGGACCAAATTGATTATAGCTAACAGATACTGCCTCAGGCAGAAGGCTTTGAAGTAAAAAAAAACGCTTGTACAATGAAAGGTGAGTGGCCAGTTCTCCTAGTTTAGCTTTTCTCTGGTTTGATTTGCTTTTTAGCACAGTAGTGCTTTGAAACTACTGGACCCAAAGAAGCAGCTCCATGCTGGTCCTCTCTCGCTAACATCTCTCCTGTAAGACTGTGCTTGATTTTACCTTTTGTGCCAAGGCGTGTTAATGGGAATTGCTGCAAATATTTGGAACAGCATCAATAAGTTGGGATGATTTGTTGGTTTTCGGATGGGTTAAGCTACTCTGTATTCTATTCTCTTTTGTTTTGTTTCATTCGGTAATGTTGTAAATAAATTTTATTTTGTTTAAAACTAAGTGGTTTGACCAGCTGCATTCCTCCTGAATTATCCGTGTTACACCTGCTTACAACAACTAGCCAAGTTCAGGAAATTCTCAGAATTACTTTTCTTCCAAACATTTCAGCTCAATGCTTCTGCCACTAATCAATTCTCAAACAGAATGATTTCAATTTAGTGGAAATTGTAGAGATTTGACTTATTTGAATGTGCATTTGATTTTGTTGCTTGTTGTACAGTAGATGTGTGCTAGATTCTAAGGTGAGAAATTCCATAATTTTATTCAGTCTTACAAACAATTAGGTGCACAGACTTTGCAAAAATGTATAAAGAAAATATCCACATTTTAGATTTAAACACTCAAGATGCAATTCAACACATCTTGAAAGGTCTGGCACACTTAGTGACAATGTTATTTTAATTTACCTTTGAGAATAAGATTGGAAGGCCATAGAACATACGTATTTCCCATGTTGTACCATTGGATAGTTTTCACTCTATCTGTACATTCCTATTGACTGGACAATCCCTATACTAAACTATGAAAGGCAACAATTTGAAATGACATGAATTTACAATCTTTTTCCCAACTTTCTAACTGTTGTCAAATTATTTGCCGCAACCAATATCTCCTACTTTCATTGAGCAGCCTGAGGATTCTAGATTAGAGGCATTTATATTGTTAATTAGATTTGATCAGTGTGATTTACTAGTTCTCTTAAATGTAGTATTAGATGTAATAGATAACATTCAGACATTCCAACACAAGTGAAAGGAAAAAAATAGTACTGCAAATGCCATTGACCTGCTTTACATATATATGTTTGAGCACAGTTATTCAGCAATCTTCACCACTTCTTTCCATGTTCTGTGAGCCACATTGGTTTTACATCATGGAGGAGCAATGCAAGGAAACTGGGGTTTGCTTAAAGGAAATACAGAATTTCTTACCCCATTGTATTGAAGTCATCATCTGGAGGAACATAATCTTCATCATCACTGGTCAGACCAAGTTCATTCCCATAACACTGATGAACAAAGTGCCACAGCTCTTTGGGACAAAGAGGCTGCAAACAGAGACATGAATTAATACAGTATTATTACTGATACTACATCTCAGTTCACAAACAATTGCAAGCAAAGAAACACTGGTCTTATTTTAACTGCCAATAGCTTGGCATCAGAATTACATTTTCCGTTTGAATCTGGCACACCTGTTCAAAAGTATTAAATATAAAGAAACCTTCTCAATGTGATATTGTGTAATGAAAATGAAGCATTTATTTCTCTCCTACGTGCTTATCACAAATCACTTAACTCTGTTCAAGGATGTGAAACATGCCTGCAATACCAGTTTCAAAAAGCATTTCTACAAAATATTTTGTATTAATAGTTTAGACAGGAATAAATTGCATCTTGCAGGAGTGGAAGTGGTGTAGGAAATTCAACCCAAGTAGCTATAAGATGTAAAGAGAACATGGCCAGATCCTGACAACACTTTCTCCATCACAAATTTTTGTCACTTTTTATGATGAAAACCTGCCATACTGCACTTTATCCTCTTCCTCAACACAACCACCAACCTCCAATTACCACCATCCCACCCTCCCACCTACCCAACTGAACAATCTGTAGTGCAGGTTGTAATTACAGAACATTAAGTTTATCTGGGCTAGCTGTTCCCATGACAAATTTATACTGTCATTGTGTACTGTCATTACGACTGTGAACATGAGCTCAGAACGTGTACATTTTAAACTGGGAATTAAAATTTATCCCCATTCTTACCCTACTTCACATGAAGGTAATGTTTTGGCTCAATTTTAATTCTATATAAATTAATGGGTCGTGAGCGAGTTAAAACATTGCTCTTTATTTCAACACGTTCTATTTGACAAAGTGAGAATTGGCTATGTTTTTATTCTTTTTAAGATTGATCTCCCCATATTTTTCCATTTTTGTTTATCTTCTGGAGCTATGTCAACAGATTTTTAATATATGACACATTGAGTGATAACCACAGAGTTAACTTATGTGGCCTGGAAATGACTATTTTTCTCGCGCCATGATTTCTTTGATCCCAAAATGATTTAGCAATGAAGGTTCAGACACAAGAATAGGGGAAATCAAGCCTACATCCCAAATGATACTGCACCATCAATTTTTATTTCTTCAGTAGGGAGTTTGATTTTCAATAACTTTTTATTGATACCTTTTCAAGCAGTGCATTTTGCCAGAGTCTGAACATCATCATGTAGGTTCTGTCTCGGGCTCCAAATGAAGTAAAAAAGTGCTACAAACAAACAACAAATACAAAACATTGCCACAGAAAGTAAATAACCAGCTTCATAAATTGAACTGACTGAAAATGATTTTACAACAACTCATTTAGTGTTCTTAGAAAGTCAGTTGGTGCAATCATATCCTTTCTGCACACTTGTAACAGAAGTCACAAATTTCAATCACGCTGATATATCATTAGTGCTAGTGAAATGGTCTTACTGAATCATAAAGTTACTCATGATTCAGCTGTCTCTGGTTAAGATCAACAAAAAACTCACTTGCAAACTGTCTCATTTACAGAAGTTAATACAGGCATCAGATATCAAAATCCAATTAATTAGAAGCAGGAATTCTTTTCCAGCTTTCCAACCCCAAAGTTTGTTAATTGCAGGAGAAGAGCAAAGAGAGGGTACTTGACTTGACAAAAAAGGAAATTCTGCAGGTACTGCCGCTGAAACACCAGGCTAGTTAAGTGTAGCGCTAAAGAGCAGAGGTGCCTCTGATATTGTCAGATTGTTCGACCAAAGCCTCGGTCCAACATGCGAAATTTGTAAGTTTGGGCTGCCTCCCATATCTTTCACTGCTCCTCGGATGCTGCCTGAACTGCTGTGCTCTTCCAGCACCACTAATCCAGAATTCCATATCTTTCAGACAGGTTCTCTGTATTAGTCAGTGTTAATCTAAATCAATGGAGGAGAAACAAAAATATGTCAAGTACCTGGGCCCTTCCATGCCCTCTAACACACTGAATTCGCCCGACCATCACCATTTAATATGGTAGGAAGGGAGGGAATGGTCAATGGCAATCCGAGCAGGGTTGGAAAAGGAAACTATCTTTCAGGTGGCATTGCAGTGATATACTCACTGCCAAAAGTTCCCCTGATTTCTCCTTATATCCAGTATAGTGTCAGATGTGATACAAGAAAAAAATATTCATTATTCATCAGGCAAAGCTTGACTTTCATGTGCAAGCTGGACCAAGTGTAAGGTCAAACTGTGAATTTATGTCCTTCTGTACAGAGAGCAGATGCATCTTAATTCAAAGTCACTTAATGCAGATTAACTGAAAATGTACATTTCTAGCACTAAATTATTATTTTGCCAACCATGTTGCTCAATTCTTATTTTTTGGGTAATTGTTTTTATTTTAAAATTATCATTTTTACAATTGACTAACAATATTTCATGTACAAATATAATTGTTTTTCACAACCAGTATTTTTTACATGTTCCACAGTTAAATTTTCTTGAGTAGCCATGAATGCACAGTACTAAACCTGGAAAAAGGTTTGTGCTGTACTGTCAACACTACTACCTGTGTCCACTTATATTCAGCCTAGTAAGAATATAGTGACTAGCCAAAAACAGAACATATTTTGTATATGAGTAAGGGTGATGTGATTGCATAGTGGCTGTTAGATCTTAGATGAGTCTCTGCTTCAATGCCTAGTCATCTTAAGGTTCATTTAAAATCATTTTGATAAGGCATGGTTTTACCAGCAGTAAGAACCAAGTGTAAAGGGGTCAGAGGAATAATTGATACTCATGCATTTAGCATTGCTGAAACAACTTTACAGTTTTCATAATAATTACATCCACACTAAAATGGATAATTAAAGAATTACAATGATTTATATGTAAACAAAAAACATGCATTTTAATTTTAATTTCTATCTCACTGGCTTTCCAGTGAATCTAATTTACTGCATTCCAAGCAGTATCATGTTTTACCCTATATATAGGTTGGCTAGTTCTACCTGAATACCTTATGTGACTGCACCTTACCTTTTCAGTGTCAGTGCAAACTTGGACAGCATTGGGAATGAGGCGAGCTGTTTTCTCCTTTGTCATTGAGCAGACATCCTTGAGACGTACAGTGAGCTAGGACCACACAGAGATCTTACAATCAAAGATTGCCAACAGAATACAGCATGCTGTGAAATCAGTCAATGAGAAAATCCTGTTTATGCAAATACGTTTTTCTCTTAAACTGGACATTTGTACATCTTAAAAGGCCATTTGTCACATGGTAACATGCATTGCAAGGCACATTGCTGTAAATAGAAGAAAGTTTGTGAAAGATTACTGTATCTTTAATGCAATTAAATATACATTTTCTAAAAATGCCAATTTGTAAATGAAAACATATTCCTTCTCAAATGTCAAACAGATATTTTGTTCAACAGATATGGGACCATGCTACCTCATCTGCAGCATGAGAAAATAAACAATCAGCCACTTTTTCACACATTTTCAAGTTTCTACTGACTGTTACAACAACTCAAGATTTAATTTAAATCTCAATAATTTAAACCCTAAATATAATAAGCAGCAGCTTTCCAAAGACAAGGGCCTAACTTTCAATTTCACCTCAACAAAAATATCAAAGAAGTGTAAGATGAAAATCAAATGGCATGCATGTATTTGGAAATCTGGACATTTCATGATCATGGCTCCATTAACTTGTGGGAAGGGAGTAATTCGTCCAGTGAAGTCAATTTCATAAATAAAATGAGCACCAGTAAGTGATACAAAAGATCACATCCTGACTGCAGGACTTACTGTGGAATTAAAATTCTAATATGTAGATTGCCAGGAAAAATTTTCACGAGGATCTAGTTGTTGTGGTCCACGTTGGGACAACATAGGACCTGTTTGGGGATTATCAAGCACTAGGAATGAAGTGAAGGAGCAGGTCCTCAATGGTTAGAATCTCTGGATTACTACTGAGCCATATGCAAATTGGCTTGGGGATAAGAAAATTAAGGAATTAAATAAGGAAGTGGTGTTTCCATTTCATGGGGCATTGGCATCAAATTTGCAACAGGAGGGATCTGGACCGATGGGATGGTCTCCACCTGAACTGATCTGGAATCAATGTCGTAGTGAAAAGGATAAATAGGGTGGTCACTCGAACTTTAAAATAGTGAGTTGAGTGGAAGGGAAGGGGAAAACGACAGAAAGTATGATGGTAAATAAAAAGGTGACCAGCAGGTTAGCATGTGTGCAGGAGGATTTAACTACTATGAAAGTAAAAAGGAAGGATAACTGAGAAGATATTATTAGAGATGTTGAAAACTAGCATTCAGGCATTTTACCTGAATACTTGTAGTATTTGTCACAAGGTTGATGAGTTAACTGCATAAATCATCGCGAATGAATATGATTTAGTAGCTATTATGAAGACATGGTTACAGGATGGTTACGACTATGAGTTAATTATTCAGGGGTATTAGACTATTCGGAAGGACGGACAGCAAGTTAAGGTAGGTAGTGTAGCTCTGATATTCAAGGACAGCAGGACAATACTGAGAGATGATATAGATTCTATGCAGAATAAGGTTGAAACCATTTGAATGGAAATTAAAAATTCCAGGAAATAGTCACTGACAGGCATAGTCTATAGGCCACCAAATAATAACATCACAATGGGGCGGGCAAAAAACAAAGAAATAACTAATGCCTGTAAAAATAGTATGGCAATTGTCATGGGGGATTTTAATCTAGACGTTGATTGGTGGAACCAACTCAGTCAGGATAGCCTTGAGGGGGAATTTGTTGAGTGTACTTGCGAAAGTTTTCTTGAACAGTGTGTAATGGAACCGACGAGGGAGCAAGCTATCCTAGATCTGGTCCTGCATAATGAGACAGGATAATTAAAGACCTCATAGTTACGTAATCTCTTGGAAGATGCAATCACAATATGGTGGAATTTAGAACACAGATGGAGATTGTGAAGATCAATACTAGAGTCCTGTACTTACACAAGGTAGACTACAATAGCATGATGGAGGACTTGGCTAAAGTAGACTGGAAACAAAGACGTTATAGTGGGACAGTTGACGAGTGTACAGAACCTTCAAAGTAATTTTGCAAAGTGCTCAGCAAAAGAATATTTCAGTGAAAAGGAAGGACTGTAAGAAAATGAGTAATCTACCATGGGTGTCTAAGGAAATAAGGGAGGTTATTAAATTGAAAGTGAAGGCATACAAAGTGGCCAAGTTCAGCAGGAAACTAGAAGATGGGGAAAACTTTAAAGATCAACAGAAAGCTACAAAAAAGTTTTAAAGAAAAGATAGAACATGAGAAAAAGCAGCACAGAGTATAAAGACAGTTAGGAAAGATTCTTACAAATACATAAAACGATAAAGAGTGGCTAAAGTAACCATTGGTCCTTTAGATGATGAGAAGGGGCATTTAGTCATAGGATATGATGAAATGGTCGAGGCATTGAACAAGTATTGTGTGTCGGTCTTCACAGTGGAGGACACAAATAACATGCCAGTAATTGACAAGGAGTCAAAGGTAGGTGAGGACATGGAAACAATCATTATTATGGAAAAGGTAGGGTTGGGCAAGTTAATGGAGCTAAGGATAGACAAGTCTCCTGGCCCTGAAGGAATGCATCCCTGCATTAAAAGAGACGGCGGGAGAAATAGCAAGTGTACTTATGGTAATTTTCCAAAACACGCTGGACTTTGGGGCAATTCCAGCAGATTGGAAAACAGCAAATGTGACACCACTGTTTAAAAAGGGTGGTAGACAAAAGATGGGAAATTATAGACTGGTTAAGTTAACTTTTGTCGTGGGGAAGATGCTTGAGTCTATTATCAAGGAAGAAATAGCAAGGCATCTAGATAAAAATGGTCTCATTGGGCAGATACAACATGGGTTCATGAAGGGCAAGTCATGGCTTAACTAATCTTTTGGAATTCTATGAAGACATTATGAGCATGGTGGACAACAGGGACACAGTAGATGTGGTGTACCAAAAGGCCTTCAACAAGGTGCTGCACAAAAGGCTGCTGCATATGATAAAGATGAATGGTGTTATGGGTAAAGTAGTAGCATGGAGAGAGGATTGGCTGACTAACAGGAAACAAAGAGCAGGGATAAATGAGTGCTATTCTGGTTGGTAATCAGCAACTAGTGGCATGCCTCAGGGATCAGTGTTGAGACTGCAATTATTCACAATTTATATAGATGATTTGGCATTAGGGACCACGTTTAGTGTGTCAAAGTTTGAAATGACACTAAGAAGAGTAGCAGAGCAAAGTGTGCAGTGGACTTCAAAACTTTGCAGAGGAGCACTGATACTTTAAGTGAGTGGGCAAAGGTCTGGCAGATGGAATACAATGTTAGTAAATATGACGTTCTCCATTTTGGTCGGAGTAACAGTAAAAAGGACTACTACGTGAATGGTAAAAAGTTGTAGCATGCTGCTCTGTAGAGGGACCTGGGTGTCCTTGTGCATGAATCACAGAAGATTAGTCTGCAGATACAACAGGCAATTAGGAAGGCAAAATGGAATGTTGTCCTTCATTGCTAAAGGGATTGAGTTTAAAAGCAGAGAGGTAATGTTGCAGATGTATAGGGTGTTGGTGAGGCCACACCTGGAGTACTGCATGCAATTTTGGTCTGCTTATGTGAGAAAAGATGTACTGGCACTAAAGGGGGATGCACAGGAGATTCACTAGATTGATTCTGAAGTTGTGGGGGTTGGCTTATGAGGAGAGACTGAGTAGACTGCAATTATATTCATTGGAATTTAGAATTGAGGGGGAGTCTTATAGAAATGTATAAAATTATTAAGGGAATGGATAAGATAGACATAGAGAGGATGTTTCCACTGGCAGGTGAAACTAGCACAAGAGGGCATAGCCTCAAAATTAGTGGGAGCAGATTTAGGGCTGAATTGAGAAGGAACTTCTTCACCCAGAGGGTTGTAAATCTATGGAATTCCTTGCCCAGTGAAGTAGTTGACACTACTTTAGTAAAGGTTTTTAAAGCTTGAATAGATTTTTTTTCAACAATGAAAGAATTAAGGGCTATGGTGAAAGGGTAGTAAGTGTAGCTGTGGCCATGAAAAGATCAATCATGATCTTACTGAGTGGCAGAGATGCTCGAAAGGCCACATAGCCTACTCCTGCTCTGAGATCTTACATAAAATTAGGCATACAGGAGAAGGAAAATTTCAATATTTTGTTCCACAACAGACATAAAAGCTTTCATCTTTGCATTTAGTTACGTCAACATTGGCAGAAAGCAGATCAAAGCTGAAGCTCTACCTTGTGGTTCATCCAAGACTGCTGCCAAATAATTTCAGTGAGCTGTTGAATGCATCACTACCTAAGCCTTGAAGGAATATTACCTTTGGAAGAGATTCTATTTTGCTAACAATATAATGTTTTAAATGCTTCTTTTGGTAGATTGACAAGATCCCTACACAGAACAGATTCCGTAAAATCAATTTGTTGACTATCCCCCACCATTCTGCATTCATTTCAATCATTCTAAACCTTGCTTCGTTAAAAAGGTTCATGACTGCATTTTATGAGAAAATTATTTTATTTAAAATTATATGCAGACATCAATGAAATGCTAAAGATTAGTGCATTAGGACCTTTTTGAAGTAAGTTATAAATAATAATTATCTCATTCTTTTAAAAATTTACAATTACAGTGAAGTAATAATGATAAAATTCAAAGAGATTACTATTTATTTAAATTGTTGGGTTTCTTCAATGTCCACCCACAAACACCTTTTATTTAGAAGATCTCTTATGTTTTAATAGCAGTGCTGAAATTTCAATAGAGAACAATTTGAATTTCTGATTAACAGACCGAAATTTTTATTTTGCCTCAGTAACCAGTTACTTATAACTTTTTAAAAAAAATCTTAGTTTTATCTTACATGTCCTCTCTGCTGTAGCTCCTCAAACTTTCTGACAATTTACTTAGCATCCACACTCTAAAATGGTGAACTATACAATTAGCTTTGCTGACTATGATGGTAACCTATACATTTGGTGTTCCAAAACAGAAACGCAGTTTGTTTAGTTCCGTACCTTATTCGAATTCAATGATAAATCTCTTACTGATGAAGTTAAATTTCCATTTGGCTAAACATAATCTATTCCAATAAATTTACATGATTAATCAAATATATTAAATAATGCAAACTTTCATCACCTTTACTTAAGCTGAGCAAAATTCAATTAGGAAATTAGTGTATATGATATTCCCTGAAGTAGTAATGTGATCCCATTAAAGCATATATAAATGATCACTTTTACTTCAAAACAATCCATCTGATCTGTTACAGTTTATCCTGTAGCTTACAGACCAATCAATTAAACTTCTCATTGGCTAAAGTGGATAATTCTACTTTACGAGTTTACTCAGTGTCTCACAAACCAAGCACTACACTATTAGTTACTTGCTTAATGAAATAAATTTTGTTTGGGAAAATTATTGTACAAATAATTTTATAACATGATTTTATTAGGTGACAATACTGTCTACCTGACTTTTTAAATTACATTTATAAACTTACCTGTAAGAATGCTTAATTTGTCAATAAATACAAATATGAAGTACAATATTTTGGCTCAGCTGTGGTGCATATTTACTTCTTAAAACCATAATAAAATAATATTTGTATTAGTTCAGAATTCCATACCAGTGTTTCCCATCTGAATATGTTGCTATAGAAACAGATCCAATTTTCTGAGAGGTAGAGACGCCCCTGCAGGAGGATGTCCCTTTGAAGGGCACATGAGTAATCTGCAAGGTCACAACAAAAACACCATTAATATTATGTGTAGGCATAAAACTGCCCACTAGAACCAGGAATCCAATAGAAACTCCTGAAAATCTAAAGGAACATGCACTCTTTAGATCACTCTTTAAGTGCTTATGTTTGTTAATGCTGGCACTGAATTGAAATAGTAAACCAAAGGTATTGAGTGACTGGAACAAGCAAAACTATCATCAAATTGAGGTGAAACAACTTACCATGAAAATGGTTTCAGCCATCCGCAACAGTCAAATATCAAGTTTCCAGAAAGAGTTTGTGTTTTAGAATTGAAATAGTTTTTAGCCAGCACCTATTTTAGTCCATGATTGAGGCTGTTTCTGTACCAATGAATGAGTTAATTGCAGTCATTGGTACAGAAAGGCTCTAATAGGAAGAATCTATTTGTCTTAGCAGAGCGCTCCATAAATTCCAGGGGTTTGTCAATTTAATGTAATTGGTGGAAGGTTTAGAGGAGAGCATTTTTCCACTCTGAAGGTGTTGAGAATCTGGAACACACTACATGAAAGAAGTGGTGTGGTAAAGCCTCACTACACTAAAATAAACCTGGGTTATTTATACGTGATGTCATAATGTACAGGGCTATTAAGCAATAGCTGGAAGACAGAATTAAACAACATAGTCTGTTTTCATCTGCATAAACAATATATGAGTCCCCATTTTGCTATTATATGTCTATATCATATTACACCTGTGATAAGCCAAACTGATTTTGAAAAATAAATGTAACTTTCAAATAAATAAATGCACAGCAGCTTTAAATTAAGTGAAATAGACATAGAATTTGTTTTGGAACTAAAACCATTTGACATAAAAAAAGTTACAGAAACTGGTGATAAGCAGCAAATGGCTTTTACTAACATTCAGCCGTTGACAATTCTGGCTTCATCCCAACAGGAATAATGACAAGGAAACATCAGATATGATCATTCAAACTGACTCTGAAATAAAAGGTGTAACTCCTGCTTCCAGTAATTCCAGTCCACTTCACTCTCATGCTAGTTTAGGTTCCGATTCTGGTTTCAGGCCATTTTTACATGACAATGCAATGTTGGAGTAGGAGAACATCACTGTGCTCTAATTATCCAGTGGATTTCATTCTAAACTCCTCATAAAATGATTTCAATTGAATCTTAGAGCATGCAACAATTGCAACAAAGTCATTTTCAATGTTTCTTGTGAATTGCCACAAATATATAAGCCAAAATCGAGACGTTAAGTACTACTGTAAAAATCATTGGAACTAAGTGTTTTTCTTTCATCTCAGGAAGACCAGTTTATCAGTGATTCATTCCTTTCTTGTCATCCAAATTTACCTTATTTAGTATGGAAATGTTTATCTAGTGATAAATACTTGGTCTTTTCATGTAACTGGTCTTAATTGAAACATGCTTATCGACATTTTAGCAGATGCTTGTTCATTACCAACAATGAGGCGTTCTGTGTCTGGCAGCTGCTTAAAGAGTTTTCTGAAATCCTCATTCCGTTGTTTGTATGTTGGACTCAAAACCTAAAATATAAAAGCAAGTTATTACAACCTAAAACAACTATTTTCTAAATTATCGAAAAGAAGCCTTTTCAGAACATTTAACAAGGTTTTCTTTATCTGAAATAGGAATGGAATTCATCTGCATCTAGAAATACAATATGAAATATCAATTTAGTACAGTTTGCCAATCAGAAAATCCATAGGATTGGAACAACCATACTTTATGTTATTTATTAAGGGATGTGGGCATCATAGGCAATAAATGTCCATTTATTTCCAATCTCTAACGGTGCAGTGAGATGCTTTCTTGCACCACTATAGCTTATGTAGTGAAGGCCCTGACAGTGCTGTCAGGGAGTACCATGATTTTTACCAGGTAGAGATGTGTGTGACTTAGAGGGAAACTTAGATGCAATGGTATCAAATAAATTAGCTATTTTGACCTGAATATTTTTGGGATTGAGTGTTTTTCGAGCTGCACTCATCCAGTTGGTTGAACAATCTCAATTGCATTCCTGATTTTGTCTTTGCAAAGGAAGAAACATTTGATATTTACTACCCAACCCTAACTGCCCGAGAGAAGGTGGTGGATACATTATCTTCTTGAACTGCTGCAACCTTTGGGGTTAGATTCTCTCTTGGAGACAGTCACTGTCTCATGGTCATGGATACAATAGGACAGAGTTACTGGGCCTGAGATGGTATTTGGCCCATATCAATTTTCCCCTATTCTCAAAGTTAGCCCACGGGGCAGTGTTCAATACTTTTCATGGGTTCTTGGTTAATGAGAATGCAATACCAATGTTAATTACCTATAATCATGGCAAACATGTTAGCTAGGGGTAATGGGAATATGATGACTAAAAAGCAACAAATATTTAGATGTTCCAAATGTCAACTTGCATTATTAATACACATGGACAGTGAAATTTAGCTTACAACATGTTATGAGAAACCATGTCCATTAAATATCATTGAATACTGTCCAGAATAACAAAAGGATGAATGCAACCAAGATGGGTAACACTATCAAGAATAACAACCTACATTTATATTGTATGCTCAATGAAATGAAACATCCAAATGTTATGACCCCAATTAATGTTAGTACTGAACATGTCAGATCCCAGATTGAAATCTGCCTTGATGGATTTTTTTTGTTAAACTTGGTGGTGTTAACATTAAAACAGAAGTATATAATCCTACAAATTTTATTTACAAATAATAGGTAAAATTTTGAAGCACAGCATAAATACAATCCCACCTATCCCGACACCATCTCTTTATACTACTCACTTATTCGAGAGTTAGCGTCTTTGTCACATCTATAGCTTGAGCTTAACTGTTTCTTTCAATTTCTGGTCTTCAGAGTTTAGTAGTCTCTTCCTTGATTAGGCACACAATTGAGCTTAGACTTTGTCAATGTCAAATAACATCCTCAGGATTCTACGGAAATCTTTCTGATCTATCTCCTTTCTTCAAGAGAAACAGTATTAGACATCTAACTTTCATTAGAAACTCTGGCAACTGAAGAACAGAAGCTTCCCAAGCATTGCCTTTTTACCTCAGCAAAAGCAAAGTTCCTGAACCTTCTAAACAGAGAACAAGCTAATAATTTACAATGTTTACTTTGTTCATTTGTAAAACTCTCAATACAAACAAATATCCAACACCCACCATACAGACTCCAAATCTCTCTGATTTTTAAAAAAATGGCTCCAAAAGCACTGACACGTTAATTGTTAAACTCCTCATGGACAGAGTTTTAAAAAAAATCACCTGTCACTAGCTCAAAATCTAACCTCTAACATAACTAATATTAACATGTACATAAATCACATACCTTACATCACACAACGTATTGCAGGAAGAAAACTGGCACTGAATATTATTTATGTGGAGAAGTTCATAAGATAAAAGAGCAGAATTAGGCCATTCCGCCCATTGAGTCTGCTCCGCCATTCGATCATGGCTGATATGCTCCTCATCCCCACTTTCCTGCCTTCTCTCCATATTCCTTCTATCCATTGCCAATTACAAATCTGTCTAACTCTTCCTTAAATTTACTCACTGTCCCAGCAGGCATCCTACTTTGGAGAATCGAAATCCACAGAATCACAAATCTTTGGAAGAAGTAGCTTCTCCTCAACTTTGTTTTAAATCTGCTACTGCCAATCCTAAGATTATGACCTCTCATCCTAGAATGCCCCACAAGAGGAAGCATCTGCTCCACGTCAATTTTATCTACAAGTTTTATCAACTTGAATACCTCAATTTGATCTCACCTCATTCTTCTAAATTCCACATAGTTAAGGCCTAAACTGTTCAATCTCTCTTCAAATGTCAAACCCTCATCTCTGGTAAACCTTCTCTGACCTGCTGCCAATGCCACCTACATCTTTCCTCAAATAAGGGGACCAAAACTGTGCACAATACTCCAGGTGTGGTCTCACCAATACCTTATATAATTACAACAATACTTCTTTATCTTTATATTCTATTCCTTTGGTTATAAAAGTCAACATTCCATTCATTTTCTTTATTATCTGCAGTACCTGAATGCTAGTATTTGGTGACTTATGAATTAGAACAGCTTCAACCTCTGCACTGGAGCACCCCAAAATCTCTCCCCATTAAGATAATAGGTTGCCGACCCAAGTGCATGTTATGAGAAACCTATTATATAATGTATCCATGTTAAACTCCATCTGTCATATTTTGGCCCACTCTCCTAACCTATCTGTATCCATTTGTAAGGTTCTTATTTCCTCATTGCAATTTACAGTCCTGCCTATTTTTGTGCCATCCTCAAATTTGGCCATACAGCCTTCAATCCCTGTATCCAAATCTTTAACGTAGATTGTAAATAGCTGGAATCCAAGGATCGAACTCTGCGGCACCCCACTAGTGACATTTTGCCATTCAGGAAAAACACCATTTGTCCCAACTCTCTGTCTTCTGTCCATTAGCCAGTCATCGATCCAGGCTAATAACTTACCCCTAATCCCATATGATCCGACCATGTGAATTAACCTTTCGTGCAGCACCTTCTCAAATGCCTTCCAGAAGTTCAGATAAATTATATCTATAGCATCCCCATTATCTACCCTGCTTGTTACAACTTTGAAGAACCCTAGCACATTAGTCAAACATGATTTGTCTTTTATAAAACAATTCTGACTCTGAGAATGACTGCAGTAAGATATAAAACATAACAATTTGGGAATTTTATCCATGAATTGCAGAAAGTTAGCACCTGACTTCAATGGGTAATAGGGAAGACAAATGGAATATTGACTTTTATTTCAAAGGGAATGGACTATAAAATAAGGAGGGTTTGCTAAAACTATAAGGCACTAGTCAAGCTACAGCTGAAAGTCTTGGTCACCTTCTCTAAGGAAAGATGTTCATAGCACTGGAGCCAATCCAGGAAAGTTTCACTAACCCGTTATAAGGTATGGAGACATTGAGTAAATTGATCTTTTACTTGTTGGAATATAGGAAAATGAGAGATAACCTAATTTAAAGATAGGGGATTTAACAGAGTAGATGCAGACAGATAGTTTCCTCTTGTGGGAGAGTCTGGACCAGAAGCATAATCTCAGAATAAGGGATCACCTTGTTAAGACAGAAATGAGGATGAATTTCTTCTTTCAGAAGGTGGTCAATCTGTGGAATTCTTTATCATAGAGTGCTGTTGAGGCTGGATCATTAGAGTCATTGAGATGTACAGGACAAAAACAGACCCTTTGGTCCAACTTGTCCATGCCGACCAGATATCCCAACCCAATCAAGTCCCACCTGCCAGCATCTAGTATTAGGTGTATTCAAGGCTAAGGTAGACAGATTTTTAATCAGTAAGGGTTTAAGAGTTATGGGAAAAGGGCACTAGCATAGAATTGAGGATTATCCCTTCAGCTATGATCTATCTCATTCAATGCTGGAGCAGTTTCAGCTGAGCTGAATGGTCTTATTTTTTTCTACTTCTTATGGTCTGGTATCATATTTACCAACAGAAAAATCAATAAAAACTCAAGTCACAGAAGAAAATACAGAATCATCAAGGACAAAGCAGCCAGTTGAATGGTATTCCAGCCACCATTTTAGACATGCACTTCCTGCAATAAAGGCACATTTGAGCTGCATATCTTTGCAATTTGCCAAAGTTTCTTTGCCAACTAGAAAGTTAAGGGTAGCTAGGGTACAGGAATTCTACCACCTCCAAGCTTCCTTTGAAGTCACACACCATCCTGATTTGGAAAAATGCATGCATTCCTTTAGAGTCATTGGGGCACTACCCTAACAATATTTTGGGTGTACTATCACCATGGACTGCAGTAAATCAAGATGGTGGCTCACCACAATTTGCAAAGGGCATTGATGGAGAGGCAATGATGCCCACGTCATGAATGGTATAAAAAATTCTAAAATGAAAAATATCAGCGTTTGAGGTAAAAAAAAAATCCATCTAGGGCACATATTTAGATTTCAGTATGCACAATAAGTACAGAAGAGGGCAGTTATTCAATTTTATATGTTAATAAGTTACATGCTAAGCCATTTGTCCGTCAATTGACATGTGAGTCGATAATTTTTAGTTGGTTAAGACATGAATTTGTGATGTACCATGAAATTCTAAACTGCAAAATAAACAAACAATGTAAACACACATTAAACAGCATTGCCATAGACAATGGCACTGCCTACAATTCATTTCTGGGCAACACAAGCAAAATTTAAATCTTCCATCTAGTTCATACCTATTTCAGTATAGGTAATGAAAATATAAGATAACTCTGCTAATTTCATTTTAACCTGTGACACTTGGAGTGGCAGCTAAGGGTGATAACGGAAACACCTTTGGTTCTTCTCCTCTCTCCCGAAGAAATTCTACACTTCAAGGAAGTGACATACATCAATCAAAGCTTGTTCCCCTACTTCTTGTCCTGACCAATACAGACAAACAATAATTAGGGCTTTTTTACTTAAAACAGTTCCTGTTTGAAGCACCATTACTCTGTCAGACTCCAAGAATTGCCTTAAGTTGAAATATTAAAAAATACAATGTACTTGAAAGGCCACAGACAGATAAATTTTAGGTATAATGAAATGATGAACCACTTATGGCATTAAGTTGATGTGCCAGCTAAAGTATCAAAAACATAAAGGTGCTGATTAATGTTGGAGCTTAACACAATAATAATCAGACCTTCCGATGTGTTGTGTGCATGGTCATTCCACACACTTATCTTGATTGGTAATGACAAAAGACTGACCATTGATAATATCATAGCAAATTCAATCTTATCCATACTGCCAACCACAAACATACAGTTTCCAGATAAATCACTGGTTGGTGATGAGCAACAGGATAAAAACAATGACTGCAGATGCTGGAATCCAGATTCTGGATTAGTGGTGCTGGAAGAGTACAGCAATTCAGGCAGCATCCAAGGAGCAGTGAAATCGACGTTTCGGGCAAAAGCCCTTCATCAGGATAGCAACAGGAGACTGCTTCATTTATTTCCTCAACAGAGATATGTTGTGGTCAAGGCACCTTTGTTACTCACCCACCTGAAGCAGTGAACATAACACTGCCGAAGTGCAAACCTGAAACACCATCACCTTTCTGATCAAACATTTCGATAACATTCACATTGGTATCAACAGACAGTTAGTTCAATAATTGTGATGTGTAAAAAGTATACTTATAAAGGAATACCAAAATACTATCTCTAGAATAAATAAGGTGAGACAAGATTCTAATGCATCATTATTTTTCAGCTGTTGTTTAGTTTTCTTTTTCAGGAATAATGTCTACTCTTGACTTGCAATCCTGTAATAAATAAATACAAGCAGCACCACTCATGATGCTAGGAAAACTCCAGAAAAATGCCTTAACTCAAATTACTAGCTTTTGTGTTTATAGAACCAATGTACAGATTTTGGTATAGGTATCTCATACACTTTAGAAGATTAGCTCTCCTTCGCATTTAATCATATTGCAATCAGAACAACATATTCAGATTGAAAACAAGTCCAAAAAGAACAAACTCCTTTTACTAATTACTTTTCCTGTTAAGGAGGAGTGATTATTCAGACTGAATCAATAATCCAACAAAGCCTAAAATCTAAATAACTAATGAAAACTACTTAGCTGTTGGCTGGATGATTAGCATGCAGTACAGAATAACACCAACAGCATAAGTTTGCTACCTGTTCCAGTTGATGTAGACTTGGGAGCTGCCTCCATGGCCTTCTGGCGAGTGGAAGGCAATGACAAACCACTATAGTCAAAAAATGACCAAGAAAGTAGCTCAGGAAGAAGCATCTGCAACCAATGAATCAAGAACCCACCTTCAGGCAGATCACCCATACTATAAAGTATATACTAATTTAATATCTGTTGGAAACATTTTTAGAGCAGAAGCTAAGAACACTTGCTTCTGATAATCTTACATACTTCAACAGCAAAAGCTTGGTTGGTTTCTGATTACTTGGACCCAGAAAATATGCAAGACATCTGACGCACTCTCAGACATTTTTTCGCCAGTGTGTATCTTCTATGTCTATTTGTGAAATGTGTTATGCAATATTTTTCGTTTTCCTCTCACTATTGTAAATCCTTAACAATGAATTTTACAGCACAGGAATTCATGGTTAGGTCCGTCATGTTGACTCTCCAAAAGAGATATACAACCAGAATTCACCTCGTAGCTACATGACATGTAAAAGGAAGAAGTTTACTTCGTGCTCATCAAGGCAAGAGATTTTGGTTTTGGGTAATGAATACCAATTTCAGCATCAGCTGATAGTATCAAACTCAAATTACACGCAGAGTAAAAATCCCTCTGTACATACTCTACACAGTAAAGTGTCGCATTTTAGAAATTGCCCTGTACTTGCAGCCTTTGTAAAGTAACATCAATTAATGTCAAGTTTGATATTTTTTGATATCCAGTTTGTGTAGGTAATGGGATTGAAACTCTCCAAATTTGTTTTGCAGTCAGAGAGTTCCTGCTGTGCAGATAGAGGCCATTCAGCCTATTGAGTTTACAGTGACACTCTGAAGAGCATTCCACCCAGACTGGTCTCCCACCTTATCCCCGTAACCCCACATTTACAATAGCTAACGAATCTAAATCTGCACATCCCTGGACACACAGGGCAATTGAGCATGGCAAATTCACATAACCTGCACACCTTTGGACTGCGGGAGGAAACCCAAGCAGACACGGTGAGAACGTGCAAACTCCACAGTCACCCAAGGCTGGAATTAGACCCAGGTTCCTGGCTGTGAGACCGTGCCAACTACTGCTAACCAACAGAAGTCTTGCAAACAAACAACTTGCATTTATTGCTCTGGGTTATATGTAAAAGCAGACCCTATATGCCGCTAATCAGTTCCCTTGTTCATAAATGCCGATCTGCTGACAATATTAATTGACATGAAGATCACAGTTCATTAGAAAACATAGCCCATTTTATTAGTTAATTCTGTTCCAGTATTATCCTCCTTAATTATAGGGTGTGTAAAGAGCCAAAATAATAAAATAGCTGAAATATGCCTTTTGAATATCATCAAAACTGGTAATTACACCTATGGATGCTTTCCCCTGAATTTATAACTTTTATATTGCATGGACATATTTGTCATTCGTTTTTTTTTAAATAGTTGCATTACACTAACCTGGTATAAAACTTAAGAATTTATATGCAATTCATTTTGACACTATTTTGAAAAATGTAAAATGCATTCAGACCCTTTATCTATTAGCTTAAAATTTAAACTATCCCCCTGTAGTTTATAAGATGATGATTCTGTTATTTCAGACTGTTACAAACTATGGGAACTTGTTATCTGAAAACAGACATTCACATCATTACCACAAGCAGACAGTGTGGTGGACAGAGTTCAATTATGGTCTTTCATCTCTAGTTCTCAATTAAACCTCAGCCTAACCCAGCCTGCTGGCTGTGAGGGACCTATTTGCAAGCCCACAATACAAATCACATTAAATTTAATATAAAATCAAAAATCAATGAGGATGGTTGAATGGTCAGTATTGGAATAGAAATGTCAGATGAAGTGGCACGTGCTTTAATAAATCTGGGGTTGAAGCATGTCACTTCAGTGCAAGATATAGAAGGTCCTCCACTCCATTATTTAGTTTGAATTGCTTAAGTTAAATTTATTATTTATTTCTGCAGCTCCTGGAGGTCCACATCCACCATCTAATTTAAACTATCCCTGTTTACATTATCTTAGCAGGTTAAATGAATATAAAATGAAATACTGTAAACACTAGTGCATATGTCGTACTGTCAGGAATATTCCTTGATGCTCCAATGACAGGCAAGCAATTTAATTTTTAAAAAAGTGTACAAGTTAAACACCAGACAATTCATCAGACTTTAACAAGCTTTAGCTGAAATATTTTCCCTTTTTCTTAAACGCAAGATGAGAAATTCTAATCAGGAGTCAATTCAATTAAGAACAATACTCTCTATTCTCTAAAATTCTACTTGAGCTTAAACAAAATTGACTGCAGTTAGGATCGAGGCATGGATTTAATGAATAGTCCAGTCGAATAGCTAATAGGTCACTTGCATTGCAAGCTTGTGGTTATGGACTGAAGTCCCAGTGCCTACTGCTAGTCCAATCCACCAGCCTCATGTGCAATGATTGTCAGTTCTCAACAGGGCCATCAGGTGGGACGGTGGAAAAACATCGTCCAACTCACCCCGCAGCAAGCGCAACTCCTATCAACTGAACATGGAGCATCATCAGAAGTCGTCAAAGAGAAGCCTGTGTTCCCGTCCGCCTCGCCCTCCAGGATTATGGAGGATGCTTTGGGGTGAGTGGCCTTGGTGTAGGGGAGGGGAGGGAAGGGAAGGGAAGAAAAATGGAGGGCAAAAAATACATTTGAATTGAATTATTACAAATGACTTTGATATAGACAACAAAACTGCAGAAGATAAAATGTTGAAGACTAATTTAAACAGGGAAGTTTACTGCCAAAGCCAGTTTCAAATAAAAATCTTGTTTCTCCAGACAAGAGCAGAAAGATGCTGAGGATGGGTTAACACTAGCCAAACTAACAGAGTTGCTATAACTATCTTTTCATTTGAAGTAATTCAGCCTCTTTACACATGTGGAACCTGGAATTTCTCCCAATGAATTATGCCAATTAGATCATTAGTACCAACTATTCCAAAAAAATACAAAGAAAATTGACAAAAAAAAAGCTCAAAGAACATAGCACGGAAGAAAAAGGAGTCGATATTTTAAAGAGTACTCCATACTTCAATGCTTAACCATTTTATATACAAAAATATAAATACCTAGTTTCTCAACTCCTCACTACTAGGCCACTCCAAAGCATCAACAATAGAAAGATACACTATAAACAACTCCAATCATGGAGAGCTGGTCTAGAGTCAGAACACTGCAAAAGCACAAACATTCGCATGGGTTCATTTCTTTAAATGCATACAAAGGAGTGTTTCAAAATAAAAATGCACCCCAGACTATATCTCCTTATCTGACATCAGTCTTGGTAACTGCATGACATTAAAACACCATTTATGATGACAATTCATCATTTGTTGATCACGTCATTGTCCGTTACATTATGTGTTTAGTAGCATTCTAAAGCTTACGTGGAAGACAAATTTCAAAATAATCTATTTAAAGACAGAAAGTTGGTGAAATGCAGAAATACTAAGTATGAGGCTCATGGATCAGAAAGCTACTTTTGGGTATTTTGACATCTTGGAAAAGCGGGCACTTAAGGTGACAAATGTGCGGTCTACAGAGAAATACTAGGGTGGCTTACTATCCAAAAACAAACATTTCAGAGCAACCGTGGTTGTATAGGGGTCTGGGGGGATGACCAACAACACTTTGTGAAACTGCCTTCATACTTGGCAGCAACAAATGACCCATATTGTGGTATCAGAAACACTCTGTGCTGCTTGTGAAATATCTGATATAGTTTCCTCATATTTTCATGCATACCAAATAGATAGATTAACCTCCCATATATTACAGTGCATATTGCTTGTTAATATTTCACCTCACATGACTTAGTGGAGGCTGGTACCTGGTACTTACTATTTTGTCAGCCTCTCCTTACTTGAGTAAACAAATCCAGGAATGTGGTTTCTAGCCAGTTGAATAATGCAGTTAAAGATAATCCTCAATTTTCCAAACTGCAATTCATAAATTAAACATGATAAGTACAACAAAAAAACTGAATTCCTTATAGTCAGCTTACATCTAGTCACCTGTCCAATAGCCAAATCAGGTTGAAGAAATGGCATCCTACATGGAATTCTATTAAATGTTTCACAATGACAGTCAATTACATTCCTAAATTTCCTATTCAAATGAACTGTCGAATGAAGATAGACCCAGCTGTGAAGAATTGAGCCGGACCAAATAAACTTCCTCGAAGTATAGAAGTCCTCACAATATCATCGAGATGTAAAGTGAAATGAAATGAATTTTCAAAAAAAGAATATAAGACAAAGAGATGGATAAAAACAAACCTGTTTATGGATTTAGTTGAAGAAGCATTGAAAGTTACTGCTAAGATATAACTAGGTATGGTGATAGTGCTGAAGCCAGTTTTGAAACATTAATCTGTATCAACTTGAATCTTCATTCCAAGTCACAAAACTTCGAGGTAAATGTCAAACATATACACAGAAAGTTCATAAGTAATCAGCCACTTAGAAGAAACAAAGAGAAAACACAAAACGTAACTTTAAACGTTAGTGAAAGCTTAATCTCTTCCTTCATATCTTTGTAATACAAATTTTCATCTGTTTCTGTTTCTGTTCCAGAAACCAGTGAACTATTGCAACTGCTGTTTGAGCAGCCTACATGAGTCATGATCACAAAAATTGCTTTTTTTAAAAATCATTGTTGACTTTTTAGAAGTAATTTTTTTTGATGATAGGAAATTAGAATATTGTTCTGAAGTATCATTGCCCATTGCTGTTCACAGTCTGTAAGTTTGTTTTCAATTATCAGTGCACAATGCTCCATAAAATTTAAGCAGTGTTACTTTTAGAATCTCTTCATTCACACATAATGAAGACACTCACTAAAGATGGTCCAAGGTAGTACATGAATTGCATGGAAAATAGCAATGAATGTAATTGCTTGCTTCCACACACATGCACAACTTCATAGCTTTTAATACAACCTTTTTCCTTACATTAAAACCAGAAACTGCACTTTGAATTTTGTACAAATACTTTAGTTGCACCATAAATTCATTTCCATCATTTGAGACTCGACACATATAGAAGACATTATACACGTTGCCAAAACTCGCCTAAGGTCACAAGCAAATTAAGGCAGCAAGATAAATGGCAAGCACAGTAAAAGGACACCCTCTTGTCATTGAGCTTGGCAGTAGATGCTTCATATTGAGCATGTGCATTGTAAAGTTAACTTTGCTTGCAGGCTGAACCACTTCTCACATCATATCCAGAAGTAGACTTGAATGTGCTAAATATGTTTGCTCATTACCATGACTGAAACATTGAGAGAACTTTGCACAGTTGGAGATGTCATTGCTTGGAGAAAGCATTAAACTGGATCTTGGCTCCCTTCTCAGGTGGATATACACAATTCCAGTTCACTACCTGAAGAAATGCATGGACTCTCCTGGCTTTTTAGCTAACACTTAACTCTCAACCAATACCACGAAAAGCAGATTCTCTGGTCATTTAGCTCATTGTTGTTTGTGGAGCCTTACTGTGCACAAATCCAATACTAGGTTTCTTAACCTTACATTTATCACATTTATCAATGTCTTCAAGGCAGAGATTGATAGATTCTTGATGTCTCGAGGAATTAAGGGCTACAGGGAGAATGTGGGTAAGTGGAGTTGAAATGCCCATCAGCCATGATTGAATGGCGGAGTGGACTCGATGGGCCAAATGGCCTTACTTCCACTCCTATGTCTTATGTTCTTATTTTCAAAATATTCTGCTAGTTGTAAACAGTACTGGAATGATTTAATGGCTTGAAAGGTGCTACATAGAAGAAACATTCCTCTTTCCTAGTTCAAAATGAATATTTTCTTGAACAAAATGAGTTGATCCATGTTGAAAGTGCAAACATAGCACATGTAATGAAATGAGCTGATTTTGACTGAAGATACAATACTTTGAAAGTACACTGCCAACACTTTTAAAAATTGAGGTAATAGGATTACCCTGCCGCTGTGTACCTGGCCAGGAAGTAAAAATCAGGAACAAAAACATGAAATTACTCCAAAAACTCAGCGTCTGTGGAGAGAAAGCACAATCAACATTCCAGGTCCAGTGACCCATTTTCAGAACTGACTGCAGATAGAAAGATTGGTATATAAGTTTAAAATGGATTAGAGGAGGGGCGAGGATAGGTGGAGATGGAATGCAGGACAGAACAGGAATTGAACAGAGAAAGGGATGTTAAAAGGTCAGCCTGGGGGAATCAAAAGCTGTTAATGATGACCATTAGTAGCTGACAATGGGTTTGTTGTGGTAGCAGCCCTTGTGATGACAAGGCTTGGTGTATAGGGGTTGGGATAAGGAGATGGGAGGAGATGCTCAGGCCCTAAAATTATTGAACTTGATACCGAATCCAAAAATCAGTGCTTGCTGTCTAACTCAAAGAGCATACAAGGATAATGGGTGAGCTGAGATGAAAAACAGGTAAACATTTAGCAGTAAAATTTATCAATAAAGTTGCTTTCAAAGGCCAATGTCTGATCTCGTCAGACAAAGCCAATTATAATGTTATGCAGTATGTCCAAACAATGACGGGAGAAAAAGTGAAACTGGTCACTTTTAGGTAATCAAATATTCTAACAGTCTCAGTGGATACGATATGTAAGTGGAATTACTGTTATTCAACTAAGTACATATTAGGTATGTAAACATTTCTTTTCAATGGATATTATCAGTTTTATATCGTCAACCTAGAACTGTGTTATATAATTTGGTTAATGTTATCATTAACAGTAAAATTAAAATAAACAAATTATCTTCAACTAATCTAGCATTCTAAAATTGCCAAAAACTAAGCACATTTTCTGTTTTAAGAACGAAGGGATGACCCTTTAGAACTGAGATGAGGAGGAACTTCTTCAGCCAGGGGTAGTTGATCTGTGGAACTCATTGCTACAGAGAGCTGTGGAGGCCAAGTCATTGAGTGTGTTGAAGACAGAGATAGACAGGTTCTTCTTTGGTAAAGGGATCAAGGGTTACCAGGAGAAAGGGGTTGAGAAACATATCAGCCATGATCAAATGACAGAGCCGCATCAATGGGCCAAATAGCCTAATTCTATGTTATGGGCCTAATCACACACTGTAATTTTGGAGGAATTCATTGTGATATAGAACAGTATCACCAGCAATTTGTAAGTTTCACATTGAAAACAGTTACTTACATGAGGATCACAAATAATATAACTCTCCTTTTGAGAAAATACAATACAATCATTGTACAAAACTCAATATAACATATCTGATCAACTCTAATAGAACATAGAACAATACAGCACAGAACAGAACAGGCCCTTCGGCCCACGATGTTGTGCCGAACATTTCTCCTAGCTTAAGCACATATCCATGTACCTATCCAATTGCCGCTTAAAGGTCACCAATGATTCTGATTCTGCCACTCCCATAGGGAGCGCATTCCATGCCCTTAATCTTAAATATAGTCATGATTTTAATTACTGTTAACAAATGTGACCTCCAACTCACAACAGGATGTCAAATCTTAAAATAGATAAATCCCTAATGAGTGGAATGAATGTTGTGCTTCCTAAACTTGCAACAAGCTCTGGCTGATCAATACATTTGACTTCTGATTCTGAACAATGTGAATCATTCAAAGAAAATCTGTAAAAGGTTCAACTTTTAAGAAAACATGGCAATTTAAACATTTTTAAACTGGATGCTTATTCCTTCATTACAGCAATTCTCAAAGCGCCAAGACACAATGAGCTTTAACAAAGTTAAAAATCACACAACACCAGGTTATAGTCCAATAGGTTTATTTGGAAGCACACTAGCTTTCAGAGCACTGCTCCTTGATAAAGATGCAGCGCTCTGAAAGCTAGTGCTTCCAAATAAACCTGTTGGACTGAAACCTGATGTTGTGTGATTTTTTAACTTTGTACACCTCAGTCCAACACCGGCATTTCCAAATCATGAGTTTTAACAGTAATACAGATCTGAAAACACCAAATATCACTGGTTCAACAATTGCAAGAAGTTGGAAAATGTTTTATTAATTGTGGCTTACAAATCAATATTAATTTGAGTGGCTTCAGACAATACCTATGGAGCGTAAAGACTTCTCCGATTCCCTTTGAGCTATGGAGTCTAACCTTCTGCACCATTGCCTTCTGTTCCCAACCTCTTATTGTCTACCACTGCTGATGAAGTCTTCAGCCTTCACGACCCTCCTCTCTGGAACTGCCTTTCTAAATTTCACCACATTTCAACTTTCCTCTCTATCTTTAAAGGTCTTCTTAAGAAATACTTATTTGGTTAAAAGTCCATACAGTCGATAAACTCAAAACTCAATGTCTCATCTTTTCAAACACTGTGAAGCAATTCTGCCATCCTACATTAAAATTACTGTCTTGGATATTTGACGAGCAGGGCATCGCAATGCATTAGACACTTTCTTGCACTACATCATTTTGCTGGTAATGTGAGCTTATGACATAAGGGATCTGGGCGTTTATGAGATGCAAAATTATAAATAGAAAAATAATGAGACAGGAAAGTGAATTAGCTCAGTTGAATTAGAGCCAAATCAGTAAAGGAAGCGCAATAAAAAGCAAGAAAGAAATAGCATTAAGGAATTGAAAAAAGACAGAAAAGAACTCAATTTAAAGGTTAAATAAAACATGACATATAGCACAGCGTTTTAATTTACATAGTATTCTTCTAACCATTTGCCATAGATGGACATGGAATATCACATGTAAACATTTTGACAAAGAACAGGCAAGTTACCTCCAGTGGTCTGGACATTGTTTGTCCATCAATAAACATTACAAAAACAGATTATTTGGTCATAATCATATTATTATTTGTTGGTGTTCACAAACTGATTGCTACACTTCCTACATTACAAAACTTCAATTAGTACTTTGTCAAGCTGTAAAATGTCCAGATGTGTGGTGATCATGGAAAACACTAAATTAATGCAAGATTTTTTTCCCTCCTGTAGCTTCAGTGGAAGTTCTGCAGAAACCTTGCAGAAATTACAGAATCACAATATCTCCAAGGTTCCTCTAAAGATTGTACAGGTGTTGCTGCAGAAGATTGAGGAAATCCTTGTGGAAATTCAAGCTCTTAGGGCACTTACATGACAAGCTATTACTGCTTAGATTACAACAGATATCTCTGAAGTGCAGAATCATGGTGTTCAGTTAAAGAAAGCTGTATTTTTCCCACATAGGAAATATACATGTTTCAAACAAATAAAACTCAAAATACATTTCAGAAAATTTCAAGTATAAGGGTGCATGTGAATTAACCATTGACTATTAAGTGCAGTTTGTGACTGGGCAGCCTCAAGTAATTATACCCTGAAACTCTTGGGCAGTTTCACAATATAATCTGGTTCTCAGTTTGAGAATGTGCCTTCTGCTTACGAGAAGGAACAAGCTGCACTTATGAGAATGACTGCCCTCAATAATAAACACATGGTTCCCACTAAATGTGCATACAAATGGGTGATATACATGAAGTAATTTTAAAATTACAGCGCTTATTAAGACAGATAAAAACTTATTCCTTTTGACAAAGTTAACACATCATCTCCAAATAAAAGTTAAATTAATTTTTATAACCTGTATCTGACACTGCTTTCATCAAATATAAAAGTTCCTAATCTATTGAGAGGTATTTTGAAAAGATACATGTAATGCAGCAACAGTTATACAAAGATCAAGTAAGTACTTCACTCACTGCTGGAATTTCTTCATCATCCATATCTGGGTCAATCCAGATAGAAGCATCGTCTGGCAAATAGCAAGCCGTGGTCATTTCATTACTCTGACATGAGAAGTCCCAGCCAGGATATACCTCACTTCCAATATTCATAATTTACAACGAATTAAGCTTCCAAAGACTTCTAAACCTTTTCTTAAATTTCCCCTGCCTGATGATGTTTTGCAGTTACTCCTGAGGAACCATGCTTGGATGTCTAATTTATTCTCAATTTAATTATTTTGCAATTTACCAGTAACACTTGAAGATGGAATTAGCCTGACTCCCACATGCAACAAATTAGGTATCTGACTGCCTTGATACTATGCGTTTCCACTGTCCTATAGTAACCTCAGCTCACACACATTGCCAACTACAGATGTTTCCTGTCAACAAGAATGAAGGAAGATTCTGTTCCAAGAATTAACTTAATGTAACTCCGCAATTATACACTGTTAAGTGTTTCCCTCTGTACTGTTAACTAAGCATCAGAACATCTTCAGTGTTTTCAAATATATAAGCAGTTCTGACCTCTCGTGGGAGGAGTTTGGTGTGGTTTCACAACCTGAGCAAACACTGGCTGTGCAGATGTGCCAAGGAAGTGATGGCAGTATTAACTATTAACCTATTGGCAAACAATATACTCTGGGACCTGTTGGTACGTAAATAGACTCTCTCCTCCTCCCTAGCATGGTTTATCCTGGAGTGAGTCAGATAATTTTAACTTCACAAATGACAAAACTTTGTTCTCCAGCAGTTAACCCAGCATACATGCATGTGTTATCGGGTGCACACCCTCATAAACACTGCACAATGAGTCAGAGTGAGGCCAGATGATATTGAAACCAGATGTGATATTCATTGCAAGGGAGGAAAGGCACCAAGTTCACAGGGTGAATGAACTTCAGGTTCTGTTCATCTGCACTCCAGATAACAAGCAGAATACAGAGATGAAAAGGTTTTTCACATAATATTATTTTAACCCCTTCAGATACATCCCCAATAGGTTTCTGATTTTTAAATTCATAGTGGGGCACAGTACCCCTTTAACAAACTACAAACAAGTTTAATAGTTCTGCACTGATTGCACCACCCTTTTTGTACTGTACAGTCCAGCTGACTTCCAAGTTAACTGCATATAACCTCAATGAAAAAGTGCTATCACATGAAAGCACAGCTTATAAGATCTATCACTATTACTGATATGGCAAGTAAGACAGGATCAAAGTCAAAAAAGTCTATAAAATTTAAACAAAGTTCAAACTCATTACTACTACAACGGAAATTTTGAACCAATCTCGGAGTTCAGACAATCAAACAGCAATTTATTATTCAATTGGAGAAAATAACAAGAACTACAACATATCACAAGGAGTTTAAAGACTCTCTACTTTCAATGTTCATTTCACAAGCTGCAATCCCAAATGATCTTCATTTATATGGCCTCTCCATGACATTTTGAAGGAAAATTGAAATATTCTTCATATTGACCCCTCCATGGCCTCATATGGGGATAAACTTGGAATTTTGTGGTCACCTGGATTATGCTAAATAGTTGCTATGGTTGAAGTGGGTTTATATCGGCTGTCTTCTGATTTTTTAGCTGTTTTTCAGACGCTCCATTTTTAGCACTCAGGAGGCTCGTGTTGGATAGCAGGAAGAGACAGTGAGGTTACTTTGTGCAGATGCATCACTAAGTGTCACTATTCAGAATGATTTTTCTACTTTTACTGTGAGTAATGATTCACAGCTTCCCCTTCAATGATTTCTCTTCCATAATATTACATCTCTTGGGAAAAACAGGGTAGGTGACCTGCTTCTAAGTTTGTAAAGTACATCTGGATACCAGAAAATGCACAAAAATGTGATGTGGTAACACTCTGAATCATCTATCCCAAAGTAAGAGCCTTTTTTCTGAAACTTGCCAAATTGACAACATGACTGAGACCGGAAGAGGACAATATTGATTCGTACCAATGATGTCAAATGAATTCATTCATTACTTCAACTTTCATAATTCACAAGTCACTAGATCTCTCTTTGTTGCTCTCTATGGATCTTCATTCTAGCCAACAATGAGAAGTCTCTTGTAACTCCAGACTGAGATTGCAAGAGATATGTTGCAGATTTCACGCCACCTTATTAGGTCTCCTTAGTCTTTCAGATGACAGACAGTAGTGGGGATCCTAACAGAGAAATAGGAAAGGACGAATTGGGCAGTTAAAACTGCTGATATGTAGAAAGTATTAGTGTATGCCTAACCAGAGGACACCGCTGCCCAGTCTTAGAAATTCAAACCTGAAAACATGCTTCTAGTTATTGAACAGAATTGTGTTTAAAAATGTTTACAAAAGACCAAGAAACACAAAACATTACGAATTTGTTCATCACTGTTGAAACTTTGATGTAAATGACTCTCAAAGAATAATACATCTTCAAAAGTCTTTAATTAAAGTCAACGGCATTCATGGGAACTGTGCTCCTGAAGAACATCATATTCAGACAATGTTTGCAAATGGTTAGCCTTGTTAACTGCACATGGGTAGTATGAATTTTTGCACCAGGAAATACACATTTTCTTTCCTACTTTAAGGTGAAGATTTGATTCACAGTCAACGGAAAGGTGTACATTAAGTATTATATGGATTCATGAAGGATTTAACATGCAAACAGCAGGTCTTTCTTCCAAAAGATGTAATTAGAAAGCTAGCCAATTACACTGGAAAATGAAAATTATAAGATCCTGTAAATATTAGTTTTGTGAAAAGCCTTCAACAAAAATATCTATTGTACAAAAACATGTATCATGTAATGTGGTAAAAATCATAAAATGTTTGAAGTTCTACAAATATATTGATATTAAAAAAATTGGTAAGTTACTTGATATGAGCTTGCTAAAACATCACAGAGTTTCTTCACAATCAACAACTAAAAACCTGCAATGCTTGTAGGAAAGCCTCAAACTGGCACTGCATAGCTGACATTCCACACCTTCAACCGACAGAAATATGAGCACTCTTTCAAGCAAAAATGTAACAACCACAAGACATTCTTGTACATTACTTGTGTCATGTCACATTTAATATGATCCAATTTTGTGTGGATCATCAAAAATCATTTGTAATATATTTCACTACTAACATGAAGAGTGTTATTGGGTATTAGTACACTCATTCAGGCAAAAGGGGAGTTGTCCATCACACTCCTGATTTGTTTCTTGTAGATGGGAGACAGACACTGGAGAGTTCGTGAGCTGCTTGCTGCAGGATTCCTAACCTCTGACCTGTGAGTAATAGTGCTGAACATATCCATGAATCAATGTGATTGGATCTTGATGCTGGAGTGTCAAATTTCAAACAATTACAACAATTTGTACAATAGAAGATGGGTAGTTGCTATAGGGAAGTAGTTGCCATAGAGAAAGCAATGGACTCCCATGCTACCACATTGTTTGCAAGAGGCATTTGAGATCAAGGAGGGTTTTATTAATTCAGCTGGGGGTGAGTATTATAAAAAAAGCATTTTTAACCAGAATGTTTATTCTTTCCTCTATGAGTAAGCTAATGTTAAATCACTGAAAAATGTCATAAACATGGGAAACAGGAACAAGGGTAGACTAATCAGCCCCTGAAGCCTGATCCACAATATGATTGGGACTGATCGGATTGTAACTTTACTTTCCTACCCATCCTCCAAAACTCTCCAACATTCCGTTATTCAAAAATTTGGTCTTGAATATATATGAGCCAGCCTCCACTGCTCACAAGGGAAGACATTTCCTAAAACTAACAATCTTCTGAGAAAAGAAAGTCCTCCTCATCTCCGCCTTAAAATAGGAGATACTTTACTTTGAAACTGCTCCCTGTGGTTCTAGATTTCCCCAGGAGGGGAAACATCATCTCAAATTCAATACTCTTAAGCTTGAAAAACTACACACAATAAATTACTAATTACATTGGTATATTTTAGTCAGTTCCTACATAAAATATTTGTCCATACACAGAAACTTAGTGATGTCTGTTCAAGTACTTCCCACCCAATAAAGAGCTTTTAGAGAATCCTTGATTGTCTGCAGAGTGGCACCTTCAGTGGAAGCGTAGCCAGATTTGTGGACAGAGCTCTTTTCCAAACGATATGCATAGAAATCCAACAGGTGTAGTATGTATTCAAAATTTATTTATTGTTTTGCGTGCTTGGCTGTTTTGTGGCCATAACAAGAAACATGCAATTCCAGAAAACTCAAGCCAATACACTTATCTACAAACTAGATCTTCAGTTAGACAGATGGCTTCTAATTACTGGTGTAAACACTCTCTTACATTTCCTCCAGAATCAACTTTCTGGTACCAATGGCAGATGTAATTTTAAATAAATAGAGAAGAATTCCTAATTACGACACCAATAGCCTGGGTCTTCTTGAATCAGGTACAAGTCCCCTCTGTGAGTAATCATTTTAAAATAAATAAAAACAATTTACAGATGGGGTAAATTAATTCCCAGTTTAAAATACTATTAATACTCTGCTGATTTATCTGATCACAAATATGTGATGCAAGCATACATCACCTAATATATCTCTAAATAGCTATTATCCAGCTAAAATCAAGCCCAACAGCTCTTTCTTTCAAATTGAGAAAAAAAACTTGACTCATTCATGTTTTTAAATTTTTGACACTCTCTTTGGTAGTCCTTCAGGGTCAAGAATGATTTATTTCCCCTCTAGTCTGATAGGTTCCATGGTAGATGATAACTTATGACTACTCAAAAAGTAACAGGCTTCACAGAATCTCAGAACTTGTATGGCACAAGAAGCAGCAATTCAGCTAACTGCGCCTGCACACTGGCTATTCAAACAAGTAACACTACTTAGTGCCAATCTCTTGCATCTGTCCCATATCCTCGCACACTATTTCTGTCCAAATAATCCTCCAATGCCATCTTGAATGCCTCAGTTGAATCTGCGTGCACCACATTTTCATGCAGTGCATTCCACACCTTAACAACTCGCTGTATGGAACAGTTTTTTGCTCATCACACTTGCTTCTTTTGCACATCACTTTCAGTCTATACTCTCTTGTCTTTGTATCTTTTATGAGTGGGAACAGTTTCTCTCTATCTAACCAGCCTGCTAATGATTTTGAACACCTCTATCAGATCTCTTTCTATCCATCTTCCTTCCAGGGTGAACAGTCACAATTTCTTCAATTTGACCTCACAACTTATGTTTCTCTAGTCCTGGAATTATTCTTGTAAGTCACTTCTGCAGTCTCTCCAATGCATTCACATCTTTCCTATAATGTGGTGCCCATAATTTTATATACTGCTCTAGCTGAGGCCTAACAAATGACTTATACAAGTTAAACATCACTTCCTTGCTGTTATATTACATACCCCTATCAGTAAAGCCTAGGATTTTGTATGCTTTATTAATCGCTCTCAACACCTGCCACATTAATGATCTATGCACATAAATACTGAGGTCTCTCTGCTCCAGCACCAACTTTAGAATCAAACTCCTGTTTTATGTTGCCTGTCATTGTTCTTCTTCCAACATGCAACACCTCACACTTCTCCACTTTGAACCTCTGGCCAATCCACCAACTTGTCAATGTCTAAAATTCCACACTGTTCTCCTCATAGTTTACAATTTTTCCAAATTTCAAGTTACTTGCAAACTGTCCCCTGCATACCAAACCAGATCAAGTGTATGTCAGGAAAACCAAGGATCTTAACACTGACCCCTGAGGAACCCAAGTACAAACATTGCTCCAGTCCACAAAATATCCTTTAATCAGTACCCAGTTTCCTATCACTCAGTCAATTTTGTATCTACTGTTCCTTTTATACCATGTGCTATAACTTTCCTCAAGTCTGTTCTGTGGCACTATATCAAACACTTTATTTTACAGACCAAATCAACAATGTTACCCACATTGAACCTTTCAGGTTACTTCTTCATAATAACTCTAGCAAGTTGCTGAACATGATTTGCCTTCAGAAATCTATTGTGACTCTTCATAATTGACCCACCATTTTCCATGTGATTACTAATTCAAATAAATGTATCTGGAAGCTTCCCCATGACTGAAGTTAAACTGATTGGTCTGCATTTGCTGAGATCATCCTGAAAAATGTTCTTGACCAAGGACATACATTTGTGATTCTCCAGGATTCTGACACCTTACCCACCAATCCAGGGAAGTTTGAAAGTGCCCCACAATTTCTACCCTCACTTGCTTCAAAATCCTTGGATGTATTGTAGCCGGTCATGGTGCCTTGTTAATAAGGCTTCTTCCTTACTAGTTTTGAACTCTCTAGCGGCAGTTTCCTCCTCTGTTACCATTGCCATTACCTTTATGTCCTTGTTCCAAGTTTCTCTAGATTAAACAGTACCATTAGTAAGATGATGATGATCAAACACTCCTCTGGTTACTTCTAAAAGCGGGAGCAGCACAGCCCTTTCTTTTCTTTTAAGATTAAATCCTCAAAGAATTTCAGAGTAAAGATGCTAAGATTTTGATGAAATCATGAAGAGTCAGAAAGTTAATTACTGCTGCATCCCAGCTTTTGACCGGTTCCTGTAGCCACAGTATCATACAATTGCCCTAGTTAAAATTTCTGGTCCATAGTAACCACCCACACTCCAAGATATTGATTGTGGTGAATTTGGTGATAGTTATGCCATTGAATATCAAGAGGTGGTGGTGGTTACATTCTCTTGTTACAAATGGTCAAATCCTAGCACTTTGCTGATGTGCATGTTACTTGCCACTTAGTATCCTAAGCCTGTATTTTGCCCAACTATTGCTGCTCTATCTCAGCAAGTTGCCGAGTGTATATTCTTCTTTCACAATATTAATTTTTATTATTCCAGTTCTAAATCCATTCCTGGCTTTCATTCTACTAAATGCACAAAGCAATTCTCTAATTTATGTTGCATGCTGTCTACAGGAGGCAACACTTCCTGTGAATTACTTAAATGTTTCTTTGTGCATAGACCCAAAGCTTAGATTTCAACTCAAAAAATGCTGAAATTAAAAAGAGCACCTTAGATTTATATTAACTTTCAGCTGCTGTCTTTATCCAACTGTGAAACACAACCTGATATGGCAATTTGAGCAGAAAATCCCAACATCAGGACATGTTGAAAAATCAGCTCATTGTTTTATTTCTACCCAACACTTGAAAAATCTTTTTTCTTTAATTCAAAGAAATAAATGTTGACTTTTACTTCAGCTTCCCTCAAATATTGTAATTATGCCATGCCACGTGGTCTCATTCTGTAAAAAAAATAGCAGAAACACTCAGCAAGTCACAAAGTAACAAGCAGAAAACTATGTATTCATTTCAATTCAACTGTGAACTGTTTGGTGGGCACAACATAGATTATGATGTTAGGATAGTACTACATGGTTTACCACTGCTAGCAGCTAATAGTTTCTTAAACCTAAATCAGCACACACAGATGGAAATATTTTATTTTTTCTGGCAATTCATATACACAACTAAAATGTTTTATTACAATCCCAAGTGAATTTGAGTAAATTCAAACTCCAAGTAGATATATCTTATTCTTGGAACTCACCATTCCCAGTTGAATCAAACAACTTTTTTTCAACTCATTTCAAATTCCTTATGGAGACTGCAATTCAAACAACTTACTGATGGCTGTCAAGCTTGATCTTGCCACCTCTACGCTAGATTCACAGGATTTCAAAAACATTCTAAGAAGTTACTTAATTTGTCAGCACTATGTTCCCTACCCGAGTAATGAACTCACATGTGCAGACACATCTGGCCATTGACTGGGCTAATGGTGAATTTTTCACGAGTAAATATCAACTCCTGTGTGCACAAAGATTTCATTGAAAACCTGTCAAAACACTTAAGTTAGTACTGTGATCTGTAGTCAACCATTTGTTTATTGTAACATATTCTAAAGTAGATCTATAAAAAAAACTAAAGATCATGGAATTTTAAGTGTAATTGAGTTGTGCCCATAATCACAGGATGCGGCATAATAATCTAATACACTGCTTTCACATCTCATCATGTTGAATATCCCATCCTCATAAATGTCAGCACAACCCTGATTAGAAATGCAAGTTCACACCAATTGTGTCTATTAGTTAGTGTGGAGCACATTGCATCCAGATACATGGGTGCATGTGATAACACTGATCCAATGCTAACCACTTGGCCCGCAGAGGCAACCCATCAATTGAAGCTGTGTCTAGGTCTCTTTATTCTTCCTGTTTGGGAGGTCATGTTGTGGCTGTACAGGACATTTATTAGGCCACTTTTGGAACATTGTGTGCAATTCTGGTCTCCCTACTATCGGAAGGATGTTGGGAAACATGAAAGGATTCAGAAAGGATTTACAAAAATGTTGCCAATGTTGAATGATTTGAGCTACAGGGAGAGGTTGAATAGGTTAGAGCTGTTTTCCCTGGAGCGTCGGAGGCTGAGGGGTGACGTTATAGAGGCTTATAAAATCATGAGGGGGATGGCTGGGAAAATAAACAAGGTCTTTTTCCCTGGGCGGGTGAGTCCAGAACTAGAGGGCATAGGTTTAGGGTGAGAGGGGAAAGATATAAAAGGGACCTAAAGGGCAACTTTTTCACACACAGGGTGCTACATGTATGGAGTGAGCTGCCAGAGGAAGTGGTGGAGGCTAGTGCAATTACAACATTTAAAAGGCAGATGGATGGGTATATGAATAGGAAGAGCTTGGAGGGGTATGGGCTGGATGCTGGCAGGTGGGATGAGATTGGGTTAGGATATCTGTTCGGCATGGACGAGTTGGAGCGATGCTGTTTCCATGCTGTATATGCTCTATGACTTGATATATTTACTTCAGGCTAGAATACAAAAACAGAATGCATTGCTGCAGCTGGAAAAGGCTCTGGGCAGACCACATTTGGAATATTGTGAGCAGTTTTGGGTCCTATATCGAAGGAAGGATGTGCTGATCTTGGGGAAATGGGAAATCAAAAAGAAGTTCACAAGAATGTTCCCAGGGATGAGGGTCTTGTCAAGTGAGGAATGGTTGAGGACTCTAGTTCTGTATTTGATGGAATTTAGAGGGATGAGGGGGGGATCTCACTGAGGCCTAGATAGAGAGGATGTTGGGAAGACGTTCTCATTCGTAAGATAGACTAGGATCCAAGGGCCTCAGAATGTGGGAACAACTCTTAGGAACTGCAGGAGGAATTTCTTCAGCCAGAGGATGGTGAATCTATGGAATTCATTGCTGCAGAGGTTGTGCAGGCCAAGTGATTGAGTGCATTTAAGACAGAGATAGATACATTTTGATTAGTAAGAGTATCAAAGGGAACAGGGAGAAGAGAAGGTTGGAGAAACAAATCAGCCTTGATCAGATGGTGAGGCAGACTCATGAGTCACACAACATAGAAACAGATCTTTCAGTCCAACCAGTCCATGCTGACCAAATTCCCAAACTAAACTAGTCCCAGTTGTCTGTGTTTGGCCCACACCCCTCCAAACATTTCCTATTCCTGTAAGTATTCAAATGTTGAAACTGCACCTGCATCTACCACTTCATCTGGCAGTTTGTTGTACACATGAACCACTCTCAATGTAAATAAGTTACCTCTAATGTCCTTTTAAATCTTTCTACTCCTCACCTTTTGAACAGTTCTTTTCATTCTGAACTTCCTCACCTGAAGGAAAAGACTCTTGCCATTCACCTTATCCATTGCCCTCATGATTTTATAAATCTCTATAACATTACTTCTCAAACTCCAACACTCCAGTGAAAATAGTCCCAGTCTCTCCTTCCTACTTTCATAACTCAAACCTGCCATTCTCAGCAACACCCTGATACATCTTTTCTGAACCCTCTTCAATTTAATAACATCTTTCCTATGGCTGAGCGACCAGAACTGCACACAGTGCACCAGAAGAGGCTTCATGAATACCAAATAGCTCATTACTGTTTGTAAGTCTTCTAGTTGCATGGTTTATTGGCACACCCAAACCTGATGAGATATTGCAACAAGTGGCAGAGATACAATTTTTTAACCGTAAATTCAAATAAAATCCACACTAATAATTTTGAAAAAAATGAACAGTGTTTTTTGCTTGATGCAAAAAGTAACAACTTATTTATCTATCTCTACCCTTTGTGGTGAATCACAGATAGATCCCTGATTTGATTTGAAACAATTCTTCAAGCAATTGCCAATACTTCTACAGCATGAGAGAGAGATGTTAATGTCGCTTGATTACTGCCGTATAACATTCGAAACGTGCTTCACAGGTATGCTATCAAATAAAATTTGACACTTAGCCATGTAAGATTAGAACATATGACCATGAGATAAAGATATTTCGGAGGAAATTGGAAAGCTGTGGTTGGGGGGTGATGTTGGTGGCCGGAGGTGGTGTTGGACAGAGTTGGGGTCGGGGGGCGGTGTTGGGGGCTGCGGGCGGCGTTGGATGGGGTTGGGGTCAGGGGGCGGTGTAGTGGGCCGGGGCAGCGTTGGGGGCCAGGGGCAGTGTTGGACGGTGTTGGGGGCAGGGGCTTGCACTGTGTGTGCGGCTGCAGTCTCCTGAACAGGGAGCAGGTTTTAAAAACTCCAAGCCCAAGAGGAAAGGCATTTAATCAATTAACTCAATAATCGATTATCCGAACAAAATAGTGCCCGCCCATTTTGTTCGGATAATCGAGGTTCCCCTACTTCACAGTGAATGTCAATGTTGTTTACAAAATCTGAGAAAATTGAATCAATGAACATTTTTGTAGGAACATTGAAGGATCTCATAACAAATAAGGTTATATTGTATAGCCAATAGCTGTTTGAGGACAAATTTAAGCCCACTTCAGAGTACAAAACTTCAGCTACCAGGATCTGCAGCTGTCATCCACAATTTTGTGTATTGTATTTTTTTCAACTAGTCTGGAATGCTTTTACTGAAATGAGAAAAGTGTTACTGGAATTTTCAACTTTAAAGCATCTTTTCTGTCAACCAGAAAATAAAGAATGTGCCTTGATCCCTCATGAATTCTTCTGAGATTTTAGCCTATTGGTGAATACTGTAATTCTTAAAAATTTGTTGGCCAGTTTTTGTTACATTCAAGATCAGCATATATGAAGAACTGTCATCACTTTTTCACCGACAGACTTGACAATATGGTATCATCAATGAAACTAACTGGTTATGATAATGTCCATCAGAAAGAAGTAAAATAATAAACTGTTTTAGAAATAACCGGATACTGTGTGATATGAATGTATACAGATCTGAAATCGTATTTTTAAGGTAATTACTAAGTGTGCTCACAGTTAGGTGGACAAGCTGGAAAATTCTGTAAAAGGGGCCTTTCCAATCTCCATTATTCTTCAGTTTAATATGAGAAGTAAGCTCTTAATAGTACAAAAATCCAGAAATGAAGCATGCTGCAGCCACAGCTGCTCAGAACTTAGTGGATGGTTAATCACTGATCAGTCAGTGCCATGGAAAGTCATCATTGCAGTGTGCAAACACCATTACTGGATATAGCTTAGTCAGAACTTCAATTCAATGTCTTTTGCAATTGAAACCACATCTCAAAAATTGAAAAATGTTTCAAATATCCCTTTTGTTAATTTATTGGAGAACTGAACCCCAGATCTTCTGCTCTCTGGCTTGACGGATACTGAACACAGACCCAAATGTACAAGTTGGAAGTCCTGGCATAGTGACTCTGCAGGAATTGCCTAGGAAGTTTCAACTTCCAATGGATAATTCCTAAGCTCCTTGGAACACTACATGAATGACTCCAACTCTGAGTTCAAGTCAGAGACTTAGGAGAAATCTGACTCATTAAGCAAAGAAATATTAAACAAACTAAAACCATGTCTAACTCTGGACAATCAACAATCTAACCAATCACTCATGTTGACCCTTAACCCTCCGTCTTTTCCCTTGACTCTGACACAACCTGACTGTCAATTCTCACACAGCATCTGATTATCCCTGACCCACACTCACCTGTGTTGCTTTGTCTGAGGATTACTGTACATATCTCACATTTGAAAATGAGCCAAACACAGAGAAAGGTAAGTTGGCAATTTTGCATCTAGTCAATATTGGAAAAAGGTGTGCTGATACTGACTGGAAAATGTGGGACTTAAAAATGGTTTAAAATAACACAACCTAATCTAACAGCAAAGAGAAACAATGAAGTATTAGGCACGTTTTTGCACTGGCTGAAAACAACTTTTCGGTTCTCATTTCTGATTCATTGTCCATGGATATGGAGGAACACAACTGGAGAGCAATCAGTGTTAACAATCACTAGTCATCTGCAGCTGAATAAACCAAAACCCCAAAGACAATTACAAAGCCCTGTTACTGGTGCTTTGGCCAACATTGAACACACAGTTGTCCATTTGTGAATGCAAAGTGTACAGGTACACTGTAATTAGGGACAGCTTACCAAAACATATTAGAGGAAGGAACATGGAGAAGGGATATGCAGGTTAAGTGCATTAGTCAGGGTAAATGTAGGATAATAGGGGAGGGGAATGGGTCTGGGTAGGGTACTCTTCGGAGGTAAAAATAATGACTGCAGATGCTGGAAACCAGATTCTGGATCAGTGATGCTGGAAGAGCACAGCAGTTCAGGCAGCATCCAACGAGCCAGGAAGGGCTTATTCCCACACTGTAAGGATTGTATGATTCTATAAAATGCAGTTGGAGAGAATGGCAATCATCACAAGCAGTTATTGAAAAACCAGCAGAGTAACTGGGATCTGTTGAAATTCATCCAGTAAGAAACACATGGGTGCGCAATAAAAATTTACAGGGTATCATAGTCCACATAATATTGGATGAAGTGGACAAGGAGGTTGACATAGGGACATCTGTTGGTTATTTGGATTTAGAGTCGGAGATTTAGGAGAGATCTGAATCATTTACCCAACAAACACTGAACAAACTAGAACTATGTCTAACCGGAGCATCAACACAACTGACCCTCCAGTCAATCACTTACGCTGACCAGAATCCTTTGACCCTTTGAAAGAAAACAAGCCAGACAAAAAAAAGGAGTTATGAAAGGAGTGGAGTAAAAGAAGTAATTGAATCAAAAGGTGGTCCCCAAACTGTTGCAAAAATGTGATCATTACATACATTGAGTCAGGACAATTGGCAGCAGAACAGCTACATTTGTACTTGAAATCATGTTTTACCATCAGTGGGTCTTGAGGATGATGGGAGTTGGTTAGAATAAAAAGAGGCTAATGATTGGGCAGTTGGGATACAATGAGATACTAGCAGTCATTCCAATGCAAGTTCATTTTAATAGAATCCTACAGTATCGAAGCAGACCATTCAGCCTGTCAAGGCCACACCACTCTTCCGAAGGGCAACCCACCTGCCTACCCTATCTCTGTAACCCTGCATTTCTCTTGACTAACCTAGCTTTCCTAAACATCCCTGGACACTATGGGCAAAGCAGCATTGCCAATCCATCTAACCTGAATATTTCTGAACTGTTGACAGGAAACCAGAGCACCCGAAGGAAACCCATGCAGATATGTGGAGAATGTGCAAACTCCATGCAGACAGTTTCTCAAGGCTGGAATCAAACCTGGGTCTCTGGCAACATTAGACAACAGTGCTAACCACTGAGCTACTGTGCCACCCTTATTTGTGCCTAAAACTAGTTCAGACCTGACTCAGACTGATATGTGATGAAAGGGACCATTCAATTGAAAGTCAAAGATAAAATAAGTTCTTGCCAGAAAAAAATTTTGCTCAGTTTCAGGCCAGGGCAGGTCAAGGTCCTTCCCCAAATTCTGAAAGTTGGAGTCCTTTTATTAATATGGAATCAGTGACTAGATTTGTAAACAAATAGTAGACAAGAGATGCAAATAAATTGTGTGGAATTGTGAACATGGTGCAATATTTTCATGAAAAAGGAGCATAATAGCACACTCTTGTGGCCATTTGTACATACGTATATAACTGAATAAACTGGATTTTGTTCAATATTGACTCTCCATAGTGTTAAACACAATTACATCTGTCCTAAAAAGATATCATTGATACCACTGGTATTATTCCCCCACTAGTACTCAGTAAGTTTTACATACTTTTCCTTGGAGTACATTTCTAACCACATTCACTTTCCAATGTCCCTATAATTAACATGTGAAGTGACCAAACACTACTGAGAAAAGCAGAAAAATAATTCCACTTTGCAGAGTGCTGCTCTCTCATTTAAATTTACACTACATGGTAGCTTGAATTAGAAATAACTACTTTCTGACAAGTACAGCTGATTGTACTGATGAACAGGTGACTCAGCTACTTGTAGCTGTTGGGCATGAAGTGGTGCTCACCACTTCATAATTTGAACAATTCATCTCCAATTCATACAAACTTCAAATCATGAATTCAAAGTAGCCTGAGTATTGGAAATTTCTACAGCCATCACAGGGAATATGTGGTTTGCTAGCCACAGATAGGATAACAACAGAGTGAAGTAACTTTTTTTAGGTTTTCATGTGAGTATTAGAATGTAAGAGCAGTCAAGCTGGAAGCATAATGTTTAAACATCAGCGAATCCCAGACTCCAATGGGGAACTGAACTAGCTGTGAAAAAGATTCTTTATGCTTCGTGGTTTAGATTAAGCATGCAGCACTCAATTTTGTGATACTCCTCAACATACTGATGCTAATCATTCCCATTTGACATAGTCAGCATTTTGGATTCAGCATTCAGTAGCTTGTCTGTGGCTTCTACGGTCCTAACCATGGCTCACAAAGTTGATTGTGAACAGTGCATTACTTTCAGACTCATCTGCAAGGCAGGATGGTGAAGATTCTTTTCAGTAGCTTAGAAGCAATGGTTAGGGGTAGGGAATAAAGTAGGCTGTGGATGTCATGCCAGTATGAGCTCAGATGGTGGGAGGAGAAGAACAACAGTAACAAGTGAGAACATCAGAAGTATATGATAGCTGACAGGACAAAAGAAGAAAAGTATTGACATGGGGGGGTGTTATAGGCAGCTATTTCACTGCATTCAATTATTGGCTCCAAGAAATATAAGTGGAGTGTTAGTGAGTTCTGAGATACAGTGAAGCCATGTGGTGCGGTGTTGAAGACAGAGAAAAGGTTGGCAGTGAACTGGGGGAGGAGGGGGAAGAATGCTTTCATGTCACTATGACAATCATATGAACAATTGTAAAGCAACTTGTCAACACAGTGAACACTAAATCATATAACTAAAACAAAATTATCCACAGGAAATAAAGGAACACCACAGTAAAAGCCACAATCATCCATAAAAGCTATTTTATATGCATATATAAAGTTACGACAAAAGTTTCATGTTGTGTTTCAGTTGTTAATGATATAGTATGCAACATACTACAAAATCAACTAAATCGTGTGTATATGGAGTATAATTGAATGAGTATAATTTTATAAATAGAGCAACTTATGACTGCCAATTATTGTAATATGATGACTACCATCTCATAAAGGCCCTTTCAAAGTCAGGCATTAATTAGCTTCCTAATAATGCAACGAAAAATAACAACTGTAAAACAATAACAGGCCTTTAAAATCATTGTTACTTTGCTTTAGAACTGGAACATATTTTTGTTATATAATTCTCTGAATTAGTTGACAGCATTGTTGAATACTGCAGAATAGCAATATTCTTTCCCAGTCTTCAATCAATGATATTCCAGCTTTGCTTTCAATTATCATCAGCACTTCATTTATTGTATTACAAATGCAGTACATGATGGAATATGAATAAATTAGTGTTGATCATGTGAAGGGAATAATACTTAATCTCTAGCATCACATCACATTATGAAGTAGTTGAATTCAACTCAGCATATGTGATATCATCTGAACTAAAGCATTTTCTCACAAACAATTCAGACACTGTCACTTCCAAAACAACAGAAGCAACACATTTATAAACTTGAAGGGAAAACAATCATCTGAAGCTCTCCATCATATTTATGTGCATTATAATAATGTTTTTTTTTCCCAATATGCAAGAATGCATAGCCTTAATGCAACATGAATAGAAAAAGAGATGATGCTTACTCTCATGATGTGCTGTCTTTCATGCTAACGGAACATGTTATAGGAGAGAAAAGAAAGGAAACATAAGACAGATATGGTTTCACAACAATACAGCATAACTCAAACTAAGAACAAAGTCTAGATAGATTTAAAAAGGAGCAAAGAATAATAAAACTGCACTAAGCAATTGTTAATGGAGACAGCAAACAATCAGAGAGCATACTCAAAGAAATGCAGATTTTATTGAGGGAAGAACTTATTATATGTCACTTAGAGTTATAGTCATAGAGATGTACAGCATGGAAACAGACCCTTCGGTCCAACCTGTTCATGCTGACCAGATATCCCCATCTAATCTAGTCCCACCTGCCAGCACCTGGCCCATATCCCTCCAAACCCTTCCTATTCATATACCCATCCAAACGCCTCTTAAATGTTGCAATTGTACCAGCCTCCACCACATCCTCTGGCAGCTTATTCCGTACACGTACCACCCTCTGCGTGAAAAAGTTGCTCCTTAGGTCTCTTTTATATCTTTTGCCTCTCACCATAAACCTATGCCTCCTAGTTCTGGACTCCCTGACCCCAGGGAAAAGACTTTACCTATTTATTCTATCCATGTCCCTCACAATTTTGTAAACCTCGATAAGGTTACCCTTCAGCCTCCAACGCTCCAGGGAAAACAGCCTCAGCCTGTTCAGCCTCTCCCTATAGCTCAAATTCTCCAACCCTGGCAACATCCTTGTAAATCTTTACTGAACCCTTTCAAGTTTCACAACATCTTTCCGATAGGAAGGAGACCAGAATTGCACGCAGTATTCCAACAGTGGCCTAACCAATATCCTGTACAGCCGCAACATGACCTCCCAACTCCTGTACTCAATACTCTGACCAATAAAGGAAAGCACACCAAACGCCTTCTTCACTATCCTATCTACCTGCGACTCCACTTTCAAGGAGCTACGAACCTGCACTCCAAGGTCTCTTTGTTCAGCAACACTCCCTAGGACCTTACCATTAAGTGTATAAGTCCTGCTAAGATTTGCTTTCCCAAAATGCAGCACCTCGCATTTATCTGAATTAAACTCCACCTGCCACTTTTCAGCCCATTGGCCCATCTGGTTCAGAGCCTGTTGTAATCTGAGGTAACCCTCTTCGCTGTCCACTACGCCTCCAATTTTGGTGTCATCTGCAAACTTTCTAACTGCAGATCTGCCTAGGGCAGAACACAGCTTATGGGATGATGGCAAGTTTCTATTGAAATTCACCTTTTCATTCAAATCTAAGAATTCCCAAACTAATACCATGCTGTCAGCAACAGTGACACAGACAAGGGTTGAAGAGAAAAAGTCTTACAGTGGATAATAAAATGGTTCCATATTAGCAAGAAGTAACGCAATAAGAAAATAAAAACCTGCCCTGATTTAGCAAAGCATCTTTCCAAGTGTGTTGATGAACTCTCAGAGAACAGTCACTAAATTAGTCCAACAATATAATAACTATAGCAAGACAATAAGTACACCTCTAAACTGATGAATAAGTTCAGAATTGCAACAAGCTCTTGCTGTGGTGATTGGAATGAGGTCAGCCAGATGGGCCTCATTGAATATGGGTTCCCTGATTGGGACTGTTAGCCTGGTCCCATCGAAGAGTCCTGGCTGATGTAAAGAGTCTCATAGGTTCTGCTGACTTTAGGAGCCAGCTCTGAGCTTGTGTGTCACGTACTAGGCACATGTAAATAAAGGGTGACTTGTTGATGGCCTTCATGCAGTTATTTCATTTGCCACTGTGGTACTGTTCCAACTCTGATCACAAGGGGCAGAGGAAAAAAGAAGAATTGGAGTGGAAAAAAACAAAGCCAAGTTGAAATGTAAATTTTACTGAATTCCAAAAGAAGTTGTAATTAGAAAAGAAATGACACTAAATTAACGTATGAGTTTAGACAGAGACTTCAAAATTCATTCTAATCAAAGCACAGATTCAATCTGCTTTGCTCCTGTAAACACAAAATCAAATGAAGAAATATTGAATTTGATGATTGTCAACTATGAAGGTAAACATAGACTGGTTCACTACGGATTGACTCAGTAGGTGTTTTGAATGCTTGGGCAGATACTAAATTGCTATTAAGTTATGGAGTGGCATAGGAATAATCACAATAGAACTACAACTAACATAAAGTCATCCACCACTTTCTACTATTATGCTCAGTTAGAGGGTATTTCCTTTGGTGGAAGAATCAGGAATAAGACTACTTAGTATGAAAATGAAAAATAATCTATTTAGATATAGATCAGTCAGTATTTGTGCATACAAAGGATAACAAAAATTTTGAAATCACTCCCCAACAGACTGCAAATGTTTGGTTAGTTGACATTTCAAGAGGTGTCAAGAGCATGAAATTTAGGTAGGTAAATGGAATTGCAATGCTGGTCAGCAATGATCTATATCAACCTCAATATCTGAAAAAGCTTGAAGTTGCATGGCTGCCTCCTGTTTCAATAGATTCAAACACAGAATCTCGTCAGTTCATACTTTAGTGCCACCTAGAGGTAGATGTTACTGCTTAACCAGCATGCTTCCACGTGAAGTGTTTAACCTAAAGTCAAGATTAGAGTGGTGCTGGAAAAGCACAGCAGGTCAGGCAGCATCAGAAAATCGACATTTCAGGCAAAAGCCTTTCATCAGGAATCATCAGGCTTTTTGCCCGAAACGTCGATTGTTCTGCTCCTAGGATCCTGCCTGACTTGCTGTGCTTTTCCAGCACAATTCTAATCTTGACTTTAATCTCCAGCATCTGCAGTACCCATTTCTGCCTGTTTAACCTAATGCCAGGATTTCCTATTTCTTCTATCTATTATCTTACTGCAGTCAGAAAGTTGCAAACTGACAAAAGAAAAAGAAAACTTTAAATCACATGCTTAAAATCTGAACACTTTTCAGGATCAATCCAAAACAATGACAATCTTGGCATTGTCACCTTGGGCACACAATCTTCTGCTCCCCAAAAGTGGCAAGCTTTCAGCCAGAAAGAACATTTGATTAGGTGGGGTGATAGCAATCCCAAACCTCAAGGACTCCTTGATTTCACCAGATATAAGTTACCACAGGAAGACCCGTGATCGACTCTTCTCAATCTTTGACAATTGAGTCTCTTAAATGGCCAAATAAGGATTACTTTAGGGCCTCAGCTCAATGCCACTGTGATTAACCCAGCTGCACATGGGCCTGTCGCTATGGGCTATCCACACTGGTCAACTTTGGTTGGAGCTAACCCTTGTCCCTGTTTCTGGCCTCCCTGCCTCTCTCTTTCCACAACACTAAACTGACAAAATGCCAGCCTACAATCTCCGTCCTGCCGACACTGCTTAGCTTACTCTTGGATCCAATACACACTTGGGAGTCAGAAGGCTCTTCTGGCAGCACCATAGCCTTCTGCACAGTGTTGTTGACAACAAGAGCAGCCAGCCACCGCTTGGCTCCTAACATTTGCTGGGCAGGACTTCCACCCCAGCACCTTCATTCCAGGTGAAGGGCTGTCGATGGCCTTGCCAATGCATGGTTGGCATGTGATTCATTGGGCCTTCCCTGGGAGGGGCAACAAGGGTCTCTTTCTGGTTCTCCAGCTGGCTTATGAATTCCCCACAACCTCAACAAGATTCCACACCTCAACAGCAGATAAATCCTAAATCAAAACAGTGAGATATGTTAGTATCACTATCTGAATTTTCAGTTAGATTTACATTTTTCATGTAATTTCCGTGGAGCAGTTGCAGGAATAGATGTGATGAGATGGAGAAAAGAGATTTGTATAAATCAGACTTCTTCATATATTCTGTAACTATAGAGTCATTGAAATGTACATAATTGTTCAACTTGTCCACGCTGACCAGATAACCTAAAATAATCTAGATCCATTTTTCAGCTTTTGGCCCATATCCCTCTAAGCCCTTCCTAATCATGTACGCACACAGATGCTTTTTAAATGTTGTAACTGTACTGGCCTCCATTACTTCCTCTGGTAGCTTACTCTATACATGCACTACCCTCTGTGTGAAAAAAGTTACCCCTTAAATCCCTTCAAGCTTTCCTCTCTTATCTTGAACCTAGTTTGGATTCTCCTAACGTGGGAAAAAGACCTTGACGATTTACCCTATCCAGGTCCCTCATGATTTTATAAACCTCCATAAGGTTACCACTTAGCCTCCAGTGATTCAAGGAAAATGCCTAGCCAATCAGCCTCTCCCTGTAGCTCAAACCCTCCAGACCCAGCAATATCCTTATAAATCTTTTCTGCACCCTTTCAAAGTTTAACAACATCTTTCCTATAGCAGGGAGACCAGAATTGAACGCATTATTTCTAAAAAAGGCCAAACTGACGTCCTGTACGTAACACTTCAACTCCTATACTTAATGCATTGCCAATGAAAGTAAGCGTTTTGGAAAATAAATCCTTTGGCATGAGACTATGCTCTTTCTTGAAACACTGCTATGTTACTTTTGCACTTGTCGGAGGAGAAATTAATCCAGTGAAAGATCAGTGCTGGGTAATCAGGCACACTTTCATTCCCAATAGTTAATGGTAGGAATTTGAGACAAGATAGATAATGCACCATTCTGAATGAATGAGCTTAAAAGAAAGCGATGCAAGTGTTTAACTTAAACTAAATCAGCATTTAAAAGTATCACAGAACAACATTTACTCCTCTTACAATCTGAATCAAACGGAGACTTGAAATACAAACAAAAGAAAGCATTCTTCTGTTATGTAGAGACTTGAACATCAAGCCAAAACAGAAGCAATGACTTGTTAGATAAGGGATCTAAAAATAACCTTTCATTATCAAAAGCAACTCCCTTGTATATCATCTAAATGTGGTTGAAATGTCATTGCTGTCAATGAATACTTGACCTCAGAATTAATTTACTTAATGCTAGAATCTCATGGTCAATTTCTACCTCAGTATATTATACAAGTGAAGAAAACTATACTTGAAAAACCTTAACTCAAATATAAATGAACAAGTTCATAAAGTATGAGTCAATATAAATTTAACTTACTACTTTTATGTGTGCATTTCCAAATGCTGTGTTTACATCATCTTTCACAAAAAATAGAATAATAACCACTTCGGCCATTTGTCAGGCCTTAGAATGATACTGTTTTGCAACCCTCTGTTGTTTAAATTTAGAAGGTGAGCTGGAGGGAGTGACAGTGCAAATTAATTAGGATTAGGCTTGAACGTTCAAAGTTGCTGCTGATTGAACCATTACTGGAAATGCACATCTTTAGTGCCACGATAATTAGAGATGAAAAATTTTCAAATGGCCTTACATATTAATCCACATAACAGCATGGGTTATATTCTGCTCCCCATATTCTTAACAGAACAACATCTAATTTTGCAATCTGCCATCACAGCAACTTCTTTACAGCCTCAAAGTAGGTTAACCAATTTTACTGTTAATTATTTTTACATAAAGAAATGCTGTCTTACTCACTGTAACAGGAGTCCACATGCAAATGCACAATAATTTTGTTTTAAAAAGCATGCAATTCAGAATCGCCTGGAACACATGTATTTCTTTAAGTTATTAATTCTCCTGGAGGAGAGATGCACTGAATCCTTTCCATTTTCCTCTTACATATGCTTTGTCCAAAGACTGATGATTAAAATGGACTTGACAAAGGGAAGAAAGAGATTACATATGTTTTTGTATTGTTATATAACCATCTCATACATCTGATGATATACAGAAACAGGCCATTGGATGAAACAAAATCAGCATCAAATGTGACAGTCTAAGACCGGTTGCTTGTCTCCATGTTATTTAAGTCAAGGAACAATACAGCAAAGGAGGAAACCATTTGGACCACTTTGCTTGCAAAAGAATTGCTATCAATCATGCTCCCTTGCTGTTTTTCCATAGCCCTGCAAATATTTTCCTTGAAATATTTATCCATTTCCCTTGAAGTATTTATCCTTTTCCCTCTTGAAAGTTACTTTTCAATAAGTTTCTACTAATCCTCAGGCTATAACAACACAGAAAAAAACCAATTCACTTCTCAAATCCCATATCACCGCAGATTTGTTTTGCTGACTATTTTAAATTTGATTCCTTTTGATCTTGGCCCTTCTGAACGTGGTGCACCAATATTAAAAGGAACAAGCATGTTACAAAATGTTTTTGGCAAACCTTCTTTTGGGAAAGAATAAAAATCAGAAGAAGCCATGCTGCTCTCACCATGTTGTGACAGTATCGTACATTTTGAAGAGATTAATGCAACTATGTAGTGGAATTTGAGAACAATTGAAAAAGGATGGCATGATGGCTCAGTGGTTAGCATTGCTGCCTCACAGCACCAGGGTCCCAGGTTTAATTCCAAACTTGGGTGACTGTATGGAGTTTCACATTCTCCTCATGTCTGCATGGGTTTCCTCTGGGTGCTCCAGTTTCCTCCCACAGTCCAAAAATGTGCAGGTTAGGTGGACTAACAATGATAAATCATCCATAGTGTCCAGGGATGTGCAGGCTATGTGGATTATCTATGGTAAATGTGGGATTACGGGGATGGGGTGAAGTGGATGGGCCAGAGTGACCTCTTCCTGCACTGTAGGGATTCTATAATTCTAGGTTGTCAGACTCTGAAAGGTGTTTGAATAAATAAACGTTAATCTGGTTTGAATCCACGAGAATGGAGGAATTGGGAGCTCTCGGGACAGATGCAAAAAAGAATTTTTTCCAAAATACAAGACACATTGGATGACAACTGTCCTCTAAACACACTTTATTTCTCAAGCACTAATCACCTGATTAACTTTAATCATGAATTCTGCCCAACTGTAACCCTACCTACAAACTACACAGGAAAAACATCAGTAGATATGAAAGTTTGACGTAAAATTACAGCAATCAATTTTAAAAAGCAATCCTCCATTTTATTGGTGCGGTTTGCAATGATCAGACACTAGGTGGCTTCAAAACATATCCTACCATTTGTTCTGAGAAGGCAACAAGAACTCTACATCGTTAAACACAATTTTCATGTAAACCTCACACAGAATATCTATAAACATTGTCAGGGCAGGCAATGCATTGTCCTCTGAAACTGCTTGTCAGTTTTTATGACAAATTCAGATACTTGGATATCAAATTCCATTACATGCAATGAGTATTGAAATACAGAATACTTTCCCCAACTATCATGCTTCTTGAGTTACCTTTTGTTACAAGGCTAGTCATGCAATCTGAATATCCTCTACAGGATTACTCTTTTTTCACATAAAATATACCCTCATCTAGTACTATTTCAATATCAGAAAGCAAATACTGAGTGCATTCTATCAATAGCAATACTAGTATAACATGCACAGGGTGAGCAATGCAATTATTCTCAGCCATCTTGTGATAAAATTATATTCTATAATATTGTAATCTGATATGTAATGAAGCATAACTGTAGCTTAATATAATCAATAATGCACTGCTCAAGACAAAAAAAATCTTAAGCATTCGATTTACTTGCTGCATGCAAGAAGGCAAGGTTAGTATAAGTGCATGATTTCAGCATGCACCACTGATACTCAGGAATAAAATGCATTCCGAGAAATCATTGGAGGAAAAAAAAAGTTCTTAACTGAAAGGATTCAGCATTTACTACTGGATAGTGGTAAAGATTAATAACTAACAGCTACCTCAGAAGCTGGACGATGGGGATATCTAAAACACGACTGTTCCAGAGAAGACAAAAAGTAATCAGTGATAAAGCAGGTCCTTAAACAAAAGCCAAATCTTCTGCTCACATGAGTTGATCTGTGTTGTGAAAGAAATTAAGTCATTCTCTTCAACTGAAGCCCAAGTGAGACTCAAATAACATGTGTATTAATGCTCATGAGAAGTCCTACTTTAGTGCATCTGCAGCCCAACTTGAAAACTGAGTCAGTGAAGGAAATAGGAGATATATTGATGAGAATGAAGGTCACCCTTTGCATCGATAATTCAGTTGAGGTATTTATGGTTACTAACATTTTGTGCTTTTTCCGTCCCTGCAATGGTAAATTAAAGTCCAATAATAATCAGTATAATACTCTTTTAAGGTTTTACTCAAGTACTTATTACTAAAAGGGAAATGGAAAATGTCAATCTATGAAGCTTCTTTTTTGAATATGTAGTTTGCCTTGACATAACAAAGAAGTATTACAGAATACAGACATCAACTGGAACCTGCACCTTGACACTCTGCAAACTCATCACGTGCTTAAGATTTCTTTCATCAAATTTATTCAAAAGGTCTTGTATCATACACAACTGGAAATAGAAACTTAAGTTTGTCATCGGCCTTTCAATGACGTTTCATCATAATTTATTAAATCTAAATTATTCACTCATGCAGCATGTTCAATTCATATTGAAGTATTTTTATTATTTGAGAGCATGTGCAATTAAGTAAAAAATAGTTGACTAAAAACACCTACAGCATTAAAGTGGGATTATTTGTGTCTGATGGACAATTAACACAAAGAAAACATAGATATTAAACAGATAGACTTACGTTGTACCAGCTCTGGCTTTTCTGTAAAAGAACAAAGCAAAAAAAAATGTAAATATCAGTAGTGGAAAACAAAACATTCAAGGAAAAGGTGGGAAAAATTTACACATTACCATGTTCTATTTGGTACACTCTAACAAAGCAATTCCAAACTAACCCAGCTATTGGAAAGCTGACAGGATTGTATGTGACACTGGTTTTGTATTCCACCAAATTTTACTCTCCATCTAAAACAGTGAGAACCAATATTGGATTGGATGTAAAACAACATTCTACCCAATCCTGAGACAACTGGCAAATTAGTTTAAATTTCCTCCCTTACTGTCAAAGCAAAAGAGGCCCATTAACCTTCAAACTATTTCAGAAATAGGGAAAATATTATTTCAAGCACCAGGGTGAGTTCTGCTAAGTGCAAATCTGTTATACTGTGTGGTACAAACCAACTTGTATTCCAATTTACAACTTTTAACAAAGTCCAGCAATTCTGTCATTTTCAAAATCATTTTGGTTGCGAATGGTTAAATTCCAACCATATTTTAACCCAGAGTCTAGATGAGAGTGGTGCTGGAAAAGCACAGCAGGTCAGGCAGCATCTGAGGAGCAGGAAAATCAACGATTTGGGCAAAAGCCCTTCATCAGGATGGGCTTTTGCTCGAAACATTGATTTTCCTGCTCCTCGGATGCTGCCTGACCTGCTGGGCTTTTCCAGCACCACTCTTCTCTAGACTCTGATTTCCAGCATCTGCAGTCCTCACTTTTGCCTAATGTTTCAACTCAGCAGAATTGCTCATACAACTTACATATTACCATGGGATATTATTTTTTTTAAAGAAAGTGGACGTTTGCTGACTAAGTTTTTGCTAATAAAATCTGCTTCCAAAAGACCGAAAGAGATAAATGGTCTTGTCAGTAACACTTCTGCTGTGATCATGGGTTTCAAAGTGAAAAAAAACCCACACACTAGTGCATTTCAAAACTAAGGGTTTTAGCATTTATAACACAGAAAGGTTTAACCATATGATACAGATTTCATTTTTTCCATTTCAGCTACCGAAGTGAAAAGAACTGATACTTCAATATAACCTTTTTACTGGGACAAAAAGTGGCCCATAACACAAAAGATAAGCAGAAGAAAAAATAATTTGTTTTGTATTGGCAGAAAAACAACAGAGGGACATCCAATTTAAAATACCTGTAGAAATCAATCTTTTCACATAAAATGAACAAAATATTTCAATTTTTTTAACTTACATTGAATCTACATGTTTATAGATGCTTTAAAAAAATAACAAAAACCATTTATCAGTCCAAAGTCCATCTCATCAAACCAAAATAGAATGCATGTACTTTAAAAACCAGACAGGTTAGGTTATAGTAAATGTCATTGATATAATCACAAATGCATCAGCTTCAATGAACCACTGCAATTAGGCAGCAGCTGTTCTGACTTAAACATTTTTGAAATAGAAAATCTTTCTTTGTGCTTAAGTGCATGCACTCCTAAAAAAGTATGTAGCAATTTGATAAAGCTTCCAGGACTAGAGGTCTGGTCATCATTACAGGGTTATAAAGGAACCTGCAGTAGGAAGGAAAGGATCCAGTGGTCATGGCCCACCTAAGTACCAATGACGTAGGTAGAACTAGGGAAAGGTTCGGCACACAGGTTATGAGAAGCTAGGCATTAAATTACAGAACAAAATCTCAGAGTTTACAGCTGGATTATTACCTGTATCATTTGCAAATTGGTGTAAGGTTCATAAATTACGGACACAAACACGTGGTTCGAAGACTGGTGTGGGAGAGGTGCGTTATATTTTGTGGGCCACTGATACCAGTACTGGCAAAAACAGAGGCTATGCAGTTGGCATTAAATTATATAGAGTAGGTACAAATAAGATAGAAGATTAGTATTACAGGAAATGAGAACTAAAGAATGGCAGGTAGGGGCAGAGAGAATAAAAAAAACTATGAATACCCCAACAGTCAAGATATTACAAAGATACCAAGACTAATCTGAAGGTTCTCTATCACAATGCATTTCCATAACACAGTTCTGCTGTATTATATGAATGTCTCCAAAGTTTTGATATTTTTAAAAAGTGCTGTACCACAACTGAACTACACATGAAAGAGAGGTACAGTGCAGTCTTTTCACCTTACAACAGTGTATTGCTGAGATTATTAGAAATTATTTAAGAGGCAAGAATTAGAAAACTGCTTGAAGAGGAAATTGATAGAGTACCTTTAAAATTTTATAAAAGCACGGCAGAATGGAAAAGGTGAAGTCTTGAATGATATTTTAGCAGGAAACAAAGGACGTGGGAAAATATTCCATCTAATGTATGGGATATCTCTACAGGAGTTCCTCAGAATAGTGTTCTTGGCCTAACAATCTTTAGCTGCATTATTAACTACTTTTCTTGATCATAAGGTCAGAAATGGGTATGTTTGCTAATAATTAGACAATGTTCAGCACTAATCACAACTCCTCAGATAATAAAGCAAATACAGCAAAAGCATGGTTAACATTCAGGTTTGGGCTGGTAAGTGGCAAATAATATTCACATCATGCAAGTGCTACGTAATGATAATTTCCAACAAGGAAGTATCCACCTACCACTCAGTGATATTCAATTGCACTACCATTGCTGAATCCCCCACATCAACATTCTCAGAGTTACCATTGACCAGAAGCTAAACTAGACCAGCCACATAGCTACAAAGGCAGGAAATGGGCTGGGAATTCTGCAACAAGTAACTCATTTCCTGAATCTTCAAAACCTGTGTGTTTACCTACATAGTGCAAGTGCAATGGAATATGCTCCACTTGCCTTGATGAGTGCAGTGCTAACAGTATTCAAGAAGCTTAATCTCATCCAAGACAAAGCAGCATGTTTGACGGCATCCCATCAAACATTTTGAACATGTACTCACTTCACCATATCTGTGAATCAACAATAAAGAGGGACCAAAATTGACATTGGGAAAAATTAATGAGCTTCTGAATAGAATTCATATAGTTAAAAAGCAATTCAAAAGAATGTGAAATTTTAGCATGGGTAAAATATCTAGTTTTCATTGAAAGACTGAGACAAATGGACCAAATGGCTTATCCTTAATAAATTCAGAATCTATTTAATATATTTGTTGGAAAGATAAACAGTCAAATGATATCAAACGTTTTGACCCTATGAATAGAATGTTAGGAACCATTAATGCATTTAGAATTGATCAGTGATTATTACTAGGAGGTTCCAAATCCAAAACAAAATGAATTAAGTAATGAATGTTTTGTATAAATAATCAAACTGTTATGCTAAACAATGGGCAAACTAAATTGTGGGAAAATGCAATGAAGAAACATAAAAAAAATTATTAAAAGGAATAGGAGCTGGTTTCAATGCACAATGGAGTGCCTCACAGGTGATCTCTCTGCACCTTTAGGTTTTCCTCTTCCTAAGTTTCAAATCTGATATTTCACATTCGCCCCTCCAACTTATCTTCTCCCATCCTCTCTAATGTTTAGAGTCAAATCCTTTTTGTAATACCTCGTAATCAAACTAATCCTTAGTCAGGATATCATCATTGAAGATCATTACTCTCTCTGTGCTCTTTCCTAGTTAAAATCTTCATGCTTTTAAAACCTCAGCTTGGTATTAGCTAACCTGAACTTCTCTTAAAATACCAAAGGCACCATGCAATTTGGTCTTTCAGTGAGATTTCTTACATGTTAAAACTCTCTTAGAACATTTAAGCTTGGCCTAATCCATGTTCCAAACATCACAATGACCATCTGAGTATTTACTAACCATACTCAAGTTAGCCTGACCACAGAATTTTATTAGTCAATCTAACACCTTGAAATGCACTTCGTTAGAGACAATCTATCCTTGCAAAACAATTGCGATGCAAATAAATTATAATATAGACTATTCAATTAATTCAAACTGAATTGTGCCCACATCAAATAATCTGTACAGATAAATATGATTGGAGGATGTGATAAGGGAAAATTCATTTAATAAATTTCGAATTGAAGGGACCTGCTACAGAGGTAATAATATTACAATCTATGCAGAATTGTTTAAATTATGTCAAAGCAACATTATAACATTGCAAGATAAATCAATGCATCCTTCAATTAACCTGTACCATTTTATTTTTGAAACTATTCAAAGTCATTAAGCAAGCAGTATTGTACAGCTATTAAAGGTATTTTTATTGAATATATGTTTGTGTTTCAACATAGTTAAATATATATTCATTCAACAAAATTAAACAAAGACAAATACAAAGGAATGAGCACTGAGCTAGCTGAAGTGGACTAGGAAAGGAGTTCAGCAATAGAGTAAGTTGAAGAACAATGGCAGACATTTAAGAAAATAGTTCATGGTTCACCATAAACATATATTCCAGTTGGGAAAGAGGATTCTTGGAAGGGAATAAGCATGGTTAATCGGCGAAGTTAAGATTCGTGCCAACTTGAAAGAAAAACAGACAACGTCGCAAAGATTAGTGGCAAGCTAGGGGTTTGGAGAAGTTTTAAAAACCAACAAAAAGGAGAACAAAAATCTCGAGGTTAAATTCCAAATAATATCAAGACCAACAATAAGAACTCATTTAAAATATATAAAATCAAAGAAAGCAGCAAAAGTAGGGCCTCTAGAGAATGAGGCTGTGAAGGTAATAAAAGGGAAGCAGGAGATGGTAGAGAAGTTGATGAAACACTTTGCATCAGTTTTCACAGTAGAAGACACTGACATTATTCTAAAATTACTAAATAATAAAGGGGTAAAAGGAAAAGAACAAAGAAGAATAAAAACATTCACTCAAAGAAAAAGTGCTAGGAAAACTAAGGAGGAGAAAGACCGGACCTGATGGAATGCATCCTTCAATATTAAAGGAAGTATCTACAGAGATATTGGATGCACTGGTAGTAACCTTCCAAGAATCCTAAGATTCTGGAAGATGACCAGAACACTGAAAAACTGGCAACATTAATCTTTCTTTAAAAGGGAAGGAGACAAAAAATAAGGTAATCATAGATCAGTTAGCTTACATCTGTTAGGAGAAAATGCTGAAATTTATTATAAAAAATGTAATAGCACAGCACCTGAAAGTACATTATATCACATACTTTACACTATGGTACAAAACAAGAAAGGTCAGCAACTTACCCCTCTATATAAAAGTGTTACAAGATAAACCTCCATTTTAAAGTAGCTAACATATCGAATGCATGTTATTTATTTGACTAATTTTCATAGTTCCCATGGTCCAGCTAATACTTTTGTTGAGTTATTTGCTTTCTGATACACCTAGCTGTTTACGAGGTCATAAAATATAGAATTGACTGGAACAACATGACAGTGGATGGAATACACCATTCCAAACAGTTTCTTTTACAATGAGTTTTTCATTTCACTATTGCTGTTGAGAGAACACAATTGTCCTGTGGCGGCAAGGGGGTGAAACTAACCTGAATGACATCTGGCACTAATGTTCCTTGCCACAGCAGCACAAAAAGATTTTACGTATTGAAAAAAACTGGTCATATGCAATAAGAACAATTTAGAGGGAATACTGTCCTGCAAACAGCATGGCTGCAGTATTTTACTGAACATGTTTCACAATTGAGTTATCTTTGAGGAACTAACCAAGAAAGTTGATGAGGGCAGAGCAGTAGATATTATTTATATGGACTTTAGTGAAAGCTTTGGTAAGGTTCCGCATGGTAGACTAATCAGTAAAGTTAGATCATGAGATTCTGAGTGAGCTTGCCAATTAGATACTAAAATGGTTTGATGGTAGAAGACAAACTGGTATAGAGGCTTGCTTTTCAGACTGGAGGCCTGTAACCAGCTGTGTTGCACAGGGATTGCTACCGAGTCCACTTTTGTTTGTCATTTATATCAATGATTTGGATGAGAACATAGGAGACTTGGTTAGTGAGTTTGCGGATGACACCAAAATTGGTGGTATTGCAGACAGGAAAGAGGGTTGTCTATGATTATAAAAGAGATCTATATTAATTGGGTCAATGGACTGAGGATGGCAGGTAAGAGTTTAATTTGGATAAACGTGAGGTATTGCATTTTGGTAGAACAAGCAAGGGGAGGACTTGTACAATTAATGCTAGGGCCCAAGGTAGTATTGTCGAATACAGAAACTTAGCAGTTCAGTTACATAACTTGCATCACAGGTAGACAGTGTGGTTAAGAAAGCATTTAGCATGCTTGCCTTCATTACTCACATCTCTGAGTTTAGGAGTTGGGACATTAGTGTTGAGGTGATACAGGACAGTTGGTGAGGGCCCTTCTGGAGTAGCGCGCAGTTCTATTCGCCCTGTTATAGGAAGATTATTATTAAACTGGAGAGGGTTCAGACTGATTTACGAGAATGTTGCTGGGAATAGAGGGTTTGAGTTATAAAAATAGTCTGTATAGGCTCAGACATTTTTCACTGCAGTTTAGAAGGTTGAGGGGTTACCTTATCGAGGGTTATAGATTAGATGAAAAGCAAGGTTTTTTTTCCCTAAGGTAGCAGAATTCAAAACTTAGGGGCGTATTTTTAATGCGAGAGGAGACGATTTAAAAAAGACACGAGGGGCACCATTTTTACATAAACAGTGGTTTGTGTGTAATGAAAGGCCAGTGGAAGTGGTGAATGCAAGTACAGCTACAATATTTAAAAGGCATTTGGATAAGTACATGAATAGGAAATGCCTGGAAGGATATGGGTCAAACGAGGCAGGTGGGACTGGTTTAGTTTAACAAGGTTGACATGGACAAGTTGGACCGAAGGGTCTGTTTCCATGTTTTATGACTATGACCCAATAAATTGATTCATTATGATTAAAAAATGATGTAATAGAATGCAGTGAGCCACCGAATAAAATACAGAAATGTTAAAGTAACGAAAAAATCTATATTACTGATAACCCAAAAATCCTTTGAAATTAAAAAAAAATGACAGATATGATATTGGTTCTGAAGGGAAAAATTATGTATCAACTTTAAGTTATGGCTCATTTTTCAGTTTAGTCTATAAGTGGACTTGAAACCTGGTGAAGCTTTAATTCATTTTAGTTTCTGACAGTGCATCAATGTAAGACTAAGTGCTGTGGGCGCAAATGCCCACTCACCCAAGTGTCCTTTTATTTAGATACTACACTCTTATTTTTCAAGAACTGGTAATTGCAAGACTGCCTTTAGAACCCTGAACTCACTCACTTAAATTCTGGAGATCAGAGACAGTAAAAATTAGTACTGGTTTACTTACAGGTAATGTACTTTAGTGATGCTGCTGAAAATGTGTTGCTGGTTAAAGCACAGCAGGTTAGGCAGCATCCAAGGAACAGGAGATTCGACGTTTCGGGCCAGAGCCCTTCATCAGGAATTCCTGATGAAGGGCTCTGGCCCGAAATGTCGAATTTCTTGTTCCTTGGATGCTGCCTAACCTGCTGTGCTTTAACCAGCAACACATTTTCAGCTCTGATCTCCAGCATCTGCAGACCTCACTTTTTACTTTAGTGATGCTACCAGGCATGGGTCAGAATTCGGTCATTTCACAACAAATAAACTTAGCCACAGAATTCTGTTGTTTAATTGACATTTTAATTAGTGAAATATCACCAAACATATGTGAAAATATAACTTTGTGTTTCTAATTTACAATTTGCACATTGTAGTAAAATATTTGCTTAACCTAAGTATTACAAAAGAACAAAAAGAGATTGCAATACTGTACTGAATTTCATTCCCTCGATTCTTAAAATCACTGAACTAAAAATCTTCATTATACTCAATGTTTCCCCTTGCCCAAATTCCACTCTGATGCAACAGTTAAGGTCAGATGTCTATTAACAATCAAAGGAAGAGGAAAGGAAACGAAACAAAGGAAATTTCCGCATTTTTGGAACTAACAAGTTACAGCTGACTTTGTAAAGGAGAGTATTTTATGACCTTCCCTCACAGGACTTTTTAAAAAGCAATGCAAAAATCCCAGAAAATGAATGCATCTGATCCTCTTACTCAGTGGTTATAAACAGATGTGTTCTGCATTTTGAGGGTGATGAGCACTTTCCTACATACTGTACACATATCTGGATTACAATTCCACATACAAACAAACAGATAGTTTATGGACTCAACTATTCATTGGTAAAAAAATTTAAAATGTTACTTCCAATGTGAAAAACAAATTCAATACATAAAGAACCTATTTTTATGGGATGCCATACTCACTTTCATTCTTCCATTTCTAGTGATCCAAATCTTGACCATTGTAACTGTGTGCAATTCTATAAGGGCAGACCATTTAGTATAATTCATTTAAATCCTGCCATGGTTTACTGGTATGTAAACTTTGCTAGATGAACCAGATTTCATCCTCAAACAGTTAGTATGTTTTCTCGTTCGACAAGAAACCTGGCTTACCAGAAGCAGAGCTACATTTGGAGCACCAACATCTTGAGGGGGTGGGGGAGGGAGGTGGGGGTGGGGATTTGCTAATGCTCTCCACGTGGGCTTAAACTAATTCAGCAGGGGGATGGGAACCCAAATTGCAGTTTGCGTATACAGGAGGTTCAGAGTAGTGAGGTCCAAAATAGGGTTTCAAGGCCACATAAGGGGATCAGGAAGCAAAATGTTGGTTTGAAGTGCGTCTACTTCAACACCAGAAGCATGGTCAGTCAAGGACAGTATTACGGTGGCAGGAAGGACGTTTGAGGACTCGTCCACTTGTGTTGTATGGGTTGAGATTACAAATAGGAAAGGAGAGGTCACCCTGTTGGGAGTTTTCTACAGGTCTTCGAATAGTTCGAGAGGAAAGGATAGCAAAGATGATTCTGGATAGTTGTTATGGGGGACTTTAACTTTCCAAATATTGACTAGGAATACTATACTTTAAGTACTTTGGATGGGTCAGTTTTTGTTCAATGTGCTCAGAAAGTTTCCTGACACATTACGTCGACAGGCCGACAAGGGGCGAGGCCACATTACATTTGGTACTGGGTAACGAATCTGGCCAGGTGTTACATTTGGAGGTAGATGAGCACTTTGTTGATAGTGACCACAATTCGGTTATGTTTACCTTAGCAATGGAAAGGGATAGATTCATATTGCAAGGCAAGAGCTATAGCTGGGGGAAAGACAGCTATGCGATTAGGTAAGATTTAGGAAACAAAAGATGGGGAAGGAAACTGCAAGGGATGGGCACATGTTGAAATGTTGAGCTTATTCAAGGACCAGCTACTGGTTTACTAAGGAAGTTGAATCACTTGTCAAGAGGAAGGCGGCAGCTTATGTTAGGATGAGAGGTGAAGGCTCAGTTAGGCTGCTTGAGAGTTACAGGTTAACCAGGAAAGATCGAAAGAAAAAGAGTTAAGAAGAACCAGGAGGGGACATGCAAAGTTGTTGGCGGATAGGATCAAGGAAAACCCTAAGTCTTTCTATAGGTATATCAGGAATAAAAGAATGACTAGAGTAAGATTAGGGCCAATCAAGGACAGTAGTGGGAAGTTGTGCATGGAGTCATAGGAGACAATGGAAGTGCTAAATGAACATTTTTCATCAGTATTCGCACTAGAAGACGACAATATTGGTGAGGAAAATATTGAGATACAGGCTACCAGACTAGATGGGATTGAGGCTCACAAGGAGAAGGAGTTAGCAATTCTGGAAAGTGTGGAAATAAATAAGTCCTCTCGGATTCTCTGGGAAGTCAGGAAGGAGACTGCCGAGCCTTTGACTTTGATCTTTAAGTATTCATTGTCTACAGGAATAGTACGAGAAGTCTGGAGGATAGCAAATGTTGTACCCTTGTTCCAGAAGGGGAGGAGAGACAACCTTGGTAATTATAGACCAGTGAGCTTTACTTTGGTTGTGGGTAAAATGTTGGAAAAGGTTATAAGAGTTAGGATTTATAATCATCTGGAAAGGAATAAGTTGATTAGGGATAGTCAACATAGTTTTGTGAAGCGTAGGTTGTGCCTCATAAACCTTATTGAGCTCTTTGAGAAGGAGATCAACCAGATGGATGAGGGTAAAGTTGTGGTGTATATGGATTTCAGCAAGGTGTTTGATAAGGTTTTGGAGTATTGTGTAAAGTTCTGGTTACCGTGTTATATGAAAGATGTGGAATCTTTGGAATGGGTTCAGAGGGGATTTATTTGGATGCTGCTTGGTATGGAGGGAAGGTCTCATGAAGAAAGGTTGAGGGATTTGAGGCTGTTTTCATTGGACAGAAGGTTGAGAGGTGATTTAATTGAAACATATAAGATAATCAGATGGTTAGATAGGGTGGACAGTGACAGCCTTTTACCTCGGATGGTGATGGCTAGCATGAAGGGGCATGCTTTAAATTGAGGAGTGATAGATATAGGACAGATGTCAGAGGTAGTTTCTTTAGTCAGAAAGTAGTAGAGGCGTGGAACACACTGCCTGCAACAGTAGTACACTAGCCAACATTAAGGGCATTTAAATGGTCATTGGACCATTTGGATGAAAATGGAATTGTGTCGGTTAGATGGGCTTCAAATTGGCTTCACACGTCAGCACAACATTGAGGCCAAAGGGCATGTACTGCGCTGTAATGTTCTATGTTCTATTTGTCAATGCGTGAGGACATGGGATCCTGCTATCTCGAGCACAAGAATGATGTGCATCAAGAGGCTCAGTTACATAAAGAGAACTCTGCAATTCTAAAATTCTAAAAGTAATATTTTCGAATGGACTTTTCTTTTACAGTAAGTTTAATTTTAGTCAAGGCTTTAACGTAATAAAAATGACTCAAGTGTCTTCACAGAAGTGTTAGCAGGCCAAATTTCTACATAAAGATGTTAGGACAAGTGACCAACAATCTGGTGAAGGAGGTAGGTTTTAAGAAGCAACAGAAAGTGTTGTGAAGTGCTGCAGAGTCTGAAGGGACAAGCTCTTGAGGTTAGGTTAGCTGATGGCATGGTGAAGAATTAAAATCAGGAGGAGGAGGAAAACCTGGAAGAATATAGATCTGGCAACAATTACTGAGATAGGAAAAGATGAAATCGTGGAAGGATTTGCAAAAAAGGCTGACTATTTTCAAATTGAGTAGCGGATTAAAAACCATTATAAATCAGCAAGCCAAAAGTGAAGGAGACTTGATTTGTGATATTGGCAGCAGAACTGGGAACTGTGGACCAAATAAGAACTATTATTCTTGCATGCGTGCCTTTGCTTGTTGTTTATTTAATGGACATTCTAAGCATTTTTGGATTAGTTCCACATGCTTAAGCATCACCAGGACCTCGTATCACAACTCTATTTACTATTTAAAAAGGACAGTCAAATGGCTTGTATAGCCTTGAGTTTAGAAGACTGAGAGGGGATCTGATTGAGACATATAAGATTATTAAAGGTTTGGACACTCTGGCGGCAGGAAACATGTTTCCGCTGATGGGCGAGTGCCGAACCAGAGGACACAGCTTAAAAGTACGGGATAGACCATTTAGGACAGAGATGAGGAGAAACTTCTTCACCCAGAGAGTGGTGGCTGTGTGGATTGCTCTTCCCCAGAGGGCAGTGGAGGCCAAGTCTCTGGATACTTTCAAGAAAGAATTGGAAAGAGCTCTCAAGGATAGTGGAATCAAGGGCTATGGAGATAAGGTCAGGAACAGGATACTGATTAAAGATGATCAGCCATGATCATATTGAATGGTGGTGCAGGCTCGAAGGGCAGAATGTCCTACTCCTGTTGTCTATTGTCTAAGTCAATTTCTTTTAATCCAATTCAACACGCTGTTAATTATGACTTAAAGCTCTAGTTGTGCATGCATATTTCCACTATGAGAATACTGATGCATTTGCGAAATGGAACAATTTCACTTTTCACCATGGTCACATCAAGATACTCAGGAGAGATGGAGCATTAACCTGGTGTTCTTCAGGGTTCTATCTGGACACAAGTGGAAAATTCAATTTTACACAATGTACATGAATAGCACTGATAGAGAAGATATTGGGGCTATTGCTGAGCTGGGAACAGTGAGGAAGATAGAGAAATGAAATGCTAAACTCAATTCCCCAGATGCCTTTGATCTTTTTTATTTTGATAAAAATAATTCATCTCCCATTGGACACAGATTTCGGAGTTCCTTTCAGCTATTTTCCCTTGAGGACAAAACTAACACACAATGTTTCAACAACATCCGGAAAAGCAAACTGGCAAACAAAAGTAAGTCAAAACGACTCATAAATCTTCCTAACTGATGCTTCTTGAAATAATGGGGTTCCAACTATGCCCAATCATCACGATTTTCTCATAAACCTGCAGGACAGTGCTCATGGAGCTACTGGATGCCAAAAATGGCAAATAGCTGTGGTTCTCAACACGAACATTCGATACTTTCATGAGTACAAATAACTGTAGGCAGTTGACTTGGAAACCTAGACCAATTACTTGAGGCAGCATTAATACCAGAGCAAAAGCAAATACTATGGAAGCTTGTTATCCATAATAAAAACAGGATGTGTTGGAGAAACCCAGCAGGTTTGGCAGCATCTGTGGAGAGAGAAACTAGAGTTATGATTTGAGTCTGATACAAATCTTCTTAACGGAAACAATGAAAAAAACTTTGTTTTAATGTTGTTGATCAGAGGAGGAGAAGGAAGAGGAACAAGTGAAACAGATTGTAAGGGTGCCCAGAGTAAATGACAAAGGGAGTGCTAATGGTGGTAAAGGATGAATAGTGATGTAAAATAGGTGTAAGTTAAGATGAGAAGATGAGAAAATGAGAAATGAGTTCACCACTTAGAGCAAAGTCAACATGACATAAGCTAAGACAGGAATTATGCATTGGAAATTGTACTTTAGCATTCAAAAATTTAGTATTTCCCGTGTAGCATGAAACCTCAAATAAGTATTACTAGTCTTATATGAACATAAACAAATGATTTATGCAGCATCAGATTACCTTTTTATGAGTGTGGTGTTTTTCAAAATAAGAAGGTTTTGTTCTTAGAAGGACTGAAAATAAACCTGCAAATGGAAGTGGACAAAAAGGCTATGGCCATTCTGGCATCATGCGTCTGAAAGTGCTGAGTATGATTAACACAGAACACATGAACAACACCCAGAATAAGGCATATCGATAGGGATCAATGCACAGGAATAGTCACAAGAGGATCCAAGGAACTGTCTTTTATTGGAAAGATCAGGAAATCCCTGACATCAGCCTGAGGAAAGAACAAAACCTTTGCTAACAAAGACTTTAAGACATCTGGGATGTGCCAACAAGCAGCATCTATTCATAGATCATAGAATCCTGATAGCGTAAAAGCCCAGGCCCCCTAATCTATCCCTGCATTTCCCATGACTAATCCACCTCACCTGCAAATCCTGAACACTATGCACAATTTAGCATGGCCAATACAACTAACTTGCACATCTTTGGACTGTGGGAGGAAACTGAGCACCCGTGGAAACCCATGCAGACACAGGGAGAATATACACTCCATACAGAGAGTCACCTGAGGGTAGAATTGAACCCTGGTCCCTAGTGCTGTGAAGCAACAGTGCTAACCACTGATCCACCGTACCTCCTCATATTCCTCCATTTTACAGAATGGCTTTGTGATTAGTAAAGCGTTCTCATTTATTAAGGGTCATATATTTCGTTTTTTTAACAAATTAACTATTGTACCACATCTAAACTGCTGCTTCTCAATGAGCTATCACAAAATTTCAGACAAATCAAACAAACTGCCAACTGCCTACATCAGGCAATTTCAATCATGAACCCACTGAAATCAATGGGGGAGGGTAAGGCATATAAGAAAAATAGAGAGCAAGGTCATGGACTGAAATGGAGTCTGAGAGGCTGTAAAGTGCCTGCATTGAAATTGAGGGGCTATTCCTCTTGGACACTTGGACACTTTACAGCCTCTGGGACTCAATACTGAGATCCACAATTTCAGAGCATGATCTCTGTACTCCATTTCTCTTCCATCTCCTCACCCTACCCCAGCCGTATATTGTTGACTTTACACTCAGCAGGGCATACCCATTTTCTCCTTTTCACATCTTCATTTCCACCAGTTTTACATTTCCATCTGATGACATCATATCGGGCTTGACACATTTTTCTCTCTCTCCACAAATACGAGAGAACTTAGCAATTAAGTCATTTCAAAGGTATTTGCAAATTAGAATTTTAACTACTACTGGGGTCAGTAAATTACCTATGAGGTTTCCCAATAATACTGGGACATTGTTTTAAAAGCATCTTAAGGAAAGCACTGGAACCCTAATTTATTGTCAGTGTACTGGTGAAAGAGTCAAATAGAGAAGTGTTCAATTTGGAAAAATACTAATGTACAGATCTCCAATTGTGGTTCCATACCCGAACAGGTCAGATAAAATGTAACCACAAGCAGAAAAACAAACCAAAATATCCCAAAACTGGAAAGAAGCTAATAAAATTTTCTGGTTGTAAATTGATTTAGCTTATGATCCTACTTCATTCAAATCTGCTCCATATTTGGTGAAATACTATTTCATTATACGTTTCGATGATGAAGAGGGTTGGTGACATCTATATGGCTTTAAGTCTAGGAAACGATTCAACAGATATCAATTTTAAGTGGCTCCATTCTGCCAGTCAGCCTCTCTCTATCCGTGCCCTGGATTGATCCGCATTGTCTAGCTATTCATGTTTTTAAGAATGAATCTTTTTTTGCTGTGGTATATTTTTGCTTTACATCTGTATCAACTTCTGAGTTGCAGCTCCTTCTAATCTCAGATGATGCAGTTATAGTCAAGTTATGATTTAATCTAATATAGCATGCAAAATGATATATTTGATCAGCATGCATATAAATTATCTTAACCAAATCTTCTGACCTGCATAAAAGCTACAATAATGTTGTTAAAGAAAGTGTTCATTTTCCATTTCATTATACTCAAGCTCCCCTTAAAATGAAGTTACCATTGTTCCAGAGGACCAAAGGTTGCTCTCTCATCACGTTCCCCTTCATGGTGACCTTAGCCAGTGTAGAAATTGAACTGCACTGTTACTGCCATTCTGCATTGAGAACAAGCTGAGCAGCCAACTGAACTAATTGATCTCCTAAGCTGAGGTAAATGTTAATTTGTGTGAGCTCTCTCTATCCATGCCCTGGATGATTTTACAAACCTCTATAAGATCATCCCTCAGCCTCCAGGGAAATGCCCCAGGGAAAACAGCCTCAGCCTATTCAGCCATTCCCTATAGCCCCAACGCCTCTACATGGCAACAATCTTGCAAATCTTTTCAGAATCCTTTCAAATTTCACAACATCCTTCCTATAGCAGGGAGTCAAGTTACAAGTGATGCTGTTCTGGGATTGGATATTCTGTGAAGGATACTGCTGGGAAACAGATTGAAACGTTGCTTTGCCGCTGATGCTGAGCACTTTTTAAACTCATATATAGAGCTTCTCTTTTTTTTGTGCATTAAACTTTTGTTCTAGTGTTTAAGAACATTAGCGGCCTCACGTTATGTTCAGCTTATGGCAACCAATTGAAAAAAATACAATTTATCAAGTTAGGTTCAGTCTGAGGTTTGAGTCATCTGGGATGACCATCAACTGGAATCATTACAATCTAAACTCAACATATTTGACCAAGAGTTTGAAGGAAATCTGCCATTCTCATTTGATTTCACCTAAATCTGACTCTAGATCTGTAGTCATATCACTGTTTCAGAGACAGTTTGGAACAGTCTAGGAAGCCACTCAGTAGTAGGTGGCTGTCCGCCATTTTCTCAAAGGCAATTAGGGATGACCAACAAATCCTTGTTAGCCTTGTATTTCACGGAAGAATATAAAAAGTTGTTAAACGACTGACAACAGTATATAGCAAATCTTTCAACTGCTTTCACTTTTCCTCTCTTGCCACAGCACCCTTTAATCAAAAAGATCATATGTTACAACTAAGATGTAATTCTTTGGAAGTGGGATTGATTAAAATCATGCAAATTCCCATCCTGGATTATTTTTTGGCACAGTTTTCAATGTCTTAACATAAAGCACACTGTAGATGCAGTTTTTGCAATGTGCTCCAAGCATTGTTTGATCTTTCACATATTGTTAGGCGTGCTCAAGGGGCAATGTCTCAGATGTACTTCCATGTAACTACTTGATCAGATTTCTTGATTAACTAGGAAGCCCTGATGAAGGGCCATGGCCTATCAAAATTATAGTACAAAAGTAAGATAAAGGATGACATTATTCTGCAATAAATATTTGAATTTATGTAGCATTTTTAATCTAGGAAAAGATATCTTCAGTGTTTTACTTCAGTATAACCATAAAGTGCAACCTTCTCTGGTTCATCATCCAGCGTTTTGGTGATAATCTGTTGCAAAGAGAGAATTCCTTCAGCACAGTAACCATGGTGGGTGTTAAATACACAATTATCATTCATACATTGATTAAAATGTAATAAATGAGTATTTAGCTTATAAGGCTAAATATCTGAAAATAGATGCAAGGGCACAAAGTGGAAGCTACCAGCATGGGACAGAAATTAAATAAGGACAAAAAAGAACACTTGTAAAGAATGCCATTCCAAACTATCTAGACAAAAGAAGGGGTAAAAAAGGACAGCAACTTGAGTTGGCCTTACTTTTATCAGGTTTAGGCGGTCATACTGAGAAAAGAAACACAAATAGAAAAAAATCAACAGGAGAAAGCAAAGAATTACAAGTAGTCATGCACTAGTTTCAGTTAAGAAAAGAATAATACATTCTACAAGAATTTGGTGGTTACACCAAATTTTAGTTTACAAGATTATTTATTAAGTAAAGAGTCCCAGTCTAATATAATCTTATAATCTTCGCTATGCTACTGCAGGATTGAAATTCCATTAAAAACTAACAAGGTCAAGTTCACAAATGACAAAATTCAGATAGGTAATCAGCTCTTAGGCTGATGGCAAAGTATTGTGGATGCTTTCGACAAGAACAAAAAAAATTATGAAACATTTCCAAGGATTGCGACTCTCACAACAACAAGAAGAATATCAGTTGAAGTTCATAAATGACCCACCACACAGGGATACTTCAGGGGTTTTTATTTTCCTATTCTTGCTTATATACATCTCAAAAACTGAGACTAACACCTGTTTGCAAATATTCCTTTGGACTCTTTAAAATACTTTGTTCTCTCACAACAATGTACAAGACAAATTTTACTTGAAGCAAAAAATGATTTAAATCCAAGTTATTTCTGAGTGATGTTTACTGCAATTCTATGAAAACTTGCTCTGAGGAGAGGAGACAGCAATGTAAATCAAGAAAAATTGCATCTAATTGGATATGAAAAGAACATGCATTTGTTCATAACAACTAACGTGAATAAAATGTTAAGAGAATGACATTAATCAAATAAACAGTGAACAAAAACTGTTAAAAGATACTGGACCTTTACAGAAAATAGCTGAAGATGGATGTGAAATACATTTTACTTTTCATCTATTTTTATAAATTGTTTTCATCGGAGCCTCTGTAACTTGCAGAGCTGTGAACTATCATATTGTCACTTTTAATGATGCACATAACATCGACACAAGTTCATAATTAATGACATTCCACTGTTGACTGATCGAAAAATTGCACTGTCCCATCCAGGAGGCTACTAGAAATTAACAGCCAACACAAGCAGCTGGCTGTGCGACATATCATTTCTTTCAATGGCATCATTAACTGATTTGCTCATGATCAAAACCATTAATTATTCATACAAACTTATTCAAAACACCACAAGAGCATCAAATGTTAGGATGATATAAAACTTCTTTCTCACTTATTTCCTCTTTTATTTCTGCTCACCAGCTATATTAGTTATCTGTGAAGTGGGCTGACCTGTTGTAATTCCCACCCCAAGATGGTATGAAGTGTCATGATCACAGATCATAAGTCCTGATCACCTATAGACATACTGCACTCTAATACAAACTTCTGCTTTTTGTTTTAAAATAAAGAGAAAAATGGTAGCTCATGTAAATCTAGTGGCAATTTGGAGAGACACCCTGCAATGTGATGATCAATACGTTGTCATCAAAGATTCAAAGGAGTGAACATAAAGTGGAGAAATGTATTGCAAACTGAACTGTAATCTGGCAGTTACCTCAGACTGTGAACATTATGGAAGAAAAAATAGCAGTCTGGGTAAGAGACACGTTTGTGCCTTCCCCTTTCAAGAATACACACTAACAGGCTTAAAAGCCTGTAAATTAGCTCGCTGAGCTTGAAGGTTTGTTTTCATGTTTCGTCATCATACTCAATAATATCATCAGTGAGAGTGCCTGGTGAAGGGCTGGTGGTATGTATCGCCTCTCTATTTATAGGCCTTGATTTCTTAAGGTGGGTGATGTCAGTTCCAGTTGTTGTTTTCAAGGGAAGGTAGATATGATCTAAATTGATGTGTTTCTTGATGGAGTTCTGGTTAGAATGCCAAGCCTCTAAGAATTCTCATGCATGTCTTTGTTTCGCCTGCAGTCCCAGTCAAAATGGTGTCCTTCCTTGTCAGTATGTATAGAAATTACTGAGAGTGGGTCGTGACTTTTGGTGGTTAGTTGGTGTTCATGTATCCTGGTGTCCAGTTTCCTGCTAGTTTGTCCGATGTACTGTTTTTTACAGTTCTTACATGGTATCTTGTAAATGATGTTAGTTTTGCTGGTTGTATCTAATGGATCCTGTAGGTTCATTTGTCGCTGTATAAATGTGTTGATAGGTTTGTGGGCTACCATAATGTCAAAGGGTCTGAGTAGTCTGGAAGTCAATTCTGATATGTCTTTGATGTAAGGCTACGTGTATATAATTTTTGGTTGCGTTGTGTCTACTTGTTTGGGTTTGCTTCTGAGGAATCGGCGGATTGTGTTTACTGGATACCAGTCTTTCTTGAAAGCATTGCACACATTTTTCTTCTGCTTTTTGTAGTTCTTGGGTGCTACAGTGTGGTGTTGAAAATAACCATAGCCTCCTTACCTGGTCCACCAACATAACAGACTAGCCAAACAACTCTACCAAAAACTAAAACACCTAAGTGAAGACTCATGCCACTCCATTCACTCCACTCAAAAAATTCCTGAAAACCATCAAAGACACCAAGACAGAAGAGGATGAAATAATGGTGTCCTTTGACATTACAGGCCTTTTCACATCAATTAACATTGACCTGGCCAAAGAAACACTGGCATAATTACTAGGAAAACCAGGACCATAAACACCAGACAGCACCAACTTCATCAGCAAAGACAACATACTCAAACTAGTGGACCTGTGCCTTACAACCCACTTCACATTCAATAAAAAACCTACAAACAAATCAATGGAACACCAATGGGATCACCAATATCAGGGCTCATAGCAGAAGCAGTAATGCAGAGACTTCGACAAGCTGCTCTCCCATTTACCCAATCCAAACTTTGGGTCTGCTATGTAGATGACACCTTTATCTTCACAGAACAGGAAAAATTAGAAGAAACATACAACACCATCAACAATATCCTGACAGGCATGAAACCCACAAAAGAGGAGGAGAACAACAACAGATTCCCATTCCTAGACATGACAGTTGAACGTAGTTAACGGAGAGCTTCAAACCAGCATCTACAGAACAACAACAATCACAGACCAAGTATTTAACTTCAGAAGCATTCAACACAGCACCCACAAACGGAACTGCATGAAGACATTATTTCAAGACACTGCAGCACCCAAGAACTAAAAAAAGCAGAAGAAAAATATCAATACAACGTTTTCAAGAAAAAACAGGTGTGCAGTAAACACAATCCACTGATTCCTCAGAAACAAACCCAAACAGGCAGACACAATGCAACCAAAAACCATAGCCACACTGCCTTACATCAAAGACATATCAGAAAGGACTTCCAGACTACTCAGATTCCTTGGCATCATGGTAGCCCACAAACCTACCAACACAATTAAACAGCGACTAATGACCCTACAGGATACATTAGATACTACCAGCAAAACTAACGTCATCTGTTTCCATGCTGTACATCTCTATGACTATGACTATTTACAAGATACCATGCAAGAACTACATAGGACAAACAAGCAGGAAACTGGCCACCAGGATACTTGAACACCAACTGGCCACGAAAAGACATGATCCACTCTCAGTAGTTTCTATACATACTGACAAAGAAGGACACCATTTTAACTGGGACAACACACACATCCTTGAACAGGTGAAAGAAAGACACACATGAGAATTCTTAGAGGCATGGCATTCTAACCACAACTCCATCAATAAACACTTCGATGTAGATTGTATCTACTTTCCTTGAAAACAACAACTGGAAATGACATCACCTATCTTAAGAAATCAAGACCTATAAATAGAGAGGTGGTACATATCACCAGTCCTACACTGGATACTCTCACTGATGATATTATCTAGTATATTGACAAAACACCTGAAAACAAACCTTCAAGCTCAGCGAGCCAACTTATAAATTTATCATCAACCTGAGTTCCAAATCTTCTCAAAAATGGCTGAAAAGCCTGTTCAACCCTACTCTACATGTGCACGTAGAAGGAGATGCGTGAGTTGAGGTAGTCATATGTACTAGCCTGTGTTCAAGTACTGGTGTGTTGTGAAGGCCACAGTAAAAGCACCAGCCTCTAGTTACTCCTGCACTGCAAGTGAAGAACTCTTCACTCAATGGTACAAACCTGCTAGCCACCATTTAAAAAGAAAAAGGACAAAATAGCTTCAAACAACCTGATCAAGAGATTATTCTTTCTGCTGTTGCATCAATACATGATACGATGTAATTCTGTGGTGCTAAATGTCTTGTGCCGTCTCCTTATAGTAATTTCAGCAAGATCTAATCAAATTTTATCTCCCCTACCCAAACATAACAAAGTCAAGTGTAGTATTTCTGTGATAATCATAACCATGACAAGAGGAAGAATTAAATCTGACATATTTCTCGTCTAAATGACAACACTACAAAAGGCAATGTAGTTCAAACAATAGCTACACAACAAGGAAGGAGGCCAGTTAACCCATTACGCTCATGATGGCTGTCTATACGTGCAACTCAGACAGTAGCATCCCTTGCATTTTTCCTGCAGCCCTGCATTTAATCATAGTCATAGAGATACACAGCACGGAAACCGACCCTTCGGTCTAACCCATCCATGCTGACCAGATATCCCAACTCAACCTAGTCCCACCTGCCAGCACCTGACCCACATCCCTTCAAACCCTTCCTATTCATATACCCATCCAAATTCCTTTTAAATGTTGTAATTGCACTAGCCTCCACCACTTCCTCTGGCAGCTCAGTCCATACATGTACCACCCTGTGTGTGAAAAAGTTGCCCTTTAGGTCCCTTTTATATCTTTCCCCTCTCACCCTAAACCTATGCCCTCTAGTTACGGACTCCCCCCACCCCAGGACAAAGACTTTGTCTATTTATCCCATCCGTGCCCCTCATGATTTTGTAAACCTCTATTAAGGTCACCCCCTCAGCCTCCGACGCTCCAAGGAAAACAGCCCCAGCCTGTTCAGCGAGTCCTTATAGCTCAAATCTTCCAACCCTGCCAATGTTCACCCTGGAGTTCAGTTACCCATGGCATCCGTAATGACCTGCTTTGTCACTGCTGTTTGTCATTCCCATAAATGACCTGGATAAGGACATAGAAGGATGGGTGAGCAAATTTGCGGGTGACACCAAGGTTGGCGGAGTTGTGGACAGTGCGGAAGTGTGAGGTGATTAAGTTTGGAAGGAGTAACACGAACACAGAATACTGGACTAATGGTAAGATTCTTAGTAGTATGGATGAGAAGAGAGATCTCAATGTCCATGTACATAGGTCCTGAAAGTTACTACCCAGGTTGATAAGGTTGTTAAGAAGGCAAACGGTGTGTAAGCTTTTATTGGTCGAGGGATTGAGTTTTGGAGCCATGAGGTCATGTTGAAGCTGTATAAAACTGTGATGCAGCTGCACTTGGGGTATTGCGTATAATTTTAGTTGCTACATTATAGGAAGGAGTGGAAGCATTAGAAAGGGTGCAGAGGAGATTTAGCAGAATGTTGCCTGGTATGGAGAGAAAGTCTTATGAGGAAAGGTTGACGGACTTGAGGTTGTTTTTGGTAGAGAGAAGAAGGTTAAGAGGTGACTTAGTACATACATACAAGATAATCAGAGGATTAGATAGGGGGAGAGTGAGAGCCTTTTTCCTCGGATGGTGATGGCTAGCATAAGGGGACATAGCTTTAAATTGGTGGATGATAGATATAGGAAATATGTCAGAGATAGGTTCTTTCCTCAGAGAGTAGTAAGGGCGTGGAATTCCTTGCCTGCAACAGTCATACACTCACCACCTTTAAGGGGCATTAAAATGGTGGTTGGCTAGATATGTGGATGATAATAGAATAACGTGGTTTAGATGGGATTCAGATTGGTTTTGCAGGTTGGCGCAACATCAAGGGCCAAAGGGCTCGTGCTGCGCTGAAATGTTCTATGTTAGTAGGAATTCTGTTTTGCTGAAGCAACACCCCTACAGATTTAATCCTTTCAAAGCCACACAGGTCCAGAAGGAAGTGGATGTGATGCTCAATGAAGACTGAACTCAGTCAGAGCAAGTGGAGTTTGCCAATCATGTTAGTTCCCAAACCTGATGGGACTCAATAATTTTGTGTGGACTATTGGAAATGTCAATGCCAGAACAAAATCAGACTCATATCCAATATCAAGATTGCAAGACTGCTTCGAGGAAGTTGGACAAGCCACTTACATCACAAAGTTGGACTTACTACATGGTTATTGGCAAGTAGCTCTATCAGAGAAAGTGAAAGAAGTTTCGGCATTTCTAACTCCAAATGGGCTATATCAATTCAAAGTGGTGCTGTTGGAATGAAGAACGCACCAGCCACATTCCCAAGACTCATGAACAGAGTTGTGGCTGGATTAACAAATTGTGCAGTCTATTTGGATGATGTAGTGACTTCTCATGAGTCATGGAAAGGTGATACAGTTGGCAGAGCTCTTTGAAAAATTACTTCTTTTGCTATTCAGACAATTATCCAATCTCATGAAAGAAAATATGTCTGTAGAACAGTTTTGTTTTATAGACATGAAAAACAGCTGAATAAAACATCTGAATGAATTTAACAAAAATGAAATGCAAGGGATTTGTACAATTATTCAAATCTCTACTCATCTTAAAGTTCTTAATACAAATTACCAATAAGGCAAACTTTTTTAACATTCTCTTTCGTGAAGGAGAATGTGAACCTTTCCATAACAAAGAATGTTGAGGTCAAGTGTGGTGCAATTTCTAATACAAGGAAACACATGCAAATACAAGAATCTGAAATTAAAGGGATTGTGAAGGTACACAGAACACCAAACAATACCATGTTTATTGCCACAGATGTATTTATTTGTTACATATTATTTTATCATGTCAATGTTCAAATTTAGAGATGGCTGTGAAAATGCAACAGTTTCAATTCAGTTTCCTCTGAGAAATAAACTGAGGAAATAGGTCTTTAAACACACAGATGAATGGAAATTACGTCCTCACCATTTGGCAGCTAGTCTGCATTCGGTCATGTTTAAGAAACAGAATTAATTTCCCACCAAATTAAGAGATTACGATTGACTATAACTCATAGGAGAGAGGTGGTCAGTAGGGAAATAGGAGAGGGTAGGGTGGTGAAATATGTGACCAAAAGAATGGCAAGCCATCACAGTCACCCAGGTGATTTTAATAAGTGGGATTCATTCACATTCAGCAAAAGCTCTTGTGGCCGAGTGGTAACATCCCTAGCTCAAACTAGAAGGTCTGGATTCAAGTCACACCTGCTGCAGAGGATCCAACAGCATCATCGAGAAGGTTGATTAGAAAATATTCACCATTTGGCAAAATGGCCTTACGTCTAAACTTGGACAGAATGACATCAGGGTTAAAATAGTTACATTATGTAAATACTTAATACAGGTTAGGTTTATAATTTCTTGAGTTTAGAAGGCTGAGGTGTGAACTAGTTGAGTTTTGAACTAGTTCATAGGATATGTCGAAAAATTATTTCTTCCACCTGCACAGAACACAGGGACTAAACATTTAAAGGATAGGCCAATCAAGGGTAATGTCAAGATGCTTTACTTCTGGAAGATTAGATTAGATTCCCCACAGTGTGGGAACAGGCCCTTCGGCCCAAAATGTCCACACCAGCCTCCGAAGAGTAACCCACCCAGACACATTTCCCTCTGACTAATGTACCTAACACTATGTAAAAACAAGGATTGCTGATGCTGGAAACCAGAGTCTAGATTAGAGTGGTGCTGGAATAGCACAGCAGGTCAGGCAGCATCCAAGGAGCAGGAAAATTGACGTTTCAGGGAAAAGCCCTTCATCAGGAAGAGGTAGGGTGCCTGCAGAGTGGAGAGATAAATGAGAAGGGGGTGGGGGAAGGTAGCAAAAAGTACAATGGGTGAATGGGGGTGGGGATGGAGGTGATAGGTCAGAGAGGAGGATGGAGTTGATAGGTAGAAAGGAAGATAGGCAGGTAGGACAGGTCATGAGGGCAGTGCTGAACTGGGAGGTTGGAGCTGGGGTGAGGTGGGGGAAGGTGAAATGAGGAAACTGGTGAAATCCACATTGATGTCATGGGGTTGAAGTGTTCCGAGGCGGAAAATGAGGCATTCTTCCTCCAGGTGTCAGGTGGTGAAGTGGCGGCGGTGGAGGAGGCCCAGGACCTGCATGTCCTCGGCAGAGTGGGAGGGGGAGTTGAAATGTTGGGTCGCAGGACGGTGGGGTTGACTGGTGCAGGAGTCCTGGAGATGTTCCCTAAAGCGCTCTTCTAGGAGGTGTCCAGTCTCCCCAATGTAGAGGAGACCGCATCAGGAGCAACAATACAGAAAATGATATTGGTGGATGTGCACATAAAACTTTGATGGGTGTCGAAGGCTCCTTTGGGGCCTTGGATGGAGGTGAGGGAGGTGGTGTGGGCACTGGTTTTGCGATTCCTGTGGTGGCAGGAAGGGATGGTGGGTTGTTGGGGGGCGTGGACGTGGGTAGTCATGGAAGGAATGGTCTTTGCGGAAGGCGGAAATGGGTGGGGAGGGAAAAATATCCCTGGTGGAGGAAATGTCGTCGAATGATGTGGTTTATGCGAAGGTTGGTAGGATGGAAGGTGAGCACCGGGGGGGGGTTATGTCCTTGTTACAGTTGGATGGGAGGGGTTTGAGGGCAGAAGGACATGATGTGGATGAGATGCTTTGGAGGGCATCATTAACCACATGGGCCGGGAAATTGTGGTCTCTAAAGAAGGAGGCCATTTGGTGCGTTCTGTGGTGGAACTGGTCTTCCTGGAAGCAGATACAGCAGAGGCAGAGGAATTGAGAATACAGGATGGCATTTTTGCAGGAGGTAAGGTGGGAAGAGGTGTAATCCTGGTAGTTGTGGGTTTGTAAAAAATGTCAGTGTCAAGTTGGTCGTCATTAATGGAGATGGAGAGGTCCAGGAAGGGGAGGGAGGTGTCAGAGATGGTCGAGGTAAAGCAGGGCATTCTGTAACAAGCAATTGGCAATGCATGTTCCACACAGAGTGTAGACACGCAACTGCAAGACATCACCTCGGAAATAGAATGAAATTTAAACTACTGGATATGTATTTCAGCAAGCTTGGCAATTGTTGTGGTTCTGTTCGCCGAGCTGCGAATTTGTGTTGCAGACGTTTTGTCCCCTGTCTAGGTGACATCCTCAGTGCTTCAGAGCCTCCTGTGAAGCGTTTCTGTAATCTTTCCTCCTGCACTTATAGTGGTTTGTCTCTGCCGCTTCCGGTTGTCAGTTCCAGCTGTCCGCTGCAATGGCCGGTATATTGGGTCCAGGTCGATGTGTTTGTTGATAGATTCGGTGGGTGAGCGCCATGCCTCTAGGAATTCCCTGGCTGTTCTCTGTTTGGCTTGTCCTATAATAGCAGTGTTGTCCCAATCGAACTCATGTAGCTTGTCATCCGCGTGCATGGCTACTAAGGATAGCTGGTTGTGTTGTTTCGTAGTTAGTTGGTGTTCATGGATACGGATCGTTAGCTGTCTTCCTGTTTGTCCTATGTAGTGTTTTGTGCAGTCCTTGCATGGGATTTTGTACACTACATTGGTTTTGCTCATGCTGGGTATCAGGTCCTTTGTCCTGGTGAGTTGTTGTCTGAGAGTGGCTGTTGGTTTGTGTGTTGTTATGAGTCCTGGTGGTCGCAGTAGTCTGGCTGTCATTTCAGAAATGCTCTTGATGTATGGTGGCGTGGCTAGTCCTTTGGGTTGTGGCATGTCCTCATTCCGTTGTCTTTCCTTTAGGCATCTTTTGATGAAATTGCGGGGGTATCCGTTTTTGGCGACTACATTGTATAGGTGTTCTTCTTCCTCTTTTTGCAGTTCTGGTGTGCTGTAGTGAGTTGTGGCCCTTTTGAACAGTGTCATGATGCAACTTCTTTTGTGTGTGTTGGGGTGGTTGATTTCGCAGTTCAGGACTTGGTCTGTGTGTGTGGCTTTCCTGTATACCTTTGTGGTGAATTCTCCGTTCGATATTCTCTGTACCATCACGTCTAGGAATGGGAGTTGGTTGTCCTTTTCTTTCTCTCTAGTGAATCGGATTCCTGTGAGTGTGGCGTTGATGATCCAGTGTTTTTAATGATTACAAAGGTATTATCTATATATCTGACCCAGAGTTTGGGTTGAATTTGCGGTAAGACTGTTCTAGTCTTTGCATTACCGCTTCTGCTATGAGTCCAGAGATGGGTGAGCCCATGGGTGTGCCATTGATTTGTTCATATATTTGATTGTTGAATGTGAAGTGTGTTGAGAGGCACAATACTCAAACTACTGGACCTGTGCCTCACAGTAAAGGAATTAAGGGTTATGGGGAAAGGGCGGGTAAGTGGAGCTGAGGCCACAAAACAAAACACCATATTCATACTGAATGGTGGAGCGGGCTCAATGGGCCAGATGGCCTACTCCTGTTTCTAGTTCTGATGTTCATTTAGCTACAAGTGTGAAATTAATGTTGGTGTAAAGTTCTGTCTGCATTTGTCAAATCGTTCAAAGTTACCAGGAGGAAAGTGACGCAAAGTACAATTTAAACAGCTCAACAAAACAAATGCATTATTTAATATAGCAAATAGCTGTTGTTTTATCTCAAGGTTTAGGGAAACAGTATTTTAAAATCAACCATTAGGGAGCTGTTATGATGCATCCCTGGAGCAGGTGGAACTTGTGCCTGGGCCTACTGGAGCGGAAGCAGGAACATTACCAGTGCACCACAAGAATCCCTACAAGGTTTAGGCAAACTAGTTAATTATCAAATTTGTCAGCTGTATCACTAAGTTTTATTGTGTTGCCAAACCAGATATTATCTGTTATTTCAATTTATGATTCAGAGAATGACTTGCTTGGGTCAAAAGGTGAGAATCTTTCCTTTTAGTTTTCAAGCATATGTCTTTGAAAGCTTACAAAAAATCAGAAACAAAAGAAAGTTATTAATAATCCAACTTACGCACATTGATCATCAAGATTTGTGTGCACACTCAGGTACTCTAATTTGGCTTAAAAAAAACAACAGGACAGGGCAATAACACAAAACCCTGATTGTGAAAATTAACATTTGAAATAAAAGGTGTAAAAGAGCAAATGCAGAACTGTTGCATTCCTCTTGAATAATTCTTCACAAGCATGAAAATTAAAACAAAATACAGAAAACGTAGGAAATACACAACTGCTCAGCCAGGATCTTTACAGAGAAATGCCTTGTGATGACAAGAACACACACATTATAACTTGTCTTTGCTTAATTGATGTGCTGTGCATTTTCAGTATTTTGTATTTTCATCTTAGATTTCTAGTTTTGTTTCATCACCTTAGTTGAACTCAAAAGACTGAAGTATAAGATAACATTTATTTTTAGAAGTAGTTTGCCAGATATTTTATTAGAAAAAAAGTTCATTTATTTTTATGTTTTATTGTTGAAAATGTATTTTATTATCTGTAGGAGAGGCACACTTCAAAACATTAAAATGGATATTATGAGATGATGATGGTACATACTTAGAAGTACCAATTCTTTAGTCATTCCACAATTTGACAATGCACAACCTGACCCTAATTAAGCCTGTGTCTACATTCATGGCACATTTTCAAAGGCGTTAATTTTTAATAGGTCTTAGCATGAAAGAAAAAGAGATTTGCTTTCGAAAGAGCTTGGACCAAGAAAGCTGCTGACTGACTTGAGATAGTCAATGTATTTGTGCATGATATGTAACAATACAAAGAATGCATCAGAAACCACAGTCTAGTAAGGAAACAGAAAAAAAAATGCTTACTTTTGAAAGTCGCTTGTGAGACTAGTAGAGACAGAGCATGCACAGAAGAAAACAAAGAAATCACAACATAAAATTTGTTGAAATGTTAAGGAAAAAAAACACTTAGAAATTGAACTTTAAAACCAAGATGTTAGTGGGTTAAAAAGTCAAAAACAGTACTGGTTCCATTAACTAATTGAACCCATGGGAATCATTATTCTGAGCTATACTGGGTGCAGTACTTCATATTCATGTGAAACATACACTTATAAAGGGAATTGATTAAATATTTGTATTACAGCTTGACATTCAATCCAGAGATCCCCACCTCGGCCTTGTGCTATTTGTTACCTAAATATTATAATTGGTCAGGTATGCCTTAGTGTTCAAAATGATTACTTTCATTGCAGGAGTGCAAGTGTACAAATATCAATTTATTTATACTGTATGCAGATTTCTAGAAGCTCAGTAAAAGTTTGTGCGAAGATTTGTAGCTCGGGTGCTCGTTGTTGTGGTTCTGTTCGCCGAGCTGGAAGTTTTTGTTGCAAACGTTTCGTCCCCTGGCTAGGCGACATCATCAGTGCTTTGGAGCCTCCTGCGAAGCGCTTCTTTGATGTTTCTTCCGGTATTTATAGTGGTCTGTCCTTGCCGCTTCCTGTTGTCAGTTTCAGCTGTCCGCTGGTATATTGGGTCCAGGTCGATGTGTTTGTTGATGGAGTTTGTGGATGAATGCCATGCCTCTAGGAATTCCCTGGCTGTTCTCTGTCTGGCTTGCCCTATGATAGTGGTGTTGTCCCAGTTGAATTCATGTTGCTTGTTGTCTGTGTGTGTGGCTACTAGGGATAGCTAGTCGTGTCGTTTCGTGGCTAGTTGATGTTCATGTATGCGGATTGTTAGCTGTCTTCCTGTTTGTCCTATATAGTGTTTTGTGCAGTCCTTGCATGGGATTTTGTAAACTACATTAGTTTTGCTCATGTTGGGTATCGGGTCCTTCGTTCTAGTGAGTTGTTGTCTGAGCGTGGCTGTTGGTTTGTGTGCTGTTATGAGTCCTAAGGGTCACAGTAGTCTGGCTGTCAGTTCAGAAATGCTCCTGATGTATGGTGGCGTGGCTAGTCCTTTGGGTTGTGGCATGTCCTCGTTCCGTTGTCTTTCCTTTAGGCATCTTTTGATGAAATTGCGGGGGTATCTGTTTTTGGCGACCACATTGTATAGGTGTTCTTCTTCCTCTTTTTGCAGTTCTGGTGTGCTGTAGTGAGTTGTGGCCCTTTTGAACAGTGTCATGATGCAACTTCTTTTGTGTGTGTTGGGGTGGTTGCTTTCGCAGTTCAGGACTTGGTCTGTGTGTGTGGCTTTCCTGTATACCTTTGTGGTGAATTCTCCGTTCGATGTTCTCTGTACCATCACGTCTAAGAATGGGAGTTGGTTGTCCTTTTCTTTCTCTCTAGTGAATCGGATTCCTGTGAGTGTGGCGATGATGATCCAGTGTTTTTAATGATTACAAAGGTATTATCTATATATCTGACCCAGAGTTTGGGTTGAATTTGCGGTAAGACTGTTCTAGTCTTTGCATTACCGCTTCTGCTATGAGTCCAGAGATGGGTGAGCCCATGGGTGTGCCATTGATTTGTTCATATATTTGATTGTTGAATGTGAAGTGTGTTGTGAGGCACAATACTCAAACTACTGGACCTGTGCCTCACAGTAAAGGAATTAAGGGTTATGGGGAAAGGGCGGATAAGTGGAGCTGAGGCCACAAAACAAAACACCATATTCATACTGAATGGTGGAGCGGGCTCAATGGGCCAGATGGCCTACTCCTGTTTCTAGTTCTGATGTTCATTTAGCTACAAGTGTGAAATTAATGTTGGTGTAAAGTTCTGTCTGCATTTGTCAAATCGTTCAAAGTTACCAGGAGGAAAGTGACGCAAAGTACAATTTAAACAGCTCAACAAAACAAATGTATTATTTAATATAGCAAATAGCTGTTGTTTTATCTCAAGGTTTAGGGAAACAGTATTTTAAAATCAACCATTAGGGAGCTGTTATGATGCATCCCTGGAGCATGTGGAAGCCAAGAGCACTGAGACCATCCAGATGGGGGTGAGGGCGTCCACAGCACCCCACCCCCCTACCCTTTATCTCAGGTTGCTTGGCACACCAGCCTCATTCCTGAAGGGCTTATGCCCGAAACGTCGATACTCCTGCTCCTCGGAAGCTGCCTGGCCTGCTGTGTTTTTCCAGCACATTTTTCATTTCTTCTCTTGTTCTTACCTCCCATTCCACCAGCATCCACACATCTAGAGAATTATTCACTGCCACTTCCATCATCTCCAGTGGGATGCCACTACTAAACAGATTCTCCTCCTGTCAGCCCTCAATAGGGACCGTTCTCTTCAGGACATCCTGGTCCCCTCCTCCTTCATCTCCAACATCCCACCACAGCCCCATGGCACCCTCTCCTGAAACACAGAAGTTGTAACACTTGCCTGTTTACTTCCTCAGTCCTCAGTATCCAAGGGCCCAAAGACTCCTTCCAACTGAAATTGAGCTTTACTTGCACTTCACTCAATCTAGTCAACTGCATTCGTTGCTCACAATGTGGGGAAACAAAGCCTAGAGTGGGTGACTGCTTCGCAGATTACCTACATTCTGTCTGCAATAAAAGACCCAGAGCTTCCAGTTGCCTGCCACTTCAACACACTACCTTTTTCCTTGGCCAACACCTGTCTCAGGCTTGCTGCAGTGCTCCAGCAAAGCCTAGTGCAAGCTGGAAGAACAGCACCTCGTTTTCCACTTGGAAACTCTAAAGCCTTCTGGAATCAATATAGAGTTCAATAACTTTATGGTTTGAACTTTCCCACCTCCCAGACCCCAACCCCACCCCAAGGCCTTGTGATCATATAGTCTGCCTTTTCACATAACTCATTGTCAGCTATTAACATGATGTAGAGGTGCTGTGATGGAGAAAGTTAAAAATTGCACAACATCAAGTTCTAGTCCAACCAGTTTATTTGGAAGTACTAGGTTTTGGAGCCATGTTCTTTCATCAGGTAGCTCGTGGTGTCAGATCAAAAGATGCTATAAATTGTGTGGTATGGTCCTATCCATTAGCTACCTGAGGAAAAAGCAGTGCTCCGAAAGCTTGTGCTTCCAAATAAACCTGTTGGACCAAAACCTAGTGTTGTGTGATTTTTCAGGTTTGTGGCACCTTTTCCACATCCTTACCTCAACCCTCACATACCAGGCCTTGTTATCACATGGTCTGCTATTACACACAACACATTGTTAGCCACTAATTATTGCGATTAGTAGCTATTCATTCTCCTAGGCTGCTTGTTATCCACTCCCTTGTCCGTCCAACTATTCTCTCTCTTTGGGCTATATCTCAACCTATCATTTATTCCTAACTCCTCCCACTCACCACATCTGTATGAAAAACATTGTTTTCTCAGCTTCCATTAGTTCTGAGGGTCACTGAGCCTAAATCGTTAACTGATTTCTCTCCACAAATACTGCCAGAGCTGCTGAGCTTTCTCAGCAATTTCTCTTTTTGTTTCTGAAGAAGTGTCACACTGGATTTGAAACATTAACTCTGTTTGTCTCACCATAGATGCTGCCAGACCTGCTGAGTTTATTTCATATTTTCAGACTCCCAGATGATTTTGCTTTTACTTAAGGGGAGATGGGTAGTCTCTAGATTCTTGTCACCTGACACAAGACTGAACAGTGCCCAAGTCTTGCTGCATGCTGCACAGACTGTTTCAGTATCTGAGAACGTTTGAACAATAATCAATGATTAAGCCTACTTCTGACCTTATGAAGAGGAAAGGTTATTGATCAAGCAGTTGAACATGTATTAGCCTAGGACCAGAGAGGAATTCCTGCAGTGATGTCTGTGATTAGGATAAAGAAATGCCCTAGATGAAGGGGGAAATAAGTTCCATTGTGGCATCCCAGCTGCTACCAAAATTGAGATTAGCCAACTCCATACAAATTGAAAATGGAACGTTCCTGATCTGCACCCGTTAGTTCCTCACTGGACAAGAGTTCAGCTCCAGTTTTTTTTCAAAAAAGTGAACACGCTGTGGGAAAAGAGTAACACACTACTGTCAAATTGAAAACTATTTCCTGTGGGGTGATTCTGTGAATATCTGTTCAAGCAAATGATTAGTAAATGCGATTGCACTCCAAACTTTCATGAAGAGAAGTGGTCAGTCATATTTTAACTTTTAATGTGATGCTATGTTCCATACTTCACTCAGAAAGGATCATACATTGACAACATATTTACATCCTACAAATATTAGTGTGTACTGCTAAAGCAAGAAACACGTTTCACAGGAAACCACTGTGTGAAACTAGCATTAACCTACTTTTTGTTCCACCCAGCAACAGTTAGTTTATAAGGATTTAACTTTTTATTTACAAAACTGGTAAGCAGCATCCATAATAAGATGATATTCATGCATTAAAAAGGAAATATCAGAGTAAAAAGCTCCAATATTAACTCCAACTTGGCAAACATTTGACTTGATTCTAGTGCTCAATTTTTATTTTGCCTCCATTTTACATTCTATTGTAATCATGACTAGTCAAAACCATTTTGATTCTTCTGACCAATTTCAACATTCTAACTCAGGTGCTCAAATCTAATTTGGTTGATATTTCCTGCATTGAATGTTGCACTTACAGAATTATACAATGGTGATAGTATAGGAGTTTATTTGGTATTACAGACCTGTGTGGTTCTCTATTAAAACAATTCAGATAGACCACTACCCTATCCTTTCTCTATAGCGCAGGACATTTTCTCTTAAGCTCCAGTTGCCCTTTTAAAGTTGTGATTGAATGTGCCTCTATCATACACTCAGGTAGTGTATTCCAGATCCTAACTACACGCTACATAAATAAAACCATCTCTCTAGTGCGTCCAGACCCCTTAATAATTTGAGTGCCTCTGTCAAATCTCCACTCAACCTTCTCTTCTCCAAAATGAACAGGTCTAACTCCTCCAATTTTCTTTCCTTCCTTTAATGCGACTTCAGAATCAGAAGCTATCATCACAGATTTAAAGTGACGTTTCCTAAGCCAGTCTCAGCAGCAAGTGTAACTCCAGCGTGTACCCTCAAATTAAATCGCTGGCTAGATGTTATTACATGGTCCACAGATTTGGTCAGGGTTTTGGCAGTCACAGCCAAAATGAGGCTTTGGAATGTCATTTGTACATTAGATGGCCACATTGGACATACCCAGTCCATATTCTATTGAGGAGAAAGTGAGGACTGCAGATACTGGAGAGTCAGAGTTGAAATATGTGGTGCTGGAAAAAGCACAGCAGATTAGGCAGCTGAGAGCAAGAGAGTCGATATTTTGGATATAAACCCTTCTTCGGGAATGTGGAGGGTCAAGGGAGCTGAGAGATAAAGAGGAGGGTGTGGATGGGGCTTGTGGGAAGATAGGCGGCATGACAATAAGTGGATGCAGGTAAGAGGTGACTGTGATAGGTTGGTGGGGAGGATGCAGCGGATGTGTGAGAAGGAAGATAGACAGGTAGTCAGGTCAGGAGGGCAGTGCTAAGTCAGAGGGTTGGATCTCGGATTAGGTGGGGGCTGAAGAGGTATTGGAAACTGGTGGAGTCAATGTTAATACAGTGTGGTTGTAGGGTCTCCAGGCGAAAGATGAGATGCTCTTCCTCCAGTTGGCGGGTGGCTTTGATTTGGCAGTGGAGGAGGATCAGGATTTTCATGTCCTTGGGGAGTGTGAGGGGGAGCTGAAGTGATTGGCCACAGGGCGGTGAGGTTGTTTGGTGCGTGTGGACCAGAGATGTTCCCTGAACTGAACTGAGAGTTGGTTTCCTTGGGCCAATTGCTTCAACTCCCCCTCACACTCCCCAAAGGACATGCAAATCTTGGCCCTCCTCACCAGCAAATCGAAAGCCACCCACCGACTGGAGGAAACGGAGGAAGAACTCTCATCTTCCATCTCGGGACCCTACAACCACATGGCATCAACTCTGACTTCACAAGTTTCCATATCTCACCAACCCCCACCTCATCCCAGATCCAACTCTCCAACTTGTTACTGCCCTCCGGACTTGACCAACCTGTACACCTTCCTTCCCACCTATCTGCTCTACCTTCCTCACTGACCTTCCTCAAAATCACTTCCCACCTTCATCCATCTATCACCATCCCACCTACCTTCCCCCTCAGCCTCACTCCCATACCCCTATTTATCTCTCAGCCCCCTTTCCCCTCCACAGTGCTGATGAAGGGCTTAAGCCTGAAACATTGACTGTCCTGCTCCTCAGATGCTGCCTGATCTGTGGCACTGAGAAGCTAGACACTAAATTCCCAACATGTGAATCAGAGCAGGCATCTGATAATTGTAGCTCACCAAATACTTGGTCAGACGACCATACTTCTCCACAATAACTTCCCTGCATGCTCCATGGTCACAATTCTTCTTAGCTCTTCATCTCCGCAAATTGGCATCGGCAAAACAACATCCTTATCACATAATCATGCCTGCTCACAGGTCTCTGCAGATACCAATTTAATTTGGGGATCAGGTACACGTATGATTTGCATGTTTCTGCCGGGTTGCTTTATGCTGGGATACACACGCATCTCAATCAGCTGCACAAGATGCGTCTTATGGCTCTTAGCTTGTTTAGCATTCACTTGGACAATGCCAGCCTTTGAGTAGTTGTGTTTTTTTTAAGCACACAAATCTTTAATGCTCAGAAACAAGCTAACAGCCTTATGGCTTACGTTGCATTTATTACTGAAAGAGATACAGCCAGACTTTGACAAGGGGGTGCGTTGAACACTCAGATATATCAATCACAATGGAAGTGGACTTGTTGCTGTGTGATGCAGTACTATATCACCACCAGCATGTGCCAGGAGAAAGCGAGGACCGCAGAAGCTGGAGATCAGAGTCGAAGAGTGTGGTGCTGGAAAAGCATAGCAGTCAAGCAGCATCCACAGAGCAGGCGAGTCGACGTTTTGAGCACAAGCTCTTCATCAGGAATGAGGGAGTGGCCCAATGGGTCTGAGAGATAAATGAGCGATAGCTAAATGAAGGTGGGGTGCATGTGATAAGTTGGAGAGGAGGGTGGAACGGATAGGTGGGAAGGAAAGTGGCCAGTTAGGACAGTTCAAGAGGGCGGTGCCAAGTTGGAAGGCTTGACGTGGGACACGTTGGGAAAGGAAAATGAGCAAACTGGTGAAACTGATGAGGCGCTCTTCCTCCAGGCATCAGGTGATGAGTGTTTGGCAGTGGAGGTGGCCCAGGACTTTCAAGTCCTTGGCAGAGTGGGAGGGGGGAGTTAAAGTGGTCAGCCACAGGGCGGTGGGGTTGTTTGATGCGTGTGTTCTCTGAAACATTCCACAAGTTGGTGTTCTGCCTATCCCCAATGTACAGACGATCACATCGAGAACAACGGACATACGTAGATGATGTGTGTAGATATCGAGGAAAACCTCTGTCGGATGTGGAAGGATCCTATGGGGCTTTGGACGGAGGTGAAGGGGGAGGTGTGGGTTTCTTGCAGTGACAGGGGAAGGTGCTGGGTGTAGAGAGTGGGTTGGTGTGGAGACATGGACCTAACAATCATGTCGCGGAGGGAATGTTCTCTACAAATGCAGACAGGGATGGGGAGAGAAATATATTCTTGGTGGTGGGGTCTGTTTGTAGGTGGCAGAAATGGCGGAGGATGATGTGCTGTATCCAGAAGTTGGTGGGGTGGAAAGTGAGGACCGGGGATACCCTTTCCTTGTTGTGATTGGAGGCGTGAGATTCAAGAGCAGAGTTGCAGGAAGTGGAGGAGATGCAGTGGAGAGCAGCGTCAATCACATGGGAGGGAATTGCAGTCTTTGAAGGAGGAGGCCACCTAGGATGTTCTATAGAGGAACTGGTCGTTCTGGGGGCAGATGTGGCAGAGGTAGAAGAATTGAGAATAAGGCATCATGTTTTTACAGGAGGCAGGGTGGGACGAGGTGCTATCCAGGAGGTGAGTCCAGGTAACTGTCGGAGTTGGTGGGTTTGAAATAGATGTCTGTGTTGAGTCGGTCACCGGAAATGGATATGGAGAGGTCCAGGAAGTGGAGGGAGGTGTCCGAGATGGTCCGGATGAATTTGAGGTCAGGGTGGAAGGTGTTCATGAAGTTGATGAACTGGTCAACCTTGTCGTAAGAGCACAAATTGGTACTGATACAGTCATCAATGTAGTGGAGGAAAAGGTAGGGAATGGTGCCGATGTAGCTGCAGAAGACGAACATGAAGGAATAGCTGGGGCCCATGTGGGTGCCCTTGGCTACCCTTCGGTCTGGAGGAAGTGAGAGGATTCAAAGGAGAAGGATGAGTACCAGTTCAGCCAATCGAATGAGTGGGTCAGCAGAAGGGTACTGGTTGGGTTGGCGGGAGAGGAAGGAACAGAGGGCTTGGATTGCCAGCAGGTTACGTGTTAAACAAACTTCACCTGCTTTAAGAAAATCACGCGTGAAAGTCAAAGGGTGCAGTCCTTGGTGGGATGAAGAGTAAGGGGAATCGTCACAGTCAATCAAGAGGTTTGTCTAATTATACTATGGGGCTTGGCCAAAGTACCAGGGCTAGAATGTGAATTTGCACAAAGTTGGTGGAAATTTTCTTAATGGAGTACAGAAAATCATTGGTCTTTTTTATACAAGTCTAGGCCTTCATTTTCACCTGGGACACAGCACTGCCCCAGACTACAATGTTTCCAGGCTTGCTGTATGTGGCCTTTGGTGGCAGTCAGCTGGATAATGGACTGCCCTCATAACCTCCAATCCATTCACAAATTCATTCAAGTGCTCATCAGTGAAGTGAGCAGTAAGCTTCCCTTTCCTCTAGGTCATGAGTTTAGTTGCAGTGTGAGGTCCAGTCACAGACATGCAGCATCTGAAATGGTGTGCAGCTCATTGTTACATTCAGGGCCAGAGACACAAAGCCAGAGTTCCCAGCAGTGGAGAATGCTTGTATCTCTTCAGCCAGGTAAGGGGAGGAAAGATTCAAAAGGGACCTAAGGGGCAACCTTTTCACACAGAGGGTAGTGAGTGCATGGAATGTGATGCCAGAGGAAGTGGTGGAGGCTGGTACAATTAAAACATTTAAAACGTATTTGTGAGCTTTGAGAAAATTTATAGCTCAGGTTAATGTTTTGGATTTAGGTTTGCTCACTGAGCTGGAATGTTAATTTCCAGATGTTTCGTTACCCTATTAGGTAACATCTTCAGTGGGCCTCAGACGAAGCAATGCTGAAAATTCCGGCTTTCTATTTATATGTTTGGTTTCTTCGATTTGGTGATGTCATTTCCTGCCGTGACGTTATTTCCTGTGGTGAAGTCACTTCCTGTTTCTTTTCACGGGGCAGTAGATAGGGTCATATTCGATGTGTTTGCTGATAGAGTTCCGATTGGAATGCCATGCTTCAAGGAATTCTCAAGCATGTCTCTGGCTTGTCCGAGGATGATGTGTTCTCCCAGTCGAAGTGGTGTCCTTCCTCATCCGTATGTGAGGATACTAGTGAGAGAGGGTCATGTCTTTTTGTGGCTAGTTGATGTTCATGTATCCTGGTGGCTAGCTTTCTGCCCGTTTGTCCAACGTAGTGTTTGTTACAATCCTTGCACAGTATTTTGTAAATGACATTTGTTTTGCTTGTTGTCTGTATAGGGTCTTTCAGGTTCATTAGTTGCTGTTTTAGTGTGTTGGGTTTGTGGGCTACCATGATACCAAAGGGTCTGAGTAGTCTGCCAGTCATTTCTGAGATGTCTTTGATGTAGGGGAGAGTGGCTAGAGTTTCTGGACGTGTTTTATTTGCTTGTTTGGGTTTGTTGCTAAGGTATCGGCAGACTGTGTTCATTGGGTACCCATTCTCTAGCCACTCTAGGAAACCCTAACCACTCTCCCCAACATCAAAGACATTTTGGAAATGACTGCCAGACTACTCAGACCCCTTGGCATCATGGTAGCCCACAAACCCAACACAATAAAACAGCAGCTAATGGACTTGAAAGACCCTATACAGACATCGAACAAAACTAATGTCATTTTCTAAATACCATGCAAGGACTGTAACAAACACTACATTGTACAAACAGACAGAAAACTAGCCACCAGGATACATGAACACCAACTAGCCACAAAAAGACATGACCCTCTCTCACTAGTATCCTCACATATGGATGAGGAAAGACACCACTTTGACTGACACAACACATCCATCCTAGGACAAGCCAAACAGAGACACGCACGAGAATTCCTAGATACATGGCATTCCAATCGGAACTCTATCAACAAACACATCGAGTTAGAACCCATCTACCACCCCTGAAAAAAGAACAGGAAGTGACTTCACCACAGGAAATAACATCACCAACTCAAAGAAATCCAAACATATAAATAGAAAGCAGGAATTTTCAGCATTGCTTCGTCTGAAACCCACTGAAGATGTTACCTGTCGGGTAATGAAACATCTGGAAATGAACCTTTCAGAATAGCGAGCAAATCTACATCCAAAATCCATTTTAAAAATATCTAGATGGGTAAATGAATAGCAAGGATTGAGGGGGATACAGGCTAAATGCTGTCAAATGGGAATAAATCAATTCAGGATATCTGGTTAGCATGGACAAATTGGACTGAAAAATCTGTTTCTGTGCTGTCCAAGTCTACGACTCTATATGTTTCCTCAGGAAAGGTGCACAAGAGCACCAAGTGCTTAGTTGCCAAATTTGTGAACTGAAGAGCAAAATGTTGCATCAGAAAAGTTGCTCCTACATACGGTGGACCAGGTATCATGAATTTCATACAACAGAACACTATAACTGCAAATAGAAAGATTCCAAACTCTTAATTTGGGAGGATATTTTCTAACAAAGTTTTTCTCCAGCTATATTATAAATAAAGTTGGGGGTTTTTGTTTTGTGTCCCAAACAGGTGTTTCATAGAACCAAGTGGTAAGTTTGGGGTGGGCTTAAAATGCAATGTAGATGAAGAAGTCAATGTGCAGCTGATATTGCTGTGTCCCATCAAATGGAAGCATGATATTTAAGAATATTAGTAATCAATGTCTTGGAGTTCATCACAGAGACTCAGAAATCATTTGTATTAATGAGTGAAAAATAAATCACCCTATTTATCCTTAAATATCTCCTAAATGCTCAGCTGATGAGACTTTGCAAAGGCCCAAGACTAATTTCCCGCCTTACCACTCTTTCAGAGGACAATGATGTGTACAGTATGGTTGGGGAAACTATGGAGAAAGAAATATTTTAAAAATCAGAAATATAAAAAAAGTTGGAAATATGGCAGACAGAAATGAAATCAAACTGATTGCACTTAGTTACAAACAGTTCAAAATCTGACAAGACTGTCTATTAGAATGAATTCTGCAAGAAATTAAAAATTCAAATCATTACCCTGTCATCCCTATTTTAGTATTATCTCTTCAGGTATATTAAAGTAGTTGCACATTTTAGGTTTTTAAGATGGCTTTTTTAGTTTTTTTGCATTATGAAAAGATGGATACTACAAATTTGGTTAAGATTATCAAAATAATTAGTGATAGCGTGCAGAGAGAAAATTACCATAAATAAACAAAAAAACAATTTATCTCGGGCCCTTTGCTACAAAGGGATGCCTGAAGTTAAATAACAACAGACATTATTTCACAAACAGCTCAGTGACAATAACAGATAACTGTATTTTTGGAATGTCACTTGAGGAATATATATATTAGCCATGGCACTTCTTGGTCATCTTCAAAATGGTATCATGGCAACTCCTTACCTGAGAGGACAGATGCAGCATTTAATTATTGACTCTTTCAAAGATGACATGTCTAGAGTGTACCATTCTTTCGTATTTCACTGCAGCCTAGATTTTTGCGCTCAAATCTCAGGAGTGGAATTGAACTTCAAGCTTCCAACCCAGAGGCAACAAATCTATAATTAAGCCATACCTAACATCATAACAACATATATCAGTAAACAATCTTGATAGAAATCATTGATTTGTTTTTTAGCAGGCTTATCACCCTATGGAACAAGCTACCTTCAAAATTCTCAGAGAAAGGCATCAAGGGCTATGTTCATTAGTCACATTTAGCTGCTGAAGGATTATAGGTAGTTCTGGCTCCTGAAGCTGTCTTAAATGTTTTATAAAAAAAAAATTCCTTTCGACTACGGTTGCTGAAGTTGTGTGTCATTTTGTTATAAACATTGTGCAGCTGCATGACCAATTACAGAGTTTGGAAATGAAGATCTACGAATTTAAGTTAACAGAAATTTTTTAAAATACTATGTATTCGACAGGTAGCTAAGTAAATGAGGAAAGTCAGAATATGGATAGGTACACTGAGGAACAGCACATTAAGCTTAATAATAATTACATTAGAATGACTTTAAGTATTACAAATAACTACGTTGTCTCAATATTTACCTGAGAAATTAATATGTTACTGCTATACCAGATAGTTTATTGCACTATTTGAAGACACTTAAAAAAAATCAATAACTAATAGCCATGTCATAATTGGAGGGAACACAATCTGTCATCTGGATGGATCATATTATAAATTAGTACATATGTTTGGTTTCGAGCCTAGACATCTCACAGACTATTGAACCAGCAGAGTCCCAGGGAAAATGCTGCTTCCTTTACAATTCTGGCTGTCTGATTTTTTTTCTGTCAACTGCAAAATGTTAACGTAGTCAAGAATAATAGGTTGCAGGTATCTACAATTTCTGCTACCGCTAATTTAATAGGTCTGAATAGATTAATAGGTTAATAATAGGTCATTAATATAATTGATTTGAATGTAAATGTTGGAGGTATGATTACTAAGCTTGCAGATGACACTAATATTGGAAATATAGTGGACAGCCAAGAAGCATACCTCAGAGTACAATACAATCTTGATCAGGTGGGCCAATAGCTCGAGGAGTGGCAGATGGGGTTTAATTTAGATAAATATATGGTGCTGCACTTTGGAAAGGCAAATCTGGGCAGAACTTAACCACTTAATGGTAAAGTCCTGGGAGTGTTGCTGAACAAAGAGACCTTGGAGTACAGGTTCATAGTACCTTGAAAGTGGAGTCACAAGTAGATAGGATCGTGAAGAAGGTGTTTATGCTTGCCGTTCCTGATCAGTGCATTGAATATAAGAGTTGGGAGGTCATGTTGCACTGTACAGAACATTCGTTAGACCACTTTCGGAATACTTTGTGCAATTCTTCTCTCCCTGTTACAAGAAGGTTGTTGTGGAACTTGTAAGGGTTCAGAAAACACTTACAAGGATTTTGCCAGGGTTAGAGGTATCCTCGCTTCATTAAACAGTTTAATGTTTGATTTTTTTTTAAGGAAGCATTAAATAATTTTCAGAATTGACAGTTTTGCTTTTATTTGTACAATTGGTTAGCCTGATCTCCAATTCTAGGTTGCTCCCAAATCTCCGAAGTACTCAACTGTTAGGATATGTTTCCACAGATAAACAGTCCAAATGATGATTGTGTAAATCTAGCAGTGTCAGTGGGTTATTTAATTATGAAATGCATTGCCATTAAAGCCAATCCAGTCTTCACCGGACAAGCATTAAAAACTAGGCAGTCATAAGGAATGGGGCAATGATTCTTGAGGTGCTGTGGGTATGTCCCTACCTCTGGATTAGACAGACCAGATGCAATCCCATTTTTTCCAGAGGTGTGCAATAACATCACTGAACATGCAGATTAGAAAGTATCTGGAAAATATTCGGTGAGGATTGGATATTTTGACTGGTTTTCTTCTCTGTAACCCAAGTGAGGTGAAGTAAATTTTAACCTGCGTACTTTTGATGCATCTGAGATTATTCATCTTAACATAAATTGGAGATTCAATGGGGACTTGCCCTCTCTGAATGTTTCAGGCAGATCTAAAGAAGCCTAATCAAATTAATCAGTTAATAATCCCTAAAGTTTTGAAACAAACAATTTGTGTGAGATGATAAAAGACAAACTTGATCATGGTCCAGATCACTATAAATTACATCAGAAATATGAAAACTCGTTCAGGACATTAGTCAATTAATAACTACAAACATGAGTAAAATGAATAAGATTTCACAGGAACACAAGTACAGCACCCAGGGGAATCTCTTTGAACAATATCAGATAACTACTTTTAGGAGTTGTAAAAACAATTAAAAATATTAACTGGCAATTTTAAACAATTAGGACTAAAAAAAATTCTGAATATTTTAACTTAATTTCTTCAATGTAAGTGTGCCTTTCCTCAGAATGATTATTTGTGAGGCTTTTACCACATACCTATATTGCTCAATAATGGGCCTTCAGTACTGACATAAAAGGTATAAAATCTTTTCATATTAGTGACACCCCATAACCTCCTTTCACAACTAATTCCTCGATTTTTACCACAAAACCCCACTCTCACCTTGGAGTTCTTGCTGCTTCGACCTGACTGGGAAGAGTAGCTCCGTTGGATACCCTGTTCTGGGGTGGAAGGTGATTTGTCTGAGGAATGGTCCGAGCCCTTCTCCACCATTGTCTCACCCTCTAGGTTCTGAGGAATTGGGGATCTTGATCGTTTCCTCAGGATGGGTGAGCAGGCTGGGGTGCTCCGAGCAGAATTACTGGCAGTACTGTTGACAAAAAGACAGAATCTTGTAAGAAGGTATCAGAGCTGCAAGTGTATAGCCACTTACAGACTTTGTGCCAACATTTCTTTTCAGTTGTTAATCAGTTTAAAATTCCTTCCGTTCTGCATCCCAGGGGATTAACAAGTTTCTGACCTTTATTTTTCAATAAGTAAGCTTTCATTTCCGCTTGCATATTCTATTGTATATACACGATTGAGCTCACAAAAGAAATATGTTCTGTAGTCTTCCTCCATGAATTAGAATTAGAATCCCTACAGTGTGGAAACAGGCCCTTCAGCCCAACAAGTCCACACCGATCCTCTGAAGAGTAACCCACCTAGACCCATTCCACTACCCTATATTCATCCCTGACTAATGCACCGAGCATACACATCCCTGAACACTACGGGCAATTCACCTAACCTGCACATCCTTGGCCTGTGGGAGGAAACCGGAGCACCCAGAGGAAACTCACTAAGACACAGGAAGAATATGTAAACTCCACACAGACGGTCGCCCGAGGCTGGAATCAAACCGGGGTCCCGGGTGCTGTGAGGCAGCAGTGCTAATCACTGAGCCACTGTGCTGCCTTTAAAAGTAATGACTCAAACTCCACCATGGCAGGATTTGAACCTGAATCCCCAGGACAAGGTCAGCATCTCAGGATTAATAGGCTGGTGATAATACCATGAGGCCATCACCTCCCCTTCCCATGACACTGCTTTTTGGGTAGTTTTTCCCTAATAATAAAGGGCAGCAAGGTATTCAATCTCTAGATTATGCAGCCTCTATGGGGTGAAACTAATACTGTTAATAGTTGAGAACACGTCAATCAAAATTATCAATAAAACAATTTTCACTCTTGCATAAAAACACCATTGTATGAACTATGTATACAGAACTTAGAACATTACAGCACAGTACAGTCCCTTCAGTCTTTGACGTTGCACCGTCCTGTGAAACCAATCTGAAGTCCTCCTAACCTGCACTATTCCATTCTTGTCCATATGCCTATCCAATGTCTATTTAATGCCCTTAAAGTTGGCGAGTCTACAACTATTGTAGGCAGTGCGTTCCACACCCCTATTATTCTCTGAGTAAAGAAACTACCTCTGACATCTCTCCTATCTATCACCCCTCAAGTTGAAGCTATGCCCCATCTTGTGAGCCATTACCATCCTCGGTAAACGCTCTCATTGTCCACCCTTTCTAACCGGGGCCGGGGGGGGGGATTGAGGTCTGCAGATGCTGGAGATCGGAGCTGAAAATGTGTTGCTGAAAAAGCGCAGCAGGTCAGGCAGCATCCAGGGAACAGGAGATTCGACGTTTCGGCCATGAGCCCTTCTTCAGGAATCCCAAAGAAGGGCTCATGCCCAAAACGTCGAATCTCCTGTTCCCTGGATGCTGCCTGACCTGCTGCGCTTTTTCAGCAACACATTTTCAGCTCACCCTATCTAACCCTCTGATTATCTTACATGCCTCAATTAAGTCACTTCTCAACCTTCTCTAATGAAAACAGCCTCAAATCCTTCAACCTTTCCTCATAAGACCTTCCCTCCATACCAGGCAACATGCTAGTAAATCTCCTCTGAACCCTTTCCAAAGCTTCCACATCCTTCCTATAATGCGGTGACCAGAACTGCACGCAATACTCCAAGTGCGGCTACACCAGAATTTTGTACAGCTGCAGCATGACCTCATGGTTCTGAAACTCAATCCCTCTACTAATAAAAGTTAACATAATGCATGCATTCTTAACAACCCGATCAACCTGGGTGGTAATTTGAGGAATCTATGTACATGGACACTGAGATCTCTCTGCTTATCTACACTAACAAGAATCTTACCATTACCCCAGTATTCTGCATTCCTGTTACTCCTACCAAAGTGATTCACCTCACACATTTCTGCATTAAACTCCATTTGCCACCTCTCAGCCCTGCTCTACAGCTTAACTATGCCGTCTATAAACTACAACATCCTTCGGCACTATCCACACCTGTACTGACCTTAGTGTCGTCCACAAATTTATTAACCCATCCTTCTACACTCTCATCCAGCAGTGGACTTAAACAGATCATTGCAGTACACCACGAATAAGTCAACTCCAGGATGAACATTTCCCATCAACCACCATGATCTGTCTTCTTTCAGCTCGCCAATTTCTGATTCAAACCACTAAATCACCCTCAATCCCATTATTCCGTACTTTGTGCAGTTACCTACCATGAGGAACCTTATCAAACACCTTACTGAAATCCATATACACCACATCAACGGCTTTACCCTCATCTACCTGTTTGGTCACATTCTCAAAGAACTCAATAGGTTTGTGAGGCATGACCTACCTTTCACAAAACCTTGTTGACTTTCTCTAATCAATTTATTCCTTTTTAGATGATTATAAATCCTCCCTTTTCTAATCTTTCCCAACACTCTACCCATAACTGGAGTAAGGCTCATGGGTCTATAACTACCAGGGTTGTCTCGACTCCCCTTCTTGAACAAAGGAACAACATTTGCTATCCTCCAGTCTTCTGGTACAATTCCTGTGGACAATGACGACATAAAGATCAAAGCCAAAGGCTCTGTAATCTCCTCCCTGGCTTCCCAGAGAATCCTAGGATAAACTCCATCCGGCCCTGCAGATGTATTTATTTTCACACTTTCCAGAATTTCTAACACTTCCTCCTTGTGAACTTCAATTCCATCTAGACTAGTAGCCTGTATCTCAATATTCTCCTTTACAACATTGTCTTTTTCCAGTGTGAATACTGATGAAAAATATTCATTTAGTGCTTCCCCAAATCCTCAGACAAACTCCTACTACTGTCCTTGATTGGTCCTAATTTTACTCTAGTAATTCTTTTACCCCTATTATACTTTTCTAAAGCTTTATGGTTATGGCCAACAACTTGTCATGTCTCCTCCTCGTTCATCTTCGCTCTCTGTTTCAGTCTTTCCTAGCTACCTCCGAACTCTCAATCGCCTTAGCTGGCCTTCACATCTCAGCCTAACATAAGCCTTCTTCTTCCCCTTGACAAGCAATTCAGTATTTGAATCGAATTGAATTTGAATTGAATATATTTCCACGTATACTGAGGCACAGTGAAAAGCTTTGTCTTGTGAGCAATACAGAGTTAAGTAGCATAGATAAGTAAATAATAGGTAAACAGCAGCAAAAACAAAACACAGGCGAATGTTAAGAGTTTGAGAGTCCATTCGATATTCTAACAACAGTAGGGTAGAAACGATTTCGAAACCGGCTAGCAGGTGTGTTCAGGCTTCTGTACCTTCTCCCTGATGGTAAAAGTTGTAGAAAAACATTGCCAGGCTGGGATGGATCTTTGAGAATGCTGGCGGCCTTTCGTTGACAGCAGGCCTGGTAGATGAATTTCATTGATGGGAGGTTGCCCTTTGTGATTATCCGGGCCGAGTTCACCACTCTCTGTAACCGTCTCCGATCTTGAATGGTACAGTTGCCATACCAGGTAGTGATACATCCAGACAGAATGCTCTCAATGGTGCACCTATCAAAGTTGGCAAGAGTATTCGCTGTCATGCCAAATTTCCTCAGCTGCTTGAGGAAGAGGAGACATCGTTGGGCCTTTGTAACCAATGTGTCCACATGAAGAGTCCAAGAAAGCTTGTTGTGGATGACCACTCCCAGGAGCTTGACATTCTCCAACCCTTCTACCTCTGCGCAGTTAATGTGTAGGGGGGGCACGAGCAACATTCAGCCAAAAGTCCTTAGTTCTGCCGGTATTGAGAGCTAGGTAGTTCTCTGCACCATTTTTCCAGGTTTTCTACCTCCCATTTGTAATCTGCTTTGTCGCTATCTGAGATTTGACCGATATTTGGTGACGCAGTCATGGGTATACAGTGAGTACAGTAGGGGGCTGAGTACTCACCCCTGGGGGGCTCCAGTGTTGAATGTTAATGTGAATGAAATATTGTCCCCAATCTTCACTGATTGTGGCCTCTAGGCCAGGAAACTGAGAATCCAGTTGCAGAGAATGGGGTTTAATCCGAGATCATTAAGTTTAGTAATTAGCCTCCAGGGGATAATAGTGTTGAAGGCTGAACTGCAGTAAATGAGTAGGATTCTTATGTAGCTGTCCTTGGTATCAAGATGTTCTAAGGAGGAGTGAAGGGCAAGCCATATGGCATCTCATGCGGCTCTGTTGGTCCGATAGGCAAACTGGAGTTGATTAATGCCATGATCAGCCTTTCAAAGCACTTCATAACCACTGAAGTTAGGGCCACTGGACGATAATCATTGAGACATGCTGTTTGAGCCTTCTTAGACACAGGGATGATATTGGCCCTCTTGAAACAGGCTGGGACAGTGGCCTGCTGCGAGGAGAGGTTGAAGATGTCCAAGAAGATCTCTGCCAGTTGATCTGCGCATGCTTGGAGTGCACGACCTGGTACTCCGTCTGGTCCCATCGTTTTCCTTGGATTCACACAAAGGAAAACTATTTTGGCCTCTCATGCAGTGACTGTTGGGTCAGGTGCTTCAGGACCTGTCGAAATAGGTGTTACCTCTCCACCGAAATTCTGCTCAAAGCGAGCATAGAAAGCGTTGAGATGATCTGGGATGGGTGTGTCATTGTCTGCTATCTTGCACTCTCTTTTCAGAATCTGTGATGTGATTCAGTCCTTGCCATAGTCGCCGGGTGTCTGTTTGGTAAACCACAGCTCCTGCGCTCAACAACATCCTCCCTGTCTGACAGGTACATACTTATCAAGGACACAAAGTAGCTGTTCCTTGAATAAGTTCCACATTTCTATCGTGCCCATTCCTTGCAGTTTCCTTCCCCATCCTATACATCCTAAATTTTGTCTAATCGCATCTTAATTGCCTTTCCCGCAGCTGTAGCTTTTGCCTTCAGGTGTATACCTATCCCTTTCTATCACTAAAGTAAACATAACTGAAATGTGGTCACTATCACCAACTTGCTCACCCACCTCCAAATCTAACACTTGGCTGGGTTCATTACCCAGTACCAAATCCAATGTGGTCTCATCCCTTGATGGCCTGTCTACGTACTATGTCAGAAAACCCTCCTGCACACACTGGACAAAAACTGACCCATCTAAGCTACTTCAACTATAATATCCCAAGTCAATATTTGGAAAGTTAAAGTCCCCCATAATAACTACTCTGTCACTCTCGCTCTTATCGAGAATCATCTTTGCTATCCTTTCCTCTACATCTCTGGAACTATTTGGAAGCCAAAAGAAAACTCCCACAGGGTGACGTCTCCTTTCCTGTTTCTAATCTCAGCCCATACTACATCAGTTGATGAGTCCTCAGATGTTCTTTCTGCAGCTGTAATACTGTCCTTAACTAACAATACCACACCCCCACCTCTTTTAGCATCTTCTCTGTTCTTACTGAAACATCAAAACTCCGGAACTCGCAACAACCATTCCTGTCCCTGCTCTACTCATGTCTCTGAAATGACCACAATATCGAAATCCAAGGTACTGACCCATGCTGCAAGTTCAATTCTTTTGCAACTCAATACAGGTGCATGACGTACTATTAAAGTCCACATGGAATATCTTCTGCATTACATGTGTGCAATATTCCTGTACAATGCACATGTTTCAGTTCTCCATGTTTCAATTTTTCTGGAATAGTTTTTGATTGCGTATAATTGCCTAACATTCTTTTATATTATAAATTCCTATGCCACTGTTTGTTATAAATATAGCAAAATGCACCTAATTGAGTGATCCATCCTACATGAGATGAAGCATTTGTGAGCTTGACTCTAACTTGATCTGAAGGATACATTTTCCCTCATCATTCTTTTAACCTTAGTCATTTATCCCATTTTCTCTCATCCTGTTGATTGTTGATTATAAAGGCATTCTTAGAATCCCTGCGAAGATTGATGTAACATTTAAACAAAAAAATCGAATTTTGGGTTGTTAGCTGAAGAGGATGACACAACAAAATTTCACATTTTAAAAACTGAAAGTTCCATTGAGTACACACTATTTTCTTTACAAGATAAGTTGTACTTTAAAATTCAAAAAGCAATGTTCCTCTCTTGTACTTATCACACTTTGTGCTTTCAACAAAATTACACTCCTAATGGCAAATACATTCCTTCTAGCCAGCACATGGTCCCAGCTTTCAATTCCCTGTTTTGTTGAGTAGTAGCTTCATATCACTGTCCCCAGGCACTTAGCTTAATTTTTGGAGAATTTACCAAATTTCAAAACTGGAGACTATCAGAATTCCACTATCAGCACTAAACCCTGTCCTGATGATGGGCGGCATGGTGGCTCAGTGGTTAGTGTTGCTGACTCACAATGTCAGGGACCTGGGTTCGATTCCCACCTCAGGTGATTGCGTGGAGTTTACATATTCTCCCCATGTCTGCAACGGTTTCCTCTAGGTCCTCCGGTTTCCTCCCATAGTCCAAAAATGTGCAGGTTAGGTGAACTGCCTGTGCCAAATTGTCCATATCATTGAGGGACCTGTCAGTTAAGTACATTAGAGGGGGAAATGTAGAACAACAGCATAGGGGTCTAGGTGGGATACACCCCAGAGGGTCGGTTGGGTAAAATGGCCTGCTTCAACACTGTAGGGATTCTATATTCTTACCCTCTGGTCACACCAAAATCTCCTGGGAACATTCGGTGGCCGCAGGATGTGTCTTTTCAGCCAAAGACATCTATCTCCTGCATCCAGCTATGGAAGTTCATAAGGTTAGAGACAAAAAAAAACTGCAGATGCTCTAATCCAAGACACAAAGCAGAAGGCTAGAAGAACACAGCAAGCCAGGCAGCATCAGGAGGTGTCAAATTTTTGGGTGTAGCCCTTCTTCAGGAGGTTCACAAAGCCAAGCTGCTATTTTCTCTGTTGACCACACAAGTCTGCTGCCAGTCTGTGAATTTCACTGATTAGTTGATTAAAGTATAAAATGACCTCAGAAATGGTTTCTGCTGCACTAATCCCCACGAGCTTATGCTCGAAACGTCGAATTCTCTATTCCTGAGATGCTGCCTAACCTGCTGTGCTTTGACCAGCAACACATTTGCAGCTGTGATCTCCAGCATCTGCAGAACTCATTTTTTACTCCCCACACATCAGCCTTGCATCCTGCTAGAAATGCTGATTAGCTATTCTTCACCCTAATTATTTTCCATCTTCGGAGTTAATGAACAATTCACAACAACTTTTTTTAAACTCAATACTTTTTGCAACTTTGGGAGAACTATAGTCTATTCATTATAAATACAGAGACCACTATCCTGATCTCCAACCATGACCATCTTACAGCACTCTGCTTAAATACCCAAGAGAAAGTGAGGACTGCAGATGCTGAAGATCAGAGCTGAAAATGTGTTGCTGGAAAAGTGCAGCAGGTCAGGCAGCATTCAAGGAGCAGAAGAATTGATGTTACGGGCATGAGCCCTTCTTCAGGAAAACTCCCAAACCCAGCAGATTTCTGATGAGGTCACATTGCCTCCTCAGTTTACCTCTAATTAAAGACATGATTACAAACCTCAACACTGCACTTATATTACTTCTTTTGGTACCTCATATTATTTCGGCCTGATCCCTAATACATCGTACCATCCAACTGCTCAAAGCACGGGAGCTTTTCTGGTCAACGTTCCAGCTGCGTTCTCCTTGAAAAGACTCCTTCTCACTTTCCTACTACTGCTTAGCCAAGAGCAACTCACTCAGCAATTCTCAGGCCTTCCTGGTTTTCATGTATTCAGAATCTGACTGATTAGTCTTTCTGCATCACCAGGGGAGCCACATGTATGGCCTTCTGATATAATTGTATTTAACTCTTCATTTTTTTTTAGAGTATTCCAAACACAACAGCATTTATAGAAATTAAGCGTGCTTGCAAGAAAAACACTCTCCATTATATGAGTTAACCAGGCATCATGGAACAGAGTACAATTTTTTTTAGTTAAAAACTTTACTACAATCTGTTGTGCAACAATTGGGAAATATAGCTCATTTAAGAGTTATTTTTAAATCTTCATACAGTGTGTTAACACATTTTCTAATCATAGGTTTTGGAGAAAAGGGGGTAAACAGCATGACTTTAATGTTTAGATGACTATAGAGCATCCAGGCATCTGCACCAAGCAATACAAATCACTTACTCACTGAAAAATTAATTATTTAGCTCCGCTTTAAGAATAACAACTCCAAAAATGCTGCTCCAGGATTCTCAAGTTTTAACTTGAAAAGAGTTGTTTTGCCCTTAATAGAACCGGCCTCATTTCATGAGCAACAAGTCAAATACTAAGCCTTGAGCATTAAGATAGAATAAAATCAGGAATGGGGAAAAAGTACTCACTTGTTCGATCTTGTGGTGTCAAACCCTGGATTTGTAAGTAACTTTAAACTTCTGCTGGCAAAGTTGGCTTTGTCTCACCAATTTTTGTAGATTTTAAAAAAATGTGGGGAACGAGGCAGGGTGACATTGTAACTGTTGCTGGGAGGTGGAGCAATGTCCAACAGTGGGAAGTGTTGGCAGGGAGGTTTGGAAATCACAAAGCAGCTCAGGAGGAGGATTGTGTTTCCAAGAGCAAGAAAAAGGAAAGTACAGTAGAATCTACTTTAAATATTACACAAATGTGATTCTCTTTTGGCTTTGGGTAGAAGATAACAGAATGAAAAAATTGTACAGGAAACAGCAAAATGGGTATATCCTCATGCCACTGTGGTGCTTTTTTGATTCCAGACTGGGGCCATTAGAGAGAGGGAGCACACAAAGGGAGGACTGACAAAAAATACTCTTCTCGGGCAGATGTCAAGGAATCATGGATTGTATCATTTCAATAAGCTAACAAAAATAGGCTGATGGGACTGGAGATAGAAAGTAAGCAATCATTTCACCCTATTAACATATGTTGAGCCAAAATCTTGATCCCTTGTCGCACTGAGCAAGAAAGATGACACTTTTAACAAATAAAACATTTCACAACTTTTTTAATGATAATATCATTATCAATGCAACAGTAAAAGAATTCTAACTCTTTCACAACATACAGAAGTACTTTCATTCAAAAGTTTGATTTTGTATTGAAGTAATGAACTCTTGCTTGCAAGGCAATGAAACATTTTTGTAGCTTTTATCCAGAATGTAGAATTCCGATTCTCAAAAACTTGCATTAAAGAACGAGGAATACTGTTGCAATAAAGAGACTAATTTGACCAGCAGGTCTCTGTTGGTACCAAAATAAACCAATTCAAGCAGAAGTATAGAGCAACAAGTCCAGCAGTTTGCAATAAAACAGAAAGTGCTAGAGAAACTCAAGAGGTCTAGCAGCATCTGTGGACAGAGAAACAGAATGAATGTTTCAAGTCTGAAATGACTCTTTTTCGGAGCAGTCCAGCACATTTTTGGTACTTCAGTGAATGCATTCACTAGAAAAGGAGACCTGATAACAGTACACTACCTGACAAAAGTTTCTAATTCATTTTGATGGGAATAATCAGAATAAACGATGATACCTTTTTACATTGTTAACCACTGTTTGATAAAGAATTGAAATTTTTTTGAAAAGCAAAACAATTGAACGGCTACGTTACTATTAAAATTGCCAACAACCTTACACAATTAATGTGGTGATCTAAAAAGTGAGATAATGCCTGGCCAAATGGCAGTGCATCAATATTTACCAGGTTTCTTACATTTTTTGCTGTCTTAAGGTTAACAACAGATTCTGAACTGCCTTGATGACATTTTAAGCAATCCCAGCATCACTTTGGCATTTTTTAAAAAAGAAATATATCCAAATTCTTCTGCTGTTTAACATTTTCTAGGTTTATGAAAAGGTTGCTGAATTACAAGTATGTCTAGTACATTTTGTACAAGAGTACAAGATGCAGATGGCTGAATTAATCAGTAGTACAGAGGATACCGATGCAATGACACAGCTGTTACTTCATGTTGTTTTCCGGCTATGGGAAACGGAACACAATGTAAGTTAAATGCCCATCTGAAGAGAGGGGCAACTAGTCATTGGTTCTCTGTTAATATGAGTTTGAATCTCTCTAAATTTAATTTGGAAAGTTGCACTCCTGATTCAAAATTTTAAAAAAATTGAGATGGTATGTATGTGGCATGAATATTCAAAACTGGATATGAGGCGAATAATATAGATGCATCCAAGGAAAAGCTCGAGAAACACATTAGGGAGAAGGTAACAGAAGGTTATGCTGACAAAGTTAGATGATGAAGAACGGAAGATGGCTTAAGTAAAACTCAAATTGAACAACCAATAATTTCTGGCCATATTTATTGAACATACCAATATTGCATTTGGATTGAGACACCCAAGATTCATTCAATCTTCTGTAAAGTCTTGTTTTGTGATATGCTTGTAAATAATGTTAATGCAAAAATATTTCATTCATAAGTGAAACACAAACATGGTTGGAACAAAGAACATGTGCTGTATATTTTATATGCAATGCTCCCCGCTGATTTTCTTTCCACTTAAGCCAATTTTATGTCTGTGCCATAAGTTGAACGACTTCCCAGTGACCCAAACACTAGTTTCACAAGTGTAATATTTGTACATTAAAATCACTAACAAGGATTGGATACTAATGCATGATTTAGGTTTTCTGTTACCAATCTCACCTTTTGGTCTCCTCAACATATGCAATTTAAAAAACATGGCAGATGGGAATGATAGGAAATGGAGATATCACAGGAGTGTATTAATCCCTGTCAACAGGACAGGGAATGCATTCTTCTGCCAGACAATTTGCATGCACTTGACATGACCTGACTCATGTTAAGATTGGTATCTGGATGCAAATACTTTTCATTCCTACAACTGACAGGCAGCATCACAGTAAATAACAACAGAAAAAGAAAATCTGCTGTTGGAAGAGGCAAATTTTATGCTTCTTCAGTTGGCATTTTCTCAAAAATAATTACTATATTTTTTCACGAAACACAGCTGAAGCATATTGCCTGAAGCTCAACTGTGTTGCTCATGTAGTATGAAGTACAAACTGTCCAAATTGTACCTAAATATAGCTTTATTCATTACCTTGTTTTCAGCTATTGGCCCATTATATAATTGTGGAATGAAAACGTGTAACCCTGGAGCTTTGACAATTCTCTCATTGTTCCAAGGTAATGACGTTCTTACCAGAACAAATGGAAACATGCAAAAGTAAAATTATTGAACCGGTTCCAGTGAATATCTTGCACAAAACAATCTGGTAATAATGTACAAAACCTCTCCTACAAAATTAACAGGTTTGATTAATGCTACCGTCACTCAATCTTCTGGAACTGAATGTCTTCAAATCTTGGTGAATAAGAACCAACTTTTATTCATTTGAATATGAATTCAACTATACACAGATGGTTACAATAGTTACTCAGAAACAGTAGCCAGAAGTTACCCTTTTACTAAAATTATCAACTGGAACAGTCAGAACACTAGTTATGCAATGAAAATATTCTATAAAGGTAAGGGAATTTCATGGCATGAGGAGAATGATATTCAGTGCTCATCCAAGCATATTGCAACTGAAAGATGGAGGGCAAATCCTGAAAACAGTGTGGTTCTAAGAGGGAGTATGGGGAGCCAGTGAGGAGAGAACAAGCTCTGCTGCATTAATCCAAAAATATATGATACTAATCAGGCAGACCTGTGATTTGATGAGCAACCAAACTGTCCATCTGAAACATGAGTATGACTACTTTTGGTTCTGTGCCTATTACATGGCCTCAAAGTGATTCTTCCTTCGTTGATAACTTCAAGGCAATTCTATCTTAGTTGTAGGACAATGCCAGTTATAAGATTTTGATGCAAGATTCAGCTACCAACGATAGAAGTTGCACATTGCAAGTTCTTGGCTGCATGAGATCTTGAGACATCTAATCATTGATTCTTAAAGATATGACTGTCATACGCAGCAAGTAATTTTTTATGGTCCCTATATATTTTTCCCATTTAATTACAACACATTACACAAAAAAAAACAAGTCATCATCCATTACTCGAACATAAGGATCTGATTTTTAAGCATGCTTGTTCCTGATCTTGTAATTAAAAGATTTATTTAGTAGAGGAAATTCACTTTGTCAAGGTTTTTATGGTAAGAATTTATTCACGGAATGTGTGCATCATTGGCTAGGTCAGCAGTCATTGCGCATCCCAAACTGTCTGGAGAGCAGTTAAGAGTCAATCATATTGCTGTGGGTCTGGAGTTACATATCGACCCCACCAGATAAGAACAATTGTTTCCTTTACTAAAGGAGATTAGCGAACCAGTTAGGTTTTTCAGCCAATCCATAATGCGACTCTGAACTAATAGTTTAGCGATAATACCAATGTCATGGAGAAATAAAGACGTACAACACGGAAACAGACACTTTGGTCCAACCCGTCTAAATATCCTAACCCATTCTAGTCCCATCTGCCAGCACCCAGCCCACATCCCTCCAAACCATTCCTGTTCATATACCCGTCCAAAATGTCTTTTTTCTTGAGATCTGCTATCAAACTGATTTTTCTAGTCCACATGCATATGGAACACCCCCATTAATACTGTAATTGTGCATTTTCCCCATGCCTTTTCTTTCTCTTGATTTATTTTCTTCCCCACATCCTCACTACTGCCAGGAGGCCTGTGTATAAATCCCATCATGGTCTTTTCTCCTTTTCAGTTCCTCAACTGAACCCACACAGATTCTACACCTTCTGTCGCTACATGTCTCCCACTATTATAGTTATGGCACATCACTGTTTCTTAGCTGCTCATGCGAATAATACAGATTTCTGTGTCAGCTGCAAAGAGACACCATTGGATTGACCATTTGTATGAACTCAAAATCTATAATGGAAAGGTACATTCTCAAAAGTATTATTTCTTTAATCAGTTTTAAATCAATAATCCATGTATTTTGATGGCTTGTTTCAGGTGATCAGTAGAGGATGGATCAGTGGAATTAAGCAGTAAGGCGACATTGAGCTTCACTGCATTTAATGGTTCATGCAAAGTGATCGCCACAACACCATAAGGAAGTTAGTCACCCATTTCAATAAAAGATAAACACACATTTCTATTGATGTATTCACAAAAACAAGCATGTTGCACACACATTTACTTCCACACAGAAAAGGATTGAGAAATGAAAAATTAAGTCAATTCAAGATTTATGTGCAACAAAAATTGAAGAGAATTTGGTTACAATTTGATATAGTAAATCTTTCAACAGAAAGCAGAGCTCTTTCGTCAGCTCAAGAAACACCAGATTTTATTAATAAATGATTCATATTATGAAAATGGCCAAATTTTGAATTACTGTCATAGAGAGGTACAGCATGGAAACAGATCATAGGTCCAAATCGGCATGCCGACCAGATCTCCAAAATAAATCTAGTCCCATTTGCCAGTATTTAGTCCAAATCCCTGTAAACCCCTCCTATTCATAGGAACCTTTCCATCCAGATGACTTTTAAATGTTGAAATTGTACCAGCTGCCACCTATTCCTCTGACAGCTCATTTCATATATGCACCACCCTCTGCATGAAAAGTTTGCCCATTAGGGTCCCTTTAAATCTTTCCCCTCTCACCTTAAATCTGTGTCCTCTAGGTCTGGGCACCTCTACCCTGGGGAAAATGAACTTGATCATTCATGCTATCAATTTTGCAAACTTCTGTAAGGTCATCCCTCAGCCTCTGACAGTCCAGGGAAAATAGCCCCAACCTATTCAGCCTCTCCCTATAGCTCAAACCCTTCAACCCTAGCAACATCCTCATAAGTCTTTTCTTAACACCCCCAAGTTTCACAACATCTTTCCTATAGTAGGGTGACTAGGACTGAACACAGTATTCCAAAAATGGCCTCACCAATGTCCTGTGAGCTGCAAAATAACATCCCACCTCCTATACTCAATGCAGAGAAAGTGAGGACTGCAAATGCTGGAGATCAGAGACAAAAAGTGTTGCCCTGGTAAAGCACAGTCAGACAGGCAGCATCCGAGGAGCAGGAGAGTCGACAGTTCGAGCATAAGCTCTTCATCAGGAATGCCTCATTCCTGAAGAAGAGCTTTTGCTTGAAACATCGATTCTCCTGCTCCTCAGATGCTACCTGACCAGCTGTGCTTTTCCAGGGCCAATCTTTATGATTCTTATACTCAATGCACTGATCAGTAACGCCAAGAGTACCAAATGTCTTCTTCATTACCCTAACTCTATGACTTCACTTTCAAGTAAGTAGGAACCAGAACTTCAAGGTCTCTTTGATCGACAACCATTAGCACGAAGACCCTACCATTAAGTGTATACGTCCTGCCTTGATTTGCCTTAGCAAAATGCAGCATCTCATACTTCTCCAAATTAAACTCCATCTGCCATTCCTCGACCCATTGGCCCATGTGACTAAGGTCCCGATGTACTGAGGTAACCTTCTTCTCTGTCCATTACACCACCAATTTCTGCAAACTTACTAACCATACATCTTATATTCACGTCAAAATCATTTATACAAATGGCAAAAAGCAGTGGACCCAGCACTGATCCTTGCGATACACCACTGGTCACAGGCCTCCTGTCCAAAAAGCAATTCTTCACCACTATCCCATCTCCAACCTTTGAACCAGTTATGTATCCAAATAGCTAGCTTGCTCTGTAGTCCATATGATCTAATATTATTTAACAGTCTACCATGCGAAAGCTTCTCAAATGTCTTACCTTCATTAATCTGCTTAGTCACTTCTTCAAAAACCTTAATCAAATGAGACACGATTTCACATGCACAACCCCATGTTGACTATCTGTAATCACTGGATTGATTTAGTTATTGCCAGATATAAATTATGATACACATGAGATTTGTACAAGGGCTAGTTGTTGAGTGAAGCAGGTGAAATTATTTAAAATAGAGCATGGGTCCAATCAGAATCCTAGTAAATAAACAAATACACCTTTGTCACAACAGTCTCTGCTTGATGGTCAGGAAAGTCAACCCCAACTCATTTCTCTCATCCAGCATTTTGGTGCTGAAGCCAACAGCAATGACCAAATATTCACTGCCAATTAGGAATCAGGAATAAAACTTTCTGATCTATATGGTTTAGCACTATACTGTTAGTATCTTCAAGGTCACTGAGAGAACTCCCAAAATGCTTTCGCTACACAGCAGGTTACTAAATGAATTTTGTTTTGTGCTTTGTGTCTGTTTCTTCACGCTTTATAACTGTGTAACAATAATGGTGATGTCATGGATATGAGGAAATTAATATCCTGATAAATTATTCAAAATGTGCAGAGTCACTAATTCAGTTGTGTTACATAATCTGATGATGCCTTATCCTAGTTTGGAAAGCAAGTAAATAAAGGGTTAAATCAGAATGCAATGGTGTTATTAGATAAATCACAAGTGGCATTGCATAAATGGAAAAATCAATAACCAAATAAAGTTACTAAGACCCACAGGCAAAATGAAACACACATGACGGCTCAGAGAAGGAAGAGGTTTCATTTGAGATGCTAAAGATTATTGCATGTCAAATAATTGGTCCAGTTGATTACCGTCTGTATGCTTACATAAGTCTTGCTATGTAGACATGTGTTGACTTTGTATTAGTCTATACCAAAAAAATGTCTGCACACATTATCTGCCTTTTCCCATTAATAATATTTTAGCCTTAATTCCTCTAAATTCTTATATCCACATTTGTAATAGAAATGGTCTAGCAAATTTGTCATAATTACACCCTCCTTCCACCGAAGGCAATGCAGGGCAGCACAAGAGAGTTGCTGCATTTACAACAATAACTAATAATTCAATGTATAATTGAAATATGATCACAGGGTCAGAAATCACGACTTTAAAGTAAGAACTCAATTATGTCTGCATACCCTCGGCCTAATTACCTTTGGCTGTTTACACGGCTCGCTTAGAAACAACATTTGGGAAATCAAGTAATATTATTCATGATAAATATCAAAACAAAACATTTAGGTTCAGGCTTTTCTCTGTTCTTATGGCCATTTAAATTCATAGACATTCTTATGAAAGACATCTATTATCAGTTTTTGCTGTGCAACGTTTTGGAGATGACATCCACACTCATGGATGTTGTGATACCATTGGGATGAACACTATAATCAACTGGTAAATAACAATATATTTTAATGAAATTCGTCTAAGCCAGGTAGACTGCTGTGTATTTCAATGATAGTTCTGACAGTATATTAAGTATACCCAAACACATTTGGCTTCTACTACCACCAACATTCTCCAAACACCAACACACACTCCCAGCACCACCATCACCTCCATTTACCTTACTGAATGTTCCACATTGAATGTTTTAAACTTGTTCACTCTTACGAGGGTTGTTGAGAATTTTTTTGCAAGCCTTTTAGGCAGTGTGAACAAATGTAAACATAAATGCCCAGCTTAAAAGCTAATTCCAACAATCCTACTGACTCTTTCTATTATAAACAATAGTGTGCCCATTATCAAATGAATTTATTGCTACTTATGTCTTTGAAGCAATCTTGCTCTCTTCACTAATTCCACTAGTTCCTTAAAAATTTCATTTCATAGAGTAAAGATACTATGTGTAGGAGAAAATGAAGACAGCAGATGCTGATGATCAGAGTCATAAAATGTGTGGTGCTGCAAAAGCACAATAGGGTAGGCAGCGTCCGAGGAACAGGGCAATGGACATTTCAGGCATTCCCGAAGGTCTAATGCCTGCAACGTCGATTCCCCTGCTTCTTGAATGCTGCCTGACCTGCTGTGCTTATCCAGTGCCCCACTTTTCAACTCACTCAGGTGTAGGCAGTTAAGAATAAAGGAATTGTTTGTAACGCTCTGGCTAGTCTGTTCAAATTTACTCATTTTAATCTTAATGTGAAGTGTGAGAAATTCTAATGAGGCCACAATATTAAAGCAGATTTTCACATCATGTGAGTGATCCCACTATGTGCAGCTATGTCATCGAAACCACCACAACTGTAATGTCAATGGACCATCCAGCATTTCAGAAACTACTCAATAAAATGAACATTACCGGCAAGTTTAAAAAAAAGCTTGTCAAAAAGAACAGAATACACTATTAATTTCCATTCAACACCAATTGCCAAATGACTTGCAGTGCTCCACTGCTACCCTCACAAGAACTACAAAAAGACAACAGTGTTGTGTTTCCACCATGCATCATGAAATTGCACAACTTACATCATTAATATGAATGAATTTTACTGTAGCTCGTAAAGGCTTGTAATTCTGGTAATAACAGCTCTGTTAATGAAGAGTGACTCAATCTTGAAGGCTCAAAAAGAGAACAATGACACAGTGACATGATATTCCTATTGGTATTCATTGAGATTTTTAGTGAATCTTTTCGAAATTTTTGTTTTTCCCTTCTCTTGACCATACTTCTTCTGTATCTAGTCTTATTTTAATTTGCCATATTTTCTTCTCCATCTTTCACTGCGACTCCCTCCCCTTCAATTTAATTAGTTCAGGAGACAGATCATTGGACCCAATATTCAGAAAGTCCCAAATGTCTCGTTAACATTTTGCATCATAATTAAAATGAAAATACAGGAAATAAATGTTTAATTCAGGATAATTGCTGCAAGGCAGCCTACTCCAGCTAATGCAAGGTCATTCTGATTCTTGGATTGCATAAAGTTAACTTCAAAGACAGAAATGTTGCATAATCAAAGAAAGAATTAACTGGATTTCCAGCTTATGAAAATTGTAATAGATGATATAAAATGGTTCAACAGCATTTTTGAAATTAAACAAAAGTAATAAATGACCACTGGCATTCATACAGAAGTAGTTGATATGGGAAATAAAGATGTTGCAGAATGCAGTTCTCAGGTTGGGAAATAAGAGTGTGCTTTACGTTGCATGCAACTTTGCCAGACCTGGCACAAGAATATTTCAAACTGATATTGACACCCAAAATGGAAGGGACTCTACTTCCTGACACTGCCATTCTTCATCTTTATAAGTTCAAAGGTTTAAGACATCACCGCACAAAAATAACAGTGGTCATATCATGTACAATACTCTAATAGCCTTTCAATTAACTTTAAAAGATACCTCGCCTTCAGTAACTTCCTTTAGAGAACAGTCTCAACTCAGAAAAATAAAATGTATTATTCTTCAACGCACTGTCAAAAGTCAACTCCACTGTAATTCAGCCTCATAGGACAGCATTGAAAGAAGAAGGCAAATTTAAATTCAACATAGCAAATGACAGATACAAAGTTCAACACTAAATGGTCATGAATGGAAGACTGAAAACATAATTATTCAACATTTGTTACATAAATATCCTTGAGTAGACAGAAATCAGGATCAAAACATTCCCCATCTACCTCCTGTATGCAGATTAAGCTTAACTGGAATTTGTTGTTAAAGGAACAGTCACATTCTGTTTAAACTGTATGAATTATTTTCATACTTTTCAAGGTATAATAAATTGAAAAAACAGTAACTTAAATAAGAGGATTATTTTCATCTAAAGACAATGGGGTAAAAATTGTACAATCTAATAATTTAACTTACTATGAAGAATGCTTGCCTGGATGAAAGCAACTGAACATGAATTGCACCCAAACATAAAACTGAAACACTTGCGTTGGTTTGTGCCCAACAAACATTAAAAAAAAAATCACACAAAGTGGACAACTCACTTCAAAATATCACAACTTTATTTTTATATATATATATATATATATATATATATATATAAATATATAATATATAAAAAATAAAATTATCTAATGGTTCAAACATTTTTTCTGAAAATATCAAGATTAACTGAATACTGGAAATAGCTGAAGTGCTATGAATCAATAAGTTCTCAGCCTCAGGACACCACTTTTTTGGCATCTGAACAGGCTCTTTGTCTAAAGTTCAACTTAATTTCTTAGTTTAAATATATTTTCTGCTGATATGGAAGTTTCAGACAGCATTAGCAGTAAGAAAGCAGCAACATCACCACTCTGTGTTTAACTTCCCACATGTAACAGTATTGATGGTCTCCCAGAATGCATATTAAGGCTGCCATTTTCTGGTCAAATTAATTTACTTTATATAAGAAAAATGTACAATGAATGGTTAGTCTTGCTGTCAAACATCTGTGGATTGGTATTGACATACTGGCATTTTGATCACTGCTCAATTTAGACAGCATTCTCACTATGCGCTATATTATAGAGAAGAATTGCTTCAAACTGGAGCAATCATAACTGTCTTGCCTGTGAGAGCTCTGAAATATATCCATTTAGACTCCAGTGTGGATTCCAGTTCACCATCAGAGGAAAGAAATTATAAACTGAAGCAATTATACACACTTGATACTCCTGTTTTCTGGCTGCCAGCCTTCAAAGGTAGCAAGGAAAGGGTGCAAAGTCAGCAATGAAAGATCAATAATGATGTACTGATGGATAGGGTGAAAAATAAACTGATAGCTGGCAGTGGCAGTCAAAGCCATTCACGGTTTTGTAGGCCAGCTCAAGAGGAATCACCTCATAATTAATTTGTCATTTAAGTTAAATTAGGAAGATTTGTTTAAAAATTATTTCACAAGCAAAGATCCTGCAAATAATTTTTAAAAATATATAGATAGGTCTACTTAAAATGCTGCAAAATAATGCTTACTGAGATATCCAAGGGTTTCATCCAGGGACGACAGCAGCCAATAGAAGATTAATAGATGGAGCTAAAAACTACAACACCCACACACTCTCGGAAACCGTTCCGATATTTCTACAATGACCCATAATAATATTCTGAATGGAGGGTGTTATTTTGTCTCTTGGGATTAAATGTTATGCCACACTCTGAGGAGGCATAGGGACAATAATCTACATCAGACATGGTATTGACTCTGAGTACAATACTTGATGCCAGTCAGACCCTGCACCCACTCTGTGACGCATTCAGAATTCATTTTTTTTTGAGGACCAGGTATTTTAATGATTTAAAAAAAAATGCATGGGATATCATGAATAAATCAATTCAGTGTAAGCATGGAAAAACAAGATGTAACTAAACCTCAAGATTATAATGATTCTTCTACAAACACCCTCCCCCCAACCTCACCCATTCTAAAGAGCTTAGAATTAAATCGCTTCAACAGACATGTCTGGTAAAAGCAGGCATTAAAGCAAATACACCACCAATGAATACTAACAGTTCCATCTTCGGCTTGACATGAAAATACGCAACAACAGGAATAGCCTCAGGATTTTTTCATTCTCAACAAGGCAGCAAATAAATATATAAAAACAAATTGTCCAAACAGCAGAACTAACCTGGAAGCCATTAAGGACTGCACCACACTGACAAGCACCTACAGCTTCATTCATACATTCAGGGCCTGTGAGGAGGTGGGAGGATACTCACCTCCACAACCATCACAAGACTAGAATTAAAGGAGTCAAAGCTTGGTTTGAACAGAAAATTCGACACTGTAGGCAACCAGTCGGGTTCACTTCGATCATTGCTATATTGTGGCTGTTTTTCCAGTCTTGTTGCTCACACACAAAAAAACCACACCGGTTCAGCTGTTTTACAAAATGCTGCTGCTTGGTGCAGTCTGTCCGTTGCTGAATTATTCATGCTCCTCATGAATGGAGGTGACATCACTCGCCTCAGGTCAATTTACACCCCTTTCCTGGCTTGATTTGTCTGCACGTTCAGATCAGTGCTAGCTAAGCCAATATGTCTGATGAACTGCATTATTTCAAGACCTCCCTGCTGCCTTCATTTTAACCCTTACAAATCCAAATACATACCCGTTATCTTAACCTGCTATCTGGAATTTTCAATTATCATGTTCTGATATTCTTTTGCAAATTAAAACATTAGCTTTGAATGTTATCAGAACGAAGGATCAGGTTGAAAAGAAAATCTAAAAAAAACTCAAAGTTTTGTTAAATCTAGACATAAATTGGTATCCTATTCTGTGATTAGCATATGAAGCTTCTTGTAGGACAGTGTCTAATGACACATGGTCTCTTCTTAGCTAGAAGGTATTGGAGGTTTCTGATCACAGATACAAATAGGCTGATTACAAAAACTTATTAAAAAAGCTACTTGCATCTAAATGTAGAAAGAATGAAATGTATTTATGATAATGTGACACACTGTGCCAAAGTAGTCCCTGGGCAATGGTCCACACACAGAGTTCCACACCTGGCAGCATAATGTCAACAGTGCCAATTTAGGGAGTTAATAAGCAAGGGACCAATTCTTTCTTCACAGGAAACACCCACTAAAATCAAGGTGGGGAAGGTACTCTTTAGCTTTTCTATTGCAATTTCTCATGGTTGGTTATGCAGTTAACAGTAGTCCTGGAGGACTTATCAAAATCACAAACATAATGATTGCAAAAAATCTCAAACTGACCCATCAGATAAAACGCTGACATTTATGAAGCAGCTTATCACACCTAACCATCATCTCCAAAATGTATTACACACAATTATTTTAAAAGTCAGTCACTTAGAATGAAGACAAACTATTAAAGAGACAAATGGATAGCCATTTGCCCCTTTTATAGTTCCATCTTACAAACACCAATTGGTTGTACGAAGTTAAAAATCACACAACACCAGGTTATAGTCCAAGTTTAAGCTTCCGGAGCATTGCTCCAATGGGTTGAATAACCATTTGTTATGCTGAAAAATAAGTGACCAACACACGAGGACAGTGATACTTTCAAGATCCTTCATAACCATTTGATCCATTAGAACATGATGAGACAACCTAACTTGAATGGCTTGTGTGAAGAAACACCATTAAACTGTCAGACATAACTATTGCTAAGATGTTGGTAAAAGGTTTAGAATCTACGATCTGCTAACTGTGGGATGACTGTGCTATTAAATGTGCCAATCTGACACAATTGTTAATTGTGACTATGCTAAACTGAAACACTAAAGCTAAAAATATAGCTTTTGAGAGCAAAGGTTTATAATATTCTGATATTTCAGCAGCTAAGGGTTGTGAATACTTTACGACAGCATATCACAACGGAATTTGTGACATATCGTATTCTGACTACATTCTCAAGTGACCTGAGACAATGATTGTGTTCTCTCTATATATGAAAAATTTACATTATTTTGACAGTCACACAATAGTTCATGAAATACTCAGCTCTGTTTGCAGCTCAACACCTGCCCATACCTGTAATCGAACTTGACCTATGTTGCACTGCAATTGCTAAATATTTCAAACAGTAATCCATATTTCCATGTGAAATTGCTTTATTTTCTACACTACGTACTGCTATTTAAACTCGTGTTGTCTCCTTTAGAGAATTTTTTTTTCCCTTTAGAATCCATTTTCTAAAGCCACCTAAGATTTATTGAAGTCGCTGTACAGATTCGAACGGTTATATGTCAGTTTCACTTTCACACATACTGACACAGAATACTGATAAGGTCAATTTTACATATAGCATGTAGACAGCAATCAGAATTATGATCTCCAAATAAATGTATTTCAGAGCATTATGAAATCTTTGCAAATGATTATGTAAGATGTTAGAATACAAAACTAACAAACATATGAGTCAAGTTTCCTTTTATTGTGTTCAGCCTCAGATATGAAGAAGATATGTAACAAATTACCAACTTAAATCCACTTTAGGTTGTGCTGAAAAAATCCAGGTTACCCATATTTCAAAATTTTCAGCACCTGCAAATTTGCCAAAATATCTTTATTCTAATTTGAACAAGCTTTGAATTTGAGAGCAGTGAGGAGTGGCAGATGGAATTTAATATAGATATATGTGAGGTGCTGCATTTTGGAAAGGCAAAACATGGGACAGGACTTATAGACTTAATGGTGAGGTCCTGGGGAGTCTTGCTAACAAAGAGACAAGGAGTGCAGGTTCATTGTTCCTTGAAAATTGACTCGCAGGTAGATAGGATAGTGAAGAAGGCGTTTTGTATGCTTTCCTTCATTAGTCAGAGCATTGAGTTAGGAAGCCATGTTGCGACTGTACAGGAAATAGGTTTGGCCACTTTTAGAATGTTGTGAGCAATTCTGATCTCTCTCCTATAGGAAGAATGCTGGGATACTAGAAAAGGTTCATAAAAGATTTACAAAGATGTTGCCAGAGCTAGAGGGTTTGAGCTACTGGGAGAGGCTGAACAGGTTGGGGCTATTTTCCCTGGAGCATTGGAGCCTGAAGAGTGACCTTATAGAGGTTTATAAAATCATGAGGGGCATGGATAGAGTAAATATACAAATTTTTTCCCCTGGGTTGGGAGAGTCCAGAATTACAGGGCATAGGTTTAGGGTGAGAGGGGAAAGAGTTAAAAGGGACCTAAGGGGCAACTTTTTAACACAAATGGTGGTGCATGTATGGAATGTGTTGCCAGAGGAAGTGGTGGAGGCTGGTACAATTACAACATTTAAAAGGCATTTGGACCAGTACTTCAATAGGAAAGGTTTACAGGGAAATGGGTCAAATGCTGGCAAATGCTGGACTAGATTAACTTAGGATATCCGTTCAGCGTGCACAAGTTGGACGGAAGAGTCTATTTCCATGTTGTACATCTATGAGACTCTATCCAGCTTTCCAATCTTTTAGCTGTGTGGTTTCATGTAATTTACAGAATAGCTGGACACAATCACTAAGACAATAAAGTGATACATTCAGAAACGTCAGTTAAAAACCTAAATTAGATTGAAGCACCCATTATTTAGTTCTGTTCAATTTGCTGAATCCTTATCTTTAAATTTAGACTACTGTCAATAGTTTTAGACTACTGTCAATACAGTCAATCCCATTTCTTCAGCAGGATCCTGGGGAGGTTCACAAGACTGATGCTGGGAATTAGGGTTTGTTATATCAGGAGCAGTGGAGGACACTGGGTCTGTACTCAAAGGAAATTTAGAAGAATGAAGGGGATTTCATTGAAACTTATAGAATGCCGAAAGGCCTGGGGACCGTGAAGTTGATGTTGCTACTAGTAGGTAAGATTAGAAACAGAGGGTACAGCCTCAGAATGAAGGGACGACCCTTTAAAATCGAGTGAAGAAGAATTTCTTCAGTCAGAGGGGGATGAATGCTTTGCCACAGAAAACTGTTGAGGGTAAGTCATTGAGTGGATCTCAGACAGACAGGGATAGGTTCTTGATTTATAATGCAATCACGGGTTACAGGAAGGAGGCAGGAGAATGGGGTTGAGGAACAAATAATCCATGATCAAATGGCAGAGTAGAGTCAATGGGCCAAGAGACCTAATTCTTCTCCTATATCTTATGGCCTTAAATGAGTCATGACATTTCATCAGGTTTCATAACATTACTGAGGGGACTGAATTGATGGGTGAAGTTGATGCCAAAGAATCCTTATATTAACAACTATATTACTTGATTATAATTCAGCTCACATACTCTGCTAGATTTAGCAAATAGTTGATTATTCCTACAATGTAATCACTACTCACAGCTTTTTATAAAGATAGACAAAATTTCATAAGACAGGGAGAAGGAAAAAAATTAGTGTTGATAAGCAGAACGCTCACACCCATTTTGAAGAATTCATGGCAATCAGATGTTACCTAAAAACTAGCGACAGGTATCGGCCAGTTGGTCCCCCAATCCTGTTCCACCATTCAAAATGTTAACAGATGATGTGACTAGTCAACATTTCTACCCCCTTCCTTATTGAAAATCTATTTCTCTGTACCTTAAAAATATTCAAGGAGTTTGTTTCCACAGTCTTTTGAAGAAGAGAATTCCAAAGACTCATGACACTTTGTGAGAAAAGAAACCTCATCTTGGTTTTAAATCTCTGTGGATTGAGATGCTTCCTTTTTAAGCTTAATACTACCATTAAATGTTTCTAAAGTTAACTTTGGTTGGTGGGCAATTTCTCTTCCATTTGAAATGAATCTATTCCGTGTATTCAAAACTTTCCCCTTAAATTTCTCCCAGTACATCTCTGTTGATCTATCTCTTAACCTAATTTTGCCAAGCACTTTAATTAGCTCTGTTTTCATGCCTCATAATTATCCTTATTTACATTTAACATACTAGTCCTGGATCCACTCTTCTCTCCATCAAACTAAAGTGCAATCATATACAATCATATTATGGCCATTGGTGCCTAGGGGCATCTTAATTTCAAGATAATTAATTAATCCTATGTCATCAAACAATACTAAATATAGATAAAAGTGAATTACTGCAGATGCTGGAATCTGAAACCAAAAGAGAAAATGCTGGAAAATCTCAGCAGGTCTGGCAGCATCTGTAAGGAGAGAAAAGAGCTGACGTTGAGTCTGACTGATCCTTTGTCAAAGCTTTGACAAAGGGTCAGTTAGACTCGAAACGTCAGCTCTTTTCTCTCCTTACAGATGCTGCCAGACTAAATATAGATAGCTTGCTCTCTGCTGGACTCTAGACTCATGGAGTCATAGAGAAGTACGGCATGGAAATAGACCCTTCAGTCCAACATGTCCATGCTAACCAGATATCCTAAACTAATCTTACTCCACTTCCAAGCACTTGGCCCTTACTGTTCTAAACCTTTCCTATTCATATACCCATCCTGATGTCTTTTAAATGCTGCAATTGTTCCAGCCTCCGCCACTTCCTCTGGCAGCTAATTCCATACATGCACCATCCTGTGCATGAAAACATTGCCCCTTAAGTTCCTTTTATATACTTCCCGTCTAAACTTAAACCTTTGCGCTCCAGTTCTGGACTCCCTCCATCCCAGGGAAAAGACTTGGTCTATTTATCCTCACCATGTCCCTCATGATATTATAAACCTCTACAGCCCCAGCCTATCTAGCCTCTCCCTGTTGCTCAAATCCTCCAACCTTGGCAACATCCTTGTAAATCTTTTCTGAACCTTTTTAAGTTCCGCAATGTCCTTTTGACAGGAAGGAGACCAGAACTGCTTGCAAGATTTGAAAAGTGGCTTAACCAAAGTCCTGTACAGCCACAACATAACCTCCCAACTCCTATACTCGATGCTCTGACCAATGAAAGAAAGCATACCAGATACCTTCTTCACTAACCTATCGACTGATTCTACTTTCTCGAATGGCTGTTCCAAAACAAACTATCGCAAAAACACACAATATTGCATCACAACTAATTATCGACTTGCCTTCTCTCCTACTTTAGTGATATTATAGCTTGGGGCGGCACGGTGGCTCAGTGGTTAGCACTGCTGCCTCACAGTGGGTCCCAGGTGCGATTCCAGCCTCGGGCGACTGTGTGGAGTTTGCATATTCTCCCCGTGTCTGCATGGGTTTTGTCGGGGTGCTCTGGTTTCCTCCCACAATCCAAAGATGTGCAGGTCAGGTGAATTGGCCATGCTAAATTGTCCATAGCGTTAGGTGCAGTAGTCAGAGAGAAATGGGTCTGTTGTGGTTCTGTTCGCTGAGTTGGGAATTTGTGAAGCAGACATTTCGTCCCCTGTCTAGGTGACATCCTCAGTGCTTGGAAGCCTCCTGTGAAGGGCTTCTGTGATCTTTCCTCCGGCATTTGTAATGGTTTGAATCTGCCACTTCCGGTTGTCAGTTCCAGCTGCCCGCCGCAGTGGCCGGTATATTGGGTCCAGGTCGATGTGCTTATTGATTGAGTCTGTGGATGAGTGCCATGCCTCTAGGAATTCCCTGGCTGTTCTCTGTTTGGCTTATTCTATAATATTAGTGTTGTCCCAGTCGAATTCATGTTGCTTATCATCTGTGTGTGTGGCTACTAAGGATAGCTGGTCGTGTCGTTTCATGGCTAGTTGGCGTTCATGGATGCGGATCGTTAGCTGTCTTCCTGTTTGTCCTATGTAGTGTCTTGTACAGTCCTTGCATGGGATTTTGTATACTACATTGGTTTTGCTCATGCTGGGTATCGGGTCCTTCGTCCTTGTGAGTTGTTGTCTGAGAATGGCTGTTGGTTTGTGTGCTGTTAAGAGTCCTAGTGGTCGCAGTAGTCTGGCTATCAGTTCAGAAATGCTCTTGATGTATGGTAGTGTGGCTAGTCCTTTGGGTTGCGGCATGTCCTCGGCCGCAAGAGCATTTCCGAACTGACAGCCAGACTACTGCGACCACTAGGACTCATAACAGCACACAAACCAACAGCCACTCTCAGACAACAACTCACCAGAACGAAGGACCTGATACCCAGCATGAGCAAAACCAATGTAGTATACAAAATCCCATGCAAGGATTGTACAAAACACTACATAGGACAAACAGGAAGACAGCTAACCATCCGCATCCATGAACACCATGCTAAAGGAAAATAACCAATAATTTGAATTGTTTTCTGGACTAGTTGTAAGTTAAAGATAACTAATAACCACAAGAAGCTGCTTTCAGTGGGACTGACAGAAATACATCTTGGCATCACTCTCCAGCTAATAATTGTACTTTTCTGTACAATGTCATGAAATCTAAGACAGATGCTTTTCAGAATGAAGAATAAAACCGAGGGTCTGACTCATTGAGTCTCTCAATTACATGGCCCTCTTTTGTTCTGGACATTAAACATTCATGTGCTCCTCCCATTGGTGAACCAGCTCAGCATATGTTAGCCATCAGTTCAATTTTAATTTTTATGCTGAGTTATGTGACCAGAAACAATAGATTCCTCCTATGAACTCAGTACTGAAAGTCATTATAATAAAAGCAAAGTACAGTGGATGCTGGAAATCTGAAATAAAAATCACAAGTTGGAGAAACTCAACAGGTCTGTCAGATTCTGTGAAGAGATAAATAGTGTTAATATTTTGAATATGATACAACTTCTTTGGAACAAGAGAAAGTGAGGGGATGCTGGAGATCAGAGTCAAAAAGTGTGGCACTGAAAAAGTAGAGCAGGTCAGGCAGCATCCAAGCAGCAGTACAGTTGACATTTCGGGCATAAGCCCTTCATCAGGAAGCTATGCTTTTCCAGCGCCACACTTATTGAGTCTTTAGAACAGTCCAGCAGTTTTTTTGTGTTTTCTTCATATCTGAAAAGTGCTGGAAAACAATGGTATTTATGCTGCTAGCAAAGGCAGAGGAGGAAGGATTAGAACAGATGCTCAGATGAAAAGACAAAAAGAGAGAGTGCTAATGACAGTAAAGGAATGACCTCATTGCAAAATTAGTGTTCTCGATAGGAAATGGAAAGTTGAGTGAGGTGGGAAGAGGTAAAAGGGCAAGTGTCACACTTCCACCATTACTTGCGAAAGTGTCAGAGGTGGTGAGGAAGATTGAGAAATGACAGAGGAGTGGAGCAGAGCGTCAGGGAGGGAACTATCCCTGCAGACTACTGACAAGAGAATGGAGGGGATAGTGTTTGGCAGAAGCATCTGGATGGAGATGGTGGAAATGGCAGAGAATTGAATGAGGACATTGGCAGGTGAAAAATGAAGACAATGGGAACTCTACTGTTGTTCAGGGAGAGAAGAGAAAGGGTGAGGGAAGAAATGTGGAAATGGGATGGTCATGGCTGAGGATCCATCAGCTGCTCTGCTTCAGCGAAGTCCAAAACAAACTGGGAGGAACAGCATCTCAATTTCCAACTAGGTATTTCACAGCCCTCCATTTTCATTATACTCTTCCTCATCCCCCTTGCATCTTTACATGGGCATGTTCTCAGTAAGCTAACCTAACCTAGCCTAATCTCAAATGATCCCCAGTTATCATTAACACCTATTTTGCATTGAGACTTCTTCATTACTACCGTTAATATTCCCTATTTCTTTTGCTCTGGGCACCCTGACCACTTGCCTCACTAACTCCGACACCACTTTGTCAATAGCATAAATACCATACCAAACGTTCACTAAATTGCCCACTGTGTTTCCATACTGTACATCTCTGTGACTCTATGATCTAAAATTACTTTCACTGAATTAAACAGAATTTGAACTGAAGGGGAATGCAATGAATTGTAATAGTAGCAATATGTAATTTAGTAAAACTTAAAATAAAAAATAAAATTGAAAATTAAAAGAAAAGATAGTATTAAAATAAATTTCAACAAATGCATTTCTAGGAGTTAATGTTTTAAGTCTGAGAAGACTTCTTCAGAACTGAAGATGTTCTGAAGAGTCATACAGGACTCACAATGTTAAGTGATACACTCAACAGATGCTGCAAGACTTAAGAGTTTCTCTAGCAATTTGACTTTATTTCCAGCATCTACAGTATTTTTGCTTTAATAATAGGATATGACATTATGAACAGTGATAATCAACAAAAAACACACAGCATCTCTAGATCTTGGATTGGTTGTGGTAACAGATCATAATGCGTTTAAGCCTGAGGCGATATGTCCATAGTTCTGCAAAAATCATGTAATTTACAAAATACCTTGCAAGAACTGTAACAAACACTAAATTGGACAAATAGGCAGAAAACTAGCCACCAGGATGCATTAACATCAACTAGCCACAAAAAGACATGATCCACTCTCACTACTATTCTTACATACAGATGAGGAAGCACAACACATTGACTGGGACAACACATTCATCCTAGGACAAGCCAAACAAACACACAAGGGAATTCCTAGAAGCATGGCATTCCAACCGGAACTCAAATCAACAAACACATTGATTTGAACCCTATCGACCACCCTCTGAGAAAAAGAGCAGGAGATGACATTACCAACACAGGAAATTACATCACCAACAAAAGGAAATCTAAACACATAAATAACAAGACATAACACCAGCGCTTCACCGGAGGCTCACTGATGATGTTACCTACTATGGTGACGAAATGTCTGAAAACGAACCTTGCAGCTCAGTGAGCCTCAACCTGAGCTCCAATCTTCTCAAAACCCGCTGAGTTCAGAGTTTTCAAAATATTGCATGACAAGGCATCGTACAAAATCTTCAAATATTATTTTCCAATTGATTATCAAAAAAAAAGGAAAAATAGACCAATAGTGGCACTGAAACATGTTTGCAAGCCTCACAAAGCTAGTTCAACCTTAAATAGAACAAAGTTATACCAATTTTAACTTCATAAAGATAACAAAGTGTTATAGTGTATTTTGTAGAAGAATGCACATGACTGTGCCAGCTTTGAGTCTAGCCATGACAATGTGGACACAAGACCAAACAGCTAATTTGATCGATCAACCAAGAAGGCGTTTGGTATGCTTTCTTTTACTGGTCAGAGTACTGAGTACAGGGGTTGGGAGGTCATGTTGCGGCTGTACAGGACTTTGGCCACTGTTGGAATATTGCTTGCAATTCTGGTCTCCTTCCTATTGGAAAGATGTTGTGAAACTTGAAAGGCAAAGATTTACAAGGACGTTGCCCGATTTGAGCTATGGGGAGAGGCTGAACAGGTTGGGGCTGTTTTCCCTGGAGCATCGGAGGCTGAGGGGTGACCTTATAGAGGTTACAAAATTATGAAGGACATGGGTAAGATAAATAGACAAAGTCTTTTTCCTGGGGTGGAGGAATAACTAGAGGGAATAGGTTTATGGTGAGAGGGGAAAGAAATTAAAGGGACCTAAGGGGCAACTTTTTCACACAGAGGGTGGTATGTGTATGGAATGAGCTGTCAGAGGAAGTGGTGGAGGCTAGTATAATTGCAATATTTAAAAGGCATTTTGATGGGTATATGAATAGGAAGGGTTTAGAGGGATATGGGCCGGATGGTGGCACGTGGGACTAGATTGGGTCGGCATGGACAGGTTGGACTGAAGGGCCTGTTTCCATGCTGTACATCTCTATGACTCTTTAGTCACAGTACTCTCTATCTGGCAAGGTAGGACACACACTGGGCTAGATTTACTCTACTTCATTGAGCATCTGAAGACTGATGCGCTCATTAAATCCAACAGGCAGCTTGCCCACTGCCAACCTGACCTTTCTAAAACTCTACAAGGTGCATGTGAAGACGCAGGCAACCTACCCACCCTTGGACCAGCCAGGGTCTCGAACGGTCAATGGAGGGCCTCAACCCATTGTCACAGATATTTTGTTCATAGCACAGAGAGGCACCTTCCCATAAAATCTGAAAGGTGCAACAGCATTGACTGAGAGGGCTGGTGTAGGGTAAGAGGTTGCTCGATTTCCTATGGGGGCTTTGGGTTCATTAGCGGTACAGCCACCTTTAGTGCTTACATTATATTCGTAAACCTCGGCCCCATACTCCATTTTGCCAAAAGCTCTGATACTGGACGTACTTGTCCATTTGGTCTTCTTCACAGGCTGCCTGCAATCACAACAATGGCTATTGGTCTCAATTTGCTAACTCCTGTCTAGGGTGGGACTTTCTCCCAGCATTAAATTGTTGCAAAGGCAGCCATTGAGGATATGGGGATATCTGCCTTACGTTTTGAGGATAGCCCAATAAAATTTTGCTCATTATTCCTGCTCAATATTCAACCATAATTTATATTGTATATCCAGTTTATGAAACATAGCCTGTTGAAAGTTAGATCAAAATACTTGGCATCCAAGTGAGTACTCTATTTTCTGTGGATTGCAACAAAAGTGAGATGAGTTGGTCATTCATCTGGTTTTCAACTTTCATGCAAAATTGCGTTATTTCTGGACAACCTATGGAAATGATCATGATTTGTGTCAACTAATGCGTGCTGGCATGAGCCTGGGCATTGGCTGAATATGACTCACTCCAAGTCCAACATCAGGAGCAGTAATAATTGATGACTTATCATTTTATCCAGCAGACAAGAAATTCAATGTCACTACATAGTTAGGGTGGCCAAGCCCAAGAGATTGTAACATAGAAAATAGGTGCAGGAGTTAGTCCTTCGAGCATGCTCCACCATTCAACATGATCATTGCTGACCATACAATCTCAGTATCCTATTCCTGCCCCTTGATCCCTTTACCTGCAAGTGCCATATCCCTCTTGAATATATCTAAAGAACTGGCCCCAACAGCTTACTGTGGGAAAGAATTCCACAGGTTCACAGGAGAAATGTAGGAGAAATTCTTCCTCATCTCAGCTCTGAATGGCCTACCCCTTATTCTTAGACAGAGAGCTCTTGTTCTGGACATGCCAACATTGGGCACATGCTTCTACATCTAATCTGTCTAGTCCCATCAGGATTTTATAATTTTCTATGAGATCATTCCTCATTTTTCTAAATTCTAGTGAATACAGAATCCAGTCTTTCCTCATGTCAGTCCTGCCATCCAGGTAATCAGTGTGATGAATCTTCGCTGGACTTCCTTAATAGCAAGAAATTCCTTCATCAGACTAGGAGAGCAGAACTGCACACAATAATCAAGGTGTGGCCTCACCAAGGCCCGGGATAACTGCAGCATGACATCCTTAGTCCCCTTACTCCCCAATACTCCAATTCTCTTGTTATGAAGGAGAGCATGTCATTAGCTTTTCTCACTGTCAGCTGCACCTGCATGTCAACCTTCAAAGACTTTTCCATCACACCACCCAGGTCTCGTTGCATCTTACCTTTTGCTAAATTTGCTAAATTGCCACCATTCAGATAAAATGATGGAAGCTTTTTGGGCTGTGTAATTCAGAGTTGTATTATGTAGTGCAAATATTAGTCATTTATCAGAGACATAGAACTGATTTCTTAAAATAGGCCTGCAACTTTCCTAAGAACATATATCCCATTCATTAGAGGGGTATTTGAAAACTTCTGCCAATGTCTGATTAAACTGCATGAAAATAACATGGGGACAACACATACAAAGATTTTGCATGCAATCATTAGCCAAGTCCTGTAACTCACTCAGCAGCACCTCCCTCCATAATAATTGGTCTGGAACATTAGCAGTGAATGATCATGCACTTAACAGTCAGCTCCCAATGATATCCAATCCATTGGTCTTTTAATGCATTTCCATTTCAATAGCAAATTGGATTATTGGATGGGAACTCAGGAGGCCTGGTTCATAAATTTGCAGGTGACAACAAAAGAGGTGGTATAGTAGGAAGTGAAAAGGATTATTGCAGAGTACTAGAGGACCTTGATCAGATGGGCCAAGGAGTGGCAAATGGAGTTTAACTTTGATGAATGTGAGGTGCTGCATTTTGGTACGGTCACCTCAGCTGCAGGTGCGTTGTTCCTTAAAAGTGGAGTCACGGATAAACAGGGTGGTGAAGAACTGCTTTCGTTGGTCATAACATTGAGTATAGGTGTTGAGGTGTCAAGTTGCGGCTGTACGGGACACTGGTGAGGCCACCTTTGGATTAGCACATTCAATTCTGGTTGCCCTTCTGTAGGAAGATTAGATTAGACTTACAGTGTGGAAACAGGCCCTTCGGCCCAACAAGTCCACACCGACCCGCCGAAGCGAAACCCACCCATACCCCTAAATTTACCCCTTACCTAACACTACGGGCAATTTAGCATGGCCAATTCACCTGACCCGCACATCTTTGGACTGTGGGAGGAAACCGGAGCACCCGGAGGAAACCCACGCAGACACGGGGAGAACGTGCAAACTCCACACAGTCAGTCACCTGAGTCGGGAATTGAACCCGGGTCTCAGGTGCTGTGAGGCAGCAGTGCTAACCACTGTGCCACCGTGCCGCCCACGGAAGCATGTTGTTAAAAACTTGAGAGGGTGCAGAAAAGATTTACAAGGATGTTGCTGGGATTGTAGGATTTGATTACAGGGAGAGCCTGAACAGGCTGGGGCTTTTTCTCCTTGGAGCATTGGAGACTGAGGAGTGAACTTAAAAAGGTCTATTAAATCATGAGGGGAATGATTGGGTGAATAAGCAAGGTCTTTTTCCTAGGGTGGGGAGTTCAAAACTAGAAGACATAGACTTAAGGTGAGAGGGACAAAATTTAAAAAGAACTTGAGGGATAATCTTTTCACACAGAGGATGGTGTGTATGGAATAAGGTACCAGAATAAGTGAGAGAAAATGAGGACTGCAGATGCTGGAGATCAGTGTCGAGAGTGTGGTGGTGGAAAAGCATAGCTGGTCAGGCAGCATCGATGTTTCGGGCATAAGCCTGATTCCTGTTGAGGTGCTTATGTCCGAAATGTCGATTCTCCTGCTCCTCGGATGATGTCTGTCCGGCTGTGCTTTTCCAGCACCACACTCTTGGCAGAATAAGTGGTGGAGGTAGGTACAATTACAACATTTAAAAGGCAACTGGATGGTATGTGAATAGAAGGATTTAGAAGGATACGGGTCAAACCCTGGCAAAATGGGACTACGTCAGATTCGGATGTCTAGTCAGCGCGATTAAGTTAGACCGAAGGGTTTATTTCCATACTGTATTACTCTATGACTCAAAAAAATCAGTATACATCATTCATCCAGTTATTTTTGACTTACATGAAAGCTTTATTATGGAGTAACATTTCCTCCAAATCGATTTCCCCAAAAGCAACAGCATTATGGAGTTTCCATAATGATCTTTAATGGTAATATTTTTGGATATGATATGAAGTGTTCATTCTATTAATCCAATTACCCATGTCCATTATTCAAATCAAGGAGTGAGGGAGGACATTGCAAGCCGGAATGTATACACATAACCACCTCTGCTACAGCTTTACAGCAAATCTCGTTTGTGAAAGATGTTCCACTGGTGAGGAATAAAGCCTTTAACCTTATCAGAATTTCACCAGTCTTCCACAAGACAATAATAAAAGAAAAATAGGACTGAAAATAATTAGCCCTGAAACAAAGGGGAGGAATCTGTGTTGAAGATAAATTATGCACTAGAACAAAAACTTTGGTGAAAGAATGAATGAAAAGCAAGTTTGATAAATGAATGACCCAGTTCAATACCAATTTTAACAAGACAGTTAGTATTGGATAAATATAAGTGCATTATTGCATTATGAGAAATAAACAAAAATCAAGTAATTATATTGGCAAAGTGCCTTATAATGAAATGGAAGGTTCCTCATGACATTTTGTCACTTGCTTAGGTGATGAAAAAGCAAAAGCAGAATCCAAATAAGAAAGCAAAGTCATGTATTTATTTGTAGTAATTAACAAATCAGCCAGTATAGATCAGCTACTAAAAGCATACTTCTAAACCTCATTTTATAGCATATCGTGATTGTAACTTATTTGGATCATTTGAGCTTTGACTTCTAGGTTATTGATCCTATGAAAGACCAAGTGCCTCTTGTGAATTGAAGAATTGATGGCCCCTTTTGTAATTATTTTCCTGACTACAGAATGACTTCTGATAGGTGTCTTATTTAAGACAATACGGAAGCAAAGATTATGATGTTTGCTTTAGAAACAGACTTACCTTTGTTGAGTTATTAATTACTACAAATAAATTCATGACTTCGCTCTCTTTTTTTGGGATTTTATACTCTTTTCTAATTCAACTTCCTTTATCAGTTTCTATAATCAATTTAAGAGCATACAGAATTTTTTATAAGACTAAATTATAATTGGTATGACTAATTATGTGCGCTTTTCAACCGATAAATCTTTGAGGGAATCTGAGCAATCCAGTTAATCTGTGCTTGTTTTAAATTTAACTCTGTGAAACAGCAGCAATAGACGATTTAAAAATAAAGCATACTTTAGAGAATCACGGATGTTGATAATTGGAATCAAAAGCAAATTGGCAACGAGCTGTGTTCTGTGCTGCACGTTTAGATATGTCTTGCATGTATTTGAATGTTATCATTAATTGGGATGTACTGTGAAGTGAATGGGATGTTGTCTAGTGTTTTAACTTGGTTCAGGTGATCGCTGCAGAATGGAATTTGGGTGTCCATTTTCCAGACATCTCCCTGTGGCACTGTTACATAATATTGCAGTGGGCTGGAGTATTAAGTACAATCTACATTTGTCAGATTTATTCCAGGATAGCACATTAGCATCATGATGTGCCAAGGAATTTACTTAGGATGGAACTTGTGACAAGTTGATTTGCCTGAATAACCAGCAACACATTTTCAGCTCTGATTTGACTGAATGCAAAGAACGATAGGTGATTCATGGTTTTTTAAAAAAATTTGCTCAGATTATTTTGGCCCATCATGTATAGAAATATTTCCAAAACATAAAATGCATTTGAAATTCATTCCTGATCAGCCACCATTTTCTGCAGCGATCACCTGAACCAAGTTAAAACACTGGACATCAGGTTCACTTCACAGTACATCCTAAATTGATGATAACATTCAAACACATGCAAGACATATCTAAACATGCAGCACAAAACACAGCTAGTTGCCAAATGCTACCATTAGAAATATGATTACATAAACATGAAGTATAAGTTTTGGTTCAGTATTTTCAGTTTAAAATCAACTTATTGAGGGAATAGCAAATACATTATGGTACAGAGCTAACATTTACCAGGTTTACAGAAATTCTGATCAAAGCCTGATTCATCTTACCAAGCTAGTGACACATATGCCAGGATTTAGCGAAATAACATAGCATGTCATGAAACACCACTTTACCAGGATGTGGCAGGCCTGAAATTCTTGGAGTCAAATAGGGCATAAGTCAAATTTATGATCAGAATCTTCCAGCTTCTCCCTTACATCAAGTGACCATACCAGGGGAGATTGTAGGCTCCCAAATACATAAATGTTTCTTTTATATCCATGAAGGATCTTATAAAACTTTTGTCAGTTCAAAACTTAGAAACTGTTCTTGAGGTCCAAATGCATTCCTACTCCAAAATAATTCATGCATTGTGGACTTGAAGAGAGTAAAGCATCCCTGCTTGGATGGCCTTCTGAATGAGCCAATCCCCAGAATTTGGTACAGATAAGAACAGGGAAAGATTCCAGCACTGCAGAGCTCTGGAGATGTCCAGATCTGATACTGAGGTCACTGAGCTGTGAATTCCTTCATTTTATACTCTAAGTCACTTCGTGGAAAACACACTACACCTTGAGCATGTACATCAATGGATTCCCCAATACAATTTCAAACATAACATGTGCAAGCTCTGTGGATTCTAAAGATATTTACTTTTATAGAAAACCACTCACACTGCATTACCGCTTAAATTAACCTTTGGCGGAGGGCTGAAATTAATAGTGGCAATAAGCTAACAATTCAATAACCATATTTTGTAGATAGGCGAGGTCGCCACCAACATAACAGAATGGAAAATGAGTACTTGAACGGCAAAATTACAAGGAAAAAGGTGCATCAACTAATATTGGTATTTCATAAACTCTAAAGATTAAACGTGTCACAGAAAATACTAGGCAATTCACGATGGAAACAAAATTACCATAAAATGCAAGGAATCAACGTCTCTTTACATTTGTGCACAGATTTTTATTTAGTTGTTTTGCAGTTTACAGTAACAGAATATTTTAAAGTTGAATTAGACTGATTGCCCTTTGCTTGATATTACAATTGTAAATAGGTTTCCCCATTGGTGTTTCGTAATCTAAACTGCTCATACTTTCCAGAGTCTAGTCTCTTTGTGTGCAGCAGTTGGAACATGTTACAAGTCAGCTGGCTACAGCTACTCATAATTCACACTGAACAACACACATTAGTCAAAGACTTATGAATGAAATTGGAACTGCTCCGCAAGAGGCAAAGCTCAATTTCTTTGGCAGTGCTGGCCAGAAATGTACCCATCTTGATTATTCAGAAATAAAGTATTTAGAAATGGAGTATATGCCCATTTGATTTTCATAGTATTTGGGAGTCAGAACCAAGCAGTAAAAGTAAATTGACTGATGATCTGAGACACATTGGAAGATATAGCCCTTAAGCAAAATCATGCCTACCTGCACTGAAATAGCCTCGATAATATCAGCACTTTTGCAATTATAAAACTTCCAATATTGTAACCTTCTACACTATGTCTGAAAATACAGCAAGGACCTTTCTCCAGCCTAGCCTGTTGCAAACATCTTGTACTGAAGTGTAATTGTTCCACACAAAATTGCTGTGTTTATATCACTCAAACCAGTCTGTTTTTCAATTCACAAGTTGTCTATTCAATTCATTCCTGGCATAATTTTCTAATTTACAATTATTTTATGCAGAAAAGTGAACAATTTTCCAATTCAGATGTATTGCTTTCACTCAAACCCTGAAGGATTTTCCTTTTTTTAATAAACAACTTGTTTAATGTTTTTGAATTATTTAAAAGAAAATGTACTGCAATTTGAAAAAAAAACCTGAGAGGCTCCACTTTGCCTGGTCTGTTCATTGTAGAAACAGTTGCAGCAAAAATAATTCTCAGGTTTGTCTCCAAGCTGTGAAAAATAATAAAGCACACAAACTAAGGAGATTGCAGCTTAAGGAGTACATGCTGAGTTCTCTGGACGATTATCTATTACAATTTGGAGTTGGGTTTACAATGGCATTTATTGTGAAGTACTCCCATTGCCAAAATAATATGGTAGGTCTTGGACTAAGGGCAATGAAGTCATGTATTCAAACTATCCAGTGAAATAAGCGTGTCAGCATCTTAATTGGGGCACAGGGGAAACTGAACATCTTTAACCTGTTTAATGTAATGTCCTATCCATAGGAATATTTTGTGCACACAGACAAAAACATATCAATTATATTTTATTACTGGATAATAATCTAGTTAATAACTTTGTAAAATCTGATATTTTGCAAATATTCTATGTATTTGGTAACAACGTCACATACAAGTACATACATATTTTTGATTGCTTTGTAATTGATGACAGTGGGCACATATTGAACTATTGTCTACCTTTAAGTCAATTCGCGGATCCATAAATTGTAAATTATAGCATGACTTCATCAGTGCACTGCACACTAGTGAATAACAAGTGTCTCCACCAATTAGTTCTGCTAGATGTCTTGTGAGCCTAAAAGTCTTAAAGATAAAGAATAAATTTTGTAAAAACTGTATCTCATTATTTTTCTGTATTTTAGATTATGGACTGAAATGAGAAAAAAAGACTTTTACAAATTAAGGATTGTGAAAAGGATGACTGCATTTTTTGAAAGTAAGTGATCTGACACTCATTCTAAGTGTTGTTTACCACGCTGTTGGTTCAAGTAGTGCGAGGAGGACAGCTGGTGGGTTGGAGCCAGTGGCTATGCATAATGAGATTTGGCTGGCAACCATTCCACCAGCAAAGGACAAAGACATCTGAAATAACTTGACAGAAGCCAATATCCTGTCACCAAGTCACCCTTTATTTACACATGAGAAGTCCTTGACATTGACCCAGCTTCCTCAGAGTGAATAGGTATCTGATACTGCTATACTTTACTGTAATCCAGGGCTTACTGATTGGACCAAATTAACAGCCCCAAACAGGGAACTCATTCTAGGAAGTCCACTTGGTTGACTTTGTTATAATCACAACATCCCTCCCCTCTGAATCGGAGGACGTTGCCTGTCCTGGAGCATTTTAGCAATGGTAAAGTTCATCCAACTCTGCCTCGGATATAGGTGTTGCATAATGCATAGAAGTTTGCCTTTTGCACCTGAAGCATCTCAGAAGAAGTAATTATTTTCTTCAGGCAGTAAAGGCCACTATGGACACCTGCTGTGTCCACAGATTCTGAGATACCTTCAATGCTTAAGGAACAGGGAGAACCCATAGGTTCTAACAGCTTCTCTGACAGTTGCAAGAAGCTGAGCAAGGTTTGCTCCAGCCCCATTGGCAAGTTTGCAGCACTAATATGCTTGTTCAGAACTGTTGTACTTTTCCAAACTTAATACATCACTGGACCTGACCTTGTGCCAACAATGCCTCTAATCCATTCAGGGCCATTCAATGGTTCCTACACCAGACTTCATCCCCTGAAGTAAACTGCCTTTCTCGCTTGTGTGTCTGGAACTGATGCTCCTGACGCCCTTTCACCCTCAAATTCGTGCTGGTAAATGATGGCCCATTGTTTGTCACCAACACTTTCAGGAGTCCTATTGCAATAGACACACACAGTTTTCTATCAGTGTCCCCACATTTAATGAATAAACTCAATACATGTCCAGCCACTTTGAATGGGCATCCACAATGAGCCCATGAATGGACCTACACAGTCAACTTGTAATTGAGTCCAGTCTTTACCTGGGTATTCCCATGAATGTGGGGAGCTGCTGGCAGTAATTTTTGTCCTTTTTGGCACTCTGAGCACTGTCCCACAAACACAGCTATGTCTGCACGGGACAATCACTCTTGCTCCCCCTAATAATATGCCATCCTTTCATGTGATGTGGTCTCTCTGGTTCCAAAAAGGTTTCTGTTCTGGTTGTGACAGACTTTTGGTTTCCCCCAACATCACCAGCTGTTTCAGTTTTGCCAGGACAGAATCTTTCAGGAGTCCAAAGTTTGATATTGTCAGCTGTGACTGGAAGTGTGTCCAGGAAATTTAAAACCATTACAGACCCTTCAAGTGGTGGCGTAGCTGCAAGCAGGAGATGGCTCAATACACCTGCTACTTGAGTCCGGATGTGACTCCAAATGTGACCGTCAAACTTTCCTTCTCTGGGCGTATTAACACTCTGCATTAGCCAAAATCCTGGACGCATATGCTATTGGATGCTCCCCTCCATTGAGCCACATGAGCTAATAATATATTGCTGCCATACAGGGAGGCATTACGACAACACCAGATTTCGCTTGGGATCATAACGTGCCAATACCTTAGAGGATGATAGCTGTCTCTTCACTTCCCGGAAAGCTCTGGCTTGGCTATTGACCGTTTTCAAGGCTGACCTTTTTTTTTAAAGAGTTGCTGGAAAGGTAACAGGATGGAGGCCAGTTTATGTATGAACTTTTAGTAATAATTCATCAGCTGAAGTAAGACCTAACCTCTGTAATTGCTGTGGAAGCCAAAGTACTTTTGATCACCTTCCTTTTATTTTCCGAAGGGTGAAAAGCACCAAGTAGGTCACTGGGTGCCTGTAACACACATTTTTCCCTTTAAAAACATATACCCAGCTGGGAGATAAGTCTAAGGGCTATGTCCAAGCTCTCTAAGTGTTCCTTATTGATCTTTTCTGTTATTAGCACATCATCTAGATAACTGGTGACCTGGTACAAACTCTTAGTGGTATAAATTGTAGCATATTCACCTAACTGCAACTGTAAGCTGACATGGCTAATGTCCAGCTTTGTAAAGGACAGGACCACTGCCAGTTTGCATATAAATCCTCGAGAGATTGGGCATTTATCCAGCTGCTGAAAGTGGTTTGCTGTTTGTTTAAAAGTGAACCTACCAGTCAGGCTTCACAACCAGTACGACAGATGTTGCCCATTCTGCAAATTGGACTGGTTTGAGATTCCTTTGCATTCCAGCCTTCCGATTTTTTCTGTAAGGCAAATGGCACTGGGCAGCCACACAGGCAGCCATTTTCTAATCAAAAAACATTGAGCTAGTCAAAATGAATCTTTCTCCATCAATTTTGTCCCAATAAGCTTAGGCCAGAGCCTTTTACTATAATCAGTAGTAACTGAACCAGCTGCTTCTCATTAAGGATACAAATTCAGTCCCAGTCTTTTATCTGCAAAGGTTCCCTGGTATAGGTTCTCAGTTCAGGCAAGGTCTTGTACGAACCTAAGAGTGGGAGTCCAGAGAGCATTTTATTAAAGACCAGTTTTGCGTTCACTGAATCGGCCACTATGGTATCGACCTCCATTTGGACCAGGTGACCATTTAACCAGATGTTTATTTTGATTGCTTAGCAACATCCATATCAAAACCAATTTCCAAATCAGATGTAGGTGGATCTTCCAGGGTGTGAACTTTCCTGGATGCCAGTCTGACTGTTCTCTTACTCAATTTAGGTCTAGTAGGGCTCTTTTGCTGTTGAGTCTACATACCAGCAGCAACTACAATGACTTACCAGCTCGAATCCTGAAGAAAATTTTAATTGTTCAGACAAGGCTTGGCTTTGTTTTGGGGTTTTGCTCTGGGCTGATCTGGAGTCTCTCTGTTCAGGATATAGAACATAGAAAAATACAGCGCAGTACAGGCCCTTTGGCCCTCGATGTTGCACCGATCCAAGCCCACCTAACCTACACTAGCCCACTATCCTCCATATGCCTATCCAATGCCCGCTTAAATGCCCATAAAGAGGGAGAGTCCACCACTGCTACTGGCAGGGCATTCCATGAACTCACGACTCGCTGAGTAAAGAATCTACCCCTAACATCTGTCCTATACCTACCACCCCTTAATTTAAAGCTATGCCCCCTCGTAATAGCTGACTCCATACGTGGAAAAATGTTCTCATGGTCAACCCTATCTAAACCCCTAATCATCTTGTACACCTCTATCAAGTCACCCCTAAACCTTCTTTTCTCCAATGAAAACAGCCCGAAGTGCTTCAGCCTTTCCTCATACGATCTTCCTACCATACCAGGCAACATCCTGGTAAACCTCCTCTGCACCCATTCCAGTGCCTCCACATCCTTCCTATAGTATGGCGACCAAAACTGCACACAATACTGCAGATGTGGCCGCACCAGAGTCTTATACAACTGTATATGTCCTGTGTGAAGCTGTGCAATTGCCTTCACTCAAGTGGTGTTCCCAAAGCTCAGTCAGCCTGACAAGGGTATCCACATCTGCCTTGATACCCTACAAGTCATATGCTCCACTTGTTGCATTTTCTAATGATAAAGCCAGTTACTGTGCCTGTTTGAAACCTAGTTGGGCTTCAGCTAGTAGGCATTTGTGTCTGGTTTTGTCATTAATCCCACACACCAAACTGTCTCAACATCTCATTCAGGGTTAAACCAAAGTCACATGCCTCTGTCAATCACCTTAACCTCATCCAAAATCCTAATACAGATTCCTCCTATTCTCAAATTGCTAACAGTGTCTCAGAATTAGAGGCAGATTGGAATCATAATATTCCTTAACTAAATCAGTCAGCTCTTGAAAGGTTTTAGTAGCTGGTGCTACAGGGAAAGTTAGGCTCCTAATAACTGAAAAAGCTGCAGGATCACAACTCGTTACTTTTCATCTACCCCAATGTCATTTGCCTGGAGAAAATGATTCATTATTTCCGTATACCATGCTCAGCCTTAACAGTAGGAACCGGAGCCACAATATGAAGGAGTGATTTTATGTTGGTAGCTATCAAGATAATAGTTGTGTTAAAGTTTTATGCAACAGGCTGTTTTCAAGGATCTACTAGGGACCGCTGTGGATCTCTCAGTTCAAGACCTATAAACATATTGCTTCATTTCCCATAATGACATCAGTGCTGAAGCCTGAGCAGTTGACTTTGTCAACAATAGCTGGTTCCCTCCAGGTACAATGTGCTGACTGTGCAGATGTTACATTGAGAGTGCCATATTATATCGCATCTGACTTCATCAAAAGGATTCTGTTCCATTAATATTCAAGTCATTTGTGATCAACGGTATTACATCTTCGATATCTATGCCAGAAACCCCAGCAGCTGCCAATTATTCCTATACCTTTGAGAAAGCCAATGTTTCTGCTTTGTTTTACTTTACAACAATGAAGGGCTTATATCCGAAATGTCAACTCTTGTGCTTATCTGATGCTTCCTGACCTGCTGTGCTTTTCCAGTGCCACACTTTTTGACTCTGATCTCATACATCTACAGTTCTCACTTTCTCTCAACAATGGTTTGTGGAAGAAAAGGAATATCATTTGCAATCATGGTCAATGGTCCTGTTGCAAAACCCTTCGACTGATGCTGAGCATTGATACAACACAGTTCATTATATAAATCAGGGGCATTGTACAGCTGGCAGTAAGTCTGCTGAAGATGAGATTTCGATCCTTGTATTAATCTGGGGGGACTCTGCAGTACACTCCAGGGAGTGTGTGCTGCATAATCATGGCATGCTGTGCTTTGCACAAATGGAGTAGGCAAAGAGTCATTGTGATAGACTCTAAAGAGTTTGGAGAGGAGCAGCAGTTATCTGACGAGCAAGGTTAAGACATTTAGCAGGAGGAACCTTAACATCTGAATGATACAGTGCTGCGGAGGCACAACAAACCAGACAGGAGTTAACTGACACCCAGTTTCAGGAGATGTAAGTTGGGTGCAATGACCTCTCCTTGACTATATATCTGTTGCTGCTTGAGAAACAAACAGACCTACTTGTTCCCAGAGGTAAGTGCAACTTCAGTCTTTGTTTGTTGTTCACTCCTGCTGTTGCTAAATAAAAGTGAATGTTTTGAACTATTTGAAGGCTTTTCTTCTTGTGATGGTCCCATATTGAGCAATGAGAGAATGTTGGGTTGCAATGGGGATAGGGGAATGAGGAGACAGGGTTCTCAGATGGAATGGGGCAAAAGATAGGTAAGATGTATTGATCAATTCTTAAACAGAAGTAAATGGATAAAAGTGCACTTGTACTTGCAATGAAGTGCCATCCACACCACCAATTGAGCATTTGTTTTTGGTTACCATCTCATTACCTGCATGGTGAATAGTGACTCCAGACTGTCATTGCTTGACCTAGCATCCAGCTGGGCTTTAAAGATGGTACTTGTACCCAAAATGCTAGGAGCTCGCAACATTGGCGAGTACGTCCAGCTGTGGCAATTAGGATCATTGGTAATCTGGCAAGTTCGGGAAGATAGCTGGAAAAATCTCACCAGATGTGTCAAAGAAAACCTTCCAACACAAAGCCAATTTCCAGGAAAATTTGATAAAGAATGACAGCCAGGAAGTTAACTTAAGTAGGTTATTTAAAGGTAATCCAGGTATTAGATTGTTGTTTTTATTGTAGATCGTTATCCTGTTTTGGATCACTTTCACAAAAACAGAAATTCATTATTTGCACCAAACTTAAAAAGATTCATATCAACAGAATGGTGCTAATTTTACAATGGACATTCTGTAATAGAATGACATTTTGGAACACTGATGTGAAGCATTATCATATACATCCTACACAAGCCAACAATTTAATGGAAATAGTTTGGGAGGCAATACAACCATAAGTGCAGCATTCATTAGATTGGATATGTGTGTTTCTTCTGGAGTAATCTGGTGCCAGATATTACTGTGTAACTACTTCTTGGAAGAATGTGAGACAGCTGACAAGCATGCTTTCCAGTTCAACGGACATTGATTGACCACAAATCTAGTTTGAAATAAAGTGACAGCTGAGAGATGGCTGTGTTTGTGCAATTCTGCAGTAGCTTTGTGCTAGTGACTATTACCAGAAGAATGTCTAATTCCACACAGTCCTCAGAATTTTAAATTCAATTAAAAATTACCAATATGAATTCAATCAACTTACAACAATATGAATTTTTCATTACCTTCATAAAGAATTCATTTAAAAAGTTCCTTTTAAATCAGCCTTTTCAGGTTAATGCACTGCTGTTCTACCTCTGGGACAAGAATGTCAATGCAGCTGATTAATGGAACATAAACCCTCTTACTATTGTTGGGATTCTATGTGAATTGAGTGTAATCGTAATTGCATGGAGGCAGAATAAGAAACACATAAAAACAGTATAAAATTTACAATTTAACTTTGAGAAATCACAAGGACTATTATGGTCAAAAATAAGGGATTGGGCTTGGTAGTGAAATAAGAACTAATACATAAAGATTTTCTTGACAGTAACTTTATTCCCTTTTATGTCATCCTATAGATTTAAATCTTGGAGTACCAACTGGTCAGATTTGGAGATGCCAGCGTTGGACGGGGGTGTACAAAATTAAAAATCACCCAATTAAACCTGGTGTTGTAAGCACACTAGCTTTCGGAGCGACGCTCCTTCATCAGGTGACAGGGGAGGTCTTGATCGTAACACAGAATTTATAGCTAAAATTTACAGTGTGATGTAACTGAAATTATACATTGAAAAATTGTCTGTTATCAGACAATCAATCAATTTTTCAGTGTATAATTTCAGTTACATCACACTGTAGATTTTTGCTTTAAATTCTGTGTTACGATCGAGCCCTCTATTATCACCTGATGAAGGAGCGTCGCTCTGAAAGCTAGTGTATTTCCAATTAAACTTGTTGGACTATATCCTGGTGTTGTGTGATTTTCAACTGGTCAGAGAGGAATTAAAAATGCCTGAGGACTCTGTCTGAGTCAACCACACACATTATTCTCATGCACTCTCTAATACAAGTACAATATAGGCCTGAATCTACTTAGGTTCTGAGATCTGATGAGATCAGATTTTTCAGACTCATACAGCCATAGGTAAAAGACCTATGACAACCAAAAATCAAAACAGGGTAAACTGCTTGGAAAGCATCTATGTTCACGATCATATTTTCATCACATACAGTCCCTTTTTTATTCCTATTTTGAAATAATTTGGTTTAATTTGGCTAATGGTTAACTGGAAGTAGCCCCGTCAAAGGTAACTTAAATAGAAATTAATTCTTCAAAGGAAATATACATAATTAAAGCAAAATATTACTCCTGAGGCAAAGGATGCACTCCAACCCCCTAAAGGCATCTTTTCAGTTGTACTTGATATAATTCATATCCACCATCAAGTTACCCTTCACCTTAGCATTTTTAGAATACATATTTTTTATTCATCTATTTTTCCAACAACTGTAATGGGGGACCTTTGTAGCTAAGATGGCATTGCGAGTGGCAACTTGTACATTTTTCACTGTACTCATTTGGGTACATGTGACAATTAATTCTAATCTAATTCATTGCTTGAGTATAGGTTGAATCTTGATAAACTTCCCTAGGAACTCTCCCAGCCCATTTCAGACATTTTTTTCTCACAGCTGCTGCAATGTTGAGTATCATATAGCGTGGTACCTTCTGAAGTTGAACTTGATGTTGACATCAATACCATATCTACTCCCAAAAGCTGATTGCTTTTATTTAAAGCACTAGTGATGAAATGCCATACAAACACTCTGGTTAAGTGTTAGCAGGCATTTTACCATTTAACTGGTTAGCTGTTTCTAGTATTGATTTTTAAAATTCCTACTCACGAGCGTTTGAGGTTTCACTTCCTTTACTTGTGTCTTTAACATGTCAGTTCAGTCTACCTTAACCATTTGAGGCATACTTTCACTCTACAACTGTGGTGGTGGTGTCAGGCAGTCTAGTATTATATTGATATGGTATTTACAGCTCATGAGCAACTGAATCTAGCATTATTCTTTGACCTGACAATGGAAACTGTGCTTTGTGAGATGTCCTGAGGAAAGCAGCATGAGTCCATTTTACTTCAGAGCCAAATTGAACCTAAGCACTTTCAGGTTAAGATCTGATGCAAATGCACAGTCAGTCGTAATGGTTGCTAAACTTGAGGAATTAGTTGGTAACCTGGGTTCTATGAACTTTCCAAGACAGTCGCAGATAACAGACAAAATGGAGTTTTTGTTTTAAATACATAAAAACAAACACTCATTGTGTCTTGGATATATTGTTGTTATAATCCATCTTTGATACGCATGACTGCTGACTAGTTCACTGCTTTGCAGATGCTGACCTAATTAGTTTCTACAGAATGTTCTAGCCAGTCACATGTGGATACACATGGACTCCTTCAGGTACCTCACAAATTGCTGCCCATTACTATACCAATTCATTTCCCATTTGGCAGTACCAATTATTCTTTTCTCGCACAGTGATTTTAAAAAAAAATACTTTTAAATATTTTTTGAGTCAAAAACAATTTCCTCACATTCAGGGCATTAAAAGAAATTTTACTTTTGAAAAAATGCAAAAATGCAAATTTTAATACTACTAAATAGAAAACACTAGCCTTGCAAAATCTTGAAATGATGATTCAATAACTTATCATTATTATTGCACAGTCTATATGACTTAATTCACAGTAGATATTTACACAATCACTTCTGTGTTTTTATTTTGTTAGATTTGCTATAAACCCAGTTGAGTTCTATACTTAGCCATGCAGGGAACTTCGATGCAGCACTATCAATCTATAGCCAGACTGCATGAAAATATAAATCATGGAACTAAACTCTTCGAGTGCAGATTCATAGCTCCTTGAAAGTGAAGTCGCAGGTAGATAGGATAGTGAAGGTGTTTGGTATGCTTTCTTTTATTGGTCAGAGTATTGAGGACAGGAGTTGGGAGGTCATGTTGCAGTTGTACAGGATATTGGTTAGGCCACTGTTGGAATACTGCATGCAATTCTGGTCTCCTTCCTAACAGCAAGACATTGTGAAATTTGAAAGGGTTCACAGTAAAGATTTACAAGGATGTTGCCAGGGTTGGAGGATTTGAGCTACAGGGAGAGGCTGAACAAGCTGGGGCTGTTTTCCCTGGAGCGTCGGAGGCTGAGGGGTGACCTTGTACAGGTTTACAAAATTATGAGGGGCATGGATAGGGTAAAAAGACAAAGTTTTTCCCGAGGGTGGGGACTCCAGAATTAGAGGACATAGGTTTAGGTTGAGAGGGGAACGATATAAAATAGACCTAAGGGGCAACGTTTTCACACAGAGGGTGGTACAAGTATGGAATGAGTTGCCAGAGGAAGTGATGGAGGCTGGTACAATTGCAACATGTAAGAGGCATTTGGATGGGTATATGAATAGGAAGGGTTTGGAGGGATATGGGCCGGGTGCTGGCAGGTGGGACTAGATTGGGTTGGGACATCTGGTCGACATGGACGGGTTGGATCGAAGGGTCTGTTTCCATGCTGAAAATCTCTACGACTCTACTCTTATTATCCACTGAATAGCTGCATCGAAGTTATACAAAGGCATCCAGGTGTTCCCAGATGTAATGGGCTAGATTTTTCTGAACATAATCATTTCTCACAATCTCTCCTGAGGTTATTCCCAATTGCCAGCTTTACAGTTTATGTACCACTGAACTGAAATGGAAGAGGGACAGAAGTCAGGCATATCAGTACACATCTGACTGCATCAAATCACCATAAAGACATCACAGGTCTACTAAACAATTAGGCTATTCTCTCATGAAAGTAGGAGAGAGACAGACAACTGGTGATGGTTTAACATGAGGGTCTCCTGCCTCAAGCAAGGGGAGAGGGTGAGAAGTGAAGGCCTGCACCATAACCTGAGCCAAAGTGGAACCTGAACCCAAATCAAGCAAAGTGTAGGGTGATTACCATTCACCGACTTCATGAAGACGCAACCAAAAATCAATCAAATAGTGTCACTGAATACAGCCTACCGAATTAATCGGGCTGTCTGCAATTTTCTACTGGCCTGTCACAATGTTTGTCATGGTTTGCATAGTATACAATGCTCTTTTTGAAAAAAATATGCAAAGTACTCCTGTAATCATAATTAAAACCCATTTATATTGGAAACTTCAGTGGATTCTGACAAAATTAAATAAAGCAGTAGTCAGACCCTCACCCAGGAAGTTCACCTCTACCCCAGGGAGCTGATACTCTGTGTCCTGCTCTGCAGCCAGTCACTTCATGTGCTGTCAGATCTGATCCAATCATCCAACCACAACCACAACCCCAACCCCCATCTCAGGACAAAAGCTAACACCTTCCAGAATCGACCTGACATCATGCTTCCTCCCCACTACCTGACTGCCTCTTCCCTCAAGCAACCTGACTGGACACAGCCTGCTACCCTGCCCAAGCCACCATTCCAGATCACGCCAGGCCCCCCACCTAACCTGACCTGCCCTAGACACTGTCACTTACCTTGCTGCAATGCTCCATAACCCTTGTCCACCTCGCATCCTATCCCTAGAATTCCTGCACACTATCCAGCTGTCGACCTACTAACCTAACACCCTTTTCCTAATCCTTGGCATCCTACCTCAGCACCCTTCTGATCCCAGTTGGCATTTAACATTGGACATCCTGGCACCATACCCACGTCGCAACCTATCCCCTACTTATCTGGCACCTTAGACTCTTAGCACCCAGATGTCACTCTTACCTATGCCAAATTGGCTGTCAGGATCTAAATGTTAGCATTCAGCAGCTGACTGCTGTGAAAAGGGAGGCATGGTTTGCTTTCTTCTAAGATTTGTACGCTACTAAAGCACTGTCAGAATGGAAGGGTGACTCTACGTTTCTGACAGTGGCCTAACCAAAATCTCATCATAGAAATGTAGAGTTCTCTTCTTTGGTTTTAAAAAAAAAGGCTGGAGTGGTAATTCATATGAGTTGCATCTGGTCCCACTATTGTGCCACCTTGGCACAGGAAAACTGGAGCTTTCCTAACCCCTGGAAAAGCAAATAAATATTTGCAGAACTACAAAAATACATAGTTTATTTAAAGCTCCAACAATGCTCAAGCAGCTTGAAACCATCCACGACAAAGCAGCCCATTTGACTGGCACTACATCCACAAGTATCCATTCTCTCTGCCACTGATGCTCAGTAGCAGCGGCATGTACAAGACACACTGCAGAAATTCAAACATCCTTAAACCCATGAACACTTCCATCAGAAGGACATGGGCAGGAGATATATGGGAATATCACCATGTTCGAGTTCTCCCACAAGCCACTCACCAACCTGACTTGAAAATATATCACCGTTCCTTCACGATCACTGGGTCAAAATCCTGAAATTCCCTCCTTGGCATTGTGGGACAACCCATTGCAGGTGGACAGCAGTGGCTCAAGAAGGCAGCTCACCAGCACCTTTTCAATTTGGGACGGGCAATAAATGCTTGCCAGCCAGCAATGCCCACATTCCACAAATGAGGAAAAAGAAACAAAGGTCCCAATACCAACCGTTGCAAACCTTCGCCAAGTCTGAAAAATTCCACTGATCAGAATCCATTGATCATGACTCTTTTCTCATTGGTCAGCCAATTTTGCATTCATGTTGCTACTGTCCCTTTTATTCCATGAGTTATAACTTTCCTCATGAGTCTACAGTGTGCAACTACATCAAATGCCTTCAGGAAGTCCCTGTATATACATCAACAGCTCACATTAAGCCTCTCTGTTAATTCTTCAAAGAAAAAAACTCCAGTAGGTTCGTAAAACATTACTCCCTCTTTACAAATCCATGCCTACTCTTCCTGATCACCTCATCTTTTTCTATGTGGCTGCTAATTCTATCCCAGCTAATTATTTTGAAAAGCTTCTCACCCACTTTACTTAAGCTGGCTGTGCTATAATTGCTGGATTTATCCTTACAACCTTTCTTGAACAAGAATATGTTGCATACAACCTGGCCTGCACAAGCCAGGGAACAAAATTCACTTTATTCCAAATGCCTCAAAATTAATCACATCTTGAAGCATTTATCAGAAAAGGATGCATGCTGATATTAGTGGTTAGCTGAACAATGGAGGATCAGAAAATGAATGAATAGACTAGCTAGTGATTATTTGGGATGATGTAGAGCATTTCATGTTCCTTTGCAATGTTGAGGTGGGGGGAGGGGTACTCTTCTGGTATAGTGGTAATGTCCCTGTTTCTAAGCCAAGAGGCTCAGGATTAAATCCCACTTGTTCATAATATCTCTGAACAGGTTGATTAGAAAATAACATCAAATTAACTTGATTAGCAATTCCAAGTAGGCTACCATGTCAACATTTGGAGATTTGATAGGATGAGATCTCAGCTCAAAATACATTAAGGGAATCACATGAAACAACTCACAATAAAGGATAATTATCTTTAAGACAAAAATAGACAATACCAGAAATACTCATCAGGTTTGGTAGCATCTGTGGAGAGAGAAATAGAATTAATCTTTCATGTTGCGACTTGAGCTCAATGGTCCTTTCAGAGTGCCTCAAGGGTCTTTTCTGGACATGTAAATACGGGACATGCGTAAGAATATGTAGCAGACATAGTGCAATTTAAGCTTGTGGGACAGAATCCAATTTCTAGTCAAGTCAAGGGCAATGTGGCACAGTGGCAGTATTTCTACTTCTGAGCCAGGAGGCCCAAGTTAAACTCCTAATTGAGGGTGAGTAACATCCCTGAACAAGTTATTTAGAAAATACCTATACAGAGCAAAATTCTTAAAAAGGCAGATGGGTTCCTATGGAACCCAATGAGCTAGGAAACCGGATTCAAGTGCCAGCTGTTTGAGAGTCATGTCATAACATTCTTGAACAGGGTTGATTAAAAATATCTATTGAAATCAACATTTATCATATTGGTCCTGCAGGAAACCAGGGTTATGTGTTTACTATATAACCGTAAAGATTCATATACAATTGGTGTCTCATCAACAAAGTAAGCTATAAAAGTGATTCCTTACACAAGAAACTTCAGCCATTAGTTTAGTAACACCAAGATTTCCTGATACTTTAATTTCTGCCAAGTCTTCAACGGTTGAACTACTAATTCCACTCCTATAAATACCAATAATGAGAATGAGCTTGCTGGATTAAAACAACCAATACAACTACCAGCTAGATGGCTAAACAATGGCCCTGATGGGCAGAGTATACAAGAATCACATCAAGAGGATTTTTAAAAGAGGCTACATACGGTTTAGATTTTCTTAAGACTTATTGTAAATTTGCTAGATTCATTAATTTTTTTGAAGGTATAATACAAACCTGTCTTATTTACTTCAGACATTCTAGATTTAGATTCCCTACAGTGTCGAAACAGGCCTTTTGGCCCAACAAGTCCACACCGACCCTCCGAAGAGTAACCCACCAAGACCCATTTCCCTCTGACTAATGCATTTAACACACTATGGGCAATTCAGCATGGCCAATCCATCTGACCTGCACATCTTTGGACTGTGGGAGGAAACCGGAGCACCCGGAGGAAACCCACGCAGACAAGGGGAGAATGTGCAAACTCCACACAGGCAGCTGCCCAGAACTGGAATCGAACCTGCAACCCTGGTGCTGAGAAGCAGCAGGGCTAACCACTGAGCCACCATGCCACCCTAACATCAGAAAACAATTTCAAAAGTAATGCAAGCATGATAAGAGGAAATTTCAACGTTTCAAGGATTAATCTATTCCTAAACACTGTAATCAAAATAGGATAATCCCTGAAATGCTGAAATTTCCTCTTGGCATGATTGCATTACTTTTGAAATTGCTTTCGGATGGTAATCACTGTTGAAGTGCAGCAAGCTTATAATCCTCAGCTACCAGCCACAGCTTCATGACATACAACAGGTATTACCAAAGATCTGTTTGCTCTTAGACAATATTTATTAAGTAATAGTCCCTGTATAAACAATTCACTGCCAGAAATACTGCCAGATATTAGGTTGAAATTTCTGCAGATATCAACAATCTAAAATACACAACTATCTACAGTATTGGCTACACTGCTCCGGATCTGTTGTGCTTCTATGACATATCTGAATTACTTTACCAGTAGATTGTGGAGTAAATGCACGACTGGTGAATCAAGACACAGAACAGTCTCATGCATGATAGTCAACACCAGCATCACAATTATTGAGAACTGAATAATATTTAATGAAAAAAATTTAATTTTAAAATCGATAAAAAAAAGGTCTACTATTGACAGCATCTTCTATAATGTCAACACAGGCAAATTCTCTGACCAACAGAACAGCTACTGTTAGGGGACCTGTGGACTAACTTCTTCTTCCCCGGTTACTTCTTGCCACTACCCATGTGGATTCTACATCATCTAATTTAAAATCATTCTTGTTAATGCACTAATTTCCTCTCAGACTGACAAAGCCACCCCAACACACTTCCCTTCTTGCCTTTCTTTCGAAAGGTTGCAGGCCCCTGAATATTTGGTTCCCAGCTTTGATCTCCTTGTGACCATGGCTCTGCAATGGCCAAAAGATCATACACATTAGCCTATATTTGTGCCATTAATTCATACTATTTCTGTATTTGTTCTGTTTTGACAATTATTCACATTCAAGTAATGATCCATTAATTTTGCCTTTTGTTCCCCATTTTGTTCTTTGTTGTTGTTTTTTTTAAGTTGTTACATATGCTGCCCCTACCTGTCTCACTTTCGATATCATTGCCAAGTAGTTGCTCTGCAAATGCAAGCTGAAAGTTTCCTGTCCTGAATGCTGGCCCCTCTAGATCATTTAAAGCCCTACACATAGTCCTCGTTATTTTGTTTTCCATAGAGTATGCTCTGATATAACACAATAGTTTCATTCCCATGTGAGCCCACATAATAAGAAAATCATGTAATAGCAGCAGCATTTAAACCAATGAGACTGGAATTGTGTTATAGTCAATACAGGTAAGGAAAGTTTGCATTCTACAAATAATAGCCTAAATTCTTCAATTCCTTATAGCCTCACAGTGCCAGGGTCATAGGTTCAATTCCAGCCTTGGGTGACTGTCTGTGTGGACTTTACACATTCTCCCCGTGTTTGCGTGGGTTTCCTCTGGGTGCTCCGGTACAGTCCAAAGACGCGCAGGCCAGGTGAATTGGCCATGCCAAATTGCCCATAGTGTTAGGTGCATTAGTCAGAGGAAAATGAATCTGAGTGGGATACTCTTTAGAGGGTCAGTATGGACTTGTTGGGCCGAAGGACCTGTTTCCACACTGTAGGGAATCAAATCTAATACTTGATGTTACATGAAAAGCTTAATTAATTAAATCACACAGACTAGTTGTATCTCAAGTCTGTTTTAAGATGAATATCAGCCAAGGTTTGCTGAGTGCTCAGGGTGAATTTGATGTCACAGTGCTGGAGGGAAGTGGAAGAGTCATTGTTTAAACCCGTTGGTTAACCAGTTAACTTGTTTGACTATCTGTAATTTGAGCAAGGTTAAAGAAAAAAACAGCGAACCCAAGCATGAGTCAGTCCCCTTGTAATTAAACAGGAACAAACAATAGAAATAATTAATCCCTCTCACCTATGCCTGGTATGTATTCCTGTGTGTAACTTTCAATTAAGATGCACCCAGAATCCATTAACTAATCAGTAAAACAACAGCCACATTGCTTGGTGTGGAGAAAAAGCTCTAAATGTGCATCGATACAATATTTTGCCATTCTAAATCATATATAACTTCAGTCTTTGCATCTTTCACTTTAAATGCAAGTAAGGTTACGGATCAAAAACTACATCATCTTAAATCAGTAAACATGCAATGAGAAAGTTAACAGATCCCCACTTGAAGCCCATCACTTTTCAATGTTTGCTCTCAATCTGTCATGGGAATTTTTGATTGTGCTAAAAAAAACCTGAATCAAAGAGAGACTAAGATCTCCAGTGCACACTGAATGGTTGGTTCCATACCAGTGCATGCTTTGACAGCACTATTTGGCAAGCATCCTAGTTCCTACTCATCACACCTGTTGTGAAGTCCACAATTCTTGCCAACAAAGTGACTAATACTCTATAATCACATTTCTGCTACATAGCTATTTCACCTAAAAATATAACCTAGAATGAAAAAAGGCAATGGTTAATAAGCAGAGTAACTTCCCAACTGTAAGATATGTTGAATTTCAGACTTTGGGGGTCAGAGTTAAGTATTCCTGCCAGACAGATAATAGGCACAAGAGGGTTACATACCCACACCCCAATCAATTATCCTTTCTGTTTCATTCAATGAAGAGTTGTCATCATAAATTTTGGTTAGAGGTTACCAGATCTGTTTGAAATGTATGGATTCAATCACCATGTGATATGTTTTCACAGCTGCTCCAGAAGAAGATTGATGAGGGCAGAGTGGTGGACATGATCTAAATGGACTTGAGTAAGGTGTTCAACAAGGTTCCTCATGGTAGACTGATTAGCAAGGTTAGATCACATGGAAAACAGAGAGAACTAGCCAGTTGCATACAGAACTGGTAGAAGACAGGGGGTGGTTGTGGATGGTTGCTTTTCAGACTTGAGGCCTTTGACCAGTGGTGTGCCACAAGGGTCAGTGCTGGGTCCACTGCTTTTGTTATTTACATAAATAATTTGGATGTGAACATAGGAGTTATACTTAGTAAGTTTGCAGATAACACCAAAGTTGGAGGTGTAGTGGACAGCGAAGGTTACCTCAGAGTACAACAGGTCCTTGATCAGATGGGTAAATGGGCCTAGGAGTGGCAGATTGAGTTTAATTTAGATATGAGAGGTTCTGCATTTTGGAAAGGCAAGTAAGGGCAGGACTTATACACTTAATGATAAGGTTCTGTGGAGTGTTGCTGAACAAAGAGACCTTGGAGTACAGGATTGTAGCTCCTTGAAAGTAGAGTGACAAGTAGATAGGATAGTGAAGGTGACATTAAGTATTGTTTCCTTTATTGGTCACAGCATTGAGCACTGGAGTTCGGAGGTCACATTGCAGCAGTACAGAACATTGGTTAGGCCACTTTTGGAATATTGTGTGCAATTCTGGTCTCGGTCCTATAAAGTGTTGTGAAATTTGGAAGTGTTCAGAAAAGATTTACAAAGATATTGCCAGGGTTGGAGGACATTAGCTATAGGGAGGGGCTGAATAGGTTGGGGCTGTTTACTCTGAAGGCGGAGGGGGTGACCTTATAGAGGTTTATAAAATCACGAGAGGCATGGGTAGTGTAAAGAGTTAAGGTTTTTTCCCTGGGTTGGGGGAGTCCAGAACTAGAGAGCATAGGTTTAGGGTGAGAGGGGAAAGGTTTAAAAGGGACCTAAGGGACAAGTTTTTCATGCAGAGAGTGGGTGCATGGATGGAATGAGCTACCAGTGGAAGTGGTGGAGGCTGGTACAATTACAACATTCAAAAAGGCATCTGGATGGGTGTATGAATTAGAAAGGTTTAAAAGTACTGGCAAATAGGACTGGATTAATTTACAATATCTGGATGAGTTGTACTGAAGAGTCTGTTGCTGTGCTGTACATCTCTATGTATCTATGACTTAAGGAAAAGTGGAATTAAGCTGTAATACCCTTTCTAACATAGCAAGTGGTTGACACAGTTTGAGGTTCAGATATAATCTTAAGATAACTCAAGGCAACTTTTTCAAGGTGAAACCCATAAAGAACCAGGAAATATGGAAAGGTAGTGATGAGAAACAAATATAAAATCACTAAAAATTATAGCAAAAGCCATCAGTTGACAAGGTTTTTTGATTAAAAATAATAATTCACAGAGTCATAATTCTAACTGGTTTTTTTACTCATTTCAAACATCATTTGCTTATTATACTGTCATTCTTCAAGGGGGAGGATCTCCATTCAAACATGTTTTTTTTTGTTCTTATTGTTTGGAAATAGTTTCCTTTTTATTATACTGTTATGAGTGTATTAGAGAACATTTTCTCTTGTTTGAAGGATGTAAGTGACTCAACTATACACTCTGGATAATTGTGGATTAGATTAGTAGTTAACTGAGTTTCACTGTTTTTCTTTCTTCTTTAGTATCATTCCTTTGAATTTTGATGATTATATATTTAAGATCTATTTTTATATTAATGTTTGTGCTTGAAAGTTCTGTTTATTTTTGTAAATCTGTCAAAATATTAAATTTCTAATAAAAATATCTTTTAAAAAAAATACTGTCATTCTTAAGCACAAGAGGCATTCAGGATACAAGCTGAATTTTACCAAACGCTGTCTTGGTGCCAATATTCAGGGTTTTCATGGAGGGTTTCCCTTTGAGCTTGAGTGAATTATCCAACACAATTCTCTACTGCTCACCTCAGTTATGTATGCACTATGCCTCCATGACATCTTGTGCTCACCAGCAGTGGAGGTACTCATCACTGCCAGGACCTTACAGCATTTCCACTGCTAGTGCTGTATTGAAAGCCTAGTTATGAGCCAAGTCAATCACTGACAGTCATGAATTGCTCTCCATAGTACACCAGTAGGTGGAAACCAAAAAGGAAAAGCTTCTGAAGGCACATAGGTGGCACTGGTCATTAGAAATATAAGCTGACAATTGTAAATGTACTGCTGCTTCAGATCTTCACCTGCCTAATTGCCATTGTATCTCTAGCTACAAGAATCAAGTTACATAGGTTGCCCTTCCTGAGCATTTTATCATATTAAAACTATGACTAAGGGAGTGTTGCTCTTTTCCTAGCGCAGCATCCTATCGTAAGTCAGAATGGACCCCTATCCCCTCCAGCCAACTTGTGAAGACAGCTCCAACTGATGAGTGGGCAGACCTGACTGATTTCTTTGCCGTTTCTACACTAACCCATTATTAATTGCTTGGTTGGTTGCACAGTAACTGCAAGATTGTCTGTGGCCCACTGTCTGCACTGCAGGAATATGGAACCCCTGACCCTGAACACACCAAGCAGCCAACAGCCAATGTCCAAGCCTTTGGACGAGATTGGATGATGCCTTTGGCTTGCTGTACCAGCATCCACTGATTGACTCCCTTTGTTTTGGCTGAGGAACGACTCCCTTAGACATGGAGATATGATGAGGTGATTGAAGCATGGTGTGCTTGCTGCATAAGCTGTTAGCTCATGTCGGTGTGACATTGATGTATTATGGTTCTCCAAAGCAATACGCTCAACTTCTCACTGCCAGCTAACATGATGAGTTGCCTCTGTCTGTACTAAAAAGCAAGACAAGTAAGAAGTAGTTTGAGCCTGTCAGTTCTGAATGAGGCAACATTGCACAAAAAGGTACGGCAAGACACGACAGAGATGGTACTAAGTAAGCACGTGCCAAGAAAGCAAACAAGGAATCCTGTTTTTCCTTTATATTTCTCATTTGGGGTTTGGAACTATGAGCTGAAGTTGTGAATTGAACTTTGAGCAGGAGCTTGCTTTGGAGAGGAGAGAGCAAACAAACCAATGTTGCTTTCTGGGAATTAGCCTGGAAAGATAACTCCAGGTTAACGAATGTCCTCAAAACACTACAAATACTTCAGAACCATGATGTTTTACACTCAGGACTGGCAACTGGTTGCATGTTGAATTGGTTAATCAAGAGCAGATTGCTGCTAGATAGTCACAGAGAACATTGGTAAAAGAAAAAAAAACAAATGGGCAAACAAGTTCTCAACGGGGTTTTGAAACAATAAGTATGCTTGCTGTCTCTCTGTTTGGTTTTCACTGCAACTGTTAAGCAGTTGATTGTTCTGATAAGAAATTCCCCATCTGTAAGAGGTGGATGAATAATCCTAGAAGGCTACAGATCCTGTTTGCACGAATCAATGGCTTCAGAATTCAAGATGTGGAGCAGCCAGTGTTGGACAAATTTAAAAATCACACACCATCAAGTTATAGTCCACAGCTACCTGATGAAGGAGCAGTGCTCTGAAAGCTAGTGTTCCCAAACAAACCTGCTGGATTATAACCTGATGTTGTGAGAGTTTTAACTTCAGAATTCAAACAAAAGCTACAGTTCACTGGTGTGCAAAAAAATTCATTAACCAAAGATTTCCGAAAGCCTGGTACCCATCACGAAACCGCTAAACTGGCAAATTACAACATTTTTTTTCATTCAATACATCCCAGAACCACATCTGTCTGTCTGTGATTAGGGGTCTGGTTAAAGAAGACTGGGCTTAGATCATATCTAATAAGTAGACTACTCTGTTGTCTACATTCTGCAAAAATTATATTATTAATAATGAATTGTTAATTTCTGTTTAAATTATAAACTTAGTGTCTGTTATCTGTATTCTTTAAGTTTGGTTTGGAGCAACTAAACTGGGCAATTTTGAGGATCAACACATGTTTTAATTTCACTAGGTTGCGAATTCAGTGACAGTGAGTCTTACCCTATAGCTGTGCATAAGATGGGTTTCTGTATTTGTGAATAAAGTGGCCTGGCAGCAGCATTAAAAATGAATGTAAAAGCAAAATACTGCACATGCTAGAAGCCTCAAATATAACCAGAAAATGAGAGAAAAATTCAGCAGATCTGCTAAGACCTGTGGAGAGCGTAACAGAGTTAATACAGAGTTAATGTTTGGAGATGAAGCAAAAAGTCACTGCAACTTGAAATGCCAAATGTGTTTTGGATGCTGTCAGACCTGCTCAGTTTCTCCAGCACTTCTGGTTTTATAACAATGAAAGGAGTTGGTGCACTCCAAAGAGCAGCACTGAAGTCAAGAACTATAGCAATGTTAGCAATGTGATAATGATATTGTCAAGTTGCAGCTTGTACAATGCCAACCTACATAGATAGACAATTGACGCCCATGAAGTATTCCTCGAAATGTTGAGGACTGCTAGCCAAGCCAGAGGCATGAAGGAACTAGAGGTGAGCTAAAGCCGCTAGATATCCGCTTCAACTTTTATGTCAGAAATTGTCACTGTATAGTTTCTCTCTGCTCCATTGGAGAATAGTAAATTGAATATTATGAGACAAGGATATGTGATAATAAGATGGTATTCTCAGAATAAAGAGGCATCAATTTAAAACAGATGATGAGGCATTTCTTCTCTCAGAAGGTTGAGTGTCTTTGGAATACTTCTATTGGTAATCATGATGCTTGTTTTGCTGGCAAACCTGACACTCTCAAAAGAATCTTCACAACAATATCACTTGGCAATTTAATGAGCTCCTTATAAGCAATATAAATGCAAAATCCAAAATAGCAGTACATTTTGAAAATCAACACCTGACTTTCCCTGGCGAGTAAGGCACTGAATGTAAATGAAACATAGAAGTAAAGTGCAAAAGTTTTTTTTCAAGAACACGATGTTCTGCCTAATTTTTCATTGATTCAATTTAAAATTATTAATAAGTACCTGGAAGGACTTGGTCTAACAATTGAGAACAAACAATAAAATCTCACAAAATAACTCAATTAACAGTACCCGTCACATTTCTTCTCTGCTTTTTAAAACATTGATCAATATTTTATAAGCGTTTTAATGAGAGAAAATCATACATCTTGGAAAAGTTGTAATCTGTAATAACTGTGAGCATACTTGTGTTATGTCAATGCTCCAATAACATCTGTTGTGGAATTATGAAACAAAATGAATCAATTTTCAGTCATTATTTCACACATGCTGAATGCCAACTACTCTTTCCCAATTAACCATAACTACTTCATAAATCTGGGTAAGAAAATCTATTCACAATACTCTTCCAAGCCAGTCTTCAGTTTCGCTGTTAAACTGGAAAGAAGTGATTTTAACTGCCTCACATTTGTGTGCGAATTTCTTTTGCACACATTATAGATCAAGATCAGACACTTGACTTAATGGAGTGGGCACCAGAAATTCAATTTTAATGCTATTCTTCAGTGAGCTTTCTTCATGCTAACTCCACTAATGTTACCAAAGGCAAGTAAATTTCTGTTAACATTTCACATACTTTCAGCTTTACAGACACAAAAAACACGAGAGGAAGAATAGGTCATTCAATTCCTCCAGTCTGGTGTCCCAGATCTTCAGATTATGGAATAGCTCAGATCTATTCACCATTCCATTCTGTTCTATGTCTCTTAATTTCCTGACCTAACAAAAATGTAGCAATCAAGTCTTTAAAACATTTATACTTAAAGGCACAAACTATAAAATGGTTTCAAAGGAACAAACCAAGGTTGAGTTCAATACAAAACTGCTCCTGACAATTGTTGCTGCAATTCCATGTGATCCTGATTGATTTAAGCTGAATGAGTAATATTAGGAGTCACTTTCAAAAGTTGATTGGGGGCAGATGTTCGCAGGTAAAGGTACGACTGGAAAATGGGAAGCTTTCAGAAATGAGATAACGTGAATCTAGAGAAAGTATATTCCTGTTAGGGTGAAAGGAAAGACTGCCAGCCAAACAAGCATCATGATTACTAATAGAAGGTATAGGGAATGTTGGATGACTAAAGAAATTCAGGATTTGGTTATGAAAAAGGAGAAAGCATATGTAAGGTGTAGACAGGATAGATCGAGCGAATCCTTAGAAGAGTATAAAGGAAGTAGGAGTATATTTAAGAGGGAAATCAGAGGGCAAAAAGGGGCCATGAGATAGCTTTGGCAAATAGAATTAAGGAGAATCCAAAGAGTTTTTACAAATACATTAAGGACAAAAGGGTAACTAAGGAGAAAATAGGACTCTTCAAAGCTCAGCAAGGCAGCCTTTGTGTGGAGCCAAAGAAAATGGGGGAGATACTAAATGAGTATTTTGCATCATATTTACTGTGGAAGAGAGAGTATGGAAGATATCGACTGTCGGGAAATAGATGGTGACACCTTATAAAATGTCCAGATTACAGAGGAAGTGCTGGATGTATTGAAACACATAAAGGTAGATAAATCCCCAGGACCTGATCAGGCGCACCCTAGAACTCTGTAGAAAGCTAGAGAAATGATTGCTGGGCCTTTTGCTGAGATATTTGTATCATCGTCACAGGTGAGGTGCCGGAAGACTGGAGGTTGGCTAACGTGGCGCCACTGTTTAAGAAGGATGGTAAGGACAAAGCCAGGGAACTGTAGACCAGTGAGCCTGACATCGGTGGTGGGCAAGTTGTTTGAGGGAATCCTGAGGGACAGGACATACATGTATTTGGAAAGGCGAGGACTGATTAGGGATAGTCAACATGGCTTTGTGCATGGGAAATCATGTCTCAGAAATTTGACTGAGTTTTTTGAAGAAATAACAAAGAGGATAGATGAGGGCAGAGTGGTAGATGTGATCTATATGGACTTCAGTAAGGCGTTGGACAAGGTTCCCTAAAGACTGATTAACAAGGTTAGATCTCATGGAATGCAGGGAGAACTAGCCATTTGGATACAGAACTGGCTCAAAGATAGAAGTCAGAGGGTGGTGGTGAAAGGCTGTTTTTCAGATTGGAGGCCTGTGACAAGTGGAGTGCATGAGGAATGCAGATGCTGGAGATCAGAGCTGAAAAATATGTTGCTGGAAAAGCGAAGCAGGTCAGGCAGCATCCAAGGAGCAGGAGAATCAAGTGAAGTACCACAAGAATCTGTGCTGGGGCCTCTACTTTTCATCATTTATATAAATGATTTGGATGCGAGCATAAGAGGTATAGTTAGTAAGTTTGCAGATGCCACCAAAATTGGAGGTGAAGTGGATAGCCAAGAGGGTTACCTCAGATTACAATAGGATCTTGACCACATGGGCCAATGGGCTGAGAAGTGGCAGATGGAGTTTAATTTAGTTAAATGTGAGGTGCTGCATTTTGGGAAAGCAAATCTTAGCAGGACTTATACACTTAATGGTAAGGTCCTAGGGAGTGTTGCTGAACAAAGAGACCTTGGAGGGCAGATTCATAGCTCCTTGAAAATGGAGTCACAGGTAAATAGGATAGTGAAGGCGGTGTTTGGTACGCTTACCTTCATTGGCCAGTATATGGAATACAGGAGTTGGAAGGACATGTTATACCTGTTCAGGACATTGGTGAGGCCACTGTCGGAATATTGTGTGCAATTCTTCCTATTGGAAAGATGTTGTGAAATTTGAAGGGTTCAGAAAAAGATTTACAGATAGAAACAGCAAGGACTATTTTCCCTGGAGCATCGGAGGCTGAGGGGTGACCTTATAGAGGTTTTCAAAATTATGAGGGGCATGGATAGGGTAAATAGGCAAAGTCTCTTCCGTAGGTTGGGAGGAGTCCAGAGCTAGAGGGCATAGATTTAGGGTGAGAGGGGCAACTTTTTCATGCAGAGGATGGTACGTGTAAGGAATGAGCTGCCAGAGGAAGTGATGGAGGCTGGTACAATTGCAACATTTAAGAGGCATTTGGATGGGTATATGAATAAGAAGAGTTTGGAGGGATATGGGCCAGGTGGTGGCAGGTGGGACTAGATTGGAGGTATGATCAGTAAGTTTGCAGATGACACCAAATTTAGAGGTGTAATGGACAGCAAAGAAGGATACTTCAAAGTAGAATGGAAACTTAACCAGATGGAGAAAGTGAGGTCTGCAGATGCTGGAGATCAGAGCTGAAAATGTGTTGCTGGAAAAGCGCAGCAGGTCAGGCAGCATCCAAGGAGCAGGAGATTCGACGTTTCGGGCATAAGCCCTTCATCAGGAATCCTGATGAAGGGCTTATGCCCGAAACGTCGAATCTCCTACTCCTTGGATGCTGCCTGACCTGCTGCGCTTTTCCAGCAACACATTTTCAGCACTTAACCAGATGGGCCAAAGGTCTCTGGAGTGGCAGATGGAGTTTAATTCAAATAAATGAGAGAGGCTGCACTTTGGAAAGGCAAGTCAGGTCAGGACCTATACATAAGGTCCTCGTGGAATGTTGCTGAACAAAGTGACCTTGGAGTGCAGGTTCATAGTTCCTTGGAAGTGGAGTTGCAGGTGGATAGGATAGTGAATGCAGCATTTCGTATGTTTTCCTTTATTGGTCAGTGCATTGAGAATAGGAGTTGGGAGATCATGTTGCAGCTGTGCAGGACATTGGTTTGGCCACTTTGGGAATACTGCATTCAATTCCGGTCTCGCTGTGACAGGAAGGATGTTGTGAAACTTGAAAGTGTTCAGAGAAGATTTACAAGGATGTTGACAAGTTTAGTGCTACAGGGAGAGGTTGAATAGGCTGGGGCTGTTTTCCCCGGAGTGTCAGAGGCTGAGGGGTGACCATATAGAGGTTTACAAAATTGAGTGGCATGGATAAGGCAAGGTTTTTTTCCTGGGGTGGGGCAGGCCAAAACTAGAGGGCATAGTTAAAGGTGAAAGGGGTAAGATTTAAAAGGGACCTAAGATTAGATTAGATTTGATTCCCTACAGAGTGGAAACAGGCACTTCGGCCCAACACGTCCACACTGACCCTGCGAACAGCAACCCACCCAGACCCAATCCCCTAAATTTTACCCCTGCACCTAACTTTACGGGCAATTTAGCATGGCCAATTCACCTAACTTGCACATGTGTGGGAGGAAACCCACGCAGACATGGGGAGAATATGCAAACTCCATACAGTTGCCCAAGGCGGGAATTGAACCCAGGTCCCTGGAGCTGTGAGGCAGTAGTGCTAACCACTGAGCCATCTACCCACCCAAATAAATAAGGGGCAACCTCTTTACGCAGAGGGTGGTGTGTGTATGGAATGAGCTATCAGAGGAAGTGGTGGAGCCTGGTACAATTACAACATTTAAAAGGCATTTAGATAGGTGCATGAATAGAAGGGTTTAGACGGATATGGGCCAAGTGCTGGCAAATGGGACTAGATTAGGTTAGTATATCTGGTCGGCATGAATAAGTTGGCCCGAGTGGTCTGTTTCTGGGCTGTACATCTCTATGTTGCTGACTGCTGAAAGGGCGTACTGATGGATTAGCTATTGTTGCTGGTAATGCAGTGATGTTTGACATGACTTGTAGCAGTGCGTCACGGAATTTTGTAAACTCACTTTCATTTGTGGGTTCACTTAGAGTATTGGTTCACAGCTCAAAGGTCAGTCAAATATGACTGATATTGAAAATAAAAATGCTGTATTGGAGCAAAAGGCTAAGGGTGCTTTCATTTCAAAGCTCAGTGGTGACACACTGAACTGCGAGTTGTTTTCAGCACAGGTGAACAGATTTTAGTGCACACATATGCTGACAATTGCTATATCCATTCACTATCATGACTATCATAATCTTAGACTGGACTTGTAGGTCAAGGAACTCAACGATTGGACTAGATTGAAACTATTTCTGAACCACAAAATGTGAGTCACTTAACACTGTAACCAACAATACTTGTGTTAAGACGATGATTAAAAACTCATCGTAATGAAATAAAGGCTGTGGTGCTACTCAATCTTATTAGCATTCAAAGCTACTTAAGTGCAAAAGTTTTTAACCCAATCCAGACAGTCTGAAATATTTGATTTATTTATTGTTACACATATTTTGTTACAAAACAGTGAGAAGTGCTGTGCAGTGTTGCCACTCTCCAGTGCCATCAATAAGAAAACTTGGTCTTGGAACAGAGACTCGGGGGTTCAGGTACACGGTTCATTGAAATTTGCATTGCAGGTTGACAGAGTGGTAAAGAAGGCATTTCACACACTTGCCTTCACTCTTCAGACTATTGAGTAAAGGAACTGAAATATAATGTTGTGGTTGTGCAGGATGTTTACAATTCTGGTCACCCTGTTACAGGAAAGATATTATTAAATTGCAGAGGGTGCAGAAAAGATTTACAAGAATGTTACTGAGACTGGAGGGTTTGAGTTATAAAGGATAGACTGGGACGTTTTTTGACTGGAGTGCAGGAGGTTAAGGGGTGACTTTGTAGAAGTTTGCATAACTTTAAGTAAAAGAAATAAAACTATTTCTTTATTTTTTCTATTTTATTCCTATGACCTATAATGCTGGGCTATTTATTTATTTAGTTTCCTAAGAATTTGATCTTATGAATCTGTACCTAGGTATCTTTGTGCCTAAGATGGTGCTGTAATGTGGCAACTGTAAACTTTTTCTGAAACTCCTTTGAATGCATGTGACAATAAAGCTGATTCACTTCACTTCAAAATCATGAGGGACACAGATAAGAGGAAATCGCAAAAGTGTCTTCCCTAGAGTTGGGGAGTTCAAAACTAGAGGTCGTAATTTTAAGGTGAGGGGAGAAAGATTTAAAAGGACCTGAGGGGCACCTTTTTCACACAGACGGTGGTTCATATGTGGAACGAATTGCTAGGTGATAATAAAAATCTAAATAATAATAAATGATAGATGCAGGTACAGTTACAACAGTTAAAAGACATTTGGACAGATATATGAACTGGAAAGGTCTCGAGAGATACGGGCCGAACACATGCAAATGGGGCGAGCTTAGCTCTGGAATCTTGATCGGCATAGACGAATTAGACTGAAGGGTCTGTTAGATAAAGAGTGGAGCTGGAAAAAGCACAACAGGTCAAGCAGAATCAAAGGAGGAGGGGAGTTGACATTTCCACGCTATATGACTCTGTGACTTTTTATTCAAATTCATTAATCAACTTGTCTTTTTCTCTCTCTTTATGCAGCCCTTCTTCTCTCTTCTCTCCCACCAACCCCCAACCCCCACCCCCTCCATAGGACCCAGAAATCTCATTTGTCTAATGTAAAGATTTACTGTTAATGGTTTTATTTTCTAGATTGATGTACAAGGGCCACACTTCATTAACTACAGACCAAGTATATGCTGTTCTCATAGGAGTGAAGGACTAAAACCCATTACTGGAGTAACTGCTGGGTAATCTGGCTGCGAAACTTTGTTGTGCTTGACCTAAACAATTATAGAGTCAGAGAGATACAGCACAGAAACAGACCCTTCAGTCCAACCAGCTATCCCAAATGAATGCATTTCCATTTCCCTGTAGCTCAAATCCTCCAACCCGGGCAACATCCTTGTAAATAATTTTTGAACCCTTTCAAGTTTCAAATCAATATTCAATGAGGGAATTGTCATATCCCATTATTCCAAGGCTGGAAGTGAACTTCAGTTTCAGAGGAGAGAATGTGATTTATTCCAATGAAGTGGCCAATGCCTGTGCACTAAGAGCTTTAATTCAGTGGTATTTATGTACCATATTATCACAGGGCTGAATCAAGTGCAGCTGTATAGGTTAATAGAGTCATAGTCATAGAGTCATTACATCTTAAGTAATTTTCCTTTAATCACTAGCTGCAGGTTTAGTGCCTGCATTGTTTAAACCTGTCTACATTCCTTGGCTGTTTATGCTAAGCTGTTACTGCTAGAAAACGAGGTAACTCATCTCATCGATCCTTGTGTACATTAGTGCATGTATGGGAGCAGGACAAGCTGATGAAAACAATTATCTTTTGTGAAAAGAGAACAATCTGACCAAGATTTACACATTTTACCTGGAAAACAAAAAGAGTTATGCAGATTCCAGCTGAAAAGCACTGCATCAAATCAGTTTTGGTACAATTGTTTCTTATTGAATAAGGGTGTAAATCTCTTTGCACTGCAATAAAAATTAAGAATTTCAAACTATATCTACCTACACCAATGACACAAGGCCATGAATCAGCACATGGCAATACAGCTGAAAAATTGTAAAGGAGGCAGCAATACAGGGTGCAGTTATCTTCCAGCACAGTATTACAACTGCTATTATGAAGTAACTACCAATGCTCATCAGTTGAAAGCAAATTAGTCTCCAAAAAACTGCAGACAATGGAATGAAACCACTTGCTCACAATTATCAGCAACAATTGCCCATCTTTTTCTACAAGCCTGTTTCAATGAAAAATGCATGCGGGCACACCAGGTGCAACGTCAGGCACACTTAAAAATGAGGTATCACCTGGCGAAACAGTAACAGAAAACTATTTGCACGTCAAGCAGCAGAAGTAGCAGGCGATAGACAAAGTGAAGCAATTGCACAATCAATGGATCAGACTTAAACGCCGCAACAGTCACAACCAGTCTTAAATGTGATAAGCAATTAAATAAGTCAACGGAGAAGGCAGCTCCACCAAATTTTCTCATGTTCAATGTTGGGGGCAGCCCAGCACATGACACATTTGTGAAAACATGCATATATGCCAGATGTGTGAGTGGATGATCCATCTCTACCTTCTCCAGAGGTGCACAACATCACAAAATTCAGTATTCAGTCAATTCGACTTACTCCAAGTAATAACAAACAGCTGAAGGCACCGGATACTGCAAAAGCTATGAGCCCAGAAAATTGCCCCACAACAGTTTTGATACTTTGCCATAAGTTCTGATGAAATTCCAGCATAGGACTGAAGATCTGTGCTCCAGAACCTATCACAGCCAGAGCTAAGCTGCTCCAGTGCAGCTACAACACTGGCTCCTAACTGACAATGTGTGGAAAATTGCCCAGGTATGGCCTATACTCAAAAAGGACAAATCCAACCAGGCCAATTACTGCCTGATCAGTTTTGTCTTGAACATCAGTAAAACGATGGAACACATCTTCAAGGGTGTCATCAAGCAGCAGTTGCTTAGCAATAACCTGGTCACTAACACTGTTTAAGTTGTGCCAGGGCCAATCAGTTTACATCCTTTGCTTAAACATGGACAAAGCAGTTTAACTCCAGAGGTGGGGAGAAGTGAGAATGATGATCCTTGATATCAAGGCACAATTTGACTAGGTATGGGACTGAGGAGTCTGAGCAAATCTACAGCCTAAACTAAACTTGCCTATTGACTTCCCAATGCATGCTCATCGATAAGGCAGAAGTCAAGAGTGTGGTGAAATATACCTCATTTGCCTGGATGAATACAACTCCAATAACATTCAAGAGTTTAGCATTATCCAGGTCAAAATAGCCTGCTTGACGAGCACCTTAATATCCACTACTGATGGGCAGCGTGCAGGTCATGCCATCTGCAAGACATACTGCAAAAAATCATCCTCTCTCGTTTGGCAGCAAAAACTAAACTAATAACAATAAAAATAAACCAATAATAAAATTTAAACTCGTGATCACTACCATCAAGAAGGGCAAGGACAACAGTTATAATGGGAACATCACTACCTGCAAGTTCTTCTCCAAGGCACTCAATTTGACTTGGAATATGTCGTCATGCCATCAATGTTGCAAAGTCAAAGTCCTGGAACTCCCTTCCTAACTGCAGTGTGAACATACCTCCACCAAACATACTGTAACAGTTCAAAGACGCACCTCATACCACCTTCAAATGAGTATTAGGGATGCACAATGAATGCCGGACAAGCTAGCAAAGCCTACATCGCCGAATGTATATAAAAAACAAATCCTGCCTCAAATTTTAAGTCTCTGGAGCTCTCTTTCCTCCTTTAAGATGCTCACTGAAATCTAGCATTTCACCAAATTTTTGATTATCTGCCCCAATATTGTTTCATGTGTCTTGGTATGGCATTCTGCTTCCTAATGCCCCTGTGAAACACCTTGGGAAATACCACTATGTTAATGTTATATACATGCAAATTAGTTACAAAACATATACATTTAATTAGATTCCCTACAGTGTGGAAACAGGCTCTTCAGCCCAACCAGTCCACATCAACCCTCCGAAGAGTAACCCACCCAGACCCAGTTCCCTCTGACTAATGCACCTAACACTATGGGCAATTTGGTATGGCCAATTCACTTGGCTTGAACATCTTTGGACTCTGGGAGGAAACCGGAGAACCTGGAGGAAACCCACACAGATACGGGGAGAATGTCTGTGTGGAGTTTGCACAGTCACTCAAGGCTAGAATCGAACCTGGGACCCTAGTGCTGTGAGGCAGCAGTGCTAACCACTGTGCCACCCTATTTGTTGTCATAATCTACTTAATTATGACATCATCTTCATAACATCCAACTCCACCCTTACAAAGTGACAAGGGATACATGAAAAAAATACTGCCATTACACCACTGAGCATTTACTCAAGAAACAATTTGATGTCAAAATACTAAAATTGCATAACATAAGTAAATAATGCAGCTCCCAAAAACAGAACTAGTCTACTAACATTTAGGCTGAGAGAGCTCACAGGATCAATAAGCAAACGGCACCAAATTTACAGCATTCACTGCAGCAGATAATACAGTTCTTATACTTGTTGAGAAGTTTTCTGCCAGTGTTAAGTTGGGTGCAGAGCAGTGGGAAGCCATTGTTGCTCCTGATCGAGCAGGAATCAAAGGCTTCCAGAATATGTGAATAGGGAAGGATAGCTAAAGAAAGAAAAACACTGACAGGCAAAATTCTTTGAAAAAAAACTAAAATGAATAGTTTCTAAACGTACAATATGAGCAGTTGCCAATGCAAGATTAGAGCCATTTAGTTCTGTTTAGTAAAGAGTAATAATATTATACCCCATCAGTCATTATTATTTTTATATTCTTTCGATTTACAATGATGATATTACTGTTTTGATAATCACTTATAAAATGACAGTATGTTTTTTAAAAAATATGTAATTTTAAAAACCATATCTTGAGATTTAGACATCGGATAAAACCTAATCAAGTTTTATTCTGCTGCCATCTGAACTCTGTAATGAGACCAGCTTTGAGGTAACCATCATTCTCTTTTTTTATTATTCATTCACAGTAAAGACATTAGGACAGGTACATGGATAGGAAAGGTTTAGACAGATATGGACCAAATGCAGGCAAATGGGACTAGTCCAGTTTAGGAAACTTGGTCGGCATGGGTGGGTTAGGCTGAAGGTTTTGTTTCCATGAGGTATGACTCTATGTGGACATGAAGGGTCAGAAGAGTATTTACTGTCCATCCTTAATTGCCCACAGTACAGTTGAAAATCAACCACATTGCTATGGGACTGGAGTATGGGTATGGATGGCAAATTTCCTTCCCTAAAGGACATTAGTGAATGAATTCTTCTGACAATCAAACAGTTTCATGGTCATCTTCTTAGAGCCTTCCATGTATCACTTGATAACATTAATCTGCAAAAATGAAAATCACATTGACCTCTGTGTCCAGTTCTGGTCCTCCAGTTACAGGAAGAACATTACGAAGATAGAAATGGTTCAGAACAGATTTACCAGGATGTTGCTGGGTATGAAAGGTTTGAATTATAAAGGCAGGCTAGATACGCTGGGACTCTTTTCATTAGAATGTATGATGTTGGAAGGTGACCTTACAGAAGTTAATAAAATCATGAGGGGTATAGGTAGGGTTAATGGTAGGTGTATTTTCTCCAGGATGAGGACTTTCAAGATTAAGGAGCATACTTTTAAAGTGAGTGGAGAGAAATTTAAAAAAAGATACAAGGGTTTTTTTTTTTACAGAGGGTGGTTTGTGTGTGAAATGAACTGAAAACACAGTCACAACGTTTAAAGAACACTTGGTTAAGGAAATGAGTAGGCAAGGTTTGGAGGGATATAGACCAAGAGCAGGCAGGTGGGTCTAGTTTAGTTTGGGATTATGTTCAGTACAGACTGGTTGGACTGAAGGGTCTGTTTCAATACTGTATGACTCTGACTTTTGCAGTCAAAAGTAATTTCAACTTTACTCTTCAGTGATGTAATTCCAATTATATTATTTCAAACATCATTGTAAAATACATCAAACTATATGCAAAAATATACAAATGGTAGCCAAGTCAAGGTTGGACCATGCTATTTTAAAACAATTTTAAGATTCTGTGTTCAGGATGTGTTCCAAGCTTAGATTAGACTTACAGTGTGGAAACAGGCCCTTCGGCCCAACAAGTCCACACCGACCCGCCGAAGCGAAACCCACCCATACCCTTACATTTACCCCTTACCTAACACTATGGGCAATTTAGCAAGGCCAATTCACCTGACCCGCACATCTTTGGACTGTGGGAGGAAACCGGAGCACCCGGAGGAAACCCACACAGACACGGGGAGAATGTGCAAACTCCACACAGTCAGTCGCCTGAGGCGGGAATTGAACCCAGGTCCCTGGTGCTGTGAGGCAGCAGTGCTAACCACTGTGCCACCGTGCCGCCCAAAATTATATTATTTCCATTTCTATGTAACAATAAATCATAATGCACTCGGCTTTAGATGAGTCAACAGATTAGTACAGATTATTGGAGGCTGTTTCTAGAAATATCAGAAAACAGACAGTAAGCACTGTCCAAGAGAAATGCTTGGCTTTACAATGAGTGAAATAGCAGTTTAGTGAGTGTTTAAAAACAAAATTACCCATTTTGTCTCCTAAGGGATTGTTTTGCAAATGTTCAGACATCTTGTATAAATGATTATACTTTATGTATGGGCATAACTACAGAATGTTCACAAGGTATTTGAATTTATGGGCCATTTTCGCTGTGAAAAATAGTGATTTTACTTGACACCCACAGATAGTTAGCAGTGGATAGGTGACATATTATCCCTCTTAAGCTCAAAGATGTAGAGCTCAAACAAAGTTAAAAATCACACAATACCAGGTTATAGTCCAACAGGTTTAATTGGAAGCACACTAGCTTTCGGAAAGCTAGCGTGCTTCCAGTTAAACCTGTTGGACTATGACCTGGTGTTGTGTGATTTTTAACTATGTACACCCAGTCCAACACCGGCATCTCCAAATCATGAGCTCATACTAGACCAACTACCTCAGAACAAACTGGCAGTTAACTGACTTTTGTAAACAAAAACATTTGAATTAGGCATTTGAGAAAAACCTTCAACTAGATCATAGCTAATCTATAAGACCATAAAACTAGGAGTGGAAGTAAGGCCATTCTGCCCATCAACCACTTAATCATGGCTGATGGGAATTTCAACTCCACTTAGCTGCACTCTCCCAGTAGCCCTTAATTTCACACGAGATCAAGAATTTATCAATTTCTGCCTTGAAGACATTTAATGTCCCGGCCTCCATTGCGTTTCGTGGCAATGAATTCCACAGGTCCACCACTCTCTAGCTGAAGAAATGTCTCATTTCCATTCTAAATTGACCGCTCTAACTCTAAGGCTGTGCTCATGGGTCCTAGTCTCCCTGCCAAATGGAAACAACTTCCCAACATCCACCCCTTCTAAGCCATGCATTATCTTGCAAGTTTCTATTAGATCTCCCCATAACCTTCCAAACTCTAATGAACATAATCCCAGGATCCTCAGCCGTTCATCGTATGTTAGACCTACCATTCCTGGGATCATCTGTGTGAATCTCCGCTGGACATGATCTTGTGCCAAAATGTCCTTCCTGCAGTGTGGGGCCCAAAATTGGACACAGTATTCTAAACGGGACCTAACTAGAGCTTTATAAAATCTCAGAAGCACATCACTGCTTTTATATTTCAACCCTCAAGATAAATGACATCATTACATTCACTTTCTTAATCTCCGACTCAATCTGCAAGTTAACCTTTAAAGAGTCCTGGACTAGCACTCCTAGATCCCTTTTTACTTTGGCTTTATGAATTTTCTCACTGTTTAGAAAATAGTCCACGCATGTATTCTTTTTCCAAATTGCAAGAACTTGCATTTGCTCTCGTTGAATTTTATCAGCCATTTCTTGGACCACTCTCCTAAACTGTCTAAATATTCCTGCAGCCTCCCCACCTCCTCAGTACTACCTGCCTGTCCACCTACCTTCGTATCATCAGCAACCTTCGCCAAAGTGCCCCCAGTCCCTTCATCCAGATCATTAATATATAAAGTGAACAGCTGCAGCCCCAAAACTGAACCCTGCAGGTCACCACTTGTCACCGGCTGCCATTCTGAAAAAGAATCCTTTATCCTAACCCTCGGCCTTCTGTCAGACAGCTAATCCCCAAACCATGCCAGTAGCTCACTTCGTACACCACGGGCCCTCACCTTACTCAGCAGCCTCCCCTGATGCACCTTATCAAAGGCCTTTTGGAAGTCTAGGTAGTTAACACCCACGGAGTTTCCCTGGTCTAACTTACTTGTTACCTCTTCAAAGAATTTTAACAGGTTTGTCAAGCATGACCTCCCCTTACTAAATCCATGCTGACTTGTTCTAATTCCACCCTGCACTTCCAAGAATTTAGAAATCGCATCCTTAACGATGGATTCTAGAATTTTATCAACAATAATTTTCCATCTTTTGTTTTGATCCTTTCTTGAACAAGGGGGTTACAACAGCAATTTTCCAATCATCTGGGACTTTCCCTGACTCCAGTGATTTTTGAAAGATCACATCCAATGCCTCCACTATTTCTTCAGCCACCTCCCTCAGAACCCTAGGATGTAGCCCATTCAGGCCAGGAGATTTATCAATTTTTAGATCTTTAAGCTTTTCTAGCACTTCCTCTTTTGTAATGGCTACCATGCTCAACTTTTCCCCCCGACATTCCTTAATTGTTGGGATTTAATCATATCTTCCACTGTGAAGACTGACACAAATACTTTTTAAGTTCTTCAGCTATTTCCTCATCTCCCATCAATAGCTTCCAACATCAATTTGAAGTGGTCCAATGCTCTCATTTGTTTCTTATGTATTGAAAGAAACTTTTACCATCATTTCTAATACTACTGGCTAGCCTAACTTCATATTTGATCCTCTCTGTCCTTCTTTCTCTCTTTGTTATCCTTTGTTAGTTTTTGTAGCCTTCCCAATCTTCTGATTTCCCAGTGCACTTGGCTATTTTGTTGGCTCTCTCTTATTCTTTGATACATTTCCTGACTTCCTTTGTCAGCCATGGCTGTATAATCCCCCCGGGATAATCCTTCTTTTCTTTGGAATGAACCTCTGTACAGTGTCCTCAATTACACCCAGAAACCCCTGCCATTTTTGCTCTACTGTCTTCCCTGATAGGTTCTGCTTCCAGTTGATTTTAGTCAGTTCTTTTCATGTCCCTGTAATTACGTTTATTTAACTGTAGCACCATTACATCTGATTTTGCCTTCTCTCTTTCAAACTGCAGACTGAACTCTACCACATTATGATCGTTGCCTCCCAAGTGTTCCCTTACTTTAAGATCTTTTATAAAATCTGGCTCATTACATAGCACTAAGTCCAGAGTAGCCTGCTCCCTTGTAGACTCCATCACAAACTGTTCCAAAAAGTCATTCTGTAAGCATTCCATGAATTCCCTTTCTTTGGATCCACCGGCAACATTATTCACCCAGTCTATTTGCATATTGAAGTCCCCCAAGATCACCGTGACCTTGCTTTTCTGACATGCCCTCTCTATTTCCTGTACATCTTGCGTCCCTGGTCCTGACCACTGTTCAGATGTCTGTTCATAACTCCTGTTATGGCTTTTTGCCTTTGTGGTTCCTCAACTCCACCCACACAGACTCCACGTCATCTAACCCTAAGTCATTCATTGCCATAGATTTAATTTCATTCTTAACGAACAGGGCAACCCTGTCCCCTCTCCTGTCTTTTCAATAAGTTGTAAATCCCTGAATGGTTAACTGCCAGACTTGAACCCCCTGCAAACATGTCTTTGTGATGCCTACCACATCATAATCATTCACAAAGATTTGTGCTGCTAATTCATCTACTTTGATACGAATACTACGAGTATTCAGGCAAAATGCCTTCATGCTAACTTTCTTATCATTACTTGAGATATTGGAAATCATAAGATGTCCTAAGTTATCCTTTTGTGCTGCATTCCTAGTGTGCCTCGAGCTTAAACCCACCTGCACAAGTGCTATCTTGCTGCTTATCTTTCCATTTAACTTCATACTCCCTGACACTTTCACTTTCCATTTCCTCCAACTCAGTTTAAAGTCCTACTAATCACCCTATTTATCCTTTTTGTTAGATCACTGGTTGACTGACTCAACTCTACATTCTCACCACTATCAATAACCACTGACTTCCTTATTCATCAAAAGCCTAGCTATCTCTGCCTTAAAAGTTTTCAATGGCCTTTCAGAGACTCTCACATCTTGGACAGAAAAAAATAATCTTTAACTCCTCCATTTCATCCAATTTGTTTATATAAACTAACTGTGACAAAGCTGCTCCTTTAACAAGGTTATGCAGTTCTTAGTTTTTGTTCAGAGAGGTTGTAAATAACACAGACTCCAAAAAATCTGCAGGTTGAAGGGTTTTAGGGCCAATTTGATAATTGCTAACAGATACTGCTTCAGGCAGAAGGCGTTCAAGTTTAAAAATGAACACTTGTACAATGAAAAGGATGTGACCAATTGTCTCAGCTCAACTTTTCTCTGAGTTGTTTTTTTATAAGCAGTAGTGGAAAAGCTGCTGGGCCCAGAAGAAAGGCTTATGCCCAAAACGTCGATTCTCCTACTACTTGGGCGCTGCCTGACCTGCTGCACTTTTCCAGCAACACATTTTTCAGCCCAGAAGCAGGTCCAGGCTGGCTCGCTCTCTGACTTCTATCTTGTAAGAATTTGTATTTGATTTTACCTTTTGTGTCAAGGGTGTTTATGGGGATTCTTGTAAGCATTTGGAACAGCATCATTAAGTTGGGATGATCTGTTGGATTTTCAAATAGGTTAAGTTATTCAGTATTCTGTTTTCTGTTGTTTGTGGTTCATTCAGTAAATAAATTCTGTTTTGTTTCAAACTAAGTGGTTTAACCAGCTGACTCTCTCCTGGAATATCCACTATACACCTGCTTAAAACAACTAGCAAAGTTAGGATCTTGGCTACCTTCTTGAAATGTTTTGAGGGATCTAGCCTGGTCCATAACACTATAAATAATTTAAATAAAAGCCCATGTTTTTAAACATGTCCCCGAATGATAATCCCTTCTACAAGAGTAAACATCTTTCAGCATCAACCCTTCCAAGTCTCCTTATAGGTTTCAATAAAATAAACTCTCATTTATCTGAATTCAAATGGATAAAAACCAACATGGCCAACCTTTCCTCACAAAGGTAACCCTGTTTCCTCAGGAATCAACTGAACGAACTGGTTCTAAACTGCCTCTAATGCAATTTTGTTGCTTCTTAAATAAGGAAATCAGTACTCTAGATTCAGTTTAATTAATGTATTTGAACATTTGTATATTGTTAAACATCAGCACTTACATTTTAGACCTCCTCCAATAAACAACATTCATTTGCCTTCCAAATTACTTGTTGTACCTACATACTAACATTTTATGATTCATACACCCACGTCACTCTGTATCTTTCTCCATTTAAGTAAAGGATTTAATTTTCTATTATTCATCCTAAAATGGGTAAGTTTACATTTTCCTATGTTATACTCCATCTGCTATTTTTCCCTTCGCTTAATCTATCTGAATCCTTTTAGTGATTCTAGAAATCCTCTTCAACTAATTTCCTATTAATTTTTGTATCAGTATATTTAGCAAACATTCTTTTGAGCATTTCATTTCTATAAACTGCAAATAATTTAAATATAAGGCTGCAACACTAACCCTTGTAGCACATCACTCCTTCACCCACTCCCACCCTGCTTCCTATGAGCCAAATCAATCGATGTTAATATACTACCCTCTAAACAATGAGCTCTTATCCTGATAGTAATCTTTAATGTGGCACCTCACTACATGTCTTCTGAAAATTTAAGTACAGTCATATCGTGTTAATTGAATGTTTACAACATTGAATCCTTATGAAATACAGAGGGAATAAAAGATCAAGGGCTACTAGTTTTCTAATTCAGCTCAGAAGAATCAAGTTTATTGGTTAAAAAAGGTTTCATTGTAGCGGAAAGGCAGGTTAGTTTGTGAAGAACCAAAGCAGTGAAAGTTTGCATAGATAATGATAAACAGAACAAAAAATAAATTTTGGCCATCATAACTGTTTTGACTTCATTAATTATAATCAAATCCTGGCATTTATTTGTACAATGTTCACTCACTTAAATACGCTTGAAATATCAATTATATTTATAACAATTCAAAATCACAGAGCAGTTGGAAAACAGTTGATATGACACAATAGTAGGAGCCACTGAGATAGTGCAATTGCTTGTGCCTTTACCCTCTGAATTATATATATATTCAGTTCCTGTAAATTCAATCTATCCAGTAGAAAATAAACAAGCAACTTTATTAAATGGTGTATATTTTTTCACAAATTCAATTCAAATGAACAAGTAACTTGGAGATGTATAAATTAAAATTCAGCTGCAAATGGCACATTTCATCATGCAGCAACTAAAAATTGTCACTGAAATTGCTAACTTATTGTTTGCAACTTCCTTCAGAGCAACAAATCAAAAAGTTCTCATACTACACCTCTCTTATTACCCTACTTGTTACCTTATTCATAAAAATAGGTGGCTTCTCAAAAGGTAAGAAGTCCAGAACAAGAAGCCATAGATACAAGAGATTCAGAACTGAGTGGACAAGACCACTATTTTTGTTGACACATGCCAACCTTTGCAAGCATATAACATTTAATTCCAAGTGTATGTAAATGAGACAGAATATCTTTCTACATTCAGCATACATGAATATCAAAATAATGCTATCTCCAAATTCTACAATCTGACCCATCATCGTCAACTTAGTTGTAGCTATGCCAGTAGCTCCTATCAACTTGCATGCTTTCAATGAGTCTGTTGGTTTGGAAAAGGCTGATATTGGAAAAATTCAAAAACTCATTACTACCAGCAACACTCCACCGCATCTCCTCCACTTCCCGCCTCCACCGCATCTCCTCCACTTCCCGCCTCCACCGCATCTCCTCCACTTCCCGCCTCCACCGCATCTCCTCCACTTCCCGCCTCCACCGCATCTCCTCCACTTCCCGCCTCCACCGCATCTCCTCCACTTCCCGCCTCCACCGCATCTCCTCCACTTCCCGCCTCCACCGCATCTCCTCCACTTCCCGCCTCCACCGCATCTCCTCCACTTCCCGCCTCCACCGCATCTCCTCCACTTCCCGCCTCCACCGCATCTCCTCCACTTCCCGCCTCCACCGCATCTCCTCCACTTCCCGCTCTCCACCGCATCTCCTCCACTTCCCGCTCTCCACCGCATCTCCTCCACTTCCCGCTCTCCACCGCATCTCCTCCACTTCCCGCTCCTCCGCCCTTGAGCCCCGCTCCTCCAACCGCCACCAAGACAGAACCCCACTGGTTCTCACCTACCACCCCCACCAACCTCCGCATACAACGTATTATCCGCCGCCATTTCCGCCACCTCCAAACGGACCCCACCACCAAGGATATATTTCCCTCCCCTCCCCTATCAGCGTTCCGCAAGGACCACTCCCTTCGTGACTCCCTTGTCAGATCCACACCCCCCACCAACCCAACCTCCACCCCCGGCACCTTCCCCTGCAACCGCAGGAAATGTAAAACTTGCGCCCACACCTCCACACTCACTTCCCTCCAAGGCCCCAAGGGATCCTTCCATATCCGCCACAAGTTCACCTGTACCTCCACACACATCATCTATTGCATCCGCTGCACCCGATGTGGCCTCCTCTATATTGGTGAGACAGGCCGCTTACTTGCGGAACGCTTCAGAGAACACCTCTGGGCCGCCCGAACCAACCAACCCAATCACCCCGTGGCTCAACACTTTAACTCCCCCTCCCACTCCACCGAGGACATGCAGGTCCTTGGACTCCTCCACCGGCAGAACACAACTACACGACGGCTGGAGGAGGAGCGCCTCATCTTCCGCCTGGGAACCCTCCAACCACAAGGTATGAATTCAGATTTCTCCAGCTTCCTCATTTCCCCTCCCCCCACCTTGTCTCAGTCGGTTCCCTCAACTCAGCACCGCCCTCCTAACCTGCAATCCTCTTCCTGACCTCTCCGCCCCCACTCCACTCCGGCCTATCACCCTCACCTTGACCTCCTTCCACCTATCCCACCTCCATCGCCCCTCCCCCTAGTCCCTCCTCCCTACCTTTTATCTCAGCCTGCTTGGCTCTCTCTCTCTTATTCCTGATGAAGGGCTTATGCTCGAAACGTCGAATTCTCTATTCCTGAGATGCTGCCTAACCTGCTGTGCTTTGACCAGCAACACATTTGCAGCTGTGATCTCCAGCATCTGCAGACCTCATTTTTTACTCGAAGATTTTAACCTACTGCGAATCCTCTTACAAGGATGCCTTCCTTGAAGAAGCTCTCTTCCTCCCTCTACAAGGAAATCAATACGACTATGAATTACATCTTTTTATTTGGCCTTTAACCAACATAACAGATGAAAAGTAAAAAGCCCCAATACTCCTGACATAACCAGATTAATATGGCTTTAATGCTGATCACAATTTTTTGTCAGTTATGAAGTGGTCTCTCCAAAAAGGAGCTTAAATATTGTAATGGATTGGAACAAATCTTTGCATAATTTTCCAGCTGCTCAGAAGAGGATTGCACTGGATAGTCCTTTCAGTCAGCTTCAGTGGATCTAAGCAAAGCTTAAAGCTCGAAGAAAAATGCAAAATATTTATTTCATTTTTATTTTAAATTTTAAATTTAATTTGCTCATTTTAAAATATGCTTTGTCATACTACCTTTTGCTATCACTATGCATAATTTTTTTGCAATTTTACTTCCAATTATCAGTTATTTATAACTGATTATTTTGGTCGTAAATCTGATCCATGGCTCTTGGCACACGAATCTTACAATGGTCAGGAAAAATGAACTGTCAGACAGGGTCATCACAAATTGAAACCAGTCACTTTCAGGGTATCTGTACTCTATATGTGTCATTGTCTGTGGGAATCAATTTTGCCTTCTTCTAGTTCTTGGAAAAAAGTTGATTTTCAGTCTGTGGTAACCTATTGTCCACATTTTACTTGATAGGTCTCTAGTTCTTATTTCACCATGATTGGAATCTTTAATTGCCCTACTCTGCTTGATGAAGTTCCCCAGAATCATTCTACTAATGTTCTTCGCAGTTATGCAGCCATCTTACAGCTCATCACATGTTGTAAGTGATTCTGCATGATCTACCAAAGTAAAAATATAATGATGTTATGCGCAAAGCCCTTTAAATGTGGCAAGAGTCCAAGGTGAAGCCTGAATGTGATCCATTCTGGACATGAAAGATTGACCAAAAACAAAGCAGCAACATTGAAAGAGGATTTGGAATGAGCTAAGAGTAAATGAGAAGCAGATGAATAGCAGGCATACCACAAAATACTGTCCCTCAGCCATCTACTGGTGGATGTTATATCCTGGTACAGTTGTCTACTAAGCTTCCTTAGTGTATGCCATTTCCTTTGTGTATATTCACAGGACTTGAGAGAAATTTAAAAGGAATCTAACCACAAACTCCTGTCAGCCCTAGAATAACAGAGGGCAATTCTTCTGAGATCAAAGGGTTAGGAAGGACTAGGGTGATGAAGAAAAGTGAAATGTTCTTCATTCACAAAAAGTCACAATGTCAGAATCGCAATAGTTTCTGCTATTCAATTCATAATGCCCAACTTATGATGATCCCTGTATACAATTGTGGGCAGAAGTGTGAAGGTGGGTGCTTAGTGCCTCTAAATCAGCTCCATGTCGTCAGCCTTAATTGTCACTCTACCCAAGGATACCTGGAGCCAACAGCTTTGGTAATTTCATAAGGTATACATCGGCGGACAGTTCAGAAGATCAAAATGAATGCTGTGATGTCAAGGGTTTATGTGGCTTTTCAGTCTATTCAGCAACTCATCCAGGTGAATGGCAAGTCCAATGTCAAATCTGCACCATTTCAGCTATTACAGTTGTGGCACACATTGCACCAGTGTAGTATTATCTGCCTTGTATTAAGGGAGTGCACAATCCCCACCCACTTAAACACTCAAATGTGCAGGTTGTTCATCAAGTTATGCAAATCAAGTTTAAGTTTAATGTCATTTGAGCCAACATTAACCTAGATCATAAACTTGTTTTTTTTTGCTCAACAATCACCTGTCAAAACAACAGGAGGATCTAGTCAAAGCTAAACCAGGAAATTTAAGGGTTTGGGTCACAGAGAAAGCCAGTCCACACTACTGCCCAAGAAATAAACATGAGAAAAAGAGTATTTGTTAACAATTTGGTTAAAAGTAAACAATCAGTTGTCTTCCAGCAATTTCTGCTTGCTTCCAATATCAAACTAAAATACAGTAATCTTGTTTATTACAAGAAATCAAAGAACTTAAACAAGGTTCACTACTCAAATATATCACACAATAACACTCCATAATTCCAACATTTTTTATGAATCTGACTGGATTAGTCAGATTATTGTCACATTACAATCATCAATACTTGAAATTACTTGGTTGGCATTTCTACCTGTTTGTACAGCCAATATACAGTCAAACAGAAATTCCACAGCAGTTTAATTTGTTCCAACAGTATTTAACACTCAAAGAGGGGAAAAATAACTGAATTCAGCCCTCCCCAAAACCTTCCACTTCCATGTTGTCAGTTCTGTTCAAATATTAGGCTAACACATAACCTAACAAAGTGAAAAGCAACAGAGGTTAACATCAAGTGCTTAAATTTAAAACATTATAACTTTCCTGTTTCAAAGGAACACAGGAACAGGAGCAAGTTGTAGAATGCTTGGGACTACTGGTTTAAGTCATAACTGATTTGTAACCTAATGCTGACCTAATGCATACCAAGTCCAGCAGTGAGGCTAAGGAGGGCATGACTTTTGTTTGAATTCTACTCAGAGGAAATAGTCTCAGCTGTTGTACTTCCCCACAGTTGGCAGACTGTTTTACTAACGTACAACAAATGTGCATAATGATACATTTGTAGGCTTATAGCAGTCATTCTTTTTGGTATAAAACACACAAGCAGTGGAAACTACAACATACTGTTTAAAGAGTCTAGCAAATTTCCACTAAGTTTCATTTTATGACAAAACCCCTTTAAAGATGTCATATCTTCCACTGTCAAACAGGCTTGCGCATAGCATTAGGGAGTTTGACAGTATTCAGGGAAGAGGATAAATGTGAAGTGATGCATTCTGGAAGATCGAAATTGAATGTTGATCAAAGACAGGCTTCTTGGCAGTGTGGAGGAACAGAGGGATCTTGGTGTTCAAGTACATAAATCCCTCAAAAGTTGCCACCCAAGTGGATAGGGTTGTCAAGAAAGCATATGGTGTTTTGGCTTTCATTCACAGGGGGATCGAGTTTAAGAGCTGTGAGGTTTTGCTACAGCTCTGCAACTCCCTGGTGAGACCACACTTAGAATATTGTGTCCAGTTCTAGTTCCCCCCCATAGAAAAGATACAGAGGCTTTGGAGAGGGTGCAAAGAAGGTTTATCAGGATGCTGCCTGGACTGGAGGGCTTGCCTTATGAAGAGAGGTGACCTGATTGAGATATACAAGGTAATGAGAGGCATGGAGAAAGTCAATAGCCAGAGACATTTCCCCAGGGCAGAACTGACTGGCACGAGGGCCCATAGTTTTAAGATATCAGGAGAAAGGTATAGAGGAGACAGCAGAGGTAGGTTCTTTACACAAAGAGTTGTGAATGCATGAAATGCGTTGCCAGCGGTGGTGGTGGAAGCAGAGTCATTAGGAACATTTAAGCAATTGCTGGACATGCACATGGATAGCAGTGAATTGAGGGGTGGGTCAGTGTGAACTTGTTGGGCCGAAGGGCCTGTTTCCACACTGTAGGGAATCTAATCTAATCTAATCTAATCTAATCAAATTAGGGTTAATCCTCAGCACAATATTGTGGGCTAAAGGGCATGTTCTGTATGTACTTTTCTATGTTTTATATTCTAATACACAATACATCATTGGCTGTTCCTCAATTCAAGGTCTCCAGTTCCTTGTATTCGTGACTTAAAAGGCCACTCCTCAACACGCAGATCATTGTGCACATGGAGTAGGACATTCCACAACATTGTGCTTTCCAGAATGCAGAACTTTGCTTTGTTTCCTTTCCTTCCTTGACCCTGCTTTGACTCATCCTTAAGACACTGAGAGTCAAAGGGTGATGCAGTTGATGGATAAGGTTTCACTATTCCAAACGACTGGTAGCAGGTTCCTCACTGTCATTCATGTCAATTCCACCACTTTTAAAGAAGAATTTCAGAGTGATTTTGAAGTGTATTCTTTAAGATTGCCTTGAAAGTTGATCATTGGCAGGAAGAATGGTTCTCAAACGTACAAGTGTCCAGTCTATGGAAATTGAATACCCAGAAATTTTGCCTGAATGCTTAGGGAAGTGATTTCAAAGATATGTTTGATGGTCCTCACATTGAATGTGGAGGATGGAGCAGACACATCGTTGCTGGGAGTTTCTACTGCACTCCTAAGTGCCACTGGTATGCAGTTGTCATAGTTACAAAATATGGTATATTAATCTTTAATTCTATTCAGTAATTTAATATCCACGTCTTTTCATTGAATAAACACACATTTAACTGAACCATACTCTCTTTTAAACTGAGTGTCGTGCCAATGCCACCACGGTGACTTGCTTGCACATACACAGATGGTGCCGGTGACATCAGCAAAAACAATTCTCTTCCTAATCTGTTTGAATCACTGTAAGCAGCAGTTTTATTTGTATTTCCTTTACAGCATTAATGAAACATGACTTTCAGGGGCCATAAGTGGATTTGGCCCATCTTAACAAGTCTCCACATGAACTCTAGTTGCTACTCTCACTTTCAAATTCAAACTGACCAAAGCGATTCCTGTATCCAGAAGCCAGTTACAGGCATTCATTTTTAAGCTTTGCACTGTGCACGACTGACATTGAGCCTTTAGTTACTTTCCCCCCTAAGGTTAGCAGATAAAAAACACATTGCACAAAATGTGGAGGCATGGGATTGAGGGTGATTTGTCAATTTGAATCAGAATATGGCTGGCTGAAGGAGGACAGAGGGTGATGGTTGATGGGAAATATTTATCCTGGGGTTCAGTTACTACTGGTGTGTGGCCTGGATCTGTTTTGGGTCCACTGTTGTTTGTCATTTTTATAAATGACCTGAATGAAGGCATAGAAGGATGGGTTGGTGAGTTTGCGAATGACACTCAGGTCGGTGGAGTTTTGAATAGTGACAAAGGATATTGTAGGTTACAGAGGGATAGAGATGAATTGCAGATCTCGGCTGAGAGATGGCAAATGGAGTTGGTAGCAGAGAGGTGTGAGGTGATTCACTTTGGAAGGAGTAACAGGAATGTAATGTATGAGGCTAATGGTAAGATCCTGTAGATGAGCAGAGAGATCTTGGTGTCTGGGTGCATAGATCCTTGAAAGTTGCCACCCAGGTTGATGGGGTTGTTAAGGAGGGATGCGATGTATTAGCTTTTACTGGTAGAGGGATTGAGTTTCGGAACCAAGCGATCATGCTGCGGCTGTGCAGGGCTCTGGTGCGGCCATGATTGGAGTATTCTGTGCAGTTCTGGTCACCACATTATAGGAAGGATGTGGAGGCTTTGGAGGGGGCTCGGAGGTCATTTGCTGGGATGTTGCCTGGTTTGGAAGATAGGTCTTACGAGGAGGGGCTGAGGGACTTGGGGCTGTTTTCGTTGGCGAGAAGAAGGTTGAGAGGTGACTTAACTGAGACATATAAGATAATGAGAAGGTTGGATAGGTTGAACAGTGAAAACCTTTTTCCTCAGATGGTGATGGCTAGCATGAGGGGACACAGCTTTAAATTGAGGGGTGACAGATATAAGACAGATGTCAGAGGTAGTTTCTTTACTCAGAGAATAGTAGGGGCATGGAATGCACTGCCTACAACAGCAGTAGACTTGCCAACTTTAAGTGCATTTAAATAGTCATTGGATAGGCATATGGAATGGAATAGTGGATGTGAATGGAATAGTGTAGGTTAGATGGACTTGAGGTTGGTTTCATAGGTTGGCGCAACATCGAGGGCTGAAGGGCCTGTACTGTACTGTAATGTTCTTGTTATATCATTTATTTAAGGAATTATTGTTACTGGCTTCTTCCTGGTCCATTAGAATTAATTAACTATACAGCACCAAGGACCCGGGCTCAGTTCTACCCTTGGATGACTCTCCGTGGAGTTTGCATATTTTCCCCTGTGTCTGTGTGCATTTCTCTGGGTGCTCCAGTTTCCTCCCACTGTCTAAAGATGTACAGGTTAGGTGGATTGGCCATGCTAAATTGCCTATAGTGTTCAGGGATGTGCAGGCTAGATGGATTAGCCATGGGAAATCATGGGTTTGCTCTTTGCAAGGGTCGGTGTAGACTGAATGGGCTGAATAGCTGAACCTGCTTCCATACTGTGGGAATTTTATTCTATGATTCTTTTAGTGGAGAGGTGTACAGCCTTGATCAAAAATCTTAGTAGAGATCAACCAGGAAGATTGTAAAGAGAGAAGCTGATTTATCCTTCTCCTCACCTGGTCCAAAGAAGCAGTCGTGGCTGAGACATTAACATTTAACCATCTTTGCTTATGGCAAATCAGATACAAAGAATTAATTCACTGTCTTTCTTGGGAACACCTTAGATTGTCAGAACTTCTGATAGCACATGCAAAAAAAAACCCCTGCAGTCTGCTTGGACCATAACTGTGCAGTTTGAAATTCAGTCATATGACAGCATTCATCTTTCTGGAAAGCATTAAATAAAAGTCAGTAAAGCAGCTTTTTTTTTTAACAGCAGCTTTCAAAAATGTTTGCAGATTGAAATCAAAAATGACTCCTTATGAGATGTAACTGCACTTCTCTCTTCATCTTTAATTCTCAAGTTAGGACCCTATTTCCATTGCAAGTTGGAATACATTACAGAGATTGAGAATGTAAAACTAAAAGAACATCAGATGTCACATCACCCATGTAAGGAAATGAGTCGAAAAGTGTGGCACTAGAAAAGCACAGCAGGTCATGGAGCATCGGAGGAGCGGGAGATTCAATGTTTTGGGCATAAGCCTTATACCAGGAAATGGCCTGACTGCAGTTTAAAAGATCAGAAGAACCAACTCCACTAGAACTTCAAGACCACCAATGGAATGCGTACTCCATTTTCTCTTTTGTGCTTTAACTTTCTCGACGATGCTTGTTAAAATGAGACCACACTGAGCACACTTTGTTAGTAGAAAGATGTCATTTACATTGGCTTTTCACACCTCATTTTGCCAAATGCTACCACAGATTCATGGCCAACCCTGCCAATGAAGTCCCCAGACAAATTGATTTTGTTTTCTTTTGGGACAGTAGTGTAAAACATTAATTGATTATCTTCGGAGTCAAGGGTTAGGGCATAAGTGCTGATGATAATGGCAATAAGACTGAACTACAGGTGAAGATGGTTTCATTTATGGAGTTGAGGACCTACATCAACAATTCAATTCCAGATGCCAAAACCAACTCTGTGGACTCCAACTTTGATGTCAGTCTTACTCTCCAGTGGAAAGTATAACCACATGCTCAATCCCTCAGACAGCGAAATCACTAAACATGGCGATAACAAATTGGAGCCATGACAGCTCATGATAAAACTTCAGGTCTTCCTTCCAGGTGTTGGCTCCTGTAATTTTCAGGAATATTCAACATCCCATGTTGGAAAACATGTATGGAAAAGACAGGGAGATGTGGACGATTGTGATGGCAGCAGGGAAAACCAAAAAGACCAGAAAGGGGATGACCCAGCTGAATTTAGTGTCAGGACCTCATAAGGTTTGCTTCCCATTTCCTACCTGGTAGCTGGCCAAATTAGGCAAAAAAAATCTGTAGCAGGAGAATTCTGACTGATAAATTCTGACTGGGGACGAGACCCAGAAATCAGGTGTTAGGAGGATATAGATTTAAGATTGGTTTCCATGCAGGGAGATGGGCTACGAACTAAAGCAGGCACGAAGAAGGCCAAAGGTCTCATCGATGGACCAGGGAGTTTCTAGAGCAACCTATGCATGCCTTATATCTGTGGCCAAGTTTTCCAATGCCTGGAAAATCTGTGCAATAAATGATAAATATAAGTCAGGTGCCCAACTGCAATTACTTTTATAAAGTACATCATCTTCTAAGCCACGAAACTTGTATATTTTACTACATACTGCTCATAAAATTGGCAGTATTTGTGCATATCTCCCTTCCCAGTATTGTTAATATTTGGCTATTATTTCTTGCCATGAAGTTGTCTCACATCACCGTAACATTTGCAATTTATTGCACCATAAACTGCATGAGTATCCACAAATTAAAGAGATACTGAACTTTCTTTCCAAAATATATTCTCATGTAACATGCGTAAAAACAGAATAGGTTGGCATAATGGGAAAGGTGATTATGGAAGAACAACAAAGATTCTAATTCCATCAACCATTCTGTGAAGTACAAGATTTATCTCTTAAAGTAGAACAATACAGTTTCAACCTATTTTATGGCAGACATCTCAAATTTGATTGAAATGATGTGCCTTTGGCTCCAGTTCTTGTAACTGTACTTGCCTTATTTTCATGACTTGTACTGTACTCATTCTCAAGCCTGCTTGGTATCCATGACACAGGAGTAAATTACAATCATTAATCTGTAAAACAACACACTGAAAACACCCTAATGACTTAGGGAGAACTATGTGACATTTAAATCAGGATAATGTACATCATTACTGAACAGGTGCAATGGCTTGTTGGTCTACCGGATGAATTCCTTCAAAATATTCATAGAATTGGATTTTCCAAAGAATGGCAGTTACTCTGCTCATTTTTTCCCCACTATGTCTGTGCTCCATATATGTTGCAGGAAATCCTGTAACAATTCCTCCAGAAGTATGGAGTGCACCTAAAATTTAACAGATTTCCTGTAGTGCACGATAGTTGGGTAAAGTCAAACAATACCCCCCTTGTAAGGGAACACACAGTTTTGCGGTTCAGACTTAGACAAGAACGTAAGTCACACAATGCTCGATAATCAATGCACCAGAGGAGATGCAACTTGGAAATATCAATTCGTACATTTTTAACTATACCAGGCTATGTTACTTTTTGAAACAGTGAGGTGTACACTTTGACACAGAGTGGCACCAGGAGTCTGAGTTAGGGAGAATTTGTTTAATGACAGCCCCTTGATTGGTCCATATGCAATTCGTTACAGATCTATAATTGTGCTGCAGCAGAGAAATTCAGAATTAATAAACTAAAAACACCTGTGTCTCCCTCTCCCAGCATGAGTGAAAATAAAAATTAATAAACTTAAAATAAATTCCAGCTTTTTAAAATTTTTCCCTCAGAGGGCAGCAAGTTGGCTTAGAGGTTAGCACTGCTGTCTCACAGCGCCAGGGACCAGCGTTTGATTCCAGCCAGGGGTGCCTGTCTGTGTGGAGCCTACACACTGCCCCCATGTCTGGATGTTCCGGTTTCCTCCCACAACGCAAAGATATGCAGGTTAGGTGAATTGGCTATGCTAAATTGCTCATAAAGCAGCAAGGTGGCTCAGTGGTTAGCACTACTGTCTCACAGCACCAGGGACCATGTTTGATTCCCACCTTGGGTGACTGTCTGGATTTTGCACATTCCCTGTGTGTCTGCGTGGGTTTCCTCCGGGTGCTCCAGTTTCCTTTCACACTGTGCAGTTTCCTCCCACAATCCCAAAGATGTGCAGATCAGGTGATTTGTCCATAGTGTTAGGTGCATTAATCAAGGGTAAATATAGGGTAGGGGAATGGGTCTGGGTGTGTTGCTCTTTGGAGGGTTGGTGTGACTTGTTGGGCCAAAGGCCCTGTTTCTATATTGTAGGTAATCTAATCTAAAGGTCAGGGATGTGTAGGTTAGATGCATTCGTCAGGGGTAAATGTAGATAATAGGGAGGGGAATGGGTCTGGGTGGGTTATTCTTTGGAGGGGTCAATGTGGACTTATTGGGCCGAGGGGCCTGTTTCCACACTGTAGGAATTCTATTCTATTCAATCTAACCAGCCTGTTGAGGGAAGTTACAATGCACGCATGAAGCAGTTGGGGCTTGAAATCAGAGTAAGGTCACTACCACTGTGCCACAAGACCTGAAGAAAGAATCCCACTTATTTTTCTAATCAACTGTTCATAAATGTTATTACATGCCACTGAAGCAGTGGGACATGAATCCAGGTCTCAGTCTGGGGTAGAGACACTATCACTGTGCCACAACAGGCCGCTAAGAACGAATTCCAAGATAAGAAAACAAATTTGCTCCATCTGATTAATGACTAAATTTAAGAATGACTATGACTCTACGATACAAGACAATAGCATGTCCTCATACTGGCAGCTGGAAGTAGAGTGAGATTTGATTCAAGGTCTGAGAATGTAAGAGGTCTCATGGAGATGCACTGCATGCAAACAATCTAAACATTTGAAGAATTCTACACAAGCTATATGAGCTTGGAAGTTGGATAAACTAACACTCTGGCTAGTGATAGCTTGCCTTGAACTGCACACTTGATTCAACTGCTTGGAGTACATTAGTCTCCATTCTGAAGTATGATTCTTGTTACCAGAACTGAAGTGAAAACCTAAGATAATAGCTTCTGGTCAGTATGTAACCATAAAATAGATATTTTCTAACCAACCTGTTCACAGATGTTGTTATACACCTCTTCAGATAAAACTTGAACCTGGGTCACCTGTTTCCAAGGTAGGACACTACAAGGGCTCTGAATTCCACAGGTTGATATGTTAGACTAAATCATCTTCAACCAGTTCATGCATGACCCTCCATAAGATCAGAAGTGGGCCTGTTTGCTGATGATTGCACAATGTTCAACCACTATTCACGACTCCTTAGGCACTGAAGCAACTTGTGTTTATGTTGCATATGCAACACACGTCCTGGACAACATTCAGGCATGAGTAAGTGCCAGGCAATGAACATTTCAAACAAGATAATCTAACCCATCTTTTGACATTTAATGGCATTACCATCACTGAATTCTTTACTATCTATATTCTGGAGGTTAACAATGACCAAAATGAATTGAACCACCCATATACACACCGTTGCTAGAAAAGCAAGTCAAAGGCTGCAAATTTTGCAGTAACTCACCTCCTGACTCTCCAGTACCTGTCCATCATCTATAAGGCACATGACAGGCATGTGATGGAATGGAATACGCATCACTTGCCTTGATGGGGGCTACTTCAACAACATTCCGAAAACCCAGCATTAAATAGTACAAAAATCAACTTTCACATTCACTACCTCCACTATCAATGCACAGTGGCACCTGTATATACCATATACAAAATTGCAGTAGTGCATCAAGGTTCCTTCAGCAGCACCTTTCAAAACCACCACCTGGGAGGATGAGGGCAGCAGATGCATGGAAACATCACCACCTCCACATTCCCCTTCAATCCACACCATCCTGACTTGGAACTATATCTGTTACTTCAGATCCCTAGTACTGGAGCGGTGCAAGAAGGCAACTCAGCATTACCTTCTCGAAGAATGGGCATTAATTGCTGGCAGAGACAGTGATATCTACATCCCATGACTGAATTTTTAAAATCCAAACAAGCATTACATCATTTAATAACATCACAGTATGTTCAAATTTAACAATCTTATGAATTTCACAACAGAAATGAAACTAGCAATCATAAAATATAAGCATTCCCCTTCAAAGGATTAATGCAGTGGCAATGAAAAAATCTTGTCTCAATCCACTTTCGGCGGTGGGGCTGGGGGTGTGGGGAGGCCTTCAGCCTGCATTTATCAAACTAAGCGTGGGAGGAGGAGAGTCAGCCAACCGTTTACACCGATTTGAATAATTGCCATTTATTAGTACTCTCATGGTCTCATTTAAGTCACTTCCGTATAGTCATGTACGCCACAGTTCCTAACTGGACAGCACTTTAACAGAGTATCACATTTCAAAACAAGATTAGATGGAACAGAACATATTTAACTGTATGTACAACTTTAAAGTTTTATCAGGCTATTCTTCTCGACATGCACCCAGTTTTAATATTTGTAAAGAGTAATGTAAGGAACACATTCATTACGTGCCTGACAACATTCAGAATCTGCTGCAAATGTGTTGCTGGTCAAAGCACAGCAGGTTAGGCAGCATCTCAGGAATAGAGAATTCGACGTTTCGAGCATAAGCCAAAGTAAAACTACATTTTGGCCTTCATAACATTTTTTTCGATTTAGCTTGCTGGCTTAAAAAAAATGCATTTACAATAGCTGATAACATTCTGCAGCTTTGATGCTCACAATGGGAAGTTAATCACCAGCAGTGACCACAGACTTGATTCTGCAGCTGTCCCAGGGAAAGAAAATAACTGGGCTGATTTAATTTTCTTGGAGTGCATTCTGTGGCGTGATTTAGCTGCGGATGTTGCGTCCTACTTACCAGGCAAGCTTGAAGCTTTTCATCAGTACAGTACACGGTAGCCGACATCCATTGCCTCTTCTCTCCAATCGCCAGGATGAACTCGCCACAACATACTAGCAAGCAACTGTCAGGGCTGCTCTAAAGAGAGGCAAGTGCTTCACCTTCACTTGACACTTCACTGTAAGCAACAGTTCTGTGCGCACCAAACGCTTTCAGTCTGCAGCTGCAAACTCTGCTACTGACATTCCACGCCTGACTCAAACACGCTGACAAAGCTGATCGCCGCAGGAAGGATGGACCCGGAGCATCATCGTCTCCCGCTGTCCTGTGCTCAATGCCCTCAAATGAGTAAAGGATTAAATGAACCGAGTGCAGCCAACCACAGCACACGTCACTGGAAATCGGTGGTGGCAGTTGAGAGTGTAATCTCTTAATCAACGCAGAAATGCTGCACAGAATGGATCGGATGTGTTTCCCAGCCCCCATCTTGAGGCTTTGACTCACCATAGATTTTAACTCCGACTGAATTTGCATGGAAACTTGATGAGACAGTAGATCCCGCGTGTGCAATTCTCACGAGCTCATGCAGTCTGAGAAAGAAATCTACGTTCAGTGTTATATCATTACTACTTTCTTTTAATTGGAACACATGGAAATTATGTTCCAGGGAAAAAAAATAACTAGGCTGATTTAAGTTTGACTTCTCACATAATAGATCAAACAAAACTGACAAAGAATTCATTCTAAGGATGTATTAGGAATGCACATAACTTCCATACGAACTGCAGATTATTTTTAATTACGAGTGACAAAAAAGGTCAAGAGACAGTAAAAACTTGGTGAATTTCGTCAAGCAATGACAAGGAGTAAGAGTCATTTTCTTTCTGTGACTCAGAATACGTACTAAACGGGAAACCATCACGTCAGATATACGAAATTGGACTTTCTTTGAAACAATCTGTGAGAGAACGGGAGAACACGCTTCAAATATATCACAGATTCAACTCAAATAACTGAATAAGTTGCAAAACCTTGACATTTCAGAGGGCAAACCAGGTAAGGAAAACAGATTCCCTTCCAAAAAGGACATTGGCAAATCAGATGGGTATTCACGATAATGGTCACATGGTCATCATTAGATTGTTTTTGATTATTTTTAAATTTCACCATCTGCCAGGGTAGGTTTTAAATCCATGCCTTTAAAACATTAGTCTGGGACTCTGGATTACCAGTCAAGTGACGTAACTGCTTCTGCCCTTCCTGTGTTATTGTCAAGGTTTTTAAAAAATCAATTATTTTGGAATAAAATATGCAGCGCCACTGGAGACTAAGTGGGAGTTCATGACCTTAATCTTTCATGCAACCAAATTCCTAATTTTAATAAGTGTTGCTGTGGGGAAGTTCTGCATTTCCCAAATTGTCGGAGTCATGATTGATATAGTCTTAAGTGCAGTATGGTGACTGATTCAAAAAAGAATGAAGTGGCATGGGAGATGGCATGTCAGTCAGCTTAGCCTCCTGCTGATGTCATTGGCACAGTGTAGGAAAACCAGAAAATAGGATAGGGCAACAACATGAAAACTATTGGTCGAGAAATATCACCAAGTGCTTACATGATGTCTTCAAACAAATTCACTGCATTTGTTGGACAAGTTCATTTTTTTCAAAAGGTTGAGGGGGTAACACATTTTTGTGGCTAATCTGCAATTAAAGAATTCTAATGGCAAAAGTTGATGAGACATACCAAGGCCTGATTATCTCAAATCCAGCAACCTTGAGACCAAGTCCATACTAGAGTTTAGCATTTATGATTCTTGAAAATAAAATTGGAATCTCTCTAATTCAGCGTGTGAAACATGCAATGCAAAAATTCCCTTAATTTTCCTGAACTAGGTTGGGTGAGGGTCTAATTCTGCCAAGCCTCTTGGAATGCAAGAAATAAAATGCGCAAAGCTGATAAAGTACTCCATATGGCATTCCACTGCTGCGGCAACTCCACAAACAAACCAGCAAACCTTTTACTAGCTGGTCCACTGAAAAAGATTTGTCAGTTTTTGGCCACCCCAGGCTGTAAGGATTCTGGATTTGAAGTAAATTATGTATAGAATTAATGATCTACCATTTAAAATCATGGAAGGCATTCAACTTATTGTACAATAGCTGGCCCTTTGTCTCACTCCATCTCCTCATTTATCATAACACTGTAAATTTTTGTATTTCAAATATTACCTACTTCCATTTAAAAATGTTACTATTGTATTTGCTTGTACCACCTTTACAGGCAGTGTCTAGCAATTTTTGAATAAAATAATTCTCATCTGCCCTTTTCTTTGCAAATGACTTAAATAAGTATCCTGTGGGTATTAGATCCATCTTTTCAACTGCAATTGTATCCAAAGCAACAAGCATCACAAAAGAAGTTGTTACAGTGCAAGTCTGCATCAGCTCTCCTAATTAGCTGAGTGACTTTGTGCCATTCTACTGGCCTTTCCCCTGTAACCTTGCACATTGAGTAGAGACAAATAATTACTAATACCATCTTGAATGCATCAATTAAACCTGCCTCCACCACACTTCACGGCAAAGCATTCCAGAAAGAATTTTAGTAAATTATTGATGACACAGACCAAAGTGAACATAGAGAATGGTAACACAATGGCAATGTTGTTGGACCAGTAATCCAGAGCCTGGACTCATGATTCCGATACATGTGCTCAAATACCAACACATCCCCAAACGATTGCTGGGGAATTTGAATTCAATTGAAGAATGGAATAAAACATTCTTGACGTAAGGAGGGAAGATGTGTTGGATAGGCTAAAGGATATTAAGGTGGATAAATCCCCAGGACCGGATGGGATCTATCCTAGGTTGCTGAGGGAGGCGAGAGAGGAAATAGCTGGGGCCTTGACAGATATCTTTGTAGCATCCTTAAAATCGGGAGTAGGACCAACCTTAAGTGAAAAATCAAACGCGCTAAAAGGCATCATGAAATAAGTTTAGCAAGCAGAAATAAAGAAAATCCCAAAGCGTTTTATTCAAATATAAGAAGCAAGAGGGTAACTAGAGAAAAGGTTGGTCTACAAAAGGATAAGCAAGGAAGGTTGTTGTCGAATCTGAGAAAATGGGTGAAATTCTCAATGATTACTTTGCATCGGTGTTCATTGAGGAGTATGGCATGATGAATGTTGAGATTAGAAATATAAGTTTGTTTACTTGGATCACATTGGCATAAGGAAGGAAGATGTGTTGGGTAGGCTAAAGGAAGTTAAGGTGGATAAATACCCAGGACCACATGGGATCTATCCCAGGTTGCTGAAGAAGGCAAGAGAGGAAATAGCTGGGTCCCTTACAGATATTTTTGTAGTATCCTTAAACACAGGTGAAGTGCCGCAGGACTGGAGGGTTGCTAATGTTGTCCCCCTGTATAAGAAGGGTAGTAGGGATATTCCAGGTAACTACAGAACAGTGAGTCTGACGGCAGTGGTAAGAAAGTTGCTGGAGAAGGTACTGAGGGATAAAATCTATTCATATTTGGAAAAGAATGGGCTTGACAGTGATAGGGAACATGATTTTGTGCGAAGAGATTATACTTTGCCAACGTAATACAGTCCTTTGAGGAAGTGACCAATTTGATAGATGAAGGAGGGGCTGTAGATGTCAAATACATGGACTTTTGTAAGGCATTTGATAAGGTTCCCATGGTAAACTAATGGAGAAAATGAAGTCACATGGTGTGCAGGGTGTTCTAGTTAGGTGGATAAAGAACTGGTTGAGCAACAGGAGACAGAGGATAGTAGTTGAAGGCAGTTTCTCCGGTTGGAGAAAGGTGACCAGTGGTGTTCCACAGGGATCAGTGCTGGGGCCACTATTATATACTATACATAAATAATCTTTAAGAGGACATTGTTGGTCTGATCAGTAAGTTTACAGATGACACGAAGATTGGTGGAGTAGCAGAAAGCATAGGGGACTGTCGAAGAATACAGGATAATATAGATAGACTGGAGAGTTGGGTGGAGAAAAGGCAGATGGAGTTCAATCCAGACAAATGGATGTGTTTTGGGAAGTCTAATTCTCGAGCCAACTATACTGTAAACGGAACAGTCTTGGGTGAAATTGATGAGCAGAGAGATCTGGCAGTTCAGGTCCATTGAAGACCTGAAGGTGGCTGCACAGGTGGATAGAGTGGTCAAGAAGACATATGGTATGCTTGCCTTCATTGGACGGGGTATTGAGTACAAGAGCTGGCAGGTCATGTTAAAATTGTACAAGGCTTCGGTTCGGCCGCATTTAGAATACTATGTACAGTTCTGGTCGCCACATTACCAAAAGAATGTGGACAAAGTTTACGAAGATGTTGCCTGGTATGGAAGGTGCAGCTATGGAGAGAGGTTGAATAGGTTAGAATTGTTTTCATTAGGAAAAAGGAGATTGAGGGGGGTCCTGATTGAGGTCTACAACATCATGAAGGGTATAGACAGGGTGGATAGAGATAAGCTTTTTCCCAGGGTGAGGGATTCAATAACGAGGCGCCACGCGTTCAAGGTGAGAAGTCTAAAGTTTAAGGGGGGTACATGTGGAAAGTACTTTACACAGAGGTTGGTAGGAGCCTGGAATGCATTGCCAGCAGAATTGGTAGAGGCAGGTATGGTTGATTCATTTGAGGTGTGTCTGCACAGAATCATGAGTAAGTGGGGAGCAGAGGGACACAGATGCTTAGGAATTGGGCAATAAGTTTAGACAGTGGATTTAGATCATCTCAGGCTTGGAGGGCTGAAGGGCCTGTTCCTGGGCTGTAAAGTTTCTTCGTTCTTTGTTCTTGATAGTAGGGATTATGATAATTGAAAACAGTATATATGTGATTGCATATTGGAAATGTTCAGCAGTTTGGGGGCTCCGAGTGGGGTTGTGGGGTAAGGTAGGATTTAAGGGAAAGAATAGTCTTCATGGTGGTATTTGTGCAAAATGGAAAGTCGTCCTATTAACCATAATTTTAAAATCTCTTAATTTAGCACATTGAAAACTAATATGCCAGCATGCAAGTTAAACAGAAAACACACGAAACAAAGGTGTGGGGCAATATTAGGCACTAATCCTTAAAAGATCTTTAAGAAAATACACAATACCAGACAAGTAATGATCAACATCTAAAAGGTTTAATTGGAAGCACTAGCTTTCGGAGCGCTGCTTCTTCATCAGGTAGACAACCACCTGATGAAGGAGCAGCGCTCCGAAAGCTAGTGCTTCCAATTAAACCTGTTGGACTATAACCTGGTATTGTGGGATTTTTAACTTTGTACACCCCAGTCCAACACTAGCATCTCCAAATCATGGTAAACATCTATAGTAGCTCAGCATATCCAATTAACAAATTAATCCACTCAAAACCTTTTGAAAATCTCATGGACCATGTGGTAATTGATATTAATTAATGGAAAAAAAGTACATACTTAGCACTGGAATTCTCCATGTCTTTTCAAAACTGATTAACAAAACATAAATGTGAACTTTAAAAACATGCTCTAGTAGGTACATTGACCATTCTGAAACAGTGACAGACTAACAACCCTTTTTAAAAACTCACTAGGAGTAACAGGCTTTAATAGAAGCAAATTATTGCAGATGCTAGAGATCACAGTGGGTCAGACAGCATTCATGGACAGACAGCAAGCTGACATTTTGAGTCTAAATGACTCTTACTTGCTCTCTCTCCATGGATGTTGTCTGACCTGCTAGAATCTCCTGCATCTGCAATAATTTGCTTCTGCTAAATTCTTCTATTCTATTCCCCATCCGACATCTTCTTAATTGTACAATTCACACCTCTGTTTACTAATTCATCCACTGCCTCACCCCTCCCTCACTTTGTAACTGCCTCTGGTTGTTTATCTCCCAAAGATCTCTGCGCACCTCCAATTCTGTCCTCTTGTGATTTCTTAATTCTCATTGCTCAACCATTGGCAGCCATGTCTTCGGCAACTTAGACACTAGACTCTGGAATCACCACCCTGAATCTTTTGATGTCTTTCTCTCCCTCTTTGTTGAAATGCTTCTTAAAACCAACCGCTTTTCATCTACCTAGGTAGAAAAAAATGATGAGTTGCTACAATTTGCAGAACTTTGGTGAAATTACATCTGACAGATTTTTGTTTTTTTCAGAGAATCAAACAAAGTGTGGAGTGGGCAAAAAAGTGGAGTTCATGCTTAAGATTAGTCATGATCATACTGAATGGTGGAGTAGACTAAATGGGTCACATGATCTACTCTTGCTCCTACTTTTTGTGTTTGTTCTGGTCTTGTATTTGATTATATAAGAACATGTAAAGAAAAGAGTAGAGGAATACTATATACTCCTTGAAAACTGCTCCAGCATTCCAGGAGAAGACGAGGACTGCAGATTCTGGAGAGTCAGCATTCTTCAAATCACGACACTCTGATTGTGACTTTAACTTCTAATTCTGTTGGGGTGAGAGGGGAAAGGTATAAAATGGACCTAAGGGGCAACCTTTTCACGCAGAAGGTGGTGGGTGCATGGAATGAGCTGCCAGGCAAAGTGGAGGAGGCTGGTACAATTACAGCATTAAAAGGCATCTGGATGGGTATATGAATAGGAAGAGTTTGGAGGGATAAGGACCAAATGCTGGCAAATAGGACTAGATTAGGTTAGGTAATCTGGTTGACATAGACGAATTAGACCAAAGGGTCTGTTTCCATGCTGTACATCTCTATAACTCGATACCTTGGACTTGACTAGATTCAATGATCCAGTTCACTGCTGTTAGGCAAGGAGAATTCCACATACGTTCCTATGAGATTCCCTGCTCATCCTTCCAAACTCCTTTGAGGACAGACCCAGATTTATCACATTTAAAATTTAGCTTCCAAATTTTTGTCCACTCACTTAAGCTATCTACAAGTAGTTCTTCCTCTAATGCTGCCGTTGCATTCCAGATAAACCTCCCTTAATACAAAATTGCTTCTTGGAAATAATGGGGCCAATGGGAATAGTGGTGTTGGGACCGACCAGCAAAAATTAACACTCATGATGGCTAAGAAATCACCCAAAAGTCTAACAGAAAGTATAGCACAGCCTGGATGAAAGTTGAAATCATATTAATTAATGAAACAGAAGTAAATTTAACACAGTACATTTAAAAAATGTAAGCAAGCTGCTCTCTGTACAGTGCTTCTCACAGAAAGCTGCTCTGTCGGCAGCTGACATCATGCATACGCATAACAACACAAAGACCGGCACTGACACCATACATGCACAGAACGGCACAGATAAATATCGGTGCACGCATGGAATGGCATGAAGACTGGCACTGATGTCACGCATGTGCGGAACAACGCAGACACCGGCGCATGCACAGAATGGCTTGGGCATCAGTGAATGCACAAAACGGCGTGGAGATTTTGGCACATTCGCAGAACGAAGCATGTGAACCGATCCCCTCTGGCATTGCACCATTGTCAATAAGGGTAAGCGTTCTTGAAAATATTGTTCCCTAATTCTTCAGGGATGTAATAGCCAAATCGTGCTGCCGAAACGCATTATCCTAGAACTACCCGTATATCCCTTTGTAGTCTCTTGCCTATCTTAAAATTAGCAAATCTAGCTACAATATACTCAGTTCTTTAATCCAAGTCTATTAATATAATTTGTAAATAGCTCAGGTTCCAGCATGGATCCCTGTGGTATTTTACTAGTTACAGTTTGCCAACCTGATAATGACCCATTTATCATGACTCCTTTCTGTTAAGTAGCAATTCTTCAATCCATAAACTCAGCACAATAAGCTGTTGTGCTTACCGTTTTGATTTTTTTTGAAAATCAAAATATAATGCATTTCCTTCTAGGTAATTCAAATTTTGTTGAATATAAGTCTGAAGTACCTGAAGATATGTTACATTTAGAATGACATATAAATCCAAGGTTTGTTGTTTATCTTCCACACATACCTAGCTTCCCCTAAATTGTATCCATGTTGTTCACCTCAACCACTCAAGCGACAGTGAGTTCCACATTCTCATCATGGAGTCAAGGTGTTTTTCCTAAATTCCTTGTTGGATTTATTGGCAACCATTTTGTGTGCATGGACACAAATAGGCACATATATTCTACATCAATTTTAGCGCTCTTTCAGATCATCTGTTAGCAGTTCCGTTTTCTGGAGAAAAAGGCTTCAGCTTTCTCAGTCTTTTGTGCCAGACATTTAAGAATCTCACAAAATGTAATAACTTTAAAATAAAAATTATTTGGGTTTATCCAAAAAGGTATTACTGTGCTGCAAACTGGCATGTATACATGTATGCACATGTATTCAGGGTTATATTTAAATGTGAATGTCATGTTGTAACTACTGGTGTAGAATAGCGTTATTCAGCAATTAGCTTTCTGACAACTGTGTGATATGATATTGAGTGCCAGCTGGCAATCTGACACTACACAGTTAAGTGCAGTTTTGGCCTTGTCTAATGTCACTTCCGGTTAGGAGTAGCAATTATGCTTTTTAACCTCTTTCTTAATCTGGGGCGCCAATTGAGTTCAGTTAACTCAGCACACAGCAAGAAGTGATTCTATAAAATAAACAATGTTGCGACAGCAGTGTTGTGTCATCCTAGGCAAAAAGGAGCCTTGCTGCATAATAAATCAAATCTGCCCTTATCAAATTAGCGCCCTCTGGACATACATATGAAGTTAATAGGTTTATTTGATTGTATTTGTTAAATTCCTCTGTTTGAAATATGTTCATATTAGATTCAGTTTCAGAACACATTATCAATTTTTGAACCTTACTCAAGACTATTAGGAAAGTAATTGTGCAACAATACTGGGAAAATAAGTTATGAAATCCTAAAGATCCCAACATTTCAGAGTTTGTGCTGTTGGACAACAACTGTATTGCATTGGGGATGTGATTCATGAATAAAACATGTGACCTTAAAATTAATTAATAAATGGTCAAAAATTCTTTTAAACTCCATTGACATTTAGTAATGCTATTGGAAATGTAATTGAGATACCATATATGTACAAACTGGTGTTTCCTTCAAACAGAACCAATGGTCATGGATTTACAAAAACTTGCAGCTTTAACATAACAAATCTTCGAAGGAACTTCACATACGCATTATAAAACAAAGTATGACAGTGAGCCAAAGTAGGGAAAATGACCAGACCCTTGACCAAGCAAGCAGGTTCTAAGGTGCATCTTCAAGGATGCCAAGCAAGGTAGAGGTGGAGAGGTTTATCGAGGGAACTTCAGAGCTGAGGGCCTCGGCAGCTGTAAGCATGGCCTTCAAGTGGTGGAGAAATTAAAATTGCAGGTGTTCAAGAGGACACAGTTGGAAGAGCACAGATAACCAGAGAGTTGTAGGGTTGTCAGAATTTACAGAGCAAGGCATGGGTAAGGTCACTGAATGACCTGAAACAAAACTGAAAATTTTAAAATTGAAAAAGCAAATGCATTTCACCCATCATTACACTGCACCTGCTTCAACTGGAGCAGCAGCAGAGTGATGGATGAAATGATGGGTGCTAGTTAGAAAATGCACAAGAGAATTGGATGACCCCAAATTTATGGAGGATGGAATGTGAGAGATTGGCTCAGAGTCCATTAGATTTATCAAGTCTAGAGGTGACAACGGTATGAAAGAAGGTTTCATCAGCAAAAATACTGGGTGGGTTGGAAACAAGTAGTTATGGAAAGAGAAATAGGCCATGTTATTGATGGAACATACATGTGGTTGATAGCTTATTCTGCAATCAAATATCTGGTAATCTCCTGTGGACATGGAGATATCTACTGTCCACTAATTCCCGCCTATTGAGAATCCCTGACTTTTAAGGATACTGGTGAGGATCCAGTTGTTGTGGACCATGTTGACACCAACAACATAGTTACGAGTAGAGTTTGGGGAATATTAAAAATGAGGAAAAATGTTTAAAAAAAGGAATTTCAAGGTTATTATTTCTGCATTATTGCCCGAGCCACCTGCAAATGAGCTGAGAGACAAGAGGATTAAGGAAGTAAGCACATAGATAAAGTAGTGGTGTGGGAAAGAGAGATCCCATTTTATGTGGCACCAGCATCAGTACTGTAAGAGAAAGGAACTGTATTTTTGGGAAGGGCTCCAGTTGAACTGATCTGGGACCATGATCCTAACAAAAAGGCTAAGTAGGTGATTACAAAGACTTTAAACTAGTTAAAGGGGCGAGGGAGGGCCCAGGAGAGGGTATTAAACTTTATCGAACAAATTATAGGACGAGAGAGTATGGAAACAGTCAAGAATCTAACTTCAGGCTATGAAAAGGGCACAGTCAACACAGGACTGAGGATGTTATACCTAAATGTGCAGTATATACAAAATAAAGTCAATGAGCTTATAACAGAGGTTGAAATTAGCAGGCATAGTTGCGTAGGCATCAGAGACTGCTCGGGATCAGAGCTGAGAACTAAATATCCTATCAAAAGAACAGGCAGATGGGCAGTAAAATTAAATCAGTAGCAAAAACTGATATAAGGAAGCAGAGAATCTGTGTGGACTGACAGACGTTATGTACAATCCCACCTTGCAGTCGTCAGGATATGGGGCAGAAAATAAATCAGGAGATAGAAAAGACATGTAAGAAAGACACTATTGCAATAATCATGGGAGATATCAATATGCAGGTAGACAAGGAAAATCAGGTTGGCAGCAGATTGCAAGAAAAGTAATTTGTGGAATGTCTATAAGATTAAGAGTGAATGTTGCACTGCTAGAAAATGAGGCTAGTTCTGAGGAAGAATCACTGAAATCGAAATGTTCACTTTGATTCCTCTTCACAGATGCTGTTAGACCTGCTGAGCTTTTCCAGCAACTTCTGTTTTTGTTTCTGGAGAACCAGTAATGGAGAACAAAGAAATGGTAGAGGAATTAAATAGGTACTTTTGCATCAGTTTTCATAGCGATGACACAGTCACATATCAGTACTTCAAGGGAATCAGGGCAGAGTTAAGTATAATAGCCATCGCTAAGAAGAAGGTGCTAAAAGGTCTGAAGGTGGATAATTCACCTGGAGCAGACAGACTACACCCCAGAGTTCTGAAAAAGGAAGGTGAGGAGATTGCAGAGGCACTGAAGTCAGGAAGGCTGGAAAATAGCTAATGAAACATTCTTGTTTTAGAAGGGGAGAGGCAGAAAATAGAAAATTATAGGCTAGTTAGCCTGATCTTAGTTATTGGTAAGATTTTGGACTTCATTATTAAAGATGAGATTGTGGAGTACTTGGAAGTGCATGGTAAAATTGGGCTGAGTCAGCAATGGCTTTGTTAAGAGGAGGTCATATCTGACATATCTATTAGAATCCTTTGAGGAATTAACGAGCAAGTTAGACTAAAGAGCATCAGTGGATGTGATCTATTTGGATTTCCAGAAGATCTTTGATAAGTTGCCACAAAGAAGGCTGTTCAACAAGGTAAAAGTCCGTGGTGTTTGGGGAAAGATAATGGCACAGATAGAGGTTGGCTGACTGGCAGACAGCAGAGAGTGGAGATAAAGGGGGCTTTTCGGGATGGGGGTAGGATGGAGGCTGGGTTTGGGTGGGATGCTCTTTGGAGGGCCGAAAGAATTTCTACATGTGTAAAGAAACCAATGATCTGAATGTTTCAAGTCAGAGACTTGAGGGGTGATGGTATACTGTACAAGTAGCTATAAAGGGAATGTATAAATGCTATTTATGGGACAAAGGTCTTGGGTGTGCTGCATGAGGTAATGGCTCCAAAAGGGTTAATAATGGAGACTATATTACATTTCTCCTAATCTGATGACATATTCTTCAGGGTGGAGAACGAGGAGCCAAGCTTGAGATCCTGAAGGGGTCAAATGTGTCATCCCTGTTTTTTGGTACTCTTAATCATGGCTTCTCAAAATGGGGATCAGGGCAAGTGAGTTCACCTGTTGAAATTTTGATGTTATGAGCTCTGAAGCAGGAATGGTTGCTGTAGTGTTCTGACTAAGTTATGTCAGTTGTTTTCCCTTTACAACAAGCTCCCAGTGTCACAAGTCAAGCACCTCCGCCAAGCTCTCATAGGCCGACATTTGTTTCCCCCCACCCACGCACCACCTAAGAGGTCAGGGCAATTTTCCTGCCTTGAAATGGAGTCATAGTGAGAAGTGAGAGTCTAAGTAATTATGATAACACACCAATAAAATTTGTACCTACTATCATGCAATAAACTACACCTTGTTGTGAAGACAATTGTCTCCTTCTTAAGACTCACTAATGGTTCATTTTCTGTTTATCTTCGCATACCAAAGAGGCCATTATGCCCAGAATACAGATGGGGCTTTTGTGGTGCAATGATAGTGCAGGGCCTGGAGGCTTGGCTTCAAGACTCACCTACTCCAGAGGTATACCAAAACATGTCTTCATTAAAAATATCTCAAAAGTAGGGTTGGTGGCAGCAGTCTTCTCCAACCATTAGCTGGTAGTGGCTGTTTCTGCAGCACATATGACAGAGATCATTCTCCAGCTCATGTTTGAAATATTGCTATGAAGACAAGAATATCGATAATGTAGCACATCTTCAGTACTGTACTTAAACATTATCTCAAGTTATGAGCAATCATCTTAACTAAGTCTGTTAATTTCATTTTGCTTTGAGTAGTTACCAATTGGATACAATTTTCAATTTTATTTTCTCTACCATTCCTTTACTTACTTAATTCAAGATCCACAAACCATTTTTCATACATTATTAAATCAGCTAAGGAGGTACATAACAGCAATCCAGGTTACACACCCTTGATCTGGTTTTTCATAGTGTTTGTGGAGAAACCTCATTAATCTTGGTTTGCCATCCACCTCCGACAGACCTGAAAACAGTGCCATGATATATATGACTTTCTGGAAGTCCCATTCGAGAAGCTGGACTCAAACAACAGTCACCAGCCTGGTGAGAGATCACTGCCAAAAGCAGGTGACAATTGCTTTAAAATATCCTGAATTCCCCTCAATTATAAATTGAATCAGCAGAGACACTTAGTAACTGCAAAACCTTCAGTCTCAAAAGGGAAGAAAATTAACATGGAAATTCTCACATGGAGAAGTGCATTAGCAGCTGGCCACAGAGTTAAAGCAAGACTTAAAATTTAAATACATTTTTTTGCACCAATATTTATGTTGGACTTTCTCAAAAAATTAACAACCTTTTACTCTTCAGACCACTGCATTCTCCTGTTTCTTTCAGCTTTTCTCTCTCAAAGGCAATTTTTTCCATTGCACAATAAAATTCATAGGAGAAAGTGCGGATTGGAGATGCTGGAGATCAGAGCTGAAAATGTGTTGCTGGAAAAGCGCAGCAGGTCAGGTAGCATCAAAGGAGCAGGAGAATCGACGTTTCGGGCATAAGCCCATTTCCTGAAGAAGGGCTTATGCCCGAAACGTCGATTCTCCTGCTCCTTTGATGCTGCCTGACCTACTGCGCTTTTCCAGCAACACATTTTTCAACAATAAAATTCATGTCAATATTTTTTATTAATTGAATAATTAAGCTGCAAGACTGGGCTTTATGATCAATGACACCATTTAATGCGTTTGCCCCAGGAATTGTTTTCTTGGTGATGAATGGCTTTGTTTTAAGGTAGAAATATTCAAACATGCATTCTTAAAGTGCTGTATTTCCATTTTTGACAATTGAAGGTTATATTTAAATCTCAAATTATCCAACATTCTTCTGTTTCTAAGGCATATCAAAAACGATCATGAATCTTCTCATGTGAATTCACAATAATCTAACCAAAAAATGTCACATCAAGTACTTTAGACAGACTATTTTCTAATGTGGAAAAAAATAGATTAGGAAGGCACAGAACAATGATAGGCTCCATCTGCACACTGTTTGTCTTTGTATAATGCTGATTAAAGACTTTCCATCGTTTTACGTTACACGTGAATCAGAAGACCAGACATCAGCAGTGCTGTGAACAAGGGTCAGACAGAATGTGATGGCACTCCTGATGCATACAGGGATATCAATTCTCCATGATTGTCTTATAGTCACCAAACACTGCTGTGAACATCCCTGCATTGGCTGAGGTGTTATCTTTCAGATGAGACTTTAAACTGAATCCAAATTTATCTTTTCAGATAACATAAGAGATCTGGAGTCAGGCAAGGCTGCCCATTCTCTCCTGCCTGTTTTGTGTGTTGTACTCCTTTTATTCAGTCCATCGGGAAGGATGCAAGCCTGAAATGGGAGACTATTCCAGGCAGTGGAGGCCTGCAGGTCAAAGCCTCTGTGTATGTGGATGACGTTGCCATTTCTGACTTGGATCCTCTGTCAGTGCACATATGCACAAGCATCTGCGACAACTTTGAACTGGCCTCAGGAGCCAAGGTAAATTGAGGCAACAACGAGATACTGTTCATTGGAGACTGGGATGACCGATCCTTTATCCCTTCACCATCAAGACAGACTATCTGAAATGGCTGGGTATGAGGTTCGCAGAGGCTGGATGTGCACAAAATTTGAAAGCAGTGCGTCAAGGTGAGGCAGAAGCTGGGTAGATGGCAACACCGATCCCTCTCCAGAAGTAGAGGGCACAGGTTTAGGGTGAAAGGGGAAAAATTTAAAAGGGACCTAAGGGGCAACTTTTTGACACAGAGGGTGGTCCATATATGGAATGAGCTGCCAGGAGAAGCGGTGGAGGTACAATCACATACAGACGAACCTCAATTATTCGAACGAGATGGGCGGGCACTATTTTGTCCGGAGAATTGATTATTTGGTTAATCAATTCAATGCTTCTCCTCTGGGGCTCAGTTTTCCATTAAGTCTGCTCCCCATTCACACTGCCAACCCGCCCTCATCCAACACCGCTGCCCGCCCCCTCTGCTCCCATCCAACACTGCCCGCCCGACTCCACTGTCCCTGCGCCTGCCCAACAACCCCCTGCCCATCCCCAACCCATCCAACAAACCCCCACCCGCCCCAAACCCAGCCTCCCCACCACCGCCCTGTGTTCCCTCACATGCCCCTGCCTCTCCGGCACAGCCAGAGTAGACACCAACTGTAAGACTGCTGCTGCCTTTGTGGAATAAATCTCCAAATAGCACGCACACACAGACAGATACAACTTTTTGACAAGTTCCACCTCTGCTCTGTACAGACAATATTAGAGAGATTATCTGGGGAAGGCGGGTTTAGGGTTCACCCAGTGTAGAACTCCAGAGAAAGTGTGGGGACAGGGAGAGAGGAGGAAGGGAGGTCAGTCATTTGAAGACTGTGCCTGGGCTCCCATCGATGTCCAGGACTGTTCTCAGCAACATTTCAGTAAGCCGAGAACGTTTTTAATCATTGTAAACAAAAAGATGCGATCAGGATTGAAACAGCTCTTTGATGTAATGTTTCTATCGGGACCAAGAAATCTTCTTTGGACAATCCAATATCCTGATAATTGATATTTGGATAATTGAGGTTCCTCTGGAATTTGTAAGGCATCTGGATGGGACTATGAATAGGAAGGGTTTAGAGGGATTTGAGCCAAGTGAGGGCAGATGGGGCTAGATTAGGTTAGGATATCTGGTTGGCATGGACGAATTGTACCGAAGGATCTGTTTCCGTGCTGCACATCTCTATTACTCTATGAAAGGTAAAGGTCTGTGAGGTCAATAATTTTGTATGTGGCACAGATCTGGCCTTCTCCCAAACCTAGGCCACTGCAGTCAGTTGAGCCATTTTCTATTTCATCTGGAGATCAAAGATGACCGTGTCAGCTGGGACACAACATATAAACATATAGGTGGGTGGATGGGGTGTCATACCAAATGCTGCATTCATCCTGATGGCCACCTTTGTATATGGCTGCATCAAACTATGTGTAGACCCTTGGTACGTAAACATCAAGTGTCAATACATACTAGATTCAATCTATCCCAGTGTTATAAAGGATGGCCCTGGGGCCTTGTTGCCACAAAATGCTTCAAGTAGTTGGATCATTCTATATCACCTATCCTTAATGAAAAAAATTGCAAAAGAAAACACTTTTGACCATGAGTTCAACAGGTCAGCATGCAGTGTCTTTGAGCACCTGCAGGAAAAGTAGAGGGTTGGTCCTGTCATGTGGCTCCCTGAGCAGAATGTCAAAGTCATTTAGCAGAAAGCCTCATCACCAGCCCTTTCCAACAAGCACCAAGATATAAGCTTGACCTGTCAGATCCTTCATTATGCCTGGAATCTCTATGCCACCGCACGCTGCCCTTGAAGTGGCTGCAGGAGAGGGATGAGACTGTCACATATCTGCTTTTGAAATCTGGTTTTGCCAAGAAGATCTGGAGAGACATGCTGTAGTTTTTGTCATGGTTCATCCTGAGCAACTCTGTGATGCAGGTCCCTGTGGTCTATGGATTATTATTCAGGATGCACACCAAGACAATCAACAACTCCATTTGGGAGGGCCAGTAACTCTCTAAAACACGCGCTTCGGTCTGCCCAAAACGTATCAGTCTTCCAGTGCAAAGAGTTGACCTTGACCAGTGTGGCAGACTGGCACATTCCAAGGTTGAGGACCATGTGCTGAGGGATACATTAAAGCTTGGGGCAGCTGCCACCAAGGTGCAGTGGAAAAAGACTAGGGTCTTTCTACCAAAGTACAACGAGGGTCCATTCAGTTATAAGACCACTCATTGCCTCAAAATGTTTATGAATTGTGTCCTATACTAGGGAAATGACTTTTGTTTGCAACTGCAAGAAGTCAAGAGGAATGTCAAATTCCAATGCTTTTGCTTTTTCTCCTCTGCAAAGACTGTATGGAACTATTTTAGTATAGAACTTCTTGTATGTACATAAAGATACTTTTTGATAAAACACATTTTTGCAACAAAAGAAAGATCGTATGGCACTTACTGAAGAGGAGCAAAATACCTTTCTGGTCTTTTAGCCAGCATTTATGAACTGATTAATAGGCTATCACTATTGCTGTGAGTGAACCTTGCCATACAACAGCAACACATTTTCAGACTGTCCTATTCATCTACTTGAGAACAATGACAGCATTTCAGACTAATTCACCGGCAATGTAGTGCTTTCAAACATTCCGAGGCCATGAAAACTACCATAAAACTATTTATTGATTTACTCAACTTACGTTGACAATGACAGATGGAGAAAGCCACCCTTTACAAAACTGCTACTTGCAGAGGACAATACATCACTCCAGTGTTGAATACAGCACTCCAGATTTGCCAATGCACAAGGAAATCTCAATTCCAAGGCAGTTCTAACTTCATGGCCAACTGTGAGAGAGTATCTGCACTTCTGAATTAGTAGATTTTCTACCACATTAAATTGTAACGGGCTGTGAAGAGATGAACAATTTTTTTTTAACATGATGTTCCTGCATTAGTTGCCTGGCCTATTAAACATTCAGCTCATGGAAGAAACACATCAATAATAATGGCAAGTTAAGAACAGCTTGGCCCTGTGGAGCTTTAGAGTCAAGAGCATGGTGCTTTAAAAGCACAGCAGGTCAGGCAGCATCCGAGGAGCAGGAGAATTGACGTTTCGAGCATAAACTCTTGACCAGGAATGAGCTTTATGAAATTTTATGAACTTTGAGGTCAGAGAGAAAATTACACTGTCTCAGATTATGAAAATTAGTCCAATAAAACTTGCATTATTTTCAAAATCCTCATTGTTTCAACAAAAAGTAGACTTTGTCTAAATCTGCAGGCCACTCCTGCAGATCTGACTATTCCAATTGGAGTGAAAATTAAAGTCAACCATGATTAATATACTGTCTTCCTTATATGCGCTCATTATCTCCTAATTTATGTTCAGGCTCACTGAATAGCTGCTGTTCTGTTGTGGGGGGGGTCTATTATAGACTATTCCTCCCAGTGATTCTTCCCCTTCTTACTTCTGACCTCCATCCATATAGATATTACATCTTTTGATCCAAAATCATTTCTTTCAGGAGTATTTATTTCATCTCACACTAACAATATTACCCCACCATCCTTTCCTCCCTGCCTGACCTGCTTAAAAATCAAATGCCCCATAATATTTAGTTCCCAACTTTGATTTCCTTACAACAATGTTACTGGTTCTGGCTTGTATTTATGCTATTAATTTGTTTATTTTATTTCAAGTACAATGTACATTCAAGTAAAGAGCTATTAATTTTACCCTTTGGTAACATTTTTTCTTCATTGATCCTATTTACTGCTGTGTTCTACTTTTGTGTACCTTGGCCCACTCTAGGAATTATCAACATTGATGCCCTTTTACGCTGCTGTGTCATCTTGCTTTGTAAGCTTACACTATCCTCTCCCAACCCAACCTCCCAACACCCAATTAGTTTAATTCCCTTTCAATGACTCCTGTGGAAGACATCTCCTAGCCCAGCAATGAGTCGTCTTCCAGTGGCCTGTCCTGATAGTCTCCTAGTGCAGTGGTCTTATCCCAATGTAAAGGTCTCATCCCTATGTGGAGTTCTTCTTCAGTGCCAGCTTCCATATATACCAGTAGCCCCGCAGGTTTTGGCTAAGCATGGTGGTCTTCTTCAGTAGAGGCGTTTGGCCCAGTATTCCAGCGTCCCAGCATAACGGCCTCATCCCAGAATGGCGGTCTCCTCCTAGCTGTGTTTTCTGAGTATTCCATTGTTCCTGAATCTGCTTTCCTCGAGCAATTAACCAAACTGTGATGAATTCAGTCTTTACTTTTTTTATTATGATGTATGACCTCTTATTAATATAGGTGCCATGGTGGGGGTGGGGGATGTGGATGGGGGAGTGGCAACTTTTGAAACTTTTCATGTATTTTTTGTGTAAAAGTACATGTGACAATAAATTTCTAATCTATCATTTACCCTAAATTAGCCTAATAAATGACACAAATGCCAGGCAATGACTATTTCCAAGACAGAATGTAACCATCATGACTTGACATTAAATAGCATTACCATCACTGAATCCCCCACTGTCATCATGCTGGAGTTTCTACTGATCAGAAGCTGAACTGAACCAGTCATATAAACACTGTTGATACAAGAGCAGGTCAGAGGCTCAGAATCTTCAGCAAGTAACTCACCTCCTGACCCCAAAATGTGTCCACCATCTCCTTGGCCCAAGTCACAAGCGTGATGGAGTCCTCCCCACTTGTTTCCATAAGTACAATTTAAACAACACTCAAAAAACTTGACAACATCCTGGAGAAAGTAGCACACGTGATTGGCACTATCAATGCCTCATAGCAGCAGTGTGTACCATCTACAAGATGCTCTGCAGAAATTCATCATATCTCCTTAAGGAGGACCTTCCAAACTAATGACCACGATAATCTAGACGATAAATAGGAACATAACCACATGCAAGATCCACTCACTCTGTTAACCTGGGGATATGTTGCCGGTCCTATGTCATTGCTGAGCCAAAATCTGGGAACCCTCTTCTGAAGTGAAATGTGAGTATAACTCCACCAAATGGAGCGCAGCAGTTCAAGAAGCCCGCTCACCACCAAATTCTCAAGGGCAATTGAGAAAGGACAATAGATGCTGATCCAGTCAGTGAAGCCCACATCATAGGAATAATTTTTAAAAGGCTGGAGGAGGCTTATATAGTTAGTAACATCATCTGCTTGAGATTGGTGAAGGACAAGGAGGGATATTTTATCTTGATTGCACAGGATGCCATTTGTGACATTGATAAGAGGAGTCTTGGCATCATGAGAGTTGTGAAATCCTTGTTGGATGGATTCCAGCATTACAATTACGAAAGATGGATGTGGATTTGGGAAACAATAGCATGAATCCTGAATCAGAAAGGGGAGTTCAGATTTCTGCCAGTTAGGTTAAAGGCGTATATTTGAGAAGAGGGATGATGCTGCCAGATGTGAAAGAAATTAAGGCCTGGTACTTGAGGGGAAAAAGTTTCCATTATTGTTTGTAGCAGAATTACAAAGATGAATACTAGAAAAACATTGATTTTGTTTAAAATAGTTGTTACGAATTACTTTCCCAATATATTAGCTCTGGATTAAATGTTCACAGGCTAGGGGAAAAAAAAGGCACAAAATAAAGGAGAGTAAAGACAGTGAAGAGGTACTAATCATTCGTGATAGTGCAGCTTGGTAATTAGTTTCAGAGTTTCACCCTATCTGCTGTCTATGACCTGTAAAAATAACCAACTCTTTTTTTTCTTTCTTGTGTTTCACCTTGGACTATGTTTGTTTTTGTTGACAAATTCTGCACAACATTGCTCCAAACTACAAAAACAAACTAGACAGCAAACAAAGAGGTGTTGTGTAGCACCTTTGTTTGACAAAAACGCACTGAACAGAACCATATGCCACACATTCTGATCCAAACTGAACCTTGAAGTAGTTGACATGCTTGACCAGAATCAAAGTCAAGTTTTAAATATTAATGTACACTATACAGCATTATTACAAAATGTTTTGCAGAATTTTATCAAACTTAAGAAGTTAACTTAAGTTTAAAGAAAACATTATAGTTGACTTAACCACTTGAGAATTGCAATCATGCCCAAACATTACAGCACTGTCACCATTAACACAATTAGCCAAAATGAATGGCTATACTGTGCATCTGGAACATCAGAAAAATATTTCCCCAGCCAAACCAGGAGACTTTCTAATCACCAGATCTCCTTCACTTTTATCCAGAGACAATAGGATACAAAGGCATGCTTCAGATATGTAAGTAGTGCAGGAAATTAGGCTTGACTGCAATTCAAGATTCGTATCTTCAAATTACACTACCTAGAATGCTACAAATAGCACTCTCTAGCATGCAGAGTTTTAAATTAAATATTTACAGATAAAGCTGTGTCTGTCTATCTTTTGGGTAATGCCGAACACTTGTTTTACCTGAATGAGGTCTCTTCATGAACAGATGTTTAGTTTAAACGCATATTGACTTTTTCTGTAGCTCATCGATTCCATTTGTACATTTAGATAAACATTACAGTTTTTCAAGATTCAACAGATAATTAAATACAACAAGAATAGCGGTTGATGGTTGTGTCATTGCAAAATTGATATCATTCAAAGTTCTACAGGCCACCTTTGAACTCTCAACAAGTTCCACTTCCCAAGCCTGCCTGTGCTCAAAGGCCAACACTGGCTCTTTATTAAGCAACACTTATATAATTTTTCAAATCCCAATAATGACTGCTCTTTAAAACACTTTCTGAACTTAAATTTTTAAGCAGTAACTTTGGAGTCGAAACATTTATTGTTTTTCTCTCTCCACAGATGTTGCTAGACCTAAGTTTCTCAAGTATTTTCCCTTTGTTTGCGATTCTTGAGAGGATTTGCAGCTCAGGTTGAGCTTTCACCTCTTCCAAATTTTCAAAAGTGCTTAATTAAAAGCAACATACTGTGGATGCTAGAAATCTGAAATAAAAAGGGAAAATCTGGTTGTACATTTGCTCATTGAACTGGAAGGTTTGTTTTCACATGTTTTGTCATCATACCAGATAACAACATCATTGAACCTCCAGTGAAGCACGGGTGTTATGTCTCGGTTTCTTTTTATGCATCTTGGTTTCTTAATGTCATTTCAAGTTCTTTCTCTCAGAGGATGGGAGATGGGGTCCAAATCGATGTGCTGATTGATAGAGTTCCAGTTAGAATGCCAGGCCTCTAGGAATTCCTGTGTGTATGTCTCTGTTTAACTTGTCCTATGATGGACTACTTTAACTTGTCCTAGTCAAAGCAGTGTCCTTCTTCATGTGTATGTAAGGATACTAGTGATGGTGGGTCATGTCTTTTGGTAGCTAATTGGTGTACATGTATCCTGGTGGCTAGTTTTCTGCCTGTTGTCCTTGCATGGCATTTTGTAAATGACATTTGTTTTACTGGTTGTTTGTATAGGGTCCTTTAGGTTCATTAGTCGCTATTAAAGTGTGATAGATTTGTGGGCTATCATGATGCCAAAGGGTCTGAGTAATCTGGAAGTCATTTCAGAGATGTCTTTGATGCAAGGTAATGTGCTTAGAGTTTCTGGACACATTGTTTGGGTTTGTTGTTGAGAAATTGGCGGATTGTGTTTATTGGGTACCCATTCTTTCTGAATACGCTGTACAGGTATTTTTCTTCAGCTGTTTGTAGTTCCTGGGTGCTACAGTGCGTTGTGGCTCATTGAAATAACATCCTCTTACAGCTCCGTTTGTGGGTGTTGGGATGATTGCTTCTGTCGTTAACTATTTGGTCTGTGTGTGTTGTTTTTCTGTAGGTGCTCTGCATTAACTGTTTGTTCTACTGTGTCATCTAGGAATGGGAGTCTGCTGTCGTTCTGCTCTGCTGTGAATTTTATGCCAATAAGGATATTGTTGATGGTATTTTTGCTTTCCTCTAATTAGTTCCGTTTTGTGATGACGATGATGTCATCCACTTAGTGGACCCTAAGTGAGGGCTATTTGTTCGAGCCTCTACATCACTTCTTCTGCTACAAACCCTAATATTGGTGATCCTGTGGGTATTCCGCGAGTTATTTGTAGATCTTGTTATTAAATGTGAAGTGGGTGGTGAGGCACAGGTCTACTAGCTTGAGAATGCTGTCATTGCGGATGAAGTTGGTGCTGTCTGATGTTTGTGTCCTTGATTCCTCTAGTCGTGCAGTCAGTGTTCCTCTGGCCAGGGTGATGTTAGTTGATGTGAACAGGGCTGTTGCATTAAAGGAGATCATCATTTCAAGTTCGATATTGGTGTTTTTGATAGTATTCAGGAATTCTTGGGTGGAGTGAATGGAGTGGCGTGAGTCTTCTACTAGGTATTTCAGTTTTCGGTGGAGTTCCTCAGCTAGTCTGTATGCCAGTGTTACAGGTAGTGAGAGTATGGGTCTGAGGAGGGCCTCTGGTTTGTGTACTTTAGGTAGTCCATAGAAGCGGGGTGTGTTGGATCCATCTAGCTTCATTTTTTGGAAGTCTAAGAGTTATAGAGATGTACAGCCTGGAAAGAAACCCTTTGCTCCAATTCGTCCATGCTGACCAGATATCTTAATCTATTCTAGACCCATTTGCCAACACTTGGCCCATATCCCTCTAAGCTCTTCCTATTCATCAACCCATCCAGCTAACCTTTAAATGCTGCAATTGTACCAGCCTCCACCACTTCCTCTTGCAGCTCTGTATTTCATCAGATCTAACCTTGCTAAACAGTCTCCCATGCAGAACCTTGTTGAACGCCTTACTGAAATCCATATAGATCATGTCCAATACTCTGGTCTCAACAATCCTCATTATTATTTCTTCGAAAAACTCAAATCAAGTTTGTGAGACATGATTTCCCAAGCCCAAAGCTATGGTGACTCCCAAATCAGTCCTTGTCTCTCCAAACACATATACATCCTGTCCCTCGGGATTCCCTCCAGCAACTTGTCCACCACCAACATCAAGCTCACCAGTCTATAGCTCCTGAATTTTCCTTACCAATTCTTTACCAATTCTTAAATATTGGTACCACGTTAGCCAACTCCAGTCTTCTGGCAACTCATCTGTGACTACTGAGACAAATATCTCAGCAACGGGCCCAGCAATCACCTTCCTAGCTTCCCTTTTTTATTTCCTGATTTCTGAAGCCTTTTCAATGTGGATGTGATATGGTTTTCTAATTACGGAGTCAGGTCTATCGCCACCTCTTGTCTGCTGATTTCTCAACAACAAACCTAAACAAGCAGACACAACGGGTCCAGAAACTCTAGCCACATTATCTTACATCAAAAGACATCTTTGAAATGACTTCCAGACTACTCAGACCCTTTAGCATCATGGTTGCCCACATTTAAACAACGGCTAGTCAACCTAAAGGACCCCATACAAACAACCAGCAAAATGAATGTAATTTACAAATACCATTCAAGGACCGTAACAAACACTACATCGGACAAACAGGCAGAAAACTAATCACCAGGATACATGAACACCAACTAGCCACCAAAAGACATGATCCACCATCATGAGTATCCTTACATATAAATGAAGAAGGACATCACTTTGACTGGGACAACACATCCACCTTAGGACAAGCTAAACAGAGACATGCACAGGAATTCCTAAAGGCCTGGCATTCCAACTGGAACTTGATCAATAAACACATTGATTTAGACCCCATCCACCATCCTCTGACAAAAAGAACCAGAAATGATATCACCCACCTTAGGAAACCAAGACACACAAATAGAAAGCGGGACATAACATTAGCGCTTCACCAGAGGTTCACTGATGATGTTACCTAGTATGGTGACAAAAAGTTTGTAAACAAACCTTCCAGCTCAGTGAGCAAATTTACAACCAGAATTTTCCCTTCAGATTTCAGATTTCTAGCATCCACAATATTTTGCTTTTATTTATGCACTATTGAAACTTTGGAAGAGGTGAAAACTGATGTATATTGCAACATTCCACTTATCAAATAGTGTAGTACCTAATCAGAGTCATGAGGTAAGAAACAAATACAGAAAATCTTCCAAAATTAAGGCAAGTAGTAGCAGAAACAGACGGCAAGGAAACAAGGGAAGTAATTGTTAAAAATTGCAAAACTGAAATAAAAAAGAAATCTATATCCACACAGCAGATCCATCACCAAAAAAAATGAAAAGGTTTTGCATTGTACAGCTTCCTTCTCAACCTCCAGATGTCGCAAAATTCTTTACAGCTGGTTAAGTTCTTTTGAAACAAAAGATGGATACTGACTTTTGAAAAAAAAACATTGCTAGAAATACACAATAGGTCAGACTGCATCTGCACTGAGAGAAACAGTGTTAATGATTCAGATAAATGACATGTCATTAGAAAATAATTCTTTTGAAATACAGTCACTGTTGTAATCCAATGAAACACAGATGTTTGCAAGCAGCAAAGTCCCCAGAAACGAAAGATGATGAACTATATCTATTTTATTTTTAATGATGCAAATTGAGAGGTAGCAATCACCAGGAGACCAGAAGGTGACTATATTCTGAGGATGCCAACTATGCCTTGTCCAACCCAAATTTCAGTGGCTCCCTCAATAGTGTACTTCAGTATCAGATTCTTTCCATTCATGGGATGTGTCTTGCTGGTTAGACCAGTATTTAGAGCACACTCCTAACTTTCCCTGAGAAGGTAGTGATTAGGCATCTGCTTGAGTCGCTGTTGTCCCTGTGGTGTAAGTAGATCCATGTTGTTGTTGAGTTTCAGAATTTCAACACAGCAGTGAAACATCAGCGAAGCATTTTCATAACAGGATGGTATCACTCAGACTGAAACGATCAGGTGTTGGTAGTAATATGCATCCATTGCCCATTTTTTTTCCCCTGCATAGAGACCATGGGTTTGGAAGGTGCTGTTAAAGGAAGCTTGGTGAGTTTCAATAGTACATATTCTAAGTTATACATTCTCCTGCCACTGGCCACCAGTGGGTGGATAGAGTGTCAATGAATTGCTTTGATCCACATGATGTTGAGCTTGTTTTCTGTTGGAGTTAGTGTCATTTAGGTAAGAACAGCGTATTTCATCACACTTTTGAATTGGACCATGCAGATGATCAACAGGGGAAATCAGGAAGCAAGTTACTCACAGCAGAATTTCTTGCCAGCTCTTGTTGCCATAACATTTGTATGGTTAGTCCATTTCAGTTTCTAGTCAATGTTAACCCTGTGATCTTTGTTAAAAGAGGATAGTGACGTATGTGTTTATGTCTCTGGAGTGGGATTTAAATCCCTAATTCTTTTGACTCATGCAGTCATACAGCAAGGAAACAGCCCCTTCAGTCCGATTTGTACATGCCAACCAAGTTTCCCAAACTAAACTAGTACCACTTGCCTGTGCTTGGATTATATCTCTCTATATTTTTCCTATTCATATATCTATGCAAATGTCTTTTAAATGTTGTAACTTTACCTGCATCTACCACTTCCTCTGGCTGTTCATTCCACATATGAACCATGTTCTATGTGAAAACATTGCCCCTCAGGTCCCTTCCATCTCTTATTCTCACCTTAAAAATATGCCCTTAGTTTTGATCTCCCCAACTCAAGTGAAAAGACCTTTGCTGTTCATCTTATTTATGCCTCTCATGATTTTATAACCTGTACAAAGGTCACCCCTCAAACTCCTATGTTCCAGTGCAAAAAAATCCTAGCCTATCCTTGTAACTCAAACCCTCCTGTCCCAGCAACATCCCAGTAAACCTTTTCTGAACTTCCTCCAATTTAATATTATTTTTCGTAGAATATATGTTTACTGGAACTATACACAGCACACTAAAAGTGGCCACTAATGTCCCATACAACCTCAACATAATGAGCCAAATCCAACACTCAGTGGTCTGAGCAATGAAGGAAAGCTGCTAACTACCTTCTTAGCTACACTATCTTTCTCTGCTGCAACTATCAAAGAACTATGTATCTGAATCTCTAGGCCTCATGGGCATGAGTGAGCCACTAAGCCAAAACCACCAGTAGAGAAATACGTCAATGCTTTGCACAGAACAACCGACCACAGAACTCTAGAACTTTAACCCGACAGTTGCAGCACATAATTTCTGCCAGTTATTTTCATCACCATCTCAACCATCTTCCTCATTTCCTCAGTGCATTTACAAACAACTTTTTGAACAACTGATTCTTTTGGCAAACAGCATATTGAGCAAAAGGACATCAATGCCAACAAGAACTGCAATTCCATTAGAAACCATTACATTTGTTCAGTCCTTGACATTTTTCATCTGGCTGAAATTCAATCTTTCACCACAATGACTGGAGCTCAGATTTTGATTCATATCTCAAAGCTACAGATGAGTATTATCGGTGCTATCAATCGGCACTTACTGTCACTGTTAATTTGATTTACAATGCAAGGGGAAGAAAAGCTTCCGTGAGATCACAATTAAGTGCTGTTTGCTGCTGTGAAAGGAAACAAAGAAAAGACTTGCATTTGTATAGAAACATATCACATCATCAGAATGTTTAAAAGTAATCTATTGATCGTGAAGCACTTTGAAAGTGAAATTACTGTTGTTCAGTATGCGAGTACAGCAGCTAAATTTTCAGAAGGAACATACGAATGAATAATTAGATAATGTCTTCTTGTCAATGCTGGTTTAGTGATAAGTATTAGTCAGACCTCCAAATGAACCCTCTGCTTTTTTTCCAATAATATCACCCAAAACAGGCAGACAAAGCCGAGTTAAATGTCTAATCTGAAATATGGACCTCAGAAAAACAAAGTAGGATTTAAGGCTTGTTGGTGCAGTGGCAGTGCCCCAAATCTCTTAGACAGGAGTCCCAGGTTCAAGACTCACCTACTGTTGAAGTCTGCAATTACATTACTAAGCAGGCTGATTAAAAAAAATAAAAAACATTGATACAAAAGTACCATCATAAATTATATGTTCAAGCTGATATCAGTGTTTGAACCGACAACTTTGAGTCAAGTGAGTGTGATCAGTGAACCCAACTGATGCTGAGGGTTAATAATGACAAAATTGGTTGCATAATGTCATGTTTACACACTATAATAAAATTTTGAATTAAGGAAAGATAAATGAATGTCATCATATAGCACACAATCATTCAAGGTAGAAATCATTCCATTCCTATCACAATGGTGTTAATACCCAGAATCAGAGTTGAAGCTTTAACAGTCACCCAGTGGAAAAATGGAAAGAGATGCAACTAAAAGTCAACAACAGAAATGTTATTAAGTATGCATTCTAATGATTATGGCATGCTTTAAAATATTTAGAATGTAAGACTCCAGTAATACACTGGAAGTATTTCTACTTGCCCAGTTAAACAAATCTTATTTTACCTAGTGTCAATATAGTCTAACTTATGTTCAGGTGGATTTCTAACTACACATTTGTATAAGATGTTACAATTAGATATTAATAATAGATATCAGATATGTTGAAAATGAATTTTGCTGTAAATTCTAATAATGATACATAACAGAACCTTATCCATAAAACATCCAACATTCTACTATGCTTTGTGTGAAGTAAAAAGTCACATGAAAAATCTATCAAGTCTATATGTCTTTTATTGTGAACGGATTTGCTAATCTATAAATGAGGGTCTTCTGTCACAAATCTTCCAACTAGTTAAATCATGGACATAATGCAGAAAAAATCCCTCTTATGTTAGTGCATAACTCAAAAGATGGATAGGTCATTTTTAGGCAAAATAACCTCATGGTCCACTATGGCAATTGGATGCTAGCAGGTTCTCAGGAAGATACATGCATTATAATAAGAAGGTTGCTATGACAGATATTTCTCATAGTCACAATGATCAAGAGGATGAATCATCTCCAAAGGTTGTCCGGCTCTGGGGATAATTGAAAATAAATCACTTTATTTCCACCTCATTATTATTTAGAAAAGGAAGGAAACTTAGTAAAGTTGAAGACTTTTTGGGAACAAGAACAAAATAACTCAAAATAGCATTGAAAAACAGACTTTCAAAATTAATTTCCAGATGGCAGCAATATATTGAATTTCTTATTTCTAGACTGGCAAATATCTGGCTTTCAGAAGCTGACAAACATTCTGTTCTCAGGGGTGAAAAATTTAGGTGAAAGATTACACCCCATTTTTCTCAAAGAAAATATGAGGGAACCCAAGTTAGTCTTTTTTTTGAAACTGTGATGCAAAGCATTTCTTTCAGCTCAGAATTCAAAAGCGTTCCAGTTTACATTAACTGTATCCGAAAGTCCATAGATTGGATTTTTATCTGCATATGTTGTAAGGAGGAAATGCAGACCAAGGAGAAACATATTCTAGCTCCAGGAGCCCATCCAGTTCAGAACAGTAAGTGAACTCCTGAGGCTGGAGAGTCCAGAAGAGGCTTTCTCACTCTCAGAGACTACCAGTTTTACTAACTAAGATAGGAACTGCCAATGTGGAGAGCAGAATGAGATGGAAATGTTATCTAAAATTCTGTCACATATTTATAAAAATTAAGAGGCCACAGCTGCCTGTCCATTATGTCTTGGCTTCACTGATAGGTCCATATGTGGACTGGAAAATTCCAATTTGTATCAAGTGGCCTTAATAGACCCTTCACTTGACCTAATTGCCATGGGCAGATAACCATCACTCTTCCCTAAATCCCACCTACATCAAATATGCCTGGAGACAAGACCATGTCAACAAATCATCATGCGAAGCAGTAACAGGAAATTGCTAGTCCATCTTCAGCTCTGCCTCCACATCCAAATGAAAATTTGGCCATGTGGCCCCTTCATTGTAGTGTCTCCGGGATATGTAATCTCCTTCAGTTGCAAAATTAGAAGATATTATATGTATTATTTTATTTAAAATAATATATAAATGAGAGCAAATATGGTCTGAATGCTGTTCTTGTGAATGAGGAAAGTATATCATGGACCCTATGTAAACAGCCAAATGCACCAAAAAACTAAACAAAAAATGTATTTACTAAATTCATCATAAATGCAATCCAAAATTACAAAGACAGCAGACCCAATATAGTCCAAATTTACACAATTGTATCAGGATAATTATGGGACATTGAAATGATGCAGCATACTGTTTTCTAATCATCATAACATCTGAGAAATCTGCAGATGAGCCAAAACCCACTCCATTGGGGGGAATTTCATTTGTCAAAGCAACACAGAAAAAAAAGCAGCAGATAATGCTGGAGTGGAGGAAATAGGAATACCTGAGGAGTGAAAGATACGAGCAGGGGCATGAAGCTCAGGGCAGCCATTGGATTTAGATGGAGAAAATGCTTTAATATATGTAATGGTGTTGATGTTAAAACAGCTTCATGGAGGCACATGGAATTACAGTAGGTTCATGAGGACAATAGTGGGACTTTAAGTTCTAAGAATATGAGTAACATTATAGGTGGACCTCACTAAAAATATCGTTCATTTTCAGAAGTTCTTCCCAAACTGACACATTATTGAACTTGTGTTCCATTACAAACACTGTCAGTGCCCTCAATTGCTTTAACCAATCTGATAACATTGAAAAATCGCTTACCACCAATCAGAAATATTCAAGTGAGTCTTACCTAATTATCCTTCATGAAAATGGTATACTGATTATTTTTTAACTATGAGAAAGCATATTAGACACAATACTTTTCAAAATGGTATTTTTTAAAAGGTACAGGAATGCAAACTGTACCTTTTACATACAAACTTATGGTGTGATTGATGAACTAATTTCAATTGAGCGGAATACAAGGGTGCTTTTGTAGACTGAGATTGTAGTCAGTTCCTCATTCAGATGAGCAGGGTAATTCTGAAGTGAAGTCAAATTTAAATCATAGAGGTACAAAGGACAATCTTTCAACTTGTCTGCATCAGCCTGTATTTAACACGAGCACATCAATTTCTAAAAAATTGTTTCTATGAACATAATGAGTCTAATGATGACCATAAATCCATTGCTGACTATTTTAAAAAGGCATTTGATTCAGTAATGACATTTAGGGAAGGAACCTTTTCTGCTCTGGCCTACATGTGACTCCAGACCCATAGCAATATGGTTGACTCTTAACTGCCCTCTGAGCAATTACAGATGCTCGTGTAGGCAGTGGCACTCTCATCCAGTGAATAAATATAAAAACACACATATAATAACTTGCTGATTCTCTTAATTTGCAGTTTTTAACATTAACCACTTCTGTCTTCCAATGTGACATCCTGAATGGGAGAAGTAATCAAATGGGAGGGGGTAGAAGATAAACCCATTTGAAATAAAGTTGTCTGCACATTGCTCCATGCCTACAAAGCCAAAATTAATGGGAGGAAGCTAGTTATACAGAATCATAGAATCCCTACATTGCAGAAAGAGGCCATTTGGTCATCAAGTTTGCATTGATCCTCTGAAGAACATCCCACCAAGACCCACATCATCCCTGTAATCCCACATGGGAATTTTACAATACTAACCCACCTAACCTGTACATCACTGGACACGAAAAGACAAAATTTTGCAAGGCCAATTCACTTAACCTGCGCATCTTTGGACTGTGGGAGAAAACAATGCAAATGAACATGCAAATTTCACACAGACAGTCATCCAAACTGGAGTCAAACACAGCTGTTTGCCGACTACAGACAGCAGTGCTAACCACTATGCCACCGTGCCACCCCAAAAGGGGCCACAATGGAAAAAGATCAGTTACTTACCTTAAATTCAACATGACCAGTTTGGACTTAGAAACAACACCAGAAAATGCGTACAAAAATCAATTAATTTACTTAATCACTTCTGTATATCAGGCAGCATTTATGGTACACGTCCATGGCACAATTTCCCTAATCAGATAGTAAAGCATTTCTGGAATCATGAAGACATGACCAAGAAGATCAACTATTTACTGGTAGTCTAAGCAACAAGGTAAAAGACAGATGATGTATTATCTTGCTTTGCCTCAATTCAAATTTTTCACTAAATAGCTTATTTATATCTGAACAAGAGTTTGTATTGTGTTTACTGTTTTCTTTAAGGTTTTGCAGATTGAGAATCAAAGAATAAATTCTCCAATAAGAACTCTCCCTCTTTGAGAGGGTTTAAACTGGTTTGGCAGACAGTGTGATTTTTTTTTACACAAGTGTCAGGAATAAGGGTGATGGCCTTAAAGCATGGATCAGTACTTGGAGCTACGATGTTGGAAGCATTACAGAGACTTGGATATCACAGGGGCAGGATTGATTATTGGATGTTCCAAGGTTTAGATGTTTCAAAAGGAATAGATAGGGAGGGAGGTAAAACAGGTGGGGGAATGGCATTGCTAATCTGGGATAATATCATAGCTGGAGAAAGGGAGGTTGTTGAGGAGAGTTTTTCAACTGAGTCATTATGTGGAAGTCAGAAACAAGAAAAGAGCACTTTATTGGGAGTTTTCCATAGCAACACCCTCAATAGCAACAGAGACATGGAGGAGCAGACTGTGAGGCAGATTTTGGAAAGGTGCAGAAGTAACAGACTTGTTGTCATGAGTGACTTCAACTTCCCAAATATTGACTGGAAACTCCTTAGTTTAAATCGTTTGGATGGAGCAGATTTTGTCAGGTGTGCCCAGAAAGGATTCCTGTATGCAGATAGGCCAACTCGAGGGGGAGCCATATTGGATTTGGGGCTTGGCAACGAACCAGGTTAGTGAGAGAACATTTCAGTGATCACAACTCTCTGATGTTTACTATCATCATGGAGAGGGATGGGAACAGACAGTATGAGAAAATATTTAATTGGGGGAAGGGAGAATTACAATGCTATTAAGTGGAACTGTAGATCATAAATTAAGAACAGATATTCTCAGGGAATTGCACGACAGAAATGTGGATGTTGTTTAGGGTGCACATGCTGCAAGTGCTGGATAGCTTTGCCCTGGTGATGCAAGGAAAGGATGGTAGGGTGAAGGAACCTTGGATGACAAGAGATGTGGAACATCTAGTCAAGAGGATGAAGGATGCTTAATTAATGTTGAGGAAACAAGGATCAGACAGGGTTCTGGAGGGTTACACGGTAGCCAGGAAGGAACCGAAGAATGGACTTAGGAGAGCTAGAACGGGGCATGAAAAAGCCTTTGGCAGTTGGGATTAAGGAAAACCCCAAGATGTTCTTATGTGAGGGACAAGAGGATGGCCAGAGTGAGGTTTGAGCCAAATAGGATTAGTGGAGGAAACTTCTGCCTGGAGTTGGATGAGGTAAGGGTGATCCTTAATGATTACTTTGCTTCAATATTCACTAGTGAGAGGGACCTTGTCATTTGTGGAAAAAGTGTGAAACAGGCTGATATGCTCAAACAGGTTGATGTTAAGAAGGAGGATGTGCTGGAAACTATGAAAAACATGAGGATAGGTAAGTCCTCTGGACCAGGCCATATCTACCCAAGGTTACTACAGGCAGCGAAGGAAGAGATTGCTGTGCTTTTGGCGATGATCTTTATGTCCTCACTGTCCATTGGAATAGTGCCAAATGATTGAGAATGGCAAATGTTGTTTCCTTGTTCAAGAAATAGAATAGGGATAACCCTGGGAATTACAGACTAGTCAGTCTTAGTTTGGTGTTGGGCTAATTATTAGAGAGGATTCTTACAGACAGGATTTATGATTATTTAGAAAAGCATAGCTTGATTAGAGATAGTCAGCACGGCTCTGTGACGGGCAAAGTCATGCCTCACAAGTCCTACTGAATTCTTTGAGGATGCGACAAAACACATTAATGAAGTTAGAGCAGTGGATGTGGTGTATGTGGATTTAAGAAAGACACTTGATAAGGCTTTCAATGGTAGGCTCATTCAGAAAATAAGTAGGCCTGGGATACAGGGAAGTTTGGCTGTCTGGATACTAAATTGGCTGGTCCATAGAAGACAGGTGGTGGTAATGGATGGAAAGTATTCAGCCTAGAGTTTGGTGACCAGTCGTGTTCCGCAGGGATTTGTCTAGGACCTCTGCTCTTTGTGATTTTTATAAATGACTTGGATGAGGAAGTAGAAGGGTGGATTAGTAAGTTTGCCGATGATACGCTGGAGTTGTGGTTATGGTGGAGGACCTCTGTAGGTTGTAATGGGACTTGACAGGATGCAGAGCTGGGCTGATAGGTGGCAGATCGAGTTCAACTGGAAAAAGTGTGAAGTGATTCATTTTGGAAGGTCAAATTTGAATGCAGATTACAGGGTTAAAGGCAGGAATCTTGGAGGTGTGGAAGAACAGAAGGATCTTGGGGTCCATGTCCACAGATCCCTCAAAGTTGCCACCTAGGTCGATAGGGTTGTTAAGAGGGCATATGGTGTGTTTGTTTTCATGAGCAGGAGGATTGCGCTCAAGAGCTGCGAGTTTATGCAACAGCTCTGTAAAGCCCTGATTAGACCACACTTGCAATATTGTGCTCAGTTCTGGTCGCCTCCTTATAGGAAGGATGTGGAAGCTTTAGAGAGGATGCTGAGGAGATTTATCAGTTTGCTGCCTGGACTGGACGGCATGTCTTATGAAGAAAGATTGAGGGAGCAAGGGCTTTTTTCATAGGAGCAAGGAAAGATGAGAGGTGATTTGATAAAGGTGTGCAAGATGATGAGAGGCATAGGTAAAGTGGATAGCCAGAGACTTTTTCCCAGCAAGGAAATGGCTCTTATAAGGGAGCATAATTTTAAGATGATTGGTGGAAAGTTTAGGGGAGATGAGAGAGGTAGGTTCTTTACACAGAGACTGGTTGGTGCGTGGAATGTACTGCCAATGGCGGTAGTAGAGTCAGATACATTAGGGACATTTAAGCACTCTTGGATAGGCATATGGACGACAGTAAAATGCAAGGTCATTATAACATCAAGGGCCGAAGGGCCTGTACTGTGCTGTACTATTCGATGTTCTATGTTATTATCTAATTGAAAATTGCAAGAATTATGGATTGCTCACTTGTGTTCAGAATTTGGTTGCTTCATCAAAAAGATTACAATAGTATTTCAATTCCAATATCTTAAAACATTTGCAAAATGAAAACAATTTCAAACAACTAACACACAACATAATCGTGAGACTTCACAGTTTTTCTGATTTAATTTGTTCTGTACAAATATGTACAGGTTATTTATAGGATTGCAATGTTTAAAGTGGGTAGTGACTCAAATGCCTGACTAAAGCGAGTGCACCTTGCCACATAATTTCCTTTTTGAAGATGTTGGCATATGCTCAAACCACCATTCTTTGTCAAAGCTATTCTTGAACCACTTACCCAAATAGATTTGAAAAGGGAAGAACTACGATTTGAATGCACAGATATTTGCGAGGCAGAGTGGTCATCTTACCTCTGCTGTTTCCAAATCAGCTTTCTCCATTTCTTCTGTTTTATCTATCAATGGTCAGTGGAGTTAGGGAGGGTCGGGAGCAAATGTCATGTGGGAAAAGAAGGAGCACATTTAATAAAGGGAAATGCTTTTACAGCAGAGTTCGACATGAAAAGTCCATGAGAATTCGAAAGGGAGAATATTTGATATTTGTTTTTATTAGCCCCTTGCATTAATAATTCACAAGCAAAAAATAAAATTAATATTGAACACAGCATATTAATCATTTGTACCACCTGAATTCTCAATTTATGATTGAGGTTTAATTAGTAATGAAAATAACTCATGATTCATTATTTACAGAACCTGCCAATGAGTTTAAAACTTTATGTCAACAAAATAAAACCACAAAATTATTTTTGGTCGTTACTGGACTTACTCGTGAAAAACATAATTTGTAAATATATATGCTTCACAATTCACTGTCTGGAATTCAACTCCAATAGTTCATCCAAAAATAATTAAGTACCTTCTTAATGCTGTTATGTGAATTGCTGTAAGCTTAACCCACAAAAAAGGAAGAAGCATGGATTAGAAAAATACCAAAAACAATATCAAACAAAAACAACGGACTTAGTTTATAGCATCCCTTTCTACTTGGTGATGGGTTGGCAATTGGGTGAGGCCCATAAAATAGCCTGGCGCGCGACACACACACACACACACACACACACACACACACACACACACACACACACACACACACACACACACACACACACACACACACACACACACACACACAGTCCATACACAATTTAACCAGTGATAGGAAGCTATCAGAGGCCTTCCAAGTAGAGGGTCATTATAGTACCTCGCTCTTCAATGCTAGGATTTAGCTAGTGACAGGAAAGATGCATAATGAGTCTTCAATTTAGTCACTCTCACTGTCCAGGCTGATGGCAGAAACAGCGTTTTTCTTTGGGGTGAGGTTGTTCCTTCCTTCCAAGGCTTTTGATTCACCCTGGATTTTATATTTCGGGATAATGTGGGCCCAATTTAAAATGCAGTGCTTTGTTCAGCCAATATTTCTTTGATAATTGATAATAGTGAGATGTTTTAGAAATCAAGAATTTGCAAATAAAAAAAATGCTCAGATGAAAAAAGATGGCAGACAGGTAGCATTAAATTCTGCCTTACTTCAAAGAACTTCCAAGGAGATTGCAGTGGAAAATAGTGAGCAACAAAATTCCATATAGCAACTAAACAAATAATGCATTAGTGGAAATTGACTCAAGTAGTCACTTTCAAAATGGCTGTAGGACATGAGAGGTTACATGGCTTTGTTGTGTCTTTGTTGGTTCTCTGCAACACCAACTTACCAAATATTCCTCCAGTCTTTCCCCGTAGTTCTGCAAATTCTCTCTTCAGGTTATTAAGCAATTCCCTTTGAAAGCCATGATTGGATTTACTCGGACGGTACTCAAGCATTGCGTTCCAGATAGAGTCACAGAGAGGTACAGCATGGAAACAAACCCTTCAGTCCAACCTGTCCATGCTGACCACATATCCCAACCCAATCTAGTCCCAACTGCCAGCATCCGGTCCATATCCCTTCAAATTCTTCCTATTCATATACCCATCCAAATGCCTCTTAAATGTTGCAATTGTACCAGCCTCCATCACTTCCTCTGGCAGCTCATTCCATACATGTACCACTCTCTGCGTGAAAAAGGTTGCCCCTTAGGTCTCTTTTATATCTTTCCCCTCTCACCCTAAACCTATGAAATCTAGTTCTGGACTCCCCGACCCCAGGGAAAAGACTTTGTCTATTTATCCTATCCATGCCACTCAATTTTGTAAACCTCTATAAGGTAACCCCTCAGCCTCCGATGCTCGAGGGAAAAAAGCCCCAACTTGTTCAGCCTCTCCCTGTAGCTCAAATCCTCCAACCCTGGCAACATCCTTGTAAGTCTTTTCTGAACCCTTTCAAGTTTCACAACATCTTTTTGGTAGGAAAGAGACCAGAATTGCACGCAATATTCCAACAGTGGCCTAACCAATGTCCTGTACAGCCGCAATACGACCTCCCAACTCCTGTACTCAATATTCTGACCAATAAAAGAAAGCATACCAAACACCTTCTTCACTATCCTATCTACATGCGACTCCACTTTCAAGGAGCTATGAACCTGCACTCCAAGGTCTCTTTGTTCAGCAACACCCCCTAGGACCTTACATTAAGTGTATAAGTCCTGCTAAAATTTGCTTTCCCAAAATGCAACACCTCGCATTTATCTGAATTAAACTCCATCTGCCACTTCTCAGCGCATTGGCCCATCTACTCGAGATCCTGTTTGTAATCTGAGGTAACCCTCTTCACTGTCCACTACACCTACAATTTTGGTGTCATCTGCAAACCTACTAACCGAACCTCTTATGCTCACATCCAAATCATTTACGTAAATGACAAAAAGTAGAGGACCCAGCACTGATCCTTGTGGCACTCCACTGGTCACAGGCCTCCAGTCTGAAAACAACCCTCCACCACCCTCTGTTTTTTTACCTTTGAGCCAGTTCTGTATCCAAATGACTCTTTCAACCTGTATTCCATGAGATCTAACCTTGCTAATCAGTCTCCCATGGGAAACCTTGTCGAACGCCTTACTGAAGCCCATATAGATCACATCTACTGCCATGCCCTCAATCTTCTTTGTTACCTCTTCAAAAAACTCTTCAAAAGTTTGTGAGACATGATTTTCCATGCACAAAGCCATGTTGACTATCCCTAATCAGTCCTTGCCTTTCCAAATGCATGTACATCCTGTCCCTCAGGATTCCCTTCAACAACTTGCCCACCACAGAGGTCATGCTCACCGGTCTATAGTTCTCTGGCTTGTCTTTACCGCCCTTCTTAAACAGTGGCACCATGTTTGCCAACCTCCAGTCTTCCGGCACCTCACCTGTGACTATTGATGATACAAATATCTCAGCAAGAGGCCCAGAATCAGTTTCTCTAGCTTCCCACAGAGTTCTAGGGTACATCTGATCAAGTCCTGGGGATTTATCCACCTTTAACCATTTCAAGACATCCAGCACTTCCTCCTCTGTAATCTGGACATTTTGCAAGATGTCACCATCTATTTCCATACAGTCTATATCTTCCATATCCTTTTCCACAGTAAATATGATGCAAAATATTCATTTAGTATCTCCCTCATTTTCTGTGGCTCCACAAAAAAGGCCACCTTGCTGATCTTTGAGGGGCCCAATTCTCTCCGTAGTTACCTTTTTGTCCTTAATATATTTGTAAAACCCTTTGGATTCTCCTTAATTCTTTTTGCCAAAGCTATCTCATGTCCCCGTTTTGCCCTCCTGATTTCTCTCTTAAGTATACTCCTACTGCCTTTATACTCTTCTAAGGATTCACTCGATCTATTCTGTCTATACCTGACATATGCTTCCTTCTTTTTCTTAATCAAACCCTCAATTTCTTTAGTCATCCAGCATTCCCTATACCTACCAGCCTTCCCTTTCACCCTGACAGGAATACGCTTTCTCTGGATTCTTGATATCTCATTTCTGAAGGCTTCCCATTTTCCAGCCGCCCCTTTATCTGTGAACATCTGCCTCCAATCAGCTTTCAAAAGTTCTTGCCTAATACCGTCAAAATTGGCCTTTCTCCAATTTAGAACTTCAACTTTTAGATCTGGTCTATCCTTTTCCATCACTATTTTAAAATGAATAGAATTATGGTCATTGGCCCCAAAGTGCTCCCCCACTGACACCTCAGTCACATGCAATGCCTTGTTTGCCAAGAGTAGGTCAAGTTTTGCACCTTCTCTGGTAGGTACATTGACATACTGAATCAGTCTATTTTGATCAAATTACAATATTCTGCCTTAGTGGGCGCAATAGTTTAGGACAAGGAAGTTCTATTCTTCCTGGTAAAAACAATGACTGCAGATGCTGGAAACCAGACTCTGGATATTCTCAGGAATACAGATGATGAAGGGCTTTTGCCCGAAATGTCAATTTTACTGCTCCTCGGATGCTGCCTGAACTGCTGTGCTTTTCCAGCACCACTAATCCAGAGTTCTATTCTTCCTGTCATATCATGGATCAATTGTAGAATCCCTACAGTGTGGCCCAACACGTTCATATTGACCCTCTGAAGAGTATCCCACCCAGACTCACTCCCACAATTACTGTATATTTCCCATGACTAATGCACTAGTCTACTCATCCATGAACACTATGGGCAATTTAGCATGGCCAATTCGCCTAACCTGCACATCTTTGGGCTGTGGGAGGAAACCGGAGCACCCGGAGAGAACCCACACAAATAAGAGGAGAATATGCAAACTCAACGCATTCAGTCGCGCGAGATTGGAATCAAACCTGGGTCTCTGGCACTGTGAGGCAGCAGTGCTAACCACTGAGCTACTGTGCCACCTGTGTGCCGACTGCACACTGACAATTGTAAGAGGAACAGGAATGAACAAGATATCATAAAGAGATGAGAACTTGCTGCCACCATTTTCAACAGCGCTCAATTGTTTTGCAACTGCAAATCAAAAAAGGGAGGACAGAAAATGCTGATGCTGGTAATGAGACTAGAGAGATCCATTAGAGAGATTGGGGTTGGAGGAGGGGCAAACAAATGGAGGCTAAAACAGCACTGAAAGAAATGGAAGTACAACAGTAGGAGGAACACAAAAACACAACCCAGTCTATACTACTTTCTGAAGAAGCGAGTTCCACAAGCAAATGCACTCCTTGTTATTCTTAAACAAGATCCCTTAGTTGTAGACTGCCTCCACGAGTAGAAATATCCTGCGGTATCTACCCTATGAAGTCCCCTGAAGATATATCAAATACCAATAAGATCACCTCTCATTCTTCCAAACTCCAATGGGCCCAGGTCTAAAGGAGCCTGAGAATAATGTTGGGAGTTACAGATTGAAGATTGAGAGTATAACATATGATTTGAACACATAGAAGGTCGAGAGATCACAAAGCAGGGATTCTTGATTTCACTAGTACCGGGTCATTACAGACTGAAAGGAAAATTGAGGTTAAATAAGAAAGTATTTACTGTTTATATGGCATGAAGGCAATAGTTTACATTAGTCTTAAGTACCTTTGTTTGACTGCTCCTTCATTCCATGAGGCTAACCTTTTGAAAAGACACTTTTTTAAAAACCAGAGAGGCTCTTTCAACTGTTCCAGCTGCTCTCCCTGACTGCTGCCACCTGCTGTTGAATGAGCTGGCATATCTGCTCGTGCTTCCCTTATCAGCATGTTCTCTCATCATCGCCACTTGTTGGAGGCTCCATTTCAAAAGCATCACTTGGCAGGTGATGTAAAGGATCTGGAATGCCTATGAACTACATAGTGCTGATTGGATTCTTGTGCTTAAGGACTAGTCGTGAGAAGGTACAACAGAAAATGTTCATGAACTGTCTCTGAACAAACCAGAACAACTACTAAGACCTTTGCAGAAATTTGGGTTGTTTTTCTTTCACCAAAGCAATCATTTCTTCAGTTTTTAACATATTGGAAATAAACCCAAATGAGATTGTTAAAGGTGAACTGGAATGCATTCATGGAATGTCTAAGTCAACATTTTTTGGGAGTTGTTTACAGCCCTGGTTCCTGTTAGAAATTAAATCTTGAGACTTGAAAATGTGAATGTTACTCTGTGGTACTGCAGTCAAAGCGTTCGCTTATACTCACGTTTTAGGTTATGTTTGAGGTATTTTTATAATGCTCACTTTTGTGTTACATTTTTGAAGCTATCAATCAGCCTGCACAGTGTCTTAGATTAGCATTTTGCACTAGTTTACTTCATAAATGTATTTTAAAAAATCAGAGCTAGGAAAATTATTTTAAAAACTTGCAAACTCCTGATGCCAATCTCTGGTGCACGAACAATTGTGTACACGCACTCAGTGTACACTTTGTCCGATGGCCCACGTGTAATTGCTTACACTGATATGCTGGTACCAGTATGGTTTGGCCCTACTCACCATGGCAACACTCACTGGCTGAAAATGGCAGACTGCCCTGTCCATTACTGGCCTGCTTCTTTCAGTGTCTCACACTTGCTCTCCTAACATTATTCTTCTCCCTTTGCAACGTGCAGAAACTTTCTCCTACAGTGAAATCATCAATTGGAGTACAAAACTGGAACAAAATTGTGTAAATAGAAAAAGTGCGATTATGCATCCATTTACTTTACAAATATAACCATTAACAGTAAACAGTATACAGTTATGAATTTGTCTCTACTAGTATGCTCCCAGCACTTTTACATCATATTGTCAGTTTATTTTTCTTCGTAAAATATAGATGCCATCTTGCACGAGTTCACAATATAGATAGAAAATGTTAAGCTTTAAAATGGTGCATTATAAGAGAGGAAATATCTGGAATCCTACAGACTCAGGCTCCCATTCCCGTGTGACATCACTGTTACTTATCTCCTTGTGCACATGCTCAGCAGCTATTCTCAGAGTAAAAGTATACTTATCCCTTTGCTCCACATTAAATCAGCCAGTAAATGGAACACTCATTGCTCTACACCATTTAAGAGCTTCAGTCATTAGTGTCAGCAGTGTTCGAACTGTGCAGCTGTCATTAATTGTAATGGAAAGTAAAATATTTATAGCAACACAATTGCAATAAGCCAGTCAAGTAAACACAATTTTGGTTTATCAAATCATCTTGTGAATCAAGCAGCTATCTTCTGTGGAAAATTTTCATCTGGATTAACATCTAGAACTATGATCAAGATCTAAAGAAAGCAGCAAATGGATACAGACAGTAAATTACTGATTACTTATGATTCACATTGTTATAAAAAAAATAACACTTGACTTTGTGATAGTCAGCAATTAAGTAAAATCATAAATGTTGTGTGTTTAAGGGATTTTGTATATGTAGTATAGGTAAATTATGTACCAATCAGCGTGTACGCATTTTTAAGATTTTAAAATTGTGGCCAACTGCCTGAATTTTAACTTGTGTTTCTTGCAAAACTATTCATATCTGGGATACTACATTGCATGACTGATGGGAAAGAAAAACTTTTATTTTGTTATAGAAACAAAGCAATCAAAAGTTAAAAGGGTCTGTGAGAATGCTATGGAGGAATGCAATGAAAACTTGTACTTAGACCAAAAAGACCAAATTTATGAAGAGTTACAATAACGTAGTTAAGAGGCATTTTACGTGTCCTCTTAGAAATATCTCTGTAATTCTGTTATCACACACCAGTCTGCTGTTCTTTACGTGAGCAAATGAGGTGGATGAGTATGGAAGCCAGGAATAACATAATGTCCAAATATCCCCAATGTCTTTAGGAGATTTCCGAAGTCAGCAATATTATGTTATTACTTATTAGTAGTATTAAGAAACCGAGTTGTGGACTCAGAGTCAGTGAAGAGACTGCAGTTTTGCCACATTTAATACTGTTATCAAACCCAAGGAGATGGAAAACATTCAAAAAGAAATTTAAACTTCCAACTTCGAGCTGAAAAGCACAATATCAGAAAATTTCACTTATTAAAAACTGACTGCTAATTAATCGGTAAAACTACGAGTGAAACACTAGTTTGTGGGCAATTTGTACTTTAAACCTTAGAACAAAATACCACACTCCACTTCTTATTCTTAGCCAAACTAGAAAAGAAACACACTTCACAGTTGGTCTTCATGCTCTTCTTTACACGGATATTTAATTTTCCTAAAACAATCCAATCTAAATCTTTCCTTTTTTCAGTGTGGTATCTTGAAATCTCAGCACTGTCTTTTACAGTAAAATTGAAGGAGCAGCACTCCAAAAGCTAGTGTTTCCAATTAAACAAGTTGGACTATAACCTGGTGTTGTGTGATTTTTAACTTTGTAAACCCCAGTCCAACACTGGCATCTCCAAATCATTTCCTTTCCTTGATATTCTTCCTCCAACATAGGGTCATTCTTTCAACCCTATCTGAATTTCCCATGAATATGGTATTTTAAATGCATATTCCCGCAGTGTGAACAAAAGAGACTAACTTGGCTTTTAGTTGCTTTCTCTTCCAGATCTGGACTAACGACAAAGACGTATGATATTCAGTGATAGTCTAAGGAATTACGTAAACTGACTTTTAAAAGGCTTCCTTTACATTTTCCCCTGGTGACATGATTACTTTATATTTAAGTAGAAATGCTACCTCGCCATGCTTGACAGCCCAACTCTATTTCACCTTGGAAATATATGGACAGTTCAAAGTCAAACTGTTTAGAACCTGACATGCTCCATCTCTGGGTCTAAGAAAACAATCTACACTAACAGTCTCCAGCAATTTCTGATTCTGTTTCAAATTTCTTGCATCTGTAGTTGTATTTCTCATCTACACCATGAGCACACAGGTGCTATTGTCTCCAAGCATGAATATCTTGCACTTCTTCTCAGTATAACAATCTACTTTCCTTTGATCTCAACAATCAAATTACCTAGGCTTACTGTCAGACAGAATTTAGAACAGATCACATGACTTCCTTAATTTTATCTTAATTTCAAATACACATTCTGAAAAGGTAACAACCTTATAAACCTTATGTCATAACAAATATATAATTAATCCCAGCGAAGAGAACTTCACCTGGTCATGTATACATAAGTAAAAGGGATCTAAATAAAATTTCTGTAGTTAATACAAAATACTGGCAGAAAACTTTTCAAAGTAGCACTGTTGTGAATCACGTGACTGCTTAATTCTCCTGAAAAGTTTTTTAAGCTATGTTAATAATGAAATTTAAGATCTTTGATGGGATCAAAGATTTTGAGAGTTATAATGAATATGTTATCCTTCTCCAAAACAGTACTACTTTAAAAAGCTGAAATGATTTAACAATTTTGCAGTTAGATTATGTTTGCCTCATCTGGTCAATTGTGCCTTTGTGCATTGTATTACATAAAGCACCAAACCTATCACTACTGTTAAGAGTGCTAAATGCTATATCCAAATGAATCAGGCTGCAGAAGGTTGAACTGACAGGTGTAATCAATTGCTCAGAAAATCATGATACAAAAATAATAAAAACCAAAAGAACTGCGGATGCTGTAAATCGGAAACAAAAACAGAAATTGCTGGCAGAAATTGCTGGAAAATCTCAGCAGGTATTGCAGCATCTGTGAACAGAAATCAAAGTTAACGTTTTGGGTCCGGTGACCCTTCCTCAGGACAAAAGTAGTATTTGATACCTAACTTACAAGTGGATAATAACTCAAGTGCATCTGGCAAATTGGTAGCTGCAAATTCATTAAAGCTTTACTAGAAATCTACAATCTTAGCTTTCAAATGTCTTAATAGATAAATGCAACATATTTCGGTGAACTCATGCAATGGTTCCAGACTTGATTCCCTGTTAATGCTCAATTAGCGAGTTCAGTAGGGAAAACAGCAATTCTAAAGAGCACCCCTTGATGGGATAGTCATTAAATAATTGCCATACAAATATACAGATGCCATCCATGCTTGGACCTCTCTCAAATAGTAATCCTTTATATGCAAGTCTCAAAAAATGAGTCACAAACTATTCAGTCATGAAAAGTATCCCAATGAACTGTGACATTATCTGACAGGCACAAATAAGTGCTCTCCGAAAGGGAGAATTCCTCCATTTTGGAATGTTTAGAATAAAATTCCCTAGCTTATTTCCTAAATGCCATTCCCACTTCCCAAACCTGTTCTGCTGTCAATTTAGCATGGGGATTCTGAAGGATAAGTCAAGCAACCTTATTAGTACTTCAGGGAGATTTGCAAACTCAGCACAGGCTTTAGTTTGAACTTGGGACCTGTATAGTGATTCATTTATAACTCCGACATCTGTCAGTTCTTTTTTTCTCCTCAAGTGAAAGGTGTTCTACAAAGTAAATGATTCTTTTCTGCTTGATTTGGCAGTGATCAGTTACAGCAGCCCTTAATAAGGAACTGAATGAATAATAAATTCTAAAAAATAAAGTCTGGTGAGCACCGAAAACAGGCATGATAAACAACTGTAAGTGCAACTGAAAAAAGTATCTAAATCTACTGATTTTGAACAAATATGGTTCTTAAAATATTAAACGATTATAATCATTTATCACATCTGAAGTTTGGGATGACATCTTTTTAGCTATTTAATTGTCAGTGACACTGAAAGAAGCAATATAGTACTGAGGTTGTAAACAAGGACATTTTTTTCTGAACAATTGTTTTGTAACACTACACAGTTAAGTTGATTTTTAAAAATCAATTTAGCTTTCAATACCACCATTTACAATACAACTTACAAATAATCTTATGCATTGTATTTAAGGACACAAGATTATAACAAATTCAGATTAGATATCACAAGCAAAAGATTAAAAACAAAAAGAATTTCAACATCTTTTCCTCCAAAAGTTTCAAAATATTAAAACGCGATATATTGCATAATCTGATCAAGGATAACTTGTTTACTCATCAGGAATCATTACAAAGAACATTGTATGATTCTTACATTGATTATAGAATAGCTACACTAGAATGCTGAACCTTTACCAAATATTATGATTAATATTACACACTTGTATTTTCTAAGCCATTATCTAAGATTACTATACAATAACAGTCCATTATCAAAAACGTTGTCACATATAAATATAAGTAAACCAAATAACAATAATCTGTTAAACAGAGACTCACACAGTGCCAGATATGCAGCAATGTGTCACAATTAATCTGGGGCAGTGCTAGGCTGACTGTAAGAATACCTGACCTTGTGTTGGTGCATTGTACTGAAAGTGACTGCTGAGTGACCATGCTGCACCTCTGCTCCTGGGCATTGCTAGAAAAGATAAAGTTCTGTCAACACCAGTTTATTTAACAGCTAATCCTCTGTAAAGCATTCCACTGACATCTTGTACAGCACAGCAGTTTCAAAAGTATTTACTGTGATGCAGCACTGCTACTGATTGGATGCTCATGAGCCTCTACAACTGATGGAGGGCCAAATCCAATTTTGAAACATCTCACACTTGCTGAATAGCTGACACTGTAGAAAGCATATGAGGATCCTGATCAGACATTTACTATTCAGTCTGAATTATTAGATTGAAGCAAAGCATTACCTTTAGGATAACATTTGTTTTTAATTCAGCAGTCCTACTATATATAAGAAACTTCCCAACTCATGAAGATGAATGATAGCATGGCTTTCTCCAAAGAGACAAAAGTCCAAACAATTGGTAAACATCACTAGAAAAATCATCCATCTCATACATAGTTGCACAAAATACTGTTTGCCTACCTGTGCATACCTACTTCCCCTGACATGGGTGACAGAAAAGCTAATAATTCTATTTTCCTACATTTCTGCAGCTCCAGTTTTTAATGAATAAACTGAATGTTAAGATACATCATGAAACAATTTCAAATCACAATACTCCCAATTGGCATTTTGAATCCTTTAATTTGATACTTTCATTAACCCACCAATATATTCTAATTTTATGACCTTATTTCAATCCCATTACCTCGATTACAAGTTTGTTCAACAGTCTAAAAATAAACCCAGTGTCACGCAGTAATGCCTCAGTGAGCAATCAAAGCAGATCATTCCCTCAATAATACAGACAAACATCCGGCACAGTTTATGGGTTTTAGGAAAGCACAACATAGAAGCTCACACTGAGGTTGCTGACTCTTACAGAATCTAAATTTTCTGCTGAGCTGCATGTCGGCAGATCTGCTGCTCTGATTCAACCCAAAATAACAGTTAAACAAAAGAAAATCCAAAACTGTCCAGTCAGATCCTGTTCAGATTGTTTTGTGTCAACCGAGAACATTTTTGTTGGCAATCAAACTCCCACAGGAAGGATTCCTCTTCAAAATTTCTAATCACTTCAAAGAATCTTAGAATCCCTACAGTGTGGAAACAGACTCTTTGGGCCAACAAGTCCACATTGACCCCTCTGGAGAGTACCTTACCCAGACCCATTCCCCTACCGTATTATTCTACATATACTCCGACTAATGAACCTAACATACATATCCCTGAGCACTATGGGCAATTCAGCATGGCCAATTCACATAACCTACACATCTTTGGACTGTGGGAGGAAACTGAAGCACCCAGAAGAAACCCACGCAGACACGGAGAGAATATGCAAACTCCACACAGAAAGGTGCCCGAGGCAGGAATTGAAGCCGGGTCCCTGGTGCTGTGACGCAGTAGTGCTAACCATTGAGCCACCATGCCGCCCTACTTCTCCATTTTAAACAGCCATCCTGGAAATTAATGACCACTTATCTAAATGTACAAACATATACACATTCTATAGTTTGAGACTGAAGGACCTAACCATTCAACAGCCAGGCTTGGAATCAAAGAAGCGAAATATTTGCAAGACATTATATGGTTGGAGAATCAAATCTTGTTTGATTATCCAGAAGTAACTGTGAATGTATTACAGAAATTGCAGCAGGTTATGTTTAGTCCTCCATCTAAATTAGTAAGGAGAGAAATATTGAGACTATTGCAGTATGTAACATGTTCTCACAAATAGGATGTGATCATATCACATAGGTACTTATGAAATAGAGACAAGAAAGGTTCAAGAACAGCTTGTGCCTATATGTACTGCCAGTTTTGGAAAGGGGGTAAGGTTTGGAGTTCATGAGAAAATGCAATTGGATTTCCTCCACTTCAATTATTTGTTGTTAGGATATAAGGAATTGGAATCAATCTCAGTCTAGAAGATTCAACATTGAGGAAAGGGAGAACCTGAAACAAACATCAAAACGTCAATGCAGGAAACTGCTAAAGATATCTTATAAATTGCTGCTCAAATACAATATTAAATCTTATCTATATTGAATAACTGTTTTCCATAATGTATCCGTTTTCAAAAATTGGGAAAAGTCCAAAGCGGCTCTAAAGCCTTCTCCAGTCAATATTTGGTAAAGTCACAGATTCTGCAGAAACTTGGTAGGACTGGCTATATCCGTATACACAGAAACACAACTAATGTTTTAAGTCCAATATGCCTCTTCTTCAGAATTTCAGTATGTTTTGACAAAGGAATTAGAAATAAAAATGAACATTTGTATTTTAAAGACCTCCAAATTTGGATATCAGTGAAAATTGGAAACTTTTGAAAATGAGTACTGAAAGTGATACGTTCCTGACCTCAACTAATTAGAGACTTGATTTTAAATGTCCACTGAGCAGGATTCTGGAACCCAACCTTTCTCTCTTTGTTTTTATTCAAGAAAACCCATTTTTAACACTTCCTTTGAAATAAATCTATGATTTCCATGACTGAGAAAACTGAATATAGTCAACAGTCTGTTAAAGTATAAGCAGCATGCACAGAATTTGTTAGGTGAAAGAAGAAAATCAGAAGCCATAAAGATTTCACAAACCCCAAAACTGCCACAATAATGAACATTCCAGTTGTTTATCTAACCGTGTTGGAGATGTAAGGAAAAGTAACTCACTTTGTAATTATTGAACACAAGAAAAGCTCACCATTGCACTTCAAAGATTTAAAAGTTGATACATCACAAATATTCCTTTCTAGCTCAAGTGGTTATATTTATGATCAGTTTACATAGAACAAAGGCAACCAATAAATGATTGTTGAGTTTTCAATCTTTCACATTTCCATAGGTAACTTACTCCTTAAAATTACTGGCACCAAATTCTAGAATTATTCAACTGTAACTCACAGACAGTTCAACAGATTGAAGTCTTGCTAAAGTGATGAAATGCACAACAGGCATCGAGTTACTCACATGTTTTCTGTGCTCTGCATGAAGTCAACATTTTGAATACGTAGCACAATGATTTATATGAAAGTGTGCAAAATGTCAACAGTGCGGATGCAGGATACTAGCTTTTGAAGATAAATATAATCAGAAGGATATATGCCAAATGATTCAAAATAATTTATGAATTATTTTATGACAGCAGAGTAGTATTGTAAGGGAAAAGTATAAAAAAATGCACAAAATAATGCATAATGGATAAAATCACAATTTGTTTCTTTAACAATGTAAACAAGTATGTCTGACGTAATCTTACATTACAACAGGTACAGGAATACTGACACAGATGCATTTCTGGGTGCCCAGAGATACAATGTTCCATGAATATTTATTCAGAAGTGACTTGCATTTAAGCTTTGTTCAATGACTTGTTGCTCGTTTAGTTTTGGAACTGGAACTGCACTTTGCCCAGTAGAATAATAACAGAAAATAGCACACATAAATTGTAAATGATATTTGTAAAATACATTTTCTCATCAACCTCACGCTATAGAAAATTGTGCAATGGAAAACCGCTATAGAAAATCATGCTGCAGAAGATTGCTAATAGAAAATTGTCATACCTGTTCAGTAGAAAGTTTGCGTTATCCAAACAATGTCCACAAGTTATCAATCGTGTTACAGGCAATTCATGCTGACGAAGTGCACATTATAGTGGAACAACCTGCACACACCTTTGGTACAGAGGTATGGGCACTAACACTGCACCACAATTAGCTTTCCCTGATCATTACCTAACATTGAATAACTTAATCTTTAATCTTTGTTTTCCTTTACTCAGCAGAACTAATGCCCACAGATTCTTTGCTTCTTCTGAGGCTAGGCATTATCAGAATGATCACTGAATGCTGACTACTGTAAATTCTTTATTTATACAACTTTAGAAAGCAATATGATCAAAATGTTTGTTGATCTGCTTCATTTAGATGTAATACTTTCTGAATATTCAATGGATACAAGTACTTCATATTTTAAGTTTACTTAAACTAAGAGCATATGAAACATAAAAATATCTTAAACAAATCAATATTCTGCAACCCGTAGTCTGTTTAATTTTACTTGATGAGGTCGGACTCTTCTTGTAAATCTAATCCGAATGTAAAAGTATCATACTTATGATCTCCCACACAGCAAGTCAGCTACCCTGAGCTGTTCATGTGCTGAATTCAATGATTGTCTTCCCTTCTAATCAAGAAAGATTAAGTGGCACAGGTTACATGCAAAAAGGAAATTAAAGCAAAATAATTTCATCAAAACAATCTGCAGAATAAATCTTGCTCATGCTCTATAAAATGCAAAAACATTTTCAAAGTAGTGCATTGATATTCAGAATCAGGCTTGCAGTTATTTATAAATTTATGCTTTCAGGTATTGTTGAACGTTTGTGTAGGCTTCTAGTATATATTACAAGATATCAACACAAAAGCTTAAAATACACCTTTGTCACACTTAATGGCTATTTACAGCTTCCCTGTTTAGTTTTGCAATTTACCAAATGAATTAGGATGCTGGTTGACCTGGAAGTCTCAGAATTTTTACTAGCTTATTTCAACCTTAAAACATTTAAGTTTTCAAATTAGTGCAGAAAATAGTGATTGGTTTTAATTTTGGCTTTTTATTTCATAGAAATATAGAAAATAGGTCCAGAAGTAGGCTCTTCGGCCCTTCGAACCTGCACCACCATCCAATATAATCATGACAGACCATGTAATCTCAATATCCCATTCCTGCCTCTCCCCATATCTCCTGAACCCTTTAGCCTCAAGGGCCACATCCAGCTCCCTCTTGAATATATCTAATGAACTGGCCCCAACAGCTTACTGTGGGAGAGTCTACAGTTTCACAACTCTGAGTGAAGAAATTCTTCATTATCCCAGTCCTGAGTGGCTTATCTCTTATTCTTAGATTGTTTTGACCCATTTTTCTGGACTTCCCCATCATCAGGAAATTTCTTCCACATCTAGCCTGTCCAGTCTCATCAAGATATTTTATGTTTCTACGAGACACCCCCCCCACCCCCCTGCACGCCCCCCCCCCCCCAACTAATTCTTCTAAATTCCAGTCTTTCCTCATATTATCAGTCCTGCCATCCCAGGAATAAGTCTGGTGAACCTTCACTGGACTCCCTCCTTCCTCAGACTAGGAGACCAAAACTGCACAAAATAATCAAGGAATAGCCTCACCAACGCCCTGTATAACTGTAGCAAGACATCCTTACTTTAATTCTCAAATCCTCTTGTTATGAAGGAGAGCATACCATTAGCTTTCCTCACTGCTGCACCTGCATGCCAACCTTCAGCCATTGTTCCACCATGACACCCAGGTCACATCACACCTCACCTTTTCCTAAATTGCCACCATTCGGATTATAATCTGCCTTCTTGCTTTCGTGACCAAAGTGGATAACATCACATTTATCCACATGATATTGCATTTTTGAAGTATCTGCCCACTTAACTAATCTGTCCAAGTCACCCTGCAACCTCTAAGCATCCTCCTCACAGTACACACTGCCACCCAGCTGAGTGTCATCTGCAAATTTGGAAATATGGCATCCAATTCCTTCATCCAAACCACTAATGTATACTGTGACCAGCTGAGGTCTCAGCACTGAACCCATGGCACACCACTCTCACTGCCTGTCACTCTGACAAGGACACATTTATTCCAACTCTCTGCTTCCTGTCTGACAACTAGTTCTCTATCCATGTCAATCCATTACCTACAAAAACATGAGTTTTAATTTTGCTTTTTAAACTCATGTGGAACCTTGTCAGAAGCCTTTTGAAAGTCCAGATACACAACATCCACTGATTCATCGCTATCTACTCTACTGGTCACATCCTCAATAAAAATTCCAGAATATTTGTCAATCATGATTTCCTTTCAGTGAATCCATGCTGACTTGGACTGATTCTGTCACCGCTCTCCAAATGCTCAGTTATTACATGTTTAATAATTGATTCCAGCATCTTCCCCACCACCACCAATGTCAGGCGAAACAGCCTATAATTCCTCAATAGTCTGATGGTGTGCGAGAGTTGCTGCTCAGATGAGGTCATGACATACCTGAAGAGAAATCAGTAAGTGCAATTGCAGGGAATATTGTTCTGAGAATTATTTTGGATATCACACTTGAAATTGTTATGCTACTTAACTTTCCTACTTTCCAGAGGTCCTAAACCTTCTTTGTGTCCTATCACTAGGTTCGAGAGACCACATTTCTGTTGCTTAGTTTATTAACCATTTGCATTGCTGCATGGTTAAACAGGTTATCCTCTTCCTCCTGTGCTTGGAAAACATCACTGCATTGCAGTCCTTCATATTCCACAGCAGGGCTTCCATCTAACAGTTGGAGATACAAAAAGCAGCCTTTTCAGGTTTCCACTCCTTTCTGTAATTCCCGCAGTCTCAGAAATCTATGTCCAGATTACCTATTATAATCCTTGGTCTATCAAGCACCTCATCCCACTTTCATTGTCTGATTGATCAGGAATCCAGAGGTGGAATGCTAACACCACAGCTCAATATTAGGCCACTGCAGAGTTCAGTATGTTTCGAATTCATCACCACTGGTCCTGGTGTTGCAGTTCAGGCCAAGATGAAAAGGTTCATCCTAATAATTAATGAATGAGCTTAAAAAAATGATGTCACGTGTATCTCAGTTCTACTAAACTATATGGAAATATCAACTAGTCTGAAAAATGTGCCTTAGATCAAATAACATTTGTTTATTGCAGTAATGTGTAAGTGTAGCCACTGTACAGCAAGTGCACCTGCTTCAGAGCAACAATGAGAAGTGTCACTCAGGAGCCTTTTACATCCAAGGCAAGTAGGCCAGTTGTTCTACATTTACTCCTTTATTTATAAGTTGCCATACTAAGGATTCAGGCTTCAGCTTGGGGTGTGGACAAGAGCAAACTGATGACAGGAATCCCACCAAGTCAACGTTCTGGTGGTTGGTAGGATTCCTAATTTTGGGCCACTATGTCTAAAGTTGATGTATTTGAATCAGAATGGTTTCCCTTCTTCAGTGTTTGTATACCATCACTACCATATATATAGTACATATATTATGCTTCTAAAGCAAAAATGTTATCAAACAAAATTTGATACCAAACCCCATAAAAAGCTATTAAGCTGATCAAACAAAAGTGACAACATGGAGAGATTTGGAAAGAAATATCAGAGTGTAGAACTTTGGAGCCAATAGTGCAGATGTCAAATGGTGAAGATATTAAAATCCAGAATGTGCCAACAGCCAGAAATGGAGAAGTACACATAATTCAAAAAGATAACTGGTCTGCAGAAGGCCACACAGACAGGAGGATGAGAGGCCCTGGATGGATCTTAAAAAACAAACAATAATCTTAAAATTAAGCATTTCTTAATGAGGAGCCAATAAAAGTCATGGATTTGGAGCAACAGTGTTTTTTGATTAGCTCAATTTGAAGGGAGCAAAACTTAGGAGACCCGATTGCAATGACATGGCCAATTTTAGTGACAAAAAGAAATGATGAGATGCAATAGCAACTGCAATCGATTTGAGGCAGTAGTAGTTTTGGGTGATGTTAGAAATATGAAAATAAGTAACCTTAATGTGGCATGTATATTTGGAAGTTCATCACATGGTTAAATATGATGCCATAGTTGCACATTTTATATAGTTGCTTGTACAGAGATGGAGTTGGGATCTGGAGAATCGAGTTTAGTGGTATATATTGGTATTCTAAATATTGAGTTGGAAATAAATTCTGCTAATGCAGTAAAGTACTGCAAACAAGTTGTTTGCTAATTTAAGTTTTGAAGTGAGTTGAAAAATAGAACTTGACATTGTCAGAGTACACATGGAAACAATTTTGTTTTCACAAGACGTGATTGAGAAATGCGGCTGGAGGCAGAGTAAATGCTACATTCTTGGAGGAGACCAGAGTTAACACTAGAAGTGTGGGAGAGAAGCATTTACAGTTAACTCTTCAGCATTGAGTGGAAATGAGTGAAACAGTTGAGTGAAGCCCCACCCAGCTATAAAGCAGTACAGAAGCATTGAAGAAGAATAGTATAGTCAACCATGTTAAAGAGAACAAGTGAAGAACACTAGGAGGAAGAATTTATCATGGTTATAGTCACAGTTTCTAACTGTGGCAGGAAAAGAAATATGAATGCAAGGATTCCATCATGAAATCATAGAAAAGTGTGAGGTTAATTTGGGAGGTTACAGTCGGTTCAAGGTTTCTGAAGAGGAAAGTTGAAGATGGGACCATAATTTCTAAGGTCATAGAAGTCAAAAGCTTTATTTTTGAGGAAAGAGGTGACAATGATAAGAGGAATCATGGGAATAATGCTAAAGGTAAAAGGGAAATTTTGCATAAACTCTGTATGCAGTGTGGCATAATCATAATAGATGTGGCAGATGTGAAAACTGGGAATAAGAAATGAAATCTTTACAAGAAGTGGATCAGAAGCATAATTTAGATGCTTATACTATTCACTAATTTTTTTTTCCCAAGCCACTGAAAAAGTCTATTGTGTGAAAATAGAGAAAGAAATGTCATGGAGGAACATCAAGCCGTGATATACCACATAATTTGTAGTGCATGAAGTTAGAACCAAAGGAAAATGTTTCAGCCCAACTGTCAACATAGAACAACCCAAAAGATGTACCACAGAATTAGTTATTAACCCACTGAGTTTGAGAATTCATTTTCATCTTTCAAAATAATATGTTTTCTCCACACTTAACAGCTGTGAAAAATTGTGAAAAAATAATGAACATTAAGGTTGCAAGTAGAAACTTACTAAATCACATACTATGAGCATTAAACTCTGAAGGGTATCAGTTCACAATGAGTTGACCTGACAGAATAACACATTACCAAAAGACAACAGTAGTGAAAATCAATAGAACTATGTTTAAAAAGACACTATTTCCTGTTCTAACCATGTATTAGCATCTCTTCATTATCTGGAAATGGGCCATGGGGTGGAGAAAAACAAGAATTTTGATGTAAATTAAGGCATTGTAATTACTGGTCTCCATGATACAGCTGAATAGATGGATAGCTATTGGGGTTAAGAGTCTAGGCAGCCATTACTAGGATCTTTTTTTACCACCCAGAAAACCTTTTTATTTTATCAAAACATGCCTATGTGATTTGATGTTTAATAGCTTTGTATACAAGAACTCCATTTGGATTTGTGTTGAAAAAGTACAATTTTCCATAAAACATGACAGTGGATGTATAGATCAATATAGTTGAATAATTTAATCTACGTAGCTAAGAGGGTAATTTATATTTTAAAAATGTAATACAATATAAATGGCGTAGGCTTTGCATGGCAATAAATCTTTCCTGTTTAACAATGAGTTTAGATTATCCCTGCTTATTCTATCATTGTACAACTGCCTATTATTCTGAAGAATGAAACTTATTTTAAATGGGATTCTTTAACTGGTTAAGGAATAAAGGCATGCACACATAAATTGTTTTTAAACTGAGAAACTGTGTGATAATATACAAGGTCCAGAACAGTATTCAAACAGCATGCATTCTGTAACAAAAACAGAAAGCGATGGGGAATCTCAACAAATCTGGCAGCATCTATACAGACAGAAATAGAGTTAATGTTTCAAGCCCGTCATCAGAACTGAAAGTATTCTATGTATTGACAACTCCTACATAATAGTAAACGCATGATGGATTTTAACTTGAGGTAGCATTGGTAGGTGCAGGGAGCTGAAAACAAAAGAACATCTGAAAAGAAAACATATTTTGATGCCATTTCTTTTTGTCTTGTACTCAGTAAGATTGTCAATTGGCTTTGTAGTGTGGCACACTTTCACATTCTACATGTTACTTGTTGTGATAATCCGTATAGGGCCCATGAGGAATCACTAATTAATATCCCTGTGGAACTGGTAAAGTATGAGTTTCCTTGGTATTATCAATGGCAACAGGCAAAAAAAAACAAACTCATGTAATGATTTGTTAGTTCAAATGGTTAGCATGTACCCCTGGAAATATTAGTCGTCGGTTCAATTCCAGTGAATTCCAATTTAATGAGTTCTCCGTTTTTTTTCAAAAATTGGTGGTGGTTATTGGTTTAAAAAAAATTAGAGAAACAAAAGTCACAATGAAGTTTGGTGATTGGTTGGTAACTCAGTTGTGTGTAATGGCACTTCTGGGTAAAAACAAAAGTAAAAAAAAAGACAAAACACACCCTTAATTCTCTTGATGCCTTTAGAAAGAGATGGAGACTGCAGGGGAAAGAGTGCTTATTTCTCCATCCAATTCCATTTTGATTTAGTCCTTTCCCACTCTCCTTACCCCTCCCCCATCATCTCTGATAGCTCACGTTGCCCATTGCCTTGCTTGTAAATACTCGGTTGGCTGCACGGGTGTTTTGACTGGTAGCTGTTAACAGTTTACAAACAAAACAGTTATGGTGATTTTGGTGGTGGGAATGTCGCTCACTTATGTATGAAAAGACTTTTGGATAGAAAGAGAAAAAAATGAAGCAAACCCTTTCTAGATAGAAAAGATAATGCAAACCCCTTGGGGCTTTTGTGGTACAATGGGAGCATTCCTTCCTTTGAGCCAGGCGGTTCAAACTCAAGTCCCAACTTCTTAAGAGATGTGCAATGACATCTTTGAACAAGTTGATTAGGAAAAAATAAAGCAGACCTATTACTGGTGATGGTTAATAGGTTTAAAAAACATTGATTTTGATGGTGGGAAGGTGACTTAGTTGTGCACAATAGCACTTCTGAATATTAAGAAACTAAAGAAGAACCCTGGAGGGCTCTTTTGGCACAATGTTGGTGTCTCTACCTCTGAGTCAGGAGGTCTGGGTTCAGGTCCCACCTGCTCTAGAGTTGTGTAAGTACATGTTTGAAGCAGTTTAAAAAAAATGATAAAGAAGACTCCTCACACCTTAATGTGCTTATTTTCCAATAGACAGCAGAGATCCCTAGTGGACGGTTTTCCATGTGGGAGTCCTCTCATTTTTCATTAGGAACCTGGGCTGGAGGATATTGCATGCAGCAGTGCCTTATAACTGTAGATTGTGGCAGTTCACAAACTCCCAGCCCAACTGCTTATTTTTCAGTGCAGTCCATGAACCATGTTATTATTAGTTCCAGGCAATTGCAGTCCCTTTTTCGTTATCTGAAAAATCTTTTGTTTTGTTTTTGGTTGCAATTCAGTCTACTGTGCCTGATCTTTAGGCCCCCGATATAGAGAAGTGCAGGCAGATCGGAGGGCCTCCTCGTGGGTCTGCTCCTGGGCCTGGCCAGGCTGGCTATAAACAGATCCAGGCAAGGGGCTGTGGGGGGGTTCATATCTGCTGACTGCCTGTCCCTCTTCTATGGTTACATTTGTGCCCAGGTGTACTTAGAGAGGAAGCACACAGTGTCCATCAATGCTCTCGATGTCTTTAGAGTGAAGTGGGCACCATGGGGGATAAAATTTATCTCCCCCTCCAACTTCATTTTGATTTAGCCCCTTCCCTCTCTCCCACTGCCCACAATGAACTTTGCTTGTAAATATTTGGTGAGCTACATGGGTGATTACCAGTAGTCATCAAAAGAAAGAACAAGCAGAAAAAAACATCTCAGTGGTTGAGAGTCACTAAGTTGCTTCTGATCACACTTCAGGATACAGAAAAAACACCAAAATAAACAAATAAAGCAAACCCTAGTTTAAAAAAAAGAGATAAATCAGTGGGTGACACTGGTTTAGTGGTTCACTGGACTAATAAACAAGAGGACCACAGTAATGGCCCACTAGCTGATTAGCCAAGACGGTTACAGCATGATGGTTACTGCAAAGGTCATGGTTTTAATCCCACAGTGGCCAATCCTACTGGCTTCCGATACTCTAATATTTCCCATTTAAACAAAAAAGTGAACTTTAGTACTCAAAAAAAAGACCCTGCACTGGTGGTGGTTAGCAGTTAAAAACAAAAGTCATGGTGATTTGGTGGCAGTAAAGTTGTTTGGTTTTGTGATACCACTCAATTAAAAAAAAGCTGACCCTCAGGGACTGTAATGATGCAGTGATTGTGCTGAGCTAATGGGTAAAAAATGAGGTCTGCAGATGCTGGAGATCACAGCTGAAAATGTGTTGCTGGTCAAAGCACAGCAGGCCAGGCAGCATCTCAGGAATAGAGAATTCGACGTTTCGAGCATAAGCCCTTCATCAGGAATAAGAGAGAGAGCCAAGCAGGCTAAGATAAAAGGTAGGGAGGAGGGACTGGGGGGAGGGGCGATGGAGGTGGGATAGGTGGAAGGAGGTCAAGGTGAGGGTGATAGGCCGGAGTGGGGTGGGGGCGGAGAGGTCAGGAAGAGGATTGCAGGTTAGGAGGGCGGTGCTGAGTTGAGGGAACCGACTGAGACAAGGTGGGGGGAGGGGAAATTAGGAAACTGGAGAAATCTGAATTCATACCTTGTGGTTGGAGGGTTCCCAGGTGGAAGATGAGGCGCTCCTCCTCCAGCCGTCGTGTAGTTGTGTTCTGCCGGTGGAGGAGTCCAAGGACCTGCATGTCCTCGGTGGAGTGGGAGGGAGAGTTAAAGTGTTGAGCCACGGGGTGATTGGGTTGGTTGGTTCGGGCGGCCCGGAGGTGTTCTCTGAAGCGTTCCGCAAGTAAGCGGCCTGTCTCACCAATATAGAGGAGGCCACATCGGGTGCAGCGGATGCAATAGATGATGTGTGTGGAGGTACAGGTGAACTTGTGGCGGATATGGAAGGATCCCTTGGGGCCTTGGAGGGAAGTGAGTGTGGAGGTGTGGGCGCAAGTTTTACATTTCCTGCGGTTGCAGGGGAAGGTGCCGGGGGTGGAGGTTGGGTTGGTGGGGGGTGTGGATCTGACGAGGGAGTCACGAAGGGAGTGGTCCTTGCGGAACGCTGATAGGGGAGGGGAGGGAAATATATCCCTGGTGGTGGGGTCCGTTTGGAGGTGGTGGAAATGACGGCGGATGATACGTTGTATGCGGAGGTTGGTGGGGGTGGTAGGTGAGAACCAGTGGGGTTCTGTCTTGGTGGCGGTTGGAGGAGCGGGGCTCAAGGGCGGAGGAGCGGGAAGTGGAGGAGATGCGGTGGAGGGCATCGTCGATCACGTCTGGGGGAATCTGCGGTCCTTGAAGAAGGAGGCCATCTGGGCTGTGCGGTGTTGGAACTGGTCCTCCTGGGAGCAGATGCGGCGGAGACGAAGGAATTGGGAATATGGGATGGCGTTTTTACAGGGGGCAGGGTGGGAGGAGGTGTAGGCCAGGTAGCTGTGGGAGTCAGTCGGTTTATAATAGATGTCTGTGTTGAGTCAGTCGCCCGAGATAGAAATGGAAAGGTCTAGGAAGGGGAGGGAGGAGTCTGAAACAGTCCAGGTGAATTTCAGGTCGGGATGGAAGGTGTTAGTAAAGTTGATGAACTGTTCAACCTCCTCGTGGGAGCACGAGGCAGCGCCGATACAGTCATCGATGTAGCGGAGGAAAAGGTGGGGGGTGGTGCCAGTGTAGTTGCGGAAGATGGACTGTTCCACATATCCTACGAAGAGGCAGGCATAGCTGGGGCCCATGTGGGTGCCCATGGCAACTCCTTTAGTTTGGAGGAAGTGGGAGGATTGAAAAGAGAAGTTATTCAGGGTGAGGACCAGTTCAGTCAGTCGAAGGAGGGTGTCAGTGGAAGGGTACTGGTTGGTGCGGCGGGAAAGGAAGAAGCGGAGGGCTTTGAGTCCTTCGTGATGGGGGATGGAGGTGTACAGGGACTGGATGTCCATAGTGAAAATAAGGCGTTGGGGACCGGGGAAGCGAAAATCCTGGAGGAGGTGAGGGCGTGGGTGGTGTCCCGAACGTAGGTGGGAAGTTCTTGGACTAAAGGGTCCCGAACGTAGGTGGGGAGTTCTTGGACTAAAGGGCGAACGTAGGTGGGGAGTTCTTGGACTAAAGGGCGAACGTAGGTGGGGAGGCCACTCCGGCCTATCACCCTCACCTTGACCTCCTTCCACCTATCCCACCTCCATCGCCCCTCCCCCTAGTCCCTCCTCCCTACCTTTTATCTTAGCCTGCTTGGCTCTCTCTCTTATTCCTGATGAAGGGCTTATGCTCGAAACGTCGAATTCTCTATTCCTGAGATGCTGCCTGGCCTGCTGTGCTTTGACCAGCAACACATTTTCAGCTCAGCTAATGGGTGTCTGATTCAGAGGTGTGTAACAATGTATCTAAACAGTTTGATTAGAAAATACATTAAGAAAATAAACAATAGACTGTCTTCCCCTGCAATTCCATTTTGATTTAATCCTTTTCTGCTATCGCTATCCCTCCCCTCAATTTTGATGGATCACAATGCTCATAATGGGCTTTGCATGTAAACTTCTAATTGTCTGCACTGTGGCTAATAGGTAAACAGATTTTATAAAGTCACGTGATTCGGTGATGGTAAAGTTATTTCTGATAACAATTTCATACAAGAATAAAGCAGCACCTTGCCTATGGATTTGTAGTCTGATCTTGTCTGGTCTCAAAAACTAAGGCCTGGTTAGTACTTGGATGGGAGACCATACGAAAACACCAGGTGCAGTACAGGGTAGGGATCTTATGGCACAGTGGTAGAATCTCTACTTCTGAGTCAGGAGGTCCATGTTCAAGTCCCACCTGCTCCAAAGGTGTGTAATAACATCGTTGAACAAGCTGATTGGAAATATCTATAAAGCAGACCCACAGATGGGTTCACAGAACTGTTTCTCCCAAGCTGGGAAAAGTCTATGCATGCCACAGATAGTGGCTTTACTTTGGTGTTCAACAATAAATAATGTTTCTTTCCAGTTGGGCTTCCTGAGTTCTTACACTTATCTTGGTACAGAGGTGTCTATTCCCTGGAGGCAAAGAGAACATGTTCAGGCACTGCATCTGTTTCAACTCAACACAATAATTGAGTCACTTGCTGGTACATTTCTCAGGGTAATGCCATGACCACAATTAACATAGCTAGTTTAAAATTTGAGCAAAGTTTCGCTGTTAACTATCAATCATCATCAACATTCTCCATGACAGAGCCTCTATCGATCAAAGCCCTCTTTCCAGTCAAAAGCGCTCTATGATATAAATATAATACTTTAATTAATACTGCCAAACAGCTATAAAAAGTAAAGTTTATACACAAACGTTTTTCATTTTTTTGGGATTCCATCTCTCCATCTGATTCATCTGAAGTAAATCCTGACATTTCAGGATCAATTAGAAACAAGAGTGAACTTTTTTTTCACTTTTTAATCCAATGAACTTTGCATTTGACATACCAGATTGATTGTTTTATATATCCTGGTATAACTTGGAGCAGAGTTTTTTACAGGACCAAATAACTGAATAAGAACCACAATCACCCTCTGGGTCTACTTTTCTTTTTAACATTCACCAGTTCAGAGCTATTTTTGGAACAAAATATACATAATGTATCATTCTCCTGAAATACAATTGTGTTCTATACCACTTAAAATTTGGATTGCCATTAAATAAGCAAAAACTTGGGTCAATAAAATTTCATCTTTTTTTAATTAGCATGTTGAAATGTGATTTTCAGTTTTAAATCTCAAAACTCTGATTCCATTACAGCACTCAGATTCAGCACACTTTTTCTGTGAACTAACAAATTTTTTACTGCAATTCCTCAGAGTAAGATTATATTCCCTTTCATAAGGAAAGGAACATTCTCTCCTACACAATGCAACATCCTGTTATTCAATGTTAATCTGTTTCTTTTTAGGGCCATGAAGCCTAAGTGTTGTAAACAATCAAAGACCTCACAGATGATTAGTTACTTAGGCTGTATTATCTGTATTTTAAAAAATGTGAAGGTGAAGTCGGTAATCGTGCACCCTGGGGAAATGATCAGATACTACACTGTGATCTTTAAGTGTCTATCTGTTAATTCTAAATGATTGGTTTTTTTCAGTTTTCAAGAAAATTTGACTGACAAACAAAAATATGCACTGAATGTCCTATCTTGAATGTTATAATAGATCACCTATAACATTAGTGAACCACATCAAGAATGTGAAGTACAATTGTGTGTAAATCAGGTAGTTTGCATATATGAAATTTTAAAAAATCATATTGGCATAGACCACAATAAATTTTGGAATTAACACTTTGATTTAACCTTAGCAGCCAGTATACTTTTCTTTTGAATGAAGAGAATACATTCATTTTTCTGACACATTTACTGTATAAGTGTATGAAATAAATGCAAATAATAAATAATCGATATTTAAATTCAGTTTCTGACATTATGTTCTATGATAAGTAAATACAAATTTTAAAGCATTGTAAGTTGACTTATCTCATTGCTGGTAAATAGAAAAGGGACTTGCTGCATTTCAACAGATTTTACTTCTACAAACATAGAATTTTAAATTTAACAAGATAACAACATTACTGAGAAGAATTAATGGTATGAGTGCTTGCAGTGCAGGTATAATGTAGACTAAAGCACACTGATGAATGCTCTATCTGCCTACAAACCTCAAATTCAATAAAGCATCATCGACAACACTGATGTAAGTTCTCCATTTTGCACAATATAAATATAATTAGTCTTGGGTTGACATTATTATTGTATATTAAACTGTAGACTTTGGTGTGGATTGTATCCATTAGAAACTTGTTGGAGATTGGAGGAGTGGTTGAGACAACCAGGAAGTGGGGATTAACTCAATTAATACAGCGTTGACAGTCAAGTGACAGAGACTATACTATTCAACTGCAACATTCTATTGCTGAAATTTTCTCTTCTTGAATGGATACGTTCAGAAGATGCACTTAATTATCATTACTAATGCAACCAATAGATAAACAGAAACCTGGCCAGATAAACACTGGATATTATTACAGATACTTACAACTGCACAAATATTCACTCTGAACTTTATGGTTCTCTTATTTTGATGAATAGATTTCCATCACCAATACACCATGTCTTAGTAGTACAAGGTCACAATCTTAAGTATAGTCCACCAAACCTACAATGTTACACACTAAAATGAACTTCATATTCATGCAGGATCCAATTTCATTTTTCATTATATAAGATACAGCAACCACTTACCCAAACCTGTCGGTAGCACTGTCTGACCTGAAATAGAAGTAACAAAATATTTTATAAATCACGATTCAAACGAAATATAGAACTGTACATCATTCAGTTTACTTACCTTGTTTATTTTAATTAATATTTGAGATAACCTAGTGAATTATCAACAATCACCCAACTGATTGGCAATATAATATATATTAGAATTCTATTTAAATTGTATGAACTAAAATGTTAATTTTAAATACAAATCAGTACCTTTGGTTAACCAAGGCCAACAAAAAATGCTGTTTCAGACTCTTAAGGAAATAAGAAAATTAATCTACTTTTGAAAGTTGTCAAAAATCCAATACCACACAGACTTCTCAATTGTTAACAATATTTCAACAGCTCGTGTGGCACAACATACAACAAGGGTACATATGGCAATAACAAATGTTGTACTCATGCCAATCTGATTGTCAAGGGCAAGGAGATATTTTTCATATCCAAATGTCGTCATGTTGTTATTTGTGGCTTAGCTTCCGTTCTAGAGCACTGTGAATTGCATGTGCATAAACTAAGTTTTATTGTTTAGCATAGTTTTCCCAATTGCATTATAATTGAATTACCAAAAGTAGTGATGTCTATCAATCTAAACTTATAAATTGCAAATCAATTTAAAATAGAATAACTTTATTGTTAAAAACATTTGCATTTTTAAATCACAGGAGATTAATAAACAAGCCAGGGAATATAGACCGGTGAACCTGACCTCAGTGGTGGGCAAGTTATTGGAGGGAATCCTGAGGGACAGGATGTACATGTATTTGGAAAGGCAAGGATTGATTAGGGATACTCAATACGGCTTTGTGCATGGGAAATCACGTCTTACAAAATTGATTGAGATTTTTGAAGAAATAACAAAGAAAATTGATGAGGGCAGAGCAGTAGATGTGATCTATATGGACTTCAGTAAGGCATTCGACAAGGTTCCCCATGGGAGGCTGATTAGCAAGGTTAGATCTCATGGAATACAGGGAGAACTAGCCATTTGGATACAGAACTGGCTCAAAGGTAGAAGACATAGGGTGGTTGTGGAGGGTTGTTTTTCAGACTGGAGTGCCACAAGGATCGGTGCTGGGTCCTCTACATTTTGTCATTTACATAAATGATTTGGATGCGAGCATAAGAGGTACAGTTAGTAAGTTTGCAGATGACGCCAAAATTGTAGGTGTAGTGGTTAGCCAATGGACTGAGAAGTGGCAGATGGAGTTTAATTTAGATAAATGCGAGATGCTGCATTTTGGGAAAGCAAATCTTAGTAGGACTTATACACTTAATGGTAAGGTCCTAGGGAGTGTTGCTGAACAAAGAGACCTTGGAGTGCAGGTTCATAGCTCCTTGAAAGTGGAGTCGCAGGTAGATAGGATAGTGAAGAAGGCGTTTGGTATGCCTTCCTTTATTGGTCAGAGTATTGAGTACAGGAATTGGGAGGTCATTTTGCGTCTGTACAGGACATTGGTTAGGCCACTGTTGGAATATTCTGTGCAATTCTGGTCTCCTTCCTATCGGAAAGATATTGTGAAACTTGAAAGGGTTCAGAAAAGATTTACAAGGATGTTGCCAGGGTGGGAGGATCTGAGCTACAGGGAGACGCTGAACAGGCTGGGGCTGTTTTCCCTGGAGTAATGGAGGCTGAGGGGTGACCTTATAGAGGTTTACAAAATTATGAGGGGCATGAATAGGATAAATATACAAAGTCTTTTCCCTGGGGGTGGGGAGTCCAGAAGTAGAGGGCACAGGTTTAGGGTGAGAGGGGAAAGATATGAAAGAAACCTAAGCGGCAACGGTTTCACGTAGAGGGTGGTAAATTTATGGAATAATCTGCCAGAGGATGTGGTGGAGGCTGGTACAATTGCAACATTTCAGAGGCATTTGGATGGGTATATGAATAGGAAGGGATTGGAGGGATATGGGCCGGGTGCTGGCATTTGAGACGAGATTGGGTTGGGATATTTGGTCGGCATGGACCGGTTGGACCGAAGGGTCTGTTTCCATGCTGTACATCTCTATGACTCTAAATAACAAGAACAGAATGTGAATCTGGCCTGAAAAGAAACATTAATATACATAGATTCTTGATGTCTCGAGGAATTAAGGGCTACGGGGAGAATGCGGGTAAGTAGAGTTGAAATGCCCATCAGCCATGATTGAATGACGGAGTGGACTCGATGGGCCGAATGGCCTTACTTCCACTCCTATGTCTTATGGTCTTAATAAGTTTGGTGAAAAGAACTCACTCCACATAAATTAATTTCTATATCAAGTAGAACTCTAATTCAACTGCAGAATTCCAGTTTGTCAAAATCATTTATTTTAGGTCAAATATCTAACCTGAGACTATTGCAATAGAAAACTATCATTTTAGTGTATGGATTATGCTAATTATTTGCCAATAGTGCCCATATTCAATACCCATTTATCACAATCAACAATTAAGTCATGCATAAGTGAGATTAAGTCATAGATAGATATGGCAGAAAAGTAATGAACTTACTTAGCAAGTAAAGTGAATTGATGACTTCCATTTAAAAGCTAAGAATTTACTTTCAGATTGGGCAAGTTGTTGGAGGGAATCCTGAGGGACAGGATGCACATGTATTTGGAAAGGCAAGGACTTATTAGGGATAGGCAACATGGCTTTGTGCATGGGAAATCATATCTCACAAACTTGCTTGAGTTTCTTTGAAGAAGTAACAGAGAATTGATGAGGTCAGGGCAGTAGATGTGATCTATATGGACTTCAGTAAGGCGTTCGACAAGGTTCCCCATGGGACACTGTTTAGTAAGGTTAGATCTCACGGAATGTAGGGAGAACAAGCCATTTGGATACAGAACTGGCTCAAAGGTAGAAGACAGAGGGTGGTTGTGGAGGGTTGTTTTTCAGACTGGAGGCCTGTGACCAGTGGAGTGCCACAAAGATCGGTGATGGGTCCTCTACTTTTTGTTATTTACATAAATGATTTGGATGCGAGCATAAGAGGTACAGTTAGTAAGTTTGCAGATGACGCCAAAATTGTAGATGTAGTGGACAGCGAAGAGGGTTACCTCAGATTACAACAGGATCTTGACCAGATGGGCCAGTGGGCTGAGAAGTGATAAACGGAGTTTAATTCAGAAAAATGTGAGGTGCTGCATTTTGGGAAAGCAAATCTTAGCAGGACTTATACACTTAATGGTAAGTTCCTAGGGAGTGTTACTGAACAAAGAGACCTTGGAGTGCAGGTTCATAGCTCCTTGAATATGGAGTCGCAGGTAGATAGGATTGTGAAGGCGGTGTTTGGTGTGCTTTCTTTTATTGGTCAGAGTATTGAATACAGGAGTTGGGAGGTCATGTTGCGGCTGTACAGGACATTGTTTAGGCCACTGTTGGAATATTGTGTGCAATTCTGGTCTCCTTCCTATTGGAAAGATGTTGTGAAACTTGAAAGGGTTCAGAAATGATTTACAAGAATGTTGCCAGGGTTGGAAGATTTGAGCTATAGGGAAAGGCTGAACAGGCTGGGGCAGTTTTCCCTGGAGCATTGGAGGCTGAGGAGTGACCTTATAGAGGTTTACAAAATTATGAGGTGCATGGATAGGATAAATACACAAAGTCTTTTTCCCTGGGGTGAGGGGAGTCCAGAACTAGAGGGTGAGAGGGGAAAGATATAAAGAGACCTAAGGGGCAACTTTTTCACACAGAGGATGGTACATGTATGGAATGAGCTGCCAGAGGAAATGGTGGAGGCTGGTACAATTACAACATTTCAGAGGCATTTGGGTGGATATATGAATAGGAAGGGTTTGGAGGGATATGGGCTTGGTGCTGGCAGGTGGGACTAGGTTAGGTTGGGATATCTGGTCGGCATGGATGAGTTGGACCGAAGGATCTGTTTCCATGCTGTACATCTCTATGACTCTAAAAGAGCCAAATAAAAGATGTTGAGTGTGCTTTTTTAAACATGATAAAAGAGAAGCCCTGCACCTGACAGAGTTATAACAAATAAAGAATGAAGTGGCAGTTTATTGCCAAGAACTACGATCTATAACCTCCTGCCTGTAAAGTATCAGTCCCTGACAGTCACAGAGTGGCTGAAAGACTAATGGCTGTAGTTGAACAGACAATAGCCATTCAAAGAACTGACTAGGACTGCACATCTCATGATTTAGTTGCCCCTTAGCCATTTAATGTTTGGCGAAATGTTAGAATTCCACTTCTCACTTGGAGGGAAAACCCATGATCGAAAACTGCTAGACATCTAATTGGTCGGCAGCTCTGGGCAAGTGAGTCCAGTTGAGTTTCTGGTCAGTGGTAAATCCAGAATGTTTAAAGTGAGGGATTCAATGATGGTCACAACATTAATGTCAAGAGGTGGTGGTTAGATTGCATTTTATTAGGGATGGTCATTATCTGGCCATTTTCTGGTGCCAATTGTCAGCCTAACCCTGGATATTGTACGGGTCTTGTTGCATTTGCACATGGACTGCATAACAAGAGTTCAACTTGTACATGGTAACATACTTATGGATAAAGGATTGGTTAGCTGATAGGAAGCAGAGAATCAAGATTAAATATGTCTTCACTGAGTTGCCAAATTGTTACTGCTGGAGTGGCAGCGCAAGCTTGAGAAGCTAAATGGCCTATTCCTGCTCCTATTGCTTATGAATCAGTACTGGGGTATCAATTATTTTCAATCTAAATCAATGATCAAATTGGACGTGGGGATACAGTAATTTAATTTGTGAATGATGCCAGGTAGGTAAGAAAGTGAATTGCCAGATGAGGCGAGGAATCCGCAAAGGGATACAGATAGGTTATTTAGGCAATAATAGAGTATAATGAGGAAAAATATGAACTTGTGCACTTTGTCACGAAGGTTGGAAAAACAGTATACCATTTAGTTGGCAGAAAGTAGAGGTACAGTATGATTTGCATGCCTTGGTTCATGAATCATCAAAAATCTAGTCTGCATATACAGTAAGAAAACAACTGGAATACTGGTATTTATGACAAGGGGAGTGGAATATGTAAATCAGGATGTTTCACTGCAGCTGTACAGGGACTTGGCAACCCACATTTAGAGGTACAATTTTAGTCTCCTTACTTGAAAATAGATTCCACATAAGTACTTCAGAGAAGGTTGATTTGACTTATTCCCAGAATACAGGTTGAACAGATTGGACCTGTACCATTTGGAGATTAGAAGAATGAAAAGTGATCTTATTGAAACGTGCAAGACCATGACAGGACTTAACAAGACAGATTCCAACAGCATGTATCTCCTTGTAGGAAAGACAAAGGTTAGGGGACAGAGTTTAGGATGGGAAAGTGCAGAGATACAGAGAAATAGAGAATAAGATGGAGATGAGGATTTTCTTTTCTTTCAGATGGTCAGCAAGTCTATGGAATTCCATTGCTCAGAAATAAATGGAGAATGGGTCATTTAATAACTCAAGGTTGAATTATTTAGATTATAGATAAGGAATAAAAGGTATAGTTTGTGGGGGGAGACAGAATAGTGGTGGTGAAAACACAATGATCACAACATCATGATTATGCTGAATGACTGAGCAAGTTTCAAGGGCCAAATGGTCTATTTGTCTTAAATACTTTTCTAATTAGATGTGCTTCAGCTAGGATATAAAATCAATAAGAATAGCCAACAAGGTAAACTGATTTTTTTTTAAGGAAAATCATGATATCATTTGAAAAACATGACACATTTTCAGAATCAAACATTGTATAAATTTGATTGCTTCGGATACAATGAAGGCGTGATTTTTTTTGAAAAAAACCTCAAAATCTTTCTGGTTTCGAAACAGGAGTTGAAATAGTTGTGCAAACTACAAAATAAATACTCCAGATTTTTCCTATTTCTCCACCAACCCTTCATTTCTGGAAACAAATAACTTGCTCTGAGCTACAGTTCCAAAAGCATCAATAGTCACTGTTACTCTGTCCACCAAGTATTTTTCTATGCAATTCTTAGCAAAGTTGTACAAGTAGAAAACTTTGAAACTGTTGACTACATCTTTCTTAGAAGAAACAGAAAATGGTGCCGAATCAATTAAACAAACAATTTAGTCATGATGTTAGTACTCTGGTGCAAATCATCATTGTCGAAATTGGGGAACATTTTGAATACTATTCTTTTGAGACTTGTTTTTTTTTCCCTTCTGTACACACAATGTTAGATTTATTGCAAACTTGTTACAGAGAAACCAGTGGCTGGACCCACTTAATTGTGGGACAGGCCATTCGTCAGTCTCCGACCATCAACAAATCCTCCCTCAATTAACTCCAGGTAGAGGTAGAAGGGGGCTGATGGGGGATTTTGGCTGAGAGTCTGCATGCTAAATAGGTTGATTAATGACCCAATTGACAACCATTATCCCTGAACCCACCACACTTCTGTGTTGGTTCAAGAATTTAATTCGGCCTATGGAATTTTCATCCCTTTGGGTCCCAGTAAATATCACTGCATTTGATTGAGTATGACATTCAGTGATTCTCATTTTATTTTTGTCATAAGACAAATAATGCAACATGACAGTTGACTCTCATGGGTAATTCAGCAGAAATGCCTAAATTAAACTAGTTTAAATACATATCAAATGATATCGCATAATTCAATTATCTACTCAAAGTTTGGGAGAAGATTTGTAGCTCAGGTGCTCGTTGTTGTGGTTCTGTTCGCCGAGCTGGGAATTTGTGTTGCCGACGTTTCGTCTCCTGTCTAGGTGACATCCTCAGTGCTTGGGAGCCTCCTGTGAAGCGCTTCTATAATGTTTCCTCCGGCATTTATAGTGATTTGTATCTGCCGTTTCCAGTTGTCAGTTCCAGCCGTCCGCTGCAGTGGCCGGTACATTGGGTCCAGGTCGATGTGCTTATTAGTTGAATCTGTGGATGAGTGCCATACCTCTAGGAATTCTCTGGCTGTACTCTGTTCGGCTTGTCCTATAATAGTAGTGTTATCCCAGTCGAACTCATGTTGCTTGTCGTCTGAGTGTGTGGCTACTAAGAATAGCTGGTCATGTCGTTTCGTGGCTAGTTGGTGTTCAAGAATGTGGATCGTTAGCTGTCTTCCTGTTTGTCCTATGTAGTGTTTTATGTAGTCCTTGCATGGGATTTTGTACACTACATTGGTTTTGCTCATGCTGGGAATCAGGTCCTTCATCCTGGTGAGTTGTTGTCCGAGAGTGGCTGTTGGTTTATGTGCTGTTATGAGTCCTAGTGGTCGCAGTAGTCTGGCTGTCAGCTCAGAAACGTTTTTGACGTATGGTAGTGTGGCTAGTCCTTTGGGTTGTGGCATGTCCTCATTCCGTTGTCTTTCCCTTAGGCATCTGTTGATGAAATTGCGCGGGTATCCGTTTTTGGCGAATACACTGTATAGGTGTTCTTCTTTGCCTTTTTGCAGTTCTGGTATACTGCAATGTGTTGTGGTCCTTTTGAACAGTGTCTTGATGCAACTTCTTTTGTGTGTGTTGGGGTGGTTGCTTTCGTCGTTCAGGGCTTTGTCTGTGTGGCTTTCCTGTGTACCTTTGTGGTAAATTCTCCGTTCGGTGTTCTCTGTACCATCACGTCTAGGAATGGGAGTTGGTTGTCCTTTTCTTCCTCTCTAGTGAATCGGATTCCTGTGAGTGTGGCATTGATGATCTGGTGTGTGTTCTCTATTTCTGTGTTTTTAATGATTACAAAGGTATCATCTACATATCTGACCCAGGGTTTGGGTTGAATTTGCGGTAAGACTGTTTGTTCAAACCTTTGCATTACCGCTTCTGCTGTGAGTCCAGAGATGGGTGAGCCCGTGGGTGTGCTGTTGATTTGTTCATATATTTGGTTGTTGAATGTGAAGTGTATTGTGAGGCACAGGTCCAGTAGTTTGAGTATGCAGTCTTTGTTGATAGGTTCCCCGTCTTGTTGTCTGTTCTGTGTGTCCAGCAGGTTGGTTATTGTTTCTCTGGCTAGGGTTTTGTCGATAGAGGTGAACAGTGCTGTTACATCGAATGAGACCACAGTTTCTTCCTTGTCTATGTGTATATTTCTGACGATGTCCAAGAATTCCTGTGTTGACTGTATAGAGTGTTTGGATCCACTGATCAGGTGTTTCAGTTTCTGCTGTAGTTCTTTAGCCAGTTTGTGTGATGGTATCCCTGGTAATGATACTATGGGTCTGAGTGGGATGTCTGGTTTGTGCACTTACGATAGTCCATAGAATCTGGGGTTGTTGTTGCTTTCAGGTTTCATTCTCTACAGGTCAAACCTGGTTATCTGTCCCTTTTTTTGCAGGTTCCTCAGTGTGTTGTTTATCATATTGGTGAGCTGTGGGGTGGGGTCAAACTCCCTCTTTTGGTAGGTGTTGGTATCTGCAAGTAGTTACTGCGTTTTTTGGATGTACTCTGCTTTGTCCAAGATGACCATCATTCTGCCTTTGTCTGCTGGTAGTGTGATTATGTTCTTATCATTTCTTAGTGCTTCCCTCTCTTTGGTGTTAAGGTTATGTGTTTGTCTTCTCCTTGTTATCAGGGGTACGATACTTTGTCTCACTGTTTGTTGCGTCTTTTCTGTCTGTCCATTGTTTCTGAGTGTGTATTCTAGTGCTGCTAGGAAGTCTGCTGTCTTGGCATCCCTGTGGTTGTAGTTGAGTCCCTTGGCCAGTATTGTTCTTTCCGTGTCTGTGGGAGAAGTTTCTAACCCAGGTATGTGTTGTGGTGTCCTCTCTGTTATGTGTTAGCTTGGCCATTTTTTCTTTTAGTGCCGTCTTTTTGCGGTGTGTGGTCCTGTTCTGTCCTATGGTGATGGCCTGTTCTTTGGTGCAGGTCCATTCCTGACTGGTGGTTTTTGAAATTAACGATTTTTGGCGCACAATTTCTTGTCTGTATTTGTGTAGACTGTTATGTGCGTCTGTAATCATTACTTGGATCATCCTGAATCCGTTCTGTCTGGCTGTGTCCCTAGCTTGTGGGTTGTTGACTGGTGGTCTGTATCTGACACATGGTGGAAGGATTTGATTCTTTCGGCACCCGTGCGGGAACCGGAGTTGTTCGTATGTGGCGCTTAGGCGGTTGGCACAGGATTCCCATTTCCTGGCTTGTCTTAGCGCCTCTCGCCCATAGGTGTTCAAAGTTTGGGAGAAGATTTGTAGCTCGGTTGCTCGTTGTTGTGGTTCTGTTCGCCGAGCTGGGAATTTGTGTTGCAGACATTTCATCCCGTGTCTAGGTGACATCCTCAGTGCTTCGGAGCCTCCTGTGAGGCTATTAATTACTGACTTTCCAAGACCCTTAAATTAATTGGATTCTGTTTTTCAATCCAGATTAGGGGCTGTGAGATCAGCATGCACTTGAATTTGAGGTTGAACTGGTAATGAAAATTAGGTATCTGCATTATTTTGTGTGTTACTGCCCTGAATATACTGATTGATTGGACACCTTTAATGTCAAGCCAGTTGACTCTCAAACAACAGACCATTCTCAAGAGAGAAGATTCAAGTTGTGGGACATGAACACAATCATAACCTGTATCGGAGAAGCACTCCTGCTCCCCTTGTGGATAGGGGGTGCTTGACAAATAAATAGTAGTCAACTCCATTGAGGTAGGGCATGCTGAAGCGCCATGCTTGGGCCCAGCCAAACTCCCAAACGTCTGCTGCATGTTTACATCCTAGTGGAATCATTCAACAGAAATTAGGACCAAATTTATATATTTAAACGGCATGAATACTTAAAATTGCTTCTCTTGTAGTTGACCAATGCCTGTTGAGCCTATATCAGTATTAAACTGGTTTGCTTTTGCTAACTTTTTGAGGAATAGGCATAATACAATTTCTAGCACTATAATTCCTCCGATAAATTATTTTAATTGCGAGCCTGAAAATCAAATGACCAATGAAGACTAGAATATCACAGTAAAGCAAAAAAAATTTTTTGTAACTATTACGTTTTTGCCATGGGCATGTTTTCCCAGTGGATGTAGAGCCATTTTAAAATCCTCTAACTGATATCCTCATCTGAAAACGATTTAACAATGTTCCAGTTTGCTCTATGATCAAGATTTGAGTCAAATATTTTAGAACTTTGAAGTACGGCCACAAGGAAGGTTTAATATTTTATCTAGATTAATTGGGACTACCATGAGTGGGAACTTATAATCTATTCATTTTAACCAGAAATGGAACTTTGTACAAGCAATGAGAGATTCACCCAAACCTAAATCATACAATTATCCCCCAGTAAAAAATGAGGTCTGCAGATGCTAGAGATCAGAGCTGAAAATGTGTTGCTGGTTAAAGCGCAGCAGGTCAGGAAGCATCCAAGGAACAGGAAATTCGACGTTTCGGGCAAAAGCCCTTCATCAGGAATGAGGAAAGTGTGTCCAGCAGGCTAAGATAAAAGGTAGGGAGGAGGGACTTGGGAGAGGGGTGATGGAGATGTGATAGGTGGAAGGAGGTTGGCAGGTAGTGCCATCTTGTATTTCAGCATTTAAAAATCAGTAAAGGCAGCTACCAGGTATCGATATTGCCTTGCTCAAACCATATTTTTTCCATATTTCCAAATCAAAGGCCAATTCCAGTTTTACTCTCCCTCCTGGAAACTAGTTAAAACTTGATTAACCAACTGTTATGCATGTTCCAACTGCTTTTTCCAGGTCTCACTGGAGGCCACCAAAAATATCAGATTGCATACAGAATAGAAGAAATTAGGTCAATGCAACAGCAGTGAACAGCCAATCCGTCTAATTAAATGTTGGGGGGAGGGGGGTGGGGGTCTGATTCCCTTAGCGCTGTAGTGGATAGAACCTGGTACAGGGTCATCAGAACCTCAGGGTCCTTGTCCATATAAAAAGGATGAAAAGCCACACCCAAAGGCAGCATCAACATTTAGGAGGTTTCCCCATCTATTTTAATAGCCTTCCATGTTTGAGCCTTATTTTTAGTTTGGTATTTCATAAATGTTTTCTTCATTTTTGAGGCATATTCACAGTCCTTCAACCCCCTCAGAATAGCCACCTTCCCCAGCTGAGTTGCAGCTATCCACAGCTGCCGACCTTCTGATCTGTCCTGCATCCACAGAAGCCTGCCCACTATCCTTGGTTGGACAACAAACACGGAGTTAGTTAGCCAAGCTTAAACTGCTTTTTTTTTCTATAACTAGGTTCACTGTAGAAGTTTTTAAATATGGGCATCTCGGGTGGCAGTAATAAACAGAGTACTGGCAATTGAATGAGTCAGAGATTTATGGAGGAGAAGAAAAAGATGCTCTTCTGCTAGTTTTTAAACATGTTTGAAATGGGTTCTCACTTTTTTTTTAAGCAGGAAAGAAGCTAGGTGATAGCTGACTAGCTGGTAAGTGGGTAACGTCAATTTGATTCCTACTGTTCAGAATAGTACAGGACATCTAATACAATAAGTGTAAAAAGGAATAGAAATAAGTGAATTAAATAATTTAGTAGTTAATTAAAACACTTGTGAAAACGGGACCCTCAAATTCAGGAATCTTTTAAAGTGCATCTCAAGGTTATATTTTCTGAGTAACCCATGTCTCCAAGACTTCAGAGATAACCATTCGTGATTTGCTAGAACCTCTAAAGGGACTAACTTAGGAACATCCTAATCTTTATTCCTTGAGCTTCAACTCCAATCCATTGGCCACAGTTTCCTTTATGAAAGCAAGAATCTGCAGAGAAAAGTGTTTCTTATTTCTTTTCCTGAACTTTGATGGCTTGTGTGTTATGGGGACATTTCAGTGGATGAACATTTATATATTCCTATATTACTAACTATACAATATTACGGAGCAGGCCAGCCCCCCCCGAAGGTTTTTAAGAAGGCACCCTAGACACTAACCTTTTCTTATTTTAAAGGTAAGTGCGAAATGGGTATTCCAGCTGTAAAGCAACTGGTCAAACCACTCTTTACGCAAAACAGAATTTATTCAAACACTATAGTTGAAACACAAACAAAAGAAAGTGGAATTTGGAATAACTTTATTCTTAGAAAACTTAACTGACTCGATATCTCAAATTAACTAATTAACTGTTCCAATATGGTAACATCCCATATATACACCCCTTGGCAAAAAGATAAATACAAACACAGATTCTTACAGACAGGAGGGAACAATATCCAGAGAAATTTCAGAGAAAGTTAGTTAGGAATTGTTTACTGAAGCTTGCAACCCTTCTAGTATTCAAAACATCTTGTGATCACTACAGCTAAAAAAAACTAGAAAACCCTAAACTGGGAGAACTAGCCACTTCCCTTCTACTCTTAAGCTGTTTTATCTTTTCAGCTCCCAAGACTCTTCGCCTTTGCCTTTACAACCTCTCTTCAAAAAACCTTAGGACAAAGTAACCTTTTTAATATGACAGCATCATGACAACAATAACTGGTCCTGAGAATGTGCCTCCATGTTCTCGATTCCCCACTCAGGGAAACAATTTCTCAGTGCCTACTCTCTAAAACTCCTACAGAAGGATGTTTTATTTCCCCAAAGAGATTCCATTTGGAATAAAAGGTCCAATCTAATCAGCCTGTCAGCACAGGATAATCCAAGAACAAGTCTACCATATTTTTGCTCTACTGTCTCAAAGTCTTGTACAATTTAAGATTCTATTTTTCTTGTATGCCAGTTTCCTTGCAAAGAAGGACAACATATCATTTGTCTTCCTAAGAACCTGAATGCTAACTTTCTGCATCCTTGTGCAAGTAAATCCAATTTCCTCCACATATCAACATTTATCTGTTTCACACTTTTTATAAATATATTCTGCCTACTTATTCTTCTGGCCAAGTAAATAATGTTGTGTTTTACAATATTATATTCCATCTGTCACTTTGTTGCCTACTCATATGTCTTTTTGTCTACGTCTCTTTCCAATTTCTTTGTGCCTTGCTCAAAACTGTATTCCCAATCAACTTTTAATCATCAGCAAATTTAGATACATTATTCTCTCCCCTTTTGTCTTAGTGATCAAGATTGATGGAAAAAGCCTGAGACCCCAGCATTAGTCCATGAAACGCTGTAATAGCTAAAACCTGCTGACCTGAAAATTGTCCATTAACCCCTACTTTTAAACTGTTGACCAATTGTGTTGCCAGACTAAAAGATTAGCCGAAACTCAGTGAGTCCTTATCTTGTGCATTAACGTCTTGTGTGACAGCTTTTTGAATACTCTTAGAAATCCAGATACACTTCATCTATCAGATCCTCTTTATCCATCTTACGAGTGATATTCAAAAAAAAATCCAATTAATTTATTGGACACAAGTTTGCTTTTGAAAAATCATGTTGATTTTGTTTGATCATAATCAGATTTTCTAAGTCCATTATGCATCTCCAATACTTTTTCTTTTCTGATACCAAGGGTTTTAAGTTTCTCCCTCACTGAAGCATTTCCATGTGATTTTTCACTTCAAATACCACAACAACCAAATCCAATAAATAAGGTCTTTCCCAAGACAAGGTGAGATTACAGATGAACTATATGCACAAAAACCCAGGATTAAAATATCAACTGGAATGAATGTGATCCCACTACCTGCCAAAGAAACCCTATTTAAGAAATGCACAGGTCTCAGTCAGAGCCGCAAGATTGTAGCCTAAATACTCCAACTGCATGCAATGTATCAGATCCCCATATCCTTCGATCACTTTAGTCTGAAAACCTATATCAACAGCCTGTATTGATTCGATACAGAATATATTATATTCATTTGTATTTTACAGTTGACAGCACAGTACAGATTATGTCAGAATTATTAAGGGAAAAATACCCTATTAAATACTCTAATTGCTTTTGCAGATGTGAGGAATTCGACTGTTGATAATTACATTGAACTGAACAATCCTCCAATATGATATAAACGGTAAACATATGGCTCACACACAATTCAGTTTCAACTTATAATTTTCATTTATTTTTTTTTCAAATCCCTTTCCTTTAATTTTCTAGACAGCAATTACTTTTGCTGCATTCATGCCTGAATTACTTGATTCCAATCAAACACCCAATATTAGGAAAGAATAGATTATGCAAATGCAAGAGAGTGAATTAGCAACTGCTCCAATTTGAGACTAAAAATAGGGTTCACTTCATTTTGGTGCAGGATTAAGAAAACATATTTGCAGATAGCAGAAAAATCAATAATTTCACATACAATCCTCCATGGAACTCAAAAGCTTCATGGTTCCCTGTTAAAATATTGCTCATCTTATGGAAGCTGACAGAAAGTTTCACAGATATATATTCACAAATTATGATCTATGCACCACAGTAAGCAAATACAATTAGCTTAAGTTTTGGGGAGGGCGTAGAACTTTCATTCTCAGTCCTTTACATCAGTTTCCTTGTAGCATGTGCTGTGGCAGATTTGTAAGATTTGCTTAAGGTGTGCTGCTTTCATTGCTAAAGTGGACTCTTTGTTCCCACTCTTGTATGATTGTGAAGGCAATATGGTTATGCACCATCAGTTTCTCGGTGGATATGTAGTTCTTGATGAACTTGTAGTTCTTGCATAAGATAAAAACTGGATTAATGCCCAGACCAAACGTAATAATCAGTAAACAACTCATGAATAAGAGTAGTCCTAACTATGTACTTCTAGTTATCATTAACCTTAGTAAGCATCCCCTGGTAATGGGAAATAAAACCTAGTCCATAAACAAACAACATTCTTACACTGAGTTCTTTGTTTAGTGTTTACAAAGGTCTCTCTACTTGCTATCAAAGGATTCCAATAGTTTCTGCCATTTGAACAATACAGATTGATAATTAACTTTCTGAGTGTGTCTGGGGCCAAAAAGGTTTGTTTTTTATAACTGCTCATTAAGTTTAAAAGCACAAATAAACTAACACAAATATGAACAAATGTTTGCATGTGAGTTGAATGGTCTTACCCTATAATTTATATACTGTTATAGATCAATCAACTATAATTACATTAAGTTATATCAGCGATGCCAGTTTTTAAACTGTTTGAATGACACGAGAAAATTAAAAGGCTAAATGTCTTTCATTTTAGTTATAAAGACTATAATAACAACTGACAAAAACTGCTACCAACGCATAATTTTACAATCATTTTATTTGATGCCACTTGCAAAAGTGTAAGTTATGTAGTAGAAAGTGAAATACAAAGTTTCACCATATTTCACCATGACAGGAAAATCTAAGGTTAACATTGAGAAACTGATGATGTTTTTTCAAATATTGTCCATTGAAAGAAATAATGGTTAAAAACAAACAGAAACTGTTATAAGTACAGATTGGAATCCTGGATCTCCTGTAAACATATCAAACTTTAATTAACATTTATTAAGAGGAATGATACAGCCAATTCAGTGGCTTCTAGAGAGACATTCAGCTTCAAATGGAAAGACTGTAAAGGTACATATTTCTATTAAAGTATAACTGAGTGTGTGTGTGTGTGTGTGTGTGTGTGATGATTAACATGTCATTATTTCCAAATCCATAATTATTTTTAAACTAAGGTGAACAAGTGTTCTGAGAGTGATCACAGAATTTTTTGCATTCTAAAAGTTTTACAATTGGACAGAGAAAACATGAAAAGCATTAGCTCACACTTAGTACAAACTGATCAAGAATTTCTTTATGCTTTGACGAAAAACCATGAATTGGAAAGCTTTTGCTTTCAGTTCACAGAAACCTTGGCTGACATTAGATATAACAGCACAGATTCTCCTGAAAGGAGTGCAAGGGTTTTATGGTTTGAAAATTCCAGACCACAGGTGTTTGATTAGAAACCTGAAGAATTTATTTGAAGCTGAGAAAGTCTAAGCTCAATTTTAGTTCTAGTCTCTGTGTACATTACTTTGCTTACTATTTCTTTTCACGTTTCTAATTAATAAACACATGTTTTATTAATTCAAGAAAGCCTGGTTTTACTGGCTCCTTTTAAAACATTCAGTTGGTCTGGGGAAAGATATACATAGGGGAAGGGGTCACTTTAAAAATTAATCCCCTCCACCTCCAGTAAACCAGACCCCTTCGCCTTCAGCAACAGCAGCCAAGGAGAGTATGCCTACATCTATACAGGAATTTCTCACCAGGTTAAGGCCTTTGGGTCCAGAGTCCACTCAACAAAGTCTTAAAAATCACTAGGTTGAAACAGTCAGCAGTTTCCACATACTCCAGCTGTGAATACAGAGGTAGATGTAGTGGGAGGGAGAGGCAAGAAAAACTTACAGCACATTGGTTAAACACTTGTGTCACCAATGTATACATTCTGCACCTCTCTATATTTACTTGTATTATTCTAACTTCTGTGTATTATTACACCAGTAACAGCTGAAAATATTACTGTAAGTGACGTTATGATACCTCTTTCACTCTCAGATAGATGTGTTGCTTTTCAATCATTATACCTTGGTGAGTGACTAGAGATCACCCCATCGATCAGGGTACCTTACAACATTTAGCTAGAGAATTGGAATCAAAATGCTCCAGATTACGGTCAGGAATATTAACTGATATTAATGTTAACCTTTAGGGAATGACCCAAGGACTGAGCTATCCAAGTGGATAACCCTGCATGTGCATCATTGTGGACAATGGGGAAAAATTGATGGTGTATTTATTATCTCAAACCCTAAACCATGTTCAGGATTTTCAAAAGCATGGTAGAACTACAATATGAGGTTGGCACAACCATATCAGAGTCAATTTCTCATACATGTAGAGCCGAATGGTGGGAACAACTCAAAACTTCATAACCCATGATAGTGTAGTTGCTCAGGCACTGTAATGCTGCACTGAAGGTTCATAATTCCTGCAGTGCTATAAAAGGCAATAAGGAAATAAGCTGCATAAGCAGCAGTCTCGAAATGTGGGACAACCCAGTCGTATTCAAAAGGGAGTAGAGTTTCTAATGTTACTCATATGTCTTTGAAGTGCCACATGCTCCCCTACTCTCTACATCATACCCTACTATATTCAATTTTTCCATGACTTTAACAATTCCATTAGTTAACCAACACAGCCAGATTCATCTCAGACTTAAGCTGCCTACAGGCTAAATTGCCATGGACAGGACCTAGAACTCTCCCCTCCCTGCACTTGTATTGCTGACACAAACCACATCTCTGACTTACCATGTCTCATACAAAAAATATAGAACAGTACAGCACAGTACAGGGCCTTCAGTCCTCAATGTCATGCAACCTTTTATCCTACTCTAAGATCAAACTAACCAACATATCCTATATTTTACTTTCATCCATGTGCCTATCCAAGACTCGCTTAATTGTCCCTAGTGTATCTGACTCAACTACCACTGCTGGCAGTGCATTCCACAAACCCACCACCCTCTGACAGCTTCCCTAAATCTTCCTCCAATCTTCTTAAAATTATGCCCCCTCATGATAGTCATTTCCGCCCTGGGAATAAATCTCTGGCTCCCCATTCTATCTATGCCTCTCATCTTATATACCTCTATCAAGATATATATAGATAAGTTGCAGAGTTGGGCAGAAAGGTGGCAAATGGAGTTCAATGTAGCTAAGTGTGAAGTCATTCACTTTGGTAGGAGTAACAAGAAGATGGATTACTGGACTAATGGTAGACTACTTGGTAGTGTGGATGAGCAGAGGGATCTTGGTGTCCATGTACACAGATCTCTGAAAGTTGCCACCCAGGTAAATAGTGCTGTGAAGAAGGCATATGGTGTACTGGGCTTTATTGGTAGAGGAATTGAGTTCCGGAGTCCTGAGGTCATGTTGCAGTTGTATAAGACTCTGGTGCGGCCTCATCTGGAGTATTGTGTGCAGTTTTGGTTGCTATACTATAGGAAGGATGTGGAGGCATTGGAACGAGTGCAGAGGAGGTTTACCAGGATGTTGCCTGGCATGGTAGGAAGATCGTATGAGGAAAGGCTGAGGCACTTGGGGCTGTTCTCATTGGAGAAAAGAAGGTTTAGGGGAGATTTGATAGAGGTGTACAAGATGATTAGGGGTTTAGATAGGGTTGACAGTGAGAACCTTTTTCCGCTAATGGAGTCAGCTGTTACTAGGGGACACAGCTTTAAATTAAGGGGTGGTAGGTATAGGACAGATGTTAGGGGTAGATTCTTTACTCAGCGGGTTGTGAGTTCATGGAATGCCCTGCCAGTAGCAGTGGTGGACTCTCCCTCTTTATGGTCATTTAAGCGGGCATTGGACAAGCATATGGAGGTTATTGGGCTAGTGTAGGTTAGGTAGCTTCGGTCGGCGCAACATCGAGGGCTGAAGGGCCTGTACTGCGCTGTATTTTTCTATGTTCTAAGTCACCTCTCATCCTTCTTTGCTCCAATGATAAAAGCCCTATCTCCCTCAATCTTTATAAGATATACCCTCCAGTTCTGGCAGCATCCTGGTAAATCTCCCACATCCTTCCTATAATGAGGCGACCTGAACTGAACACAATATTCCAAGTATGATCTAACCAGGGCTTTATAGTGTTGCAGCTTAACCTCGCAGCTCCTAAACTCAATCTCCCTGCTAATGAAACTGGATCTAACTTTGCCCTAACCATTATTAATCTCTTGCATTTGTAAGCCATCACTCCTAGCTGGCTTACAACCAGCGAGGCTGATTTTTCTTGATATCTAGGACTGACTGCACGTCAGTCCCCAAACTTCAATTGAACCAACTGTCTGATTGACCATGAACAATACCCTCATCTAGAAATAGTAGGAATCAATTGATGTTTAACTCTGCCCAACAGCCACAAGCTACTGCCTTGCTTCTGTACTAATTCAACATCTCTAAAGCATAAGTTAATGCATTGTAGTCCTCCAGCTGAGTTCTGAGGTGACCCAGGGATAAACCTGTCTGGGTTCCCTCAGACACACCTACTGCACTTACAGTGCTTACAGCAAAAGTGAAAATAATAAAAATTTACAACATTTCACAAGAAGGGAAAGAACTAACCTAGGCTGGAATACAAAGACCAAGTTTCCAGGTGCGTGCCTGCTATATGTGGTCCATTATTGAAGTATCGTGATTTGGCAGAGGTTAATGGGGAAGCTGAGTTGATTCCAGCGAGTTGCATAACTAATGAGTTGCAAATGGATGCAGATGAGGCTTTCAGCATCAGATGTCAATATGACTGACCCAGCTTTTGAGGAGAGAGAATCAAGTGAACAAATTCATCTCAAAGGCGACAGCCCGATTTTTAGACTCTTGCCCAATTAAGTTTACATGTCCCGCATTCTTCTTGCTTCTTCTGAAAGCAGAAAATCATGCCCATATATAAGATAATTGAATTGAGAAGGTAAAAGTAACTTATGAAAAAACCTACCAAAATGACAGTATCTAATTCAGTATCAATTATGGATTGAAACTGCATAGCAAGTTATTCTTTACTGACTAAGCTAAATTTCATAGCTACTGACAAAATAAGTTGCTTTTCAAGTGTAGAAGGCTGTATTAATATATTACTATATATTACATCCCAGTGAGTTGATTTTATATAGCATAACCTTTGCAAGAACAATGAAACAACTACAATTGTCAATATGTTAGATATGACTCAGTTGCTATAAATCCCACCTCTGTGCCTGAAAGTTCAAGTCCCATTCCAGGAATTAAATGCAACCATCTAGGCCATCTGAGGAGTGCAGCACCATCACATCTGCCAACAATCTACTTTCTCGGTAGATGTAAAAGAGCCCATTGCAAGAAAAATCGGGTCAGCATTCTCTGATGATCATCTGAGATCCCTCAACATCATAGAACTGATTATTTGATCTCTCTCATATTGGTGTTGCTAGCTGCAAATTGGTTGATGCATCTCTTACATTATAACAATGACCACTCTTCAAAAATAATTATTCCATTGGTTATAAAACATTTTTGAGACCAAACACTTGTTGTGAAAAGTACTATATATGCAAGTTATTCTTTTATTTTTCAATGGAAAGGAATAAATGATTCCCCATGCTCTAGAAGCAATACTTCTCAAAGATGTTTTTCACTTTTAAATATTCAATTAATTCTCACAATGGATATTTTTGAAATGATGCAATTGCACAAGATAATTTTGAAAAACAATGAGAAAAAAAGTGATGGTTAATGAAATCTGATAGCTCAATATAGCTGAATTAACACTTACTGACCTTCCAGCATTGGAAGGCACCAGGGTTTTTTTTCTGTAATGTTATTTTATCAAATGTTGAGCTAAATAAAACAACTCAGGAGGTATATTTTGAAATTTGTTTATAATGAGCCCAAGATGACTGAGTAAATGCACAATGGTATGCATAACGAAAACAAAGTGCTGTTGGAACTCAGCAAGTCTAGTACTAGTCTCTCATTGGGATTTGGGTTCTGCCTGTGGTATCTCACTGGGGTTAGGTTCCCGCCTGTGGTCTCTCACTGGGGTTTGGGTCTGGCCTGTGGTCTCTCACTGGGGTTTGGGTTCAGCCTATGGGTCTCTCTCTGGGGTTTGGATCCGGCCTATGGGTCTCTCACTGGGCTTTGGGTCGAGTATGTGGTCTCTCACTGGGATTTGGGTCCAGCCTATGGGTTGCTCATTGGGGTTAGGCTCCAGCCTGTGGTCTCTCACTGGGGTTTGGGTCAGGCCTGTGTTGTCTCACTGGGGTTTGGGTCTGGCCTGTGGTGTCTCACTGGGGTTTGGGTCCGGCATGTGATCTCTCACTGGGCTTTGGATCCGGCATGTGGTCTCTCACTAGGGTTTGGGTCCGCCGTGTGGTATCTCACTGGGGTTTGGGTCCAGCATGTGGTCTCTCACTGGGGTTTGGGTCCAGCATGTGGTCTCTCACTGCAGTTAGGCTCTGGCCTGTGGTCTATCGCTGGGGTTAGGCTCCGACCTGTGGTCTCTCACCGGGGTTAGGCTCTGGTCTGTAGTCTCTCATTGGGCTTTAGATCTGTCCTGTGGTCTCTCACTGGGGTTTAGATCCGGCATGTGGTCTCTCACTGGGGTTTGGGTCCGGCATGTGGTCTCTCACTGCAGTTAGGCTCTGGCCTGTGGTCTATCGCTGGGGTTAGGCTCCGACCTGTGGTCTCTCACCGGGGTTAGGCTCTGGTCTGTAGTCTCTCATTGGGCTTTAGATCTGTCCTGTGGTCTCTCACTGGGGTTTAGATCCGGCACGTGGTCTCTCACTGGGGTTTGGGTCCGGCATGTGGTCTCTCACTGGGGTTTAGATCTGACCTGTGATCTCTCAATGGGGTTTGGGACCAAACGGAGGTTGGTGACCAAGATTGGGACCAGTATGTGGTCTCTTACTGGGCTTAGGTCTGGTTTGTGGTCACTTAGCACGTTTTGAGACTATCCTGTGGTTACTCCCAGGATGTTGGGACGAGCCTGAGCTCAGTGACTGGATTGTTGGTCCATGCTGCAATCATCTTTGGCAAGTGTACTTAATTTGATACACCAGTCAGTATGTCAGCCAAATAGAATGTGGGCTTGTTATTTTTATACGTTATTTTGTTGAATTGGTTTTTATTGTCACATTGGTTGGAAGGTTTCAGGATCTAAAAGTAATGGAGGTTAATTCAGTCTCTTTATGAAGCTCTGGATGTACATTTGTTCACTGACCTGGAAGGTTCGTTTTCAGACCTTTTGCCACCATACTAGCTAACATTACAAGTGAGCCTCTAGTGAAACATTGGTGGTATGGCTCACTTTTTATTTACATATTTAGGTTTTCTTGGCTTGGTGATGTGGTTTCCTGTTTGTTTTCTCACGGGGTGGTAAATGGGATCCAAATCAATGTGTTTGCTGATAGGGTTCTGGGTGTAGTGCCATGCTTCTAGGAATTCTCACACATGTCTCTGTTTGGCTTGTCCTAGGATGGATGTGTTGTCCCAGTCGAAGTGAGTTCCTTTCTCATCTGTATGTAAAGATACTAGTGAGAGTGGGTCATGTCTTTTTGTGGCGAGTTGATGTTTATGTATCGTGGTGGCTAGTTTTCTGCCTGTTTGTCCAATGTAGTGTTTATGAAGCATTTATTTTTGTCTGACAAGTGACAGCAGCCTGAGCTCTAAACTGGTATAAGATCTTGTGTTTGGGCTCGGTATGATTTTTATCGGTTGGATGTTATAAATTGAGCATTGCTGTATTAGGGCTGGATTGGAATTGCTGAAGTTTGTATCTAGAGGGCAATCAATCCAAATTCGGTACCCATTTCTTTACTCCACTCCACTGAAATTTATTTAACGTTGTATGCTACAGAATAGAATATTCTCGTGTTCCAAGTTTTGTCAACTTTATACATAGCCTTTTTCTTTGTGGAATGCTGACTTGTCAATCTTGGTTGTCCTTTTGGGGTTGATTTTGAGGAAACCTGGTTCCATTCTAAGTTATATTTATTATCAATTTAGTGTGGCAGTGATGAGGAACTCTCTGCAGTTGCTTTGGCTCATAGTTACATGAGCTGGTGATTATGATGAGTTTTCGAGAGCGACTAAATAAAAGCTTTGCTTGTGCCAGTAGAATTGTTATTGACAGCTTTAAGTTACTTGTACATATTAGTTATTAAAATGATGCATTTTAGAAATATACTAGCAAGCTTTCATTTTTAAATTTTTTTTAAGTGAAGACTTCTGCAAATGCTAGTTGCAAATGTTAGGGTAGTTGTTTTTCAGAGTAGTCATGATTTGGAGAGGCCGGTGTTGGACTGGGGTGTACAAAGTTAAAAATCACACAACACCAGGTTATAGTCCAACAGTTTTAATTGGAAGCACACTAGCTTTCGGTGCGTCACTCCTTCATCAGGTGGTAGTGGAGGGCTCAATCCTAACACAGATACTTTAGAGCAAAAATTTACAGTGTGCTGTAACTGAAATTATACATTAAAAATTGATTGTCTGTTAAGTCTTTCATCTGTTAGAATACAGTGATAGTTTCACTTCTTTAATGTGTAAATCACAAAACCTTTTTTAAAAAATTGCATTCTCGGGTTCGCTGTTAACTATGGTGATAGCTAGACAATATGTTAAAGGTGTTGGCCCCCATTGTTCTCTGTCTATGCCATGATGTTTAGATTGATTCTAATCTAAAAAGTGAGATAATGAAGTTTTACATGAATTCATGCAGTTTTTGAGCAAAGTATAACATAACCCTGCAAGTACAAATTCGCCCCACAAAATATATGTGTGCATGTGGGTCTTTGTGTGTGTGTCTGTCTGGGTTGGGGGTTATGAGTGTGAGAAAGTAGGGGTGTGTGTGTGTGTGTGTGTGTGTGTGTGTGTGTGTGTGTGTTGAGTGCAGAGTATCTTAAGTCTGTGAGGGGGTGCATGTGAGAGTGTGGGAGTGTGTGTCTGTGTGCGTGTCTGTATATATGTGTGTCCATGTGTATGTGTATACGAGTGCCTGTGTGTGTAGGAGTGTCTGGGTGTGTGTATATAGTGCAATGGTGGTCACCTGTAATGTGACATGAAGCCAAGGTCCCGGTTGAGGCCCTTCCTATGGGTACTGCACGACGTGTCAGAGTCCAAGGACCATCACCAGACCATAGCTTGGACTCCTCCATCGCCAGACCATAGCTTGGATTCCTCCATCGCCACACCATAGCAACACGACAGCTGGAGGAAGAGCGCCTCATCTTCCGCCTAGGAACCCTCTAACCACAAGGGATGAACCCAGATTTCTCCAGTTTCCTCATTTCCCCTCCCCCTCACCTTTTTCAGTCCCAACCCTCGAACTCAGCACCACCTTCCTAACCTGCAATCTTCTTCCTGACCTCTCCGCCCCCACCCCCACTCCGGCCTATCACCCTCACCTTAACCTTCTTCCACCTATTGCATTTCCAACACCCCTCCCCCAAGTCCCTCCTCCTACCTTTTATCTTAGCCTGCTTGGCACACTCTCCTCATTCCCGAAGGGCTCATGCCCAAAACATCGAATCTCCTGCTCCTTGGATGCTGCCTGACCTGCTGCACTTTTCCAGCAACACGTTTTCAGTCTGATCTCCAGCATCTGCAGTCCTCACTTTCTCCCATAAAAATCCACAATTAAGCTACATCTGTTCATGTGACTACTAAGTTAGCATCAAATTTGTGTTCCTTTTTAGATTAGACTTAGATTAGATTAGACTTAGTGTGGAAACAGGCCCTTCGGCCCAACAAGTCCACACCAACCCGCCAAAGCGAAACCCACCCTTACATTTACCCCTTACCTAACACTAGGGGCAATTTAGCATGGCCAATTCACCTGACCCACACATCTTTGGACTGTGGGAGGAAACCAGAGCACCTGGAGGAAACCCATGCAGACACAGGGAGAACGTGCAAACTCCACACAGTCAGTCGCCTCAGTCGGGAATTGAACCCGGGTCTCAGCCGCTGTGAGGCAGCAGTGCTAACCACTGTGCCACCGTGCCGCCCACGAAAAGAGTAAGTGACAGACTCCCCAGGTGGGACTTGAACCTACAATCTTTGGCTTAGAAGGCCAGTACTGTATCCATGAGGCCACTGGGGCCACAATTGTAATTTTCCCGAAGTTAAACTGGCTGGTCTGTAATTGTCAGGCTAAAAAAATGAGGTCTGCAGATGCTGGAGATCACAGCTGAAAATGTGTTGCTGGTCAAAGCACAGCAGGCCAGGCAGCATCTCAGGAATAGGGAATTCGACGTTTCGAGCATAAGCCCTTCATCAGGAATGAGAGAGAGTAGCCAAGCAGGCTAAGATAAAAGGTAGGGAGGAGGGACTTGGGGGAGGGGCGATGGAGGTGGGATAGGTGGAAGGAGGTCAAGGTGAGGGTGATAGGCCGGAGTGGGGTGGGGGCGGAGAGGTCAGGAAGGAGATTGCAGGTTAGGAGGGCGGTGCTGAGTTGAGGGAAACGACTGAGACAAGGTGGGGGGAGGGGAAATGAGGAAACTGGAGAAATCTGAATTCATACCTTGTGGTTGGAGGGTTCCCAGGCGGAAGATGAGGCGCTCCTCCTCCAGCCGTCGTGTTGTTATGTTCTGCCGGTGGAGGAGTCCAAGGACCTGCATGTCCTCGGTGGAGTGGGAGGGAGAGTTAAAGTGTTGAGTCACGGGGTGGTTGGGTTGGTTGGTCCGGGCAGCCCAGAGGTGTTCTCTGAAGCGTTCCGCAAGTAAGCGGCCTGTCTCCCCAATATAGAGGAGGGCACATCGGGTGCAGCGGATGCAATAGATGATGTGTGTGGAGGTACAGGTGAACTTGTGGCGGATATGGAAGGATCCCTTGGGGCCTTGGAGGGAAGTGAGTGTGGAGGTGTGGGCGCAAGTTTTACATTTCCTGCGGTCGCAGGGGAAAGTGCCGGGGGTGGAGGTTGGGTTGGTGGGGGGTGTGGATCTGACGAGGGAGTCACGAAGGGAGTGGTCCTTGCGGAACGCTGATAGGGGAGGGGAGGGAAATATATCCTTGGTGGTGGGGTCCGTTTGGAGGTGGCGGAAATGACGGCGGATGATACGTTGTATGCGGAGGTTGGTGGGGTGGTAGGTGAGAACCAGTGGGGTTCTTTCTTGGTGGCGGTTGGAGGAGCGGGGCTCAAGGGCGGAGGAGCGGGAAGTGGTGGAGATGCGGTGGAGGGCATCGTCGATCACGTCTGGGGGCAATCTGCGGTCCTTGAAGAAGGAGACCATCTGGGCTATGCGGTGTTGGAACTGGTCCTCCTGGGAGCAGATGCGGCGGAGACGAAGGAATTGGGAATATAGGATGGAGTTTTTGCAGGAGGCAGGGTGGGAGGAGGTGTAGTCCAGGTAGCTGTGGGAGTCAGTCGGTTTATAGTAGATGTCTGTGTTGAGTCGGTCGCCCGAGATAGAGATGGAAAGGTCTAGGAAGGGGAGGGAGGAGTCTGAGACAGTCCAGGTGAATTTAAGGTCGGGATGGAAAGTGTTAGTAAAGTTGATGAACTGTTCAACTTCCTCGTGGGAGCATGAGGCAGCGCCGATGCAGTCATCGATGTAGCGGAGGAAAAGGTGGGGGGTGGTGCCAGTGTAGTTGCGGAAGATGGACTGTTCCACATATCCTACGAAGAGGCAGGCATAGCTGGGGCCCATGCGGGTGCCCATGGCAACTCCTTTAGTTTGGAGGAAGTGGGAGGATTGAAAAGAGAAGTTATTCAGGGTGAGGACCAGTTCAGTCAGTCGAAGGAGGGTGTCAGTGGAAGGGTACTGGTTGGTGCGGCGGGAAAGGAAGAAGCGGAGGGCTTTGAGTCCTTCGTGATGGGGGATGGAGGTGTACAGGGACTGGATGTCCATAGTGAAAATAAGGCGTTGGGGACCGGGGAAGCGAAAATCCTGGAGGAGGTGGAGGGCGTGGGTGGTGTCCCGAACGTAGGTGGGGAGTTCTTTGACTAAAGGGACAGGACCGTGTCGAGGTATTGGGAGATGAGTTTGGTGGGGCAGGAGCAGGCTGAGACAATGGGTCGGCCGGGGCAGGCAGGTTTGTGGATTTTGGGCAGGAGATAGAAACGGGTGGTGCGGGGTTGTGGGCCTATGAGGTTGGAGGCGGTGGATGGGAGATCCCCTGAGGTGATGAGGTCCTGGATGGTCTGGGAGATGATGGTTTGGTGGTGGGAGGTGGGGTCGTGGTCAAGGGGGCGATAAGAGAAGGCGTCCGCGAGCTAGCGTTTGGCCTCAGCGGTATAAAGGTCGGTGCGCCAAACTACTACCGTGCCTCCCTTGTCTGCGGGTTTGATGGTGAGGTTGGGATTGGAGCGGAGGGAGTGGAGGGCTGCACGTTCTGAGGGTGAGAGGTTGGAGTGGGTGAGAGGGGTGGACAGGTTGAGTCGGTTAATGTCACGGCGGCAGTTGGCCATAAAGAGGTCGAGGGCGGGTAAGAGGCCAGCATGGGGTGTCCAGGTGGATGGGGTGTGTTGGAGGTGGGAGAAGGGGTCGTCAGAGGGTGGGCGGGAGTCTTGGTTGTGAAAGTAGGCACGGAGGCGAAGGCGGCGGAAGAATTGTTCAATATCTCGGCACGTGTTGAACTCATTAATCCGAGGGCGTAGGGGAATGAAGGTGAGGCCCCTGCTGAGGACTGATCTTTCATCCTCAGAGAGGGGGAGATCTGGAGGGATGGTGAAAATCTGGCAAGGCTGGGAGCTAGGACCTGCTGTGGGACTGGAACTGGGGCTGGGGGCGGGGTCAGGGGCGGGGACAGAGATCGAAGTAGGGGCGGAGTTGGACGTGGTGACGTTGCTCGATGTGGGGGCGGAGTCAAGCGTGGGGGCGGGGTCATGCGTCGTGACGGAAATAAGCGTGGGGGCGCGGTTACGTGTGGGGGCGGGTTTATGCGCGGTGACGAAGGTTTGCGTGGGGGCGGGGTTACGTGAAGTGACAAAAGATGGCGTGGGGGCGGGGTTATGCGTGGTGACGAAGGTTCGCGTGGGGGCGGGGTGCCGTGAAGTGACGAAAGACGGCGTGGAGGCGGGGAAACCTGAGGATTTGTGCTCCTGCAGGTTAGTGATGTCAGTGGGGGCGGAAGTGGCTGTGCCGACGGCAACCGGAGGGGCGGAAATGGTTGCGGCGACGGAGGAGTGGTGGTCATTCCCGGTAGTCGCGTGGGTCGTGGGTCCGTCTGCGATTGTGGAAGCGGTTGTCTGTGCGGTGGTCACCGGGGCAGTTGTTGGGGCGCCGATTGCGGGGGCTCCGAGGTCGGTGGGGGCGGAAGTGACGTCACGGTCGGCGGCGGCCTTTGGTGCCGCGGGCGCTGTGGAGGCCACATGTGTAAAGGCGTCCGACAGGCCGATAGAAGATTCTGGATTAGTTGAGGAGCCACGAGTGTGGGGGTAAGTACATGAAAGTTCTTGGTACTTACTGTCTTTAATCTCTGATATGGCTAGGAAGAACTGTTTGTTGAGTTTGTGGATTCTTCTGTAGATGAAGAACAGCAGGGGTCCTTTGCAGGTCTGTGAGAGTGTTGTCTAGGGCTGATTGCAGACAGCGTAAGTGGCGACGCATGGCTGCAAGGGTGGAGCGGAGGATCCGGAGGGAGGTGACTCCCTCGTCAGATCCACACCCCCCACCAACCCAACCTCCACCCCCGGCACTTTCTCCTGCGACCGCAGGAAATGTAAAACTTGCGCCCACACCTCCACACTCACTTCCCTCCAAGGCCCCAAGGGATCCTTCCATATCCGCCACAAGTTCACCTGTACCTCCACACACATCATCTATTGCATCCGCTGCACCCGATGGGGCCTCCTCTATATTGGGGAGACAGGCCGCTTACTTGCAGAACGCTTCAGAGAACACCTCTGGGCCGCCCGAACCAACCAACCCAACCACACCGTGGCTCAACACTTTAACTCTCCCTCCCACTCCACCGAGGACATGCAGGTCCTTGGACTCCTCCACCGGCAGAACATAACAACACGACAGCTGGAGGAGGAGCGCCTCATCTTCCACCTGGGAACCCTCCAACCACAAGGTATGAATTCAGATTTCTCCAGTTTCCTAATTTCCCCTCCCCCCACCTTGTCTCAGTCGGTTCCCTCAACTCAGCACCGCCCTCCTAACCTGCAATCTCCTTCCTGACCTCTCCGTCCCCACCCCACTCCGGCCTATCACCCTCACCTTGACCTCCTTCCACCTATCCCACCTCCATCGCCCCTCCCCCAAGTCCCTCCTCCCTACCTTTTATCTTAGCCTGCTTGGCTACTCTCTCTCATTCCTGATGAAGGGCTTATGCTCGAAACGTTGAATTCCCTATTCCTGAGATGCTGCCTGGCCTGCTGTGCTTTGACCAGCAACACATTTTCAACTGTCAGGCTAATCCTTACAAACAAATTTGAACAAGTGCATTATGTTTGTAGTGCTCCAGTTGAACATACACAAATATGAATCATTTTAAGTTGAAAATGATTCAACTTAAGAACCCCATTCACAGCAACTCAGCTCTCAATCCTAGACTTAAATTTAATAAGGTGATAATTAGAACAGCATCGAATCCACTTTTTCACATACAGATCTTGAAACTAGACAGCTGTGAGCTAAATAGACTAGATTCCCTACAGTGTGGAAACAGGCCCTTCGGCTCAACCGGTCCACACCGACCCTCCATAGAGTAACCCACCCAGACCCATTCCCTCTGACTAATGCACCGAGCACTATGGACAATTTAGCATGGCCAATTCACCTGACCTGCACATCTTTGGACTGTGGGAGGAAACTGGAGCACCCGGAGGAAACCCATGCAGTCACAGGGAGAATGTGCAAACTTCCCACCGACAGTTGCCCGAGGCTGGAATCAAGCCTGGGACCCTGGTGCTGTGAGACACAACCACTGAGCCACCGGGAATATTTCACATTCATTTTCAAGGAATTCATTATCTTAGTAAATTTAAGTTTTCTTGGCTCCCTGTTGGTTCAGTATTTCTTTGTTTACAGATTTAAAGCTGTTTTCCTCCTTTGCAGCTTCTTTACCCTGCACATTGGATTCTCCTTCTTATCCTTCATTCGCAGCTTCCCCTTGTAGCCTTTTCCTTTACTCTCTCCTCTGGAAATTTCATCTTTTCCCCTGTCTACACAGCAAGCTCCTTCCAACCCACCCCTACAGCTTCTTCCTTTCCCCATCTCTGTGCATGCCCCTCCTTTCCTTTCAATCTCCTTTTTGCACCCATCCACTGCAACCACAATCTTGTCAGCCAGAATATCACAAATATCAGCTGGATCTAATTAATGCACCGACCTTTCAAATGTTAATTCTGAAAACAGAACATAGTTGTTAAATAATTTCCTAAGGTCTCCCTGCATTATGCGTCTTTTTCCCATTGAACAACATTTTAAGAAGTGCTGATGATGCTCCACTTACTTCCACCAGTCTTTACCTCGCTTGTCAGTGGGCCACTACAATATCAGCAACAGTCAAATCCTCAAATAACAATCAGCTGCAGCTCTGTGCAGCTGATGGCTCCATGGAAATGAGGACAAAACCTAACAATAGGAGAAAGTGAGGACTGCAGATGCCGGAGATCAGAGCTTAAAAATGTGTTGCTGGAAAAGCTGGATTCCTGAAGAAGGGCTTATGCCAAAAACATTGATTCTCCTGTTCCTTTGAAGACCTATAAATATCATGGTTGCCTCAGGCCTCACCATTCTCTGCACAACAAATGAGACCACTGACCTGAATTTCAAGGCCAAATTTACAATTAGACCCCATACCAATTTGTTGTATTTCTGAGAGTATTTTCATAAACTTCAATTAGCAATCTGATTTGTCTGTTTCATTAATACAAAAAAGAGAAATAAACGACAACACACCCTTGCCCCTTTCAAAATATACTTGTCACATACATTCCAAAGAGGAAAAATGTACATTTCCTCTGTGGTTAACAACAAAAGTTAAATATCAAACTTAAATAAAAACATAGAATTGCACAAAGATCAGAGTAAAATCACAAGATTGGTCAGAAACTGAATGAAAAGAAAGGAATGACCAAAAAAAAAATTCTTTAATTAGAATACAAACTAGAAACAAAAAGCCAAATAGTAACACATTTTTTCAATGTTTAATAAAGAAAAGAGTTGAAATGAGAATTGGTCCTTTTGAAAGTGAATGCGATGAATAAATAATATAAAGGAAGATTTGTCTTTAAACGAATACCAGTTACATCCCAAGAAACCACTATAAATCAATAAAGGAAAGCAGAGAGGAACTCAACAAAATTGCTAATGAAAAAGAAGTGACACTGAGCATTGTTGGAACTGCGAGCTAAAAGTCTGTGGAATCTGATGGACTTCACCTTTGGGTCATGAAGAAGCGATTACTGAGTTAATTGATGCACTGGTTTTTAATTTTTCAAACTCCTTGGATTTTGGGAAGGTTTCATTAGATTTCAAAACAACCAATGTTAATGCTTTTACTCAAAAAGAGAGGGAGACACAAAGCAGGAAACTCTAGGCCAGTTAGATTAACACACATGGTAGTGAAGACATTAGAAACTATTACTGAAGATGCTATGGGAGGGCACAGTGAAAATTTTGAGGTCATCAGGCAGAGTCAACTTAGCTTTGTGAAAGAAAGATCATGTTTGACCAATAAACAGGAGTTCTATAAAGAAATAATGAACTGGTGAATGTACTGTAGGTTTTCAGAAGGCGTCACTTGAAAGATTAAAACGCTCATGGTACAGGGGGAACATATTAGCAAGGACAGATGACAAGTTAGCTAACAGAAACTGAGAGTAGGCATTAAAGAAAAACTGCAGATACTGGAAATCAGAAACAAAAACAGAAATTGCTGGAAAAACTCAGCAGATCTGGCATCATCTAGCAGAACTGAAAAAGGGTCACTGGACCCAAAACATTAACTCTTCTTTCTCTGCAGAGAGTGGGCATATATGTGTCATTTTCTGGTTCGCAAGATATATTGAATAGTTAGCGAATTTTGAGAAGATTTGTAGCTCAGGTTAAGGTTCTGGATGTAAATTTGCTTGCTGAGCTGGAAGGTTCATTTTCAGCCGTTTCATCACCATACCAGGTAACATCATCAGTGAGCCTCCAGTGAAGCATTGGTGTAAGTGACCGACTTTTTATTTATATGTTTAGGTTTCCTTGGGTTGGTGATGTCATTTCCTGTTCTTTTTCTCAGGCGGTGGTAAATGGGGTCCAAGTCCATATGTTTGTTGATAGAATTCAAGTTGGAATGCCATGCTTCTAGAATTCTCATGCATTTCTGTGTTTGGCTTGACCTAGGCTGGATGTGTTGTCTCAGTTGATGTGGTGTCCTCCTTCATCTGTATGCAAGGATACTAGTGAAAGTAGGTCGTGTGTTTTTGTGACTAGCTGATGTTCATGTATCCTGATGGCTAGTTTTCTGCCAGTTTGTCCAATGTAGTGTTTGTTTGGACTACATACATACATACATATACCCTAGCATACAGATGAAGGAGGACACTATTTCGACTGGGACAACACATCCATCCAGGACAAGACAAACTGAGACACGCATGAGAATTCCTAGAAGCATGGCATTCCAATCCGAACTCAATCACAAACACATCGACTTGGACCCCATTTACCACCTTCTGAGAAAAAGTACAAAAAAAATGACAACACCAACCCAAGGAAACCTAAACACATAAATAGAAAGCATGTCACCAACACCAGTGCTTCACTGGAAGCTCACTGATGAAATTACCTAGTATGGTGATGAAACATCTGAAAACAAACCTTCCAGCTCAGCGAGCAAACTTACATCCATAATGGGTAGTGTGCCACTGGGTTCATACTGGAGCTTCAACTTCTTCAGAGATTATATAAATGATTTGGATGGAGTGACGAATTGTATGGTCTCTAAGTTTGCTGATTACACAAATTCAATCAAAATAAATTGTAAAGAGGACATAACAAGGCTACAGAGTGATATAGCTGAGTAGGCAAAAATCTAACAAATGGAGTATAATGTAGGAATATGTGAAATTCACCATTTTGAATAGAAGGATTAAACAAAGCACATTATCTAAATGTTGAGAGATAGCAGGTCCCTGAGATGCAGAGGAACATGGTAGCCTTGGTTCATGAATCAAAAAAACACAGCACTCAGGTCGGGAAATAATTACAAAAACTAAAACAATATCGTCATTCATAACATGGGGAGCTGAATAGAAAACTGGATAACTGAGCATAAAAAAGGGAGGTTATGCTTCAGTTATATAGGAAATTGATATTCAAGGTGTCATCTTACCAATTCATAGCAGAACTCATCTGAATCACTTCCAATGATTTTTCTATGTTTCCTTAAATATATTTACTATACTAATACTGAGTTTGGGTGGGCTGTCTTAAAAAGAAAGTTTAAAGCTTTTTAGAAAGGCTAAACTTGTATCCATTTGGGATTCAGAAGAATAAAAAGTGACTTGACAGAAACAGATGTTTCTTGACAGATGGGTCGTGAAAGGGCCGACGTGGAAAGGACGTTTCATCTTTTGAGTAATCTAAAACTAAGATTAACTGTTAAAAAGAAATAATTGACCATTTAAGAGAGATGGGTAGAAATTTTACTTCACCCACAGGGTCCTGAGTCATTGGAGCTATCTTCCTCCAAAGGCAGTAGAAACAGCACCTTTGAACAGTCATAAGGTAGAGAAAATCTTCATAAGCAAGAGAGTGAAAGGTTATTGAGGGTAGATAAGAATGTTGTTTTGATGTTATATACAGATCAGCCATGATCTCATTGAATGGCAGAACAGATTTGAACAGTAGAATCCTGCTCCTAATTTGTATTCATATGCATATTTTTGAGCTCCAGTTCTGTTTTGGGATATAAACCTACAAACTTTGGATAAACGAGTCTATAGTGCTATCAATTAAGGAGAAAGTGAGGCCTGCAGATGCTGGAGATCAGAGCGGAAAATGTTGCTGGAAAAGCGCAGCAGGTCAGGCAGCATCCAAGGAACAGGAAATTAGACGTTTCGGGCATAAGCCCTTCATCAGGAAGGGCTTCCTGATGAAAGGTTTTTGCCCAAAACGTCGAATTTCCTGTTCCTTGGATGCTGCCTGACCTGCTGCGCTTTTCCAGCAACACACTTTCAGTGCTATCAATTAATCCTTGGCTAAAACACATGTAGTAGTAGTTGCATTAAAAATAGACAGAACCCATAACTGCACTCAAAGTTTGAAAATAATTCCTCAGAATACAAAGAAGTAAATACCCTCTTCATTTGTCCTCTCTAAAAATATATTTCATCGAATATATGATTTGCAGGTTTTGTGATCGCATATCCAACATTTGCAAGCCTTTTCCTATGGATATATTTCTCAAACTGAAAAATAAAACAAAAGCATTACATAAATAATGGATCTATCCATAAATCTCGTTTACACTCTCATGTACTTTGAAATCTCTGGAGAAAAGAATACTGAAACATAACGCAGATTTAAGAAGCGTTTATGTCCCAGCTATCTAGCAATTTACAGGACACAGGCTAGCTTTCTAGAACTATACTAGAATAAACGGTGAACAGAGCTCAAACCAAAGTGGATATCAAGGGATAATAGATGTCTCTCAACAAATTACAAGTAAATAAATTAATCAAGGTGTTCAGTGGTATCATAGTTACAACAATAAAGCTTCCCCTTCCATATGACTATGGATTTCAAGAGTCAAATAATCTTCAATGCAATATCCAAACACTGAGGTATGTTATTTCTCGCAACATAACAACTCTTCAGTTATGAAATCAGAATCTTTGATCCTCAGAGATGGATATCACAATCAAATGAATAAAAGCAATTTGCATCAAAAACATTTGTTCACAAATTTCCCTTTAAATTGAATTACTAACATTATTTACAAGCTTTACAAACATTAACAGGGAAGGAATGAGGGATACACAATAATTCTTTCTTCAGGTGGCCTATTCCTTTGAGAATTTAAATAACTGGGAACACAAAAATCTGATTATATCTAGCATTTCTGTTGTCAGCAAAATAGTTTTAATTCCCTCCAGTGCCAATAATTAAGAAATGGACATTAGCAAAAAGGAAAATGGGGTTGATAGAATTACGGGATTCTATTGAAACAATAGGTATAGAAACAGCTTGAGTAACTTCTAAAATACAAATAGATAAAATTTTGTGATTTACTGGATGGAAAGCCAAGATTTTTTCTGATTCATGCAAAGGTACACTGATTTTGGAATGGTAAAGCAGAGGAAGTAATGGCAGAAAAAGTGCCCACCATTGTTTCCAAGCACTCTACCAATAAACAAAACAATGTCAGAGAAGCAAATGATGCAATCAGGGAAGCAGAAGGACAGGGTGGGAACAAGGACAGGGTGGGAACAAGGACAGGGTGGGAACAAGCTATGAAGATATTCAAAGCAAATGAGAAAAGTTTTTAATTGTTGAGAAATGATGTCGAGAAACAAAGCACAGGACTCCCTCATACCTAAGTAATTAGTTTAAAACCTCATGCAAAACTCGAGTTATACTATATAACCAGCGTGGTTCAAATGAAACCTACTCCATCAGCTCTCTCCTTCCCAGCACTGGTGCCCCATGTATTGAAATCCTGTCCTCTCATAACAATTTTTGAGCCATACATTTACCTCTTTGATCTTATTTGTCCTAAATCAATGTGAATCTGGCTCAGGTCATAACATAGGAATAATTACCTTTGTAATTCTGTATTTGAATTGAACCCAAGCTGCTCGTAATCTTTCGGCAGAACCTGTTTCCTAGTGTAATTTATGTCATTGGTACATATGTTGCTCATATTAACTGGATTCTTCCCCTTTTTTTTAGATTACTTACAGTGTGGAAACAGGCCCTTCGGCCCAACAAGTCCACACCGACCCGCCGAAGCGCAACCCACCCATTCCCCTACATCTACACATTTACCTAACACTACAGGCAATTTAGCATAACCTGCACATCTTTGGACTGTGGGAGGAAACCGGAGCACCTGGAGGAAACCCACGCAGACACGTGGAGAATGTGCAAACTCCACACAGTCAGTCGCCTGAGTCGGGAATTGAACCCGGGTCTCTGGCGCTGTGAGGCAGCAGTGCTAACCACTGTGCCACCGTTTTTCTCCAAGCATCTATACAGTTCAGACAAGATGTCCTGAGCATTGGTACCAGGTAGGCAACACAGCCTACAGGGCTCTCCAATTTTACTACCTTTTGCTACAGTGACCAGTATCTACTCCCCTCCCTCTGCTATCCCCTATTAGTACTATACTTTCCTTCACTTTCCCACTTGAACAGCATTCTGGATCACGTTGCTGTGGTTGACACCTCCCAGACTACAACACTGTCTCAGTACTGAATTCAGGAAACAGATTATTAGCTGAAATCTCTGGAGCAAGGTTTGCATGCACACACATGTAAAAATGCTCAATTGAACCAAAGCTGTTCCCAAAATCATCTTCTTAGGCTCACCATCTACCTTTTGAGTGGTTTGGATTCTGTAAGGGCCACTCGAGCAATGTTTCAAACATCGACAAAAAAAAAGTTGAATTCCAGAGGTGAGGTGAGAATGACACTTGACATCATGCCATTTCACCAAGTGTGACATCAAGGAGTCTAAGCAAAACAACAGAGAATCAGGGGAAAACTCACTGCTGGTTGGTATCATATTTAGCAAAATGCAAGGTGCTTGTGGTTGTTGCAGTCAGCCATCTCAGCTCCAGGACATCACTGCAGGACATTGCTCTGAGATTATTGTGTGCAGTTTTGGTTGCCATACTATAGGAAGGACGTGGAGGCATTGGAACGAGTGCAGAGGAGGTTTACCAGGATGTTGCCTGGCATGGTAGGAAGATCGTATGAGGAAAGGCTGAGGCACTTGGGGCTGTTCTCATTGGAGAAAAGAAGGTTTAGGGGAGATTTGATAGAGGTGTACAAGATGATTAGGGGTTTAGATAGGGTTGACAGTGAGAACCTTTTTCCGCTAATGGAGTCAGCTGTTACTAGGGGACACAGCTTTAAATTAAGGGGTGGTAGGTATAGGACAGATGTTAAGGGTAGATTTTTTACTCAGCGGGTTGAGAGTTCATGGAATGCCCTGCCAGTAGCAGTGGTGGACTCTCCCTCTTTATTGTCATTTAAGCGGGCATTGGATAAGCATATGGAGGTTATTGGGCTAGTGTAGGTTAGGTAGGCTTTGGTCGGCGCAACATCGAGGGCCGAAGGGCCTGTACTGCGCTGTATTTTTCTATGTTCTATCCCAAGGTCCAACTATCTTCAAATATGTTAACAGTGGCTTCTCTCCATCATAAAGGAAGGAAATGAGGATCTTCCCTGATGATTGCATGATGTTTAGCACCATTTACTACTCCTCAAATCCAGAAGCTGTCCATATCCAAATTCAGCAAAACTCAGATAATATCCAGGCTTGTGGACAAGTGGCAAATGCCTTAAGTGCCAGATAATGACCACCTTGACAAATGAGAATCTAACCAATGCATATTAATGTTCATTGGCATTTCTCAAAATAAATCATTCGCTCTCAAATTCCCGATGGTCACAATTGACTAGACAGTGAACTGGACCAGCCATATGCACGCTGTGCCTTCAAGAGCAGGTCAGAGGCTAGGAATGCTGCAGTGAACTCACCTCCTAATTCATGAACTCCAAAAGCCTGCCCACCATCTACAAGGCATCAATCAGGAGTGTGACAGAATATTCCCCCACTTGCCTGGATGAGTGCAGCTCCCTGACATTCAAGAAGCTTGACACCATCCAGGGCAAAGCAGACTGCTTAACTGGCACGACATTCACAGCTGTTCACTCTCTTCACCACTTACACAGAATAGCGGCTTATAAGATGCACTGCAGAAATTCACCTTTGCACCTTCCATACAGACAGCCATTACAATCTCAAAGGACAAGAGCAGTAAATATATGTAAACACCATGACCTACAAGTTCTGTCCAAGCCACTCACCATTCTGATTTGGAAACATATCACCATTCCTTCACTGTCCCAGTGCTAAAGTCTTGATACTTTCTCATGAACAGCACTGTGGGTACGCCTAGTTGAAGTGTAGCTGAAATGTAATTACTGTTCTAATGCCAGAAACACGACAACTAATGTCCAAATATCATGTTCCTACAAACACTAAACTGATGATGAACAGATAATCTAATTTCATAATAATAAAAGCTCAACAAAATTTAATTAAAAAGGCAGAAAAATCTGCGAGAAAGTAGTTTCAAGGTTTTGTTTTCAGGTTACCACAATCATTGAATAGATGTATGAGGTAATTTTCGACAGATGGTATAAACATAAAAGTTACCAAAAAGCTTTAAAACTTTGTGGAGCTCTTGAAACATAAATAGGTTTTGCCATCTATTATCGGAAAACTTTGAAAGAACCACTGACACCATTGAAAAACTCAAAGGAAATGCCAACAGGCTGTGTGGCTTTTCTACTCCTCCAATATACAAAGCAGTGTTTTTTTTTGTCTTTTGAAAAAACTGTTTTAAGTTTACTGCGAATAATATTTATTGTGAAATTCAAATAACAATACTGCACCTTCGTATAATGCTCTGTGCACATATCCTGTCAGCACTGTGAGATACTGTAAGCAGTTTAAAATTCAGCTTATGAAGCAATGGTATCTCTTCAAACAGAAGAGTTAAAATAGTTTTAAACATCTGGATAATCAACTGAGAGCCTCTGACCTGCTTTTGAAGCCACATTGTGTATATGGCTGGTCTAGTTCAGTGCCTGGTCAATTGTAACTAGCAGGATTTTGAAAATGGGTGAGAAATACCAATGAACATCAACGTACACTGGTTAGAATTTACTGTGATATTGTTCTGAGAAGACAATCTGATGAAATGCTTGATAGACGAAGTGTGATGCTGACATCCATAGGACATTGCAGTAGAAGTAAGAGCAGTGCAACTTTTTAAAAATCAAAACTTATAACTTATCAAACCCTTGTCAACAATATTCTATAGCTGAAAGGATGAGTTATATCAAAATGGCAAATACCTTAAATGCAGCTTATTTGATTTAGGCAGAAAACATTAGGGCAGAAAATATAAGTACGTACATTTGTGCTTTATTTCAAAGGTCTATAAAGTGATCATCCGTGTATTTGTGACTGGTGAACCAGGAGACAAATTATAATGTTCAGATTTGTACTACTATTTAATGAATCTTTGTATTTTTCTCAATCAAAAGTGGGTGCACTTATGAAATGATAACCTCACCTTCCTTCAGTACAATGACTGTCAGACATTATATTCATGTAGACAGAGTGGTTAACAAGGCATTTGGCATGTTTGACGTCACTGCTCAGATCACTGAGTAATGGGAGTAAGGAAGTCATGTTGATGTTGGACAGGGTATTGGGTTGGGGGGGGGGGGGCGTGCTCTTTTGTATAGTTCTGGTCTTCCTGCTATAAGAAAAATATTATTAAATTGGAGAGGGTTCAGAAATAAAGTACCAGGATGTTGCTGGGACTGGTGGGTTGAGTTATAAGGAGAGGCTGGATAAGCTAGGACGTTTTTCCACAGGAGCATAGGGGGTTGAGAGGTGATCTTTAGGGACATAGACAAGATGAATAGCAAACGTATTTTCCCTAGGGAGGGGGAGTGCAAAATTGGGAGGCATATTTTTAAGGTAAGAGGAGAAGATTTCAAAGGGACCTGAGGGGCGATGTTTTCACACAAAGGGGTGGTTACACATGGAATGAATTGTCCAGGGAAGTGATGGATGCAGGTACAGTCACATTTAGAAGACAACTGAATAGGTACATAAATATGAAAGGTTTAGAAGGATATGGGCCAAAGGCAGGTAAGTAGGACTGTTTAATTTGAGAAAATTAGTCAGCATGGAAGAGTTCGACTGAAGAGTCTGTTTCTGTGCTATGTTACTCCATGACTCAACAGGGGTTTGATTTATTGGCCAGCATTTACTGCCCATCTCTACTTGCTCTGGCAAAGCTGGTGGTGACCTGTTTTCTTCAAATACTGCAGATCTTAGGGTTACAATGAGAGATCTAGGATTGTGACCCAGTAACATTGACAGAACAGTGATATAGTTCTAAGTCAAGATGATGCAGGACTTGGAGGGGTAATTGGGGGTGGTGGTGTTCCCATTTATTTGCTGACCCCTGCCCTTCTAGGAAGTCTAAGTCATTGATTTGGAAGGTGCTGGGTATCAGCTGAGGTACTTATTTCATTGGCCAACTTTTTAGCTGGTCTCCCTTGACTTCCAGCAGCCAGCCAATAGGTCTACTTGGCAAGGCAAAGAATAATTAAGAAGGGTACAGAGTTGTCAAAAAGCCCAAAAGCTGGTTGAAACCACCCATGCCCCACCTCATTTACAACTCCATTATGACCTGTTAAATCCACCTGCTGCTTGCCTTCTATCTCAATGCTCCATATGATGCGACTTTCCTGAGGAAGATCTAGCAGCAGGCATCCTTTAGGTGTCGGAAAAGAAAACATAAGGACTCAATAACAAGTTAATTGTGGAAAACCTCATCTGTTGAATGACAGCATATACATGCTTCTTGCTTAAACAGATTTGGGACAAGCCAGAACTCTTGCACAACCAGTCTCTACCACTGAAGCCTCAGTACAAATACATTATGCACTTGTGGGGTGACTCAAAGAATGCAGTATATTATTGAGCTGTGTCCCTCGACAGATTAATTGGCAGCCAAGAGCTCCAAAGTTAAGCCGTTCATACCACTAAGCAAGAAAGCAGTTGTGAGGTTTCTAGATTTATTGGCATCTTGTCCTATCATATCTTTGGCCCCTCAACTAGTATTGTGTCCTCAGCTTGTTTTCAGTGATGAGTTGCAGGAAACTTGCAAAATGCACAGACCTAAAGTTAAATTCCAAAGACTATATTAATATTATAGTTGACACAATAGCACATTAAAATTGGCAACTACTCTTCATCGAAGAGAGTTATTTACACACAGCCTAACAAGAAACAGTTAAGTGTGGAAGATGATAGCTTGCAGCCAGCTTTCTCATGTATTGTCAATTTCCTCAAATTTTAGCCCTCAGTTCCAATCCTATCAGATCCTATAAACTGGAATTTAGATAACTTTCCTTTGGTGCATAAGTGATTATTCTTAAGAATGGATATGACTTTGTGACACTTGACATAAATGGCACACACAAACAGCAAAATCAACTTTTCGAACAAAATATGTTCTTCTTAAGAAGTGTCCCCTCATAAGATTTCATTTTATATCAATTTAGACAGTACAGATAATGCCATTTATCTTATTATTCCCTGTATCACAGAGTATGCTAGAAAGTTATAAAAGTAGGACCTATTTGAATCAGCTGGTCCTCAGTTAAATGACCCAAACTTCCTGAATAGATATTAAGAAAATCCTTTTATTTTTAAAAGCTCTATTTACCTTTTTCATTTATTGTGGCATTATACAGTGATGACATGACAATTTTGATTACAATTCAGATTATTACCCTGTGCATTTGCGTATTGAAGAAAAATAAGTGTGATGAGCATTTTTTTCTGATAAAGTCCCTTTAAGTTAATGTTAGCATAGGCTCAGAAGTTGAATGTTGAGAGAGCATTTCTATCACATCAACAGCAGAGAACCCACATCCTGCTGCAGTGCAGTTATGAAATGTTGATATTTAGCAACTAATCGAAAATATAATCTCAAGCTTCAATCTTCATTCACTACTTTCCAAACCAATTATAGCACACTACTTTAGAACTAAGAATTTGGGTTTGAAATTAGACAACGAGAAGCTATACCTTTATCATTCAGTTAGTTATCAAGCATTTAAAATTATCAAAGTTTCAACCACCCAATTCTAGAATTATTATTGTAGGAAAACCAGAATAATTAACTGCTAACAGTAACAATTTAAAGTAATGCTGTAGTTCTACTGCAGATTTGCAATTCTCAAGTAGTCAATCCTTGGAATTATCAAGTACTATCTGGGAAATGCAAAGATTTCAAATTAATTCTGACTAGTGTTGAGTTAACATTAGAGAGATAACTAAGAAGATCAAAATACAGTTACACCTAGAGTATGATAAGGGATTTACAATTAATATTTACATTCTTCAACCTCTTCTTATTCATTAATGTGAATACATCACTGGCCAGACAACAAAATACACAGGCTTTAATGTTTACCTCTTCTCCTGAGCCAACTTCATCATTTCTTTCTTGTGATCTCTTTCTCTGCCTGTGCACTACCATTCTAAATTATGTTTGTTTCAGTGCTTTCCTGTAACTGAAATGACAGTTACCTTATAGATTAAAAAAAAACAGCTCTCCAATAGCTAAGATGGATTCTTGTGTCCCAGTTTAGACATAGACACACAGTCCTGGATCCTGGGGGTGGGGAGCAAGAGGGGCAGAACATTTTGATTTGATTTTTTTTTGGGAAGAAACTCCTAGGTATCATTAAAACGAATGGCACACAACTATACAAGTTCAAAACTACCCTCACACATCTTATGTCTACCTGAATCCTAAAGACCAAAGGTTGCATTATTAAAATTTTCCTCACGTTGATTAGAATCCTTTATCTAATGAATTGAAATTCAGAATAGATCAATTTCATAGCATTTTTAGCCCTCAAATAAATAAAGAAATCAAAATTATATTTCAGCAGATGATAAAAATGCTTTCACAAAGTAATTATTTACTGAATTACATATTTCAGTCATAACAGTCTCTGCTGTTGTCTAAAATTCTACTCACCCTCAGGTTTACAGTACTACTCTCTCTGGTCACATGTCAGTCCCTTCCTTTAAGCTAATACAATTGTTCAATGTTTTCAGTAGTAAGCACTAGTGGACCTCTTTCCATGGAGCTTTTCTTCTTAATGAAATACTGTTGAAAACTACAAAATGTGTCTTTAAAACATGGCCATTGCTCACCTTTTGTCAAACCTTTTAATCTAGTTCATCCAGCTACCACAACCAAATCGTCATCTAATGCTATGTAATTTATTTTGGGTTCAGTTTTATAAGCTTTCTTAGCTTTACTGGTATTCCTACTAAAAAAAAACTTGTTTTTCCTAATCAAGTAAGTCTTTACATCTAAATTTATAGAACAATTGATTCGTGCTATAAAATGTCCATGTCAGAAAATGAAACTCCTTACCTCCCTGATAAATTTAACAGGTTATTAATATCAGCAGTGATCTGCAAATGAAGTGAAATCAGACTACAGAACTCAATTTTTCTAACTGATAAACGAAAAGCAAAGCAAATTACTACTTTTCAAATATTAGGAGTGTGTTTATCTTCCTCAACCAATTCCACACTTTTTTTCATATAGCTGATATATCTGTCAATTTGTTTTTATTGCAAGACCTTAAAAAATTATTGATCATTCTAAAATTACACGTTATTTCTTCTTCCATGTACTTAAAGTGACTTCAATATCAAAATTCAAATTGCGTGAATTTATCCAATGATGAGTTACTCATAAACCCATACTCAGTGTGTGCAGAGAAATTACCAAAGAAATACTGCAATACTAATTTTTTAAGAATGTAACAATTAAGAACACAAAATGCTTTAATTAAATTAAGACCTTACCAAGAATACATCTAATATTTCCTTTGACATTCAAAAATGGCAGAATTTCAAGAGATATTGTGGACACTAAAATCTATACAATTCAAGTACTGCCATCAAGTGGTAACAGTAAATGATTGCTTTATAAAGTATAGAGAATATGCAGCTATTGCTGGCCAAGGCCAGTGAGTGCACAGATGTTAGTGGAATTAAATTTAATAATTGCTCTTGAACTATCAGTTACCTTTCCTCTCGTATGTATGGAGTCAGGAACCGAGAAGAGTCATCGTCATGGCTGCTTTGTTGGCTACTCTGCTGGCTGCTGAAGATTGAAAAAGAATTGTTGTTAGCTTAGTAACATTAAAAGTAACAGCAATTTAAAGTTTGGTACAGTTATAGTTTTATTACTCAAACTTGCTTTTACATATCTGCGAGATTCTTTTCCACAATTGTCAGATTTAACCCCCAACTTCTCGAGAAACGTAATCTATCAGCAGTTCTGCTCCCAAAGGTACTAATTACTTACATGTGTCACCTGCACCTATTACCTCATATGATTATACACTTTATATCAGAAATGTGCTATTAATCCCTAATATTTGGTAGAGTTACCCTGTTTAAATACAATCATTTATTTGTCAATTAATTTTATCAATTGTTAGCCATTTTTGAATGATTGAAAGGCTTGACTATGCAGGTCAAGATTGTGCAGTAAAAGTGACAAGGTTATCCAGGCAGCATCCAAGGAACAGGAAATTCGACGTTTCGGGCAAAAGCCCTTCATCAGAAATGAGGAAAGTGTGTCCAGCAGGCTAAGATAAAAGGTAGGGAGGAGGGACTTGGGGGAGGAGCGATGGAGATGTGATAGGCGGAAGGAGGTCAAGGTGAGGGTGATAGGCCGAAGTGGTCAGGAAGAAAATTGCAGGTTAGGAGGGCGGTGCTGAGTTCGAGGGAATCAACTGAGACAAGGTGGGGGGAGGGGAAATGAGGAAACTGGAGAAATCTGAGTTCATCCCTTGTGGTTGGAGGGTTCCCAGGCAGAAGATGAGGCGCTCTTCCTCCAACCGTTGTGTTGTTATATTCTGGCGATGGAGGAGTCCAAGGACCTGCATGTCCTTGATGGAGTGGGAGGGAGAGTTAAAGTGTTGAGCCACGGGGTGGTTGGGTTGGTTGGTCCGGGCGTCCCAGAGGTATTCCCTGAAGCGTTCCGCAAGTACGCGGCCTGTCTCCCCAATATAGAGGAGGCTACATCGGGTGCAGCGGATGCAATAGATGATGTGTGTGAAAGTGCAGGTGAATTTGTGGCGGATATGAAAGGATCCTTTGGGGCCTTGGAGAGAGGTAAGGGAGGAGGTGTGGGCGCAAGTTTTGCATTTCCTGCAGTTGCAAGGGAAGGTGCCGGGAGTGGAGGTTGGGTTGGTGGGGGTGTGGACCTGACGAGGGAGTCACGAAGGGAGTGGTCTTTGCGTAACGCTGATAGGGGAGGGGAGGGAAATATATCCCTGGTGGTGGGGTCCGTTTGGAGGTGGCGGAAATGACGGCGGATGATACGCTGTATACGGAGGTTGGCGGTGGTAGGTGAGAACCAGTGGGGTTCTGTCCTGGTGGCAGTTGGGGGGGGCGGGGCTCAAGGGCGGAGGAGCGGGAAGTGGAGGAGATGCGGTGGAGGGCATCGTCGATCACGTCCGGGGGAAATCTGCGGTCTTTGAAGAAGGAGGCCATCTGGGCTGTACGGTATTGGAACTGGTCCTCCTGGGAGCAGATGCGGCAGAGACGAAGGAATTGGGAATATGGGATGGCGTTTTTACAGGGGGCAGGGTGGGAGGAGGTGTAGTCCAGGACACCCGGACCAATCAACCCAACCACCCCGTGGTTCAACACTTTAACTCCCCCTCCCACTCCATCAAGGACATGCAGGTCCTTGGACTCCTCCATCGCCACAATATAACAACACAACGGCTGAAGGAAAAGCGCCTCATCTTCTGCCTGGGAACCCTTCAACCACAAGGGATGAACTCAGATTTCTCCAGTTTGCTCATTTCCCCTCTCCCCACCTTGTCTCAGTCGATTCCCTCGAACTCAGCACCGCCCTCCTAACCTGCAATTTTCTTCCTGACCTCTCCGCCCCCACCCCACTCCGGCCTATCACCCTCACCTTGACCTCCTTCCACCTATCACATCTCCATCGCCCCTCCCCCAAGTCCCTCCTCCCTACCTTTTATCTTTGCCTGCCTGGCACACTCTCCTCATTCCTGATGAAGGGTTTTGCCCGAAACGTTGAATTTCCTGTTCCTTGGATGCTGCCTGACCTGCTGCGCTTTAACCAACAACACATTTTCAGCTCTGATCTCCAGCATCTGCAGACCTCACTTTTTACTACAACAAGGTTATCCATTCATGTTCACAATTATTTAAACAACTTTCAGTGACTGCACATGGACAATTAAAGAAAGAGTCATCAAATTATTATCTGGACTGTTCTGGTCCTCCACAGACTTATTTTACCTGTATCTCACGAAGAAAGTCAAAATTCAAATATATGAAATGTCATGAATTTTCAGCATTTGATCATTAGATATCTATGAATTATACCAGAAACCATTTTTTACATCAATTTAGAAATATGGGTGTTGTTCACCATCCATTTTTTGCCTAAATGTCCTTGGGAGGGTGGTGAAAAGTTACACCTTGAACCACTGCAGTTCATGTGGTGCAAGTGCATTCACAATAGTATTAGGAAAGGAGTTCCAAGATTTTGACCCAGTTGAGAAGGAACAGTGATACAGTTACAATACAGTGTTACGACATGGGGTAAACCCTCCTGCTTAATTTAAACCAGTAACAGAAAAGATTTATTGCATGCGGTCATGTGTGAAAATTCAAGAGGCCAAGAACTATTTAAGGTAAAAATTAACAACTTTATTTCTTAAAGTATAACTGAAAGGAATTAACTGATAACTATTTACAACTCCTTCCTCTAACCTATCTTTTACTTTCCCCTCTACAATACTGGTCTGATAAAAATCTCAATTAAAATTTACAAAACAAAACTACTTCTTATCTGAAAACCAGGCAGCTTTCGGTTCTGCTCTGTATTCCTGTTTTCTTTTCTTCTTCTAGATTCTGCTTCACAGGTTACTGATCAATAAAGGTACCTTTAAGAGAGCTTTTTTTTCAGGCAGTCTTTACGTGCTGGTGGCTTGGCAATTCGCCTCTTAACCGTTCAATTTTCTCCAGTCTCAAATCCCCAAAGCATCAAATGTTGTCACTGGCTTTTTAAGATTGTCAATATACTAAATTCAAATTGGATTGGAGTTTGGCTTTTTTTGTGGGGGGGAGGGGGGTATAATTTAAACTGATTGGCCTAATTCAAATCTGTTTTTGTCTCCAGGCAACCAGCTACCCTAACTGCTGGACCAAAAGGTTACATTATACTTTTTTTTCAGAACACTTGGTGTTGTCAGGTAGTTCTGTTGCTTTTGACTCTCTTAAATGTAAAGTTAATCCACATCTTCATAACAACAGGATGGCGAGTGGTAAGACATATGTACTTGCAACCTTAGCCCTTTCAGGTGGAATAGGTCACAGACTTGGAAGATGTTATCTAATGGGACTTGTTGAGATGTTGCACTACATCACATAGATGGTAGACACTATTGCTTCCATTCATTAGTGGTGAAGAGAGTGAATGTTGAAAATGTTTGGTATGGTGCCAATAAGGCAGGTTGCTTTATTATGAATAGGACAGAGTTTCTTTATTGCTTTTGCAGTTGTATTCATTCAGGCAAATGGGGAATATCCCATTGCACCTCTGAATTTAGACGATAAGTCGGAGGAGCAGATGTATGCCATTTGGCCCATCAAGGCTTAGTGGCTCAGTGGTTAGCACTGCTGCCTCACAATGCCAGGAACCTGGGTTTGATTCTCACTTATGGCGACTCTGTGGAGTTTGCACATTGTCCCTGTGTTTGCATGGGTTTCCTCGACATACTCCAGTTTCCTCACTTAAACCAAAGATGTACAGGTTAGGTGGATTGGCCATGCTAAATTGTCCATAGTGGTCAGGGATGTGTAGGTTAGGTACATTAGTCAGGAATAAATGTAGACTAATAGGATAGGGGAATAGGTCTGGGTGAGTTACTCTTCGGAGAGGTTGTTGTGGACTTGGGCGAAATGGCCTGTTTCCACACTGTTGGGATTCTATAATTTTATGAAAAGTCTGTGTTGCATTCCAAGAAATCATAGCTTATCTGGTAATCCTCAACTCTGCTTTGCTGCCTTGAATATGCTTAACCACCCAACTCTTTGACTCCTTAGTAAAATTAAAATTCAATACCCTCAGAGAAGAAAGTCCTCTTCAGCTTGTCTTAAATGGGTAATCTATTAAACTGAAATTATGCCCCTTGTTCCCGGACTTCCCTTCAAGAGGCAACAATCTATCCTGTCAAGTTCCCTGAGATTTTCAATGCTTCAGTGAGATCACCTCTCATTCTTCTCAAGTCTGATGAGTACAGGCCAAACTTACTCTACCTTTTCTCATAAGGTAGTCCTTCCATACTTAGAATCGATCAATGAACTTTCTCTGGACTGAATCCAATGGCAATGTATCTTACTTTAGATAAAGGGGACAAAAACTGTTCACAGTACTCGAACTGTATTCTAACTTGTGTCGTGTATAGTTTTAGGAAGAGTTTCCCCTTTTTTAAATGTGTCATTCTATTCCATTTGTCTTTCCTATTATCTGCTGACCTTGTATATTTTTTGTTCACTCTCTTAACTGTATGTCTCGCTGCAGAATCTTTATGCCATCTTCACCAATTGCCTTCCCACCTGCATTTGCAGTTCTGAACAAGAGTTATACCAAACTCAGAAGCATTAGCTCTGTTTCTCTCCCCACAGATACTACCAGACTTAAGTATCTCTGTTTATTTCAGGTTTCTACCATCCACAGTATTTGGCTTTTCTTCCTTGTGAAACTGTATACATCAATTAAGATTCATTACCCAGTTTACACAAATTCTCGAGGATGTGGAGGAAAATAGCTGTTTTAGCTCTCAGATAACTGCATGTTCAAGTGAAAAAGCCCACAGAAGGTCTGTGAATAAGTGCAAGTATAATTAACATCTTTTCATTTGTTGCAAAAATCCAGATGATAGAGGCATAGAGCCATACAGCACAGAAATAGACCCTTCGGACCAACCAGTCCATACCAAACATAATCCCAAACTAAACTAGACCCATCTGCCTGCTCCTGACCCATATTCTTCTAAACCTTTCCTATTCATTCACTTATGAATGTCTTTTAAACTATGCCTGCATCCACCACTTTCTCAGTAAGTTCATTCCACACGCGAACCACCCTCTGCGTAAAGCATTTGCCCACGTCTTTTTTAAAGCTTTCTCCTCTCACCTTAAAAATATGTCCCCTACTCTTGAAATTCCCTATTCACGTATAAGTATTGTTTTAATGGCATGCATACAAAAATAATTAACATAAAAACTGAGTGTCAAAATGTGGCACTACCCATATGTAATCTTTAGGAAGTTCCTGCAGGGTCAGACTCCAATTTCTACAATCTACACCACTATCCAGTTTGTTGGGGCCAACTGAAAGGACAATTGACTGTTACATCAGGAGTGTTTTAATTTATGCAAAATTGATGTCTATTGGTATAAAAGCAATCACAGAGCATGTGAATTAATGCTTATTGCATTATCACTATTCTGTAAATGCTACATTTATGATGGGAAGGTGATTATGAAAGTTTCCACTAGGTGTCAGCTTTGGCCATAAACAAGTGTACTATGCATTGTAGAAATTTTCAGTTCTGAAGAAGGAAGTGCATTTGATTTTATATTTCAATATTGTAATTACTGGAACTAACATTGAATTGAACTTTATTTTGAATGAGGTTTCTTCTACCTTGGAAATACATTTTCCATTCTCCATGAAGATCAGAGATTACAAGATGATTAGAGGATTAGAGAGGGTGAACAATGAGAGCTGTTTTCTTCGGATGGTGATGGCTAGCATGATGGGACATAGCTTTAAATTGAGGGGTGATAGATGTCAGAGGTAGGTTCTTTACTCTGAGTAGTAAGGGCATGGAATATCCTGCTTACAGCAATAGTAGAACTGCCAACTTTAATGGCATTTAAACGACCTTTGGATAAACATATGGATGATAATGGAACATTGTAGGTTAGATGGACTTCAGATTGGTTTCACAGGTCGGTACAACATCGAGGGCCGAAGGGCCTGTACTGTACTGCATTGTAATGTTATGTTCTATATGTTCCATCTGCATTCAGCACAATTCCCATGAAGAACAGTCAGTCATAATTTCATATTTTTTTCTCTAGACAGAATTCCAGGGCAAAAGAACTTGTTCCTGTTATTTAAACTCGCTTCAATGACTAATTCCTTCACAATGGTTAAAATCAGCTTTACATAACCGGGATCATTCTGCTGTGATTACTGCACTCATTCAAAGTAATTGGTAGACTTTGTTTGGGTGTGCTTAACGCTTGAATGATATTTCTCAATTGTTAAAAAACACTGATTTTGCTGTAGTTTGTGATGTGCTCATTAGCATTTTCAAAGGCAGGGAAGTGATTCAATTATCAATGCTTTTTGGTTGAAAGCAATACATCTAGCAAAGTAAGATCATTAAGAAAAAAAACAACTAACACTCAGCTCTATGGGTCAGGCCGCAGTCTGTGGAGTCAGCAGCACAGCTAACAATAGTACATGGTGTAACCACAAACTGCAACGCTAAGTTGTTTGTTTGCTGAGTGGGAAATTTATAATTGGTGGAAATCAAAATTTGGTGCAGAGGGGAAGAAGGAGATGATCCTTGGTGTTTTTAACATTTGTAATTTATTGCATTAATTTGAAGCAAGAAGTTCTTGAAATTCTGAAGTGTTTGAGAACTTAATGCAAGCTACTATGTAAAATAAATTAAAATAGACTTTATATGGCATAAAGTGTAGACTAAAATAAAAAACAGATACCTAAACCATACTAAACAGCATGGGATTGTGTAGTAATAGCCAGCTGTCTCGGATAAACAACCCATCAACCCAGTGACATCACATAATAGTACATTGGTGTGTAGTAGATGTTCCTTTGTTTTAACGTGGGTAACAGTAATTTATTTTTAAGAGAAGCAGTCCATCCAAGGAGGGGCATTAAGCACAGTGATTAGATACTGATGCTTCGTAATGCCAACAGCATGAGTTCAATCCACATATGAGATGAGATACTTCTCTAAGCCTACCTCTCTTCCTTGACCCATTGGGGTATCATGGAGCCATGACTAGCAAACCCTAGACAACAAAGAAATTACAGACATACAAAGAACAGAAAGAGAGACACACACAGACCGAACGACCACATAAACAAATGTATATCAGCCACTTCTCAGCCCATTGGCACATCTAATCAAGATCCTGCTGTAATATGTGGTAACCTTCTTCACTGTTCAATACAGCTCCAATTTTGGTGTCGTCTGCAAACTTACTAACTGTACCTCTTATGCTCACATCCAAATCAGCAAAGGTTCACCAAGGGGAGGTCATGCCTGACAAATCTGCTAGAATTTTTGGAATAAGTAACAATAAGATTAAACTAAAGAGAGCTAATGGATGTCATCTACCTGGACTTCAGGAATCCTTTGACAATGTGCCATACACGAGGCTGTTGCGTAAGATCAGGGCCCATGTGTTCGAGGCAACGTGCTAGCATGGATAGAAGATTGGCTGTGAGGTAGAAAGCAAGAGAGTGGGGATAAAACGGTCTTTCTCAGGATGGCAGTAGGCGACAGGGGGTGTTCTGCAAGGCTCAGTGTTGACCATAATTTTTCAGTTTATACATTAAAGATCTAGAAGAAGGAACTGAGGGCATTCTGGCTAAGTTTGTAGATGACATAAAAATAGGTAGCAGGACAGGTAGTACTGAGGAGGCGGGGAGGCTGCAGAGGATTTTGACAGGTTAGGAAACTGGGCAAAGAAGTGGCAGATTGAATACAATGTGGCAATGTATGATGTCATGCACTTTGGTAAGAAGAATAGAGGCATGAACTATTTTCAAAACAGGAAGAAAGTTCAGAAGTCTGAACTACAAAAAGACTTGGGAGTTCTAGTCCAGAATTCTCTGGAAGGTAAACTTGCAGGTTGAGTTAATAGTTAGGAAGGCAAATGCAATGTTGGCATTTATGTTGAGAGGACTGAATATAAAAGCACGGGTGTACTTCTGAGGCTCAAAAAGGCTCTGGTCAGGCCATACTTGGTGTATTATGTGCAGTTTTTGGCCCCTTATCTCAGGAAGGATGTACTAGCCTTGGAACAGGTTCCGCACCCATTCCCAGCTCCACACCTATACCAGGTCCTGGCTCCCAGTTCTGCTGAGTTTTCACCATCCCCCCAGACCTCCCTCTCACTGAGGACGAATGACCAGTCCTCAGGAAAGGCCTTACCTTTATCCCCTCCATCCACACATCAATGAATTGAATACATGTCACGATGTCGAACATTTCTTCCGCTGCCTCAGTCTCCGAGCTTACTTTTACACTCAGGACACCCAGCCACATTCCGAGGACCCCTTCACGCGCCTCCAACACACTCCATCCACCTGGACACCCCGTGCTGGCCTTCTACCCGGCCTCGATCTCTTCACTTCCAACTGCCGCCGAGACATTATCAGCCTCAACCGCCCCACTCCAACCTCTCACCCTCACAACGCGCAGCCCTCCACTCCCTCTGCGCCAATCCCAACCTCACCATCAAACCAGCTGACAAAGAGGGTGCAGTGGTAGTTTGGCGCACTGACCTCTACACCACTGAAGCCAGATGTCAACTCAACGACATCTCCTCCTACTGCCCCCTTGACCATGACCCCACACCCCATCACCAAACCATCATCTTCCAGACCGTACAAAACCTCATCACCTTAGGAGATCTCTGACCCACAGCCTCCAACCATGTAGTCTGGGAACCTCACACCGCCCGATTCTACCTCTTTCCCAAGTTCCACAAGCCTGACCACCCGGGCCAACACATTTGGGCAGGAGCATGCTGAGACACCGAACTCATTCCTACCTATCTCGATACTGTCTTACTCCCCTCCCACCCCAGTCTAGGAACTCCCCACATATGTTCAAGACACCACCCACACCCTCCACCTCCTCCAAGATTTCCGTTTCCCTGGCCCCCAATGCCTCGTCTTCACCATGGACATTTAATCTCTCTACACCTCCATCCGCCATAACCAGGGTCTCCAAGTCCTCCGTTTCTTCCTCTCCTGATGTCCCCAACAATATCCTTCCACTGACACACTCATTCATTTGGCTGAATTGGTCCTCATCCTCAATAATTTCTCCTTCGAATCCTGCCACTTCCTCCAGACCAAAGGGGTAGCCATGGGCACACATATGGGCCCCAGCTATGCCTGTCTCTTTGTCATCTACGTATAACAATCCATCCTCTGTAGTTACATCGGCACCACTCCCCACCTCTTCCTCCGCTACATTGATGACTGCATCGGTGCCACCTCATGCTCCCGCGAGGAGGATGAACAGTTCATCAACTTCACCAACACATTCTACCCCAACCTTAAATTCACCTGGACCATCTCTGACACCTCCCTCCCCTTCCTAGACCTCTCCATCTCCATTAATGATGACCAACTTGACACTGACATTTTTTACGAAACCACCGACTCCCATAGCTACCTGGATTACACCTCTTCCCATCCTAACTTCTGCAAAAATGCCATCCCGTATTCCCAATTCCTCCGCCTCCACTGTATCTGCTCCCAGGAGGACCAGTTGCACCACAGAACAAACCAGATGGTCTCCTTCTTTAGAGATCGCAATTTCTCTTCCCACATGGTTGAAGATGTCCTCAAACGCATCTCATCCACATCCCGCACCTTCGCCATCAAACCCCACCCCTCCAACCGTAACAGGGACAGAAACATCCTGGTCCTCACTTTCCACTCTATCAACCTTTGCCTAAACCACATCATCCAATGACATTTCCGCCACCTCCAAACGGATCCCACCTCCAGGGATATATATCTCTCCCCACCTCTATTCTCTTTCCGTAAAGACCGTTCCCTCCGTGACTCCCTGGTCAGGTCCACACCCCCCTTCAACCCACCCTCCCGTCCTGGCACCCTACCCTGCCACCGCAGGAATTGCAAAACCTGTGCCCATACCTCCCCCCTCACCTCCATCCAAGGACCCCAAAGGAACCTTCCACATCCATCAAGTTTCACCTGCACATCCACCAATATCATTTATTATATCCATTGCTCCCAATGCGATCTCCTCTATATTGGGGAGACTGGACGCCTCCTCACAGAGCACTTTAGGGAACATCTCTGGGACACCCACACTAATCAACCCCACCGTCCCGTGGCCCAACATTTCAACTCCCCCTCCCACTCTGTCGAGGACATGCAGGTGTTGGGCCTCCTCCACCGCCCCTTCCTCACCATCCGATGCCTGGAGAAAGAATGCCTCATCTTCCACCTCGGAACACTTCAACCCCAGGGCATCAATGTGGCTTTCACCAGTTTCCTCATTTCCCCTTCCCCCACCTTACCCCAGGTCCAACATTCCAGCTCAGCACTGTCCTCATGACCTGTCCTACCTGCCAATCTCCCTTCCCATCTATCCGCTCCACCCTCCTCTCTGACCAATCACGTTCACCCCCCCCACTCCCATTCACCTATTGTACTCTTTGATACCTTCTCCCCAGCCGCGCCCCCTCCCCCCACCCCTTATCTCTCCGCCCTGGAGGTTCCCTACCTCTATCCCTGATGAAGGGCTTTTGCCTGAAACGTCAATTTTCCTGCTCCTCGGATGCTACCTGACCTCTTGTGCTTTTCCAGCACCACTCTAATCTAAACCCTTGGAACAGGTTCAGCGGAGGTTCACAAGAATGGTCCCAGGACCGAAAAGCTTAACATATAGACTCTGGGTCTATACTCAAGAGTTTAGAAGGATGAAGGGAGTTTTAATTGAAACTTACTGTCCTGGATACAGCAATCACTGATAAGATGCTTCCATTGTAGGAAAGGCTTGGACCAGAGGACATAGCCTTAGAGTAAAGGGAAGGCCATTGAAAACAGAGATAAGGAGAAACTTCTTCAGCCAGACAGCAGTGAATCTATGGAATTCACTGCCACATAAGGCTGTGGAGGTCAAGTCATTGAGTATATTTAAGATGGAGATAGATAGGTTCTTGACTGTCAAAGGGATCAAGGGTTGTGGGGAGAAAGCAGGAGAATGGGGTTGACAAACTTGTCAAATATGATTGAATGGTGGAGCAAACTCAATGGGCTGAACGGCCTAATTTCTGCTCTTGTCTTATGGTCTAATAATCTGGAAGCAGTTGGGAAGTCCAGTTATCATCGTCCACTGCAAAACAAAACACAACAGAAGATTCTACCAACACGGTTTGCAGCTAAATTTAAAAGCAAGCTCCCATGGATGGCAGTCTATGGATTATTGGACAAGTCATGTACAAATGGGCAAAGGTTCAGACAGATCAGAAAAGTCAACATGTGGCTACAGGATTGACGTGGGAACAAGGGACTAATTTTTGTGAACACTGGTGCTAATACTGGGACTGGAAGAAGCTGTACTGATGGAACTTATTTCACCTGAATTAAACTGGGTTCAGAATTCAGAAGAGACAGGGGAGTGGAAAAGGTTTTAAATAATATATTCTTTCTCTCATCCTTCAAGAAATGGAACAAGCTTAAATAAACAATTTCAGTATAAACTTTGGTGTATCTTTAGTATAGTTGAGTCTAAGTGTGGATTTCAGATCTTAGAAATAGCAACCTGTAGGTTTTTTTATATTTGTCAGTACTTAACTTGCCAGTAGTTTTTAAACAATTTTTTTGCAAGGTTTGTGTGCACACTAGTAGACTTCTTTGTTTACCACAGATGTTTTGTGACACAACAAGAGAAATAATGGGGTCGCATGATATGTAAATACTTCTAGAACATTTCTTTTTAAACTTAAGGGAAACACCAAGCTCAGAGAGGGAGAATATTGGTTTCAGTTCCACTTTTAAGTTCTCGGAAGTCCTGTGAAATCCTTGGAATAGGATTACTGCATAAATCAGCCTTTTTGAAAAGGGCAGCATGTATAGTTAACAAGGTTATCTTACAGTGAAGAGTTAGTGTTTGTCCCAGACGAGAGATGTTAGGGTAAAATCTTGACGAGGTTACTTGCAAATGAGTACATTTAAGATTTATTTAGTGGTATAAACCTACTAAAGGTGATGGATATAAACACATTTGTGTGAGTATTGTTTGAGTGGTATTTGGAGAACTGAACAAAGTCCATGTTTCTTCTTTCAATTTATAAAGGGAATTTTGGGAATAATGGGAATACATTTTTCCTCTGTGTTTTAAAATCATTGAATTAGTATTATAAGTAGATGGTTAATTTTATTTTGATTTCATTTCTTTTGTTAAGAAACCTTTGTTTTATTGTTAAACAAAAACTGCAGCATTGTGTACTTATGTTCTAGGGACAGACCACTTTGGTAAAACTGAAACAAATCAAAATATAATCCATTAAGCCAAATATCTGACTTATCCAGTAATAACATCAGCTGGGATCATAACGCAAGAAAAGAGAGCGCATGGACAGACTGACCTCAGTCATGACATAAGGAGCTAGAAGTTAAACAGGCTACATAAAAATACACAGCGTGGCCATCAAGGGAACTGTAGGCGATATTAGGTTACAAAGAAGCAGACCGAGCAGCAACTCCTGAGACTCCATTACATAAAGACCAGGACCAGAAATAAAATGTTAAAGCCTGCAATATTTAAAGAGAAACGTGGAGGGGGTAGAAGCGGAGATGCAGTAATTGCACTTACTACAAAAGATAATGGGAGTAGAGAAATTGGTGTTGTCATCAATAACACAGAAACAGAAACCCAGTGTATGGAATTTTCTTAAATATTTAGAATAATTTACCCAAATGAACACAGTTCACAGGCCACCTGGCACAGTGGTTGGCACTGTTGCCTCACAGTGTCAGACCTGGGTTCAATTCCACCCTCAAGCAACTGTCTGTGTGTGGTTTGCACTTCTCCCCATGTCTGTGCGGGTTTCCTCCAGATGTTCTGGTTTCCTCCCACAGTCCAAAGATGTGCAGGTTAGGTGGATTGGCCATGCTAAAATTGCCCATAGTTTTTAAGAGTGTTTAGGTTAGATATATTAGTTATGGGAAATGCAGCGTTACAGGGATAGGGTGGGTATGCGTGGGATGTTCTGCAGAGGAGAAAGTGAGGACTGCAGATCAGAGCTGAAAATGTGTTGCTGGAAAAGCGCAGCAGGTCAGGCAGCAAACAAGGAGCAGGAGAATCGACGTTTTGGGCAAGCCTCCAAGCCTGCACCAATCCAGGTTAGATTAGATTAGATTACTTACAGTGTGGAAACAGGCCCTTCGGGCCAACAAGTCCACACCGACCCGCCGAAGTGCAACCCACCCATACCCCTACATTTACCCCTTACCAAACACTACAGGCAATTTAGCGTGGCCAATGCACCTGACCCGCACATCTTTGGACTGTGGGAGCACTCGGAGGAAACCCACGCAGACACGGGGAGAATGTGCAAATTCCACACAGTCAGTCGCCTGAGGTGGGAATTGAACCGGGGTCTCTGGCGCTGTGAGGCAGCAGTGCTAACCACTGTGCCACCGTGCCGCCCACAAACAGTGTAACAACACTGGTCACAGTTCTCCATTTTGAGTTCTTCTATCTAAACCTGTTGTCTATTTTCCAAGGATCTGTATCCCTTTGCTCCCTGTCCATTCATGTAGCTGACTAGATACATCTTAAATGACACTATCGTGCTCGCTTCTACCACCTCTGTTGGCAACGCATTCCAGGTACCCACCACCCTCTGTGTAAAGAGCTTTCCAAGCTTACTTCCCTTATACTTTTCCCCTCTCACCTGAACTCATGACCCCTAGTAATTGAGTTCCCCCACTCTGGGGAAAAAGCTTCTTGCTATTCAACCTGTCTGTACCTCTCATGATTTTGTAGACCTCAATCAGACCTCAGTCTTTCTAATGAAAATAATTCTAACCTACTCAACCTTTTTTCACAACTAGCGCTTTCCAAACCAGGCAACATCCTGGTGAACCTCCTCTGCACCCTCTCTAAAGCGTCCATATCCTTTTGGTAATATGGCGACTAGAACTATACGCAGTATTCCAAATGTGGATGAACCAAAGTCCTATGCAATTGTATCATGACCTGCCAACTCTTGTACTCAATACCTTGTCTGATGAAGGAAAGCATGACATATGCCTCTTTGACCACTCTTCTGACATGCGTTGCCACCTGAACACCCAGATCTCTCTGTACATCAATTTTCCCCAGGGCTTTTCCATTTACCGTATAGTTTGCTCTGGAATTGGATCTTCCAAATGCAACAACTCACAATTGCCCAGATTGAACTCCATCTGCCATTTCTTCAATCTATCTATATTCTGCTGCATTCTCTGACAATCCCCTTCACTACCTGCTACTCCACCAATCTTAGTGTCATCTGCAGACTTGCTCATCAGACCTCCTCTACCTTCCTCCAGATCATTTATGTATATCACAAACAATAGCATTGATCCCTGTGGAACAACACTGGTCACAGTTCTCCATTTTGAGAAACTCCCTTCCACTATTACTCTCTGTCTCATATTGTCTAGCCAGTTCTCTATCCATCTAGCTAGTACACCCTGGATCCCATGCAATTTCACTTTCTCCATCAGCCTATCATGGGGAACCTTATCAAATGCCTTACTGAAGTCTACATATATAACACCTAAAGCCCTTCCCTCAATCAAGTTTGTCACTTCCTTAAAGAATTCAGTTAAGCTGGTAAGACATGACCTTCCCTGCACAAAATCATGCTCCCCGTCACTGATAAACCCATTTGCTTCCAGATATAAATAGATCCTATCCCTCAGTATCTTTCCCAGCAGCTTCCCTACCACTGACATCAGGCTCACCCATCTATAATACCTGAATTATCCTTGCTACCCTTCTTAAACAAGAGGACATTAGCAATTCTCCTGTTCTCCTGGACCTCACCCATGTTCAAGGATGCTGCAAAGGTATATGTTAAGGCCCCAGATATTTCCTCTCTTGCTTCCTCAGTAAACTGGGATAGATCCCATCCGGACCTGGGGACTTGTCCACCTTAATGCCTTTTAGAATATCCAACTTTTCCTCCCTCCTTATGCCGACTTGACCTAGATTAATCAAACATCTATCCCTAACCTCAACATCAGTCATGTCCCTCTCATCAGTGAATACCGTTGCAAAGTACTCATTGAGAATTTCACCCATTTTCTCTGACTCCACGGATAACTTCCTTCCTTTGTCTTTGAGTGGGCCAACCCTTTCTCTCGTTACTCTCTTGTTCCTTTTAAAAGAATAAAAGGCTTTGGGATTTTCCTTAAACCTGTTTATGAAAGATATTTCATGAACCCTTTTAGCCCTCTTAATTCTTCATTTCAGATTGGTCCTACTTTCCTAATATTCTTTCAAAGCTTCATCTGTTTTCAGTCGCCTAATCCTTATGTGTGCTTCCTTAGCCCTCTCAGATAATCGCACAATTTCACCTATTATCCACACTTCTCTATCTGTTTCTATCCCTCATTTTCACAGGGCGTATCTGACCTGCACTCTAATCAACCTCTCTTTCAAAGCCTCCCACATATCAAATGTGGGTTTACTCTCAAACAGCTGCTCCCAATCCACATTCCCCACCTCCTGCCGAATTGTGCTATAGTTGGCCTTCCCCCAATTTAGCACTCTTCCTTTAGGGCCACTCTCATCTTCATCCATTAGTATTCTAAAGCTTAAGGAATTGAGATAACTATACTCAAAGTATTCCCCGACTGAAACATCAACCACTTGGCCAGGCTCATTCCTCAATACCAGGTCCAGTATGGCCCCTTCCTGAGTTGGACAATTATGTACTACTTTTTCCAAGCACATAATAACCTGAGACTTTGTTCAATTGCCTGTTCTGTGGATCCTAAAGTACTACTGAAAGAAGGGCACAGAGTTTTCTCCCACACACCTCACTATGTGCATCCCTCACTCACTACCACAAAAATAAAGACGTCATTTGTCTAATTTGCTGATTGTCTATATGAATGTCACACAAATGATTGTTGGGTAACAGAAGTGACCATGCATCAGAGTTGCAATTCTATCATTGTGATTTATTATGGTTATCACAATTTTTTTCAGACCTCCAAGAAGAATCTCATTCTTGTGAGTAGCTGCATAAAGCAAGCAGTTATAAATAAACTACTCTTCCTCCAGGAAGCAGAAGCACAAATTGAGATAAGGAAATGTAAAGATGATCTACAGTAAGACATCTTTTGATTTTCATAGCAACAGGACTGCAGTGTCATGGAATGTAATATAAATTTAATATTACCTTCCATTATGCTGCAATCCTGTTGTTATAAAGTCTGTGTCTTATGACTCTGTTCCACAACCACCTAATGAAGGAGCACTTCGAAAGCTAGTGGTTCCAAATAAACCTGCAGTACTATAACCTGGTGTTGTGTGCTTTTTAACTTTGTCCACCCAACTCCAACACCGGCACCTCCAACCCATACCCCCAATAACGCAGATTCCCTTGTAGATTAAAAATCCATCTGTCTGGGTCAGCTTTGAATAATTTCAATGATGCAGTCTCCACTGGTCTTTAGGATATAGAATTTCAAAGGCTAATGATATAATGATAAAATTCCTCCTCTTTCCCATCTTTAATAGGAAAATCCTTAATTTTTAATTTGACCCTTAGAAATTAATCCTGAATGTCCTTGAAAACTCTAATACATTTGTCAAACACAATTTCCTGTTTGCAAAATAAAAATCTGCCTGATTACATCATGATTTTCTAAAAGGTCTGCTACTGACACCATCATAATAGATTCTAATATTTCCTAATAAAAGGCTAACTTCAAAATAATTTCCAGCTTTTTGTCTCCCTTTTTTCTTAAACAGAGGTGTTGCATCTTCAGTTTTACAATTCAGTGGGACTTTTCGAGAATCCAAGAATATCAACAATAGCCTCTGGTCAAACACAGATATTGTATTTTATGGAAACTGAAAACTGTTTCCAGAAATTCCTGCTGGAAGCACTGAAGTGGTTTGAAACTAGCCAGGGTACTTGATAACTATAATTGCTAGGTTTGATAGTCAGAATGGTCATTTCTTTAATAAGTTTTTCTTCACATGTTTGAAGTTTTACCAAATAATGACTTGGTTGATGATGAAAGCAAGATTTTCATTACTACTCAGTAACAGCAAAAGTCAAAAGACTCTCATCAAAAATTGAGGTAAGAATTTCAAATGACCAACTTTTATTGTGTTCGATATAGTATCAGATTATTTGTAATTATTAATTGAGTACATCTGATCATTTCTATAATCCAGATGTCAAAATATTCTAAATTGAGTTTGTTTGAAATGATTTGAATATATATTCATCCTGTAATGAACACAGTAAAAGCCATGTTAACCAAGAGGATTCTGCATACCAATTGTAGTTCAGGAAATACACCAGGAAAACCACAATTATACAGAGCAATGCACTGAAACAAGCTATATAATGGTACTGTTCTTAATTTGTTTTGTGCATATGGTTACAAAAAGAGTGAGTCATTAAGGAGGACATTTGTATTTGGACCACTTTGTGATTTCAACAGTCCAATTTAATTTGCAGCTATTCTGCTGAGGAATTCAATGTTAGCTATTTCTGTAAACTAGTAATGCGCCTTACTCTGATACGAAACCTGATCTTTAGACTATTTAACTACAGTTTTTGCAGAATCATTGTTATTTTATGAAGCAGGTCCCTCGAACTATTTATTTTAAGTGTTCTATAACGATGATGTTCTTGGAAAATAAATATATGTAAAAAATCTGTTTGATGTTTGCCACACAAAGATAAAATATATCAATTTCATGAAAAACCTGATTGGAACAACTGGCTTAACATAGTGCAGGAAGCATCAGTTATAAATATAGAATTGGGATGTGGTTATAATTTACTTAAAATGACTGGAGGTTTTCATGACCCATAAACTACGTCAAAAATATGTCAATGACACTAAAAGAGGATAAATGTTTCCTCTTCACAAAGGCATGGCAGAAAAGTCAAGAATCTAGCAACTCCTCAGATTACAATCAACTCAATGAAACTTTAGATACCCCAAATCCAGGGAAACATTTAAACCTTCTTGTTTGGTAAATAATTGTTTAGGTTTACTGTCCACAGTGAAAGCTGAATCATAATCCTGAGTTTTCCACTGTTATAAACTATGCCTTGCATGTTTAATTGTTTTACTTCCATAAAAATCTGTCCATTCCCTTATCCTCAACGTGCATTTAAAACTAAGTCTAGGGATCCATATCCTGTGATTAATATCAAAAACTCCCAATTCCCATACCTCTTTACCACTTAGGAAATTCAAGTTAGGATCTGATGGAATGCTCTACATTAAAGTTATCAAGGTTGTGCAGAAACCCAGGGCTTCAGGTACAAGAGTCTTGAAAGTGATAGAGTATTGAAAGAGTAGTTATCATCTGGGATTTTAGGCCTTATGAACAGAAATATTGAGAACAAAAACAGGACTATCATGTTGAATCTTTTTAAAGCTCTTGTTTGTTTACAACTAGAACAATGCAGTTATCTCTGGTCACCACACTTAAAGGATATAAGGGTTCTTGAAACGGTGAAGAAAAACTTTTACAAAAATGTTTCCAAGGATGGAAGATTTTATCAACAAGGTTAGGATGGAGAAGCTGGAATTTTTCTCATTGGAGAAAAGGATGTTCAGCAGGAATTTGATGGAAATGTACGAGTGTAGGTCAAATTTAGATAAGGTAGCCAAAAACTGTTCCTATTATACGATAGTATAAAGACTAATAGACATGGATTTAAGGTGTAGTACATGAGGTAGAGAGGGATGTGAGGATTTTTTTTATACACAATGAGTGGCAATAACTCTAAATTTTCTGCCTGCAGGGATAAAGAGTGCAGTCAGTAACTTCAAAAGGAAACTGGATGGACATTTGGGAAAAAATTCATTTGTAGAGTCACGAAGATATAGTGGGTGGGAATGAGATGGACTGCTTGATAGAGAATTTGTGCTGAACGGACTCCTTTTTATCCTTATGACAGCCTTCTTGCCTGGATAATTGCAGCTGCAACAATGCTCAAAAAGCATGACAAAGCAAAATACTTGATCAATGACCCCACCTCTTCCCAATCCCTCAGACAACAACTAAAGTATCCACCTCCAATATTTATAAGGTGCATTGCAGCATACATGCTAGGCTTTTTTGAAGTACCTCTGCAATGTTAAAAAAATTCCTCCATCATCTCCAAGGTGGAGCTCAGTAGGTGCATGGTAAGACAATGACCTCCAAGTTCTTCTCAATTCACAACTCCTGAAACACTAGAACTGACACCCTCATAAAATGACTGCAGTGGTTCAAGATGATATCTCAGGACCTCCAACAGCATCTAGGGATGGTTAGTAATAGGCCATTTTTGTCAATGAGCCCCACGCAACAAGAAATTAAAATTAATGAAATAAAAAAATGAATAAAACTACATGCCAAAGCTCAATTTGTAAATAAGCAGTGAAAAATTCCACTCTTTTCACAATCCCCACCTGAAAAAGGTCTAAATTTCTACACGTTTCATGTTATACAATGGTCATTCTTGAGGCACAATTATCAAATTCTGGAAGTTCAAAAAACAATTATAATTGAACTCTTACAAGCTAAATATAAAACAGTTTTAGTTTGTGGTCGTCTAGCACAGCTGAACCAAATGTACTCCGCAGATTTCATCGAACCAAAGTATTCCAAAAATACCTACTAGTTATGTGTTGAAAAATGACCAGCTTTCTAAACTTAGAGGTAGAACCACAGCTTTCAAACTGAAATATTCATATACACTGAGTAATGACCTTGATCAGTGTTTCAGTTAAATGTCTCTACACGCTGAAAGTATTAAGCAGCATTTGGTTAATGCCAGCAAGTTTTGAGAGCCATGTTGCTAACCAGATATTCACAAAGGAGGTGAAGCATTTTTACTAAAACCTAGGAAAAGTCCAAAATGATAAAGAATATGTACAGAAGTTTAAAAAGCTAATAGGGAAAAAAAAGTAATCTGCATGGTGAGAAAAGATTGTGGTGAACTGGCTCCAGAACATTTTTAGTTTAAAACTTACAATGGACAAAGTGATGGCTCATACTAGTTGTCATTGCATTCATTTTGAAAATGTATAGAGTTGTGCGCCAGCAAGATAGCGTCTGATTAAAAATTAGGGTTTGTATACTATTGCAATGATGCAGAAGTGCTTATGTATGCCTGCAACATAAAGCTCAATGCAGTGGGGAACAGATTTACATTAATGTAAAACTCTTTAAATGTGTAAAATATTACAAAAATATCAATAATTTTAAGAACAATATCAGCCTATGTGAACATAAAAGCATCATCTTAGAATACTTTCTGTATAAATGCTTTTGATGCATTCTATTTTAGTTAGTTTTGGGACCTACTATTGCAAAGCTATCAAAAGTTCAAGCCCGGGGATCCAAGATGGCAGCGACCCAGCAAGACTGAGTCTACAGTGCTCCTCCCAAGACTTGGGCGAAGTGGGTCACCCACCCCCACCACACTCACCAAATCATTTAAAATAGCTGTTTAATGTAATTAGTTGCTTAGTATTGAATTTAAACAATTTAATCTTCAGTAAAAATGACTAAAGGGAAAGGAGCCCGCAGCTCTCAGCAAGCAGGAACCCCTCCCCCACCCTCTCCAGCTGCAGCAGAGGCATCTGCAGCCGCCCCGGGGAACTTACCTATGGTGGCGAGCCTTGTGGAAATCATCTCCAAACTGGATGCGAAGATCGACGCTTTTATTGAAGAATCCCGAAGTGGATGGAACTCACTCTCGGCCGTGCTGCAAACGCACGACCGAGACATGAAGGAAATCAAGCACCAAGTCGGAGGGGCGGAGCTAAAGGCCACGACCTCCGAAACTACAGCGCAATCGGCCGTGGATCAGGTCCGGACTCTAGAACAACGAGTCCAGACCTTAGAGAACCACATTGGTGACCTCGAATAAATATTCGTTTGCTGGGCCTTCCCGAATGGGAAGAGGAAGGCCAACTTACAGCGTTCCTTGAACAGTGGCTTCCACAGCTGTTAAAGCTGGAGGCTGGATCAGGCTAGGTAAGGGTAGAATGGGCCTACCGGGTGGCAATACGCGAGCCCAGCTCGAACCAGCACCCCCACCCGGTCCTGTTCCGGCTGCAGAGCTATAAGGAGAGGCACATACTCCTAGAAGCCTCTAAAAATCTTGACAAAGATCCCCATGCCACGATCTACAAAGGATCCAAGATCATATTATTCCTGGACTTTTCCCTATCTCTGGTCCGAAAGAGGAAGGCATTCGATGAGGCGAGGAAGTGTTTAAGGGACTTAAATATTCAGTACTCCTTAGCTACCCAGCAACGCTACGCTTGAATCATGAAGGATCCGTGTATAACTTCAGATCGCCGGAAAAGGCTAAGGAATTTTTGAACTCTCTTAGATAAATTGTAAGAGATAATTATTGTTGGTTTGCCTTCCCCCCACCCCAGTTTATACCCCCCTTTTCTTTTTTTACCTTACTGTTTAATACTATCTTGGGAGGTGGGGAGAGGGATTTATTTGTTCTGTACTTAACGATTTTCTCCCCCGCCTTGTTTTCTTTTATTATTCTATATATATATATATATAGGCCGGGGAGGTCTAGTTAATGTTGGTGGGGGGAGGTGGTTACCTTATTCTATTTTACCTTCGTCTCTAGGAGCTGGGTTGCTTTCCCTTGTTTTTTTGTATTATTATATTTAATTATTACTTGTTGAGGTTATAATTTTATAGTTATGTATGTTTATACATGGTATTAACATTACTAAATATATCCAGGTGTTGGTGTGGGTGGGGGTAGGGTGCTCACAGTTAATTCTAGCTCTGTAGCATATTTGAATTTTCCTCATCCTATTGAGGAGCGCCTGGGTCAAGGGTGGGGCACTGGTTGGGAGAGGATACGATGGACTTTTGGAAAGGAAGTGATACTCCCTGGGAACAAGGGGGAAAATCTCCATTTAAATATGTTTTATATTTTTTTTATTTAGAAACAGTTTTTTATTTTACTGTTGTGAGTGTATAAGAGAGCCTCTATTTTTGTGAATTTTATATGCTCTATGTGCGGAATGTTCTGGATAGGGTTTCCCCTCCCGAGGGGTCTCGGATTTGCCTGGACGATTATGGTTGAACAGTCGGATAAGTGGTGCACCTGGAATGTCAAGAGGAGTAATTCGCCAGTCAAAAGGAAGAAAATATTATCAAATCTCAAAAAAGAAAGGGTTGATATAGCTCTCCTACAGGAGACACACTTGTTGGATAAAGAACACTTGAAATTACTACAGGATGGATTTGATCAGGCTTTTTTTCTTCTTTTAGCTCAAAAAGCAAGGGAGTTGTTATTCTTATTCGGAAGAATTTCCCTCTCAAAATCCTCAATCAGATAAAAGACAAATCTGGATGATATATTCTGATTAAAGCCCTTATAAATAGAGACGAATATGGGATTTTAAATTTGTATTGCCCCCCCGGAACATCCATTTAAATTTATAACGGAAGCCTTCTCAAAATTGATGGCTCTCGGTGCCCGTCATACAATTATAGGGGGAGACTTTAATTGTATTATGGATCCGGAAATAGATAGATTCCCAAGAGTACTGCAGGAGTATCTCCCAGATCTGGACAATTGGTGGATTTGAACAAAGAATTAGGATCAGTAGATGAAGACATCCACAGGGCAGAGATTTTTCTTTTTACTCTAATCCACATAAATGTCATACCAGAACTGATATGTTCTTTGCCCCCTCGATTTTTTTAAATTCCATATCATCCTGTAAAATAGGTAGTATAGCAATTTCCGACCACGCTGCTGTATATATGGAAATCAAGGCGAGGAACAATGGGACATCCCCTCGGCATTGGCGTATGGATCCCTTCCCGATGAACGATAGTAAATTTGTAAAGTACTTTTCTCAAGAATTTGAAACTTTTTAGAAATTAATTTAGGTACCGCTAGCAACCCAAAAATGATGTGGGAGACCATCAAAGATTACGTGCGAGGTTTGATCATCTCATACTCAGCGACCCAGAAAAAATTAAAGGGAGAACAACAGCGCCTGCTCAAAGCTCGCTTAAAAGCAGCTGAAACAGCATACGCTGATAGACCTTCTATTATCAAATTGCAAAGGATTACGGCCCTTAGGACAGCTCTAAATACCACGCTTACCCAAACGGCTAAGAGGGAAATATTATTTGCAAAACAAAGGTGATATGAATTTGGCGACAAACCGGGTAGATACTTAGCATTTCTTGCAAAGAAAAAAAAGGCTCCTCAAACTATCACGTCTATCAAGGAAAGTATGGGTATTTTGACACATGATCATAAAAGGATTAACGCAATCTTTCGAAAATGTTATTCTGATTTATATAAATCGCAGGATTGTGAAGACAGGACTAGGAGGATGCAATTATTTTTTAAAAATTTGACCTTTCCGGACCTAACTCCGGAACAGGTATCGGTCTTAAATGCTCCCCTAACAGTCCAAGAAATACTTGACGCAATCAGACAACTTCAGAGTGGTAAGGCACCTGGCCCAGATGGTTTTCAAGCTGAATTCTATAAAGAATTTACAGGAATATTGGCTGCTCCACTTATGGGCATGTATAACTATGCATACAGTCAGAGCTGTCTCCCGCCTTCGGTGAAAGAGGCAAATATCTCTCTTATCCGTAAAAAAGGAAAGGACCCAGAAGATTGCGCGTCATACAGACCAATATCCTTGCTAAATGTAGACTTTAAAATCCTTTCTAAAACGTTAGCATTGAAACCAGAAAGGGTATTGCCACATATCATAAAGGAGGATCAGACGGGGTTTATTATGGGCCATAGATCGTCCAATAATATTAGAAAGGTTTTGAATATGATTCAAGCCTGCCATCAGGGAAAGATACCAGGAGTAGTAGACTCATTAGACGCGGAAAAGGCATTTGATAGGGTTGAATGGTCATATTTGTTTTACACATTGGAAAGGTTGGCGTTGGAAAGGTGTTTACCAAATGGGTCTCAACATTGTATAGTGATCCCAAAGCAGTTGTGGTCACCAACGGATTAAGTTCGGATAGCTTCAGTGTGGATAGGGGCTGCTGTCAGGGATGTTCTCTCTTGCCATTGTTATTCACGCTAATAACTGAACCACTAGCAGAAGCTATACGGGCTGATCCTAATATAACAGCCCCGGGGATTGGTACAGGTAAACATAAAATTACCCTTTATACAGATGATGTTCTTCTGTTCCTCAGTAATCCTCTGATGTCCGTGCCTCGTTTAATCCAAGTTATTAATACATTTAGTGCATTCTCAGGCTATAAAATTAATTTCTCAAAGTCAGAGGCTATACCAAGGGGTGGCCTTGCTGTGATACCCCACTTAGTGGACGGATCCCACTTTCCCTTTCGGTGGTCCCTGGAGGGTTTCTTATATTTAGGCATTTTTATTGCCCCAGTATTTGGTCAGTTATACAAGGCGAACTTTGTGCATTTACTGGAAAGGATAAGGCAGGACGTCCAGCGATGGGGAGACGTTCCAATTTCCTGGCTGGGTAGAATAGCAATAATTAAAATGAATGTCCTGCCCCGTCTCCTATACCCTATGAGAATGCTTCCGGGGATGCTGCCGAGGCTGGCACTCCATAAATTATATGGCTGGTTGGGTTCCTTATCTGGAATCATAGACGACCCCTTATTAAGCTAAAGATGCTACAGCTTCCACAGGCAAGGGGAGGATTGGACTTCCCAGATTTTAGGAAATATCAGTTAATTTCCCTATTAAGTTACATAGCTGATTGGGTCTTGTCTGACCCGCAATCAATCTGGCTGGACATCGAGGCTTCTCAAGTAAAATGCCCACTTATTAACCTTTTACTTTCAGACAAGAGGAAAATCATTATGGATCACTGTAAAGACCCTATAATACTAAACACAATTAAAGCTTCAAATATAATGCGGCAAAATGAGGGCAACTCACATAAAACACCCCCCATGCTCCGATAGTGGGAGCATGGGGATTTCAACCGGGCTTTACAGATGCCACTTTTAAACTCTGGAGATCCAGGGGTATCTCATGTCTAGGGGACCTATTTAAAGAAGAGGTCCTGATGTCTTTTGAACAGCTGAGTCAGAAATTCGGATTACCCTGGAGACCTCTTTTGATACTTCCATATTCGAGATTATATACAGAAGAAGACTACGTTATTAGATAGTCTTTATAAATCAGACAGAGAATGTAGAGTGCTACGACCAATGCGGGTATCCTCCGTCAGCACTATTTATCATTTACGAAATGAAGTAGTCTCGGGAGATATGGACAATCTGCTTAAAACATGGGATCAGGATTTGGGACTAGAAATCTCTATAGAAATGTGGAATGACATTTGGGAAAACGCCAGAAGAATCACCATCTGCAACAGAACTCAGGCTATCCAGCTGAAGATACTTCAGAGGGCCCATATAGCACTGGATTGATTGACAAAATTTAAGGCAGGAGAATCTCCAATGTGTCCCAAATGTAAAATAGAGGTGGGCACTCTTGTAAATTACTTATGGACCTGTCATAAGATCTGTAATACTGGACTAAAGTAGCAAGTACCCTGACAGAAAGTTTAGGAACGGAAATTAAAGTAGAGCCTGTATCTCTCCTTTTGGGCTTTTCAAATCTACCCTCTCTGGATCTGCATGAGAAGAGATTATTTTCTATTCTCTCTTTCTGTGCAAGGAAAAATATTTTGGTAAACCGGGTGGCTGAAGGCCCCCCTGGACTTTCAAATTGGCACAGATTAATTATGGAATGTATTCCCCTTGACTTCCTTACAAATATGGTGCACTGAAAGACCGAATTATTTCATAAAAATATGGCAACCCTTCTTGAATTATATAAATACAGGTATTTCGGCTATCCTAACAATGGCTTTTATTTAATTGAGATTGAAAACCTTGCTGGTCCGGGGCTCCTTGGGAGAGGAATCCCACACGAATACGGGTTTTGTTACATTTGATGTAACACATTCCGAGCATGTATCTCACTATCCAATTTCTGTGTTACCCGTTGTTTTTTTTTCTTTCTCTTATTTGAATAATTTAAGAGACTTAATTATACACCCTGGTTAGTTGTAAGTTACAATAGTAGTTAGTTGAGTTTTGTTTTTTTCTCTCGGTATTTTTCTTTATTTAAATTTTGGTTATTATTTAAGATTTAATGGTATATCAATGTTTGTACTAGAGAGTTTTGTTTATTTTTGTAAACTCGTAAAAATGTTAAATTTCCAATAAAAAATCTATAAAAAAAGTTCAAGTCCATAATATAAACTTTAACTTATAAAAAGTAAAGCAGAGATACATTCATACAATTATAAAACAATCAGTGCAAGAAGTGGTTTTACTTTGTGCTGTAGACAGCAGTTATAATGCATAAGCAACTGAATCTGATGATAGGATTCAACCTGAGAAGGGGTTTCAATCTACAGAGTTAGCTTGGACCTTGAGAACTGACTACACTCCAAGCTTTGAATCAGGGTGAAGTAGTTCTGGCGTAGCATAAACAAAAATCATTTTGACTTTGAAAGCATAGTATAAACAAGAATCAGAATGTTGCTGTCTCATAAGAATTCAAACTCTATTGCAACAGCAATAGTAAAGTATTCTGGATATCATCAGGATCACCTGAGTTACTAATTCAAAACAGCCCATTGCTCTGAAGATACTCAATGTTCAAGATAATTTATTTAAAGACAGACAGATTTCTGAAAAGAATCTAATGAATGAAAAAAAGTTTTGAATAAGATTAGGAAGGGTACTTCAAGCAAGCCGGATTGAATCATTAATCATTTATTTTACAGCAGTGGGTAAAATCAGTACTGAAGCAAACTAATTGAAATCTAGAGTGAATGGCATTGACACCTAGATATAAGATGAAAAAAAGCGCATCAAGTTCATCAAGGTCCACTCTGTTCATCTGATAGAGCAATGATGTGTACTGTCTTTCCCAGTTATTTTTACATTATTTAATATCGATGAACAGAGTCGGGAGCTCGCTCATGAATACCTTAAGTAGTGACATGAAGCTAAATGGTCTATTTCCATGTGCAACTTAAGAAATTTCTAATATAATTTTGCATTGAATTACATTCATGAAATCCTAACCATTCCCAAGATTATCCAAACTAATGGCGGACATTTTCCAACCATCCAACATTATAGTACAAGATAGACTACAAAACTAAGCCTCGATGTTATACTGGTTAAAATACTTTCATGTTAAGGATGCGTTTTGGAATCCAGGTAGACTAACAGGATGGAAGTCTTCTTCTTACTGCTTTTAACAGTTCAAAATGATGATGCAAACCTGAATTAGTACAAAACGGTCAATTATTTAACATTAACATGCAACTTTACTTATGCCACAATCGCACAGCAGAGAAATCAAAAATCACGCAGATGCATTGGACTGTGCTCTTCTAATATAGCACTTGAGTAACTGTCATGGAAAAAAAATGGTTTGTTCTGGGGTACTGTAAATAGAAATGCATACGGTACTTGTCAAAAGTTGATACCACTTGTAATCACCATAATGGCACTGTCAGACTAGATCACAGCAAAGCTACAAAGTACATAATTTTAACATGTTTCAAAAATTTTTATGGAACCGAAGGCGGCCTTGCAGAAAACTTGTGAGAAAATCCCACATAAGAGGTTACTGTGCAAAATCAGATCATATGTGGTTGGTGTTAATGAACATAGGCTGAGAGTTAGTTAGCACACAGGAAGCAGTGAAAATAAATGGAATGATTTTGGAGTGATAGGCAGTGGCAAGTCAGGAACCACAGGAATCAGTGTTTCAGTCTCAGCTAGTCACAATATATATAATGGCATGGATGAAGGAATTAAATGAAATATTTTCACGTTTGCAAATAACACAAAACTGGGTGGGAGAGAGAATAGTGAGGAAGTTGCAGAGACGTTTCAAGGCAATTTTGACAAGCTGAATGCATCGGCAAACATGTAGCAGATGCAGTACTGTGAATAAGTCTGAAGTTATTCATTTCACTAGGAACTAGAATGGCAGAGTATTATTTACATGGTCGAAGATCAGGAAATGTTGATATAGAAAAAGAATTAGGTATCCTTGTAGCCTTGTTACTGAAAATAAGCATAGGATACAGCAAATGGTATCTTGGTCTAAGTTGTAAGACAGTTTAAATACAGGGCAAGGAAGTCTTACTGCTGCTGTACAGGGCCTTGGCAAGACGACCCAGATTATTGTACACAGTTTTAGTTTTCTTACCCAGGAAAAAGATATACTTGCCTTTGAGGAAGTTCATCGAGAGCACATCAGGCTAATCCTGGAATGGCAGGTTTGTTGTACGAAGACAGACTGGGTTGACTAGGCTTATATTCATTGCGGTTAAGAAGAATATGAGAGTATCTGGACAGACTGGATGCAGGGATGATGTTTGGCTGAAGAGTCCAGATCAAGGGACCACTGTCTCAATTTACACAGTAGATCACTTTGAATTGAGAAAGAAATTTCTTCACTCAGAGGTTGATGAACCTGTGGAATTCTCAACTGCAAAAGGCTATGGGGGCCAAGTCACTGAATGAACATAAGAGTGAAGTAGCTTAAAGGTGTCAAGAGGTATGGAGAGAGTGTGGGGGTATGGTGTTGAGGTACAGAATCAGCCATGGTTCTGCTGAATGGCAGAGCAGGCTGAATGGACTGAGTGACCTCTCCCAATCCTAGTTTCAGTTTTTCTATTCAGCGCATCGTGTTGCAGTGGTTCTCTGAATGAATATCTTGATTTGCTGTTAATCTCCTACATTTCTCCTGTACCCCTGCAATCATCTCATGGGCTTTTGAATACATTGACTGAATGTGATTCCAATACACTTCCAGGCAATGTATTCCAGACTTGAATGACTTATTGCGTGAAAAAGATATCCACACACCACTCTTTCTTTGCTTCTTTTGCAAATCACTTTAAACCTATGCCCCCTTTTTCTCGATACTTTTACGACATCAAAGGAAGACGGTAGCTGAACAGTGTGGAAGTCATGTGCACATGTTAATAAGTGAGTCACTTTTCATAAGTATCTGCCTTTTAAATGAATGTGAGGCACAGAGAAACCATAAAATAAAAAATTGATTCATGAATTTCACAAAGACCCCCATGCAAAGAAATTGTTCTTTTATCAAGGATTATGACACATTTTATAATAATGTATGTTAATTGGAAATTAAATAGAAACTTCCATTCAGCTTTGAACCTTAAATAAAAGCTTCTATTCAAGAGACAGGATACATCTCCGACATCAATTGCTAATAGTATTTTCTCACAATATTGATGTTAAGAGTTCATCCATTGTTGTCGAAACACAGGAACTTGGATCTGTAGGAATTTTATTCTCTGAGGAGAATTCAGCATCTGCATTAAGATTGATCTATTTTTCATTATTTGTTTAAAAAAAACTATTATTGTACTTCTGCTTTCTTAAATGTCTCTGCAACCAACACACGCCACACAGACTTCAATTAGGAGCAAAATTTAAAACCTCACTGGCAGACCAGCTCGCAAATCAGGAAAAGAGAAACATTCACATTCCATGACAATGAAACAGAGGAAAAGTCAATTGGTGACTAGACTGCTCTGAAATGGAATTTGATTGGATTTGTTTAATCAGACATCACTGCTTTCCTATTATTGAAAGCACTTGTTTTAACTGAAATATAACCTTTCTCTACTTTATAGTTGTATTACCTTTTCCAATAACAACAGTCAAGTTTGTCAGTGATTGTTCATGAAAATCAATTGATCTTACAATTTACAAAAATGACTTGGATGAAGGGAGCCAAGATATGGTTGTTAAACATGCTTCCTCGAAATGCAGAAATTGGCAAACTATTATTCTTAAGTTTCATGGAAGGTTTCTCCTAAGCCCTGGCAAGTTTTTTTGCACCCTATCTTCCCAAATGCACCTCATTAACTATGCTCCACGCCTCGATCGTGCCCTGTTTGTCATATTTTCCCACTAGCCACATTTGGAAGTATGAGCCATCATTGAGATCACCCAGGATATTTGGTGTCAATGCCATCTTTAAAGTACAGCCATGTGTTCAGTCAAGTGATGGCCCAGCCCACAGTTTGTTTTATCTCTCCCAACATGTCTGCCATAGGGTAGTTGACAGACTGCTTTGCTAACAGAAATTGAAGCTCATGCTGGATGGGGTATGCATGTGGTTGTTACCCAAGAAACATGCCTCAAGGTGCTGGTTACTGATACAGTGCTGGAGGAGCAAGCAGTAAGCTAGAGATGCCAGGATACTACAAAAACTTTCATGTCACAAATTGTCACAGTGGGAAAATGCGAGGTGATATAATGTGAGGACATTAATGTATGCTGCAGTATGATAATAGGCATCTCACTGCTCACTACAGAGAATTTTGTCTTACTGTTCAACACCTGGTTTGAAATTGGGGCACGTTGTTCTTGATAATAGGAAGCTCCTGACTGCCAATCTAATGCAATTGTCCCAACTTTCTTGCCAATGCCTACATTATTCAAGAGTCAGAAAGATTCCACCCAGAGGTGTTGAATACGTTTCGGCAGAATTAGATAGAATCTTCATAAGCAAAGGAAGGAAAGATTATCAAAAGTCGGAAGGAATGTGGTGGAGTGAGTTCAAGGGGCCAGATTGTGTGGCTATTCATATCCTTCTTTGTGCCTTAACATCACTGAGAAGGCACTGTAAAAAAACAAAGATTCTACTGAAAGTGCATGATCTTCCTAAAAGGTGTTTGTTTTTCTTTTGGTCGAGTGAACGATGTGATGTCAGAGAAGCACCAAACATGCTCCACTTTACTTTGGTCTCAAAATATTAACAAATGTGTAGGAGTGTGTCAATATTTTCAGCTGTATTTAGGTACAACTTTAGGAGAACTTGGAAATGTACCAATACTTACAGAGCCTTCCATGATGAGCATAAGGCTTGTGATGCTCATGACTGCATCAATATTTGTCAGAGGCTGCTAGTATTGTTATAAGTTTGTTTTTTGCCAAGCCTTCAAGTGTTATTACTCTTTTAATTAAAAAAAGAATGAGAAAAAGATAATTATCACTTGGTGTAAGCTTATTGGAAATCTATAACACAACCGCTTCTCAGGTCTATGGATCAATTGTACTTAAACAATCCAAATCTTGTCATTAAGCAGTTTCCTTTTTCAAGACACATGGTACTAACCAGCAGCAAAAACCAGTTTCAGCAAAAGTTTACCACAGTTCCACTTGCTTTTGAGTTACTAAAAAAAATTAATAATACAAACTTCCATTCTCATTAAAATACCTGCAGTCCTCACACCATTGACAATGTGCTGTCCACGTATCCATTCAAGACTTGGTTTCATTAGTCTTCGAAACCTGACACCCTACAAGCTATAAGCATTCCTACTGGGATAAAAATTATATGCACAGATTCTTGACTATCTATTGGTATTTATAAGGACTTCACAGTATCTCTTGATGAAACCTTGAACTTTAAAACCTTTGAGGTTAACTTAATTTTAAGAGACAATTAATTCAATCATAACTAGCAAAATGCAAAGAATTGTGTCTCACTTTAAAGCAACGTTTGCATTATAAAAGTTAAAGTTGATTCACATTATAACAATAGAAACATGGCATAAAATTCAATGTAGAGGACAATAAATTCAAAACTGGTTCATCTGGCCTACAATGAAATGCAATTAAGGGACCCAAGTACTAGAGTCGTCCCTAATTAACCAGACCCTTTTTTCAGACCAGATCACAGTTCAGATGGTAAGGATGTGTGCATGCAAGGAATTCCTGCTGCCTTTGAAACTAGAAGCTTGTTTATGTAAGACATTGTCAAACCTCTACTAGTACACACAATCCTGTTGCTTTGCTTAATAATATTTCAGCTGTTAGCCTCATTAAACAACAGATAATTTCTCGTTTTTATAGTTGTGTCGCTGTCGTACAAGCTGGATATGAATTCAACCTCTGCAAATAATGTTTGAGTTTTTTTATAATAAGTTTGAGAACTTATCCTTATATTAAAATGTACTAACCAGTTCGTTGATTAAATACAGGCTAATCGATCTGTCAATCATGCCATATTTCCAAAAAGTCTCAATTTACATTCCGATCAATCAGAAAGGAACATTTCCTATTCTATTTAAATACCCTCTCACCTTCATGAGTCAATCTGTTGGTCAATCTGTGTTTTTTATATATAATAAAGATAAACACCTTCAGTTCCACAGCTAAATAATATTGAAACTCTCTTGCAAATAATACCCATTCAGAAAACACCAAACCATCTACTTAAATACTCCCTTTTGTAACTGATATACTGAGCTGGTTGACAGTGCTTTGTAGAAAAAAACAACAGAAACAAAAGTAGTTATTTGAAGTAGGCATTGGTGATGTGTTTACTCAATTAATAGAGCTGATGTAAACACAATCTCCCAAGTAAAAATGGCCCATTGTAACATGCATCCACTATCAGTAGACATCACTCAACACAGACATTTAAAAAAGCATAAATTTAATACATTTAGTGTTTTTAAAAACATTTTCCCAGGGAAGGAAAAAAGTGAGTGGGAAGTCCAGTAAAGCAAAACCTAAGTCATATTAAAACTGTGAGCTAATAAACAAAAATAATGTCAAGACATTGGAACTGAACCCTTTGAAAAAATTGTATGTGGGAACAGGAATGACTGAAAAGGTTTAGTTGGGAACCTGAGTCATAGCCAAAAAGTCTTGAGCTTGAGTTACAAGATATCATATTACTTTGGCTCATTTTCTCTCAATGAATGCGTTTCACCACAACTTAATTTCATTACCTCATTCTTCCCACACACCCATTTTTTATTGGAGACAAAATCAGGTATGATCCAGATGTCTAGGAGGACCATACCTGAAGTTTGTGATAAAGCATCAGGAACAACAGCTGTGGCAAGAGTGATCTTGCCTCTGAATAATTGGCAATTTAACATTACAGACAATACAAATCATCATTTGGTCGCACAGAACTTGAGCACTGTTAGAAAAGGACAGCTCTTCCCTTGCAGTCATCAGAGTAATTTTGTTTAGTTAGAATAGGTGCAAGTATGCTTACATATATGATAGATGACAGCCATTCTGCGGTTAATTTCACAGGAGAGTGCCGCAACAAATCAGAGTCAACCTCTCCTGTTTAAATGTGGATAAAGCTTGGTAGCTAATTGTCAATCATCACTAACTGGTGCAATATCCATGGCATTGCATCCATGGTATTCCATGCAAGTTGCTTTCAGGAGTGGAAAATAAAAAGCTTGGACAAAAAAAGCGCAATTTTTCAGCAACACTCAAAATAGGCAATGTTGGAAAGCCTAAAAATAAAAAAGAATAAAAGAAGTGGTGCACTGTCTCGCAAACACATGAGTCATTAAATGCAGGCCAGACACTTTCAAACAACAGGAGGATGCAGAACAGAAAGCAACATTGCCAGAGATCTGAAAGTAAAGTTCTGTCTCATGAAGTTATAAATAAAACATATAAAAGAAGAAGAATATTCTCCCATCTATGCTTTTAAGATGGAATAACATCTTATTTGTGGATTTTTAAACTGAGTTCATCATCTCTTGATTCTGTTCCCTGATGTCATTTCAAAACTTCCCACGATTTTGCAAAATAGGTTCAATTAGGCCATCCTCTAAAACCCGTTGATTATGTCGGAAAACAAAACATTTAGATTGCACTTTGTTTTTTTTTCACTGAAGAATTCTGTTTATTCATTATACTTCAGTCTATCTTTTCCCCAACGTTTTTCTTTATTCCATTTTCTAGTCTTTATGTTTTTTTCCCTCGTATTTGCAAAATTGTTCTTTTAAATTATTTTTGTTACAGTATGTTTCAGATTTTATCAACAACTTCCTTGAAACATATTTTCTTTTTAGCATCAATGTAAAATACTAAATAGCTCACTTTGTCTTTGATACCAATTATAGAACAATACAAACTAGTGACAGTTACTATACAACCTTGAAGCACAGAGCACTGCCTTTTTTGTGGTGATGTACAGGAAGAAAACAAAAGGAAGAAAACTTGTATTCATTTGGTGCCTTTCATACCCATAGGACTTGCCAAAGTGCTTGACAACCAATTAAGTGCCTCCTTTTCAAAAATAGGTAGCACTGTATATTGCAAGCCAAATAAACACCTGCCAGTAAGTTATGATTTGGAGGCACCGGTGTTGGACTGGGGTGTACAAAGTTAAAAATCACATAACCACCTGATGAAGTAGCAATGCTCCGAAAGCGCGTGCTTCCAAATAAACCTGTTGGCCAGTAAGTTATGCTAGTAATTCTAACACATAATTGACTGACTTATTTTGAGCTTCGTTTCCACCATCCACAAGAACACTAGATCTGATTAGTTTTTCTTGAATTTGTAACACACCACAGTTTACATTGAAGTTCCAGAAAACACACACACATTGCCCTCACAATAAATTAATAATCACTAAATTAAATATTTTGTAGACAAAGAAAATTGCCACATGCTTGAAGTTTTGAATAGCTGTTTTCAAGACAACAGGAGAAACTTTACATATGTTCAGAGACAGTATTCACATTACATATGTTAAAAGGACTCCACTCCAACTAACGAAAGCGAAAAAATTTGTCTCTGATCTTACACTACCCCATTTCTTCCTTCACATTTAAACCCAGAAGTTCTAAATAAATATTAAATTTCTTTATTCCATTTTCCAGTCTTTTTTTTCCCTTGTATTTGCAAAATTGTTCTTTTAAATTATTTTTCTTACGTTGTTTCAGATTTTATCAACAACTTCCTTGAAATATGCTTTGTCTAAAGACACACTGCTATCAATTTTTGCTGTTGAAAAAGTGTGACATTAGCAGTTTCATTACTGGAATTCAATAACACCAAACATGGCTGGCGCAGGTTTCCCATTGTGTGATAGCTCAGACCACAATGAAATGGTACTATAATTCTTGAAAGAGTAACCAGAATAGTTTAAGTATTAAGCTTGTCAAGTATTATTCATTAACCTTTAAATCTAAACTTACATTCACTCACAATTCAACTCTCATCTTAATCACATACGGCCTTAAAAACTATCTGCTACTACTTCATCAAAAGTGGAAAAAGGTATAGTTAACAGTCAGGACAGCAAACTTTCTTTAATGTTTGAATTTAAACTCACTCCAAAACAACTGTAAAGAAGTAAGGGTATAAACAGTACTGATGTGCCCTTCATTAGTCCAGTCTTCTACTTAAAATTCTATAAGCTTTGAAAAATCTTTCTAAAAACAAATACAGGAAGCTTACTACAATGATTATCAATGCAGAATAACACTTCCATTGTAGGCATACAGTGTATGATTTTTTTTTAATGGTAGCATCATAAACTTTTTTTTGATTCATTCACATGATATGGATGTCACATTTATTGTCTATTCATAATGCTCTCGAGCTGATGGGTGAGCTGCTTCCTTGTATCATTGCAGTCCTTGTGGTATATATGCATCCATAGTGTTGTCTGGAAGGGATTTCCAGCATTGTGACTCAGCAATAGTGAAAGAGTAGCAATATAGTTTCAGGTCAGGATGGTGGGTAAGTTGGAGGAGAACTTTCAGGTGGTGGTGCTCCCATGTTTGCACTGCTCATCCTTCTTAATGGTAGAGGTAGCAGGTTTGGAAGTTGCTACCGAAACACTCTCCATGAGTTGCTACATTTTGCAGATGATACTCACTGTGCATCAGCGGTCAAGATGGTAGATTGAGTGTCAACCAATGGGCTGATTTGTCTTGGTTGAAGTCGAAATTGGGTGTTGGAATGGCACCTATCCAAATACATGGAGAGTATTTCATCACACTCTTGGCTTTTGTACTTGGTGGTGAGTCATTGGGGATGCAGGAGGTTAATCACTCAGCCTTCATAACACAAGGAACAAGGAATATAGGGACACTTGGTATTTGCATTCCGATGGTCTATGTACAGCTTGATGCAGCTGCACACAAAAGTGGCAGTAAGGGCAACATAGGGTAAATCTGTCTTATTGAAACATAGAAAATAGGAGGAGTAAATTATTTGTCATCTTGTCAATATTCACTGTGTTGAACATTTTCAATGTGTTCTCCCTCTCCTCAACTAATATTGAACACAAATACCAGAACTGTCCCTTCAAGCCATTAAGTATCGCAATTCCCAGAAAAGAATGGCATTGGTCATGGTGGAAAGGGTCTTATTACCAGTAAGACATTTCAGCAAACAAAGTCATCAAGCCATTATGAGGGTATGTGCAGGTGATCCTCGCTGACAATGTGGTTTGGGTACTAAATGACTTGATCAGTGATCGGGTCGAGATGGCAAAAAGTACAATATAATTGGGAGGAAGTAGGGTAGCCATTACATTCATCATAATTCAGTTGGTCAGTCTCTGTATTTGCTGCTACCAGAGACAATTGGTATTCCTGGTGTGCAGATAGTGATGGTGGCTAACAAAGGTTGCAGACTGGTAATCACCTCAATTTAACCTCCTTCCCAAGGAATATGAACATTGAAAACATTATGAAGACTTACTATGAGATGGCGGCTCCAGACCCAACCTATTCAGACTTCTCTGAAGAAATAAGAGATGTGAAGGCCATGAAACTCCTGTAGAAACCTGGTGCTATTGATGGGGGGTAAACCTGGGAATATCCTGACTGGATGAGGCTGAACTTGTAAAGCAGGGTTTGCAGTAGGGGTACATTGTAGGGGTTAATAATGGGGTTAAAATTCAAGTGTATAATAGTATTGAAATAAAGTGTTATATTTAAGTTTAAATTCCTTCATGTTCGAACAATAATAGTCCATGTAAGAAAATTATTTATTGTTAAACAGAATAAGGAACTAAGAGAGCCAACAACAGACAATATGGTTGAGTTACTTGCAAAATTAGCAGATCCAAGCATGAAGATTGAGATAACAGAGGCTTGAATGAAGTTGAGAAGTATCAATGTGTTCTGAAAATGTGTAGCTTCAGTCTTCTCCCTTGATATACTTGAATAAAATATTTGCTTGCATAAACCATGCAGATATGAGAGTGGTTATGTTTCACTATAAGATTCAATGTTCCTATTTGTCTCAAAATAAATTCAGAAGATTTAAATAATATATTTGTGCAAATATTTAGATCCACTGATCTCAGCAGAAATTTAATATTATTAGATAACAGATGGATTTTATGATTTGGAGACGCTGGTGTTGGATTGTTAGACCTATTAATTAAACTTGTTGGACTATAACCTGGTGCTGTGTGATTTTTAAAGATGGATTTTAGTTATGTTGAACTTTGATCTTTTAATTGTGGCTGAGGCTGCTCACATCGGACATGTTTTGTTTTAAAAATTTAGGCATTGTTGACCTTAATACAACTATCAGTCTATTTTAAGCAAAGACTGTGGTAGCTTACTTTGGTCTCCAGTGAAAGAGATGTTTTATTGCCTGCATACATGCTGAAACAGGAAGTACAGGAACTAAACTAGAAATACTGCAAATACCACAGAAAATGATCACTAGTAGAATTGGGACACATCTTTCAGACTTTCAGGGAACATTAATCTTTCATGCTCTCAAACCTTCGAGACAAAAACATCTTAGCTGGAAGTTGAATACAACAGCCATCACAATATAAAATCATTTAGAGCAGGCATGGATCCCTTTACTGTGGCTGGAATGTACTAAGGGGTATTTTGACAACAATGCTGATTGAGGTGGTGTGGGGATATAGAGGAAAGCATCATACAACAGTTCAGGTAGCAACTGGGGCTTGAACACTGAAGATGGGAAGCCAAAAACAAGCATTCTCCCCTTACCCTGTTAAGCTTCCATTGGTAGTTATGAACAATAATGAGGCCCACTTTGCACAACCCCTTTCTGGCCATGAACTTTGCTGGTGTCAGCTGAGGCTGAAGGCACATGAATCTCCGTATTTTTCAGCATTGACTCCCATCAACATTTTAAGGCTGATCTACAGAGAAACAGTCATCCCTTATAGATTTCAGAAAAGAAAAATTAGTGAGTACTGGATGTAAGTTTGCTCGCTGAGCTGGAAGATTTGTTTTCTGACGTTTTGTCACCATACTAGGCAACATCATCAGTGAGCCTCCGGTGAAGCACTGGTGTATGGCCTGCTTTTTATTTGTGTGTTTAGGTTTCCTTGGGTTGTTGATGTCATTTCGTGTTCTTTTTCTCAGGGGGTGGTAAATGAGGTCTAACTCGATGTGTTTATTGATAGAGTTCCAATTTGAATGCCATGCTTCGAGGAATTCTTGTGTGTCTCTCTGTTTGGCTTGTCCGAGAACTGATGTGTTCTCCCAGTCGAAGCAGCATCCTTCATTATTTGTATATAAAGATACTGGTGAGAGTAGGTCATGTCTTTTTACGGTTAGTTGATGTTCATACATCCTGGTGGCCAGTTTTCTGACTGTTTGTCCAATGTAGTATTTGTTACAGTTCTTGCAAGGTATTTTGTAAATGACATTAGTTTTGCTTATTGTTTGTATAGGGTCTTTCAAATTTATTAGCTGCTGTTTTAGTGTGTTGGTGCATTTGTGGTCTACCATGATGCTGAGAGGTCTGAATAGTCTGGCAGTCATTTCTGAGATGTCTTTGATGTGGGGGAGAGTGGCTAGAGTTTCTGGACGCATTTTGTCTGCTTCTTTGAGTTTGTTACTGAGAAATCGGCGGACTGTGTTCATTGGGTACCTGTTCTTTTTGAATACACTGTATAGGTGATTTTCCTCTGCTCTTCGTAGTTCCTCTGTCCTGCAGTGTGCAGTGGCTCATTGAAAAATGTTCTAATGCAGCTCCATTTGTGGGTATTAGGGTGATTGTTTCTGTAGTTCAATATTTGGTCCATATGTGTTGCTTCCCTGTAGACTCTGGTCTGAAGTCTCCCACTGGCTGTTCGCTCTACTACGACATCTAGGAATGACAGTTTGTTGTTGTTTTCCTTTTCTTTTCCAGAGATCAAAGACATCTTAAATGACTGCCTGACTACTCAGATCACTTGGCATCATGGTAGGCCACAAACCCACCAACATACTAAAACAGCAGTTAATGACTTGAAAGACCCTATACAGACAACGACCAAAACTAATGTCATTTACAAAAGACTACATCCACGAATGTGGATGCAGTAACAGTACTGCCTGTGCTTCAATAACGTAACATTTGCTGTGAAGCACTTTGGGCATCTTGAGAACAGGAGGATCATAATATAAACACATCTTTTAACTATCCTCTTTACTAATAGCTTGGAATTATTTTTCATATACTACTATTCATACCTAACATTTTGATTTATATTAACAATTGGTGTCAAAAATAACTAAACCTCATTATAACTCATATCTTGTGTATACAGAATAATCTTGGTTATCCGAAAATGAATTATCCGACAAGATCTCAAGGTCCTTGTACGTGCATTTCAACTGAAGTGGCAAAATTCTATTCCTCATCCATTTAATGCATCATTTGTAAATATGAACACGAATATAGATGCATGTACGCTTTAATAAATAACTAATTTCAAATATATACTCGAGACGTGAGTTAAGTCTTACACTTTTTATAAAAAGTCTCTCCAATACTTATTGTCCCACAGGACAAAGGTTTGTGACTGTGAACGCACAAGAACAGCATATGTGCAAGCCCGAGCTGTGCATTCTAATAGCAAGATTCCCTCTCAACATTGACTCGCTCCATTTTGCAAGCCCAACATTGGAACCAACACTACATTGGACAAATAGGCAGAAAACTAGCCACCAAGATAGACGAATGTCAACTAGCCACAAAAAGACATGACCCACTCTCACTAGTATCTTCACATATAGATGAAGGAGGACACCACTTTGACTAGGACAACATACCCATCCTAGAACAAGCCCAGCAGAGACATGCGCGAGAATTCCCAGAAGCACAGCAATCAACAAACACATTGACTTGGATCCCATTTACCAACCTAAACACATAAAACGTGGGCCATACCACCAGTGCTTCACCAGATGCTCACTGATGTTACCTAGTACGGTGACAAAATATCTGAAAACGAACCGTCCAGGTCAGCAAACAAACTTACATTGAGAACCTGAACTACAAATCTTCTCAAAATTAGTGAGTATGTTGTATCCCTTCACACTGTCTATTTTCAATATTATTCCATTTTACTAAGTAACAGGTTTATTGTATAATGTCCCTGGCTTTGTTAAAATCAACATTTTAATTATTGTGAGCAATATTCACCATTATTAAAGAAAAAAACAGATGCGTCTCAGCAATTCAGATCCTGGTGTTGTGATAGTGGATTATTTATCACAATTTATGAAGGCTGCACGACTGTTCAAATATCATCCTTTTATAACATTATGACGTTGTGAAAGAAAATCTCACAGCTGAGCCCTAGCTCACTTCCTGTTGAAAATTAGGTTTATAGCTTAACATCATAAAGCAGTACAAGATTTACAAGAAAACAATTGCCTACACAACACTTGATAGGCTTTGAACAACTTCACCATATCTCCTCGAAAATTTTTTTTATCAGAAATCTAAATCTGGAATTCTAGCAGTTAGCAGAACTGCCAGTTCAAAAATCTTAGCAAAGTGACTGATGTAATGATCATAACTTTTTTGTGATTGACAACTTGCATTTAATACTATGAAATATCCCACAGTACTTTACAGGAGCATTCTTCAACAAAATAGGAGGCTGAACCACGTAAGGAGATTTTAGGTTACATGACCAAAGTTTGGTCAAGGACGAAGGTTCCTTAAAGTATCTTTAAAGAGGAATGTGAGGAGGTTGAGAGGCTTATGCAGAGTGTTTCAAAGCTTGGGGCATGGATCAGGTATGGCCATCAATTGTGCAGCATTGTAAACCAGAAATGTTTAAGAGGCTGAAGTATAAAAGGGAGTTGAGAGGCTGAAGGAGATTTCAGAGATGGGAAGGGAAAAGGCCATTAAAAGGTGAAAAAAACAGGGTGAGAATTTGACACTGAAGACACTGATTAATTGGAAACCAGTATAAGGTGAGCACTAAGGTGAAGGGCATACTGTTCAAGGCAGCAGAATTTTATAACCTCAAGTTTACATAAGGTAGAATGTAACACTAGTCAGGGGTGCACTGGAATAGTCAATGACAAGAGTGAGGTTTCACAAGCAAATGAGCTGAGACAAAGATGAAGTTGGCCAATGTTTCAGAGGCGGAAACAGTCACTAGTAATGATGGTGTGACTACAAGATAAGAAGCTCATCTTTGGACCAAATGTGACTTCAAGAATGCAAACAGACAGATTTAGTCTCTGTGTGCTATCAGAGAAAGGAACTGAGTCAGAAGCTTTGGAACAGAGCTTGGTGCTGGATGCAAAAAATATGGTTTCAGTTTTCTCAGTCTTTAGTTATTTCTGTTCATCCAGAACTGAATTTCAGTTAAGCGGTTTAATAATTTGGTAAGGGTGTCAAAAGTCAAGAGAAGTGCTGGTGATGGTAGAGCTAGATATTGTCAGTAGATATGTGGAAATGGAATAGTGTGCTTTCAGGTAATGGTAATAAGGAGCAGCATGTAGATGAAAAATAGCAAAGAGCCAAGGATAGATTTTTGAGCGGTACAGGAGGAAATAGTGCATGAGCAACAAGAGAAGCAGCAGTACTTTGCCCTTTATTTTGATCATCTCTTGCAAGTTATGATCAGTGCAATATAAAAAAGCTTCATTACCTACCTTTCTCAGCAATGCTAAGAAAAATGAAAGCACATTGCATGTGATTGCATGACGATGATTATGTATGATGAGAATAGAACCAGGTAACCAGCCAGTTACAGAGTTTTTCTGAACTTAGTTTATAATTCCAAACTCTTCCTTACCTAATTGAGCATTTTCAAAACAAGGAAGACTTAAATTATGAAAACCTTTACAAGTATTTCATTAATATCCTTGCAGAAAAAAAACTGTCACTTTATCAGTCATGTGACCTTAATCCTTCACTATCATGTTTTACCCTTAACTGACTTCTGAAGTGCCCGAGTTAACTGTACTAGATACAAGACCCAACACAACTTTCAGTGGGCAATCACAGACATATATTAAAAACAAGTGAAAAAAGCTTATTCAAAGAAGTTGGTTTTAAGGGGCATCTTAGAAAAGAGAGGGCAGGAAAGTTTCGAGAGGGGAGTTTCAGAGTTTACAACCAGGACAGAAAGAGGTATGGCTGCCAATGGCGTAGCAAAAGCTGCATAAGAGAACATAATCAGAAAAACAGAAAGAGAGTGAATTTAGCAGGACCAGATGAAATAATAGGAATGGGGAGAATCAAGGACCTGGAGAAATTTCAACAGAGCTAAAAACTTTAAGTGTGAGTATTGTTACTCCAGGAGCCAATGTACTGAACACAAATTTGTAAAAGGAAGAAACAATACAAGTGATGATCCTTTTCATACATAAGCTTAAATTTCCATGGTGGTTGCGGCAGTGGGTGTAGAGATCAAATAAGAAGTCACTTACTATGCATAGAATATTCAAGTCTGGAGGTTAACAAAAGCCTGAACAACGATTTCAGCAACAGATGGGATCAGGCAAGGGAGATTACGAACAATGTTACAAACATTGTAAAGGGGAATCCTGGTGAAGAGAATACAAGGTCAATAGCTCAGTTCAGGGTCAAGTGAAACACAGTGGATGAGAACATAGCCTGGTTCCACATCAATGACCAGGAAGAGGTATGGAATTGGTCCTAGGAAAAGCAGTTTGTGCTGGGGAACTAAGGTGTTTACTTGTCGCTTCCTAATCTTCAACTGGAGGAAATGTCTGCACATTTAATACTGAATGAAAAGCAACATGAAAAGTAGTGACAGTAAATTGCTTAGAGAAGTGGTAACATTGTATAGCATCAGCTAAATTGGAACTGAGTTTTAACCTAATAAAAAAGATGAGTTAGGTGAGGAAGCAGGTTGTAAGACCTCAAGAATCTGTTTCCTGACCTAAACCTAGCCATCTTGGACTTTAACTGAGGCCAGAAAATGGGTATGCCTAATCCAATCCAAGAGGGAGGGCTAGATTTTAAATACATTGCTTTGCATCTCACATCTAGGTTTTCAACTTCAACTGCATTTTTTAATTTCAAAAATACACCTTCTTCATAAAAAAAAATCTGTGTATATACATTGTTTAAAAAAAACAGTTCTATTCTGTACAATTGCATATCAAGTAATTAAACAAAACATTAGACTTTGCCTCTAGCACTGCTGTCTCACAGCGCCAGGGTCCCAGGTTCAATTCCAGCCTCAGGCGACTGTCTGTGTGAAGTTTGCACATTCTCCCCATGTCTGTGTGGGTTTCTTCCAGGTGCTCCAGTTTCCTCCACAGTCCAAAGATGTGCAAGTCAGGTGAACTGGCCACGCTAAATTGCCTGTAGTATTAGGGGCATTAGTCAGAAGGAAATGGGACTGCATGGGTTACTCTTCGGAGGATCGGTGTGAACTTGTTGGGCAGAAGGTTTGATCACTGTTGGGAATCTAATTTCCAGAATATTATAAAATTTCCAAAAACCAAAGACCTCTCTTACACATACAGTAATATTTACATAGATTAAATATAACTGAACAGCCCTCCATTTACCTTCAGCAGGAAGACTTCAGATAGTACTCTTTCCGCTGGCAGTAGATGCCCCAAGCTTTAGTGCATCCCTCAGCACAAAGACCTGGACCTTGGAATATGCCATTCTGCAACAGTCAGGGTCAACTCCGTGTTCTGGAAGACCAACAAGTTTCAGGCAGACCAAAGAGCGTCTTTCATCTGGATGACAGTCCTCCAGGCACAGGTGATATTTGACTCTGTTTATCTTGACTTCCAGAGCCATTAGACGAGGTGCTGCACAAAAGGCTGTTACACAATATATAGGTATACAGTGTTGCGAGTAATATATTGGCATGGACAGAAGATTGGTTAACTAACAGAAAGCAAGGAATGGTGAATAAATAGATATTTTTCCAGTTGGTGATTAGTGGCTACTGATTAGTGTTGGGACCACAATTTACATAGATGATTTAGTTAAGGACCAGGTGTAGTGTGTCGAAGTTTGTAGATGACATTAAGAGGAGTGGTCGAGCAAAGTGTGCAGTGGACACTGAAAGTTTGCAGAGGTATATAAATAGCAAGGTCTGGCAGATGGAGTACAATGTTAACAAATGTGATGTCACCTGTTGTGGTTGGAATAACAGAAAAATGGACTATTATTTAAATAGAGAAAATAGCAGCATGCTGCTATGCAAAGGGACCTGGGTGCTGCAGATAATTAAGGCAAATGGAATACTGTCCTTCATTGCTAGAGGGATGGAGTTGAAGAATAAGGAAGTTATGCTCCGTCTGTATAAGGTGCTGGCGTGGCCACACCTGGAATACTGTGTACAGGTGTCTCCTTACTTGAGAAAGACTGCACCAGCACTGGAGGGGGTGCACAGGAGATTCAGTCAGTTGATTCTGAAGTTGAGAGGGTTGGCCTGTGAGTAGGCTGGGACTATAGACACTGGAACTGAGAAGCAATCTTTTGAAAACATTTAAACTTTGAAGGGCAAAGAAAAGATAGAAACAAGGAAGTTGTTTCCAGTGGCAAGTGAAACTAAGACTTGGGGGCATAGTCTCAAAATAAGGTGAAGCAGATTTAGGACTGAGTTGAGGAAGAACTTCTTCAATAAAAAGTTATGAATCTGTAGAATTCCCTACCACTGAAGCATTTGAGGTTACATAGTTGAATGGTTTTAAGGCAAAGATAGATAGACTTTTGAACGGTAAAGGAATTAAGAGTTATGCTGAGCGGGCAGATAAATGGAGCTGAGTCCATGAAAAGATCAGCCATAATGTTAATGAATGGCAAACCAGGTCAAATTCTTATGTTGTTATAACTGATGAAACAGTATAGTTTACCTCACTCAAGTACTCAGCATTTTTCTTGTAATACTCAATGAAGAATTTTCTCTTTTCATTAATTATTGCCATTGTCAGGAGTCTAATTCCATCTCAAATTTACTTAAAGGAGAATTTGACCTCTATGCTTCTTTCAGATCTGAAAAACCATCATCAGCAATTACCAAATGACGCAAGTTTAAAAAATTGTAGACTACCTCATTTACACTGAAAAGTGGGATGAGCTGGTTGTGGGTATTATGCTAATACATAAATAAGTACTGCAGTACTCCAGACAAGAAAAGATATCATTTCATGGGGGGCAGGTCAGAAAAGTTTCACTAGATTGATCCCTGGTACAGAGGGATTAGCATCTGATCAAAGTTAAAGAGGTTGAGGCTATATTCAATGGAGTTAAGAAGAATGCAATATGATCTCCTTGAAATATATCAACTTGACAATGTAAATGCTGAGAGGATGTTTCTCCTTAAGAGTCAGACCAGAGGGCATTGTTGCAAAATAAAGGGGCATCCAATTTAAGAATGACATGAGGAGGAATTTCTTCTCACAGAGGGCTATGAGTCTTTAGAACTCCTCGCCACAGAGACTGGTGGAGGTAGAGTCCTTATATACATTTAAAAGGCTGAGATGGATTCTTGATCAATGGAGGATTCAAGGGTTACAGGGAAAGGACAAGAAAGTGGAGGTGAGGAATGTTGGATCCTATTGAATGGCAGAGCAAGCTCGAGGGGGGAATTGGTCTACTCCTCTTCCAACTTCTTATGGTCTTTTTATGGTAATATATTAAGATTGTAATTATTCACACTCTGATCACAAAAATTGCTGAACGTTAAACACAAACTACATTTAATGCAACTAGAGTTTTTGTGATATATAATGCTAGCTTTAAGAAACAGCACTAGAAACAGGCTCCAAACAAAGAACTTGATTTGCTACTAACTGTGCTAATTTACAAGTTCTTCAGGACTTCCAAATATGACTCTATATCTTTTGAACGGGAAGACGTATGTTCTGAAATATTTCAAGCATTTCTTTAAATTTACTAAGGAACTGATTGCTGTAATCCAATACTAGAAAAATATCTTTATAATATTTCAAAAAGTTATTTTCAGTCATTTAAAATCACACTTCTCGAGATGGTTGAATTACATTATTTTCTGTGATAAATCCATTTTTATTTGCATTTAATCAAATTTCCAACTACAACTTAAATGCATCAAGGAATATATTTGAATATTTTTAAAAATTACATATTTAATCACTGATAGTGCTGATTCATGCCCGATTTTGTATTCAGTATTACACAAGGGGAAAAAAAATTTCAAAACAGGTGTTGCTTTCAGTGCAACTTGAGCTAGAACTGCCAATGTGCCCAAAATGTAAAGATGGCCCCCAATTTGTTCTATAATAAAAGAACATTCTCTCGCTATCTTTTCTGGTACTCTCTAAGTTAAATATCAATCCACCATTCAGGAAGCTACAAAAGATTTCCAGTGATGAAACAGTTGCATCAAGTCAAGATGATGTTCTGGTACCAGGAACAAGATCCAGGCCCTGATTTGTTATTTGATTACCATTTTGAGATGCATCACACTGTTGGCCACAATAAGTTATGAAATAGCAGATATTAAAATAATGATTTCAAATATATAACATGGATTAAATGGATCAAACTAGCAATCCACAATTTATTAGACTCATTCCACCCCTCACAACAATGAGGAGTTCAAAAATTGAGGCAACATATCTGAATTAAGTAGCTGTACACAGTTAAGATACATGTCCCACACTTCTGCCAAATATTGTTTTAGTATTTATTACATTTCCAATTGATCTTAGATATTTGCCAACCTATAACAAAGGAGAACAAACATGTGAGTTGATCATAGGATCCAAGTAAAAGGTAATTCAACATAGATATAGAAAATAAATTCTAAAAGCAAGTGACAAAGCATTCAAGTAGTTGATGGGTATTTGATGGCTGACATGACAGACATGCAATCGTATGGAAGGAAGAAGTTCAAAACAATTCATATTTGCCGTGAAATACTGACAGTTTTCAAGATATTGCATCTGTAAGGAACAGCTCCTGACTGCTTATTCTAGAAATTTGCTTGTTAATTCTTTAAGAAAACCATAAATAGTTTCATTGAAAATTCATAAGTATTAAATCAATTGCCAAAGTATGTACGAGAAGCCTGAACCTAGCTGCTTCTTCCTTCACCAAAAACCCAGATCTAGCCTCTTCCTCCCTCTTCATTGGTTTGCTTTGTTTACAACTTTTATTGCTTATTCAACAAAGTTGTTATTAAACCGTATAATGGAATCGGGTGCCAAAGGGATCATAGATACCTTGAGAGAGAGTATTGAGTCTCTAATTAATTAGGTGTTTTGTTTTCTTTGTTGTCCGCACTACATTATCAATATAAGCTGCAGTATTGCGACTTGTTGGACCATATGATTAGCTATAAAAATCTTTTAAAAGATCAGAGTAGTTATTTTGTTATCACATTTACAGTATACCTCGTGCCAGCACTTGGAAGTAAGATAAAGTTAGCAGCACACTGTGTCAAAGTACAAGCTAAATGACAGCAAAGCTGTTATTATCTTGTAAGCTGTGGAAGAAAAAACACCTACCTCGTCACAAAATAGTGCACATAACTGGAAGCAAGTTGTCAATCTTGAATTCTGAAATGATTTACTTTCAGTTATCATCTTATATTCAGTAATTAGTACGTCATAAGAAAGAGAAAGCAGCTAATGAACACCACTTTTGCTGCAAAGTAATCAATTTATAGAAACAATGCTAAACTATGATCATGTGCAGACAATCTTTCAGAAATCTACTTCCAAAAAATAAATACAGCCTTTTCCCCCCCAGGGTTAACAGTTTGCTTTGGTGCAAAAGTCATGGCACCAGAACATGCTAAGCTGTACCAAAGTCACCAACCAGATTAAAACAGTCGCACCAATCTGAAGGAATGCACAGCAATGTAGCAAAAAGGTCAATGACCTTCTCTGATCTATCAGCATAAGTGCCACCATCTCTCTGAAACCACACATTCAATCTCTAGAATTAAATTCATCTCCAATCAAGGGTCAAGCTGTACCGCTCTCACTAATACCTGCAACATCTTCTCCACTAGCCATCACCCACTTCAACTTCCAACACCACGAACCCTGAATGTCCTCTGCGCAAACTAATCACTCACTCTGGACACCTTCCCAGTTACACCATAAATAACAGGAATGCCACCCATGTATACATGCCTCTTTCTCAGTCCCATGAGGAAAACAGGCCCACGAGGGCAGAGAAACTTAAGTCAGATGATTAGCTGCCTGATATTCAGCTCCTCACTTCTTATACAGGGAGAATCATGACTCTGACTGCTCTAAGTGAATGACTGACCATTTCCAAACCCCTGGACTGGTATTAGAGCAGTGTGACTCTTCCTGTGACTCCTTACCGAAGACATTCCCTTTGGTTTGAGTAAGGCCTGCTGACAAGCATGACAATTTTATTTTCCATTATGTCTGCAATAAACACCAAGGCAAGACAGAAATAATATGACCCTGGTATCTTTGGCTGATGGTGCAAAGCACACAAAAAGCAAGAAAATCTAAGGCAGAGATGCTTTGAGCATTCAGGTAGGCTTACAGTGAGAGAGCCATACAACATCTGGATTGATCGTGCCACAAATCTGAACAAAGCCAGTGTGGTGCAGAGCCCTATAAGATACGACTCTTGGTCATGAGATAGATGCATGGATTGATTTTCAATGCTACACACATTAAACCAAGCAATGGGGCGTAGTTGCCAAATGAAAATGAACTAAAAAGTACAGAGTTACCAAGGTCAATCCACCATTTGGTGCAACTTCCTGATGAAAACACAAAACAAAAGTTTTACAAATGGTCACAGTGCCTTGAGTTTAAGTGGGCGTAGGTGGGCAGGAATAAAATAGATATGGTGCAGTAGCTCAGTGAAATTTATTAAGAGTACTGGAGATACTTCTGTGATATCCTAAAATTAAACACTGTTGCAGCAAATATCGATTAAACATGAAGAATGCTTACGTAGGAAAGGTACCAATGCAGCCCGTACCCACCACATGAAACCAACTCTTCAAAACAGAAATGAAGAAATGGGAAAGTGTAAAACATAACTGGGTCAAACTGGAAATTGAATAATTACAACTGAAAGAGCAATTTAGAGTCATAGAGATGTACAGCATGGAAAAAGACCTTTCGGTCTAACCCATCCATGCCGACCAGATATCCCAACCCAATCTAGTCCCACGTGACAGCACCCAGCCCATATTCCTCAAAACCCTTCCTTTTCATATACCCATCCAAATGCCTTTTAAATGTTGCAATTGTACCAGCCTCTACCACTTCCTCTGCCAGCTCATTCCATACAGGTACCACCCTCTGCATGAAAAAGTTGCCCTTTAGGTCTCTTTTATATCTTTCCCCTCTAACCTTAAAACTTTGCCCTCTAGTTCCGGACTCCGCCACAACAGGGAAAAGACTTTGTCTATTTATCCTATCCATGCCCATAATAATTGTCAACCTCTATAACGTCACCCCTCAGGCTCCGATGCTCCAGGAAAAACAGCCCCAGCCTGTTCAGCCTATCCCCATAGCTCAAATCATCCAATCCTGGCAACATTCTTGTAAATCTTTTCTGAACCCTGTTGAGTTTCACAACATCTTTCCGATAGGAAAGAGACCAGAATCGCATGCAATATTCCAACAGTGGCCGAACCAATGTCTTATACAGCCGCAACATGGCCTCCCAACTCCTGTACTCAATACTCTGACCAATAAAAGAAAGCATACCAAAATGCCTTCTTCACTGTCCTACCTATTTATGACTCCAATTTCAGTCAGCTATGAACTTGCACTCCAAGGTCACTTTGTTCAGCAACACTCTTTAGGACCTTAGCATTAAGTGTATAAGTCTTGCTAAGATTTGCTTTTCCAAAATGGAGCACCTCGCATTTATTTGAATGAAACTCCATCTGCCACTTCTCAGCCCATTGGCCCATTTGGTCCAGATCCAGTTGTTATCTGAGGTAACCCTCTTTGCTGTCCACTACACCTGCAGCTTTGGTGTCATCTGCAAACTTACTAACTGTACCTCTTATGCTCGCATCCAAATCAGCTATATAAATGGCAAAAAGTAGTGGACCCAGCACTGATCCTTGTGGCACTCCACTGGTCACAGGCCTCCAGTCAGAAAAACAACCCTCCACCACCACCTTCTGTCTTCTACCTTTGAGCCAGTTCTGAATCGAAATGGCTCGTTCTCCCAGTTTTCCATGAGATTTAACCTTGCTAACCAGTCTCCCATGGGGAACCTTGTCGAAAGCCTTACTGAAGTGCATGCAGATCACATCTACCACTCTGACCTCATCAATCCTCTTTGTTACTTCTTCAAAAAACTCAATCAAGTTTGAGACACATGATTTCCCACGCACAAAGCCATGTTGCCTATCCATAATCAGTCCTTGCCTTTTCAAATACATGTACATCCTGTCCCTCAGGATTCCCTCCAACAACTTGCCCACCACTGATGTCAGGCTCTCTGGTCTATAGTTCCCTGGCTTGTCCTTACTACCCTTCTGAAAGAGTGGTACCACGTTAGCCAACCTCCAGTCTTCCAGCACCTCACCTGTGACTATCGACGATATAAATATCTCAGCAAGAGGCCCAGCATCACTTCCCTAGCTTCCCACAGGGTTCTAGGGTACACCTGATCAAGTCCTGGGATTTATCCACCTTTATGCATTTCAAGACATCCAGCACTTCCTCCTCTGTAATATGAACATTTTGCAAGGTGTCACCATCTATTTCGCTTATTTCTACATCTTGCATGTCCTTTTCCACAGTAAATAATGACGCAAAATACTTGTTTAGTATGTCCCCCATTTTCTGCGGCTCCACACAAAGGCCGCCTTGCTGATCTTTGAGGGGCCCTATGCTCTCCCTAGTTACCCTTTTCCACTTAATGTATTTGTAAAAACCCTTTAGATTCTCCTTAATTCCATGTGCCAAAGCTATTTCATGTCCCCTTTTGCCCTCCTGATTTGCCTCTTAAGTATACTCCCACTGCCTTTATACTCTTCTAAGGATTCACTCGATCTATCCTATCTATGCCTAACATATGCTTCCTTCTTTTTCTTAACCAAACCCTCAATTTCTTTAGTCATCCAGCATTCCCTATACCTACCAGCCTTTCCTTTCGCCCTGACAGGAATATACTTTCTTTGGATTCTCCTTGTCTCATTTCTGAAGGCCTCCCATTTTCCAGCCATCCTTTACCTGTGAACATCTGCCTCCAATCAGCTTTTGAAAGTTCTTTCCTAATACCGTCAAAATTGGCCTTTCTCCAATTTAGAACTACAACTTTTAGACCTGGTCAATCCTTTTCCATCACTATTTCAAATCTAATGAAATTATGTCACTGGCCCCAAAGTGCTCCCCCGCTGACACCTCAGTCACCTGCCCTGCCTTATTTCCTAAGAGTAGGTCAAGTTTTGCACCTTCTCAAATAGGTACATCAACATACTTAATCAAAACATTTTCTTGTACACACTTAACAAAGTCCTCTCCAGCTAAACGCTTAACACTATGGCAGTCCTAGTCGATGTTTGGAAAGTTAAAATCCCCTACCGTAACCACCCTATTATTCTTACAGATAGCTGAGATCTCCTTACAAGTTTGTTTCTCAATTTCCCTCTGACTATTAGGGGGTCTATAATACAGTCCCAATAAGGTGATCATCCCTTATTTCTCAGTTCTACCCAAATAACTTCCCTGGATGTATGTCCAGGAATATCCTCCCTCAACACAGCTGTAATGCTACCCCTTGTCAAAAATGCCAATCCCCCCTCCTCTCTCTATCCTTCCTGTAGCATTTGTATCCTGAAACATTAAGCTGCCAGTCCTACCCATCCCTGAGTCATGTCTCTGTAATTGCTATGATATCCCAGTCCCGTGTTCCTAACCATGTGCTGAATTCATCTGCCTTCCCTGTTCTGCCTCTTGCATTGAAATAAATGCAGTTTAATTTATTAGTCCTACCTTGTCCTTGCCTGCCCTGACTGTTTGACTTGCTTCTGTTCTCAACTGTATCAGTCTCAGATTGATCACTTTCTTCACTATCTCCCTGGGTTCCCCCCACCTCCCACCCAAACTTACTAGTTTAAATCCTCCCAAGCAGCTCAAACAAATCTCCCTGCCAGTATATTAGTCCCCTTCTAATTAAGGTGCAAACCGTCCTTCTTGTATAGGTCACTTTGACCCCAAAAGCGATTCCAATGATCCAAAAATGTGAATCTTTCTCCCATACACCAGCTCCTCAGCCATGCATTCATCTGCTCTATCCTCCTATTCCTGCCCTCACTAGCTCGCAGCACCAGGAGTATTCCAGATATTACTAATCTCGAGGACCTCCTTTTTAAATTCCAGCCTAACTCTCTGTAATCTCCCTTCATAATCTCAACCTTTTCCCTTCCTATGTTATTGGTTCCAATGTGGACAATGACCTCTTGCTGGCAACTCCCCCTCTTGAGAGCATTCTGCCCCCTCTCTGAGACATCCTTGATCCTGGCACCAGGGAAGTAACACACTCTTCAGATTTTTCGCTGTTGGCCACAGAAACGTCTGTCTGTACCTCAGACTAGAGAGCCCCCTAACACAATTGATCTCTTGGAACCCGACATACCCCTCATTGCATTCGAGCTAGTCTCAATACCAGAAACATTGGCTGTTCATGCTACGTTCCCCTGAGAATCCATCACCCCCTACATTTTACAAAACAGCATACTTGTTTAAAATAGATATAGCCACAGAAGATTCCTGCACTAGCTGCCTACCTCTCCTACCTTTCTTGGAGTTACCCCATCTTTGTGACTGTATCTGAGACTTTATGCCCTTCTTATAACTGCCATCCATCACATACTGTTGCTGTTGCAAATTCCTCATTCCTTCTAACTGTCTCTTCAACCGATCCATTTGACCTGATAAGATTCACAACCAACAGCATTTATTGCAGATATAATCCGCAGTAACCCTTAAACTTTCTTTAAACTCCTACATCTGACAAGAAGCGCATATCACTCTACTAAAGGCCATTTTTGCTCCTTTACAATCTACAGACCCAGAAAATAACACCATCTTATTCCTTCACAAAACACTGCTCCAGGTTAAATTAATAGTTATGGCTTATATTTTAAGTTTCATCAAGAGACATATTTCAAAAAACATATAATCAAGAAAGAACCCACTCTACTCACTACTGCAGACTTTCTGGAGGTCACACTTAAAAACAATACACTTATCTGTGTCTGTGCTGTGAACTTAACCCAAACAGTTCCTCCAAGACTAGTTGTGAATTTTACTGTTTGTTAATTTTCCCAGACACACTCCGATGTCCAGGATTCAGTCAACATTGTCGACAAGCTCCGTGTCATTCACAGGATGAGGGCATCGCTGGTTATTACCTATTGCTAATTTCCCGGAGAGCAGTTACCAGTAAACCACATTGCTGTGGGTCTGGATTAACATCTAGGCCAGACCAGGTAAAGATGGCTGATTCCTTCCCAAAGGACATTAGAGAGCCAGGCGTTTTTTTTCCCCCAACAATTGACAATGAATTCATGGTCATCATTGGACTCTTAAACCCAGATTTTTTTTTAAATTCACATTAATCATTTGCCATGACAGGATTTGAACCCAGGTCTCTAAATTAACAGTCCAGAAATAATGCCATTATGCAATCACCTCCCCATGAGGATTTTACCACCCTCACACTGTAGGCAAAGAAACTCCTGACAAGCATCTTCATATTTTCTGAAATGTTTTATTTTACTGGTTAAGCAAATGATGTACTTCTAAACTGATGGCTTTTAAAAGGAACTGTTCATGCAACATTGGCTTCGCTGAGTAGGTCAATTTATATTGCCCATGCATAATTGCCATGAAGAGGGTGGTAATGAACTGTCTTCTTGAGCTAATGCACTGTCTTCTTGAGCTAATGTAATTCTTGAAATGGGGGCATACTGTTATGGACCAGGCCAGACACCCAAAAAAAACATTTCAAGAAAGTAGTCCGGAGCCTAACATCTTGTTGTTTTAAGCAGGTGTAAGGTGGATATTCCAGGAGCGTCGCAGCTGGCCCAATCACTCAGTTGTAAACAAGAGAGAATTTATTTACAGATTACTGAATGAAACACAAACAAAAGAGAACCAAATTGAGAATAACCTAACCTGTCTGAAAATTCAATCGACTCTATCGCAACTTAATGATTCTGTTCAAAATACTTGCAACATGCCCTTGACAAAAAGTTAAATTCGAACACAGGTTCTTACAGAAGAGAGGTCAGACAGAAAACTTCTGTTGAATCCAGGAAACTTTTCCAACTTGCAGCTTTCTTTGACCAGCAGCTTCAAACAGACTGCTAGATAAAACCAAGCCAGAAAAAAACCCTGAACTGGGAGAACTGGTCACTCTTCTTTCATTGTACAAGTGCTTAAAAGAAAACTTTAAAGCCTTTTCAGGTAGATATTTCCAGACATATCAGGATCTCTGCCTTTACAAACCCTCTTGAAAAAAAAAGGGCAAAATAACCTCTTTAAAGGGGAAGCATAGTCACAATATTCACAACACTGTCAGGCAGGGAGTTACAGGAGGAACGGTGATGTAATTCCAAGTCAGATGGTGTCAGGGGTGCAGGAAAACTTGCAGAGGTGACACTCCAAGTCACTGTTACCCATGTCCTTTGAAGTTATAGAGATAGCACATTTGGAAGGTGCTGTCAAAAGAGCCTTGGCGAATTACTGCATTGTATCTTGCAGATGTTACACCGCTGCCAATCTATGTCAGAGAGTTTGGTCAAATTTTGCCTTGATGTCAACAGCAATCACTCTCAACTGACCTTTGGAGTTCAGCTTTTTGTCCATGTTTGGACCAAGGCTGTAATGTGGTAAGGAGCTGAATGGCCTTGGCAGAACCCAAACTCAACTAAATGGAGGAAAGTTGGAACAACAGTGTTAAATAAATTTAGCGCAAATGCTGGAACCTACCAATTATTTTCAGTCGTGAAGTTCCTGAAAAGGTCAAAACAATTTTTTATGTAATTGAACATTACAAAAAGGAAAAAAAGTAGAAATTATGGGTAACAAATGAAAAAAAGGGTCCTCTGTTGCAACATATTTGCTTTTCCATCACTGAATTTTTGGTGTATCATTCTGGCTGGAATGTGTTTAGCTTCCTATTTCTCCAAAATTCAATAATTTTCCTCAAGTCACAGTTCTTTAACAAAAATAATTTAACAGATAACTCTGAAATCAGGCTACGGTACAATAGTAAAACACACTGTATGTGACATGTCACAGTACAAAAATTCAGTACATAACCCAAATAGCAACCCTTTCTCAAAAACATATGACTGCTTTGTAGCAGCCTATTGAAAGGTTCTGCACAATTATAGTTATTTTTAACATGGTATCTTAATCACAATACTAAATGGAAAAGCGCTTATCAAAATCAAAGTGCTTTCTGACTCTTACTTCAATAGAGTTGTATCAACCTGTCAAAGAATTATATAAGTACAAAAATTATTATAATAAGAACAATACGAACAAAGCTCTTGGAGCTTGTTCTGTTAGGTGGATTATGGCCGATCTGGCTAAATCTATATGCCTTTGATACTTTTAGCCAATTTTATTTGGTCGAGCATTCACTGGTGTTTTGGAGGTATGTTGGTCAGGAAAATTTTCAGATTTTCATTTAAGTAGCAATTAATTATTTCACTCATGAATGAGCTGGCTCTAATTTTAAGATACCCCAGAAGAAATGGTTTCCTTTATGCATTTTTATGAATTTAAACATATCAAATAAAACACCACCCCAACTTCTGAAACCCATCGAACACAAGCTGGTAGGTCTCTAAAATGCAAACACCCTTTCTTCAGAACATAACCCTTTAAGCCTTCATGTCACTCAAATAAATAAATTCAACTCTAATCTCATTCAAGGTCAGCATATCCCTTCTGAAATATAGGGCACAAACTGAACATGATACTCCAGATCATGGTACTGATATCACAATTCTGATAGCATTGTACAGTGCCTTAAATTCACAGATCACCTTAACAAATCAACTTTTTCCTCACTCAACAATTCACCTTTATTAAACAACATTTTTTAGTTCACTTGACCTCTCTAATCGAGAAACTTTAACATTCTTCATTTCTTCTTTTGTCAAGACTATTGGTGACCAAATCAGACAATAGTAAGCTGCTGTCATAAAAGGTTACTATGGAAATTGGCCAGTTATTTAAATAATAATGAACCAAGCTCTGTAAACAATTTGCAGGAAAATTAAATCATTTTGCTCCTAAAATTAACTTCTACCTTAATTTCATATGGATGAAGGGTAGTTTGGTAAGTTTTATACTTAACATTTTGATTAGTCATCTGCCCAAAACATGGTAACAGCTTTCATAATTACAATAAATGTTTCCACATGGACAGTGCAAACCAGATGTACCTCTGAAAGCTTTTTATCTAAGCCCAAGCAGTTTAAATGGAAAATGGCACAGCACAGACATCACTTTAAATTTTCAGGATTTATTATTTTTATAAATGGTGCAAGTCAGACAGCCCTAAATTAGAGGCTATTTTAATCCACATAAAATGATGCAATGAGCAAAGCAGCCAGGCTCGATGCCTTCTACGTGATTGAACCAACGATGAATAAATGGAAGTGTGTGATTTTCAATTTTTTTTAACATGTTTCAGTCTTCTTGTTCAACCCTCTCCTCATCTGCTAATTTATCAATCCCGATCGCAACCACCCCTCCAACCAACCTGCACCTTTCCAAATACATATTCTGTCTCTTAATTGCAAGTCTGAGGTAACGGGCAACTGGATGGTCATTAGTGGGTATGTATGAAAGATAGAAGTAAAGTAAAAATGTTCCATTGCTCAAGTATTTCCACTCTCCAACAAGCCTGAAAATGTTTGCAGTTGTGGTCCCTAGTAGTAAATTTCAACAACCTTTCTGCAAAATTCTACTCACAATTTAATTAGGGAGTGATATATACTTTTCACATCATCACTGTAAATGTGTTGGATTATTGCTTGCAACGACATAAACACATGCAGGTGAATAATGAGGAGATTTGGGTATCAAAAACTAGAAACATGTTGGTAACTTGGTCTCAAAGCCACATTTCATAATTCAGTGCATTTTCTTTGTAAGAACAAGTAAATGATAAACAGTATTCAACTCATGGGTCTACTTTTGTTTTAACTTAAGATAGAGTTCGTAATCACTACATAAGTAGATAGGCATTCTGATTGCTATGTGTCCTAGCAGTTAACTGGGCTTTTTTTTTTTAAGAGTTAGCATTTTTATGATGAAATCTACATTACAACACTTCATATTATAACGTTCATTTCTCAGTACTATTTTCAATATCTACCTGGTCTCACTTGCTTCTCCTTTCTCACGAACCTTCAGCCATTTCTTCAACAGGAAGCGTTTGCGGCGTGGAGAAGCACTTGGCGTGGAACAGTTAGACCAAGGAGTATCCTCGTCACTTGATGGAGTAATCTCAATAGAAGGAAGCTGTAGGTACTCTTTGGTTATTGGGCCACAGTAAATGTTGCTCACCATTTGTTCTTTCTCACTCTGAACATTCTTCCAACGTTTCATTTTGAAACGCTTTCTGCGAAGTGTTGGAGTTGAGGATCTTGACCAGGCCACAGTGCCATTTCCTGAAGATGAGATCTGTACAGCAGGAAGCTGTAGCATATCAGTCATCGCTATAGTTTGCAAAATTTCTTTACTGTACTGTAAAACACAGTTCTAAGAGTCTTTTACAAGAAAAGTAAATGTTCACAAATCATGCACCACAAATGCTGCCGTCACTGTGAAATCACTTACATTGTAAAATCAGATGCAGTATGGTTAGTTTACTTATTTTTGTTGCTCCTTTAAATAATGTGATGTTTTGTGCAATCCAACACTTAGCATATATTGAATGAAATATTTTGCAAATTGTAGTCTTTTATAGCTGTTCATTACATTGAAGTACTGTAGCTGGAACTTCTTCAGTGCACTTGAGCCCTCCAGTGCTGGTAACTGTCAGTAGCACGCTAGGAGCAGTCTGAATGTCTACTGACACATTTTGATACAATAGATACGATAAACAAAAATTAAAAGCAATTAAAATCCACAGAGGAATATGAGCAGCAGCAGTGTGATGAAGAGACCGATGCTCATCAGGGAAGCTGTAATATTAGATAATGCTGAAGATAAAACATGCATAAGCAATTGTAGCATGTAATTCTAGTCTCTGCCACATGGGACCAGCTTACATTATTCAGTGGTTGTTAACGAACAAGACTGCAAGTTGTCAAACCTTCATCAGATGCATGGACAAACTCTTAATCCCACCTCTACATGGTATGCCATTCTTCTTCCACATCATGGTGTCAATTATTTTTCATGTTAACATAGTATACTTTTCGATGTAAGCAGAATGAGAGAGTGAAGATTAGTGACTCAATTACCAGGATGCACACACAAGTTCAACCAGCAGTGCTCCCCTAAAAAGAATAAAGATTTGTTTTATCTATTGTAAATATTCACATGAATGATAAACAACTAATTATGCATTGTTCAGTGAGCATATCACAGATTGTACATTGTTACATTCACACTATATCTGTGCAGTTCAAGGAGACAGTACACTCTGCTGACATACCAATGTTGTGATTCAAACCTGCCAACAAAAAGTAACATTTAGGGTGGGGGTGGGGTGGAATCGTACAATGGTTTATAAAGTATTCACCTAAAAAGTTCTCCTTGTATGAGACGATTTTAAGATGAAAAATATGTAAGTAAGTTTTAATTTTTTTTCAAACCATACATCCACTTACACAACTTACTCGGACAAGACCATGCAAGATATTTCCAGAAGAATATTTTGTCTTGCCTAGAAAACCAGTGTTATAATCTTGTAAGATGCAAGATCTTTCTAACTGAAATAACTTTTAAAACAACAAAATGCAATAAATCAAACAAAAGATTAGAATAAACCATGATATGCTGAAAGCCAAAATCTATATACTAGTAACTACTGTCAACTATATGCTCAGGATCTACTACAAACCCCAGTTGATGTGAATACATATCCAATGGAACTATAGGCCAGAAACAGGTCAAAAAACGAATGGATCAAGACAACTTTGTAAACTGTTGTCAGAGTGCACTCCTGTGAAGCACTTCAGGGCATTTTTCTCAGCTGAATGCATGATCTAAGAGTACACTGTTGACACATTTGTCCTTTAAAACATTTGACCATACTACTGATTAGTCTATCGTTTTTAAAATAGGAGTACCGAGGATGCTGTCATCATAAATATCAAATTATTCTATTTAGTATGTAAATCAACAACCTTTGTGTACTGGAATTAAAATAAAAAGTATACTTGACTGAACTAAGATAACTGAAAAAAAATGTATTTATGGATGTGAAATTTTGTGTTTTCAAAACAAGTTCGTGACAGTTTGTTCAGTGCTTTCATACAAGTGCCATTACCTTAATCAGAATTGAAGTTAAAATAAAGTTATCCTTCAAAATGTATTCGTTCCAACCATAATTTCCAAAAAGCTTTTGGCAAGCAATGCAATAACTACAGCAGCTGAAATTTCTCAGTGTCAAGCAAAACTTAATAACTTGAAAAAGAAACATGTCACTGATAACACGTAGGCTAACTTCAACTAAAATCCAGAGATCAATTAGCGATTTTTAAATACCGAATTTTTGGTTAGCAAAGGTATTCATTTTCCTCAATCTCTGTTAAGCCAGGAAAGGCAAGGAGGCAGAGTGAACGAAAAATTAGTGGACATCTAACCTCACTCACTTCCAGATGCCAAGGAGACAAATGAATTTGCAGAGGTATAGCCTTACAGGAAAGATATTTTAAAAGAGGTGGAGAAAGAATAAACTAAAAGTATGAACTAAGGTAACAGTAAAATTGTGAGTACAAATAGTACTGAATGATGTTTAGTAGATGTTATTTCCTTAACTTTCGTCAATTTGATCTGCTGAGCTCTGAGCAACATGTAAACATTCTGCGGCAAGGACACCAATGTTCTAAGAGCTTGCTGCCAGGAATTGGAGATTCAATAGGATCAACTTGCCTTCCCAATTTTCACTCCATGTCAGGATAAACCATAGCCATCTCTTGGGACAGCCCTATGTCATTTCCATGTTGACAATTGGAGCAGGCCAGGGTGCAATAAAATTAATGCTGAGGAGATGAGTCTGCTCAATATCCCTGGACCATCAGTTTTGGGCTGTGGTGAATTCTCAGGCTTTTCAGCTTTCACTGGCCACCAAAGCCCATAAAGTAAACCTGAACAAAAGCCTCAATATATTATGGGACACCAGCCATCAATGGGATCATATCTCTGCACCAAAGTGAGTCGTGCCAAGACCTGTCACACTGTCAAGATAGCACAAAGCTTCTGTCTTTGTTTCATGTCGTACAGTTGACATGGAATGTAAAATAAATTTATAAAGAAAAATACAACCAAGCTTTGTACAGTGTACTCCTTCAAACTAATCTTGTCGGACCGTCCTTCAGGTTGATGTAGCAATTGTTATCTTGATCCTGACGCAGATGCAATTGAAATAGCTGACATTGCAATAACCTGCACTTAACTAAGGTCAAAAATATATTCATATTACGTAAATAATGAATGGTTAAAAACTAAAGCTGCTGAACAATGGCGGTACAGTGGCTAGCACTGCTGCCTCACAGCACCAGGGTCCCAGGTTCAACTCCAGTCTCGGGCGACTGTCTGTGTGGAGTTTGCACATTCCCCCTACGTCTGCGTGGGTTTCCTGTGGGTGCTCCTGTTTCCTCCCACAGTCACAAAGATGTGCAGGTTAGGTGAATTAGCCATGCTAAATTGCCCATAGTGTTAGGTGCATTAGTCAGGGGGAAATAGGTCTGGGTGGGGTTACTCTTTGGAGGGTCGGTGTGGACTGGTTGGGCCGAAGGGCCTGTTTCCACACTGTAGAGAATCTAATTCCTTCAAAATCAGATTTTTCTGAGCAATGAATAAAGGGATGTTGTAGTTGTGGTATGTTTGCTGAGCTGGGAAGTTGATTTGAAGATTTTTCAACCCATCTGGGTGACATCTTCAGTACTTTGGATCCTCCTGTGAAGCACTGCTGTACTGTCTCTTTTGGAATTTACTTGGTTCCATTCCAGCTGTTTCCCCTTGCCAGTTCCAATTGTTTATTGTCATGGCCGGTACATTGGGTCGAAGTATAGTGCTTGTTGATGGACTCCATGGATGAGTGCCATGTTTCCAGACATTCTCTGGCTGTGCTCTGCTTGGCTTGTCCTATGATCATCCATGGACTCCATCAACAAGCACATAGACCGAGACCCAATATACTGGCCACTACAAGGAACAACCAGAACCGGCAACAGGAAGCAGCAGGAAACGGACCAAATAAATTCGAAAAGATACAGTACAGCAGCATTTCACAGGAGGCTCCAAAGCACTGAAGATGTCACCTGGACAAGAGGATGAAACATCTGTAAATCATCTTCCCAACTTTGCGAACATATCTGCACCTATGACAACCGGCACCCGAGCTACAAATCTGGATACATATCTTGAATATTAAAGGATTTAGTGTATTGTTTAAGATCTACATCCTCTTTCAGGTCCATTCCTCAACAAAATCTTTTTTCTACCTTCACAGTACAGATCTTCTCGTCAGCACTTTTTTAATGCTTCAACTAAACTTTTCCTATATCCTGTTTGCATACTTATCATTTCCATCATACATTAATGATAATTCATACAGAATGTTTTGACCTGCCTTCCTACCCTGCTCAATCGCCATCAACTGTCTGTCATCACAAGTACTTCACTTCTAAATCAGTCCATGGCCTCAATACCTTCTGGTCAGTCAATAATGACTCTTTTTCCAAGAATTCCCCTTCACAAGCTGCTATTCTTTTATCCACCTTGCCTCTATATCCTGGAATTCCCTATCCTAGTTTCTCTGCTATTTTGAAGACTGGGGAGTTTACCCAAGTGTCCTATCTCATAATTAATCCTCCAACAACATCATATTTGGTTGTTTCCAGATTGATCGTCCTGGGATTTGTTTTGTGCAAATGTGCTGTTGTATTTTCTACCTTATAACTGTGACTATACTTGGGGGGAAAAAAACTTCATTGTAAGCATATCCAATGTTCAATGGTGCTAAACAAGCAGTTTTTCACTTATTCTCCTCCCCTTCTCAGGATCCTCAAATTCTTTGATCCTTGTATCCCTTGATAAATATTCCTTTAATGTTGAGCTCTATTTACGTTGATTTGTCTCTTTCTCTTCTTACGTGTAAACAGTGAACTTGTGAAAAGAATCACACAATCAAAAAATCCAACATGCTACAAATATACACTTCATGATGACTTAGGATACAGAATAGGTTAAAACCTTTGCTTCCAGCAAAAACTAACACGAATCTAACACTGAATTCAAATTCAAATGAATTCAAAGCACCTGAATTACTGAATAGGAAAAAGGTTGAGTGATACTGCTGTCCTCACCTCCATCCAACATTGCTACATTACACACTTATTCAAGATGATGTACGATAACAATTGTTTTACTTCAGGAGTGGGAAAACTTACAGAAATAAAAATCTGGAACAAAATTAATAACATCTTGTAAAAACATAGATTTATTAAGGATAGCAGACACTGACTTGTAAAAGACAAAATAGGTTTGGTTAATTTGATTGCATCTTTTGATAAAGGTAATGGCAACGATGTTGTGTACATGGACTTCCAGAAGGCATTTGATAAAACACCACATAATAGTCTTTTCGGCAAAGGGATCGTGGCAAAACAGATATAGGGTTTGCTGAATGACACAAAAGATAAGCAGTTTCCCAGGGGTTGGTACTAGGATTAAAGCCTCTTATGATCCACATTAAGGACATAGACTTGGGCATATACAGCACAATTTTAAAATCTGCTGATGACACAAAACATAGGAGCATTGTGAACTGTAAAGAGGATAGTGATGAACTTCAAGAGGACATGCACAGTCTTGTAGAATTAGCAGACACATGGCAGATGAAGGTTAATGCACAGAATTGTGAAATTTGAAAGAAGAGGGGTCTGGACAAAGTAGATGGAGGAAGATGTTCCTTTTGATGGAATGGTGCAGAACCAGGACACCAATTTGAAAGAAACGCCAACATAAACAAAAGAACAAAAAGAAAATATTCTTACACAGTAAGTGATTAGGTTTTGGAAGGCACTTCCTGACAGTGTGATGAAGGTAGATATAATGGACTTTCAAAGGGATTAGGTTAAGCTGGAATAAAAGCATTTACAGGGCTACAGGGGACAAATGGATTGGACTAGTTAGCCAGCACAAACACAATGGACCAAGTGGTTTCCTTATCTGTTGCAACCAATGTATAATTGGGTGAGAGAAAGTAGCAGCAGTCATCCAAACTATAAACTGCAAAATCTTCAAAGACACCACTAAACAATCAGCAAAGATTAATAGTTTGTAATGATAAAAATAAATAAGCACATGATCCATCATAAACATTAGAAGATGCTAACTCACACATACTCATTTGCAGAAATTTGCAAAAGTAGTTATTCTCACGAGCATCATTCAAGCTCTGTATCCCCTTAGTCTTGTTCCTTATGTGTGCACACCAAAGTCTGCTCCATTTCTGGTAAATGCTGAAAGCAAACACACAGTTGCTATGCAAATTCCACTTTGCATAACAAATAAAAGTTCTGAAAAAGAGTTCCACAAATTTGTAGGCTTACGTTCAGAAGCACTACAGCAATTTATCATCGTGCTTTCAACTGTTTTGCCCTGAATGATTGTTGTCTGCTGGTTGCTGAATTTTGCAGCTGAAGGTGTTTGCTTCCAACGTGCTCCCTTGGTGACAATTCTACTGCGGGAGCATATATCAAAGCAAACAACAAGCCTCAACCACTTCTCCACCTGATCCTATTCTCCCATCTGCTCCAGATAAAACTACACACTATCTGCAAATCTTTCCCCCTTCAACTCAGGTTTTGTCCTATTGCGGCACTGCATTTAAGAACAAAAAAAATTCTTAAGTGTAATATGTTTGCCCAAGAGAATTTATCCACACATGGAAGACATCATCTTTAATTATGTCATCTTGCCTTTGCTTCTCATCATGAGCTGTGATCATTATTCTGTTTAAAAACATTGGAACCTCACATGCTAGATACTAAACTATCAGCAAGTTGGCGGGTCTAACATTACAGAAGAAATTTCAAAAAATACCATTCATTGTAGTACAACCTTTCAGCCAGTGTTACACATATTGGAGATAATAATTGAAGATTGTTGAATTTTTAAACAAGATATCAGGTGTTTCAACAAGGGTAGTGTAGATAATGTAGTCTGTATGAATTTCAGCAAAACCTTTCACAAGGTCCAACATGAGAGACTGATAAAGAAGGTAAGAGGATGTGATCCAAGATAACTTGACAAGTTGGATTTGAAATTGGCTTCCTGGCAGGAGATAGAAAGTTGGGGCAGGCTGTGTGTGTGAGACAATGTAGATGAGAAGGTGGGGTGGCACTCAGTAAGTTTGCAAGTAATACAAAGAATGGTGGATGGAAAAAATCTGGAAAAAAAGGTTTTAGGTTACAGGATATTAATGGATTGGGTAGATGAAATGTAACTTTGATAAGTATGAGGTGATATCTTGTTACTTCTTCCAAAGTGTAAGGGCATAGTCAATGAACAGCAGGACACTAGGAAACTCGGAGGAACAGAGAGATCTTGCGGTGCTTGTAGTCATCTATGAGCTAATCCCTTTCAAAATGCTCTGTGGCCAACTGTTACATCAAATTGATGCCTAGATCAACATCAAATTACAAATTACAATTTTATTCAGGTTGTTTCAACGATACATTGCATTGCCTACTGAGTTAAGACAAGAGATGATAAGAACAACCTGATACATAAACAGTCGGCATCTTCTAAACTGCTTTGAGAGTCCATTACAAAATTTCTATGATTGTTGAAAATCTGTTTGATTGTGAGATATAAAACCAAAACTAGTCTCTCTAGGGGGAGTTTTGAGAGGACTGGGGCCTTACTTCCATGGAGATGTCTCTTCCAAGGAAGACCCACCGAATGTAATGTTAATCAGACATTGGTCCAGCCGTTTGTAGCCTTCCCTTGGAAATAAGTCTCTGAGGTGGAAACCTCATCCTGACAGAGTTGCTAGCCAGTCAGACACCAGCAGCACCACAAGGGAGGCAGTGGCTACTGTCAGAGGAGCATGCAGGAACACAGATGATCTTGGAGAAAGGTGCAATCTATCGGTGTAGAATAGTTCTTCGAGTTGGAGGGGTCAGAGGGAAAGGAAGGCAGGGCAACGTCACAAGCAAGGGCAGAGTGTGGCTCCTAGTAGACCCACTAACTGCCTTTAATTGAGGGAATCTCAATCTCTCTCCAACACTCCCCAATCCAACAAATTGTTTACCCAAGGTGACCAATTGACCTGGATTGATGCCAATGAGTGCAGGTTGAGGCCTTTAAGTAGCACTTAATTGGTCACAATGTCCTCAACTGATGGCAACATGGGAAAACTGACAATGAATTTCTCATCCTAGACTTAATTCCGGATGTATACACCATGACATGATCTAATTACGTGCCTCTCTCACCTCTAAGCTTGCCATCTTGAGGAATAGAAGATTTCACCTGAGAAAACTGTACATCAAGCAAATCAGTGAAATGGTGTGAAGATCAATCAATGCATTCTCGAATGGTTGATATCACGAAGCATAAAATGAAATGATTCCACATATTATTTTATGAATGATGGTTTCTTCAAGAAAGGTAATTCGCTTAAACACAGTTACACTCAAAGTGGAAAGCTGCAGTTTTGAAACTAAGTGTCTATGAAGCTGATTAAGATCCAATTCCAAAATTTCAGCAAGTCTCAGCTCATTCCGAAGCTATTTAGCTCTAGAATATTACCTCTGACAGCTCTTGGCTCCTGTGCAATTGTAATTGTGTTTGTATTCCAGACTCCAAACGCTAAAAATGTATTGTAATAATGATACATTGCACCGACTTCCTGGCTAAAGCATTCCGGTTTGGTGTCCTTATGTGCTCTGATACGTCATTTTTTTAAAAAAAATCTGCAAGCTAAAAACATATGTATTCTATTCCTGGGAGTGCAATTTCAAACATGAAGTCTCAAAACATTAGCTTAATGGGATGGCTTCAGACAAGAGAGGTGCTTGGTTTGGTCCATGTATCTCAACTATCTACATATATTTGTACCAACTGTTACTCCCATTTGTTATTTCTTTCCACCAATCTCTTTCATGTTTTTAATTTTTTGTTTGAAAATTCTCCTTCATGTCTCTATTTAAATATCCTTAAACATGACCCTTTGTGCTTAAATTATGTGTACAGCAGAAAGCTGACTTGGATCTATTTTATCCAAACCATGGTTAATTGTAAACACTTCTACCATATCTTTCCTTCTATATCATTTTCTTATATTCTGTAAATCAGATTCCCATCCCTGCAATGACTGAATAGGATTTAAGGGATGGAAGACAAAAATTGCATGACATCCATCAGATAAGGACTCAACGGGGTTCAAGGCAGTTTCTAAATGACCTTGCCTCGACTTTTATGTTTAAATGTTACATTCTATTTGCTTTTTTTAAGAGGAGTGCTTGGGAACATGGTGATGATGGATTTTTTTGACCAGTGCACTCAAATTCCAGATTTGTGGGCGGCACGGTGGCACAGTGGTTAGTACTGCTGCCTCACAGCGCCTGTAGACCCGGGTTCAATTCCCGACTCAGGCGACTGACTGTGTGGAGTTTGCACGTTCTCCCCGTGTCTGCGTGGGTTTCCTCCGGGTGCTCCGGTTTCCTCCCACAGTCCAAAAGATGTGCGGGTCAGGTGAATTGGCCATGCTCCGTAGTGTTAGGTAAGGGGTAAATGTAGGGGTATGGGTGGGTTGCGCTTCGGTGGGTCGGTGTGGACTTGTTGGGCCGGAGGGCCTGTTTCCACACTAAGTCTAGTCTAATCTAATCTAATCTAATCTCTATTTTGCTCTGATATCTTAAGTTTGAATTTGTGCTAAATTGGAATACATTAACCTTCATAACCTCCGTACCTCAATCCAAACAAAAGACTGGATCTGCCATTTCTCCAACTACTTATCAAGTTTATCCACAGCCTTTTGAATTGGCAGTGACTGATATTCAACATTGTTTGCAATTTGAAATTCCTTCTGTGCCTAACTCCTTCCTTTAAATCCTTTCAAAAAATTTCTGAGGACACTCTGTAATTTGTAACACTCCACTGGCAATTGGCTGTAATGTATGCCGACTCAATATTGTATACCAAATAACCATTTGCTCATCAAGTTTAATACATTTCGATATACCCACAGACCTCATGCAGCAATTCAGTTACGAGACAGGGTCAACTGCCTACTCAAAATCCAAGTATAGAACAGACACCTTCTTTGCATTTAATACATGGTTCACAGGGATGTACAGCACAGAAACAGACTCTTCAGTCCAACTCGTCCATGCCAACCAGATATCCTAACCTAATCTCAACCCATTTGCCAGCACTTAGCCCATATTCCTCAAAACCTTAACTATTCATATATCCAGATGCCTTTTAAATACTGTAGTTGTACCAGCCTCCACCACTTGCTCTGGCAGCTCATTCCATACACGCACCATCCTCTGCATGAAAAAGTTGTGCTTTAGCTCCCTTTGATATCTTTCCCCTCTCACCCTAAACCTTTGCCCTCTTGTTCCGGACTCATCCACCCCAGGGAAACGACCTTGTCTATTTATCTTATGCATGCCCATCACAATTTCCTAAACCTCTGCAAGGTCACCCCCCACCCCCCACCCCAGCCTCAGGCACTCCAGGGAAAACAGCCCCAGCCTATTCAACCTCTTCCTGTAGCTCAAATCCTCCAACCCTGGCAACATCCTTATAAAATCTTTATGAACACTTTCAAGTTTCACAACATCCTTCTGACAGGAAGGAGACCAGAAATGTATGCAATATTCTAAAAGTGGCCTAACCAATGTCCTGTACAGCGGCAACATGACCTCTAACTCCTATACTCAATGCTCTGACCATCTGTCATCTTTTCAAAGTAATTTAATAAAATAGTGAGGAGTGACATCACACTCCAAAAATCATCCCAGAATAGATGATCAAATTTCTACCTTGTATTATTGCTCATTGAACTAATACTTTCTCAATTGGGAAAGAAAGCTTAAATTCTCATAATATGACAGTGCATCCCTCTCTCAATTTCTTTGAAAAATGAAATTTTCATTGTGTCAAACTTAACTTGTATTTATAAAGAAGTGATGGTCCAAATTATTGATGAATTGCATTCCCACCAATGTCTAGCACTGTTAAAAATATATAATTTAAGAAAATGAACAAAAACAGCAGAGATTATAAATGTTCCATTAGTAGGAGAGACTAGGACCCAAGGGCATAACCTTAGAGTAAAGAGAAGACCTTTTAGAAAAGAGATAAAGAGAAACTTCTTCAGCCAGAGAGCGGTGTATCAATGGAATTCATTGTCACAGAAGGCTGTAGAGGCCAGATAATTGAGTATATTTAAGACAGTGATAGATAGGTTCTTGAGTATTAAGGGGATCAAGGGTTACGGTAAGGAAGCGGAAGAATGGGGCTGTGAAACGTATCGGCCATGATTGAATGGCAGAACAGACTCGATGGGCTGAATGGCCTAATTTCTGCTCCTGTGTCTTATGGTATTTTGAGAGCAAAAAGCGTGAAGCCAATCTTTTCAACTTCAAGTTGAAAATGCTCACGCCGACCACTCCAGCTGTCTATGGTTAGCAGGAACCTGACGACACTTGTAGTTCCCCAGCAACAATATGAATGCCATCTAATTTTAGACATCTAGAGTTAACAGAACACTCCAAAACTTCACAGGTACATGTGGAACACGCCCATATCTTCCAATCTCTCAGTACTCAAATATACAGTTGTACTGTAGTGCTGTCAGGTCTCTTTATCACAGAGGTTCAGGCAGCATCCGAGGAGCAGGAATATCAACGTTTCGAGCAAAAGTTATTCCTGATGAAGGGCTTTTGTCCGAAACATCGATTTTCCTGCTCCTCGCATGCTGCCTGAACTGCTGTGCTTTTCCAGCACCACTCTAATCCAGAATCTGGTTTCCAGTATCTGCAGTCATTGCTTTTACCTCTTTATCGCAGAGGGCTGTCTAGACTGGGTCGTTCAGTATATTCAAGGCCAAGCTAGATAGGAATTTCAATCAATAAGGTAATCAAGGGTTAGAGGGAAAAGCAAGATCGTCGCGTTGAGGATTTTGATCTCTGTGGAGCCAATTTACTGAAATTAATAGCCTATCTCTGCTCCTAAATTGTGAGGTACCTACTCTGCAGTAATCTCAAAAGCAGATGCATAGTTCAGTACAGTACTGGTATAAGAGTCTCAGCCAGGTATAAAGTTTGTTTTCTTTTGTGAATGAAAACCAATTACAAAACCAGACCTTTTTTTTAACCACTCAGCACAATCAATAAACAGGAGTTTGCTTAGTCCATATTGTACAACCAGTTATCTGAATGAGTATAACCTGCAGTAATACAAAAATTGTCCACTTGCTTTTCTGTCAGTGCTCTGGACTCAGTGCAAACATCTGATTGACACATCTGGTGGGACAAAAAGTATATCTGTAAAACATTAACTAGTTTAGAAAAAATCTCTACTAAGGTAATATGCAGCTCTCACACTATTTCATTGTAGCTTCAAGTGCAGATCAGAGGTAAAGTAAAATGTTTTAGTTACAGAATTTTTGGATTAAAGTGGAAAGTAGAAGACTTGGATGTAATTGTTCTTTCTAAATCTCAACAAATGAATTTAGTAAACACCACCTATTTTAAAAGAGAGAAAGTGAGGACTGCAGATGCTGGAGATCAGAGTTGACCATTGTGGCACTGGAAAAGCACAACAGATCAGGCAGCATCCGAAGAGTCAACATTTCATGAATGTGGGGACAGGGGGAAGGGGGCTGAGAGATGTATAATAGGGTGGGTGTGGGGGAAGGGTAGCTAGGTAGGTGATAGGTAGATGCAGGTGGGGAGTGATAGCGATAGGTCAGAGGGGAGGATGATGTGGATATGTGGGAAAGAAGATGGGCAGGCAAGACAGTTCAAGAGAGCGGTGCCAAGTTGGAGGGTTGGATCTGGGATGAGGTGGGGGGAGGGGAGATAAGAAAACTGCTGAAGTTAATATGAAGCGTTCTTCCTCCAGGTATAGGGGTGCCTTGAATTTGGCCGTGGAGGAGCCCCAGGATTTGCATGTCCTTGGCAGATTGGGAGGGGGAATTGAAGTGGCTGGCTACTGGGAGGTGGGGTTGTTTGATGTGTGTGTGTCCCAGAGATGTTCCCTGAAATGTTCTGTGAATTGGTGTCCTGTCTCCCCAATGTACAGTACACCACATCGAGAGCAAAGGAAACTGTAGATGAGGTGTTTGGATGTGCAGGAAAGTCTCTGCTGGATGTGGAAGGATCCTTTGGGGCCTTGGACGGAGGTGAAGGGGGAAGTGTGTGCACAGGTTTTGCCTCTACTGCAGAAGTAAGGGAAGGTGCCAGGAGTGGAGGGTGGGTTGGTAGGGGCTGTGGACCTTATGAGGGAGTCGCATACGAAATGATCTCTGTGGAATGCAGGCAGGAGTGGGGAGGAAAATATATCTCTGGTGGTGGAGTCTGATTGCAGGTGGCGAAAATGGCAGAGGATAATCTTCTGTATCTGGAGATTAGAGGGGTGGAAGGTGAGGACCAGGAGAATTCTATCCTTGTTGCTGTTGGAGGGATGCAGATCAAGGGCGGAGGTGCAGAAAATGGAGGAGATGCGCTGTAAGGCATTGTTGATCACATTGGTTGGGAAATTGCAGACCTTGAAATAGAAGGCCATCTAGGATACAGTGGAGATGGAGAAATTTATAGTAAGGGATAGCATTTCTACAGGAGGGGGAAGATGGGAGAAGTTTAGTGCAGGCAGCTGTTGGAATCTGTGGGTTTAAAGTAGGTGACCGTATTGAAACGGTCGCCCTTTCCTCCAACCCAACAAGGATAGAACCCCCCTGGTCCTCACCTTCCACCCCACTAATCTCTGGATACAGCATATCAGCCTCTGCCATTTCTGCCATCTACAATCAAACCCCACCATCAGAGATATATTTCCCTCCCAACCCCTAATTGCATCCCCTTCCCTTCGTGACTACTTCATTAGGTCCATGCCCACGACCAACCCACCCTCTACTCCCAACATCTTCTGTTGCCACCGCAAGAGATGCAAAACCTACGCACACAGCTCCCCCCCACCTCACCTCCATCTAAGGGCCCAAAGGATTGTTCCAAATGCGGCAGACATTTTCCTGCACCTCCAAATACCTCATCTACTGCTTCCATTCCTCGCGATGTGTCTCCTTACATTGGGGAGACAGGACGACAATTCATGGAACATTTCAGGGAAGATCTCTGGGACACACACTCCAAACAACCCTACTGCCTTGTGGCTGACCACTCCAACTTCCCTCCCAATCAACCAAGGACATGCAAGTCTTGGGCCTCCTTCACTGCAAAATCTAAGCCATCCTATGCCTGGAGGACGAACACCTCATCTTCCACCTTGGGACCCTTCAAACACATGGCATCAATGTCAACTTCACAGGTATCCTCATCTCCCCTCCCCACACCTTATCCCAGACCCAATCCTCCAACTCAGCACTGCCCTCTTGAACTATCCTACATATCCATCTTCTTTCCTACCTATTTGGTCCAACCTCCCATCCAACCTATCACTATTAATATTTATTTGCATCAACTTATCACCTTGCCAGCTACCTTTTTCCCACTCCTACCTTCCTATTGATCTCTCAGTCCCCTTACAGCTACCGCCCTCCCCCCACCAACCCCCTCCACATTCCTGATGAAGGGCTTATGTCTGAAACATTAACCTCCCGCTCTTTAGATGCTGCCTGGCCTGCTGTGCTTTTCCAGAGCCACACTTAACTACATTTTTTAAAAGACCTTTAAATATTATGGTTTATTCTCCACTTTTCAAAGCTCAAAACAGAATAAAACCTGTAAACTGAAACAACGTGGAGGACATGCTGATTTCTTAGCATGAATATACTTGAAATCTGGATGAATAACAGTACATTCTAGGAAAAATATAAGTAACAAATACATTCTATCAGGTTTGTCTGGGAATAAATTTAGATTTTATTAAGAAAAAAGTACAATCATAACATCAGCTTTATTCCAATAAGTGAATAATGCAATATTCACCACAACAGGTTAAATTTATTAAGACTTCCACTAAAGTCCCACAGGATGTCCAGCTGGAAAGTGATAGACACACTCAGAAGATAGTAGGAACCCAGCTGCACTGGTTTGCTGCCATCTCTGGAAATTTGTTATGCTTCATACAAAGGATGGAACGAAACATAAGAGTTGCAAGATCTTTAGATTCAGTGTGTCTTACACTGTAACTGGCAATCAAGGAGCAAAGCCACAAAGATACTCTATCCAGTGGAAGATTTCAACCCATTGATTTTGCTGTATCCTATGATATTAATGGAAGCTAGTGTGATAAGTAAGTGGTGGTACTCTGGAATTTAGCAAAGAAATATGAAGAGTTGAACTGAACTCCACCCATTTCCCCTTCCACAATATGTTAGACAAGAAACTGAAGTGGCGCTACCATCCACTTGCCTCATTATAATGAGCCATCCTTCCAATTAACGTTACAAACTGGAACAGATCAATGCTAAAAAAAAACAGATGACAAGATCCCAAAAACCTGAGATTGCCAATGATCTTTGGTAACCCCAATCCTTCAAAGTCAATTATTTCCCAATTTATACTTTTTGTCCAACAATGCATGTAATATTAGTCTGAAAACTCCTGATCAGAAGCAGAATAAAAACAAAATTAGACTGTTGTAACAACATTCTTCTACTCCAACTCGTGTTTCACCAGCATGACAAGTTTAAGTTTGATTATCTATGGGATTTTAAATCATCTTATGACCATTTAGGAAATAAAATAAAATTGTGCAACTGATTTTCTCCTTTACTTCATAATTAGGTTTGAACCAACAGCTCAAAGGTGAAACTGTTGTCCAGTGACCAAAAAATAAACTTTGAAATGCATTTGAAGAGACAATTTCCTAAAATTTGTGAGCTTTTCAAAAATAATTTCCTAATTGCTTATTGAATCAGTTAGCCAAGAGTCAAGTGGATCAACAATCCTGCAGAATATCACTGATTATTCAACAGGTATTGACATCAGATGACAAAGATAGCAAGTCTGTAATGATAATTGACAGTGACTCTTATTAAAAGTGAGATTACAAATTTGAAAGATACATGAGGTACACGTGTAGGTTTCCAAATTGACAGTGAAAAAAATCAGCATGACAAAAATGTCTCACTTAAGAGTGTTCATATACTGAAAAATGCAGTAAATCATTCAATATTAAGGATATGAATCAAAGAAGCAGTATTGCTATATTAAAAAATTAACTGCACTAAACTAAAATCTCAGAATGCATGCATGCAAAAGAAAAATATTTTTCATTTCACTACAGTAAAATTAATAATAAATAAATGTTAAAACTAAGTTTCACAAGAGATGTAAAGGTGTTGAAAAGTTTTGGATAGTTTCACTATGCTAAATTAATTTTTGTCAGTACGAACATATACAGGGGCCATTTCAAGGCTGATGGAATTAGTTCTTTTAAAGAGCTGGCACACAGGCTGATCACTCAAATGGTCTCTTTCAGAGCTGTAAAATTCTACAATTCTAAGGATTATGAATTGCATTGTAGTAGTAATTCTGTATTTTAGTGGTAGACATTCGACATTTTTAAACTGGCAACAGGCTGGTGAAACATCAAAATGGCAGATGCCATGATTAGTCAGACGTCTTCACAGCAAGCAGGTATACTCTATTCTTACTGCTGAATAATAGCTGTCTTCACATCGTTATCAAGTTAACAGGCAACAGCAGGGCCTCACTACTATTTTAGAATGAGAAGTATTTGAAATTTTAAAAAAAGTTGTTACAATGAGAAGTCTTTAGTTTCTTATGCTTTCCTTCCTCTTTAACCTCTCTCCTGCCAAAACAGTCATGATGGGACAATTACAAAATCAGGTTGCATGATTATACCTTCTCTCCTGTCAGGGATATTAAAATGTGTCATATTGTAAATTGTCTTGAAAGGAAAAATGTAATGTGACTGTGCTACATTTCATCCAACCTAGCTTTAAAAGAAGAAACACATCAATTGAAATTTCTCGATCTTGGTACCTTATCAAGGGATGCTCTTCCATAAAGAGTACAACAGCATAATGATTCAACCACCAAATGAATAACTGAGAGGCATGCATTAATAATCCAGAGATTAAATTTCAAATCTTACTGTGACAGCTGAGAAATTTAAATTCAGTTAATCCTCAGCTGTTTCATCAGTGACCTTCTTTCTATTATAAGGTCAGAAGTTGTGATGTTTACCTCTGATTACACAATGTTCAGCTCCAAATCCAAGAAAAATTATTTGTATTTACAACAGCAGTTTTAAATAATGAAACAGCCCAAGTTATGGAGGTCTTCAATACTCAAAAATGTCCCTACAAGCCCTCAAAACACATCAAAAAGACTACAGAAAACAGAACAGCCGGAAGTGGTGAAATATGGCAATCCAGTCATAGGTTGCTTCGTACATACTTTGTACATACATGAAAGAAACACATCGGCTGTGGCATGACTAGTCTACAGAAGATATGTTTACTGTAATTGATGTTTTTGTTTGTTGTCAGTTATTTAAAAATGAACTTAGCCTTTTGCTTTGTGCCAATTTAAACACTGTGGTGTCCAAAAATAAATGCTTTCCTTTTGTGTTGTCACGGAGTTTAAAGGAGGGATGTTTATTATGAATATTAATCAATTCTTCTATTTCTGCTTCTGTGAGTCCAAATACCACATATTAACACAAAGCACAAATACGATATGATGATATGATCGAACAAATAAACAAATTGACAGGAAAAAATTAGCTCTTGAATGACAAGCCTTCAAAGAAATCTAATTTAGAAACCTTTGAAAAAGATTGTGTCCTGAAATCTTCATAAAATTAAAAGAAACATTTGGATCAATGGCAAGAAGAATTAGCCAAAGAAGTTCTATTTTAAGGTGTAAAAAAGAAGTGAAGTAAGGAGGTGGAGAGATTGAAGAGAGGGATTTTTATATCTGAGAATTTAGGTAGATGAAGGATTGGTCAATATCCCCTTACAGCCCTTCAGGTACTGAAACAGTTCATGCTCATATGCAGCAAGATCTCCACAACATTTAAGCTTGAACTGATAAGTGGCAAGTAACATTTGACTCATTACAGGTAGAAGGCAACGGCCAAGGGAATATCTAACCGTATTCCCTACCCCTGATCCAGCTCTTAACATTCATAGGTATTACTATCACACTATCTCCATCAACATACTGGGGTCATAACTGATCAGGAATTGAACTGGATTAGCCATGTAAATACTGTGACTATAAGAGCAAAAAAATTAGGATTCAACAAAATTCCACTTCCTGACTCACTAAATCCTATAATGTACAAGGGACAAGTCAAGAATATGATGGAATGTTTACCTTGATGAATGTATTTAACATGCTTGACACCATCCAGGACAAAGTATCCTGTTTAACAGGTACCCTTTCCACCATATTAAACGTTTCCTCTTCTCACCACATGACACTGTATATACGAAATATTACACTGTAGCAATTCATCAAAACATCTTCAGCAGCATGTTCAAAAACAATACTGCCTAATCCAAGAGGTCAAGGGCAGAAATTGCATGGGAACTCTATCATCTCACCATCCTAATTTAGAAATGTACAACCGTTTCTCCATTGTTGCTAGCTAAAAATCCTGAAACATCCTATCAGCAGGTGGGTCACACAGAAGTTGTTATATAAATATCTTGATAACCCTGCTTGTATAAGGCATCCAATTACGGAAATATACGAGATGAGTGATTTTTCAATTTATTTTGTATTTAGTTAGATAAAGGTATTGTGAGAAAATGATTCATTCTTTTTTCTATTTTTGGCACGGTCATTTAGAATTGCACACAATTCACAACAGAGAAAGGCTGAGGGAGTGAGGGCTCTTCTCAGTGAAAGAAAGAAGTAGAATTTAAAGAGAGAAAAGAGATGGAAGAAGATTACATGGATCACACATACAGAAGTTACTTTCAGGGCCAGACTGGTTGCTGTTCCACATTAGAATCGTGATTACACTACAAAAGTATTTTCATGCCAATAAAATGTTTGGAGTTGTGATAGAAACTATATAAATATAAATTCTATATTTTTGGTAGCAATGATTACTTTTCGCAGTGGTAAAAATACAACTACAATTGAATTGGCAAGTACTTGATTTTTCTGGCAGGGTTAGTAGTAACTACCATCAATTAAAGATCATCATGTATTTAATGCTATATCACCTGTCAAGATTCCAGAATTGTGCACATTCTGGAGCAAAGCAATTGTTATAATCTGTGTAAAGAGCAATAACTTCTTTTAAAAGAAATTAAATTTCTAGTAACTGGCCAGATTGATCAAACAGGATTTCAACATTGAACATGGAACAGTACAGCTCAGTGCAGGCCTTCAGCACTAGATATTGTACTGACCTTTTATCCTAATCTAAGGTCAAACTAACCAACAAAACCTTCATTGTACTGTCTTCCACGTGCCTAAACAAGAGTCGTTTAAATTTTCCTCATGTATCTGACTCAACAACAACTGCCGGTAGTGCACGTCACACACCTACAACTCTCTGTGTAAAGAACCTACATCTGACACTTTCCCTATACCTTCCTCCAATCACATTAAAATTATGCCCTCTCGTGATGGACATTTCTGCCATGGGAAAAAAGTCTCTGGTTATCAACTTTATCCATGCCTCTCATCATCTTGTATACCTCTGTCAAATCACCTCTCATCCTTCTTCGCTCCAATGAGAAGAGCCCTCACTCCCACAACCTTTCTTCATAAGATATGCCTCCAGACCAGTCAACATCCGGATAAAACTCCTCTGCACCTTCTCTAAAGCTTCCACATCCGTCCTATAATGAGGCGACCAGAACTGAATACAATATTCCAAGCATTGTTGAACAAGGGTTCTGTCGAGTGCTGCATAACCTCACAGCTCTTAAACTCAATCCCCTTGCTAATAGAAGCCAACACACTATCTGCCTTCTTAATAACCCTATCAACTTGGGTGGCAAATTTGAGAGATCTACGGACGTGGACCCCAAGATCCCTCCGTTGCTCAACACTGTCAAGAATCCTGCCTTTAACCACGTATTCTACATTCAAATTTGACCTTCCAAAATGAATCACTTCACACTTTTCCAGGTTGAACTCTATCTGCTATTTATCAGCCCAGCTCTGCATCCTGTCAATGTCCTGTTGGAACTTACAATAGCCGTCTCCACTATCTACCACTCTACCAATCTTTGTGTCATCAGCAAACTTAGTTAGCCACCCTTCCACTTCCTCATCCAAATCATTTATAAAAATCACAAAGAGCAGAGGTCCAACAACAGATCCCTGCGGAACACCCAGGCTGAATATTTTCCATCAACTACCATCCTCTGTCTTCATCCTATGCCTTACTTTCTGAATGAGCCTATCGTGTGGAACTTAATCAAACACCTTGCTAAAATCCATGTACACCACATTAACTGCACTACCTTCATCGATGTGTTTTGTCACATCCTCAAAGAATTCAGTAAGGTTTGTGAGGCATGACCTGTCCCTCACAAAGCCATGCTGACTATCTCTAATCCAGCTATGGTTTTCCAAGTAATCATAAATCCAGTCTCTCAAAATCCTCTCAAATAATTTGCCCATCAAACACAAAAGACTGATTGGTTGTAATTCCCAGGATTATCCCTATTCCCTTTCTTGAACAAAGGAATAACATTTGCCAGCCTCCAATCATCTGGCACTACTTCAGTGGACAGTGAAGATGCAAAAATCATTACCAAAGGCGCAGTAATCTCTTCTCTTGCTTCATGTAACAATCTTGGGTATATTCCGTCTGGCCCACGGGACTCATCTATCCCCAAGATCTTCAAAGTTTTCAGCACATCCTCCTTCTTAACATCAACCTGTTTGAGCATATCAGCCTGTTTCACACTTTCCTCACAAATGCCAAGGTCCTTCTCAGTAGTGAATACTGAAGCAAAGTATTCATTAAGGACCTCCTCAGACTCCAGGCACAAGTTTCCTCCACTATCCCTGATCAGCCCTACACTCACTCTGGCCACCCTCTTGTTCCTCACAGAAGTGTAGAATGCCTTGGAGTTTTCCTTAATCCTACCCACTAAAGCGTTTTCGTGTCCCCTACAACATCATAATTTCAAGTACTGATCCATGCTCTCAGTTCGTCACCTTTATGCCTGATACTTCTGGCATTAAAATAGATACACTTCAACTCATCACACTGACTGTACCTTTGCCTTATTAAGTGCCTGTATCCCTCTTCACAGACTCTCTGCAAACTTTATCTGCTATTCACTACCTCCTCCATCAACTGATATGCAGCTCAGGTTCCTAAACCCCTGCCAATCTAGTTTAAACCCTTGTGAAGAGCTCTACCAAACCTCCTGCCCAGGATATTGGTGCCTCTCCATTTCAGTGCAACCCATCCTTCTTTATAAGTTCCACCTTCCCCAGAAGGTATCCCAATGATCACATATCTGAAGCCCTCCATCCTACACCAGCCCCACAGTCACAAGTTCATCGGCACTCGCTCTCTGCTCCTAGCCTCACTAGCCTGTGGCACTGGTAACAATCCTGAGATTATTACTCTGCTTGTCCTGCCTTCCAGCTTCCAACCAAACTTTTTATATTCTCTTTTCAGGTCCTCATCCCTTTCCCCACTTATGTCATTGGTACCGACATGTACCACAACTTCTGGCTGCTTAAGCTTTTTAAGACTTTCGCTATGTTTAACAGTCAAGAAAACAAATCTATTAACTTCTAGACTACAGGAAGATGCCTCATTTAACTTTTAAAATGACCTAAACTCCCTCATCACACTTATGCTCTACTCTGTTGTTTATCAGACACTTAAGTCTTAGACCATAAGACATAGGAGTGGAAGTAAGGCCATTCAACCCATCGGGTCCACTCCACCATTCAATCATGGCTGATGGACATTTCAACTCCACTTACCTGCACTCTCCCTGTGTCCCTTAATTCCTTGCAAGATTAAGAATTTATCAATCTCTGCCTTAAAAACATTTAACTTCCTAGCCTCCACTGCGCTTTGTGGCAATGAATTCCACAGGCCAACCACTCTCTAGCTGAAGAAGTGTCTCCTCGTTTCCATTTTAAATTGACCCCCTCAAATTCTAAGACTGTGCCCACGGGTCCTAGTATCCCCACCTGACAGAAAGAAATTCCCAGCATCCACCCTTTCTAAGCCATGCATTATCTTGTAAGTTTCTATTCAAACTCCGCTCAACCTTCTAAACTGTAATGAATACAATCCCAGGATCCTCAACCATTCATCGTATGTTAGGCCTACCATTCCAGGGATCAGCTGTGTGAATCTCCACTGGACACGCTCTAGTGCCAGTATGTCCTTCCTGAGGTGTGGGGCCCAAAACTGGACACAGTATTCTAAATAGGGCCTAAATGAGGTTTTATAAAGTCTCAGTAGCACATTACAACCCTCTTGAGATAAATGACAACATTATGTTTGCTTTCTTCACTATGGACTCAACCTGCAAGTCAACCCTTACAGAATCCTGGACAAGCACTCCCAGATCCCTTTGTACTTTGGCTTTATGAATTTTCTCACTGTCTAGAAAATAGTCCATTCCTATATTCTTTTCTTCCAAAGTGCAAGTCCTCACATTTGCTCGCGTTGAATTTCATCAGCCATTTCTTGGACTACTCTCCTAAACTGTCTAAATCTTTCTGCAGCCTCCCTACCTCCTCAGAACTATCTGCCTGTCTACCTAACTTCTGTCATCGGTGAACTTCACCAGAATGCCCCCAAAACCCTTCATCCAGATCATTAATATATAAAGTGAACAGCTGCAGCCCCAACATTGAACCCTGCAGAACACTACTTGTCATTCGCTGCCATTCTGAAAAAGAACCACTTATCCTAACTCTCTGCCCTCAGTAAGACAGTCAATCCTCAATCCCTGTCAGTAGCTCATCTCGTACACCATGGGCCCTCAACTTACTCAGCAGCCTCCCGTGAGGCACCTTATCAAAAGCCTTTTGGAAGTCTAGGTTTCCCTAATCTAACCTACTTGTGACCTGGTCAAAGAATTCTAACAGGTTTGTCAGGCATGACCTCCCCTTACAAAATCCATGCTGACTTGCTCTAATTTGACCCTGCACTTCCAAGAATTTAAAAATCTCATCCTTAACAATGGATTCTAGAATTTTACCTACAACCGAGGTTAGGCTAATTAGCCTATAATTTTCCATTTTTGTCTTGATCCTTTTGTGAACAAGGGAGTTACAACAGTGATTTTCCAATCTTCTGGGACTTTCCTGACTGCAGTGATTTTTGAACTCTAGGATGTAGCCCATCTGGGCCAGGAGATTTATCCATTTTTAGACCTTTAAGCTTTTCTAGCACTTTCTCTTTGTAATGGCTACCATACTCAATTCTGCCCCTTGACCCTCTTTAATTGTTGGGACGTTACTCATGTCTTCCACTGTGAAGACTGACGCAAAGTATTTATGAAGTTCATCAACTATTTCCTTATCTCCCACCACTAGTCTTCCTGCATCAATTTGGAGCAGCCCAATTTCTACTGTTCCCTCTCGTTTGTTTCTTATGTATTGAAAGAAACTTTTACTATCATTTTTAATATTATTGGCTAGCTTACCTTCATATTTGATCCTCTCCTTCCTTATTTCTCTCTTTGTTATCTTCTGTTTGTTTTTGTAGTCTTCCCAATCTTCTGATTTCCCAGTGCTCTTGGCCAATTTATAGGCTCTCTCTTTTCCTATGATACATTTCCTGACTTTCTTTGTCAGCCATGGCTGCATAATTGCGCACCCCCCACCCTCGACCCGGATAACCTTTCTTTTCTTTGGGAGGAACATCTGTACGGTGTCCTAATTACACCCAGAAACTCCTGCCAATGTAGCTCTGTCTTCCTCACTAGGCTCTGCTTCCAGTCCATTTTCGTCAGTTCCTCTCTCATGCCCTTATAATTATCTTTATTCAACTGTAATACCATTGCACCTGATTTTGCCTTCTCTCTTTCAAACTGTAGACTGAATTCTACCATATTATGATCGCTGCCTCCTAAGTGTTCCCTTACTTTAAGATCTTTTATTAAGTCTGGCTCATTACATAGCACTAAATGCAGAATATCCTGCTCCCTTGTGGGCTCCATCACAAGCTGCTCCAAAAAGCCATCCTGTAGGCATTCCATGAATTCGCTTTCTTTGGATCCATCGGCAACATTATTCACCCAGTGCACTTGCACATTGAAGTTCCCAATAATCACCGTGACCTTGCCTTTCTGACATGCCCTATCTATTTCCTGGTACATCTTCCTGGTCCTGACCACTACTGGGAAGTCTGTACATAACTCCCATTATGTTTTTTTTTGCCTTTGTGGTTCCACAACTCCACCCACACAGACTCCACATCATCTGACCCTATGTCATTCAGTGCCATAGATTTAATTTCATTCCTTACTAACAATTCTTGCAGATTCAGTACATAGCTTGCATCTCCCAAAGGTTTACTTCCTTTTTCTTTTCCCAGCAGGAGAACTTACTGGTGGCAGTCATTCTCAAGATTCTATCATGGTAAATAAATCTGCAGTTTAAAAGTTAACTGTTTATAAAATCTGACATTTCCAATACATCCCTGCAACTTGGAAATGATCAGTCTATCCATTGTCAGAAGATTAATGTGGTCAGTGTTTATTGGTATGAATATCTTGCATATTCTTCCTTGTAAGACAACTTATCCTACTCTTCATTAGCTAAGCTAATTATCTGGCAGTCAGTTCAGTTCACAGTTCTCCAATGTATCAAAAACTATGGCAGACTCAAAACATAACAATAATAAACTTTGTAGAACAAGGGAGCTAATTCCAAACTTGTGTTTAACTGTGCATATGCAATTGCAAGAAGTTGCTGCCAATTTTATTCTTTCAAAACAGTGAGCTGTGCAATACAGATAACGAGATATTAAAATACAGTCCATTATTTTCTTCTAACTGCATATTGTGAGTGTTATTTAGAATAATAAAAAAACTTCATCTTCAACAATATTGCCCATTTCTGGTAGGAATCTAACATTTGATTATGTGCCCCCATCCCTTTTACCTAAATGCTGAAATCTCAATGGGGCTGCATTGAATCTGCAACTGGGTTGATAGCCCAAAATTTATTCACTTTACTCTCATAGGACACAACCTTAGCCAATGTTCGCCTTATATGAAACCACGTTATAGAAGTTAAGGAGAAGGTGATGAGAGAGAGAAGGGAGACTGACAGCAACACAAGGAAGGGAGGAGAGAAGTATTTGCTGTAACTTAATATAAATATCTTTATTGTATTGCCTTACATCAGATTACATTACAGTGTGGAAACAGGGCCTTCGGCCCAACAAGTCCACACCGACCCTCCGAAGAGCAACCCATCCAGACCCCTTCACCTAATACTACAGGCAATTTAGCATGACCAATTCACCTAACCTGCACATTTTTGGACTGTGGGAGGAAATCCACGCAGACATGGGGAGAATGTGCAAACTCCACACAGACAGTTGCCTGAGGCAGGAATTGAACCCAGCAGATGTTTTAATATTACAGCAAGTACCCATTTTCCCTGCTTTGAGGCCATTTGGATTATTTCTGAAATGTGCCTGGCTGTAGCTACTCATTCCGAGAGTTACTTGAACAATAAATGAAAAAAATCAACCACACAGTGCAGCCTCATTAGTAGCAGTAGGGGAACAAGAAAACACAAACACAACTTGTTTTCAATTGCTTTTATCATTTTAATGCAAATCATGTATCCCAGGATTTTCCCCCGTGTTAGAAACTCTACTTTCTCAAAAGAAATGATGAGTGAAACTTTCTGCAAATAAAATCATTTTCAAAAATTTAATCAAATTAGCAACTATATTAAAGAAATATAACTTTACAAAGCTCATGAAGCAAATCACTGAATAGAAAAACAAAGAAGTAAATGAGGGATCCATTACAGCCAGAGTCAAGCAATTTATAAAGGAGAAGAGAGAAATGGCAGAGAAGTTGTGATCATTTTGTGCCTGCCTTCACTGAAGATGATACATGAAATCTCCAAGAATAACATATCTAAGGGTCTGAGTAGAATAAGAAATTAAAGGAATTTAGTATTTATAAGATGGTTGTATTGGAGAAATTGATGGAGCTGAGGATTGATAAATCCTGGGAACCTGATATGTTGTAACTCAGAATGTCTAAAAATTGAAAAGATTGTGGATGCATTGGTGATCAACTTCCAAAACAATGTAGATTTTGGAATGATTCCTTTCAGATTGGTAAATTTTAGCCACTACTTAAGGAAGGGAGGGAGAAATAAAACAAGGAAGAGAACAGTTAGCCTTACATCAGTAATTGGGAATATACAAGAATCTCCTATAAAGGATTTATAAATGGGCACTAGGGTAGCAATGATTAATTGGGCATAGTCAACATGGATTTTTGATTGAGAAATTGCATTTGACAAGCCTGTGGGAGTACTTTTAAATGCTACCAACAGAATTGATTTAAGGGAGTTGGTTGGCATTGTGGTCTTGGATTTTCAGAAGGATCTTGACAGAATTCACAATAGGAGGCTAATTAGCAAAATTAAAATACAGACAATAAGCAGTAATGCACTGGCATGCATTAAAGATTGTCCAATAGGCAGAAAAGTGCAGAAATAAACTGATCAACCTTACATTGGCAGGCTCTGACAATGGGTACCATAAGAAGCAGAACTTGAGCCCCTGCTGTTCACAATGCATATTAAAGATCTGGATGGGTAATATTCTCAAGGTTGCACAAAGCACAGAGTAAGGTGGGAATGTGTGCTGTGATGAAGGTGCAAAGCAGTTTCAACAGGATTTGGATAGATTGATGAGTGCACAAGAACATGGTGGATGATGTAGAAAAGTGTGAGGTTATCTATTTTGGTAAGAGGAACAGGCATATTTATGGAATGATCAACTGTCAGAAAATGTAGATGTATGAAAGGAGGTGACTATTCTTTTTAAAAAGTCACTGAAGGTTAATATACAGGTAAAGAATGCAATTGACATGGCTAATAGAATTTTAGCTTTATTGCAACAGGATGAGCAAATCTTACTTCATTAGATTGATAGATAGGACCTGCAGTACAGAGTGCAGTTTTGATCCCATTATCTTAGGAAGGATATTTTTGCCATTCAGGGAGTACAACAAAGCTTCACCAGACTCATTCCCAGGTTGGTAGGACTGTCCTGTGAAGGAAGACTGTGAAATTAGGCCTATATTCTTGAATGTTAAGAATGAGAGTTGATCCTATTGAAACTTATATACTCCTTAGATCAACAGGGAAGATGCAGTTAAGATGGTTTCCCTGGTTGGGTAGTTGAGATCCAGAGGGTACAATTTCAAAACGAAAGTAAAATCATTTCGGATGAAAATGTGGAATTTTATTTTTACTCAGAGATTTGAGAATTTTTGGAATTTTCTAGCCCAGAGGATTGAGGGAAGCTCAGACACAGTTCATTTCAAGTACAGAATGACAGCTATCTAAAATGAACAACATAAAGGGAAAAGGGGATAGAGTGGATGAAAGACATTAAAATGGATGATCGGTCATGGTGCAGCTGACTCAACAGGATGAATGATTTACACCTATTCCTATGGTTTTGTGCATGCTTCTATTACATTTTCAGAAAAATAAAGGGATCAGAGAAGATATTTTAAACTGCTTGTTGCCAGGTTTTGATGCCATCAGACATACACAGTCCAACGTTAATACTGTAGTTCAGCAACCACATTTTAATTATTTCTATATTTATGCATGTAAGACTACTAACAATGAAAATACCTTCTTGTGCTCTACATTTCAGCCTCACTAATGTACGTAGAAGATTGGTGAACAACAATTAACCAGATCAGAAATTATGGAAAGCCAATTAACAGAAAGAATGGTCTGATTCTCATACTTACACTAAAAATCTATGTTAATTTTAAATAAATTCTGCTCAGAATGGCATTATCCTCAGTTGACTACACTGTCTAAATGCCCAACAGATTTCAGTGATTTCATGCTTCAGTGACTTTTTGAGTAACACACAAATCAGATTTAGTTCTGGAAAAATTTTAAGACAGAAATTTAGGAAGCAGATGAATAATCAGAGTTGGAATGATATTTTAAATTTGCAAAAGCAACTTTCTATTGGTTTCTCAAGCTGATTCTTAGCTTTTTTCTGGTAAATGCAAATGGCATCAAGTTTTATTTTGGAGTAATTCTCACCACAAAGCCTAGTTAGACTTCTCATCATATCTTCCCAAACATACTCCATTAATTAACTCCCACACCCCCACAACGTCCCTAGTCCCATTCAACACTCTATCATGAATGATTCCTGGAAAGATTGGTCATTCACCTGTCGACTGCCAAAAGAACAATGTTCCCTAACAGCTGTGACACATTTAAAAGATCTTCATGTATCAAGATGAGAATTGCCATTCCAAAACTGCCCTTTTCTAATAAAGTCAGAATCTGAATATATTAGAGAAAGGGAAGTTTGCGCTGCGATTCTCCGAAATAGACTTGGTCAAGGGGATGGTGGAGAGGTATCCTCTTCCCAAAGAATAAGCAAAGGACAGCATGCCACCAGATCATGACAGCCTGGACCGAGGCCACTATCCAGATCAGTGTCATCTCAATAATGGAAATAAACATTGCCAGAAGGTGGCAAATAACCTTATTTGCTACACTCTTCTCTCTGGTACTACATAAACTTCCCAAATGGTCATGCTCTATCAATCTCATATTGAATACAACATCTCCCCATACTTGCTCTCATTACCCCAACAACCTCCTACACTACCAACTCTAGCACGGCTATCTACACTGCTTACTCATTCCTTTTGAGCACTTCACCACCTTTTGGTGGTGCACCAGCACTAACGGCCCCTGAATTGTTCCCTGCGATGTTGTTTGGTGATGACTAACATGGTTACTCCTCACAGCTAGTGGCAGGCTTAAGTGGCCAGCTACCTGCACTGGCTTCCATGCCAAGAATTCTCCATATCTAACTTTGGCAAAATAGAAACTGAATATTAATGAGGAAATTAGAGCAGTCAACAAGGCATTCAGCAAGCTGTAATATCCCTTATTTGTCAACTCATCCTGTCCAGTGAGAAACTCCCCCCTGTTGTTCAGCAAAAGCATAAAAGATGCAGCAAGATGTCCCTAATGCTGAGACAGATTTTGTTAGACCTCTTGTTTGATTCTGCCAGAAATCACACCATAACCCACATATTATTTGATTTCAGGATACATTACTACCTTGTTGTCCAAGAAAAAGACTGGCTTTATTAGGCCAAAACGTGGGGAAAGGAGAAGTTTCTTTAACATAGAAAGGACTGTTTGGTACACTGGATGTGGAAGGTGCTTTCAGCATTCATTATGAAAGTGTTTATCCTCTAATTGTCAAAAGGCAATAATAGAGGAGATGCCGAGCAATGCCATTAATAGTTCACAGCAATTAATGGAAACTAATATCCTATAGTAATAATAATGCCAGTGAGTATTTGACAAAATGTTTTTGTACACATGAAAGGAACTTTTTACTAATAAGAACGTTGCACTGTTTTGACAAAATCTGCATTATCAGTCCTTTCAGCCATTCTACAGGCTAATCTATCATTGTGGAATGCGATGACAATGCAGAATTACCTTCTTAAGGTAAGGGTCAACAACAAAAGATATGTCATTTTGGATCAGTGCTCTTTTCAAAAGTTCAAGATAAAGAAATACCATTGCAATCAAGCATGGAGAAATAACACAGGCCTTGGTAAATAGCTAAACCCTCTTTAAAGACTGTTGATTGAACAGGAATATAGGAACATATTTCTTCTCAAGTCCAAGGATGTGATGAAGAGAATGTAAATTCTCTTGTTCCTTTCACCCACAGATGCACATTTGATCAATGATAATCAGTAATACATCTGTCAAGTTCTTTAGGGCAAAGAAACAAGCCATAATTACCAATGTTGTCAGCAGCAAATACCTGTAAAAGAAAATGCAAACTCCATGGCATTAAGATTTTTAAACATCATCGCAGAGGGCTCTTCAATCCTTTGGGGAAGTACCTACTATCAGATAAATATGTTTGCAGGCATAATTTTGTATGTTAGCCTGAATTCATTCTGTCCTCATAATAGGAATGCCAGAGTTCTATTATAACACAATGCTGTTTCAGATAAAATAATACCCACTTCCTGGGTTTATTATAAGCAATGAGTCTCATTTATAATAATTATACGGAGACCTTTTTTTATCATAGATAAAATATCAAAGCTCGGAACTTCCGCTGGCTCACAATCTAATTTGTGCATCTATATTTTTAAGCCATCTTGAACCAAACTATTTGCTATATCCACAGCTTCAACATAGTAGCTGCCAAAACATTCGACAGCTGCATCAGACGGAAGACGCAGTTCAAAACTTCCTTTGAGGATTATCCAGAGATAGGAACATTGCTTTCAGTTTCCCACTACTCTAACCGCAGAGAAGCCATTTCAAGCAGCACATTTTCACACAAGGATTGTTAAATCCCCTTCCCTCACGTCCTCCCTCACTTTAGTGCTCACCTTTCTCCAATATCTCTACCTTATTATCCATTTGGAGGAGACTGCTTGTACCTGATTTCATTTTTAACAATCAGGTCAAAGAAATATCTGCAGCAACAGCTGTTTTCATTTCTGTACTGATCCTTCTGAAATCCCTCCCTAATTCTCAACTGTACACCATCTTCGTTCACACTGTCATTTAAAACTAGAGTTCAGATTTCACATGCAGGCTGATGATACCTAGCTGTCCTCACTGCCACCAGCTCTCCTGACTGAATCTCATGTAGTTAATCAGAAGAAACTTAATGTCATGAAAACAGATCCTTTTGCCCAACCAATCCAAGCCAACAAAGTTCCCAAACTAAGCTAGTCCCACTTGCCTGCTTTTGGCCCACATCCCTCCAAACATTTCCTATTCATATACTTACCAACGTCTTTTAAATGTTGTAACTGGGGGGATCCAAGATGGCGGCGACCCAGCAAGACTGAGTCCACAGTGCTCTACCCAAAACTTGGGAAAAGTGGGCTATCCACTCCCACCACACTCACTAAACCATTTATAATAGTTGTTAACCTTAAATAGTTACCTATTAGTACATTTAAATAGTCTAATACTAGCTGGAAAATGAGTAAAGGGAAGGGAACAGGCGGCTCTAAGAAAGCAGGGACCCCTCCCCCACCCTCTCCCTCTTCATCTGCAACAAAGGTGTCTTCAGCTACTTCAGGAGATTTACCAATGAAGATGAGCTTTGAGGAGATGTTTGCCAGGTGGGAGGCGAAGATTGATGCTTTTATCGATGAGTCTCGGCAGAGCAGAGAAGCACTATCAGCCGAGCTGCAAAAGCAGGGCAGAGACATTCAGGAATTGGAGTGCCGAGTCAGAGAGGTGGAGTCGAAGGCCGCAGCCTCAGAGACTGGGATAAAATCAACAGCCGACCACATCCGTTTTCTCGAGAATCGAGTACAGAACCTAGAAAACCACATTGATGACCTCGAAAATCGATGTCGTAGAAAAAATATTCGGTTGTTGGGCCTGCCCGAACAGGAAGAGGAAGGTCAGCTAACAGCATTCTTAGAGCATTGGCTGCCACAACTTTTAAATCTGCATAATGGATCAGGCCGGGTAAGGGTAGAATGGGCCTACCGGGTCACAGTACGTGGGCCCGGCTCAACCCAGCGCCCACGCCCGGTCCTGTTCCAGCTGCAGAGCTATAGGGAGAGGCAGATGCTCCTGGAAGCCTCAAGAAATCTGGGAAAAGATCCCCAAGCTATGACCCACAAAGGATCCAGGATCATGCTGTTCCAGGACTTCTCCCCAGCTTTGGTCCGAAAGAGGAAGGCATTCGATGAGGCGAAGAAGCGTTTAAGGGACTTAAATATCCAGTACTCCTTACGATATCCAGCGACGCAACGCCTTAGCCACGAAGGATCCATATATAACTTCGGATCACCGGAGAAGGCTAAGGAATTCTTGGACTCTCTTAAATAAACTGTAAGAGATTGTGGACGCTGGTCTGCCTTTCCCATTATTTTGGTTTACATCCCTTCATCTTTTCTTATCTTTCCCCCTATGTGTGTATGTATATATATATATATGTTGGGGCGTTTGGTTAATGTTGATGGGGAGAGGTGGTTACCTTATTCTATTTTACTTCTGTTTTTAGGAGCGGGGTTGTTTTTCTTTCCCCTGTTATTTTGTGGTATTATATTTAAGTATTACATGTTGAGATTGTAATCTTATAGTTATATATGGTATTAATATTCCCAAATATATTTAGATGTGGGTGTGGGTGGGGGTGGGGTGTTCACTGTTAACTCTAGCTTTATATTATATTTGAATTCTCCTCATTTTATTGAGGAACACCTGGGTCAAGGGTGGGGCACTGGTTGGAAGAGGGTAAGATGGACTGTGGGAGAGGAAGTGACGCTCCCTGGAAACAAGGGAGAAAATCTCCAATTCGGAATGTTTTATATTTTTTATACTTAGAAAGAGTTTTTTGTTATATTGTTTTGAGTGTATCAGAGAATCTTTACTTTTGTAAATCTTGTATGCTCCATGCTCGGGATGTTCTAGATAGGGTTTCCCCTCCTGAGGGGTCTCGGATCTGTCCAGATGATTATGGCTAAACAGTCGGTTAAGTGGTGCACCTGGAATGTCAGGGGGAGTAATTCGCCAGTTAAAAGGAAGAAAATATTATCAAATCTTAAGAAGGAGAGAGTTGATATAGCTCTCCTACAGGAGACACACCTGTCGGATAAAGAACACTTAAAATTACGACAGGGCGGATTTGATCAGGCCTTTTTTTCCTCTATTAATTCAAAAAGCAGGGGAGTCGTTATCCTTGTCCGGAAGAACTTCCCTTTGAAAATTCTAAATCAGATAAAAGACGAATCTGGACGATATATTTTGATTAAAGCCCTCATAAATGGAGAGGAATATGGGATCTTAAATGTATACTGCCCCCGGCACACCCCTTTAAATTCATAACGGAAGCTTTTTCAAAACTGATGGCCTTTGGTGCCCGTCATACAATTATAGGGGGAGACTTTAATTGTATTATGGATCCAGAAATAGACAGGATTCCCAAGAGTGCCGCTGGAGTATCTCCCAGATCTAGACAACTGGCGGACCTGAATAAAGAATTAGGATTGGTAGATGTATGGAGATGTCTCCATCCACAGGGTAGAGATTTTTCTTTCTACTCTAATCCACATAAATGTCACACAAGAATTGATATGTTTTTTGCCCCATCGATTTTTCTAAACTCTATAGCAACCTGTAAAATAGGTACTATAGCAATCTCTGACCATGCCGCTGTATACATGGAAACTAAGATAAAGAACAATGGGACATCTGCTCGGCATTGGCGTATGGACCCCTTCCTGATAAAAGATAGCAAATTTTTAAAGTACTTCTCCCAAGAACTTAAAACTTTTTTAGAAATTAATACTGGTACGGCTAGCAATCCGTCAATGATGTGGGAGACCATCAAAGCTTATGCACGAGGTTTGATCATCTCCTATTCAGCGACCCAGAGGAAAATGAAGGGAGAGCAACAGCGTCTGCTCGAAGCTCGCCTAAAAGCAGCCGAAACAGCATACGCTGATAGACCTTCTATCACAAAATTGCAGAGGATTACAGCTCTTAGGACAGCTTTAAACACCGCGCTTACTCAAACGGCTAAAAGGGAAATATTATTTGCGAAACAAAGATTATATGAATATGGCGACAAACCGGGTAGATACTTAGCATTTCTTGCAAAGAAAAAGAAAGCCCCTCAAACTATTCCGACCATCAAGGAAAGTACAGGTACCCTGACTCATGATCATAAAAAGATCAATGCGACCTTTAAAGAATTTTATTCTGAACTATATAGATCGCAGGATTGTGAAGATAGGATTAGGAGGATGCAGTCATTTTTTAAAAATTTGACCTTCCCGGGCCTGACTCCGGAACAGGTGTCGGCCCTAAATACCCCTTTAACAGTCCAAGAAATACTTGAGGCAATTAGGCAACTTCAGAGCGGAAAAGCACCGGGCCCAGATGGTTTTCAAGCTGAATACTATAAAGAATTTACAGGAATATTGGTTGACCCACTTATGGATATGTATAATTTTGCGCATAGTCAGGTCTGTCTCCCGCCCACGCTGAAAGAAGCAAATATTTCTCTTATCCTCAAAAAAGGAAAAGACCCAGAAGATTGTGCATCTTACAGACCAATATCCTTACTAAATGTAGACTTTAAAATTCTCTCAAAAATGTTAGCACTAAGACTAGAAAGGGTACTGCCATATATTATAAAGGAGGACCAGACGGGATTTATTAAGGGCCGCAGGTCATCCAATAATATCAGAAGGGTCTTGAATATGATCCAAGCCTGTCATCAGGGAAAGATACCAGGAGTAGTAATTTCATTGGATGCGGAAAAGGCATTTGATAGGGTTGAATGGTCATATTTATTTTACACATTGGAAAGGTTTGGCGTTGGACAGGTGTTTACCAAATGGGTTTCAACATTGTATAATGACCCCAAAGCAGCTGTTATTACTAATGGGTTAAGATCGGATGGCTTCAGTGTGGGTAGGGGCTGCCGTCAAGGATGTCCTCTCTCACCATTGTTGTTTACACTGATAATCGAACCATTAGCAGAAGCCATCCGGACTGATCCTAATATAACGGCCCCGAGGATTGGTACAGGTAAACACAAAATTACCCTCTATGCAGATGACGTTCTCTTATTCCTCAGTAATCCTTTAATGTCAGTGCCTCATCTAATTCAAGTTATTAATACATTTAGTGCATTCTCAGGCTATAAAATTAATTTTTCAAAATCGGAAGCCATGCCAATGGGTGGTCTGGCTATGATACCCCACTTAATGGACGGATCCCCTTTTCCCTTCCGTTGGTCCCTGGAGGGCTTCTTATATTTAGGTATTTTTATCACGCCAGTATTTGATCAGCTGTATAGGGCTAATTTTGTACAATTAATGGAAAGGATAAGGCAGGACCTCCAGCGATGGAGAGACCTTCCGATTTCCTGGCTAGGGAGAATAGCATTAATTAAAATGAATGTTCTGCCCCGTCTCTTATATCCTATGAGAATGCTCCCGCTGATGCTGCCAAGGCTAGCCCTACGTAAATTATATGGCTGGTTGGGCTCCTTTATTTGGAACCATAGACGGCCCCTTATTAAGCTGAAGAAGCTACAGCTTCCACAGGCAAGGGGAGGACTGGACTTCCCAGACTTTAGGAAATATCAGTTAAGCTCCCTACTAAGTTACATAGCTGATTGGATTTCATCTGATCCACAATCAATTTGGCTGGATATCGAAGCCTCCCAAGTAAAATACCCACTTATTAACCTTTTATTTTCAGATAAGAGGAAAATCATTACAGACCACTGTAAAAATCCCATAATATTAAACACAATTAAGGCCTGGAATATAATGCGGCAAAATGAGGGTAACTCACATAAAACATCCCCCCATGCACCAATAGTAGGCGCACGGGGATTCCAACCGGGGATTACAGATGCCACCTTTAAACTCTGGAGATCCAGGGGCATCTCATGCTTAGGGGACCTATTTAAAGATGGGATCCTGATGTCCTTTGAGCAGCTGCGTCTGAAATTCGGAATACCTAATGGGGATCTCTTTCGATACTTCCAAGTTCGAGATTATATACAGAGGAAGACTACATTAATAGATAGTCTTTATAAATCAGACAGAGAACATAATGTCTTACGACCAGCGGGGGCATCCTCCGTTAGTACTATATACCATTTGCTACATGATGGAGTCTCAGGAGACATGGATGACCTGCTTAAAACATGGGAGCAGGACTTGGGGCTAGAAATCTCTGAGGATATGTGGAATGACATTTGGGAAAATGCTAGAAGAATTGCTATCTGTAACAGAACTCAGGCTATCCAACTAAAGATACTTCATAGGGCCCATATAGCTCCGGCTCGACTGGCAAAATTTAAGGCAGGAGCATCTCCAATGTGTCCTAAATGCAAAATAGAGGTGGGTACTCTTGTACATTGTTTGTGGACTTGTCAGAAAATCCGCAGATACTGGACTAAAGTGGCAAATACCCTGACAGAAGTTTTAGGAACGGAAATTAGGGTGGACCCTGTATCTCTCCTTTTGGGCTTTTCGAACCTCTCATCTCTGGATATGCATGGGAAGAGACTATTTTCTATTCTCTCTTTCTGTGCAAGGAAAAATATTTTGGTGAACTGGGTGGCTGAGGGCCCCCCTGGACTTTCAAATTGGCACAGATTAATTATGGAATATATCCCCCTTGACTTCCTCACAAATATGGTGCACCGAAAGACTGAATTATTTTATAAAATATGGCAGCCCTTTTTGAATTATATAAATGCAGATATTTCGACTATCCTAACAAGGGCTTTTATTTAGTGAAGAATTCAGACCGGGCTGCTCCGGGGCCCCTTGGGAGAGGAATCCTGCGCGAATACGGGTTTTATTATATTTGATGTTTATACATTCCGAGCATGTAAGAGACTTAGGTATACACTCTGGTTAGTTATAGGTTAGATTAGTAGAAAGTTGAGTTTTTTTTTCTTTCTTTTTTCGTTTCTTTTTTTTTCTTTTTTTGTTTTCTTTCTTTCTCTTTTCTTTGTTAAATTATGACTATTGTATATATGATTTAATTGTACATCAATGTTTGTATTTGAGAGTTTTGTTTATTTTTGTAAATTTGCAAAAATGTTAAATTTCAATAAAAATATCTACAAAAAAAAAATGTTGTAACTGTATCTGCACCCACCATTTCCTTTGGCAGTTCATTCAACACACAAACAACTGTGTAAAAAAGTTGCCCCTCGTTCTTTTGAAAAACTTTCTCCTCTCTCCTTAGTTATGAATTCCCCAATCTCAACGTGGAGAAAAAATACACAATTTTCTCCAAAAGGTTCATATAGCAATGTCTCCATCTCACTAATGAGCAATCTTATTTCCATGTATTTGCATGTCTCAACGAGTTGCCTCATTTCATGTAATTTTATATTTTCCTTTCCTTCCTAATTTTAGAGTGCACCAGTTTCCAAAGTGAAAATCAGAGCAGTTACATGGAGGCAACAACCCATCACTTGTTTCTCCAGACCTTCGTCCAACTCGTGCCTTCATTTAAGTGTCCTTGCATGCTCTACGGACTCCAGCCTTTGTAAAAGCAAACTGACATCAGCAAACAACCAGGCTCATTATACCTTCACACCTTCCCTACGACCAACACACATACATAGCTGAGCCCTTCAGACTTCACTTTGGAGCTCAGGGTCACCTGCAACTTGCATGCTTCTTCAGGTCACTCTGTGCACAGGCAGCAAAAACATTACATACATTTATATAGGATGCTCCTTATGACTGTTACTTTCATTTCTCAAAATTCACTCACTTTGTACTTACTTGGAAGCCAACACCACTCTATGGCTCACATTGTTTTAAGCACACATTAAAAGGAAAACAGCTAGTCACATATCAGAATACTGAACAGTCAATGGGATGGCCGCCTTTGCTGTTTTGCATCATGCTACGCCAGTTTCACACCTACAGAGTGCCCCAGCAGCTTACACAGCAAACATACTGCATGTGATTCAAGCCAAATTCATGTGTGAAAGTCAAAGGGGGCCAGTCTTTCGCGGGGTTAAAGAAGGACCATGGTAAATCAGGTGCCACCAATCAAGGGACTCAACTGATTCTAGTCCTGGGTGTTGGTCACAATCAATTTTGTATTTGACACCATCAGAGTCGCAAGATTCTGGTCAAGTATTGTAATCAAACAAAGTGAGGGATTCAATGTTATGACAAATGGATGGAAAAGCAGTTATTGATGATATAGAAGAGGTTGCGAGGTGGCCCTAGTGAATAGAAAGTGTAGAAGGCAGTAAGTTCCAATGAATGGAACTTCAATAAAACAGTACAGTTGCTATACTGTTATTATATAATAAGCTGCATTCTCAATAGAGAGAGAGAGAGAGAGAGAGGATTGATGGTGATTTAACTGAAGAATCACCATGCTGCAGAGACAGGGCAAGGTTGAAAATGGAAGACCTTCATGGTAATCTCAGTGAGTATGAAAATTGAATCCATGCTATTAGCATCACTGTATAAAGACTAGCCATCCAACCAACTGAGCTAAAGGACCCCAGGGTTAAAAGTGAGGTCTGGCGATCACAGTTGAAAATGTGTTGCTGGTTAAAGCACAGCAGGTTAGGCAGCATCCAAGGAATAGGAAATTCGACGTTTCGGGCATAAGCCCTTCCTTATGCCCAAAACGTCGAATTTCCTATTCCTTGGATGCTGCCTAACCTGCTGTGCTTTAACCAGCAACACATTTTCAACTGTGATCTCCAGCATCTGCAGACCTCACTTTTTACCCGAAGATTTTAACCTACTGTGAATCCTCTTGCAAGGATGCCTTCCTTGAAGAAGCTCTCTTCCTCCCTCTACAAGGATTTCAGTGAGTCTCTCTCTCACTGCACCCCCCAGGTGATCTCCTCCGCACAGAAGCTCTTCAGCCACATTCTTAAACAGACTCGTTACCACAGCCACATCTCCTTCCTCAGCACCTGCCTACGGAACCGACTGATCCCACACGGACTCTGAACTACATTCCAACCAACACAATTTGGACCCAACCAGGACAACCTGTAAAGGAAGGGCTTATGCCCGTAACGTCGAATTTCCTATTCCTTGGATGCTGCCTAACCTGCTGTGCTTTAACCAGCAACACATTTTCAACTAAAGGACCCCAGACCAACTTTACATTATTTTATATCACCACATACATAAGACACAGAATTTATCACAAAAGATTACGGTACAGTGATATATTGAAAAATCCTGGATTGCTAAGACTTTCATCTTTCAGAATGCAGGTTTCAGTTCATTGATATATAAATCCCAGAACTTCTTTTAAGTCACCTTCTCGAGAAAACTTACGGTTTTATAACATAAGGTGACATTTCAGCTCTAACAATGCATTAAAGATGTGAGGTTAGAGTCTGTCTGTATCCCAATTTTGAGTCAGACTGGTTCTATTTCCAAAGTGGAATTTATAAAATATTATATGCATTGACTGCCTGCAGACTGTGCATTTTTGAGCAAAATAGAAGGTATTTGCAAATAAAATTCACCCCATAGACTTGTAGGCGTGTGTGCGTGTGTGTGCGTGCGTGCGCGCACGCGTGCACATGCAAGTGAGAGTGCATGTGAAAGAGTGTATGTTTGTGTGTGTAAAAGCTTGGTGAGTTGCGTGTGGGTGTGATGAAGTATAAGCTTATGAGAGGTTGTGTGGGGGTATGAGTCACACGCACACACTCTCACTCTCTTGCATACACACACACACACACACACACACACACGTATCTATGGGGTGAATTTGTATTTGCAAAATCATATTTGCAGATACATTCTATTTTCCTCAAAAAATGCAGAATCTCCAGGCAGTCAATGCAGACAGTGAATATATGTAATATTTTGTAAATTCCACTTTGGAAATGGAACCAGTCTGACTGAAGATTGGGATGTAGACAGACTCCAACCTCACACCTTTAATGCAGTATCTGAGCGGAGAAGTCACCTGTTGTTATAAAACCTGAAGTTATCGAGAGAAGATGACTTAAAAAGAAGTTCTGGGATTTACATATTAATGAACCTAAACCTGCATTCTAAGAGATGAAAGACTGAACAATCCAGGTTTGTTCAACATATCACTGTATGACACTGCAATCTTATTGTTATAAATTCTGTATCTTATGAGCTTATACTACACAGCCACCTGATGAAGGAACAGCGCTCCAAAAGCTAGTGCTTCCAAATAAACCTGCTGGACGATAACCTGATGTTGTTTGATTTTTAACTTGGTTGTAGATTGATGTGGAGGAGCCAATGTTGGATTGCGGTGGACAAAGAATAGAGAGAAATAATCATTGGAATGAAAGGGCTCTACTGAAGTTGGGTTGAGAGCCATTTTGATCAACCTGTCCAGACATAGGACATACCACATGAGCAGTTCGGATTTGAACTCGACCTTCTGACCCAGAGATAGTATATCACCACTGTGCTACAAGAGTTAAACAAATTAAGTCAATTAGTATTACTGCAAAGCTGCAACTAAATGCAACCCATTAACGATCAATCAATACACTTCTCCAGTCAACTCTCAAAGCTATATGGCAGGCCCACACGCTAACCTGTTCAGTTCCAGTAGTGAATACGGAGGCATTAAGACAATGATTCCATGTTTAAACTGTTTCTAGCCTCACTTGGTCTATTAGGCTTGAAGGAATCTGCCTCACTACAGAAACAAAGGAAAATGAGAAAGTGAATTACACCAAATCAGCCAGTGTATGTTATGGCAAATGATAAGACAGTTACTATAATCTAATTCCTCTTGTGTGGGGAAGGAAGCAAGTCAGAAAGGGATATGCAAGATGAAGCTAAAACATAAATGTAAAAGGCTGGTTTAGAATATAATTACCAAACAAAAATGAGCAGGGTGTAATGCTTAACAACTACACTGAGTAGTTGCAACTGAAGTGGGTAGGAGGAAGATTTTAAAGACTAGCTATAGCACTGGAAAGAGAGGAAAGGTTACTGTAGTGTAGGGACAGGTGTGGGTGTTACTGGTACTGAAAACTCTCCTTTAAATAAACAGACAAGTTGGCCAAGCAAAATAACAGTAAAATGAATTGCATACGAAAGCAAATCATCCGCACACTCTCCAAAAAAAAAATTAGAAGGAACATTGTTTAGAAGATGTAAAACTTTAGAGGTTTGGAAATTGTGCTTTATTAAAATGTCTTACAATAAACATGATGCATGAGAGAGCTTGGCAATCTGAAGCTATTATTAGTTATTCAAGGGTATTAACAATGCAACTGATTTGTGCCTTGAAGTATCTGTTAAGACAGAAGGTAAAACAGAAGTGTCACTCTGTTACAAACATAATTACTGTGAACTCTTTTTAACAAGCTGAAAACTGGAAACGAGGTGGGATCATCATTTTCAACTGTTTATTATTAGAAGCCACAATCTACTATATCTGTTGTGTTCGTTCTCACAGTCAGTATATCAGCATTCCTTTAAGAGATGTGCTCACAATATCATCATTGTATCACAGTACAGAATCTGAAAGTGTAAAGACTACAACCTCCATCATATCTTGGGATCACTTAAAATCACCATGCTATTCGAAACGTAAATCCATAACTTAATGCGATCGCAGACACTTGTAAATGTAACATTTGTATATAATAGGAGCTGTCTAAAAATCTGTTTGTTTCTTCAACACCACAGCATCCATGCCCTGTTCCTTATGTGATTAAAATAGGCATTGCTGCATCAGGTAAAATACCCTGCGAGAGGCAAATGCACATCAGCACCCCCTTTCATTTGACAGCATATGGCTTTAAATCACCATATTTAATCCCTCAATCGTATCATCCCAAAGGAATGATTTCTTGTTGCATGATCTCTTTGAACCATAGGTGACAGTTTTTACATTAGTTCCATGGATTTTGCAAATATTTCCATAGTTCAGTGGTGCATATCATGTGTGTAATCCTATATGTTGATTTACTGGAAACTTCACGAGTGCACCAGAGGGCTTCAGTCAAACCTGTACCAGATGAAAATAAAACTAAGTGGCTCAGTTGGAATGAATATATGTAATAATTGAACTTGACAGCATGATCTGGAACAGGATACAGATTCCAGAAAAGATACATTAAAACCAGGTGTATATGATAAGATGTCATAACTCAAAAGTGGATGAAACCACACAAATTATGGGTCAACATTCATTCACAACTGGATGATGATAAACCATATCCAGATTGCTTCTGCAAAAGTTGCATTTGTACTCAACTCAGTTTTAATGTTTGGCAAACTGATAATAGAAACAATACATGAAACCTATTTTGGAACGTGCATTTATTTCCCATACGATTGTTCAGATTTCATCCATTAGTTCTAGACACTGAAAAATTCAAACTGTTAGCAAAATGAATCTCTCAGTTCAAGAAATTCAGTTCTATGCTTTCTGACATGTTCGTCAGTTTCCACATTTGACATTCTTTTTCAAATTCATCCCACAAGTGGATCGTACATTCCAATGATCCAGACTGCCCCACCTGCCTACTATTTGGGTCAACAATGGCAAGACCCAGCATTTGAAGAAAACTCTTCCTCTGTACATCAGCTTTGAAATGCAACATGTGGCCTTGTACAATACTTTAACTTCAAGAACAGACAGGATGCACTCTTACTAGACAAAGGTCTCATGAATTCGAACCAAATTATTTTACTGACTTAACACTAATAACAAATGGTAAAGTATTATGAAATGTAGTTTTCTATCTTATGTTCCAAGGAGGATATTATAAGAATTGATGATTTTACTCTCTGAACATAAGCTTTGAATTATTGATCCACTTCTTACTTTGTAAAATCGTACTTAAAACTCATCTCTGCTGCTGGTTTCCTCACAGTTGATTACTGTAATACAAGATCCAACTTGTGTCAATTGAAATCAAACACTGCCTGGGGGAACCATTCATGGTGCCCAACATAATCCACAAAATGGGATCTCTAGCCTGAACTGTACTAGTAGGAGTACTCAACTTACCCTCTTGCCTCCCCCAGAAATCCCAGACACAGCTATCAATTTAAATTACTCCCCCTGCCTAGTGCTATTCTCGTTGTTAAATTGCATGGGACACTCCAATACCCATCCTTAAATAAAGCAGTATTATTCAATATTTCTTATGATTACATTAGATCAAACAGCTAACTGCATAAGAGAATAATATAAAATAATTGAAAAACTATTGCAATGGATTGACAATTGGCTATGGACAATAGTAGAAAGTTATCAACAATGAACTTGCACCTGTCAATAATGGAGTCCTACATGACTTGGTATTAGGATCTTTACTCATCAATATTTTCATTAATTACTCCTGTACAGAAGAGAACAATCTTAATGTGGTCTCAGCTGCAAACAATATGTGCCAGTATTAGGTGTGAACAGGATGTTCAACTAATCTGAATGTATTGGGGCAAGTGACCTGCATTTAATAACGAACATTTAACTTCGAAAAAGCCTGCGTTCTCCACATAAATTAGTCTACCTACATCTTCACTTAACAGGATTAAAGATAGTAGTGAAAAAAAAATCTAGACAGAATAGTGATTTATTCTTTAAGGGCTTATGACCAATCCATCAACTTACTGCGTAGAATTTGCACATTCTCCCCGAGTCTGCGTGGGTTTCCTCCAGGTGCTCCGGCTTCCTCCCACAGTCCAAAAATGTGCATGTTAAGTGAATTGACCATGCAAAAATTGCCCTTAGTGTGAGTTGAAGGGGTAAATGTAGGGGAATGGGTCTGGGTGGGTTGTGCTTTGGCTGGCCGGTGTGGACTTGTTGGGCCGAAGGGCCTGTTTCCACACTGTAAGTAATCTAATCTAATCTTATATTAAAAGCAAACAGGGCACTGTATTGTGTTCAGAAGTCTATTAATTGCAAAACAAGGCAACTTGCCTTTTCTATTCTGAGATCTTATATAACATCCAGACTGTTCACAATATGGAGGTTATCAAGGTTTTGGAAAGGATCAGGGAAGGATAACAAGATTACTTCTCAGTTTAATGTCACTTAGGCAGCAACACTCGAAGAGGTGGTCTTTATATTTGGGAGAAGCACATATTGTACACTGCAGTTTACAAAATAACAAACGAGCTGGATTGCTCATGTGTGAATTAATTATTTCAACTGAATGAATTATAGAAGACAAGGGAGGCATTCACATGTTATGTACAGTGATGCTATCTCTGAATTATGGATAAGGACAACTGCGTAACATATTTACAAAAGTAAATTACTACAGATTCTTGAAATTTGAAACAGAAACAAAATGCTTCAAATTATGAACAGGTTTGAGAGAATCTACAGAGAGAAACAGAATTAAGTTTTAAGTCACTTACTGTTCTGATAAGGGATCAGTAAGCTGAAATGTGAATCCTATTTCGCTTGTCACTGACATCCTCAGAGTTTCTAGCATTCTCTATTTTATTTGTACATTTCTCTACAGCTGCTTTCACCAATTTCAACTAAGCCATATGGTCAATGTTACACTTTCTAATGCAATATATGGCCAAAGAGTCCAATAATTTCACACAACATTACGCACTTCTGTCAACAATCTATTCAGGTCATATTCCCAGATATCGATCTCACAGATTTCACAACTGTTCTATTTGGCTTAAAAAAATTAAACCAGTGATTATTTTAACCACATTAATCATGAAAAGATCAAAAATTCTTAACTGCAAAAATTTAGATCCAGGTCAAGTGAAAGGAGTCTAATAAAAATGCTATCATCTTTACTTATGAGAGAGTGACTGAAGAAAAACAAGTAATCACTTTAACTCACATAAACAACTGTTATCAGGAGCCCCTTCAAAAACCAGTCTTGGCAAGTCTAAATTACTTCCCTCAAAATTACAGATGTTGTGTTTCCAGCAAAAAAAATCCCAAAGACAGCTAGATTAGCTTATTGTTGTATCGACATGAATTCATTTTTCTTGCAAATTACAATATCAGTTCCCAACATGGATGCTGGAGTTATAATTAGATCACATCATAAAGAGGTCAGTTGGAATTAGCTTATGGAAACACAGCATACAGAGGCAAACAGTGCACTATCATCTGCTGTTTTTAAAAACTACAGCAATCAGCAAGTTGTGAATGGTTTCCACACAAATCTATTTGCAAGTCAGAACATAACATGGACAAAACTAATAAAACTATTTCTGTTATGTTTCAGACAATAATGCGTTCTGCACTTGAGACAGCACCCAAGTTTCTTGACAAAAATAATATCAGCTTCCATCCAGTAGTCAGGTCATAATATCATTTTTGAAGCATCTGCTTAATTCTATCAATCTATTTTATTAGGTATTACCCCAAAACATGGTTATTGTAAACTGAACTCCTATGCTGCTTTGCAACAACTTAAAGGGGCCATGCTCTCAATAATTATAGCAGCACATATTTTAGTTGATAAAATGAGCCCACAAACAAATGATATTCTGGATGTATGTTTGCTCAATGATCTGGAAGGTTCGTTTTCACCATACGAGGTAACATCATCAGTGACTCTCTAGTGAAGCACTGGTGTTATAGCCCACTTTCTATATTTGTTTAAGTTTCCTTGGGTTGGTGATGTCATTTCCTGTTCTTTTTCTCAGAGCGTCTATATATGGCATCCAAATCGATGTGTTTGTTAATCGAGTTCCAGTTGCATTGCCATGCTTCTAGGAATTCACGTGAATGTCTCTATTTGGCTTGTACTAGGATGGAAGTGTTGTCCCAGCACAAGGTGTCCTTCCTCATCTGTATATAGGGATACCAGTGATAGTGGGGGTCATGTCTTTTTGTGGCTAGTTGACATTCATCTATCCTGGTGGCTAGTTTTCTGCCTGTTTGTCCAATGTACTGTTGGCTACACAATTGGGTTTGCAAAACGGAGTGAGTCAATGTTGAGAGGGAATCTTGCTATTAGAACACAGGCTTGCACATATGCTGTTCTTGTGTGTTCACAGTCACAAACCTTTGTCCTCTGGGACAATAAGTATTGGAGAGACTTATAAAAAGTATAAGACTTAACTCATGTCTCAAGTATATATTTGAAGTTAGTTATTTATTAAAGCATACTTGCATTTATATTCCTGTTCAAATTTACAAAATGATGCATTGAATGGATAAGGAATAGAATTTTCCAACTTCATTTGAAATGCATGTACAGGGACCTTGAGATCTTTTTCAGATAACCAGGTTGATATGTTTTCACAACATAGAAGTTATAATGAGGTTTAGTTATTTTTAACACCAAATTTTTAATATAAATCAAAAAGGTAGCTATGAATGGTATTATATGAACAATAATTCCAAGGTATTAGCAAAGAGGATAGTTAAAAGATGTGTTTATGTTATGATCCTCCTCTTCTCAAGATGCCCCAAATTGCTTCACACCAAATGTTACACTATTAAAGCACAGTCACAATACTGTTAGTGCATCCACATTCGGCACAATGTCCCACCATTTGCAATAAGATCAATTAATCAGCTTGGTTATTTTTGATTGAGAAATAAATACAACTTGTCGAGTCATAATGCAGGAAACAAACACTTCAGTCAAACACATCTGCACTGACCAAACATTCCAACCTGATCTAGTCCCATTTGCCAACAATTGCTCATATCCCCCTAAACCCTTCCTATTCATCTACTCATCCTGGTACCTTTTAAATGTTGTAATTGCACCAGCCTTCACCGCTTCCTCTGGCAGTTCATTCTATATATGCATCATCCTCTGTGGACAGAAGTTACTGCTCAGGTCTTTTTAAAATCTTACTCCTCTTACCTTCAACCTATGTCCACTCGTTTTGGACTCCCCTACCCTAATAAAAAGACCCTGGCTGTTCACCCAATTCATGCCCTTCATTTTTTAAAAAATCACTTGTGGGAATGTGAGCATCGCTGGCTGGCAGAATTTATCGCCCGTCTCTAATTGCCCTTGAGAAGACAGGAGTGAGCTGTCTTCTTGAACATGTGCAGTCCACCTGCTGCGAGTTGACCCATAATGGCACTGGGGACAGAATATCAGGATTTTGACCCAGCAACAGTGAAGAAATTATGAGACAGTTCCCTGTCAGGAAAGTGAGTGGCTTGGAAGGGAACGAGAAAGTGATGATGTTCCGATGTATCTGCTGCTCTTATCTTTCTAGACGGAAATGGTCATGCTGTCTGAGGGTCTTTGGTGTATTTCTGTAGTGTATCTTGAAAATAGTACACACTGCTGCAAATGAGCTCGGGTGGAGGAGGAAGTGGATGCTTGTGGATGTAGTGCCAGTCAAACATGCTGCTTTGTCCTGGATGGTGTCAAGTTTAAGTGCTGTTGGAGCTGCACTCACGCAGGCAAGTGGGGACTATTCCATCACACTCCTGACTTATACCTTGTAAATGATGGACAGGCGTTGGGGAGTTACTTACCATAGAATCAAAATTCCTGATGAAAAGCTTTTGCTCAAAATGGCGACTCTCCTGCTCCTCAGATGCTGCCTGACTGGCTGTGCTTTTCCAATGCCACTACTTTTGACTCTATATCGCCAGCCCTCATTTTCTCCAAGTTACTCACCAAAAGTATTCCCAGTCTCTGACCTGCTCTTGTAGCCATTGTATTTATATGGCAAGTCCATTTGATAGTGGGGATTCACTGATGGTCATACCATCGAGGCAGTGGTTAAATGATCTCTTGTTGGCATTTGTGTGGCGTGAATGTTACTTGCTACTTGTCAGCGCAAGCTACGATATTGTCCAGATCTTCTTTCATTTGAACATGGACTGCTTCAGTATCTGAGGAGTCGCGAATGGTGCTGAACATTGAACATGCAAACATCCCCACTTCTGAACTTATGATCGAAGGAAGGCCATTGATGTGGCATTGTTGAGATGGTTGGACCAAGAACAATTCCCTGAGGAATTCCTGCAGAGATGTCCTGGATCTGAGGTGACTGACCTCCAAAAACCACGACTATGTTCCTATGAGCCAGGTATAACTCCACCCACTGAAGAGCTTGCCCGGATACTCATTAATTCCAGTTTTGCCACGACTCCTTTTTTCCATACTCAATCAAATGCAACCTTAATATCAAGCGCAGTCATTCTCAATTCACATCTTGAATTCAGCTCTTTGTCCAAGGCTGTATAGGGGTCAGGACCGGAGTGGTTCTGACGGAACCGAAACTGAGATTCACTGAGCAAGTTATTGCAGCTTGATAGCACTGTTGATGCCATTTTCCATCACTTTACTGATGATCAAGAGTAAACTGATGTAACTGGCTGGGTTGAATTTTCCTGCTTTTTATGTAGAAGATATACCTGTGCAATTTTCCACATTGTTGGATAGATGCCAGCATTGTAACTGTACTGGAAGAGATTAGCTAGGACAGCAGCACAAGAACATTGTCAGAATGTTGTGATGGGCCACAGCCTTTGCAGTATCCAATTTCTCCAATCATTTCTTGATATCATGTGGAGTTAACTGAAGTGGCTGAAGACTGATATCTGCAATGATAAGGACCACTGGAGGTGGTCGAGATGGATCATCTACTCAGCAGTTCTGGCTGAAAACTGCTGCAAAAGCTCCAGCCTTATCTTTTGTACTGATGTGGACTCTTCCATCATTGAGGGTGGGGATATTTTTAATTATCCATCACCACTCACAAATGGATGTTGCAGGGCTGTAGAGTTTAGGTCTGATCCATTAGTTTTGGGATTGCTTAGCTCTGTCTATTGCGTGCTCTTATGCAGTTTGGCATGCAAGTAGTCCTGTTTTGAAGCTTCACCAGATTGACACCTCTTTCAGGTATGCCTGGTGCTGCTCCTGACATTCCCTCCCACACTCTCCATTGACCCAAGGTTGATCCCTGGTCTTGATGGGGTTGGTTGAGTGGGGAAATGCCAGGCCATGAGGTTATAGATTGTAGAGTACAAATTTGCTGCTGTTGATGGCCCACAGCAACTCATGGCTACCTAGCCTTGATTTGTTAGATCTGTTCAAAGTCTGTCCCATTTTGCACTATGACAATGTACACAACACGATGGAGATTATTCTCAATATGAAGGCAGGACTTCATCTCCACAAGGACGGTGTGGTGGTCACTCTTACTGACACTGTCATGGACAGATGCATCTGCAACTGGCGGATTGGTAAGGATTAGGTCAGGTATGTTTTACCCTCTTGTTAGTTCCCTCATCAGCTGCCACAGACTCAGTCTAGCAACTGTGTCCTTTTGGACCCAACCAGCTTGATCAGTAGTACTGCTGCTGAGCAACTCCTGGTGGAAGACAGTGAAATACACCACCCAGAGTACATTCGAGGGACAATTGTATGTGGTAATTAGCAGGGAATTTCTTTGCACAATTTAAGCTGAAGACACGAGACGTCAGGAGGTATGGAGTCAACATTGAGGACTCTCAGGGCAACTCCCTCCCAACTATATACCACTGTGCTTCTACCTTTGCTGGGTCGATCCTGCCTGGTGGGAGACATATTCAGGAATGGTATTGGTGGTATTTGGGGCATAGTCATGGAATCATGCATTACAGACAATGTCAGGCTGTTACTTAACTAGTCTGTACTAGCCTGTTTAGCACAAGGCTCCAGGTATTAGCAAGGGTGACCAGGCTGTTTCTGCCATTGTCTTTTCTGATGCTTAGTTAATAACAGGTGATCCATCCAGTTTCATTTCTTTGAGACTTTGTAGCAATTGGTACAACTGAATGGCTTGGTAGGCCATTTCAGATGGCAATTGAGAGTCAACCACTTTGCTGTGGGCTTGGAGTCACATGCAGGCCAGACCACGTGAGGATGGCAGATTTCCTTCCCTGAAGGACATTGGAGAACTAGATGGTTTCTTCCAATAATCAACAATGGTTTCATGGTCATCAGCAGATTCTTAGTTCTGGATTTATTTTATTATTGTATCAAATTCAATATTCCAGATTCAAACCCTTGTCCCCAGAACATTAACTTAATTTCTAGACTAATTGTCTATCAAAAATACCACCAGGCCATCGCCTCCTTATGACTGTATAAACCTCTGTAAGGTCACCCCTCAGTCTCTGATGCTGCAGGAAAAAAGCCCCCATCCTATCACCTTCTCCCTATAGCTCAAATCCTCTAGTCCCAGCAACACAGTTGTAAATATTTTCTGCACCCTCTCAGCTTTAACAACATCCTTCCTATAGAAGGGCAATCAGAATTGTCTGCAGTATTTCAAACGTAGCCTTATCAAGGTCCTGTACAGCTGCAGCATGATATCCCAACTCCTATACTCAATGTCATGACCAACAAAGGTAAGCATGTCAAAAACCTTCTTCACCACCTCATCTACCTTTGACTGACTTTTATGCACCTGTACTCCGAGGTCTCTTTGTCCAGCAACAATCCCCAGGGCTTTACCACTAATTTATAAGTCCTACCTTTGTTTGCCTTCCTAACTTCATCAATTCAAATTGATCTAAATTAAACTCTATCTGCCATTACTTGACCCTTTGGCCCATTTGATCAATGTCCTATTAAACATCTTCACTGTTTACTATACCACTATTTTGATGTAATCTGTAAACCTACTAACCATACCTCCTATAGTCACATCAAAATCTTTTATATAAATGATGAGCAGCAGTGGAAACAGCACTGATCCTTGTGGCACACGACTGGTCAAAGCCTCCAGTCCAAAAAACAATCACTCGTCACCACCCTCTGTCCACCTTCAAGCCAATTTTGTATGCAATTGGCTAGATCCTATTCGATCTAACCTTATTAACCAGCCTACCAAGCAGAACCTTGCTGAATGCTTTGCTGAAGTCCATATGAACAATATCTACTGCTCTGCATTCAGCAATCTTCGCTGTCACCTCTTGAAATAACTCAATGACATTAGTCAGCAAGAAAACTCACTATTCTTCTTTGGAGACATAGATGGGATCATCGACATGAACCCAGAAATACTGGCCCTCAGTTTATTTTCTCATCTGAAAGATGACAACCCTGACAATTCAATAATGCATTAAAACAGGAGCTTAAATCTGAGTGCTCAGGTTTGGGGCACAAACCCATAACCTTCTATAGTAGCATTGTGTCAAGTACTATGTGCAGAAGTTTAAATGAAAGTAGGTTAAGAAAGATTCTGGAAAGAAACAATAACTGAGACAGTTTGACCAAGGATGAAAATCAAATACTGTGTATACAAATGAAGAAGTCCTTAGTTTATGAAAGTGTTTTACGGTATTATTATTTCAACTTACATCACCACTGCAATGTGTCTTTTTCATTTTCAGTGGAACCTCCCCAACACACTAACATTTACACAGAGTAAAAGTTGCATTTTCTCCTATTGAATTGTAAACTGTCATGACAAAAGATTGTAACTACATCTGTATTTCAGCTTACTATATGAAAGTGACCATAAAGGTTCACTGGACACCCCTGGATTCAGTTTAATTAAAACACAGTACCAGTTGAAATTTTCCTTTTCCAATATCCAGCACTGTTTTATTTTCTAAAATAAAAAAGAAAAATCAGGAAATGGATCCGTGTTGCAAGTCATGTCAAAATTCCCACCTTTTTAATAATAAGGTACTGAAATGCCAAAATAAATAGCAACTAAATTTATGATCTTCTTAGTTAGTCTTTATCGTCTCATCTCAAATAACTAGCTTGTCTATGAGGTAAAATTTCTCTACCTTAGAATCAAAATTTACGGTGTTCAATCTCAAGCTTTAAGACAAAAAACAAGTTGAGACGTTGACAGCATATATACCACAAAAGGAATCAGCAGCTTTACACCCTAATGCCACTCACTTCAATAGAAGATTTAGAAAAATTACGCACGGAGTAAAACAAGCTGCTGATTTGCTGTAACCACGAAGAATTTCTGAAATTTCATAGTACCTCTGTTTGCAAACTGTGGCTAAACTGTAGTTTTAACTCCTTTCTCTATGCACAATTATGAAATATTTTGGTGCTTTTTTTATTTTTCTATATTTTTGGTTGTGGTCTGAAATGGGAAAAAAAACTATTTTAAATACCAAGTGTTGCTGAAGGATAACTGCCTATTTTGAAAGTAAACTGACACTCAATTGTATCCCCTGTTTACACACCTATTGATTCAAGCCGTAGTAAGAGTAGGTGCAGACAAGCAGATCCAAGGATGTTACAAATAGAATTCAACCATCGACAAGTTTCTCAAATGGTTTATTGACCAGTGACCAATCACTGATGACAATAGCTTGCAAACAGATAAGTTAAAATTTTAAGGAATGCTAAGAATGTATAAGGCTGCATGAGAAGGGGGCAAGAAGAATGGCTGGATGCAAATCTTCAGTTTTGTTGGTAATGTATCACTTTTTTGTAAAGAAGCACATTTTAAGTTTGCTTTTCGGGTGTAAGCATATAAAAGCCCAAACTTTTCATTCTTCTGGATTTTAATTGTGGATTGAATTGGAAAAGAACCAAAGATCACTGAAGGATTACTGCACATTTTAAAAGTAACCTGACACTCATTGTTTATACAGTTGTTGTTTCAAGTAGCAGTACAAGAAAGTGGAGATAAGTTGGACCCAAGGTGCATATGAATGGTGATGCAGCTGGCAATAAATGATTGATTGTTGGCAATAAGTGGTTAGTAGTCCACAGACCAGGTCTTCTGCTCGCCAACAATTATATGATTAGTTCTGTCGTAGCTGAACAGCTTGGGGCTGTGAACAAGGAAGAGAGAAGCCATCCAAATTCCACTAACTCCACTGCTTTCTCTGTTCATGCAGTAAAAGTCACTTCAACCATGAAAAAAATCAATTTAATTTTCCTTCAATAGTTGCTGTAATTCGTAAATTTAATAAGTAAAAGACCTTTTATAAGTTTGAATTAGCCACCTTGTGCCTCCTGCAAACCAGTAAAAATGTCCAGAGAAGGAAGACCAAGAATAGTGTTCTGATCAGAAGAATTATCTCCACCATCCTGTCTGTGAACAGAAACATCCGAAGTACCTTCTCAGTTTTGCCTTCCCCACCACAAAACACATATACTTTTCTACGTGCACATTCACTAAGGGGAATTTATAAGCAGAATAGAGTTTCAACTCGTAGAGTTAAATGCTGATGGTTTACATTTTTTGACCTGTGGCTAGAATCTATTTACTTCTAATAAATTCTCATTTCTGTTAAGTACAGGAACCTTGGTCTATGCTGTCAACTTGGATCTAAAAGACAGATAAATTGGAGAATTCCACATATTTTTAAAAATATGTGGTGATGACTCCAGGAACAGCAGGGATTGATTTCCAGTGTGTCACACCGGTGTGGCATAACAATATTGTGAAAGGGAGTCAGAATCCATTGAAAAGACATGATAGTCTAATTTTTCAAGTGCTACTGAAAAAATCAACCTGAAGCATTTACTTTGTTTCACTTCAGAGATGCTGCCTGATTTGTTGACTATTTTCAACAGTTTTTGTATTTTTACTACAGTACTTTGGATTCCTTTGAAATTAATTGAACCATATCATAAAATTTACACACCATTACTCTGAATTCTAAGCTCCTTGGGCTCAAAATTCGAATTCATAATATTAAAGGGTCTTACGAGTCATCACAAATCAACATATGAAAAACCACTAAGCCGGGCAATATTTGATAGAATGTAAGAATTACGTCAATCAAAATTGTATGATCCAAGAGAGATACTTTCACAGATACAATGATCATCAAATATTTAGCATCTGTTTTTATATATTGTCTCAGGAACACTGATGCTTATCACACCCCCAAGGGATTCAGACATCTTGCATTTAGGTTGGTGCTCATACCAATCAATATTTAATCAAATAATAGCGATGCTTGGGTTGTAACAATAGCACCCCCTTGTGATCTGAATTAGATATCTTTTCCATATGCCTTCCCTTTTTCAAACCATATTCTTTCACCACAGTCGGCTTCACTGGCTGGGCTAAACAATTGGCTCCCCTCTTTTAAGTATTCCAACAAAAGAAACAGTTTGGTGACTAACTTTCTGATCACCCTTCCTCTTTGTCCAAATTTAGTACAGTTCATATTTTTGTCTTAAAACCTAATGTGAAGCTGCAGAGTATGTATTTCTGTGTTAAAGACATTATATAAATAAGTTTTAAAATATTCACAGGAACAGTAAAAATATTTATGTTAAAAATTAGCAATATTTAAACAAAGACACCATCTGAAAATGGCTGTTTCAAGGGTATGGAATCACTTAGCTGCTATAAGTGAAAGAAAATTTATTCACATGGGGAATTATAATAATCAAAGCTGAAAGAGACAGTTAAATCAGAAAGAATTCAAATTATAAGACCAATAAAGAGATCCTATATTTATATTAGTGGAACAAAGGGTAAAAGGCATTTGTGAGCATCTGTATTTCTAAGGATTGAGCAGGGAAATTTGATGGAAGAAGATAATGCTGATCTGAGATCACAAGAAATAGCTAGTGCAGTTTGGTGCACATGACAGAAAATGACAACAAACATTTAATATTTCTCTCAGGAAACTGACTTTTTATTGATAGTGTCAAGGCTCTCCACTGTACTACTTAATCGGAGTGGGCAGTGATGAAAAATAAGCAAGAAAAGGTTATAAGGATTTTTTTTTGCCAGTTTCTCAATTCTTATCCAAGTCAGATTCAAGCAGTAGCCTTGTAAAGATTTGAAATTATTCAGTATTTTTACATCAAAAAATTCACCCACCATAACAAATGATCCAATCAGAAGTTGAATTCACATTGGCCATGAATTAAATTCCAAAATTAGAAAGAGATTAGGATTGAAGTTTAAAGAGGTTGACAAGGAACAATGAATGCAAACCACTCAGTATTTCAAACCTATATTTCCCATAAATTGTGTACTATTTTTGTTGCACTAAATCCATTTATCCACATCCTGAAGAGAGATTTTGTAAATGTTTCTGCTGTTTTAAAGGTAATTATGTAAAATGACAGTGAATAAAGTTCAAAATGACATGCTGAAGATTTCTAAAAATGAATACAACTGTACTTCAATATGCCAATGAGGAAAATGCTTTAAACTAGTTTATTTTCCATCACACAAAAAAAAACTACACTGCATATTCATTTTGTCTAAGTGTCAACTGTGGGTAGAAGGTACCTTCCATGAGAATAGGCAATTTCAGTAAGGTTTTCCCACTTGACTGATTTGCATCAGTTTATCAAAGTCTTAACTTCTTAGATATAACATGTCATTTATGGGAATTAATACTTCTTACAGTTATTTTATAAATAACTTCCATATCAGTTTCAGTAGAGGAGCTAAGGATAGTATCCCATAATTTTTTGAGGTGTAGCAATTCAATAATTGCCCTCCCTTTTATGTTTGCCAGTATCAGTAGTAATGCTGGGCACGTGGACACGATGTTCAAGGTTTTGAAGCAACGGTCAGGAGAATATCAGAGAGTGTGATATGTGCACCTGGATCAATATTTAAAATATGAAACTTGGCTCTGTCACCTTCACCAATATATCAAAATTATTTCTGAGACTTCTCTATTAAGATGCCGATAGAGCAGACAATTCAAGCCAGTCACAGCTGTTAGTGTAACAGAATGTCTCACTGAACACACAGTTGATTCACACAACTTTCCCATCACTTAGTTGGGAATGTTTTCTGATCACCGGGTAGAAGAACAAAGAATTGGGGGGGACTACTATGGAGGTATGCAACTTCACGTGACTGTCATGCTCCTTACCACCTGTGTAATGCCAAACCATTTCATGTCATTTTATTTGTTAAATACAGTTTTAAAATTTCACACCATTACAACTATCTGATATGCAAGTAACTATACCTGGGACAAAGTGGAGATCATCTTGCATCTGCCAATATGAATTCAATATCTTCCTTGTTAGATTAACTTTCTTCATCTATCTACAATTGAATCTGAAAGGGCAAGTGTCTCTAGACACAAATTTTAGTTTCTGAACATAGCCTGAGTAAGCACATATGCTTTGTACAATTGCTGATTAACAAAACAGAAGCTTAGATCCAGACATACTACCACTGATCCTACGTAATTCTGTTTGGAGGTTATTTGTACTGTAATTATATCAGAAAATCAAAGATGAATAATGTTATCTTTGAAAAGCAGCCTCTGCTCAAGAATTCTGCCTCCTTTAAATTTAATGTGCTTCTTCAGAGGCCCATCAAAAACTTTAAATCCCTCACTCACAATCTGGAAGATCATTTCATATGTGTGTTTCTGCATTGAGAACAGTTTACTTTCTCAGAACTCTGACTTGCTACATTAGGATTGGAAAAGTTTTTCTAAATTCTAAGCAAATGTAAGCTTTCAGAGTCTCCATTCACTCCACTGTTAGAAATACAGTCTACTTTTAACAGTTTATTTCATAATAGGATAGGAAACCACTGCCTTGATGTGAAGCAATCAGCTCAACAGATAGAATAGCAAATGAAGAGACTCCAAAAAAGTACACCATGAAAAGACCAGGGCATTCTTGTGCATTAAAAACAAAAGCAAGCATGCAGCCTCAGCAAGTAATAAATAAGGCAAATGGAACTTTGGCCTTTATTGCTAGGGGTTTGGAGTTTAAAAATAGGAAGTCTTACTACAATTTCATGAGTACTATATATAGTTTTGATCACTGTATTAAGAGGTAATGGCATTGGAGGCAGTTCAAAAGAAATTCATCAGGCTGGGTTCTTGGGTTGAAGACGTGGTCTCTTATCAGGAACACTAAACACCTTTATACATTAGCATTTAGAAGAATGAGTGGAGATCTTCAATGAAACATAAAAGAATCTAAATAGGATCAACTTTTTGTTCAATTATGTAACTGAACAACACCTGAGGTGGCACAGCGGCTCAGTGGTTACCACTGCTGCCTCACAGTGCCAGGAACCCAGGTTCGACTGTCTGTGTGGAGTTTGCACATTATCCCTGTGTCTGGGTAGGTTTCCTCTGGGTGCTCCCACAGCCCAAAGGTGAGCAGGCTCGGTGAACTGGCCATGCTAAATTGCCATAGTGTTCACGGTTGTGTAGGTTAGGTGCATTAGTCAGGGGTAAATGTGGAGTAATGGAGTAGGGCTTGATTGGGATACTCTTCGGAGGGTCAGTGTGGACTAGTTGGGCTGAAGGGCCTGATTGCACACTGTAGGGATTCTAAATTTAATTCAATAATTTCTCTGTGAACTTTTCATATTCCTCTTGCAACTTGCGTTTCTGCCTACTTTGCAAATTTAGCATGTTCAAATTTGGCTACTGTACATTCACTTCCTTCCTCCGACCCATTAATATATTATAAACAGTTGCAGTCTCAGCGCAGATTTCTGTGAAACCCCAAAGGTCACAGGTCGCCAACCCGAAAAAGAGCATTTCTCATCTCCACCCAAACCATTTTGCATCCTAGTTTCCTGAATGTAGGTCTTTCCCCTCTACTGCACCTTTTACTAGCTTCCTGTACTAACTACATGTTGTGTACACTTCAATAATCAGGTATAAATCCATATCATTCTGCATTTATTTCTGCATAATGGAGACCAGATGGTATTTATTTGTTTCTGTTTGTACATTCAGATCCTTTGAGTTTCTTTTTAATACCACGTGCATTCAAATGGAAATTAGTTAGCTTTATCCTCTTTTTAAAATGGTAACTGTAGCCTTATTTATTGATTTACTCAAATCTATGAACCTGATCTCTTCCTGTCATAGTCTGTTTTCCATTAATTGGATTAATATATTTCTCTTTTCCCTTGTGGTTTGCTTGTGCCTCATCTTTCCAAAGTTGAACAGTTGCCCCAATATTTTACTTGCCCGGCTACTAAGTACACTTAATCTTCACTATCCGTGAGGGGTTGGAGAACAGATTTCCCACGGACAATATAAGAGAGTAGACTGCACTACAATGGGAATTCACTATCTATCCCAATGGATTTAGAAGTACTGCATAATCCATCAAGATCTGTCAATGAAGAAAATAAAATCCTGTCTGAGCTGACCTAGCCAGTTCTTTGATCCAAGTACAACAAAGGATCAAGTATAACTTGTGCACTAAGTAATGTTTATTCCATATTGATTTTAGTGAAGGAAAACTCTTAAAATGTGAAATCTTACCATGTGTTTTTTTTTGCATCGATCACTGGGAAATTAAATTTTCTTTTTAAAAGTTAGCTGTCTCTATGGGAATCATAAAAACTTCTTTGTTTCTTTTCCTCTTTCCACAAGAAGGAGTAATGACACCATGTTACTCTAGAATTCAAATACTTAACATTTCGACAACATGTTTTTCAGTGTTTCTATTATATTCATTTAGTTAAATTAATTGTAAATGACTATTATCTTGTCACATTAGAAGATCACAATGTCTGATTTTAAAATACCCATGTTTCATCCCAAGGATAGACAGTCTCAACGATGAAAGGTTTCAGATCTCCGAAATGCAATTGGTTCTAGGTTTCTGAGTAAATGAAACACAAAAGGCCAAATGCATGATAAACAAGTAATGAGGAAACTCAATACAATGTCATATTTTAAAGCAGACAAATACAGGGCACTGGTGAGATCACATCTGGAGCACTGGGAACAGAACTGGTCTTCTCATCTAATGGAGGATATGAATAAATTCAAAGCAGTTCAGAGAACGTTTACTAGATTAATACCAGGAACAGACAGGATGTTTTAGGTTAGGTTTGCACCTGCAAGCTTAAGAGGAAACTGGATTGAAATATAAAACATTTGGTGAGGTCTTGAGACGGTTAGTTTGGAAAGAAAGTTTCCTATTGTTGAAGTATCTCAAACCAGGGGTAACTGTTCAAAAATAAGGGGTCTCCCATTTAAGACAGAGGTGAGGTGGAATGCGTTCCAAGTGCCACTGATCTTTGCCATTCAAGTTCAGCAACAGAATTTGAGTTCAGGAATAATAATGTCCTGCTTCAACTGATGAGACTGAATTTGGAGTATTGTGTACAGTTTTAGTCTCTTCATCCAAAGAAGGCCAGAAAGACAGTGCAATAGGGGTTCACCTCATCAATCTCTGTGATGGTAGGATTGTTTTATGATGAATTGGACTTGTTTTCCACAGTTTCAAAAAATGAAAGGTGATTTCATTGAAACTCATTCTAGACTGTGAAAGGGTATAATATGGATAACATGGTTTCCTCTGCCTGATTTTACAAAGCAGTGGAGAAATCTCAAATTATGGGGCAGGCCATTTAAGATGGAGAATGGGAAAAAACAGACTGAAATGATGGTGATTAAATCATTATGATGGCGGCAAATCTTTCGGATTCTCCACCATGCAGGGCTGTGACATTTCAATCACTCAGCTTGTTCAACACAGACACTGACCAATTTCTGGACACCAATGATTTCAATAAATATGGGAATAGGTGAAATGGCTGAAATGGTGATTTCATGTAGATAATCAGCTATGACCTCTTTTCAATGGTGAAGGTTATGGAAAGCCCATCCTGTAGTCTATGTAACAACCATCTACAATTGCCCAGAAACAAAGCCTTAAATTTTGAAGATCAGTTGCACATACATACTTTGTGTGTGTGGCTCAAAATTTGTTTTATTCATTGATGTAACTTGGGCTTTGCTTGGGGGCTTGCATTTACTGCCCAACTCCAGTTGCTCTTGAGAAAATGGTGATGAGCTAACTTCTTGAACCACAATCAAAAATCACATGACACCAGTTTATAGTCCAAAATGTTTATCAGAAATCACAAGTTTTCAGAGTGTTGCCCCTTTATGAGGTGAAGTCAGCACCTCCACTCTTGAACCACTATAGTTCATGTGATGTAGAAACATCCACATGCTGTTAAATAGGAAGTTTCAGGATTTTGACCTAATAACACCAGAGGAACAGCAATATCTTTCTAAGTTCGGATGGCATGTGGCTTAGAGGGAAATTTGCAGTTGGTGATTTTTCCATGTGTCTGTTGCCCTTGTCTTTCTCAATATTAATGTTGTGGGTTTTGAAGATGCTGTCAAAGAACTTTGGTGAGTTTCGGCAGTGAATCTAGTAGATGGTACTGCTGCAGGGGTTTGGCAGTGCAGTAACTACATGCTTGTGGATGCGGTGTCTATCAAGTGGGCTGCTTTGTCCAAGATGGTGTTAAGTCTCTTGAGTGTTTTTGGCACTGCACTCCTCAAGGCAAGTGGGAAATATGCCTTGTAAATCGGGACAGGCTTTAGGATGTCAGGCCAAGAACTAACTTGTTGTGCTTGAAGCTGCAGTATTTATGTGGTTGGTGAATTCAATTCAGTTTGTGCTCAATGGTAGCCTCCAGGATGTTGATAGGCGGAGAAATCAGTGATGATAATACCATTAAATGTCATGGGGTGATGGTAAGATTCTGTTTTGTTGAGAGGTAGCCGCTGCCTGGCACCTGCGTGACATGAATGTTACTTGTCACTTGTCAGTCCTAAATGGAACATTAGCCAAGTTTTTGTTTGGTTTGCTACATTTTGGCAATAGACTCTTTCAGTATCTGAGGAATCACGAATAGTGCTAAGCAGTCTCCAATTTTCAGCAAACATCCCCACTTCTGACATTATGATGTAGGAAAGATCACTGATGATGCAACTGAAGATGGTTAGGCCTCAGACCTCCTCTGAGGAACTCTTGCAGAGATGTCGTGGAGCAAAAAATGACTGACCTCCTTCACCCACAACAATCTTTCTTGCTGCTAGGTATGACTCAAACTTGGGCTCCTCCACAACATTATCTGTGAAGTGCAGTCTTGATGTCAAGTGCAGTCACTCTCATTGAGTATAGAAGAATAAAAGGTGAACTAAAGGCGGTATTTTAAAATAATCAAATGAAATGAAAAGGTGGATAGATAAAATCCGTTTCCTCTTGTGAAAAAGGCCAAGACAAGACTTCACAACTGAGAATTAAGTCAAGTCATTCAGGAGTAAAGTCAGGAAACATTTCTTTCTTCACATCTTATCGGAAATCTGGAACACTCCCGCTCAGTAGGTTGAGGAATAATTCAAATGAAAGCATTAAAACTGGATTTGTTTGTTTTGTCTGATAAGGGATATTAGACAATAGGGAGCTAAGGCAGTTGAGGTACTGTGCCTTTGATTTAACTGAACTGTGAAACAAGCTCAAGAGTTGATGTTCCTAAATTCCTTGAATACAGCAGGAGTAAAACACATGAATTGATGACTAATATCAATATTGCTTTAAAACTTAAGTTCAATAATCAGAATTTGACAACAGCTCATAGCTACAATCATAATATTTTTGTGCGATGCTGTTCTAGAAAATATGTGCAATATATTTGCTGAGTCAAGAGGTGTTTAATTAGTTTATTGGTAAATATGTTCTGATCAATAAATAACGAATGACAACTAAATGAGAGGTATTTTGATTTTTTGTCAATCAGAAAACTCCACGAAATACCATTTTCAAATCATGGCACACTTACTGATTAAAAATTAATCACAATCACCCAAAATTGACAACAACAAACACAATTGCTCCAAATAAGGCAAGTACGCTACAGTAATCAATCACAGGAAATTGAGATCATTGAATCCTCATTGTCTGGATAGCTCATGAATTATCTTGCCACAGAAGTTGAAAAGTCATTACACAATCACCACTTCACATTTTCATGACAAAAGCCAAAAAGACTCAAGCATCAAGGAATGTGACTACACCTGTACCATTTTCTCAGATCCTTCCAAAGTCAATTGAATTCGGTAAAGTATTAAACGATCAATATTTTGGTAGTAAAATACTTATATAACACATAAGAAAAATGTTAATTATTTTGATATAGCAAACCATCAAAGATGCCACTATGATGGTTTCTTAGCAACATGCAATGACTAGCTGTTTGCTCAGGAACAGTGTGACCCACTAGAAAACCAAACAATAAATGATACGTTACACCATTGCTGTTCCAGTGTAAAGGCAGTATTGTAGGTTGGCCCTAAACCAGATTTTTATTTGAGTGTAAGTTTCACTTTCTAATATATAAAAATGCAGATGCTTTATTTGACTTGCATCAGTTAAAAGTGCACCATCTCAAGGAACAATGAATTTTCTTAACTTTTTTCTCATTCATTTACAAACAGGCAATGTGTAGCATAGTTTAAAGTAAAACACATCACTGCGCCTTTCAGGCGATATCATCACGCACCTTTTCATCAGACCTTTCCCTCTTTCCAAACTAAGACACCAAAACATGTTTCTTTCACAAACAGGATTGCTTCTTAAGGAGGAACAAGGTGCATGTTGTTAATAAACTCAGCAACATTACAACAAATGAATGTTGCATAAGAAATATAAATTACATTAAACCTATGAGAAATTGGGAATGTTCTAGTACCTCAGTGGTGAGAATTCTAATGGTTACAAACCTGTACAGAGATTCCAAAATACTGCCGTATAATATTGGGAGAGTAGTGAACTAAATTAATAGTGAATCAATTGATAATGTAAGGATTCTGTACCTGTTAACAGCACAACACAGTAACAGGCGCTTTGGCCCAACATGTCTATGCAACAATGATGCAATTCTAAAATAATCCCATCTGCCTACACATAGTCCATATCCCTCTATTCTCTGCCTATTCATGTTTCTGTCTAAATTCCCCTTAAACTTTGCTATTGTATCTGCTTCTACCACTTCCCCTAGCAACTTGTTCCAGGTACTTGCTACCCTCTGTGGAAAAAAAACTTTCCTTTGTTACCTTAACCTTATTTCTTCTAGTATTTGACACTTCCATCCAGCCTATCAATACCCCTCATGATTTCATATACTTCTAACAGGTCGCTCATCAGCCTCCAATGTTGCGTCAAAAATAATCCAACTTTTTCCAAACACTCGCTGTAGCTAATACACTCTAAACCAGGCAACATTCTGGTAAAGCCTCCACATCTCTCTGATTGCATGGCGATCAGATGGCACACAGTACTCCAAATGTAGTCTGACATATACAATTGCAGCATGACTTATCAACTTTTGTACTCAATCTCTTGACTGATGAAGGTAGACATTTCAAATACCTTCTTTACCACCTTATCAACATGTGCAGGTACTTTCAGGCAGCTACAGACTTACACTCTTCTGTATATCAATGCACCTTACAGTCTGGCCATTTACAGTACACTTTGCTGTTGCATTTATCTCCCAAAATTGCATCACCTCACACTTGTTCGGATTAAACTCCATCTTACATTTCTCCGCCTAACTTTCCAGCTGATCTATATCCTACTTCATCCTTAATATCCTTCCTCATTATCGACAACTCCACCAATTTTCATCCAGTTAATATTTTAAGAACAAACAGTGAAAGAAGATGCAGCCCGTAGCAGTTGGATTCTCATAGAAAGCTAATACTGAAAACAAACATATCTATTTTGCATGCACATAATACGGAATTCACACATTCACTATATCAATAAATGATTCAGTCATTTTAATAGAGTTCCTCATTTGGAATAAGCTGACGAGAAAGGTTATACTTGAACAAAACCAGAGGATGAGATGCTGATTCAAAGGCAGATAAAGGGCATAACAAAGACTGTTTCTTTTCCCACTGCATGTTATTTAAACATTGGGTTTGTTCAATATATTGTTTTAATTGCATGGAACTGTAATCTTTTGCCATCAATTCTGTGTCTTATGATCCTGCCCCACTAGTTACCTGATGAAGGAGCAGTGCTCTCAAATTAGTATTTCCAAATAAACTTGATGGATTATAACCTGATGTTGTGTAATTTTTAACCTTCATATAGACACAGTTAAAATTCAAACCAGGAATGCTGATTAGACTCTAGATTAAATTGTAATGGTGTGTCCCAGATCTGACTCAGGCAATAATTGCTTGGCTGTCATCTAGACTGCTTTGACAATAGCAATGAAGACACTGTACATCTAAAAATAGCACACCCAGTCAGGTTTTTAAAAGCTTGCCCTAAAAAATATTTTTCTGCCAGTGTCTATACATTTTTCATTGACAAATAAACTTTTCATTGCATATAAAAACAGACAACAATGAATGCTCCATTCCATATTCAGCTATCTGGCATTAATTTAGCACCTATTTTCAGTTCCACTGCCACTATCAGAAGCTTACAGGAGGATGGGAAACAAAGTAGACTTAGATGGGTCAGATTCAGATCAGGAAACAGGAGGTAGAACATTAACAATGTACTCAGCGACTAGGAAGAAATGAGGATTAAAAAGCATCCAGGAAAGGAAATTGACAAACTGAGCTGTTTATACTTCAACACAAGGTGTATGACAATCAACACAATGCAGAACAACATCCATGTGCTTCAAATGTTTCCCTGAGAAAAAGCAACATAGGTCTATGATTTGGAGATGCTGGTGTTGGCATATACCAAGTTAAAAATCACACATCACACATCACCAGGCTATAATCCAACAGGTTTATTTGGAAGCACTAGCTTTCAGAGTGCTGCTTCTTCAGGTAGTTGTGCAGTATACCACTGTAAGACACAGAATTTCTAGCAAAAGTTTACAGTGTGATGTAACTGAAATAATATATTGAAAAAGACTTGGACTGTTTGTTAAGTTTCTTATCTTTTAGAATGAACATGTTAGTTTCAGTTCTTTCATCCAGTTGTTGGGCCGAAGGGCCTGTTTCCACACTGTAAGTCTAATCTAATCTAATCGGCATCATGTCAGCCCAGAAAATACATTTAAGGTGAGGTGCCCTGTGTGAGGCCTATGCCACAATGTTCAGACTGATTCTAATTTTAAAAAAAGATTTACAGATTCTTAAATGAATTCATGCAGTTTTTGAGCAAAATGAAATTTAATTCTGCAAGTACAAATTCACCCCACAGACGTGTGTGTGTGTGTTTTGGGGGGGTGGGGGGGGGGGGTGGGTGGGGAGGGTGCGTGAGAGTCTGGAAGTGTATTTGTGAGCATAGAAGAGACAGCTTGTGTATGAAAGAGGGTCTGTCTGAGTCTATGGGTCTGTCGAAATTGTGTTGCTGGAAAAGCACAGCAGGTCAGGCAGCATCCCAGGAGCAGGAGAATCGATCTTTTCGGGTCAGAGCCCTTCATCAGAAATTTCGGGCTCCAGCCTGAAACATCAAACTGCTTGATCCTCGGATGCTGCCTGACATGCTGTGCATTTCCAGCAAAACACTCTCAACTCTGATCTCCGGCATCTGCAGCCTTCAATTTCTCCCTGGAGTGAGAGTGTGTGTGTGTCTGTCTGTCTGTAGGAGTGTGTCTGTCTGGGTGTATGCGACTGCATCTGCGGCAATGTGTAGTACAGTGGGGTCACCTGTCGTGTGACATAAACCCAAAGTCCAGGTTGAGGCCTTCTCCATGGGTACCAAACTTGGCTATCAGCCTTTGCTCGACTACTTTGCATTGTTGCCTGTCCCAAAGTCCAAATTGGAGGACGGTCACCCAAAGGTCCGAGGTCAAACATCCCAGACCGCTGAAGTATTCTCCACCGGGGAGGGTTCCTGTCTGTTGATTGTTGTGTAGCATCCATTCATCCATTACTGTAGCCTATGCTCGGTCTCGCCAATGTACCATGCCTCAAGGCATCATTGCCTGCAGTGTTTGAGATAGACAACATTGGCTGAGTCACATGAGTACCTGCCACGTACATGGTGGCGTCTGTGACAACACTCTGACATGTCTTGCAGCGTCTACCATGACAAGGTTGTCTGGTGTTGTCCTGAAAGCCAGGCAGTTTGCTATGAACAATAATCTATTTGAGCTTTATTGGGTGTTTAAAGGCGAGATGTGGAAGTGTGGTGAAGGTCTTGGAGAGGTGTTCATCCTCATTGATAGGCTGCAGAGTGTTGCAGGCTGCGGAGAACATGCCATATTTTTCAGCTCCTGGGAAGTACTGGACGATGAAGCATACCCTGTTAGTTGCAGCTCATGTCCGTTTCCTGAGGCCATCATTACGGTTTCTCGCTGTGGCACGTCGGATGGCCTCAACCGGGACTTTGAGTTCACGTCACACTATAGGTGACCCCACTGCACTACGCACACGCACACACACACAGACTCCTACAGACTCATACTCAGGCAGACCCTCTGTCATACTCTCACACATGCACCCTCTCACAGACTTATACACCTTTACGCTCACACACATACAGACTCTCTCACAGATATTCATAACACCTCCCAACACACATAAACACACGTATAAGTTTATGGGGTGAATTTGTACTTGCAGAATTACATTTATTTTGCTCAAAAACTGCATGAATCCATGTAAGATTCTGTAAATCTGTTTTTTAGATTAGAATCAGTCTGAACATTGTGGCACAGACAGTCTCACACAGGGCACCTCACACCTTAATGCATTATCTGGGCTAACATGACACGAACTGTTAGTTACATTCTCAAGTGAAGTTTAACAAAATCCTGCTATTTACATATAAAAGAACTGAAACCAACATGTTCATTCTAAAAGATGACAGACTTAATAAACAATCCAAGCCTTTTCAATACATAATTTCAATTATAACACCCTGTAAACCTTTGCTATAAATCCTGTGTCTTGTGATCTTATACTCCACAACCACCTGATGAAGGAGTAGCACTCCAAAAGCTAGTACTTCCAAATAAACCTGTTGGACTAGAACCTGGTGTCTTGCGAATTTTAACAACATAGAACTACCTGAACATTGGTAAGAGCTTCATATACATGGTTACCTTTATTCTATCTCTTGGCTGTGATAATGAGCCATTTAAAATTGAAATAGGTACCCTATGAGGAAAATAATACCTATTAAATAGCTTTACAGTATAATTTATTCAGACCCTAGTGCTTTAGTGGCTAAGTTTGAGCTTTAACATGGGTTTTTAGCTTTGTTTTTTTTTAAATATAAATTTCAAAGATTTTTTAAATATAAATTTCAAAGACAATCAAGCCAATCCCTTGCTCCCCTATACTTGTGCTTGCTGGTTTAGTCAGCAACCATGCCAACTGTCACATCCCTGTCCTTCAGTTCCTCACTCTTTTCAGATCCTGTCTCAGCTTCCATCAGTTTTTTTAATTGGTAAACCATTCCAGATCCTGACAACACTGAAAGGTTTCTCCTCCTGTCCCAGCTAGAAAACTTGCCAATCATTTTAAATATATGATCTTTAGATGGTAAGCCACTTGCACAAGGGACAGTCTTTCTTTATCTTTTCATTTAAGTCATAAGTCACTTTCTTCAAAATATTTAATATTGTTGAAAGGCACATTTGAATTTACATGAATAGAATGTGAACTAATGGATGTTAGGATGCTTTATACATACATATAGTGTTTAGAAATGGGTAATGGATTTCTTTGTATTAATATAGATCATTAAATAACCAAATATTGTATGGTACTGTGTACAGTTCAGGTTGCTTTGTTATAGGAAGGATATTATTAAATTGGAGAGGGTTCAGAATATTTTTACTCATTTGTTGCTGGGAATGGACGGTTTGAGTCATAAAAATAACAGGATAGGTTGGGACATTTTTCACTGGAAAATAGGAGGTTGAGGGGTGACCTTACTGAGGTTATAAGGTTATGAGGGGCATAGATTAAGTGAAAAGCAAAGGCCTTTTCCCTAGGGTGGGTGAGTACCAAATTGAGAAGAGAAAGATTTAAAAAGGTCACGAAAGATCATTTTTTATTTTAAGAGTGGTGTGGAATGTGTGGAATGAACTGCCAAAGAAAATAGTGAATGCAGTTACAATATTTAAAAGACATTTGAATAAGTACATAAATAGGAAAAGTTTGGAAGGATATGGGCCAAATGTAGACGAGTGAGACTAATTTAGTTTCGGAACATTGTCAGCAGGGATTGGTTGGATTAAAGATCTGTTCCATGCTGTATTACTTTATGACTAAGTCAGATGAATTAAGGGCACAGATAGACACATGGCAGTATAATGTCATTGCTTTAATATAAACCGGCTAAAGGAGGGGCAAAATTGGCTGCTTAATATCCTGAGATGTAGAATTTTCAGGCAACATAGTGTGTGGGTGACAAAAAAAGAGGAGGAGGAGGGTTGCAGCTTTCTTTAAAGAATCAATCACTGTTGTAAGACGGGATGACATTCCAAACGGGTTAGCAAATGAGGCTTTCTGGATTTAGTTTAGGAATTAAAAAAAAGAGGCAGTCACACTACTTGGAGTACACTACAGAACCCCAAATAGTAAGAGGTAGATATAAAAGAACATATATGTAGACAAATTTCTGCCCATTAGAATAAAACAGCAATAATAGTAGAAGACTTTACCCCGATATCAACAGGCTTTCAAACAATATAAGAGGCATTGACGGTGGAAAATTCATGTACTGTGTCCAGGACTTTTTTTTTTAAAATGTGACAAGCCCAGCAAAAGAAGATACAATTCTGGATTTAGTTTTGGAAAATGAAGATAGGCTAGTGGGTTAAATGACCGTTGGTGACCATATTGGGGATAGTGACCATAATTCAGTTAGATTTAATATTACTTTGGAAAAGGACAGAGATAAACCAGGAGTAAATGTTTTAAAATGGGGTAAGGCAAATTTTACAAAACTGAGAAGTGATTTGACTGAGGAGGACTGGAGAGGGCTGTTTAAGGTTAAATCAGTGGTACACTAATGAAAGGCACTCAAAAGTGCGACCCTGAGAGCACAAAATTGACATATCCCCTCCATAAATAAGAGTGGTACTGCCAAACCTAGACCCCTATCTTTGTCTCGAAAAAGACAAGGGAAAAGTAAACAGAAAAAAAAAGCTAATGATAGTCACAAAAACTTCAAAAGCTGCAGATATCCTAGAGGAGTACAGAAAGTGCAGGGCTCAAGAAAAAATAATAAGGAAATCAGAGCTGGCATGAAAAAATATTAGCAAGTAAGGTAAAAGAAAACTCAAAGATGTTTTGCAGAAACATAAAAAAAGAGAACTTGTGACAAGATACAGAGGATATGGGAAGAATTTTAAATAAATTCTTTGCCTCCACATTCACAAATAAAAAAGATAATGGGGATATAGCAATCCACAAGAAGCAGTGTGAAATGTTGGACAAAACAATTGTAACAAGAGGTAAAATGTTAGAGGAGTTAGAATCTTTGAAAGTGGATAAATCAAGAGGGCTGCACACATTGTTCCCTATGATGTTGAAGGAGGAAATAGCAGATGCTTTTAAAGATTGTTTTCCAAACTACATGAGACACAGGTGAGGTGCTGTAGCATTGGATGAATGCAAATGTGATTTTGTTGTTTAGTAAAGTACAAAGGAAATACTAAGTAATTATAGGCAAATTACTCTTACTTAGGTGGTGGCCAAATTGTTGAATCAATGCTGAGTGAGAGAGATTAAATAAATTGTCATTTAGAAAGGCATAGACTCGTCAGAATTGTCAGCAGGGCTTTGTGAAGGGAAGGTCATGGAAGTGACAAGGAGATCAATGAAGGCAGTGCAGTGGATGTTGTCTACATGGACTTTACTAAGGCATTTGACAAGTTCCCACCTGGCAGACTGGTTAAAAAAGTAAAGCCCATGGAATACAGGGTAACATGCTGAATTGGATCCAAAGTTGATTTAGTAACAGAAAACAAACGGTAATAGTCAATGGCTGCCCTTGAGAATGGAGAAGTGTTTTCAGTGGTGTTCTGCAGGCCTCAGTATTGGAAGCCTTGCTATTCGTTTCATACATTAACGATTTGGACTTGAACATGGGAGGCACAATTAGGAAACTTTCAGACAACACAAAATTTGCCATGGGATAGGTGAAATAAAGGATAGCTGTGAACTCCAAAATGATATAGATGAATTGATGGAGTGGGCAAGAAAGTGGCAGATGGAGTTCAACTCTGATAAGTGTGAGGTTATATATTTAAGGAGGTCAAACAATAAAAGGAGTACACAATAAACGGGAATATATCGAGAGGGGTAGAAGTGAGAGATCTTGGTGTGCAAGTGCACAGTTCCCTAAAGGTAGAGATACAGATAGATAAGTTTGTAAGAAGGCATATAGAATGCTCTCCCTCACCGGCAGAGGTAGAGAATACAAAAGTATAGATATAATGACGAACCTGTGTGAGACACTGGTGAGGCCACAACTTGTGCAGATCTGGTCACTGCATTACAGGAAGGATGTAAGGATCTGTTTATACGCTATATGAACTCTAATACACAAGTGCTCTTGATGGAGTGCAGAGAAGATTTGCCAGAATGTTGCCCAGGATGCAGAATAGTAGCTATGAAGAGAGATTCGGAAGATTGAGGCTGTTTTTCTTGGAACAGCAATGATTGAGGTATACAAACTTGTGAGAGGTAGGCATAGATTAGTCAAGAGGAACCGGCTTCCCTTGGCAGAGAGTTCAAAAACCAGGGGTCACAGATTTTAATTTAGCCACAGAAAGATTAGAGGGGACATGAGGAAAAAATGTATTTTTATTAGGAGGATAGTGAGTGTCTGGAATTCACTGCTTAGATTGGTGGTGGAGGCAGAGGGACTAAACTCTTTTAAAATGCACCTGCATCTGCACCTTAAAGTGCTGTATTCTGTAGTGCTATTGGCCGTATGAAGAAAGATGGGATTACAAAGAGCATCTGGGTGTCTTTAGGTCAGCATGGATAAGATGGACTGAATGGCCTCCTCCTATGCAGTATCGGTTCTATGGTTCTACATCCAGCACATTACATTGCCATTACTATGTGTATTTTCATTCTCTTCTCTGAGCATGCATAAACAATCAACATTTGTATTTAAATTAATTGCCATACCACTGCTAATTCTGTAGTTGTATTCATCCAATGGCCGCAGAGTCTTGTCTGCCATTCAATTAGATCATGGTTAATTTGAATGTCCTCAGAATTTGCCAAACTTCGTTCTATACTTTCTTCAAGTCATAAAAGTATTGACCTCAGTCTTGAAGAGTTTTGCTTATGCACAAGCATACATACAAGTATTTTTTGTCAGGTTAAGAGAAAAGAAACAGACTGGTCTCAGAGACTGGCCTTCTAGGAAAACACACTACAGGCAATGGGATTATTGTTGAAGGCATAGGGTAAAGTGCCAAGTGTTCTGGCATCTACTGCTCTGACATACTGGCAAGGGTAGTTAAGTCATTATTGTCTCGGATCTCTTGCAAACCCAGCCTGCTCAGAAAATATAACCTCAAGATGTTCTTCCAAACACTCCTAAAAAAAATTAACATATTTCTATGAACTGACAGAGAGTTTACCTTTTAGAAATGAGAGACACCAGCAGGATAGCTTGTACATAGTTAGCTTTCATCCAGTTCAGCTAGTACTTAGCCAGCTCCGCTCCAACTCAATTAGTTAAAACAAGAAGTTCTCCAGACCAATCAACGTTCAAAATACCCATAGCAGTGTCTCTAGCAGAGCAAGCCATTATTACCAGTCATGGGCTTTCGAGGAAGCTTTTTAATAAAATAAACTCCAATGTCCACATTAAATTCTCACTGACCTCTTTTAAAGAAACCATCCCAGGTAGTGAATTTGAAATAGTTTTTTTTCTTCATAATCCTTCAAAACATAAGCCCTCTAAGTGATATTAAATATAAAGCATCTTTGTAATATTATTGTCAGTACACATTTGCAACACAAATAAGGGACTGCCACAGAACAGTAACATGTTCCTCCAACTATTTTGTGTATTGGTGCAGTAAGAGAAATTTGACGCTTATTCTATTCCCATTTACCAACAGTGCGTTACTGTTTCTCACGCTCCTAATGGCATTTCTATTACATTACCAACAACAGAAATATAGGCTGAGCCAAAAGTAGGGAGTGGCGTTTTTTGATAAGGGATAACATTACAGCTGTACTGAGGAAGGATATTCCCAGAAATACATCCAGGGAAGTTTTTTGGATTGAACTGGGAAATAAGACAGGGATGATCACCTTATTAGGATTGTATTATAGACTCCCTAATAGACAGAGGGAATTTGAGAAACAAATTTCGAAGGCGATCTCAGTTATCTGGAAGAATAATAGGGTGGTTATGGGAGGGGATTTTAACTTTCCAAACATAGACTGGGACTGCCATTGTGTTAAGGGTTTAGATGAAAACAAATCTGTTAAGTATGTGCAAGAAAATTTTCTGAATCAATATATGGATGTACCTAGTAGAAAAGATGCAAAATTTGACCTACTTTTGGGAAATAAGGGCAGGACAGGTGACTGAGGTGTCAGTGGGGGAGCACTTTGGGGCCAGCGACCATAATTCTATTAGTTTTAAAATAGTGATGGAAAAGGATACACAAGATCTAAAAGTTGAAGTGCGAAATTGGAGGAAGGCTAATTTTGACACTATTTGGCAAGAAGTTTCAAAAGCTGATTGAGGTCAGATGTTCGCAGCTCAAGGGACGGCTGGAAAATGGGAGGCCTTCAGAAATGAGAGTCCAGAGATAATATAGTCCTGTTCGGGTGAAAGGAAAGCTGGTAGGTGTAGGGAATGCTGGATGACTGAAGAAATTGAGGGTTTGGTTAAGAAAAAGAAGGAGGTATATGTCAGGTATGGACAAGATAGATCGAATGAATTCTTAGAAGAGTATAAGGGAGCAGGAGTATACTTAAGAGGGATATCAGGAGGGCAAAAAGGGGACGTGAGATAGCTTTGGCAAATAGATTTAAGGAGAATCTAAAGGGTTTTTACAAATACATTAAGGACAAAAGGGTAACTAGGGAGAGAATAGGGCCCCTCAAAAATCAGTAAGGCAGCCTTTATGTAGAGCCACAAGAGATACTAAACAAATATTTTGCATCAGTATTTACTGTGGAAAAGGACATGGAAGATATAGAATGTGGGGAAATAGATGGTGAGATCTTGAAAAATATCCATATTAGAGAAGAGAAAGTGCTGGATGCATTGAAACACATAAAAGTGGACCTGATCAGGTGTATCCCAGAACACTGAGAAGCTAGGGAAGTGATTCCTGGGCCCCTTGTGGAAATATTTGTATCATTGATAGTCACAGGTGAGGTGCCAAAAGACTGGAGGTTGGCTAACATGGTGCCACTCTTTAAGAAAGGTAATCAGGATAAGCCAGGGAACAATAGACCAGTGCGCCCGATGTCGGTGGTGGACAAGTTGTTGGAGGGAATCCTGAAAGACAGAATGTACATGTACTTAGAAAGGCAAGGACTGATTAGGGATAGTCAACATGGCTTTGTGTGTGGGAAATCATGTCTCACTTGACTGAGTTTTTTGAAGAAGTAAGGATTGATGAGGACAAAGCGGTGGACGTGATCTATATGGACTTCAGTAAGGCGTTTGACAAGGTTCTCCATGGGAGAATGGTTAACAAGGTTAGATCTCATGGAATACAGAGAGAACTAGCCATTTGGATACATAACTGGCTCAAAGATAGAAAATAGAGGGTGGTGGTGGAGGGTTGTTTTTCAGACTGGAGGCCTGTGACCAGTGGAGTGCCATAAAGATCAGTGCTGGGTCCACTACTTTTCATCATTTATATAAATGATTTGGATGTGAGCATAAGAGGTACAGTAGTAAGTTTGCAGATGACACCAACATTGAAGATCTAGTGGACAGCAAAGGAGGTTACCTGAGATTACAATGGGATCTTGATTAGATGAGCCAATGGACTGAGAAATGGCAGATAGAGTTTAATTTAGATAAATGCGAAGTGCTGCAATATGGGAAAGCAAATCGTAGCAGGACACTTAATGGGAAGGTCCTCGGGAGTGTTGCTGAACAAAGAGATCTTGGAGTGCAGGTTCATAGCTTTTTGAAAGTGGAGTCGCAGGTAGATAGGATAGTGAAGAAGGCATTTGACATGCGTTCCTTTATTGGTCAGAGTATGGAGTACAGGAGTTGAGAGGTCATGTTGTGGCTGTACAGAACACTGGTTAGGCCACTTTTGGAATATTGTGTGCAATTCTGGTCTCCTTCCTATCGGAAGGATGTTGTAAAACTTGAAAGGGTTCAGAAAATATTTACAAGGATGTTGCCAGGATTGGAGGGTATGAGCTATAGTGAAAGGTTGAATAGACTGGGGCTGTTTTCCCTGGAGTGTCGGAGGCTGAACAGTGACCTGCTTGAGGTTTATAAAATCATGAGGGGTTTTGGATAGGATAAATAGGCCAAGTCTCTTCCCTGGGTTGGAGAGTCCAGACCTAGAGGGCATAGGTTTAGGGTGAGGGGTGAAAGGTATAAAAGAGACCTAAGGGGCAACTTTTCACATAGAGGATGGTACGTGCATGGAATGAGCTGTCAGAGAAAATGGTGGATGCTAGTACAATTAAAACATTTAGAAGGCATCTGGATGGGTCTATGAATAGGAAGAGTTTGAAGGGATATGGGCCAGGTGGGACTAGATTAGTTTGGGATATCTGGTCGGCGTGGACAAGTTGGATCGAAGGGTCTGTTCCATGCTGTACATTTCTATGACTCGAGTCCTCACAATTTTTAAAAGCAATCAATGATTTTATAAAAGGATATTTTCATCAGTTATATATTTAAAATCTGAAAAATGAAAGAAACAAAATATAATCAATAGCTCCCTTCATGGCCCCAATGCCCCACAGCACCTTCCCTTGCAACAGCAGAAAGTGTAACATCTGTATGTTTACTTCTTCCCTCCTCAGTATCCAAAGGCCCAAACACACATTCCAGGTGGAGCAGTGCTTTACCTGCACCTCACTCAATCTAGACTACTGCATTTGCTGCTCACAATGTAGTCTCCTCTATATTGGGGAAACAAAGCATAGATTGAGTGACCACTGAGAGTCATAGAGATGTGCAGTATGGAAACAGACCCTTCAGTCCAACCCGTCCATGCTGACCAGATATCCCAACCCAATCTAATCTTCCCTCCAAACCCTTCCTATTCATATACCCATCCAAATGCCTCTTAAATGTTGCAATTGTACCAGCTTCCACCACTTCACAGAACTTAATTACGTTTGTATGTAAAAAAGACTCAACACACCACCCTGTTCCCAGTCCAACATCTGTCTCAGGCTTGCTGCAGTGCTCCAGCAAAATCAGCGTAAGCTGGAAGAATAGCACATTATTTTCTGCTTGGGAACTCTACAACCTTCTGGGCTCAATATCAAGTTCAACAATTTTATGGTTTGAGGGACCTGCTCCCATGGCCTTACCCCAACCCCACGCACCTTGCCTTGTTATCATACGGTCTGCTATTTTACACACTATCCGCTGTTACCCACTAACAGTCTCCATTTGCAGCCATTCATTTTCCTAGGGTAAAAAATGAGGTCTGCAGATGCTGGAGATCACAGTTGAAAATGCGTTGCTGGTTAAAGCACAGCAGGTCAGGCAGCATCCAAGGAATAGGAAATTCGACGTTTCGGGCATAAGCCCTTCATCATTCCTGATGAAGAGCTTATGCCCGAAACGTCGAATTTCCTATTCATTTTCCTAGACTGATTGTTATCCACTCCTTTGTCTGTCCAACCTCTCTATGGATAAATTAATTGTCTAAATTAATGTAAGGCTCATAAAGGAATAATAACACTGAGGGCAAAATGCCAGAGAGTAAACAGTAACTAATGTCTCCTGGACAGGGAGTTAATGCCTTCAGGATTGAGAAATCAACAAAAAAGCATTTGAAAGATATGTGAAGTCTTCAAAATATTGAAGATTTCATTTCTCCATATATAATTTTCTTTCCTTTTCTGAGTTTATATTTGTCCCCAGCAGATGGCTATCACCATCACATGACTACCACAAGGGCAACTAGGGATTGGCAACAAGTGCTGGTCTTGCTAACAGCATTCAAATTCCAAAAGCACATCATTTCTGGAGTTTAGTGATCATTACATTCACTTCATGAGCATTCATCTCCGGTTCAAAATGAGACAGAAACATCAAAGGTTGCATTAAGTTGGTTAAAAGTTACACCCATTCCAAGCGTAATGAAATATTAACTGAATGCAGCATTGTACAACCATGTGACAGTCTCTCTTCACAAAGTGCTGAAAAATATTCACATCCCAAGAAAAGTGAAAAATACCTCAATACAGTCCTCAATGTCAACCTAGCAGAGATCAGTTAGTTCTGGGATTAGACTCATCATCTTTAAAGTTTACTTCATTAACTTTCAGAATGGTACAAGGAGTCCTTTGCCCACTGTTCAACTTGGAAGGACATTTCAAGATTAAACTTATGAAGTATATTTTAAATGGAGGATTATGATGCCAAGGAAGGACAAAAGCGTTTGATTAGGGGTATGATTTTCACTCAAAATAATTATGATAGGCTAATGAGGATTCTACCTGTAATGAATCGAAAAACTAATCCACTCATAAAAGGAACTGGCATCAACCTAGTTCCTGGACACACCACATAACATTGGTGTAGGAAACAGAAAAGCCATTTCACACAGTAAGGGCACTCCTGGTAGACTGGAATCAGAGCACAACTATAATGTACATAAAGGGGCTTTACTCAGCGCCCAATTATGCTATCTATACTTACACTGGGAGTGCTTTAAGTTAATTTCATAATGGGATATGCTCTAATCCGCTGCCGAAACATTAAACTTGATGAGATTCTATACAATTATTCATTCATGCCCTTTTTGAAGAGACCTCCCTTAATGATAAGATTTCTCCAAGATTAGACTTCAGAAAAAAAATCACCATGTCAAAACAGTATTGTTTCTTTGTTCTCCAAGTAAATTAACAGATAAGTAGGAGTTTACCATTGTTCATTACTGTTTTAACTGGATTTCTGATCAGACTAAGCAATAGTCTACTAGTATTGAGCTTATGTAATTTTTGTGCAATTCTTTACCTTAAAATTATGTAATTTTCCAGAAAACTGCTTTTCTCAAACAATAGCCCAGCAGTGTTCTACTTTGTTGTTTGTTATTTATATAAATGATTTGGATGAGAATATAGAAGACATGGTCAGTAAGTTTGCAGATGACACTAAAGTTGGGTTGTACAGTAGACAGTGAAGAAGGTTTTTAAGATTAAAAAAGGAATTTTGATCAAATGGGTCAATGAGCTGAAAATGGCAGATGGAGTTCAATCTGGATAAATGTGGGTTATTGCAATTTGCTACAACTAACAGGATAGGATGTATATAATTAATGGTAGGGGCTTGGGTAGTATTGTAAAACAAAGGACCTTGAGGTTCAGGTACATAATTATTTGAAATTTGCATCACATATGGACAGGGCGGTTAAAAGGTGTCCAGCACATTTACCTTCATTGTTCAGTCCCTTTGGGTAGAGAAGTTGGGAAGTCACGTTAAAGCTGTGCAACACATTGGTGAGGCCTCCTCTGGAATACTGTAACCAGTTCTGATCGTCCAGTTACAGGAAGGATATTTTTATGCTGGAGAGGGTTACGAATATATGTACTAGTACGCTGCCAATTATGGGAGGTTTGAGTTATAAAGAAAAGCTGCATAGGCTAGTTTTTTTTAATGGAGTGTAGGAGGTTGAGAGGTAACTTTATAGAAGTTTATACATTAATGAGGAGTTATAAATTGAGTTAATGATCTTTTCCCTAGGATGGGGAATTTCAAGAATGGGGGCCTATTTTTAAGGTAAGGAGAGTGAGATTTAAGAAAGACTACATGTTGGGAAAAACGTTTACACAGAAGCTGGTTCACACATGGAATGAACTTCCTGATGGAGTGGTGGATATGGTTACAATTACAACATTTAAAAGACATTTGGATAAACACATGAAAAGGAAAGGTTTGGAGGGATATGGGTCAGGAGCAGGCAGATGTAACTAGTTTAGATCTGGAGATGCCGGTGTTGGGCTGGGGTGCACAAAGTTAAAAATCACACAACACCAGGTTAGAGTCCAACAGGTTTAATTGGAAGCACACTAGCTTTTGGAAAGCTAGTGTGCTTCCAATTAAACCTGTTGGACTATAACCTGGTGTTGTGTGATTTTTAACTTTATGACTAGTTTAGTTTGCGATTATGTTCTGCATGGACCAAAGTGTCTGGTTCCATGCTGTATGACTCTAAGAGAATACCAACGGTAGTGAAAGACTACTAAGAATTCTCCAAACCCATTGGTAGATCTGCATCGATATTAAAATGTATTGTCTTTTACTCAAGACTATTTCCCATCACTGACCGAAACTGCACGATTAATTTTATTGCACAGTATTTTCTACCATACAATGAACCGTAAAAACAATTCAATTTAAACTATTAACAAATTTATCAAAAATCATGGATAATTGGACCAGAGTTAAAATACAGGTAGGTGAATTAGGCTTATATGGAGCATGAGCCTAAATGTGGTGGGTTCAATAATGTTCTGTTTTGGTTTGTAAACTTTATGTAACCACGTTTAAAATGATAGAATGGTGAAGCTCAGATTTCAGATCATAAAAGACATGATCTGTTTCAAGAAAACATCAGGCCACTCGAGCATGAAAATCTAAATGTTAACACAGACCTTTCCCTATGGTAGGCTTCCATGTTCCATTTTACTCAACTCAGATGCATTGATCCAAATAAAATACTAAAGTAATGCAACTTACTACTATGGCTTTACAGAACAGTGATTCACAATGTAAATAAGAATTACAGTGTTTGACATCAGAACAATACTGAATAATTTGGACCTACAGATCCCTAGATGAGGCAATAATTGCACAATGTATCATCCTTGGGATGAGCCTAACAAATAAAATAAAAATTGGCGGTGACAGGACCCTATGTTTTGAAAAAAAAAACCAAGCAAGGTCAGCAGAAGGCTAGACAAAGCTAGAAGAGTAAATAATTGGAAAACTTGATAAAATTTGCTATGACGTGGAACTGTGTGGTATACACTCCCAAGGTTCCTTTAAAATCTGGATTTCAGTACAGTTTAGGCTGGTGGGATAAATGCCTCCCTTCTAATGGTCATTGCACAAAGGTGCCTTTTATTTGGTGTGACCATATTAGCACTGAAGTCTAACTTAGTGGCTCAGTCGGGGTAAGAACGAATGGTGAGAGAATTTAAAATGGGATGTGATTATATTTCTGAAAGTTTCCTTTTGGTTGGGTTAAATCTTACCCTACAGTGGCACAGCAATAATTCATCCTGCATTAATCCCACACTATACATGATCTGGAACTATCTCAACTTGATCGTGGACGCAAATTGTGCAAAATGCTGCCCTCTCTAATGACATCCCTCAACTTTATGAAAACAAAACAAGATTTTCTTAATATGCAAAATGTCCAGAAGATGACAAAGTTTGTTTTTAGTTTACTGGCAAGGATATAAAGCACAAACCATTATTCCCTAAACTACTTTTTACTGATGGCATCTGAATTGAAGGAAATCAATATAATGTAAAAGATGCTACAGTATAATAATTTTCCTCAGCAACAATGTACTAATTTACATATGATGCAAATTACAAATTGAAAGAATTCTGGGATCTGACAGTCATAATTTTAGAAATCTCAATCCCTGTTCCTGCAATAAATAGGTGTACCTAACTCAAATTTATTTACAAAGATTTTCCCTGGTATCTTACGTAACAATTAAAGATAAACTATGTCTAGTTTCTTTTGATAGGTCATTGCAGATTTTCTTTTGCCTTTTCTAGTGTGAATTTAATACCATTTGAACAGTTGGGTGCCAATTTTTCAATTCAACATTTCTTATTCTTATAAAATGTCCTCAAATTGTGCTTCTCAAATTAGTCCTTTTTAAAAAGTCTATTTGATAGGTAATCCTTGTGTGTCAATCATCGTAAATTTTCAAGTTCATAACATAAACTTTGCATAACTAAGGTTTACACACAGAGACAACTTAAAATCTCAGCATTGCCCTTAGTTACAATATTTTAATTAAGGAGTTCTGACAATTCCATAAGCCATAAAAATGAAAATTGAATGGTTATTTTTTGGGCCTAGTGAACAAGCATTTGTCATTGCCAAGATCTTTTCAAAAGTTTTGTAATATCATAACATCAAAATGGTTGAAATGAGGGTGCCAAAAATGCAAATGTTGTTCCAGGCTGTGGGTGTTCCTCATCTCCTTTATCAAATGAATATGCAAGGAACTGTACTTCAATTAAAATTCTGGTAATTAGGCAAGAGTTATTCATCGGAGTATTAACACTTATGAGAAAGTTCAATACTGTTAAGAACAATGATACCAACCATACCATAAGGTAACATTGCTAAGGTTCTGCATCGTCATAGGGAAGAACCTTGAACTCTAAGTATCAACTGAATAATACCGATTCTTTCAAGTTCTCACACGATTTTGCTGAGCACCTCCCCATCCCCAAATCAACTATAAGTGATTTGAAGCAGTTATTACTTCCAGATGATGTTGTGACAATGGTTGCCAATGCAGGCTAAATTAATCCCAGTATTTGCTACTTCACAGTTGTATAAGACAGAACATCAGGGAGATCCTGTAAAGAGGTCAGGAAGGATATCCGATCTTGGAAAGAAGCACTTTAATTCCCCGCATAACTGTTCTTCCTGCGTGCAGTAACTTTCCGTGAACACACAATTTATCAGCGTGGAGCTGTCATTCGACAAGTACTCAAACCTCCAGTAACTTTTCTACTCTTTATACCTTTCACTTACCTTAACTTTGAGCATAAAGTGAAGTAGTCTTGCTTTAACACTATATTTCAAGAGGAATAGCACTCCTCTTCTTTCGAGATGTCTTTTTTGTTTCTTACCGTTTTAGATTTCCTGTCAAGTACAGCAAACATTTACCGGCTTGGGGAAAGGGGTGGAACTGAACGTTGTGGCTCATTGAACAAGTCAGCCAGCTTGTGTTTAATCACAAAGCTCTACATTTGTGTGTTTGGAGGGTCAATGTGGTGATTTGTTTAGCATACACGAAAAGCAAGTTAAAATTATATGTTTGCGGAAGTTAAAATTGATAATTGGATAATTACCCTACCCCCAAAATATATTAGTTGCTTCCATTCACTCTGGCTCGCCCAGCGGACTAAGTGTAGGGCTACAAAAGATGATTGACGGATCATTTACCAACCACTGGCTAGAAGCTCGGATCAGTCGCATCCGTGCACCAATCATCCCTAACCTGAGGCAGAACCTAAACTGATCCATTGGATACAGTACATCTCTTATGTTCTGAAGTAAAAATGCAGCAGACCATTGAAGTCAGCCTATCAGCAATCAGAGTAAACAGAATGTAACTAGAATTTAAAAGAAAATATCCTACTACATTATAGGCAAGTTTTAATATAATCTACTAACTTATCTTTTAGAGCGGAAAGGGACAGTGAATATCATCAGTGGCACAGGCCACTTTCATGCCATTTATTTATCGGACTCAATAATAAGCGTGAATCTTAGAAGTTCCCCATTTCTTCCATTATAAGCAACGGTATGTTGTCACTTAAAATCTAACTTTACAAGTAATCCAACTGTGATGAAAGGCTGTATAAAATAAACCCAAAACTACTTCTCGTCTTCCAAACCACACATTATTACAAAGGACACTATCACAATCATAAATATTGTGATTCTAATCAGTGTTACACAACTTCTATCCTTATCGACTACCTTTCGTTTAAAGAATCATCTCAATTACGTCAGTGCATTAATTCCTGACTAATCTATCCACAGAAAGGTAAGAGATTGTATATCTCATTGATACCTCAGTATACCTGTATCAGCTGGGGTTCAAATGGAAGTACTCATACCCCCAATCAGAAGATTGTAGATCAAATACCCAATCCAACACTTGAGCACAAATATTAATATGTGCATTCCAGTTCAGGACTGAGGGACTGCCAAAATGTTTTTCTGAGGCTCTGTCTCACCTTTCAGATGTTTACAGAAAATAAAATTACATTATTTCCAACAAGAACTCTACTCTACTGCTGGCCAATGAACAACATCAAAAGAGAATACCTGCTCAATTTTATTGAAGGTTGGCTACATACAAATTGGGTTCTGTATTTTGTACATTTCTACATTAATCAGAGAAGATTCAAGTATAGCATAAATCAGACATCAGCTATTGGCGCCAACTGTCCCATTTCTGTGTGGTAATCCTATGCAACCTTATATAACAACATGCAAATATGGGTACATAGAAACATAGAAAATAGGAACAGGGATAGGTATTCAGCCCTCAAACCTGGTCCATCATTCATTGTGATCATGGTTGATCATCCAACTCAGTAGCCTGTCAGTGATTCACTGAATCATACAGTAAAGAGGCCTATAACCTAACTTGTTCCTGATTTTCCCTATATCTTTGATACCTTCTTCTCAAGTGCGATATCCAACTCTGTGAAATCATACAATGTTTTGGCCATGACTGCATTTTGTGGTAGAGAATTCCACAAGTTCACCATTCTGAGTGAAGAAATTTCTTCTCATCTCAGCCTTCCCTGTATCCTCAGACTATGACCCCTGGTTCTAGACTAGCATATCATTGGAAACATCCTTCCTGCACCCACCTTGTCTTGTTCAATTAGAATTTTATATGTTTCTATGAGATTTTCTTATTCATGTTAATTCCAGCAAATATAATCCTAACCGATTCATTGTCCCCTCATAGGTCAGTTCTGTCAAACCAGGAATTTAGTCTGTTAAACTATGGCTGCATTCCCTCTATCGCATAAACAACCTTCTTCCAGCAAAGAAACCAAACCTACACACAATACTTGAGATGTGGTCTCGCCAAAGCCTTGTAGAACTGCAAGAATCTCTGCTCTTGTATTTAATTGCTCTCACCATGAAGACCAAGATACCATTCGTCTTGTTGAACGCCTGCAAGCTTACCTTCGGTGACTGGCCTACAAGGACAACCAAGTCTCTTTGCACAGTCCCCTCTCTCAATAAATAGGAGCATAGGGAATAGGAGAATGATGACATTTCACTCATTGAGCTTCATATGAGTAAGACTTAAACAACTACTATGGACTTGTGGAAGGATTTTGCATACATTCTTTTAAAGTAAAGGTCAATGAAAAGCATAATGCCTTTTTTTAAAGCCAGGACATTTCTTGGAGACTACATACTTGCTACTATAAGTTGTCTGAACTCATTTCAGGATTTTTTAAAAAACACAAGATAAAAGGTTATTTTATTCCTGAACTATTGCTGAAATTTGCTAACTGAAATGTAATAGTTATTGGCTTAGATAAAGATACAAAGATCAACGGTAAGTACTGATAAAATTAGTCTCCACCATCATTGGTTTGCTTAAAGATTTCTCTTTTGGAAGTGATTGTATTGAAAACCTGAAGTCAGAATGCAGCACCTGCATTGGTTTCTGTGGTCTGAACAGAACAAATTCTGGGAAGGAGTGAAGCTTCCTTTATTTCACTGTTATGGCACTGTAGTTGGTGTCTGGACCTTGGTCGTCTGATTCAGTAGATCAGCCTTGAAGCTGGTTTACCTTCTTTGTCCTCATTACTAAAATACTCCCTGATGGTATCTCAGAATTCTTCCTGGAGATCTACTCAAAACGGTGTCTCACCAAACTAAAACAACGATGATGTTAATTCCAAATGAGACATTGTTCGGCATTACAAAGAGGTTGTGGTGTGCTTCTAGTTTCCTGGTCTCAGAAGCTTCGAATTTTCATATCTTCATTACGGCCCTTGCTGTTGTCTTCCCCCCCCCCCCAGTTTCCAATGGTGAACTTATTGACTGGCTGCATATTTAGCTCCCATTGAACACTGCTTTTGAGGCAAGAGATGGTTTTCTTTTTCAGTTCAGGAAGAACTGCTTCAGAACAAGCTATTCATCATGTGTCTACAATTTCTGAACCACATGTGGCAAATTCAGTATAAAATCTGATAACCTTTTTGAATGACTGAAATACTTCTTGATACCGTGTTTCTTGAGCAAGCTGCATCTGCCAAATTTCCAGAGACAAAAGCCTAAATTTGGTGAAATCCAGTGACACCAATCATTCAATCAGTGTTTGATTATTGTTTAATAATCTTTTGTCCATTAAAACAACCAAGTTGATCCTTTTTAAGACTAACAAAGAGAAAACAAACAATTGAAAATATCAAAGTAGTGAAACAAGAGAAAGACCATGCACTCCTCCAATTTTGGTTATAATTTTAGAATATGTATTGATCCAGTGATGACAATGCTACTAACTGGGCTAATACACAAATAAATGACTGATAAGCTTTTAGTGTCAGTATTGGAAGTTTTATTCTTGTATGGGTGAAGTACTGCTGATTTAGATCAAATTACTCGTGGTACATCATTTTTCATTTAATGGAACATTTCTTTGAATTAAGGGCTCCCAAGTTAGTTTTGACAGAGGTCATACTAAATCACTCTTTGAGCTTCAGGTTTTCAATGCAATCACCTCAGAAAAAAGAAATCTTCAGGGAGAGGCTGAAAAGGCTAAGGCTGTTTTCACTGGACCATCGGAGGCTGAGGGGTGACCTAATGGAGGTTTATAAAGTCAAGAGGGGTGGGGGAGTCCAGAACTCAAAGGCATAGGTTCATACAGAGGGTTTTGTGTGTGTATGGAATGAGCTGCCAGAGGAAGTGTTGGAAGCTGGTACAATTCCGATATTTAAAAGGCATCTGGTTGGGTATATGAATAGGAAGGGTTTAGAGGGATATGGGCTAAGTGCTGGCAAACAGGATTAGATTAGGTTAGGATATCTGGTCAGCATGGACAAGTTGGACCAAAGGGTCTGTTTTGTGCTGTATATCTCTATGTCTCTGACTCTATGCCAGTGAGACCAAAGGCTGATTTTATTTTCATTTTTTAATCCATATTTACATTGATCTTTATATTCCTATTTAGGCTAATAACTGTTACATTTTAGGGAATTTCAGCAATAGTTCAGTAACAAAATAATATTTAATTACTGACTTTATTACAATTTGAGAAGATTGCTGATTTATGTGCAATTTTATTTTACGAACATACAATCACGAAGAATTGGGTTATAGCTACTAAATATATCTCAAAGAGAAAGTATATTGAGGGAAATCAGGTAATGCATCAGTTAGGTTGGACTAGAATTCAGTCTTAGAGATCGGAAAATATAGTTGAGACTATACAGATCAAATTTCCAATTTGTTCTGTTCAAAAAATAAATTGTGAAGTACTTCTATAGTATCAAAAGGATATTGATTTTTTGCCAAAAAAAAACTTTTTAAACTTCAGGTTTTCAATGCAATCGCCTCAGAAAAAAGAAATCTTCAGCTGCTACCAATAGTCATTTACTCAGATGCTTAGTTTTGAAATGTAAATGGAATGACAGCACTATATTTCAAATACAGGCTGAATGTTTACTTGCGCTACCCAGGAATTATTTGAAACTGAATATATTGTTGCATTATATCCACTTGGGTAGTCAAACACATTTAATCTACTTTATTTTTTAAAATACTTATTTGATTCTATGAATGATAGTGATAGATTAGTAGACTGAACAGATCTCAAGGATCAGCAAAGAATGGAAGAAAATCACAGGGAGAACATCAAGAATGAATCAAAGACACAGCAATCTAAAAAGAGAGAGCAACATATTCTACGATTCCCCACAGGTGTTTAAACTGGAATAAGGGAACTAAAATTTGCATTGATCCCCCAGAGAAATTGAAATTCTTGGTAATTTACGACAGAAAACTAGGAAATGGTTCACAGTTGTTTTGTGTTTGCCCTCAGTGCAGAAAGTTTAGCAAAGTCCCAAAGATACTGAAAATCAAAAGGTAAAAGGGAAGGAGGAAATTAGAACAATTGTTATCACCAGGAAAAGATCCTCAGATCTTAAAATAAGTAACTGTCGAGGCTGTAGAGTCATTTATCATCTCCGAAATTCCATAGATTCCGTAAAGTTCCAACAGATTGGAATAATCATCCAATGCCCACTTTATTACTTCAATTGAAGCAGTCTCCAATACACAATGTATTACATATACAAACCTCTTGTGTGTAATTTTTTTTAAACTTACATCTAATTGCTCCTTTTGCAAATTATTTTAAATCTATCCCCACTCATTCTTGAACTTTTTACTAGTGGGAACAGTTTCCACCCATCTATTCTATCCAGCCCTTCATCATTTTGAAAACTTCAATCAGATGTCTTCACAACCTTCTCTCCAAGGAGAACAGCCTTTCAATCCTCATAACTGAAACTTCTCATCCTTGGACGCATTCTTGTAAATCTCTCTTGCACTCTTTCCAATGTGTTCACATCTTTTTTGTAGTGTGGCACCCAGAACTGTACACAATATTCCAACTGAGGTCTAAGAAGTATCTAATGCAAATTCAGCATCACCTTTTTGCTCTTGTGCACTACGTTCCTATTAATAAAGCCCTTATACTGTGTATTTTAATAACTGCTCTCTCCACCATCACTGCCAACTCCATGAGTTGTACACATTTACACCTTTTGTTCCCACATCCGTTGAGAACTGCATCCCACCTTTGATTTTGTCATTTCAAGTTCTTCTTCCAAAAATGCTACACCTCACTTCTCTGCACTTAGTTTTATATGCCACCTAGCTGTCTACTCCACCTACTTGTCTATGCCCATTTGAATTTAAAAAATAGAATTTCTAATCAACCCATTCAAAAATGTTATTACTACCTGTGGAACATGTGGGACTCAAATCCAGGCCTATGGGTGGCACAGTGGCTGACTGGTTAGTACTGCTGCCTCACAGCACCAGGGACCCAGGTTCAATTCCCACTTTGGGCGACTGTCTCTGTGTAGTTTGCACATTCTCCCCACGTTTGCGTGGGTTTCCTCCAGATGCTCTGGATCCTCCCAGAGGCCGAAGATGTGAACTGGCCACACTAAATTCAGTCCAAAAATGTGCAGGTTAGGTGAATTTGCCATGCTAAATTGCTCGTAGTGTTAGGTGACGGGGTAAATGTAGGGGAGTGGGTCTGGGTGGGTTGCGTTTCGGCGGGTTGGTGTGGATTTGTTGTGCCGAAGGGCCTATTTCCACACTGTAAATAATCTAATCTAATCGAATCTAATCTAAATTGCCCATAGTATTAGGTGCATTAGTCAGAGGGAAATGGGTCTGGATGGGTTACTCTTCAGAGGGTTGGTGTAGACTTGTTGACCTGTTTCCACACTGTAGAGAATCTAATCTAATCCTGGTTCAAAGGTAGGGATATAATCAATGTGCCACAACAATCCTAGGATTACACTGTCCTCCTTATAGTTTACAATGCTTCCAAGTTTCAAATCTTCTGCAGACTTTGAAACTGACCCCTGCACACTAGATCATTAATATAAAGACTGGAAAATAAGGGTCCCAATATCAATCCCTAGGGTACTCTACAAAAAAGAACTTTTTCCTAGATCTCCAACACATACAATGATTTGCTTTATTTGGAATTTAAACTATGATTTTTACCCCCTCTTTTTTTCACGACAGTGAGCTTTTGCTTCAGTTACACCTTTCCTTGTTTATTCCCATCCTTTATTGAGGTAGGAGAAAGTGAGGACCACCTCTTACTGAGGTAGGCCAAAAAATATTCACCAAATCTGGTTTGTCAATTCCAATGCTGAAATAATCCATTGCAAAATGCTACAAAATAAAATCAAAAATATGGTTTATGATCAAAACATTTAAAATGCAGTAGACTTGCTTTGCTATTTTATCCGCAAACAAGCACTCAGGAAATTAAGGTAGACAGGACAGGAGAGAAATTTCATGTTTGATAAATAAATAAGTATTGAAATGTCCGTTTATAGGATTTACAACTGCCCATTGGTCAGTGTCCAATAATAATACCATCATTAAGTTGGGCTAAATCATTTTCCTTTCTCCAGGTAAAGCACAGGCATCTTTCCAGCCAGCAACTGAGAGAGATGGGAAGCTGTAAACTCAGTCTGTCGTCCTGTCTCCCCCTGGAGGTCAAACAGCAATTGATTAAGAGCCGCAGAATTTCTAACCAACCTGTTCAGCGATGTTGTTACACTACCTTATTTTTAATTACTCGTTCATGGAACATGACTGTCACAGCCTGGCCAGCATTTATTGCCCATCCATTGTTGCTGTGCATGTTATAAACCAGAACTTTAATGACTGTTCACGGATTGAAAGAATCATCGAGAAACAATTACAGATGAAAAGAATCAGCAATAACTGTCTGAAATTAACTATTAAGGGACAAAGCCAAATTTATTAATTGAAAGCAATTAGCCATGTCTGAGAAAAGAGGAAGTTGAAGCCATATGAATAAAACTATTTTGATATCTGCTTGATAAATGGCTCCTTTATGCAACAAGGACAAGTGATTGCCCTGCAAAAGAATTTAAGGAGTTAACTGCAGGAAAGCTGTGCTTCAAACAGAGAGTTAAAGTCAAATCTAACAAGGAACAAAGAAGTTACTTCTGATTAGAAGGCAAGTTACAGACCTGTAGAATTTTGGATGAAAGAATCTAAAGAATCATCAATAATATCATAACATTGACCTGAAGGACAGAAGTCTGTATATAAGAATCCAACTTAGAACCCTTCATTACCAGAACTTTGAAGAACAACACTGCAAGAGGACTGAACCCGACACACTTACAGAACCAAACACTATTGCTTATTACGGCTAAATTCCACTATTAATTGGGGAATAGCTAAGTTGAGTTGTGAGACTTAACTTGCTTACTTGAGGGGTGTTACTTTAGTTGCTACATGCAATAAAGTTTAAATCATTATTTCAGTACTTGAATGTCTGTGACATTTTTTAATAAGTAGCTTAATTTATGGTGATTTACCCACAACATTGCTCTTGAGAAGGTGGTTTTGAGCTTATTTCATAAACCCAAATCAAGGTAGGTTTTTTCTAAGCTGCTGGTCTACTGTTTAAAAAATGCAGCTTCTATACACTACAGGAACTCATACATCAATGTATTATTACTCTGGGATACTGTCATACATATTGCCGAATGGAAGAGAAAAGCCTATTGTGTTCACACCAAGGACACTAATGAAAAATGGAAAAGTATGCCCAAGTGGAAAAAGATGAATTGGGCATCATGTTCAGTGTTAAGAAGTTTACCCATTTCCTTTACAGTAGGTATTTCTTGCTGCACACACTACCAACTGCCATTTTGGCTTGTATACAGAAAAGCCTACAATGGCGGCAGCACACCTGCAGAGATGTGCACTGGCTGTATCAGCCTAATCATGTAAAATCAGATATCAGTAGTCTGAGAAGCACAGCAATACAGATGCTTTGACAATGTTATCACTACTGGGAAATAAGGATGTTCCCAGCTGGAAGCTAAAAATTATATAGAAGTTACCAGTGTCAGCGAGTCAGATGCAGAATGCTATCCAAAATGACCAATTCTTGAGCCTAGTCATGGACTTAGTCCTGAGAGGGAGAATTTGTCATAGAAACTGCCTAAACTTACACCCTTACATTCCGAGTAGATGGGACTTGTCCACAATAGACAGGTGCTTAATATGGGGAGTGAGAGTTGTTATCCCTCCCCTGATAAGAGAAAAGCTGCTGAAACAAGTACATCAAGGGCATCTGGCATGGTGCAAATGAAAGAAACAGTCAGGAAATATATTTGATAGCCAAAGGCAGACTCCCAGATTGAGGAGAAAGTAGGATCATATGAATCCTACACATTAACTGGGAAGACACCATGTTTGTCACCCCTTCACCCAAGGGAGTGGCCTCAATCACCACTGCACTGGATTAACATTGATTTTGTGGGACCAACAGAGGGACTCTCAGAAAACCAAACTGATGTAGATGGGACCAGTGTTATCCAATTAGGCATGCGGCTCCAAGCCAAGGTCGACAATACCCAGGGAGACATAACAGGAAGGTCACAGGGCAACAAACAAGTCAGAGAGGGATGTATCTGCATAATAGCAGGAGATTCCAGAAGCCTGGAAGACTACACTAGAACACCTTCCTGAGATGAAGAAACATCTCGGAACCGCCATAGCCCCCTACCCTACTCTGAGAGATTTATCAATTCAGTATAGATGTTGGAAGGGTTGTTTTGACCTTCCATTTTTTTTTGTAAATATTCCTGCCGATATCCATATGTTAGCTATAATGCTTGTACAACAAATCGAACTGTTGGATGTGTACATGTATTGAAATAAAACAGGACGGTGTTATGCATGATGTGCCTTTAAGAGGTGGCCTCGAGCGAGAACTTGGGCAGACAGTCTCACAATCAATTTTGGAGCTGAGAATACACACAAAGTATTCTCTAATTTAGTTTTACCTCCTTCCAACTTATGTTCTATTTATGATTCTAGGGAACTACAAACATAATAAATACATCCTTCCTGTTGTACTCTATACCTTTATAAATAAAGTTGACAAACATTGTATGCTTTATTTATTGCTTTTTCCTCCTGTTCTGCCACCTTCAATGAACTGTCCATACATACAGCATTTCCAAAAGGCATCCAATGTAGTCCCACACAGCAAAATTGTGAGAAACTCTATAAAGACAAAGACTAGATAGCAGCTGAAATTCAATGCAGAGAGGTATGATGTGCTTGTATGTTTGTAGGAAGGACACAGACAGATAATACAAAAGGGTTACCTGTCCTACCATCTTCAATGAACTGTCCACAGATACAACCATTTCCCTCTGTTCCTTGTTCCCATTTCGTATTGTCTGTCTATGATCTTCCTACCAAAATACAATACATCATACTTCTCTGCATCGAACTTCAGCTGCCATCTATCTGCCCATTCCATTAACTTGTCTTTGTCTTTTCAGAGTTTCGAACAATTTGTTGTGTGGGACTACATTGAATGCCTTTTGGAAGCACAGGTGCACTGTGTCAATAGCATTATCCTCATCTTTCTGGTATCTCTTTAAAAAACACAAGTTAATTAAACAGGATTTCCACTTTAGCAATCCATGCTAAGTAATCTTATTCATCCCATATTTATCCACATAAGTAATTATTCTGCCTGAATAATTGTTTCTAGCAGCTTTGTGACACAAGTTAAATTAGCGAATAGGTGATGCTTTTTGGTTAATTATGGGGAACAAGTAATTAGTCTGTTGGAATTTGTGGTATGTGCATAAAGCTTAAACTCTAACTAGAAAGGTTAAACTCTGGACTCTAACTAGCAATTTATCTGTGGTATTTAACAATGGTAGCAGGGGATAGTTTGCTTTTTGAAAATCAAAGATAAGAAAACTTTAGAAATATGGCTGAATCTAAATGTGAAAAAACAGAGTTCTGGTTACCCACCTTTGTTTTCTGAAAGCTAGCCTCATAATGTACAGAATGAAGAAGTAACCAGTTTACTTCTTCATGGACGAGGAAACAAGTTATGATCTTGGCACTTCCGCTATCACACAAAAGCAAGATCAGAAACAAAGTATTTTTAAGAATTGGTGCCCATCGATATGGACACAGAAAAGATTGGACAAATTATTATCTTTCATTGATAAAATTATTAACAATCAAATTAATAAATATTTAAGAGATGTGGTCACATTTTCATCAACTCAGAGTGTAGGTAGTTTCATTCTAGAATCCATAATGAAATTCAGTGAATTATATACAAGACTTCAGAAAATTCAGCAGAAATTTCCTAATTTGTGCTGGCATTTAGTTTCCTGGACGGTGTTTACAAATACCTCTCATATTGGCAGACAAAATGCAATTGCAATACCGAAAACTACTTTCACTAATATAAAAGGGCCATATTCTTTCTCTGTGCAAAATACAATGTGCTCACACTGCATATGGTTTAATGCCACAAAACAGGTGACAGCCAGTCTCTGGTTAATTTCCCATGGCAATGCACTGACCAGAGTCAACCTGCATTGTTTAAAGATTAAATGAAGCTTGGTAGTTAACTGTCAGTCATCAGTAACATTCTCTTGACATTTACAGTATTCTTACATCTTCATCAGCGTTCACTTGCTAACCATTTCAAATACTCACCTTACAATATAATCCATTTATTTTGCTATTTCCTACCTTGTTCCTGATGAGTGCAACACAATTTTGACAAAGTCTAATCTTTTCAGTAATATTCAACGACTGTACTACCGAGCTACTACCAGTTTCCATAATGTCCATAGGCCATTTTATCCCAAAGAATAGTTTCTTCAACTCGAATTTCAAGTATGTAAATGTAGCACATACTTCACTTAATATTTTAATGAGGAACAGGAAGTTCATTGGTTTTCATAAGGTTATAGTTCAATTAGCAAAAAAAAATGCTTATGCTTTCACATCTTTAGAGTGCTCACTAAGCACAATCATAACTCAATTGCATCTCCAACCTGTTAATGTTTAAAACTGGTCAGTAGTCCCTGAAAAACAAATGACCAGATGATAAACATCTCGAGGATTTTACAAAGCAATACTCCAGGAGCTTCTGAAAGATAATTAAGCAGAACAAAAGAAGAAATAGCTTCCACACGTTGTACGTTCCACACATTATGCCTCATTGGGAGAGCACACTGGAATTCAAGTACCACTACTCCCAGAAGTCATCACAAAAGTCAAAAAATGTTGTTATCAAAGCAAGCTAAGTCTTCATTTATCTCTGTGATAGACTCAGGTTAGCAGAGAAAATGATCCAGGTTTCTGTACTTAATAAAAACTACTATTTATTCAAATAAAGAGATTTTAACCATAGATAAATAACTGCGAACTGTTAACGTACAGCCATACTAGTTAAAAATTGTAACCTTTCTAAAATGAAATGCGACATTCAGAGATAGAAAAGACCTTGGCTATTTATCCTATCCATGATTTTATGAGAGAATACTCTGGGGAAATAGCCCCAGCTTATTGAGCTTTTCCCTATAGTTCAAACACTCCAATTCAGCAACATCCTTGTAAATTTTTTCTGAACCATTTCAGGTTTCACAACATTTTTCCTATAGCTCGGAGACCAGAATTGAACACAGTATTCCAAAAATGGCCTAAACAGTGTCCTGTACAGCCGCAACATGACACCCCTATTCCTGTATCTAATACACTGACTAATTAAGGAAAGTATACTAAATGCATTTCACACTACCCTGTACACCTGTGACTCCACTTTCAAGTCATCATGAACATACACCCCAAGTTCTCTTTGTTCGGAAACACACCCAAGACCTTACCAATAAATGTATGTCCTTCCCTAATTTGCCTTTCCAAAATACATAACCTCATATTTACAGAAATTATGCTCCATCTGCCACACTTAAGCCTACTGGCCCATCTGATCAAGGTCCCGTTGTACTTCAGAACATATAACAGTACAACACAGAACAGGCCCTTTGGCGCACGATGTTGTGCTAAGGATTATTCCTAATCTAAAATAAACTAACCTAACCTATACATCCCTCAATTCACTGCTATCCATTGCATGTCCAGCAGTCGCTTAAATGTCTCCAATGACTCTGCTTCCACCACCACCACTGGCAACGCATTCCATGCATTCACAACTCTTTGTGTAAAGAACCTACCTCTGACGTCTCCTCTATAACTTGCTCCTGATATCTTAAAATTATGACCCCTGTTGTGGTTCTGCTCGCCGAGCTGGAAGTTTTTGCTGCAAACGTTTCGTTCCCTGGCTAGGGAACATCATCAGTGCTGTTGGAGCCTCGTGTGAAGTGCTGCTTTGATGTTTCTTCCGGTATTTATATTGGTTTGTTCTTGCCGCTTCCGGGTGTCAGTTTCAGCTGCAGTGATTTGTATGTGGTCGATGTGTCTGTTGATGGATGTTCTTGCCGTTTCCGGGTGTCAGTTTCAGCTGTAGCATTCATCCCCAAACTCCATCAACACACACATTGACCTGGACACCATATACAAACCACTACAGCTGAAACTGACACCCGGAAACAGCAAGAACATCCATCAACAGACACATCGACCTGGACCCCACATACAAACCACTACAGCTGAAACTGACACCCGGAAACGGCAAGAACATCCATCAACAGACACATCGACCACATACAAATCACTGCAGCTGAAACTGACACCCGGAAGCGGCAAGAACAAACCAATATAAATACCGGAAGAAACATCAAAGCAGCGCTTCACACGAGGCTCCAACAGCACTGATGATGTTCCCTAGCCAGGGAACGAAACGTTTGCAGCAAAAACTTCCAGCTCGGCGAGCAGAACCACAACAACGGATACCCGAGCTACAAATCTTCAATCAGATTTTAAATTATGACCCCTCGTGCCAGTCAATCCTGCCCTGAGGAAAGGTTTCTGGCTATTGATTCAATCTATACCTCTCTTTACCCTGTATACCTTGATCGGTCACCTCTCTTCCTCCAGCGAGAAAGGTCTGAGATTAGTCAACCACTCTTTGTAAGATAAGCCCTCCAGTCCAGGCACCCATCCTGATAAGCCTCCTTTGCACCCTCTCCAAAGCCTCCATATCTTTTCTATAGTAGGCCGACCAGGACTGGACACAATATTTCAAGTGTGGTCTCACCAGGGTCTTGTAGAGCTGCAGCAAAACCTCAAGGCTCTTAAACTCAATCCCTCTGTTAATGAAAGCCAAAACACCACATGCTTTCTTAATAGCCCTATCCACTTGGATGGCAACTTTGAGGGATCTATGAACTTGAACACCAAGATCCCTCTGTTCCTCCATACTGCCAAGAATCCTGTCTTTCTTCCTCTATTCAGCATTCGACTTTGACTTTCCAAAATGCATCACTTCGCATATATCCAGGTTGAACTGCATCTGCCATTTCTCAGCCCAGCTCTGCATCCTGTCTATGTCGCACTGCAGCCTGCAATAGCCCTCGATACTATCAACGGCACCTCCAACCTTTGTGTCATCTGCAACTTTACTAACCCACCTGTCAACCTCCTCATCCTGGTCATTTATAAAAACTACAAAGAGCAGAGGCCAAAGAACAGGGCCCTGTGGGACACCACTCACCACTGGCCTCCAGGCAGAATACTTTCCAACTCCAACCACTTTCTGTCGTCTGTCAAGCCAACTAATTCTGAATCAATACCTCCTAACTTTATGAATGAGCTTAACATGGATACCTTATCAAATGCTTTGCTGAAATTCACATCCACTGCTCAACCTTCATCAACCTGTCTCGCCACCTCTTCAAAGAACTCAATACGATTTGTGAGACATGACCTGTCCCTCACAAAGCCATACTGACTGCCTTTAATCACACTATGCTTTTCCAAACAGTCATAAATACTATCCCTCAGAATTCTTTCCAAAACCTTGCTGACCACAGACATAAGATGACTGGTCTGTAATTGCCAGGGATTTCCTTATTACCCTTCTTGAAAAGAGGAACAACATTCGCATCCCTCAAATCCTCCGGTACGATTCCCATGGAGAGTGAGGATGCAAAGATCTTCGCCAGTGGCTTAGCAACCTCCTTTCTCGCTTCCCGGAGCAACCTGGGATAAATAGCAACCTAGGGACTTATCAATCTTAATGTTTGACAAAATTTCCAACATCAACTTCATCAATCTTGATCTGTTCAAGCTTGTTTCCTAGCTCCTCAAAGTTCTCATTCACAACAAGATCCCTTTCCCTAGTGAAAACCAAAGCAAAAAACTCATTTAGGGCTTTCCCTACCTGCTCAGACTCCACGCACAAGTTCTCTACGCTATCCCTGACCGGCCCTACCTTCTCTCCGATCATTCTCTTATTCCTCACATATGAGTAAAATGCCTTTGGATTTTCCCTAATCCTTCCTGACAAGCTTTTTTCGTGACCCCTCCTGGCTCTCCTCAGTCCATTTCTGAGCTCCTTTCTAGTAAGCCTATAATCCTCTAAAGCTGTGCTAGATCCTTACTCCCTCCACCTAATGTAAGCTGCCTACTTCCCTTTGAAGAGAAGCTTCTCTGTTCTCATTATCCAAGGCTCCTTAATCTTACCCCTTCTTGCCTGTCTCAGAGGAACAACTTTGTGCATCACTCACAACAACTGACCCTTAAACAGTTTCCAAATGTCTGTTGTGCCCTTCATGTGGAACAACTGCTCCCAATCTGTACTTCTCAACTCCTGTATAATAGTGTCATAATTTCCTTTTCCCCAATTAAATATCTTCCCTTGGTAACTGCTCCTTTCTCTCTCCAAAGCTATGGTAAATGTGAGGTCACTGTCAACAAAGTGTTCTCCCACCACGAGATCTGACATCTGTCCTGGCTCATTGCCAAGCACCAAATCCAAAATGGTCTCTCACCTTGTCGGCCTGTCTACATACTGAGTAAGGAAACTCTCCTGAAACCACCTGACCAAAACAGCTCCATCCAAATCATCTGCACTAAGGAGACAACCTTCTTGGCTGTGCACTATACCATCAATTTTGATATCAACTGCAAATTCAAAGAAATTACAAAAAAAATCATAAAATTTAGGCTGATGGTGGAAATGACAATAAGCAGAGTAAGAATACTCAACAGGGCAAAAGCTGATTTCAATGAGGGAATAATGAAATTGACTAGATTGATTCATAAAAGGCTGACAAGAGAAATTGGTTCATGTACAATCAAAATGGAAAAGGGAGGACAAACAAATTCAGAAATTCCTAAATGAGAAGGGAGATAAAAATTAAAGAAGTTGTACTTGTGTCACATGCCCTGTAGAAAATATAACGGTGAACCAAGAGGAATTGATAAAGGTCCAGATGGGAGATGAAAAAACATATGAGAGAAGAAATGAGGATTCGTGAGAAGAGACAGGCAGCCAACATAATGGGGAATCCTTGAACTTTCTTTAGACACATCAATATTAATAGGGTGACATGAGGAATAGTGCCGATAAGGGACCAAATGAGGATTTACATACGGAGGAAAGAGGTGTTAAATTAATATTTTGCATGTGCCATTAACAAGGAGTTAAATGCTACTGAGATATCAGAGGGAGAAACTCTATCACCAGAATGATTCAAAATTGATAAGGAGCAAGAAGTGGCTAGGCTGTTGATACTTTAAGTTGTTAAGGCACTAGGACTATATGAGATAAATCCAAAGATATTGAAGGAAGTGGGAATGGAAATTGCACAGCCACTATCCATAGATTTTCAGTCCAACTCATCCATGTCAACCAGATATCCCAATCCAATCTAGTCCCATCGCCAGCACCCGGCCCATGTCCCTCCAAACCCTTCTTATTCATATACCCATCCAAATGCCTCTTAAATGTTGCAATTGTACTAGCCTTCATCACTTCCTCTGACAGCTTGTTCCGTACATGCACAACCCTCTGCATGAAAAAATTAGCCCTTAGGTTTGTTTTTATGTCTTTCCCCTCTTACCATAAACCTATGCCCTCTAGTTTGGGACTCCCCCACCCCAGTGAAAAGGCCTTGTCTATTTATCTATCCATGCCCCTCATATTTTATCGCAGGTCATCCCACAGCCTCCCATGCTTTGTGGAAAACAGCTCCTGCCTATTTAACCTCTCCCTGTAGCTCAAATCCTCTAACCCAGGCAACATCCTTGTAAACCTGTTCTGAACCCTTTCAAGTTTCACAACATCTTTCCGATAGGAAGGAGACCAGAACTGCAAGCAAAATTCCAACAATGGTCTAACCAATATTCCAACAGTGGTCTAACAACAGGGGCAACATGACCTCCCACCTCCTATACTCAATACGCTGATCGATAAAAGAAAACATACTAAACGCCTTCTTCACTATCCTATTTACCAGCGACTCCACTTTCAAGGAGCTATGAACCTGTACTCTAAGGTCTCTTTATCCTAGTACCTTACTATTAAGTGTATAAGTCCTGCTAAGATTTGCTTTCCCAAAATGCAGCATTTTGCATTTATCTAAATTAAATTCCATCTGCTATTTCTCAGCCCATTTGGTCCAGATCCTGTTGTAATCTGAGGTAACCTTCTTCACTGTCCACTACACCTCCAATTTTGGCATCGTCTGCAAATTTACTAACTATACCTCTTATGCTCACATCCAAATCATTTATATAAATGACGAAATGTAGTGGATCCAGTCCTGATCCATTTGTTCACACGAGGCACAAAGCGACTCATTTACAAAAGATAAAGTCTCCGCCTTACGGATTAGAAGCAATAGCTGGCAGTAACTGGTAGGTGAAAAACAACCAGCTTTCTTTAGTTTCAGGTATCTTCACTAGGGCGGGTGGTACTTCTTCCCTTTCCAGAGATTCAAAAGGCTTCATTCGCATTCACAAGCTGATCAATAACACAGAGTTGTCAAATCAAAGAACTAATCAGAGTTATCACCAGGCTAATGACTTAGTCATCCACGACTGATCACAATTCCACAAAACAAACTGGCTGAACCTAGTTTCCTGCTGAATCTCTCTCTTTGTACACACACCCTACAGCTCTGCCATTTATCCTATTGCACACTGCTTGGAAAGAAACATTCTAGGTGGAACCCCAATTAGTTTCAGTAATTTGCTTTTTAAAATTACAACAGTTCCTTCCTTAGTCCTTTTCTGTAAAAAAAAAGTCTCTTTCCTAATTCAGTAAACAATCAAAAATAAAATAAAAATGATATGGCCTTCACACACATCCTCAAGAAGCCTAAACATACATTAAAAAATCAAATATTTTTGAATTATTACCACCATTGTAAGGCAACGCTCTATCCCCCATGCCCATCCATGAATCATAGTTTGTGCTGTAATTAATTATGGACACTACCTGGTGTCGTTATGAGTTGTTTTCTGTTTAAAGTAATCAAAATATGTGGTTAGTGGTTCCTGATGCCTAAAATCCAGAATAATTTAATATTTTGGTCCATATATTAACACTGTCCTATTTTTTAAAAATCCTTTGTCAGATGTAATCTATTCTCAGTTATGAGGCAAAATTCATTACATTCGTGACACACTTTTTAATCAGAAGCTACAAAGCTGAATCCAGCCTGCAGTTTCCAGCAATTTATTTTGACTAAACAAAATGAACAAATATCTGTCACAGGATGCTGGGTGTTAGATTTTTCAGATTAAAGGGCTTTTAAGATTAAAGCTGTATTTCATCATTTGCTTGTCACCCAGCTGTGCAATAGAAATGGAATAGATATTGCAGCGTCTAAATAAATTGTACAAATAAATTCTTGCAATACTTCTGTTACTTTAATAACACTGGCAACATCGGCACAAGAACATACCAAAAATATATCTGCTCATCAAAGCAGGGAACAGAAAAGAATCCAACACTTGTAGATCTCAACATTTTATGTGCATCAGTGTTTGCGGTCTATAGCAATTCTGCAGAAGATATTTAGAGACTCACTATTTATTACTCATGGTGTTTCACAATAAAGTGTTTCAACAGTGCTACCAAACATTGTGCCATGCAGAAGCCAGACAGACAGGACAAAACAATTTCATGAATTCAACAGCATTTACTTTCTCACCACAGTTATAGCAGTCAAGGAAAGGCCCATGAACTAAACATTCCCTCTCTTCTGTATACAGGAAACTAATGGTCAGTGACCTAATATAATAAGGGAATTAAGTGAAAACCAACAATTCCAAGAAATGTAAGTAAATAGAGTTTTTCCATGTATTATCTTTTCCATTCCCAGTGGCTACACATCATTTACCATACCTGTTAAGTTGAAAACTACTACAAATAACTTTGAGATGCATTTGGATAGGTATTGATAAAATATCTTATAGAAAACATGCCAAAACTACCTTTCTCATCTGTCTCAATTGTGGTATACTTAGTTAATTTGTATGGTTCAGCATTAGTGAGAAATGTAAATGGGAATTTACAACTAAATATGATTCTCATTCAAAATGTGGAATCAACCCAAAGATTCCAGATTAGATACATAAACCACTGAGTTGCCAAAAGTCTCAAACATTCCAAGTATCTGGCTATCAGTACCGGGAATAATGTTCATTATCTGCATTGTGCAACAAACTGGCATTTAGGGGGATATACAAGAGGGTAAAAATGCTCAGCTAATTTGCTGTAATATTTATTTTGCAATGATAAAAAAAAATAAAACCAACATACTTGAAAGCTAATGCAATACAAAGAACAGACATTCAGTTGATTGTGGCATATTGATTACTCATTTGCCTTGTATGTGAAAAGAAACTAACCTATACTTTGATTTCTGGTTTAAAGGGAAACAAAGATCAAAGAATTTCAATCACAAACAAAAACAGAAGTTGCTAAAAAAACTCAACAGGTCTGACACCAATTTTAGAGAAAATTCAGAGTTAATGTTTCGGGTCAAGTGATCCATATTCAGAACTTCAATCCTTTGAATGCATCGAGATTGATGTTTCTCTAATGTGAATCTTACACTGATGTTCACTAAACTGAATGTAGCCTACATGGGAGTGTGCAGATATCTCATTTACATAATTACCAGATTCACCTGTAAATTAGACAGACGTACAGAGCATGCATCGCACTGTGGAAGAAGTAAATAGTGAATCACGGAAATCTAAGAGGAGGTCAAATAAGGTGACAATCGTTCCAAAACCCTTCAGAAAGTCTCAAAACAGATTCAAAATGAATATGTTAACAAGGCTGAAAGACCAAATATGAAAAAGTAATCAAAAAAATTTGAGGATAACAAACCAAACTGCAAATGGAGCCGCAAGCATTCCACATTCAATCGCATCCACATACGGACCATTCTCTGTGAAAAACAGCTGCTCCTGTAGTCTCTCTTAAATCTTTGTCCTCTCACCTTAAAAATATGCCCCCTGGTTTTGAATTCTCCCACCTGAAGAAAAAGATCTTTGGCACAGTGGCTCAGTGGTTAGCACTGGTGCCTCACAGCACCATGGACCCGGGTTCAATTCCAGCCTCGGGTGACTGTCTGCGTGGAGTTTGCACATTCTCCCCGTGTCTGCGTGGGTTTCCTCCCACAGTCCAAAGAAGTGTGGGACAGGTGAATTGGCTCTGCTAAATTGCCCTTCGTGTAAGGCGCATTAGTCAGAGGGCAATGGGTCTGGGTGGGTTGCTCTTCGAAGGGTCGGTGTGGACTTGTTGGGCCGAAGGGCCTGCTTCCACACTGTAGGGAATCAAATCTAATTATCTTATTTATAAACCTCTATAAAATCACCAGGCCCACTATATCCAACCTCTCATTATAACTCAAATGCTCCATTCCTGGCAACATCCTAGTAAATCTTTTTATTAATCCTGTCCAATTTAATAATATCCTTCTTTTGGAAGAGCGACGAGAACAATATCAGCATGACTCCTATACTCAATGGTCTGAGCAATGAAGCAAGCATGCTAAACATCTTCTTTACACTCTGAATACCTGTGACACTACTTTCAAAGGACTATGTACCATAAACTTAAGTTTGTCCCATTGAGCTTTTCCTAACATTTATTTGCATTAAAATTAATTTTTCTAATGCTGCAGAACAGTTATTTTTCACAGCATATTCATTATGCATTGACAAAGTAGCATAGTTCAGATGAATGATGCAAATTGCCTTGACGATATAAATGTCAGTTGCTGGTACAATATCTTAACTATGCTCCAGAGTTCAATGTATATACGAGTTAATCTCTCTAACCAATGTACATTATTAGACAGCAAATTCTTCTAATAGAAGTCTCCTACATGGTTTCAATGCAGAAATATTTGAGCAAATCACAAAAGATATGCAACTCAGAATCATAAAATCCCTACAGTGCGGAGGTCATTTGGCCCATTGAGTCTGCACCAAACCTCCAAAGAGCAACCTATCATGGCCAGTCCACCTAACCGGCACATCTTTGTACTGTGGAAACAAACTAGATCATCCTGAGGAATCCATGCAGTCACAGGAAGAGCATGCAATCTCTACACAGTCATCCAAGTCTGGAATCGAAGTGGATCCATGGTGCTGAGGCATCAGTGCTAATCACTGAGTCATTGTGCCACCCTGAAAAAAACTTCAAGAATTCATTTTTATATTTCAGGTTCATCTTTCACCAGTCAAACACAATGACGAGAGGTAAAAATTGAGAATAAAGTTTTTTTCTTACCCATGACACTTTTCCTAAATTAAAGAAAGTAGAATTGTCAGCTCAATGTTGAACAGAGTTGGTTTAAACCAATGAAACCCCTCATGCTGCCTCATGGGAAATTGACAAAACATAATGATCACAGCTTATCTTCTGTCTTGCAAGACTACTGGTATCAACAGGCAAAAATCCACCGGTACTACTGGAGTATCAAAATATCGCAGATGGCCATATACATATCTCACTAGATATCCACTGCTTTTCATAAGAACACCACAACGGCCATTTAGTTAATGATTTCAACAGATAGTACTTTCAGAAGAGACAAAATATATGCTTCATACCTCTAACTAACTTGTTTTACATTTAAAAAAATGATCTTCTTTGGAAGTGCGCACAAGTTAATTCTCATTACGTTCAGTACATTATTCTAGTCGGATATGTATAGTGAGCAATTTTAGGAAACCAAAAAATTGCTTTTCAACTTCCAAAGAAATAGCAGAACCCATTCTAATTAACAAATCATGCTCATTTTTCCTATGAGTTGCATCTAAATTGACAGAAAAAGTGAGCTGGACTGTTACGTACCTTCCAACAATCTTGTTATATAAATTTGGGACTTTTGCAGAAAATAGGTATTAGTCCTAAGGAATGATAAGGCATCAGGCACTAGTTACTTCCCTGATTGCTTTTCAGTTCTAATGAAGGCAATGGAGTGATGTCATCAGTCTACTGTGCAGCATTGTCCCACACAAATTTCTATCTCGTTGTGTGCAAGTTCATAAATAATTCTGGGTTGCTTCTGGTCATCAGGAGGGAATCATAATTAATATATATAGACCAAAGTGGATTCAATTAATTGACAAACTGTTCAATTGAAATTAGAACTTAGAAAAACAACAGGAAAAGTGTGACTGAACAAGGACACATCTCGGCAGGTTTGTTACTCAAATATTCTATATTCACACAGTAAACTTTAATAAAAATAACTTTGTGACTTTTGTGTGGAAATTCTAACAAGGTGACACAGTTGCCCTTAGCATAAACATTTGCAAAGAGAATGAAATCCATTCACTTCTCCAAGTCCTTGCCCCTTTGCACATATCCTACTTGAGTCTAACATAGAGGTAAAAACAGTGCAAGATCATGTCTTGAACCATTAACAAAGTTTCTCACTCAGATGCTAGCTCCTAAGCATTTCCAGCATTTATACTTTCTTGCTTTTGAGGCTGTTTGATGTGCCATTATCAAGATCTCTTATCCTGAGACAGCCAACATTTCAGGCTGCCCTAGGGAAAACTATTCATCTCAAGCAAAGGATCACCTGCCAAAAAGAATGCAAGAAATTCACCAGAAGATGTGGATCTAGGCTGGGCAGAAGCCACCTTCTTGATCCCATATTTCAACAAAACAAGATACTACAGAAAAAGGAATACCAAATGATTAATGACTTTTTAATTCATGATTTCTAAAAAAAACTTTAGTGTATCTACTTAATTAGCCCTGATGTTAACATCTATATCACTGCTATCTTTTATTCTCAGAAGTATTCATTAATTCTGATCTGTCACTTGCTTTGAATCATTGTCAGCTTGCCATACTTCCTGATAAGAGCTTTTAGGGAAACCAGGGAACAGGGTAGGCAGAAACAATTTATTAGACTCCATCATATTTACAAAGGTTCTCATGGCAACCAAACTGATGGGGGCTCAAGATAGTACTTTAACGTTTAAACATGGTTATTTATCAGCCCTCAACCGACAGCTAACAGGTAAGAAATTATCTTCAATTACAGTACTGAACTTCAATTGTGTTTTGTAGCTAGAAATTTCAAGGCAGGTATAGAAGACTAAAATGTAGGAGAGAAAGAAAACAGTAGTGAAAAACATATTCCACTTACACTACATTCGGCAGAAAGATCACACATAATAGCCTTGTTTTTAAAAAACTTTCCCCTGTACATAAACAAAAGATAATTCTATATCATTAGAAGAGGTTAGCAATCAATACATATTTCAAAATTTACTTCACCAGTAACTTGAACATCCCAAATTTAGCAACAAAATATTGACATACTTTTGATTTCTGGCTGAATACTCAAAGCTACATTGTAATCCTAGTTCAAAATACCAAGTGGCCTTGACACTTGAAAATTGCTACCAATTGTCATTGTGTTATGTTGGATTAGAATGTTTCTCCAAATTCTATTAATATTTTCTCTTCCAATGCCTGAGCTACAGCATTTACACAATTTTGGGAAATAACTAATAGATGATGGTACGAGGAAAACAAGTTGGATTACAAGAATTTTTAAATTTACCAGCTACTACATTGACACAATATTTGACTGGAATGGAGAAACTTAGTTGAATTCAGTTACAAATTATGTTTTATTCATTCCTCCATAAATGCAATTGTATCCCTATTTAATGTTCTATGTGTATATTTACATGAAATTGCTGGGAAAACAACAGAAACAATGTTCGGGTCCAGTGACCCTTGTTCACTAATGATGGGAGCTAGAAGAAGGTTGGTAAATATGCTAAAGAAGGGTGGGGGAAGAGGAAAGGAGTAAATGAAAAGTGGAAGTAAAGGCCAGAGAGAGAGAGAGGAGAGAACAGTTGTGTCGACAAGCAAATGAATAAAGGTCAGCCTGGGAGAATGAATAGCTGCTAAGAGGACCATTAGTAGCAGAGAATAGGTTGTTTGTGTTATCTCGTATGATAACAATGCCGAATTGGGTAAGGATGTGGGAGAAGATGCTCGAGCCCTAAAACTATTGAACTAAAATATGGAGTCAAGATGGCCAAAGGGGTCCCAAGCAAAAAATGAGGTGCTGTTCTTCCAGCTTACGCTGAGCCTCACTGCAGCAAGCCCGAGGCAGAGATGTTAGTATGAAAACAGGCCATTCGGCCAGTCAAGTCTGCACTGACCCTCTGAACAGCATCCCATCCCAAAGACAGCTCCCTACCCTATCCCTTTAACCCCACATCTACCTAGCCTGCACATCCCTAGACATTACAGACAATTGTGCATAGTCAATCAAACTAATTTGCACATTTTTGGACTGTGGAAGGAGATCAGAGTATCCAGCAGAAACCCATGCTGACGTGGTTGGAATATACAAACTCCTATCCATGCCCCTCATAATTTTGTAAACCTCTACAAGGTCATCCCTTAGCCTCCAACGCTCCAGGGAAAATAGCCCAATCCTGTTCAACCTCTCCCTGTAGCTCAAATCCTCTAACCCTGGCAACATCCTTGTAAATCTTTATTGAACCCTGTCAAGTTTCACAATATCTTTCCAGTAAGAAGGAGACCAGAATTGCATGCAATATTCCAACAGTGGCCGAACCAATGTCCTGTACAGCTGCAACATGACCTCCCAACTCCTGCACTCAATATTCTGACCAATAAAGGAAAGCATAACAAACACCTTCTTCACTATCCTATCTACCTGTTACTCCACTTTCGAGGAGCTATGGACCTGTACTCCAAGGTCTCTTTATTCAGCAATACTGCCTAGGACCTTATCATTAAGTATATATGCCCTGCTAAGATTTGCTTTCCCAAAATGCAGCACCTCGCATTTATCTAGTACTCCACTGGTCACAGGCCTGCAGTCTGAAAAACTACCCTGCACCACCACCGTCTGTCTTCTACCTTTGAGCCAGTTCTGTATTCAAAAGGCTCATTCTCCCTACATTCCGTGAGATCTAACCTTGCTAATCAGTCTCCCATGGGGAATCTTGTCAAACGCCTTACTAAAGTATATATAGATCACATCTACCGCTCTGCCCTCATCAATCCTCTTTGTTACTTCTTCGAAAAGCTCAATCAAGTTTGTGAGACATGATTTCCCATGCACAAATCCATGTTGACTATCCCTAATCAGTCCTTGCCTTTTCAAATACATGGACATCCTGTCCTTCAGGATTCCCTCCAACAACTTGCCCACCAATGGTGTCAGGCTCAATGGTCTATATTTCCCTGACTTGTCCTACCACCCTTCTTAAACAGTGGCACCACGTTAGCCAACCTCCAGTCTTCCAGCACCTCACCTGTGACTATCAATGATACAAATAACTCAGCAAGAAACCCAGCAATCACTTCTCTAGCTTCCCACAGAGTTCTAGGGTACACCTGATCAGGTCCTGGGGATTTATCCACCTTTATGTGTTTCAAGGCATCCAGCACTTCCTCTTCTGTAATTTGGACATTTTGCAAGGTGTCACCATCTATTTCCCTACAGTAAATACTGATGCAAAATACTCGTTTAATATCTCCCCCATTTTCTGCGGCTCCACACTGATCTTTGAGGGGCTCTATTTTCTCCCTGGATACCCTTTTGTCCTTAACGTATTTGTAAAAACCCTTTGGATTCTCCTTAATTCTATTTGCCAAAGCTATCTCATGTCCCATTTTTGCCCTCCTGATTTCCCTCTTAAGTATACTCATACTGCCTTTATACTCTTCTAAGGATTCACTCGATCTAGCCTGTCTATACCTTAAAGATGCTTCCTTCTTTTTTTTTAACCAAACCCTCAATTTCTTTAACAATTTTTAAATTGCAGAGGGAAACAATATTATTTGTCACATTACTGCAATAATATATTCATGATTTCAGATTGCTGTGCTTTGACTAATTACACTGGGAATACAACACATAATTCCTTAAAATGTAAATTGTTCAAAATAATTTTCAATTCCATTTGATGATTTAGTGAAGACAGTTTTATTGCATTCTTCCAGACTGGTATTAAGGCAACAAATAAACTAATTTTTGATCACTGCACGAGATTTCAGCAAAAGAAAGTGATTTTCAAATTACAATGCAAGGTATAATTTCCTCATATTCCAAAGTTTAAAAGCTAGTTTTCTACATTTTGGCAAACTAGGACTTTTCACTGGAGCACAGGAGGTTGAGAGGTGATCTGATAGAAGTTTATAAAATGATGAGAAGAACAGACAGAGTTAATAGTTGTTGTCTTTTCCCTAGGATGGGGGATTTCAAGACTAAGGGATAAATATTTAAGGTGAGAGGATAGTGATTTAAAAAAGACATAAGAAGCAATTTTATTTTCACACAGTGGGTGGTTCACATGTGGAATGAACTTCCTGAGAAAGCGGTAGATATGGCACAATTTCAAGACCTAACAGACACTTGGATAGAAACATGAACAGGAAAGGTTTGGAACAGGCAGGTGGGACTCATTTAGTAGGACTCATTTTATGCAGCATGGACTGGTTGGACCAAAGGGTCTGTTTCCATGCTGTATGACTCTATGACTACGTATGAAGCAATCAAACTGTCAAAAGTGATGCCTTGATATAGTTCTACAATTTTTGTGAACAATTAGATTCAATCTGAATCTTTCTGCTTAATTTTATTGTGAATGTTGCTTCTGTACCAACACTAAAAGTACTGCTAGTCATAGTACTCATACTATCTCTGCAAAAAGCAGTTTATCTTACTGTCTACCTTCTTTGATAACTTTAAAAAAACATTTATTTTACTGTGCTTTCCCAATAGGTCCAGTTGGTGGTGGAAATGGAAAATCATACAAGATAGTCATAACAAGTGCAACCGAAGGCAATAGCCAACAATGCCCACACCTCAAGAATTTTTTTAAAGTTTTTTTCTGTTCTAATTGAGGAAGCTAATTAGCGAGCTGGTGATGTTGTTCTCTCTATGGATGCTGACTGACCTGCTCTATGTTTCCACATTTTCTGCTTTCACTTTTCCAATACACTGCACACTGCTCAATGCACATGTGGTTTTACTTCCATCAGTATCTCTCCCTTTCAGGAAGGAAATTACACTTCCTTAGATATTACATAGATTCTATTGCAGAATTATTAAGCTATTGGGCTAGTCTTGAAACCATGACCACTACAGGGGCTTCTTTTCAGACTCTATGCAGAGGAGAGTAAATGGCAGAATGTTAAGAAGAATTAGCATACAAAAGGGATCTGGGCTTGCAGGTACACAGTTCCTTGAAAGTGACACATAAGTAGATAAGGCAGTCAAGCAGGTGTTTGGCACATTTGCCTTCATTGGTCGGTGCACGCAACATTAAAATTGACAACTTGTATTGCAAGTGTATAATACTTTAGTTCAGCCACATTTGGAATGTTGCATACAGCTCTGTTCACCACACTACCAGAAGGATGTGGAGGCTTTGGAAAGGATATAGAAAAAGTTTACCAGAATATTGTCTAGTTTGAAGGGTATTAGCTATGAGAAGAGACAGGACAAACTTTGTTTGTTTTCACATGAACATTAGAGGCTGAAGGGCGACCTGGTAGAGGTTTACAAGATTATGCGAGGCATGGATAGAGTGGACAGTCAGAAACTTCTTCCACGGTAAAAATGTTCATTTAAGGTAAAAGGGAGAAGTTTAAAGGAAATTTGAGAGGCAAGTGTTTTACATGGGAGGTGGGCCTGTATATTGTATGCACAGCCAGAGGAGATAATAGAAGCTGATGTAATAGCAATGTTTAAGAGGCATCTTGACAGATAGATGAATAGATAGGGTATAGAGGGATACGGACCACGTAGAAGCAAAAGGCTTTTAGCCTAGAAAGGCACCATGTGTCAGTGCAGACTTGTTGGGTCAAATGGCCTGTTCCTGTGCTGTACTGTTCTTTGTCAAAGCCATTCGACAAAGAATATTCTTTTGCATTGCAGCCAGCCCATCTCATTGGTATTTATTTTTATACTAATGTTTTTAAGTGTCCCAGGATGACCTTAAAACAGATCCAACATATGTTTGGCAAATCCAACAATATAGTGGTTAAGAAGCTTTGTTCAATTTTTTGTGGTCTCTGGTGTATCTTACAAATAACGCTCCACATATGTGAGAAGTGGCACTACTTCTTACATAGTACAATAGCTATTTGAACTGCTTTTCATCCAAACTAAATGAAGAAGCTCAGGACTGGTAGAACTTGATCCTTGGCTCAAATTACCAAAACTGGTCCCATCCCACAATTAGGTAAAAACAATGACTGCAGATGCTGGAAACCAGATTCTGGATCAGTGGTGCTGGAAGAGCACAGCAGTTCAGGCAGCATCCAACGAGCAGCATGCTTCCGGCTCACTGCCTTTATTCCTGATGAAGGGCTTTTGCCCGAAACGTCGAGTTCGCTGCTCGTTGGATGCTGCCTGAACTGCTGTGCTCTTCCAGCACCACTGATCCATCCCACAATTACTTTAAGTTTGGTCTCCTGGCTAACTATCAGCAACTCAGCTATATCCTTGGAATGTGGTGGAGTAGGCACCAGGTGGGGTGGGGCACTGGGAGGGAAGGGTTAGGTCAGATTGGGGAGAGGCAGGTCAAATAACAAAAGAGGCAGAGGGCAGGGAGGGATGGTGAACGGATCGGAGAAGGGACAGGCAGGGATGAGAATTGAGGGGTGAGGATTGATGATGAGGAAGCAGATGATGAGAGGGATAGGAAGGAGAGAGCCTGGGCCAGTTTTACAGAATGGGGCCCAGAGGACAGGACAGGGAAGAGGATGGGAGGTGGGAGAGGAGTGGGAGAGGGGGGGGAAAGGAAGGGAGAGGGGGGAAAAGGAAGGGAGAGGGGAAGAGGAGGAAGGGAGCAGGAAGTGGAAAAGCAGTGAAGTGATTATGCCTCAAATAGATTTGGGTGGATTCTCTCTCCCAGCATGACCAATTACAAAAAATGCTGTCACTATTTCTCTTTGGTTCCCTGAGGTCACTGGAGGTTCCTGAGCCATTTCATTAGCTAATTTATGGAGGGGTCATCATGCCTTACTAAACGTAAAAATAAACCTTATTCAGTCCATATCCCTCTATTCTCTCCCTATAGGATAGTCAAGAAGGCGTTTGGTATGCTTTCCTTTATTGGTCAGAGTATTGAGTACAGGAGTTGGGAGGTCACATTGCGGCGATACAGGACATTGGTTAGGCCACATTTGGAATATTGCGTGCAATTCTGGTCTCCTTCCCATCGGAAGGATGTTGTGAAAAGATTTACAAGCATATTGCTAGCATTGGAGGATTTGAGCTATAGGGAGAGGTTAAATAGACTGGGACTGTTTTCCCTGGAGCATCAGAGGTTGAGGGGTGACGTTTTAGAGGTTTATAGAATCATGAGGGGCATGGATAGGATATATTGACAAAATCTTTTCCCTGGAGTGGGTGAGTCCAGAACTGGAGGGCTAAAGTTTAGGGTGAGGGGGAAAGCTATAAAAGGGCCTAAGGGGCAACGTTTTCGTGCAGAGGTTGATACGTGTATGGAATGAGCTGCCAGCAGAAGTGGTGGCAACTAGAATAATTGCAACATTTAAAAGGCATCTGAATGGGTATATGAATAGGAAGGGTTTGAAGGAATATGGACCGGATGCTGGCAAGTGGGACTAGATTGGAGTAGGATATCTGGTTGGCTTGGACATGTTGGACCAAAGGGTCTGTTTCCGTGCTGTACATCACTATGACTCTATTCATGTAACCATGTCTCTTAAGTGTCACGAATGTGTCTGCTTCCATCATCTCTTCTGGCAGTGTGTTCCAGGTTCCAACCACTCCCTGCATGAAAAACTCCCCACATACATCTCCCTTAAATCTTCCCCCCTACTAAAGTCCTTACAAACTACATCCACAGCACTTCCTTCATTAATTATCTTTGTCACCTCTTCAAAAAATTCAATCACGTTGGTGCAACATGAGCTTCTTCCATGCAAACTGAAGCATATGCCTTGTCCCACAATATCTTCTCCAAGAGCTTCCCCATCAAAAATGTCAAGCTCACCACTATAATTTCCTCGAATATCCCTGCTTCCTGCCTTAAACAAGGAAGCAACATTGGCTGATCTCCAGCCCTGTGGAACCTCACCTGTGATGAAAGAGGATGTGAAGACATCTGCTAATGCCCCAACTATTTCTTCTCTTGCCTTTCACAGTAACCTGGGATGGATTCCCATCTGGGCTTGCAGACATGTCTACCTTAATGCAATTGAGGATACCCAAAATCTCCTCATTCCATATACCAATATTCTCTGGAGTATTCACACACTTATCTCTGACTTCAACATTTGTCTGTCCTTCTCATGGATGAACACTGATACAAAGTATTCATTGAGGATCTCTCCACCTCCTGTGGCTCCACACAGAACTTCGCTCCTTTGCCCTCGAGTGGGCCTACTCTTTCCCCTGCTAACCAACTTTATCTTCCCTTCTCCAATTTCACTATGTAATCATTCACTCTGAGCAATAATATAAAACATCTTCAAAAGTATATTAACACACAGTTCAGGCTTATTTTATATTCCATCTACTCACTTCCTTTGCTTATCAGCTCTGCAGTTTTCCCTTTCCTCGTTACATTGATGCTTTTTTCAAACTTCTGTTGCTCTCCTTCTCATCTGCTACACCTTTCAATAATTATCCTTTCCCGGTATTCTTTTAGCTCATCAAGAAAATTAAATGACTTGGGTTTGATCTACAAAAGATTGCTCTTGATTTGTGGAAGGCACAGCTTAAATGGCCCACATGGCACATTCTCATTTCGTGGCTGGACTTTATACTGTCCTCAGAGTTAGAATTTCCTTTTCTGTTGCACACTTGAAAGTAGGGTACAATACAGTGGGTGGTCTGCCTACAATCCCAACTTCTCCTGTCCCAAACAATTTATACCAGTGGTGAGGAAGGCATCAGGCACTTTGCTTGCCTATGGGCCAATTGAAGCCGACAAATGGATAATTAATTAATATTTAAATCCTCATCTCATTGATGACCCATATAAATGGCAGTATTGGAGGCTCATGCCAAGTGATCAGACTGCATGATCTCTTACTTAAGCTGGTCCTGAGCAAAGAGTGGTTCCTCCCTAACTGGCTCTTAAGTCCATTGAAGAATATCTCCAAGGTATAGATAGCACCCCAGTTTACCCTCCTCCAGGCCTTCTCAAATCCCAGCATCCGATTCCCTCACTGAACCCACGCATCAACATCCAAAGACATGCAAACTTCAAATTCATCTCGACTTACCTATTCATCAAACTGCATTACCAGCATTGGACTCTACTTCTGATGGTGCTACCGGTACGTGATGGGTAACCTCCTATCTTTGTGAGTCAGAAATCCTGTCTTCGGACAATGACAGATTATCATTAAATGACTGAGATGCTGCACTTTTTTCCGAGGATACCCAGGAAAAATATTGTACTTTTTCAAGAAGCAAATTATTATATGGCAAACAATAAATTTTATTGGGAAAAGCGGAATGTCCAAACAATTTTAAAACTGTTCAGTTCTAAGTATCCACTAAACTGCACAGAATTAGATAATCTTTGTAGAACTAGATAGGCTATTTACCCCAGCATTCAAGCTTCACATGAGATACTTCCCATCCTACTTCATCAAACTCCATCAGCATATTCTTTCTCTCTCAGAACTATTTAGCTTCCCCCTAAATTTATCTTTTTTTGTTTTAATTACTCCATATGGTAATTAATTCCATATTCTAAACGCCCTCTAATAAATTGTTCTTTCTTCTTTAGTGGAATTGTTATTACTTTGTTTATAACACCCTAATGTTTACCCTTAACTATCATACAACACCAGGTTAATGTTTAACAGATGTATTTGAAAGCATTGGCTTTCGGAATACTGCTCCTTCATCAGGTGGTTCTGGATATTGGGATCATGATCACAGAATTTATAGCCGAAGATGTCCAGTGTCATGGAGATGTGATACATTAAACAATTTTAGATCAACTATTTCATCTTTTAGAATGGGATATGCTGGTTTCTGTTCTTTCATATGTAAATCCCAGAACTTCTTTTAAATTACATTCTCAAGATAGCTCAGCTTTTCTAACAACAGGTGTGAAGTCTGTCTGTATCCCATTGTTGAGTCAGACTGCCAAGCCCTCTGCATAGCTTTACAAACTCTGGTACAACCTCCAATGGAGGATCTCACTAGTACAACCTCCCTTGAACCTTGGCATCAAGTATTTACAGGAAAATTTTATATTGAATGAATACAATGCTCCAAAAGTTTAATTTTCCAGATGGGTTTTTACTTAGCTACATGATCCTTTGGTACAACAGTGACTACTCTTCAATTGTACTTCATTGCTACAAAGGGCTTTGAGATGTCGAAGATTTGTAAACATCACTTTGTAATGCAAGTATTTCTTTTTTCAAATACTTTTGTACCTGGTGCTTTCAGGTGGGAAACCTAGACAATTAAAAATCATGCAGGTCAATATAATGTCCAACCCACCTTCAACATAAAGAGAAGTTGCTGGAAAAGTTCAGCAGGTCTGGTAGCATCTGTGAAGAGAAATCAGAGTTAACGCTTCAGTGCAGCAACCCTTCCTCAGAACCTTCAACATAGTTGGAGTACAGCAGAAAACAAGGCAAGCTTAATCTCTCATTGTACACCAGGAGCTCAGTTCACAGTTAATTGAATTTCCAAGCTGTGGTATCAACAGTGAGTTAAAAATTCACATTTGACATGGAGAAAATGTATTTGGAAGGAAGTGATGTGTCAGTGTAGACTGCATATTCACAGATGGCCTCTTGAGCCCCATCTTGGTTTTGAAGGTTTGCACAGTGAGGATATCTTGTGTCAGCAGTACAAGTGGTGTTAGATTATTGGCAAAAGCAGCTGTCACCTCTTTTTGTCTCTCCACGTCACTTTCAGTGGTTGCCCTTGTTGATTAGCAGATCTGGATACCATTTTCAATGATGAATAATCTATTTGGCTGTGATTGAACATCTGCCTACGAGGTGTTGACGGTCTTTCATAGATAGTCTTTCAAATGTTTTGGTTACTGCCACATGATCAGGCACTCAAGCATGGCTCTGAGTAGAGCACCTATTGGGCAGGCATTCTGAGGACATGTTAATGAGGTTATCATCATCTCTATAAATTACATGTTTGTCACTTGGAGGAAGTTCATGATTGTTTTGCTCTCTCACTTGATTCATACCACTCTTCTAATGATTTTGTTCCGAACTTTTGTGTGTGCTTGAGTGTTTTGGAAGTGAATTCAGTCGTCACTCTCATGCACTTTATTGCCACAAATCTTGAAATCAACAAACATCGAGACACTAAAATTTAACAGACCTCGTAAAAACCAGTGATAATAAAGACGATCACCTCACACGTGTTTGGTTACCGCCAATGAATGATGGCAAAACCAGAGTCATTCCTTTGCCATTGGTGTTTGAGGCATGCTCCAAGAGAACAGTGGTAAAACCAAGCAGAAAGTGTTCCAAGGTTTCCAGCCTGTCAAAATGACACCTAGCTCAAAAAGTCCAAGTTGTCTGGTACTCACTGAAATCCATCATCACTTATACACTTAACAAATCAGTAGATGACTAAAACCAAGGCCGATTTAATGAAAGCAATTCAGAAAAATTCAAACTCGTCAAATATAAATTGTGGTCCAAACCTGGCAACTGAGCTAAAATCCACAGAACAGATTCTTACCCACAAAAGAATCAATGTTTGAGTTTTAAAAATAACCTGCGATTTGAAGAATATATGGTGTAAATGAAATTCTATTGCTTACTGACATGCAGGTTACGCACATCATTCTGAAGGCAACCAAACGGACCTATCTGCAAGGCCCAAAGATTCTCTCCAAAGACAAGGACTACATTAATACCTGTTGCAAAGAGCGCTGTATGGAATGAGTCAACCAGGACTCCACAGAGGACGTGGGTCTACTAAACAATTTCCAACAATATACAAATTTGGGAATGATTAAAAGATCAACAATGTGATAACATTTGTCAGCTCGATGGAAAACAAGAAAGTTTCCAATCCTGATAATATCCTTAGAAAATAGTGAAACAATATACAACTGTTTTCAACAAATCAAACAAATTCTTGGCTTCCTCCTTAGTGATTTTAGATCAAAATAATACCCAAAAACACAAATATCAGCAGCCCACTAGAGAACTCCAGCACTCCAGTTCTATCAAAACTCAGAACCATTTTCAGCAGATGCCAAAGCTTATTATTCCCAAATTCAGGACTCCCCCAATTATTCCAAAATAGCAGGAACAGCTACATTATCTCAAAGCCTAGGACTGTTACCATTAATCTTAAAACCCTTCTCATCTACTCTCAACTTCTATAGCTGCCCAATACTCAGGACTTGCTCCATTATTCTCAAAGCCAACCTACCCCCATTACTCCAAATGCCCAGGACTGGTCCCATTTACTCAGAATACCCAGGTCTTTTTCCCATTACTTCCGGTGTCTAAGAGTGCTCCTAAGATCTTATATTCATAATATTCATGGAATAATGGAAAGCATTGTAAAATGTTATTTTTGAAGCACCAGTGATATGACCAGAATGCATTTATAATAAAAATGGAAATTACTTGTGCAAATCAGTCACCCAGATGTAACCAAATGTGTGCCATAAAACAGTAAACCCCAGCTCATGTGGGTAATGCTAAACAACCTCCATGTATTGTCATTAAGGAGTATAATAATGGCACACGCACCCTTCATCATCTGCAAACATAAAATAATTACATTTATGAATGACAAAGTGTTCTTGTTAAAATCTAATTCAAAAACATCTGTATTGCCATGCAATTTGCAAGTATTGCTGGTGTAGTAAATAGAATTGTTTTCTTTTACATGAGTGAAATATATAATCTATTAGTTATACTACGTACTTTATTAAAAGTACAGATGGTGTATTGAGGTTAATATCCAAATCACGATAACTTTTTTTTGTGTTTTTACTTGATCAAAAGGTTTCTTATCTCTTGTATCTATCCAGTGCTAAACTTTCTCTTTCCTGTTTATTGTTGATTTATACGGTGTAATGCCTTTTCATCATGCTGTGCTCATCCCACTGCTTCTTTAATTTTTTTAATCAGACCCATTCTCATTCTTCCATGAATCTAAATTTTTATCAGTTTAAATTGCTGAAGTGGCTTTCTTGAAAACACTGCAATTACAAATTTACTTAATTGTCTATTCGGAACAATACCGTTATATAACGTAACACTAATAGGTCTGATGAACATCGTGAACTACACACCAATGATGAAAAATATCTCTTGTGTGGGTTTATGATGAATCATAATATATCGCTAGAGGTTCCAGTGTCACATCACAAGCTCTATTCAATTAAACAAAACAAAGAACAGAGGGCGGAATCTAATAGGGGTGTAATCAATGTGGGTTATGTTGAGAAGTGTGGGAGAATTGTGTCATAAGTATAGTGAGGCATATCCAGATATCAGGAGCAATTTGCTGCATCTTCAATGGAATTGCTCAGCGTTGAGGCATGATTCTCACTCGGCATTGGTGAGTTGCCTATTAAGGGGATTATTGCTTATTAATAACTCTATATATGGCACATCACACCTCAGTAGTAATTTTTTTCAATAGCACCAAGCAAAGTAAATTCCAGAATTCTCAACATGGAAGCCAGTGCAGAGCACCTGGCAACTTCAGCTCACCACTTGGCCAAAAGCTTCTCCATGTTTGATATGGTACACCAACATCTCAGGACATTCTTGATGTGCATTAGCCACATGCATCCCACATTTGTGGGAATGGGAATCTGACACATTTCAGCCTCTCAGCACATCTTGGATCCACTTATTGTGTGCTTCTTCATTTCTATGACACACCTCAGCAGCTGTCATTGTAATGCTCCAGCATGAACACCACTCATTCAGGGACACACACCCAGCACGGCGCTTATTCACTTTGTACCTACCCAGTTTGTTTTGCCTTGCCTTGTTTTGTATCTTGCTCTTCAGCCAGTGATAACAGTCTCTCAGTATTGCTGTGCCATTTCGTACAAATCAATGCTAAGAAGCGAGTAATGGTTGTCAGGAGTCCTCAGTCAAGACATGAGAGGTAGTCATAGGTCAAGGACCCTGGCACAGCAAGTCAAGAGCAGCCTTCAATACTAGTCCAAGGGCTTGCAAACACTCAGTCAACCAGTTGGTGTGGTCAAAGTCATAATCCGTTACTCACAAGGGGCGAGGAGCTGAATGTCGGGCAGCCCCCCGCCTGCTTGACTCTTCCTGTTATACTTTGAGTTGTTTTCCATCTAAGTGAGAGATAGGTATGTATCAAGGAAGATGAAAGTGGGTTGCACAGCTGTTATTTTGGTTGCAGTTAGAATGTTTCCCAAGCAAGAGATTATGCAGCACAGAGGGCATGGAGGGTTGGTGGTGACAGTGATTGGGGTGGGTGACAACAATTGAGGGAAGATGACACAGGCAGCAGCATTGGCAAGCATGAATCTTGCTGAAATGTGGGTATGTTAGCTGAGATTGAAAATGTGAGGTCCAAGAAAGGCAGTGGTGGTACATAGCTGGCAGAGGGGCTAAGGTCACTGACTTTCATCCAACAATACTGGACATTTCACCAGAAGGTTGGACTGCACTGACTGACATGGTAACTTCTGATCAAGCTAGCATGGTCTGATGTGGTAATCTTCTCTGTTGGTCCTGAGGGGTAGGAGGACAACCAACCTTTGCAACATCCTGTCCACCAGAACGTCCAAGTCCCTATCCACCAGAACGTCCAAGTCCCTATCCACAAAATAAAGCACAAATTTCCCCTTCTCTGCTATGTCTGGATCAAATGCAAGGAAGCTTGCAGACAGCACCAGACTGACAATGCTTGCCTGGTGCACAATGTTTTTTTTAGGGATGGTGCCAGGGATGCCAGGATATTCAGGCAGTAGTGAGTTGTTTTGAGTGTAGCAAGTGATGGAATAGAGTGAGAATTGTGTGAGAGGGATGCCAAAAAAGTGGAGTATGTCGTTCATGAGGCAAGTTTGGTGAAATACAGCCAGATCCTCAATGAAACGCGACAAAACTGACATAGCCAAACGAATAACAACATTCAGGAAATAAAATGTGTATTTGCGCCACTCATGGCTTCAAAGTGATTTTATTCCTAATGTAGGAGGTTTAGAACATTGGGAATGATTACATAAAATCAATGGGGTCTGCTTTGTAATAATTTGTCAGATAAATGTTTTAGGTTCACTGGTAGTAAGCACTGGTAATCTGTTAAACATTGTCACATAGAGTCATACAGCACGGAGACAGACCCTTTGGTCCAAACAGTCCGTGCCGAATGTAATCTCAAACTAAGCCAGTCCCACACGCCTGCACGTGACTCATATCTCCCTAAATCTTTTCTATTCATGTATTCATCTAAATGTCTTTCAAATCTTGCAACTGCACCTGCACCCACCACTTCCTCAGGAAGTTCATTCCACGCGTGAACCACCCTCTAAAAACATTTGCACGTCATGTCTTTTCTAAATCTCTCTCCTCCCACCTTAAAACTGTGGCTCCGAGTCTTGAAATCCCCCATCCTAGGGAAAAAATGCCTATTATTAACTCTATATTCCCCCATGATTTTATAAGCCTTTATGAGGTCACCTCTCAACCTCCTATACTCCAGTCAAAAAAAAGTTCAAGCCTATCCAGCCTTTCTTTATAATTCAAACTTTCCATAACTGGCAATATCCTGATAAATCTCTTCAAACGCTTTCTAGCTTACTAATATCCCTCCTATAACTGGGTGACCGGAACTGGACACAGTAGTCTAGAAGAGACCTCACCAATGTCCTGTGCAACGTCAACATAACTTCCCAAATCCTACATTCAAAGGACTGAGCAATGAAGGCAAGTACGTTAGATGCCTTTTTAACCATTCTGTCCACATGTGACATAAATTTCAAAGAATTGTGTACCTGAACCCTATATCCCTTTGTTCCACAACACTACCATTAATTGTATGAGTCCTGCCCATGTTTGTTGAACCAAAATGCGATTATCCAAATTAGTTTAGTAAGTTTCCCTACAGTGTGGAAACAGGCCCTTCAGCCCAACAAGTCCACACTGACCCTCCGAAGAGCAACCCTCCCAGGTCCATTTCCTGCGAATACACCTAACATTATGGGCAATTTCGCATCGCTAGTTCACCTAACCTGCACGTTTGGACTGTGGGAGAAAACTGAAGCAGCCAGAGGAAACCCAATCTGACAAAGGGAGAATGTGCAAACTCTACACAGTCATCCAAGGCTAGAATCGAACCTGGGTCCCTGGCACTGTGAGACGACAGTGCTAACTACTGAGCCACCGTGCCGCCCTCCATTTGCCATTTTTTAGCCCGTTGACCCATTTGACAAGATCCTTTTGTTACCTTAGAAAAGCATCTTAATTGTCTATTATGCCATCAATTTTGGAGTCATTTGCAAACTTCCTGACCATGCCTTCTATATTCCCATCAAAATTATTTATATAAATGTCAAAGAAAAGAGGACACAGAACATATGAATTGGGAGATATCTTGCAACAATTAGAAATGTCCAAATCAACAAATGTATAATTGTATGCAAACAAACTAAAAAAAAACTAAACACCAAGCACAAATAATTGTTAAATTAGCTTCAGAAGCATAGATTATATTGCATAAATTGCCAATCATCAGTCTGCTATTCAGATGATGGTGATGAACTACAAACTGAGAATATATAATTGCACTTTATAGCATTCAAAGCTTCTTAACAGCAGATTGCATCAGTTTGTAGACTCATAGTTCACAATACCAATCTTGTAACTCTGCAGAAGAGTTATTAATAGGATTTGCCTCAGTAAGAGAAACAAGAGAGATAAAGACAAAGCTTGTATTTGTAGGCTGGGTTTTCATGGACTAATGGCAACACATTGGAAAGCACAAAGGCTAGCAAAATGGTACGAAGTAGACATGTGGCCAAAATATCTTCATTGTTATGTCACATTACCAGCAGAATGTAAGTTTATAGCCTGGCTGTCTGCTGGGTGGCTACCTGAGTGACAAGTCAAATCAGGGCCACTGCTTGCCTTGGCAAGCATTTTGCCTGCATTAAGAGGGCCCACCACCATATGGGAAACCGGATAGTCTTTCAGTAGACACCTTTGCCCTCAACAGAGCCTTCTAATGGCAATGGCCTTCCCTGCCTCTGCCACCAGCAGAAAAACCCCCAACACTGTGTTTCATCTGAACTAATGCCCAGATTTAAATCTCACCTGCTCCAAAGGTGTGTAATAATAGCTCTGAAGAGGGTGGTTAGAAAATATCACTAAAAGGCAAGATAACTGAAATAGCAATACTCACTCAGTAATGTACTCAAATGTCAGACTAGATTATATGTTCAGATCTCTGAAGCGAGGACTGAACTGTGCCATTCCGAACCAGAGGTAGAAACATTATCAGGAAAGCAAAGTGACAAAAAGTTAACATCAGGCATCAATCTGTACATCAAATTACCTGGTGTGGGTTGTAACTTCTGTGCAGAAATAACAGATAAGACAACAATGCCTTCATTTTAAACAAGGCAACAAATATTTTCCCACTTTTACTTCCACTACCACCAATATTTGTCAAAATTGGCAACAGAAATGAAAGGTTAATAGCATAACAAAGACTGAGAGCTAAAATCAGACATAACAGCTAGTGAATATGCAACCTTTGAAAATTAAGTTCGGACTTGCATCTTAAACCTTAATTAGTGAACCAAGTTCTCATAAATTTTCTTTTCTTTAATCCCAGATTTTCAGCATTGAATGCTTTTACTTCATAATGAAAGGGCTGATGTAGCACTATCAGTCCTAAGCAACTGATCTATACCGACTAGGGGTGACAAAGGCCTTGTGCTATTATTACTAGATTATTAATCCAGTACCCAAGTCATGATCTGGGGTTCTGGATTCAAATCTCACCATGCCAGATGGTGGAACTTGGATTCAATTAAAAATTTGGAATTTAGAGTTGAAGACATTAAATTGGTGTTGATTGTCAGGAAAACCCATCTGGTTCACTAATGCCCTTCATAGAAAGAAATCTGCTTTCCTTACCTGGTCTGCCTACATGCAAACCACACAGCAATGTGGTTTGACTCTTTAACTGCCCACTGGGCAATTAAGGATGAGCAATAAATACTGGGCGAGCCAATGATGCCATATGCAGTGAGTGAATATTGCTGCCTTCTTCTCAAGTTTGTTAAATCTTAGGGCTATCCTCTATTATTTTGCTCATGGGACACTTCCAACTTTCTAAGGATCATCGATGCAAATACCAGTCACTATGCCCAGAAGTTACAAACCCACACCAAGTCATTTGATGTACCAATTGATGGCTGATGTTAACTTTTTGTCACTTTGCTTCCACTCACCAGTCAGCTATTACATGAAATTAAAGCCCAGGATCAGTCAATATTATTGAGAAAAGATCAATAAATTAAGGAGAAAATGGAGGGGATGAAACTTACTGTCATTTAACAAAGAACAATTACTCTGTAGGGTCTTCAATTAACTTTGCTGGAAATAGAAATGTTTTAAACGCTCTACTCTCTTCATGTTTGCCTAGCAAAATACAAAATTCAAAAATGAGTATTAAAAGGATTAACTAGTATCTCTGACAATTTATGTCAGTTACCAAGCCTTAGCCTCATTTCTCAATTTTCCCTTCGATTCAGAAGGACTTTCTCTTTTCTTAAGGACAAAGAAACAAAGATCTGGGTTGAGAAACTCAGTGCCAAGTATTAAAAATAAATAAATGTTTAATATTTATTAAAACTGTCTGGGAAAATGAATACTAAACTTTGACAAGTTTGTCAGATCTCAGCTGGGATATAAGCTGGATCTTTACACCGCTAGAGAAATGTTTCAACATTTTCTCACCCAACTAGAAAATGACATCAACCTTCTGCAGAAATACACAGCCAAAGAAAACTAAGGTGGGAGTCATGATTCATACACCATACTCCTGGTCAATGAAACAAATGTGACTTTGTAAGGCAGAGGAGAAAATTGTATGAAAATAACAGCTAACATTTGTCTCAAAAACAACATAAAACTATCTGAGCAATATTCTGCAATTTCAAACAAATTGTTGCTAATTTAGATAGGGAAAAGGAAAACATATTTTTTAAAGGTATGAAATTTCCAAAGTGGCATCCCTTCCAATCCTCAAATACACAAATAATTGCAATGTCTTAAAATATCAAATGAAGTCAGCTTAAAAAAATTATTTGTCCAGAATCTTCTGGACTCAATCCGCATGCTTAGAAAGGCAGAGGGGGAATGTAATTAGATGGAGGTCAAAATTCAGTTCCCAACATTAAATGTATGCTCTCAAATTCAAGGAAACCTTCAGACAGGTTGGGATTCCCCACCCATACCTTGTTTGCACTCTTTGCATGCCTTGAATGGTTCATTAACATCCAGTTGAATAACGTTAAAGGCTTAAACAGCTGAATGAATGCTCCTACTTTTTGTATTTTTATATTTTGACTGTATAGCTAAACCTCAAAAGACCAATTAGAAAATATGCATAAAATAAACAAAATGTATTGAAAATTTTGAGAGAGAGAAAGGGGTCATGAAACAAACATGGAACTTCCATTTCTATTTGACAGTGTTTTTGGTTTTAACTAACAGTTTATCACTTTGAGATGTACCTGGGTTTGCTTACAATTAGAAAAATTACTTTAGAAGTCAGAAGTTGCCCTGGTAGTAATGCATTAAACATGCTCAATGATATCTAGACTTATAAATAGATACAAACATCAACACAAAGGTGAACAGAAGAAATTAATGCATTTGTGGTCCTACAGATACAGCTTCAACGTTTAGAGAACTATTAAATTGTTAAACAAGAATCTTCTTAGGCACAAAATGAGGTGACAGGCCATGAATAAAAAATCTTCCATCAAGTTAAATTCATGTCTATTTTTCAATCCCTGTTGTTATTCATTCTAACAAAATGAAAATTAACAACTAACTTTGGTCACTCATTTTTAATATATTTATTTTTTATATGTATTGATTACATTTTGCTCCAAAGAAATAACTATAATTCTACCAATTTATAATAACACTTAAAACTAAAGTAGTTGATTTTTCTAGTGCCTTAAGCATCTTTAGTCTCCAGGCATTAATGACAGGAAGGGACTGTTGTGGTGCAGTGGTAGTTTCCCTACCCCTAGACCAAGAAACCTGAGTTCAAATCCCACCTGCTCTAGAATGTGTAAGAACCTTTCTGAACAGGTTCATTGGAAAGATAGGTTAATACCAGGAAGGGACTCTTGAGGTGCAGTTGGACTGTCCCTCCAGCTGGATAACAAGAGTCAGATTCAAGTCCCTGCTGCTCCAGAGGCATGTAATAACATCTCTGAAAAGGACAGGAACTGTGAAAAACACATGATGCTAGGTGTCTGTCTTCTTTATATGGGCACAAGGTTTCCTCAAGAAGCTCAAGGTAGAATGTCTGCACTGCAGTAGATCAATAGATTACCTGATATGGGCAGAAGCAGAAGAATGCCAAATTTTATTTCATTTTTGCCACCAAATTGAAATCTGGATAAATCTTCCAACTGGAAGAACCTTGATGGCATTAGAACTTTATTGTTTTATTTTTTTCTGGCTTTATATTCTGTTTTGGTTTATTTTTTGTGTTTTAAGATGGCAGCAGATAGTGGAAACACTAAACAATACTTTTCACTATATTTGTAGTAAATACACATGACAATAAATAAATCAAAATCAAATCAAATCAGAGGATTTCTTATTGCTGATTTGCAAAGCATGGGTGCATGACGACAACAACAATTTATCATTGGCTTTCTTAGTCCACTTCCAGGTGCTACCAAGAGCAGTCTGTATTTTTACCATGGAAGTAACTCATTTAACCAGATTTAGGCAGACAGCTATCTGCTGCAACAAAGATTGGATGCACTTCCACTGAAAAATATCTGTGAAATACAGTGATGGAAGATGTAAAATCACACCCTCACTATCCTCAATTATTTTGTCAGATATCCCATTACATTACATCTTCACTGAGACATTTAACCAAGGTATATTTATAAATAATTTTGTTCACATCCACAAGATGTACCAAACCAATTTGCATCCAGTAACTTACTTCAGTCCAGTCACTAATTTTATTATAAATGCAACGGCAATTTGAATGCAAATACATCAGACAATAGCAAATAAATGATGAACAACCAGTTATTCCCTGCCTAGGAAAGCCTGTCCAAATGTTGAGCAAATAATTATGGACACAAACCTATCGCCTGTACTGGGTATACTTCTATCCACTTCCTCATTTTATCAGGCAGTGACATTAATTTTAAATATGATTTACAACTATTAATTAATTACCTGTAAATTAGACAGAGTGTTTATAAACAAGCATTTAAGAAATTGAACCTATTTCAAACATTTTCAGCACAAATTGTGAATTTGGACTATTCATTTTCCATTCTATTCACTTAAAACCTAGATCATTGTCATCAAAGTGGTTGATTAAACTCTTTCACTTTTCATGATTTGGAGGTGCTGGTGTTGGACTGGGGTGTACAAAGTTAAAAATCACACAACACCAGGTTATAATCCAACAGATTTATTTAGAAACACTAGCTTTCGGTGCGCTGCTCCTTCATGAGAGAACAGTGCTTTGAAAGCTAGTGCTCATAAATATATCTGTTGGATTATAACGTGATGTTGTGTGATTTTTTTTAACTTTGCTCACTTTTCATGACTGCTACATTTGTTTTAATTACTTTCCACAGAATTGAGTTTTACAGGACAGAAGGCCATTCGACCTACCGTATACTGTAATACTTTACAGTAGAGCTGCCCAGCTAATCCTTCTCTCCAGCCCCATCTCCATTGCCCTCTAAATTCATCACTTAAAAGTATATACTCAGCTCTTTTGAAACCTCCAATGGAATCCCCCTCCACAATTTTCTCAGGCACTGCACTCCAAATCCTAACAACTCTCGGAGTAAAGAAGTTCTTCCACAACTCACTCCTAGCTCTTATTGACAACTATAAAATTGTGACCTGAAGTTATTGACTTAACAACTACTGGAATCATAATATTCTTTACCCTGTCAAAATTGTTCATAATTTTGAACATCTCAATGAGGTTATCTTTTAATATTTTCTGCTCAGTTTGTGACATGAATAGTTATAGAATCATAGAGTCATAGAGATGTACAGCATGGAAACAGACCCTTTGATCCAACCTGTTCATGCCGACCAGATATCCCAACCCAATCTAGTCCCACCTGCCAGCACCTGGCCCATATCCCTCCAAACCCTTTCTATTCATATACCCATCCAAATGCCTCCTAAACGTTACAATTATAACAGCCTGTACCACTTCCTCTGCCAGCTCATTCCATACACGTACCGCTCTCCGTGTGAAAAAGTTGCCCTGTAGGTCTCTTTTATATCTTTACCCTCTCACCCTAAACCTATGCACTCTAGTTCTGGACTCCCCAGTCCCAGGGAAAAGACTTTGCCTATTTACCCTATCCATGCCCCTCAAAGTTGTGTAAACCTCTATAAGGTCACCCCCTCAGCCTCCAACGCTCCAGGGAAAACAGCTCCAGCCTGTCAAGCCTATCCCTTTAGCTCAAATCCTCCAACCCTGGCAACATCCTTGTAAATCTTTTCTGAACCCTTCCAAGTTTAACATCTTTCCGATAGGAAGGAGACCAGAATTGCATGCAATATTCCAACAGTGACCTAACCAATGTCCTGTACAGCCGCAACATGACCTCCTAACTCCTATACTCAATACTCTTGACCAATAAAGGAAAGCATACCAAACGCCTTCTTCACTATCCTATCTACATGCGACTCCACTTTCAAGGAGCTAAGAACCTACACTCCAAGGTCTCTTTGTTCAGCAACACTCCCTAGGACCTTACCATTAAGTGAATAAGTCCTGCTAAGATTTGCTTTCCCAAAATGCAGCATCTCGCATTTGTCTGAATTAAACTCCATCTGCCACTTCTCAGCCCATTGGCTCATTTGGTCAAGGTCCTGTTGTAATCTGAGGTAACCCTCTTCACTGTCCACTACACCTCCAATTTTGGTGTCATCTGCAAACTTATTAACTATACCTTTTATGCTAGTATCCAAATCATTTATGTAAGTGGCAAAAAATAGAGATCCCAGCACTGATCCTTGTGGCACTCCACTTGTTACAGGCCTCCAGTCTGAAAAACTACGCTCCACCACCATCGTCTGTCTTCTACCTTTGAGCCAGTTCTGTATCCAAATGGCTCGTTCTCCCTGTATTCCGTGAGATCTAACCTTGCTAATCAGTCTCCCATGGGGAACCTTGTTGAACTCCTTACTGAAGTCTATATAGATCACATCTACTGCTCTGCCCTCATCAAGCCTCTTTGTTACTTCTTCAAAAATCTCAATCAAGTTTGTGAGACATGATTTCCCACGTACAAAGCCATGTTGACTATCCCTAATTAGTTTTTGCCTTTCCAAATACATGGAGAAAGTGAGGACTGCAGATGCTGGAGATCAAAGCTGAAAATTTGTTGCTGGAAAAGCGCAGCAGGTCAGGCAGCATCCAAGGAGCAGGAGAATCGATGTTTCGGGCATGAGCCCTTCTTCAGAAATCAAATACATGTACATCCTGTCCCTCAGGATTCCCTCCAACAACTTGCCCACCACCGACATCTGGCTCACTGGTCTATAGTTCCTTGTGGAAACCACACTTGCTACTTTATCTAAATTGGCATGTGAAATTAGCACAAAGCAGTCTGTGAACAATGATATATTGTACTCAAAAACAGCTGTATTTAAAGACATTTCCTAACTGCAATTGACTCAGGAGCTTGAAACTATAGAGTCATTGCTATCAGGTTGGTAAATTATTCATGCAGTTCTCACTTTTGCATGCACTTTATCCTGTGAAATGGCCAAAACATTCTGTGTTGTATTGAACTACATGGTAAACTTTTTACTCATGTCTTACACAACACTCAGTTGAGCTGCACGTTTAATTAAATGAATTAATCTTCATTGCAGTTTAAAAAATACTGGCTTTCATTTATATTTGTTGTCTTGTAGATAAGTTGTTAACTGAAATTTTGGCTCTCAATCTGACAAAACATGTCACACAACTTCCTCATGACTAAGTGAAAACAATTAGCTGTCAAATTTGGAACTCTCATTGCTCAATATGCTCCAAGGATATTGTACCACAAAATTGCTATTCAGATTATTCACCATTACAATGTATTCGTAAAGAGTAACAATGTAAACAATGCTTAGGTTTACAATTTTGCAGGTCAAAGCCAGTTACTCCAGCAATGGATTACAAGAATAATCTTGTCTAAACAAAACAACATGCTTACTGGTTGTTACCCAGTCTGGAATAATAATCCTTTTGTGGTCTGGTTAGGAAAATTCAAAATCCTTTGAGAACAACAGATTACAGTTATTATGTAAACTTTCATTCATATACAAACACCCAAACTTCAAGAATTTCGTAGCACATTTAGCATTCCTTTAGTACAGAGGTGTAAGAAAAGCAATTGTGCTAATTTGGGGTTAAAGGAGGATGATGCATTTCAGTTCAGAAGTGGGAAAATTAGCTTCTTATTGCTAAACGTGAAGAGTCCTTGTTAAGGCATCAGACCAATACATCTCTTAAAAATGTAAATAGGAACCTAACAATTATTGAAAAGTCCTGAATTCTCCAACAAAACACAAGTTTAAAGGAATTGTTGAAGAAATCTTTCTGGGGGCCAATTGCTTTGCACAAAAATGTGAATATTAAGAACTAAAAATTATAATTAGAGGATAGTTATACAGAAGGAGGTCATTTGGCAGTCGTGTCTGCATCCCCTCTCTGGTAGAGCAAATCAGTTAATAGCACTGCCCTGTCTTTTCCTCATAACATTGCAGTTTTCCCTCAGGAACTTATCTAGTTCCTTTTTGAAAGTCACAACTGAATTTGTATTTACCACACTCTCAGGCCCAATCAATCATTCAAGTCTCTGATTCTAACCACTTCCTCATCTCGCTATTACACTGAAATCCTAGATCATACATTACAATACAGCATAGCAGCAGGTCCCACCTAGCTTGCACTGATTCCTAGTCCTTATTTAGGCCCATTACTTATTGTCCATGCTCGATGTCTATCCTTTGTTTGTCTCACCTTAATGTGTTTATCAAGATATGTCTTTAACATTGCTAACATGGTTACTTCCACCAACTTCACTGGCAGTGAGTTCCAGGCAGCCACCAATGTTTGCTAGAAAACCTTTTTCCTGCATTTCTCCCCTAAACTTACCCCCCTTCACCTTGAATCTGGGCCCTCTTGTAGTTGACCCTTCCAGCCTGGGAAAGAGCATCTGACTATCCACCCTATCTGTGCCTCTCAATTGTGTAGACCTTTATCAGGTCACCCTCCAGCTTCCAACTTTCCAGCAAAAACAATCCAAGTCTATCCAATCCCTCCTCATAACTAAAAACTCTGCAGACCTGGCCGCATCCAAAGTATCCACATCCTTCTGGTAGAGTAGCAACCAGAATGACATGCAATATTCCAAAAGCAGACTAACTAAATTTTTATAAGCTGCAACATAACTCGTCAACTATTATATGTGATGCCCTGAGCAATGAAGGCAAGCATGCTGTATGCCTTCTTGATCACCTTATCCACCTAAGTTGCCACTTTCAAGGATCTATACACGTGTATGCTCAAATCCCTCATTACATGTAGTTTTGTTTTGGCAAAGGGCATATTGTCTTCTATGCCAGAAAATGAGTTAATGAGAGATACAGCTCGACTCATGTCTTACGCACTTCCATATTTATTTGCAATTAGACATTACAAGCATACACCTCTTAACCCAACACAACCATTTATAGGTATTCAAATTAAACACAATTTATACATATACATACATATACATACATATACATACACATATACATATATCATGTCCTTAATGTGCCCCTTGTGATTAGTTGAAAATATTGACGATGTTGAACTGATGTTCAGTTTCAAAACAAACTGTACACTTTCATGCTCAAACTTCTATAATGACAATTCTCAAGCTATTGTAGTACTTGCAACTGAACAATTCTACCAAGGTTATGCCTCCAAATATATGTCTCCCAAATTAGTTTGTTTTCAATGAACTGAATGGTTATCAGATCTCAAGGAGGCAAGAAATTCTAACTACCAGAAATTTTGCAAATTCTACTATTTCATTTTTTTGGATCAGAAATATTTAATCAAACATTGTGCTTGAAGATCGAAATTGGGTCAACCTCTTGTGCTGAAAGCTAAATAAAAGGTGCAATTCCAGGTGACAATTGATATATAAACTCTGAAGTTCAAATTATGTGTCGGCGATGGGATCACACCCACATCTTTCAATTCAGCGTGTACTAAATCAACTGAAACCTTAACTATGAAAATTCAACATATATATTTTAATTACGTCTACCCACAAAATCTGTAGGCTAAGAATTGACTACATTTATGGTCATGCTGCAAGAATCGACTGATTCATAAACTCTTATACCTCTATGTGTTGGCGATAGGGTTCTCCTAATATTTTGTGTGAAATTACACACAAATAAATAATCAGTTATTTGATAGTTCAGAACTTGAGCATTGTTGAAAGAATGCATTTTGTTGAAGCTTTTTGTTTTGCATTGTCTGATGAGCGTTTTTTTTTTCAGCAGCATACAAATAATTACTCAGGTAGCCAAAATATATACATATATATATAATGTGAACAGTTAGTAAAGAAAATTTACAAAGTGTAAATGCTTCTTCTGCAGACATAAATATTCAGTTTTCTGCATTGTAAACATTACCTAAATTCAAGTCATATTGCATGCTTTTTTTTTTAAACTTGCTGTTTTCTACTTTTGCTGTTCATGTTCTTCCTCCACCCATTCTGCCCAGAAGCTATTATTTTCTTTCCACCAGATTCCTTCAAAACATGTCAAAAATACTTCACTTACCTTCATCGTTTTTTAAAGATCTTTTGATCTTAAAGCCCTTCCTCCATTTTTCCCCCAAAAATAATTATTCCCTAGATTTTTTGTTAAGTTGGTCAGTTTTCCACAGAATTGCTTTATTAAAAACCTTGTACTCCATGATCTTTTGCTAAATATCCTTTCCCTAAAAAAGTTTTCATATTTAACTCATATCCGTGAGCTTTCTGTTCCTCCAGGCATCAGAATAACTTCTTAGCACCTCACTCCACACATTTATTTCTGCTACCACATGCTGGTCAATATTCATTTCTCCAATATGTTTTCCACACTTCAAGCACTCACTAAATCTCCTTCTCAATTCTCACAAACTAATGACAAGCACAAATAACAAAAATATTCAAGATAGGTTCTGCACCATTATCTCAATTATTTCCCAATTTTAAATCCCATTTTTATTTTGAATTCATACAAGTTAAAATCATGAGACAAGCCTCACAAACACTGAACATTCAGAAGGTAGGCTGACACTCAGTAATCAAAATATCCATTGACAACTACTTTAAGCACTGTGTCTATTACTCTTTCATCAATACTGTAGTTAAGATAATGTTCCAGAAATAATATTCTCTGTTAAAAGATAAAATATCCAGCCCACACTATCAATTAATGTTCAGTCAGCATCCAGGAAAGAAGCACTGTGTTAAATAGAGTCAGAGAGATGTAAACAGACGCTTCAGTCCAAACAGTCCATGCCAACCAAATATCCCAACCCAATCTAGTCCCACGTGATAGCACTTGGCCCATATCCCTCCAAACCCTTCCTATTCATACACCCATCCAATTGCCTTTTAAATGTTGTAATTGTACTAGCCTCCACCACTTCCTCTGGCAGCTCATTCCATGCACGTATCATCCTCTGTGAAAAAGTTGCCCCTTAGGTCTCTTTTAGATCTTTCCCCTCTCACCGTAAACCCATGCCCTCTAGTTCTGGAGACCCCCACCCCCGGGAAAAGACTTTGTCTATTTATCCTATCCATGCCCCTCATGATTCTATAAACCTTTGTAAGATTACTCCCTCAGCCTCCTACACTCCAGGGAAAACAGCCAAAGCCTGTTCACCTCCCCCTATAGCTCAAATCCTCCAACCCTGGCAACATCCTTGTAAATCTTTTCTGAACCCTTTCAAGTTTCACAACATCTTTCTGACAGGAAGGAGGCCAGAATTGCACACAATATTCCAACAGTGGTCTAACCAATGACCTGTACAGCTGCAACATAACCTCCTAACTCCTGTACTCAATACTCTGACCGATAAAAGAAAGCATACCAAACGCCTTCTTCATTATCCTATCTACCTGTGTTTCCACTTTCAAGGAGCTACGAACCTGCACTCCAAGGTCTCTTTGTTCAGCAACACTCCCTGGAACCTTACTGTTAAGTGGATAAGCCCTGCTAAGATTTGCTTTCCCAAAATGCAGCACCTCGCATTTATCTAAATTAAATTCCATCTGCCATTTCTCAGCCCATTGGCCTATATGATCAAGATCCTGTTGTAATCGGAAGTAATTCTCTGTCCATTGCACCTCCAATTTTGCTGTCATCTACAAACTTACTAACTATACCTCTTATGCTCGCATCCAAATCATTTCTATAAATGACGAAAAGTAGTGGACCCAGCACTGATCCTTGTGGCATTCCACTCGTCACAGGCCTCCAGTCTGAAAAACAACCCTCCACCACCACCCTCTGTCTTCTACCTTTGAACTAGTTCGCGCGCGTGTGTGTGTAAGTGTGTGTGTGGTCTGTCTGGATGAAGAAATTTAATGATTAACTTGCAAGGATTTCTGGTGCCAAGATGATATCTTTTAAAACACAACATGAGAGTGAGAACTCCTGGAAAGTAAGGAGCTTCTGTTTTCATTGGGTGAATTTTACAAGTGAATGCGATAAACAGTTATGTATTAGCCTTAATTTAGAAAGGCTATTGTTATTTTGGTTTAGGGAAATAACCATAACTTGAAGAAACCCTTTGTATTCAGTTTTGCAGATGCTCACCATGAAGCTGGCAGTGTAGAAGAGTATTTCCTCCAGAAAGGAAATAGTTTACAACTGTTACTCACTGTATGGATTCTAATTTGAAAGTTATCGACCAGAAGTATTTGGATAAAATCCTGAAAAGCTTATTTAAAGCTGAGAAAATTTAAGCTGAACTGCATGAAGCCTTAAGGAAGATGCTATCAGATTCTTGAGAACAACAATTGAAGCAATTGTCAAGTTAAACCTTGTAGGTGAAACAGAAGGGAATTCTCTGTGTTCATCTACTTCTAAAAGCAACTCTTGAAATTAAAAGGATTGTATTTTCACCCCATATTTCAAAATCTTTAAACCTGTGTTACACGTAAAGTTTGGTTTAGTCTATTGCATCTTTATATTTTTTATATGTTTTAGGTAATAAACATGTGTTCTATTGTTAAAATCAAATTTGCAGCATTGTGTGTTTGTGTTTGTGCCAAAGAGGACTTTCTTAAAATTAAAAAAAAATTCTGATCTACCAATCACAATCTCAGTGATTAAATCAGCTGGAATCATAACACTGGTATACAGAAATATGCAACAAGAAATGTGAATAGATGTTTCACATTTAAGAGTGAAGCAGGCACATGATTCCGAACATATCGTGTAACAAATTGAAATCTGAACTGAGCCCAAACATTGAAAAAATGGACCAAACAACAAGGAACCAAAGCAATTTCTCTAAATATGAAGCTTCCAAACAAAAGGTTATCAGAAATAAAAACCGTCTATAGCACATTGCTCCTGCTGTTGAGAATGCAAGTAGTTCTATATTGTAATTTCAACAGTTTGATATCTCATGTTCTGGACGTCTAGTGCTGCTTCTGGTATGCCCACCTGCACTCTTCATTGAACCAGAAGTTTTTTCTCCTACTTTGAAGGTAATAGAAGAATTAGGAATATGCTGTGTTAGAAAGGTTCTGAAATATCTACTTTTTGAGGTGATGTTCATTCCATCCAGAAATATTTCCAACTCTTACTTGAAGTAATTCAGCAAATCAAAATCCTCAATAAAATTGCAACTTATTCCAGAAGTCCACTATTTTCTAGTAAAGAGCTACCTCCTTAAATAACTTAATTCTGGATCCTACTTCTCATTTTCCTATGTTTTTGAACAAAATTCTTACCCATACATAATCGATTCTCCTCATCATCATATAAACCTCAATTAGGTCACCCTGAAGTCTGAAGTGAAGCATTCCAGTTCTTCTACTATGATAACATCTTCCAGATTGATGCTCCACACACAGGCACTAAAACCATCAGTAAAATAGGATAGCTATTGTCACAAATGAGCCTTTAGAAGCAGACAGCACTTATCGTTTTTCATAAAATATGCACTGAAACCAAATATCATAGTTTATATCTTCATTTTAAGCCATCACCAGAAGATTGAAGAAATACATTTCTTTACAAAGACTTTGGAAGAATTTGATAATTTTACTTTCAAACTTTTTGCAGTCAGCACATTTAGAAATGGAACAATATTTCAGCAACAAATATTCACAGGGCAGTTACAGCATGGTTAAATGGACAATAAATTTCCTTCTATTCAATTAAACACATTATAAATTTTAATCTCAGAAACACACTCCAATTGTTGTATGTCTGCTTTGAAAACTAAATATGCTATATGAGATACATTTTAAATTCTTAGCTAACAAGTGATGCAAGTTTTGTTCCAAAGGCCCATGCTATCTGGAACTGGATTGAAACTACCCTAGTTTAAATTACAGCACATCATTATAGTCAGCTAAGGGAATCATCACAGCGAGTTGAATTGGACTGGAGTAAATCAATTAATAAAAAGATCATTTCTGCCTCCTGCTCGAGGATAATATTGCATGTAATGTGCATGGTTAAAGATGGTTAACTCATAAGACATAAGGACTACGCTTGTTAGTTCTCATTCTGTTGTTTTACTCAGTATTTCAAAGGCAAGGTTTGATTTTCTAATTTGCATCTGTAGGCGGCATCAAGAATGTCAACTGCTGGAGCAATGAAAAGCATCAAGTGGAATGGGAGGTTCTCCACAGGACTAATTAAAATAACATTTAAATCAATTCCTGCATTTATTAATTGATCAAAAAGAACTAAACTTATTTATGGCATTGATAAAAATAATTGTCCTTTTAGTTATTTTCCTGGTGTCTCAATTAATCTCAAATCTCTCTCACTAATGTGTATATTCATTTGCAAAAAAAAATCTATATCTTGGAAAGCAGACTAATCTAACAACCAATATATGTGGCCAGTGAAGTGCTCTGAAAGCTATTAATTACACACCTCATCCAGGAAAAGCAAAGAACACATTTACCAAACAAGGTATTCTCTCTTACAGTAAGCCTTGCATTCATTGGATTCATTTATTGAGGGGTTTGTCCTGAAGAAATCAATGCAAAATATATGTTTTCATTAATGTAAAGAAGAAACTGAAGTAATATTCTGCACTGTGTTTCGTAAATAACAGTGATTAATCACAACACATTTTGCGTATTAAATTAACCTTCCCAAAAATGGATAAAAGCTGTTTTTGCACTAAACTCGGTCATCTCACAGCTGGACTATAATCAACAAACTCAAGTAGAAGTTACTTTCAGTAGTCCAGTATGTTAAATAGCCAAATATTGAGTCAAATTAAGAAAGAATTCTGAACAGCATTCCAGCAAACCCAAAATATTTTAAGTTGTTATATTTTCAGCGTACTTAAGTTTTACTCGAAGTGTACAAATACCAAAGTTAACAAGTGTATATTTCCACTGTACATTTACAGTTAGGCCAGATGCAATACCCTAAGCAACCAAGTGACTGAATACAGTTCTAGATTCTGGTCCAGCAGTCTATTAAAATGGCCAACAAAGACATCACAAGGGAAGAAGGCAATCATAGTTTAGAAGGCTAGGAAAATTATAATTGTTCTTGTGCATTCGTTGATGCCCAGCTACAGCATGGTACATACCAAGGGGCGTGTTACATTGTTATTTAGAATCAAAGCTGGTTTAGCCAGGGAGGGGAGGGACTCTCTCTCAAAAACTAATAAGGATATAAGATACAAGTACTTCAAGTGCACGAAACGTAAAGACAATTCACAAAACAAATTGTAGTGACACAGTTGGCTGTTATTTGATAAGTCTACTAATGTCATGCCTTTCAATAATTCAAAAATAAAACATGAATCACAAAAGTGGTATGTCACTGGTCATTCAGAACAACCCATTCAAGCAAGAAATTTTATAATATACTGCAATTAATATTATACCATTCCTCTCTCAATTTGCACAGAAATAAAGTCAAACATAATAATATCAATCATTATTTGCTCATATAAGTCTATAACTACTGAATGGTTTTTAAAGCATCTTTCCATTAGTGTTCAATATGCTGCACTGTACTCACAAACTTTGAAAGATAAAATTACTGATGAGAAAGTTTAATGTTCCACCTTGGCCTAATTTCAATCTGGTAAAAACAGAAAACAGCACAAGAAATTGATAGGAACAAAATCTCCAAATGTAGATAGATTTGTTTGTACCTTAATTCATTTTGTTATTTAAATACAGCTTTGATCCATAAATAAATTAAACCAAATGCACATGCAAATGTCTCCAAACCTGACCATAAATAATACAACACAGGCGCAAAATTCAAAGGCATTAACATTCAAATTTTAGATAAACATCTGAAGAACACTGTAATATTTAAAGTCAAGCTTTCATTGGATACTTCAAGAAACATTAGTTAGTTTCTTAATCCCATCCCAAAGGAAGATTTTCATAACATTCTTGTGCTGAAATACAAATTAATAATTACATTGCCTTGAAATGTATTTTCTCCTCCTCTTGATACTGATGGAACTAATAAATATGTCTGCAAGTCTGCATCCTCTTCTCTGTCAACAAGATTTAATTTTATCAATGGTGGATAGAGAGGTATATTGATTACTTGTGTAGAAAAATACATTGCCTTCTAATCAAGGACTTGTCTCAATGATATTTAGTCTCAATCCTCAAATTTAAAGAAAGTCCCATTTCCTATCACACAAAGCATATCGACTCTTATTCTATTTAAGATTAGCCAAACAAATCTGTGAACACAACCATGCTGAAAGCATTGGACCACTTTGGAGTAGTCAACTGAGCCTCAAAGAAGCAGCTTGAGTTAATGTACTGAACTGTTTCCTTGTGAAGATGGCCTTTTGTTATTTTAGATTCTATAAGAGTTTGTTGCACACTGACTGAATTCAGATAGAACAGGTTTGTGTACAGCAGGTGGTCAAGGAGTCCAATGTGGTCCACCGAGCCATGGTTCAAAACCTTGATTAGCATAACAAAGGTTTTGCTATGGCTGCTCCTCCAATCAGAAGCCAACAGTGAACCAATGAGCACAATCAGCAGTAGGAAAGAATCTGTGACTTGAGATGTTGTAATCCGTACACTATAAGTGGCTTCACTCAGCCCAAGACCTGGGGAAGTTATGACTCTGACTTTATGACAGTTTGGCTGTGACAGCCAGAAAGTGGGAATGAGAGATGTGTCAATAAATTGGAATAGTTGAGGGGGGGGGGGGGGGGGGGGGAGAGAAAGGGGGTGTGCGAGGAAATTGGAATGCAAGCCAGGCCACTGGAGTGGAGGGGAAGAAGCATGCATGTCATGAGGTGTGGCAGTTGCAGCAACACCACAGCCTGAGAAAGTTGAACCTTGAGACTGCCTTGGTACCATCACGTCTTTCCTGCACTATTCCTCAGCAATATTAATCACCAAAACTCTCAGACCGAGTCAGAGTGAAAGGGGTGTGTGGCTAGGTAAGCACAAAAGATTGTGTGGGAGCGTAAGAGTAAAAGTATGTGTGGGAAGATAAAAGCAAAAAGGGTGGGCGAGAGTAAAAGGGTTGGTTGATTGCGTGATTAAAAGTATATATCATATTTAAAGGCAAATGGATGTTGGTTCCTTGTGTTAAGAGTTTTCTTTATAAGAAAGGTAAAAGTCCATGTGAAAGTGACTAAATTCAGCATTTGTCAGAAAGGAGGGGACCTCAGATCCTTGTGGTGTTTATGGATTAATTTTATACTATATTTATACTGATGGATTTAAGACAGATACAGTAAGTATGGAAGGCCAATAGTTTTGTTTTCAGTTCAGAACGATTGACAATCGCACTAACGTTTTTTTAATAAAACAAAATACTGCAGATACTGGAAATGTGAAACAAACAGAGAACATACCAGAGAAATTCAATAGGTCTAGCTACATATGTGGACCAAAAAAGATTTTAACATTTCGAGTCCAACATGTCTTTGTAAAGTGCAGTGCTGGGAATCACACTGAAACTGTTTTGTTTTGAAATTATTAGAACTGTATTTTATATTTAAATAACTCAGTTCATTTATTTTTCATTTCTTGTCTGCCTCATGAGATCATATCTATATGACCATATAAAATAACTAAACAAAAAAAACTGTCAAGCCAAGTTTTATTTTGGGCGCAGACTAGTCCAGTAATAGCATGGGCATATGGGGAGTGTGAAAATGACTGGGGCATATGAGTCAATGGGGTGTGTGGGTGAGTGTGAGTGTAAGAATGAGCAAAACACACACACATATTCCCCACTTGCAAAGCAGGCTGAGCGAGAAAGAATGCTCATTCTTCAGGTCAACCTACTTGCATATGAATTCTGCCAGTCAGTTTTGGCAGTGACCACCTCCAAGTAAACCAAGGTTACTGTATGTTTATTAAAACCAGTTCATTAGCTTGCCCTTGTCCTCATCACCTCCCTATTGGAGGATGGAGTATTGTCATTTTCCCTATTCAGCTCTATTTTCTAAACAAAGCAAAAAGCAAAAACAAAATAATTTTCAGTTAGGTCTGCTGCCTGGCAATATTTAGAAGTCATTTTTCATTCACTACTTATCCAAATGATCAATTTATTGTTTTGGAATTTATTTTGTTATGGCTCCTCTTTATGAAATTTGCTCACTCGCGTTCTGAATAAGAGAAAACTGAAATGTGATCCTCCTGCAAAACAGTTGGAATACTCCATGGTGGAATGTGCTCTAATATACTTGTCTAATACGTATTCAACAGAATAGCACCAGCTATTTGTGATTTCCAAAAACTGCATCTTTGATTTCATCAAAACACTTGAATAATTTATGCCAGTCCTGCATACATAAATAAAAATAGCATAAACGAACAGACTGCTTAAAAATTGGCATTTAACTGAAACAGATATTAGATTAGATTAGATTACTTACAGTGTGGAAACAGGCCCTTCGGCCCAACAAGTCCACACCGACCCGCCGAAGCGCAACCCACCCATACCCCTACATTTACCCCTTACCTAACACTACGGGCAATTTAGCATGGCCAATTCACCTGACCCGCACATCTTTGGACTGTGGGAGGAAACCGGATCACCCGGAGGAAACCCACGCAGACACGGGGAGAACGTGCAAACTCCACACAGTCAGTCGCCTGAGTCGGGAATTGAACCCGGGTCTCAGGCACTGTGAGACAGCAGTGCTAACCACTGTGCCACCGCCCACTATATTGTTGAGAATATAAGTACCAATTATTTTTTAATCAGAGTCTACTCTTCACTTTTTTAATAAATCAGTTTATTCATTCCTGATTGTTCATATAAGTATTCATTATTGTGGCAGAGTACCCCAGTGTGAAGTCCTGAGGAAACAGGGTTCAAGTCCCATCATAGCAAATGGTGAAATTTGAATTCAATTTTTGAACGTCATGGCACCATTTGACTTACTCTGGCATTTCGGAACCCAAGCAAGGCTTCAATCAATGGCAATCAGAGGAAAAACTCACTTGGTTAGAGTCATGCCTAATGCAAAAGAAGTTAATTGTGGCTTTTGGAGGTCAATCATCTCAGCCCCAGAACATCACTGCAGGAGTTCTTCTGAAGAACTGGATCATATGCTATAATGTTACAACATAGAACAGTACAGCACAGAAATGGCCCTTTGGCCCACAATCTTGTGCCGAACATAACACCAAATTAAAGTAATCCCTCTGGTTGTCCTTGGTCCATATCCCTCCATTCCTTGCATATTCATATGTTTACCTAAAAGCTCCTGAAATGCCACTATTGTAAGTGCCTCCACCATCACTCCTGGCAGTGCATTCCAGATTTCTATCACTGTGTAAAAACTTGCCTCTCACAATTCTTTTGAAGTCCCCCCCCCCACCTTAAATGCGTGCTCCCTAACATTAGACATTTCAATCTGGAAAAAAGATTCTGTCAACCGTATCTACGCATCTCAATTTTATAGATTTCTATCAAGTCTCCCCTCAGTCTCCACTGCTCCAGAGAAAAAAAACCCTAGTTTTTCTAGCTTCCCCTTACAGCTCATACCCTTTAATCCAGTCAGCATCCTGGTAAATGTCGTCGGCACCCTCTCTAAAGCTTCAATATCCTTCCTGTAATGTGGCAACCAGAATTGAACGTAATACTTTAAGTGTGGCCTTAAAAAGTCTTATAAAGCTGCAACATGACATCCTCACTCTTGTATTCAATGCCCTGACCAATAAAGGCAAGCTTGCCATATGCTTTCTTTACCATCCGATCAACTTGTAACCTCATCCAAAATCCCAACACAGATTCCGCTGGTTTTGGATTGTCACATAAAAGTGATAGTACATCAGAATTAATGATAGTTAGGGGTTGCAATATTGCTTAACCAAATCAGTTAACTCTTGAAAGGTTTTAGTATCTGGTGCCTCCGACAAAGTTTGACTCCCGATAACGAAAAAAGCTTCAGGTCCACAAGCTGTCATGAGAATTACTCATTGCTTTTCATCTGCCCGGAAAAAAAAAAATTTTTTCCAAATACTGGGTCCAGTCTTTGATGGTTCGACTGAACGAGTCAAACTACCCAAATAATGAAATGATGCCAGAAATGCTTACCCTAACTCAAAGGCAACTGTTGCAAGCAAACTTTGTTTCTCATCACCACTTAAATAACTCCATAGGCCGGTGTCCAATCACCAAGTCACCCTTTATTTACATAGGGAGAGGTCTTCGAGTCCAGTTCCTTCACGGCCAGGTCTCAGAGTGAGCAGGATGCCTAACACTCCACTTTTAAAAAAATCGTTTTTCCTTCCATATTACCGCCTAACTGCAGTAGTGCTTATTCTTCCCCAGCACCCATGTTGTGTGCGTATACAGATGTGAGATACAGGGAAAGGCACATGTTGTACAAATCTTTATTCGATTTCCACCACCAGGAAGAAAGGAAACACCCAAGTGGCCAGTGACAAGCAGTGACAAGAAGGGAAGGGCAGGGAAATAATACACTCCACTCCCCTTGACGCCCACCTCTCCCTGAACTCCAGAGTGTTAGTGGCTACCGCGTGCTCCTTCTCCAAACACACCTGGGTTCTAACATAACCGCAGAAGAGGGGCAGGCAATCAGCCCTAACGAGCCCCTCCACAGCCCACTGCCTGAACCTATTTATGGCCAGTTTGGCCAGCCCAGGAGCAGATTCATGAGGAGGTCCTCAGACCTGCCCTCCCCCCCCTCTGTATCAGGACTGAAGTGCAACCAAAAACAGAGAAGGAGGTTCTTAAGGAAATCAAAAAGGGAGTGCAAGCACCCACACTCCATATATACATGGTCCAAGAACTCCACAGCACAAGGAGTTGGGCTGGGAGTCTGTGAACCACCACAATCGGCAGTTGCAGGGGAGCGCTGCATTGCAGCACCCACCACCCCAGATCCCCAAGAGAAAGGCGGAGGACTCCCACATAGAGAGCCCTCCACTGGTGATCCCCACCGCCCGGGTAACACTCCTCTTTTTTTTAAGCTCTCAGAGTGAACAGAACTTCTGACACTCCAGTACTTTTTGTTTTTATTTAACCACCACACTACCGCCTAACTGCGGTAGTGCTTATTTTTCCCTAGCACCCATGGTGTGTGTGTGTAGGTGTGAGACACAGTGAGAGACACAAGGTGCACGAATCTTTATTCAATTTCCACCACCAGGAAGATAGGAAAACACCCGGGTGGCCAGTGACAAGCAGTGCCCTTCACATCAAAGGTCAATGTTGTGTGATCAAACAGTAAAAGGGAGGGCAGGGATTAAATCAAAATAGAGTTGGAGGGGGAAATAATGCACTCCATTCCCTGCGACGCCCATCTCTCCCTGAACAACTCCAGGGTGTTGGTGGACACTGCGTGCTCCTTCTCCAAGGACACCCTGGCTCTGATGTACCCGCGGAAGAGGGGCAAGCAGTTGGCCCTAACGACCCCCTCCACGGTCCACTGCCTGGACCTGTTTATGGCCAGTTTGGTCAGGCCCAGGAGCAGACCCACGAGGAGGTCTTCAGACCTGCCCTTCCTCCTCCGTACTGGGTGCCCTAAGATCAGGAGTTTGGGACTGAAGTGCAACTGAAAGCAGGGGAGGAGGTTTTTAAGAAAATCAAAAAGGGAGTGCAAATGCCCACACCCAATATACACTTGGTCCATGGACTCCACAACGCCACAGAACAAGCAGTTGGGCTGGGAGTCCGTGATCCACCGCAATCTGCGGTTGCAGGGGACCACTGCATGCAGCACTCTCCACCCCAGATCCCCGAGAGAAAGGGGGAGCCCTCCGCTGGGGATTCCCACCGCCCGGTAACACTCCTCTTCTTTTCTTTTATTTAATTTCCACCACCAGAAAGATAGGAAAACACCCGGGTGGCCAGTGACAAGCAGTGCCCTTCACATCAAAGGGCAATGTTGTGTGATCAAACAGTGAAGGGGAGGGCAGGGACTAAATCAAAATAAAATTGGAGGGGGAAATTTTGCACTCCACTCCCTGCGGCGCCCATCTCTCCCTGAACAACTCCAGGGTGTTGGTGGACACCACGTGCTCCTTCTCCAAGGACACCCGGGCCCTAACGTAGCCGCGGAAGAGGGCAGGCAGTTGGCCCTAACAACCCCCTCCACGGCCTGCTGCCTGGACCTATTTATGGCCAGTTTGGCCAGGCCCAGGAGCAGACCCACGAGGAGGTCTTCAGACCTGCCCTCCCTCCTCCGTACCCGGTGCCCGAAGATCAGGAACGTGGGACTGAAGTGCAACAAAAAGCAAAGGAGAAGGATTTTTAGAAAATCAAAAAGGGAGTGCAAACGCCCACACCCAATATACACGTGGTCCACGGACTCCACAGCACCACAGAACAAGCAGTTGGGCTGGGAGTCCGTGAACCACTGCAATCTGCTGTTGCAGGGGACTGCTGCATGAAACACCCTCCACCCCAGATCCCCGAGAGAAAGGGGGAGGACTCCCGCGTAGAGATCCCTCCATTGGGGATCCCCACCGCCCAGACACACTCCTCTTCTTATCTGTCAGCCAGGGCTCCCCGACTGAACCAGATTAACAGCCACAATCATTGAACTCGTTCTATGTGATCCACCTGGCTGACCTCATTACAATCACTATACATATTACCAAATTAAAAAAAGAAAACCACTGGGTCATGAAAGGTACTGATATGCAAACCACAATTTTTTCACAATTACCCCAAAATTCACAAGATGAGGGCATTTCTGGTCAGGCCAGCATTTATTGAGAGGTTAAGACTCAATGACGTGTAGGCCAAATCAGGTAAGGGCAACAGATTTTTTTTTCCTCTAAAGTGATATAAAATTGGGGGAATATTTCTGTTACAGTGAAGGGTAAGGTTGAAAACATCAAGGAACAGTGGATAAAAAAAAAAATTAAAGTTCAAGTCATGAATAAAAGAAAATCTAATTTTCAATATCGAAACTTGGGTAAATTGAACCTCAATCTTCCTACCGGCAGGGACTTCACATTTTTTTCAATCCCACATAGATGTCACACGAGGAATTACCTCTTTCTGGCTCCCTCGGCCTTTCTAGAATCGATTATGGGTTGTAAAATTGTGAATATAGCTACCACTGATCACGTGACAGTATATTTGGAGGTTAAGGCCAAGTGTGAAGGGCTAGATTTGCAGCATTAGCGTTGGACCCTTTGCTCCTTAAGGATTTGAAATTTGTGGAATACTTTTTGAAGGAGTTTCAGGATTCCAAACTGTAGGGAATCTAAAAAGTAATTATTGACTATCAACTCAGGCACCGCTAGCAGTCCATCTATGCTATGGGAGATTGCTAAGGCCTTTGCTAGGGGATTAGCTATTTCCTATTTGGCTAGCCAGAAATGACAGAAGGAGGAACAGCAGCATCTACTTGAGACGTGGTTGAAAGCTGCCGAGGCGGCACATTTTGCGTGGCCTTCAGCAACTCAGCTACAGCGGATCACAGTCCTCCGGGCTGCCTCGAATTCAATACTGACACAAAACGCAAAGGAAGAACTTGCTTTTGCTAGACAAAGGCTGTTAGAATATGGGGATAGGCCAGGGAAGTATGTAGCGTACCTGACCTGGAAAAAGCGAGCTCCCCAAACCATTACTGCAGTCAGAGGCAGCGCCAGGGTCCTTACATACGATGCTAAAAAGATTAATGAGGCTTTTCGGAACTTCTGAATTGTATCGGTCTGAAGGTTGCGAGGACAGGAGGGCTAAAATGGAGACCTTTTTAAAGAACTTAGATCTGCCAGGGGTAACCTTGGAACAGGCCTCTCACCTTAATGCCCCCTTGACAGTTCAGGAAATACAGGAAGCAGCTAGGCTACTTCAGAATGGGAAAGCACCTGGCCCTGATGGTCTCCCAGGTGAGTTTTATTAGAAGTTGAAAGGGATTCTTTCAGGGCCATTGTTGGAGATGTACAATCACCCCTATATGCATGAATGCCTTCCTCCATCTTTGAGAGAAGCTATTATTTCCTTAATTCTTAAGAAGGGGATGGTTCCTGAGGATTGTGCCTCATATAGGCCCATCTCTCTATTAAATTCAGATTTCAAAATTCTGTCCAAGATCCTGGCGCTGAGATCGGAAAGGGTGTTGCTCCATATTATTAAAAAGGACCAGACAGGCTTTATAAGAGGCAGTAGGTCCTCTAATAATATTAGAAGACTGCTGAATATAGTCCAAGTTTGTCAGCAATGATCAATTCAGGGGTTGGCGATTTCCTTAGATGCAGAGAAAGCGTCTGACCAGGTGCAATGACCGTATCATTTTTATGTCTTAGAACAGTTTGAGTTGGGTGGGGTCTATCCCAGGTGGATGGAAGTTTTATATCGCCACCCTCTGGCTGCAGTCATCACCAACGGGGTGAAGTCTGGGAATTTTAGGATTGGTAGGGGTAGTCGGCAAGGCTGTCCCCTCTCACCATTGTTGTTTATGTTGGTGATAGAGTCGCTGGCAGAGGCCATTCGTCAGAACGTCCTCATAACTGCTCCAGAAGTAGGATCGAGAGCACACAAGCTTACATTGTATGCGGATAATGTTTTTATCCAACCCGATGACTTCTGTACCCCATTTGATACAATGTATTGATTCATTTGGAGCTATTTCAGGATATAAGATTAAGTTTGCAAAATCGGAGGCTATGCCTTTGCGGAACCTGAAGGATGTGCCAGAAGTTGAAAGTGGCCCTAAGTTCCCTCTTATGTAGTCATCAGCAGGGTTCCGTTACCTAGGCGTTTTTATTACCCCAAGTTTGATCTGTTATTTCGGACTAACTTTGCTCACTTGCTCGGCAATATTAGGCGCAATCTCCAGAGATTGGAGGGTCTTCCAATTTCATGGCTGGGCTAAATATCTCTCATTAAAATAAATGTTCTTCCTCTTTTGCTTTATCCATTGTGTATGCTCCCTATAGTGTTTCCCAGGTCAATCCTGCAGAACTTATGGGATAGTTTGGTTCCTTTGTCTGGCATCGTGGGTGGCCCCTCATCAAACTTACTAAATTGCAGTTGCCTCAAGGAGGGGGAGGAGTTGATTTCCCGAACATCAAGAGGCATCAATTGAGTTCCCTGGTGTCCATTGTCTGTGATTGGGTAGATAACGATCCAAACTCAATATGGCTAGATATTGAGGCCTCCCGGGCAAAGTGCCCTCTGATTAACCTGTTGTTCATGATAAGATGAGGACAGTACTGGAACACTGCCAGAACCCCACTGTCATTAGTACAGTCAAGGAGGGCAATGCGTCAGAGTAAGGGCTGTTTATCCAAGAATTCACCACTTACGCTTGTAGTTGGCATGCCAGGGTTCCAACCAGGGATGATGGACTCAGGGTTCAAACTATGGGCAGCGAGAGGAGTTTCTATTTGGGAGACTTGTTTGAGGAGGAGGTTATGATGGCTTTTGAGCAACTGAGCCGCAAATACAGGTTGTCCAGCAGAGATCTTTTCTGCTTTTTTCAAGTTAGGGATTTCATCCAGAAGAAGCCAAAAGAGAAAATGCTGGAAAATCTGAGCTTTGACAAAGGGTCAGTTAGACTTGAATCATCAGCTCTTTGCTCTCCTTACAGATGCTGCCAGACCTGCTGAGATTTTCCAGCATTTTCTCTTTTGGTTTCAGATTCCAGCATCCGCAGTAATTTGCTTTCATCTAGAAGACGACTATGCTTCTCACTAAGCCCTTTAAGCCCAATACAGAGAGGTTGTTGTTACGTTCCACAAGCAACTTTTTGGTTAATGCCCTCTAGCGCCTGCTGGGTGTCAGGGCCTGGCGGGATATTAACTGGTTATGTGAAGTCTGGGAGCAAGAGCTAGGAGTGGAGATCTCTTCTGAAACATGGGAGAACATATGAGAGAATACTGAAAAGATCTCAATTTGTAATAGAACATGCGCTACGCAGTTAAAAGTTCTGCACAGGACTCATCTGGCACCAGATCAGAAATTTAAAAAAGGGGCATCTTCAGAGTGCCCCAAATGTAAAATAAGTGTAGGTACTCTTACCCATTGCTTCTGGACATGCTACAGGCTCCGTATTTATTGGAGCACTGTGGGGGGAGAGATAAGGAGGGTATGGAGGACTGAAGTCAAAGTAGACCCAATATCTCTCCTCTTAGGTCTACTGAATTTACCATCTTTAGACAGGCATAGGAAAAACTATTTAATATTCTTGCATACTGTCCACGGAAGAATATTCTGATGAATTGGTTCTGAGAACCCGCCGGGCTTGCTGGGATGGCAGAAATTAGTTATGGAGCATATTTCTTTTAACTTTTTTACCAACAGGGTGTACCACACAACAGACCATTTTTATAAGACATGACAGCCCTACTTGAGTTATTTGGATTTAGATTTGTCAGTTATCTTAACTAGGCTGCTTATTTAACCAGGATGGTTGGAGTCGTCAAACCCGGGGCCCTGGAGGGAGTCTCCAGAGTTAATACGGGTATATATACAATGCTCCCGTTCCTTTATTTGGGAGCTTTGCGCCAAGCACAGCTGTTCTATATTTTGTGGTTTTGTTTTGCTTTTCTTCCATTTTTTGGTGTTGCTTTGCACAGTGTTAGGGTTTGTTTTGTATTATAGGGTAGGTTAGTAGTTAGTAGACAGTATTGTAAACTTGTGTTTTTTTTATTATACTGATATTTTTTATTGATTGTATTTTTTAATAATTTTATATGTTTGTAAAGTTAAAAAAATTTGCTAATAAATATATTTACGAAAAAAGGCATTTGGCATACTTGCCTTCATTACTCAGTCCTTTGAGTATAGGAGTTGGGAAGTCATGTTGATGTTGTTAAGGACATTGGCGAGGTCTCTTTTGGAATACTGTGTCCAGTTTTCGTCTCCCTATTCTAGGAAGGATATTATTAAGCTGGAGATGGTTCAGAAGAGATTTACCAGGAAGTTGCCAGATATGAAGGTTTAAGTTTGGGACATTTTTCACTGCGGCATAGGAGGTTGAGAGGCAACCTAATAGAAGTTTATAAAATAATGACAGGTATAGATAGAGTTAATAGTAATTGTCTTTCCCTAGGATGGGGGAATTTCAAGGCTCGAGGGCACATTTTCAAGGTGAGAGGAGAGAGATTTTAAAAAGACACAAGAGGCAAATTTTTGACATAAGGTGGTTCATGTGTGGAATGAACATCCTGAAGAAGTAGTGGATGCGGGTAGAATTACAACATTTAAAAGCCATTTGGATAGGTACAAGAATAGGAAAGGCTTGGACTGGTTGGACCAAAAGGTCTGTTTCTGTGCTGTATAACTCTATGACACTGTGAGAAAAGTGAACCAGACATATTTTTCTCCAAAATTAACAATGGAAAGATGATCATCATTAGTCTCTTAATTCCAGATTTTTTATTGAGATCGAATTAAACCATCTGCCATGGCAGGATTTAACCCTGGCTCCCCCAAATATTACCTGGGTCTCTCAATTAACAGGCCAACAATAATATCACTAAACTGTTACCTGCCCCTAAGACAAGTTATTCATAACTGAACACCATTTACTAATATATACTGGACTTAAAACAACACATTGCTAATGTGTTTTAAACAATTAATTAGAAAAAGTTTATAGAAAACACCTAAATAACAAGATTTTAAAAATTACATTGAAAGACAAAAGTGGTGTGTCTTCTGATTATATCAATTTGCTCCTATATGATTACAAGTAAAGGGAAAAAAAAGTACTGAAATTGCTTCAAATGTGCAAAGAAAACTCTAAAAAGAGGCACACAATCGCAGTGATTGTAATTTATGATACTTAATTCATCATTAGTGTTGTTCACTTCAAAAAGCACCGAGGTTGAGATAATGGAGGAGTGACAATCTGAATCTTACACACATCTAATCTACTTCTGTTAGTTAATTACGATTATACCCACAAACTTTCATCAGTGCACTATGTTACAGAATAACAGATTTGTACTTGTGATTCTGCAGACAACTACTTCCCAGTCTCAACTAGGCAAAACAAGCAGATGCCAGGCACTTCCATGCCGTGAAGGAGGAAGAAATAGTGAATGACTCATCCAAGCTGCTCATGTGAGATCTATTGCAATAAGTTAGAAAATAACATTGGCAAAGACCTGACAGCAACGTACTTGACCAAACCTTTGGGTATGTGACATTACGGGGGAACTTAATTAAGACCAAACTTTAACTTGGGAAACAGTGCTTTCATAAGTTTCATCAGCACTAAGAATGAACAAACCTCCGCTTTGAACAACATCAGAATGCTTTCCAAATATAATTTTATTCCAAAAGGTGACACAGTTTTTACTGCAGTACTTCAATTATTGATTATTCAAAGTTTGGGAGAAGATTTGTAGCTCAGGTACTCGTTGTTGTGGTTCTGTTCGCCAAGCTGGGATTTGTGTTGCAGACATTTCGTCCCCTGTCTAGGTGACATCCTTAAGTGCTTGGGAGCCTCCTGTGAAGCACTTCTGTGATGTTTCCTCCTGCTGGAACTGACAGCCGGAAGCGACAGATACAAATCACTATAAATGTCGGAGGAAACATCACAGAAGCGCTTCACAGGAGACTCCCAAGCACTGAGGATGTCACCTAGACAGGGAACGAAACATCTGCAACGCAAATTCCCAGCTCGGCGAACAGAACCACAACAATTATTAATTATGATTTCTTCTTGTAATAAAGGTGTTATATCTGGTCATTTATTATCATTTTAGCTACTGCAACTTACTAAAATATATTTTGAGGCAATAAAGATGTTAGTAACAACTGAAAAATTATTTTGCTAAATACACACTACTGTATTAGCAACATAATTTTAAAATAGAACAAAATACCTTAAAATCAATTTGCCACTAATACTTAAGGAACTTTGTGCTAATTATCGTAGTTTATTGGCCAGATATGACTGTTCTACATTTTAAATACTCATGGCGATGAATTTCCATCATATAACGATCCTAATAAAAGTCCTCCTTTAAATATTCTATATTCGTTTGTAAATTTATGCACAAAAGATCACTATTTTTTGAAGATTTAAGACCCTTCTTCCAACTAAATGAGGAGAGAAATGCCTATTTGAAGTCAATTTGACTTTGAGAGTTAATGCTGATCTAACCTGGGCTTCAGGCTGTGGGCTCTTTGACAAATGCAGCAGAATGATTGGTGGTGGGTGGCTAGAGCCACTGTGCTGAAGGAGGTTTAAAAACAGAAATGATTAATGGTTGATTGGGCAATGGGAAGCAAAGGGCATACAGCCATATTCCTGTCTTATTAAAGCACAAGTATCACTAGACTTTAAAATATTTATTCAAAAATTGTTAGCTGGCTTAACCATGTCCATAGCATAAAAAGAAGTAAAAATATTTATGATGAAATAGAAGTGAAAGATCCTTTTCCAAACGTTAAATTTGCAATAATGGCAAACTGTCAGAAAATGCTCAAAAGTATGCATATCAATGTGTGCTATGTTAAGGCTTAACAAAGCTGAGTAGGTACTTTGAAAAATGGTCATGTCATAGACATTTGACTGTATTTTCCAGTGCAGTTGTCATGCCTGTAGTTGTTTTCCCTCTTGACTAAATTTATGGTTCACTCCATTTGTTAACTAGCAGACAAATAAGTAGCATTACAGCAAGTGGGGCAATTATAAAATGGTTAGAACAGCCATCCATGAAAAATCACAACAAAACCTTGGAACAACAATGAATTGATCACCGACAAATAGAAAGAGATTTCATTGAAAATAACTAAAATGTGGAATCTGCTACTTGAATTGATTGATATAAATAACACATGGATTTAAGGGGAAGCAAAGAGAAAAGAAAAGACAAATGCAGACAGGATGACATTAAGTATGGTGGAAGAAAGTAGTGGAACGCAAATATCAGCACATATTTGTTTTGGCAAATGACTCATCTGTGTGTATCGCAAGAAACAACCTCTGCCTGAATTCCCTAAAGAGTCTGCCACCTGCATTTGCCAAATAAGAGACATTAGTTCTATTCAACTGGAATTTTTTTCTTACACGTGCACCTGAGTTGATTCTACCACACCCAGAGTCCTAGAAAAAATTGATACTTTAAAATTTATTTTGTTCTTTCATGGGATGTCAGTATCTATCTCTAATTTCATTGAACTCATTGGTTTCCCAAACCATTCCAAGGGACAATTAAAATTGCACATCATGCTTGATCCGTAGCCACATATGTGTAGACCAGAACTAGGTCAGGTTTTCTTCCCTAAAGGACCAGATGGTTATTTCTGATAATCGATGATAGTTTCATGGTCACTATTACTGATACTAGTTATACACTCCAGAGTTTTTCATTGAATTCAAGCTCCACTATCTGCCATGATAGGTTTTTATACTCATGTCCCCAGAGAATTAGCCTGTTAAATTATTGGTCCTGTGATATTGCTATCACTCCTCCTAAATTTTATACCTGTTAGCATATTTAGTGTCCTTTTTAATCTTCTGAATCTTAATTTACAATTTTTTTTTAAAAAAGGTCACAGGAATTACTTGGTAATTAGAATTCAAATTGAAGAAAATTATATGTGCAAGTGCAGAACAAAGCAATTCAATAAACGTTAACGATGCTATTTTAATTAATAATCACCCTATCTGAAGAAGGTAATCTTGATGTGTAGCATCTTGATCATCCTTTGACACAGTTAAGAAATATTTGAATTTGTTAATTAATCTTGTCGCAAAAATCAGTAAAAAAGGTAAAACAAATCTAAAATTCTAGGTTAGTCAACTCACCAGTTTTAGTCAAGGAATTACATTAAAATGGAGGGTAAAGGCTAATTGAACCTATGAAAGATACATGTCAGAGACTGTAGTTGACAACAAAAAGCCTCAAGTGCTGCTGATTGTATGAGTGCCTCAGACACCAACTTATTTTGGTTTATCTTTAACAAAATACTAGTTCAGAGATAACAGTATATTACAATGCAATAAACATTGCAAAAGAAGATTATTCCATCCACTCAAACTTCACTACTGAATTTTTGGTTTCATTCTCCTGTTAGTCCTCCAACTTAAAATATATTTATAAAAATAATGTAGGTCAATTACAAATATTCATTACCTTACACAGCAGAATCATTAATTTTTAAATTTAGAAACCTGCCAAAATGTTAGAAATACATAATGCAAAAATAATACAGATGATTATGAAAGACAGCAGCCATTTTAGCCAAGATGTAAGTGTCAAGGCACATTTCAGAATCACATTTAAAAAAAGGAATGCTAATACTGAAAAATCTGTATACTTATGCTAAGATTTTACTCTTATTAATATCCATTTTTTGTGGCTTAAAAGGTCAGCTCAAGAAGAAAGGAGACTCAGAGGCACCTCATGAACCTGAATCTACCCACTGCAGTGCAACAAAACAGAAGAGTTGAATAATATTTACAAAGTCAATTTAACACTCATGAGCTAAGACTATATAACCATCTTAAAGACATTTCACCATTCATTCAACCATCATTTGAGAATCCTAATTTGTATTTAATTACTTCCTTATTCGCAGCATACATAGCAATTAAATAATCTAAACAAAACAGCAACTCCACCATTATATGAACAAGTCTCTAACACTATTCAATTAATCTCATAGTTTTACTTGTTTCTTTTCAGAGGAACTACATAAAGCTATATGAAGAGAGTTGGAAATGTATTTGCAAAGATCAGTTTGTTTTTATAACTAAACCAATAAAAATCAAAAAAATCTAAGCCATTTATTCAACGATACAGTATTTAAACCCAAGAGTGACTGATCTCTACAATATTTTTTCTAATGATATGCTGGAACATTTATGATAATAGGAGTCAGGGCTACAATCTGCTTTCCACAAAATTCAGACTCTGTTATCAGGATGAACAATAATAGGAGAGGAAGTGTATAACTTTGATAAACATCATCACTCAGTAATATTCCTGTTTTACGAGTTCTCTGACATGGTTAAATGTTGGCAAAATACAATTACATAGAACATTACAGCGCAGAACAGGCCCTTCGGCCTTCGATGTTGCGCCACCCTCTCACACTAATCTGAAGCCCATCCCACCTACACTATTCCATGTACGTTCATTTGCCTGTCCAATGACAACTTAAATGCACTTAAACTTGACAAATCTACTACCGATGCAGGCAAAGCATTCCATACCCTTACTACTCTCTAAGTAAAGAAACTACCTCTGACATCTGCCTTATACCTATCTCCCCTCACTTTAAAGTTGTGTCCCCTTGTGTTTGCCTTCCCCATACTTGGAAAAAGGCTCTCCCTGTCCACCCTACCTAACACTCTGATTATCTTGTACGCCTCTATTAAGTCACCTCTCAACCTTCTTCTCTCGAACGAGAACAGCCTCAAGGCCCTCAGCCTTTCCTCGTAAGACAATCCTTCCAAACCAGGCAACATCCTCGTAAATCTCCTCTGCACCCTTTCCAAAGCTTCCACATCCTTCTTATAATGAGGTGACCAGAACTGTACACAATACTCCAAGTGTGGCCGTACCAGAGCTTTGTACAGCTGCAGCATAACCTCCTGGTTCCGGAACTCAATCCCTCCACTAATAAAGGCCAAAACACTGTATGCCTTCTTACCAACCCTGTCAATCTGGGTGGCAACTTTCAGGGATCTGTGTACATGGACACCGAGATCTCTCTGCTCATCTGCACTCCCAAGAATCCTACCATTAGCCCTGTACTCCGATTACTCCGGCAAAAGTGTATCACCTCACACTTGTCCACATTAAACTCCATTTGCCACCTCTCAGCCCAGCTCTGCATCCTACCTATGTCTCTCTGCAACTTACTACATCCTTCGTCACTATCCACAACCCCACCGACCTTAGTGTCGTCCACAAATTTACGAACCCACCCTTCTCAGCCCTCATCCAGGTCATTTATAAAAATGACGAACGGCAGTGGACCCAACACCAACCCTTGTGGTATGCCACTAGTAACTGGACACCAAGATGAACATGTTCCATCAACTACAACTCTGTTTTCTTTCAGCAAGCCAATTACTGATCCAAACTGCTATGTCTCTCACAATCCCATTCCTCCGCATTTTGTACAATAGCCTACTGTGGGGAACCAGCAAACTCCTTGCTGAAATCCAAATACACCACATCAACCGGTTTACTCTCATCTACCTGTTTGGTCACTTTGTCGAAAAACTCAATAAGATTCGTTAGGCACGAACTTCCCTTCACAAAACCGTGCTGACTGTCCCTGATCAGATGATTCTTTTCTAGAGGGTTATAAATCCCATCTCTTATAACCTTTTCCAACACTTTCCCAACAACTGAAGTGAGACTCACTGGTCTGTAATTACCAGGATTGTCTCTACTACCCTTTTTGAACAAGGGAACCACATTTGCTATCCTCCAGTCCTCAGGCACTATTCCTGTAGACAATGATGATTTGAAGATCAATGCCAAAGGCTCAGCAATCTCTTCCCTTACTTCCCAGAGGATTCTAGGATAGATCCCATCCGGCCCAGGAGACTTGTCTATTTTCACATTCTGCAGTATTCCTAACACCTCTTCCTTATGAACCTCAATCTCCTCTAGTCTAGTTATCAGAAGACAGTTATAAGAGTGTGTGGGGAGAGAAGCAGATAGAGCAGAAGGGAGACGCACTCACTCAGAAGATCCTGTTCCACAAAATATTCATTGATAAATCAAAAAACCGCAAAATATTCCTGAGATGACAACCCCTTACAAGAAAGAGGTTCTTACATATTGAATATCAATTACAGAATTGGTTCCATACATACTTAGGCAATGTTTGCGGAGCAAAACATGTCCATGTGTTATCTATTTTTAATCATAACAAAGTTATGTTTCTTTTAAATCAAACGTCCTCAGATTGGGTGAGATTTACATTGCTTACCAATATTTGTTTAAAACAAAATACCAGGAAGAAAAACTAAAATATTCCACAATTAGTTTTGTTTTCCCACATTAAATCTCTTAATTCTGGAAAGTACAACACTCAAAGCAGAAAAATTGACTTTTTAAGCACAGTAACAAATTTCATAGCTGTAACAGTAAGTATCATAGGTTTGGAGACACTTGCATAGCAGAGTGGTTCGATCTTAAATGAAATTTAAAGAGGTGCAGCTTTGAGGACAAGGAGAACCCATGGCCGTTTTTTGGAATAAATCTAAATACTCGTAAAAAACCAAAGTCCTACACATAATTCCCAAACTACGTGGCACGTCGTCATTTACTATCTGCGTAAGGGAAAGTAAAAATCCATTACCAAATCAAATGTATTCCAAAAAACCAACAGATTATATCCAATTATTTTTACTTTCAATTGTATTTCTTTTCATTCATTCTATATCTCTGAAAGGCATTTTATTATTCATACAACGTTTGTACAAATTGGGAAATTGAGTCTTCAATTGAATGTTGCGAATGCAATTAAGCAGTTCTTATGACTGGATCTGCTGAAATAGTGAATCATTACAATTCATTGAGCAAAAACTCACTGAAATGCTGTAATCCTCCGACGAACTCCATATGCACAGAGATGCAGAACATCGAGAAGCTGTCTCCTCACCTAAGTATATTCGTTTTGCACGGAAGAGGTGAGCACTGCGCGGTCTGTAGCGATCGGGATTTACCAGGGAGGGGAGAAGGAACATTTATTATCCAAGTACCTCCCACTAACAGAGCTCCGCGCCTCTCTGGCGGCGCGCACACTTACACCCACACACAACTCGGGAGGGAGGCCGTCCAGGGCACACTCAGTCCCGGTAACAATCAACACCAACTCCTCGCTACTTTCACAATGCTCACAAAATCCAGAGAGATGGGGGACACGGTTGGATCCCTGAGAATACACAAGTAAACACGAAGAAATGAAACGAGATGAGAAACCTCTGCTGTACGCATTTCATTTTAACTAGAAGAACAATTATATTGGGTGGATGTATTCACAGCGATTTTATTTCACAATAAAATAAAAATCATGCCAGAATGCATGCTCAGTCTATTTAACATTTACCCTCATTGCTTGGAAGATGAAACTTAATATCGTAGACTTGCAATGCATTATTTTAACGACTTGATAGTGGAAATGCAATACTACGGATATATTTTTTCTTTAAAAAGACACCTTATGTGGCAGTTTCCATTGTAAATCTGACAAACACCTTGCGTTAAGACTGATCACGAAGCTGCAGCTTATTTTTGGACAAATAGGCATCAACTTCTGGTGTACGTATATGTTCAGTTTAATGTGGAAATCAGGATGTTTCTGTCCACCTTACTGTACTGCTCCTTCAAAAACTCACACCAGTACCACAAATTCACCTGCACCTCCACACACATCATCTATTGCATCTGCTGCACCCGATGTGGCCTCCTCTACATTGGGGAGACAGGCCGCCTACTTGCGGAACGTTTCAGAGAACACCTCTGGGACACCCACACCAACAACCCAAAGCGGAACACTTTAACTCCCCCTCCCACTCCACCAAGGACATGCAGGTCCTTGGCCTCCTCCATCGCTAGACCATGGCAACACGACGCCTGGAGGAAGAGCGCCTAATCTTCCACCGAGGAGCCCTCCAACCACAAGGAATGAATGCAGATTTCTCCAGCTTCCTCATTTCCCCTCCCCCCACCTTATCTCAGTCCCAACCCTCGGACTCAGCACCGCCTTCTTGACCTGCAGTCTTCTTCCTGATCTCTCCGCCCCCACCCCCATCATCCTCACCTTAATCTCCTTCCATCTATCGCATTCCCAACGCCCCTCCAAGTCCCTCATCCCTATCTTTTATTTTAGCCTGCTTGGCACACCTTCCTCATTCCTGAAGAAGGGCTTATGTCCGAAACGTCGATTCTCCTGCTCCTTGGATGCTGCCTGACCTGCTGCACTTTTCCAGCAACCCATTTTTCAGCTCTGATCTCCAGCATCTGCAGTCCTCACTTTCTCCTAGTACCTCAGTAGACTCGGCCTTAAAACCGACAAGAGCATTTGAGTTGTTGACTTCGCCACGAGAGGTGCCATAAAAGGTAGAACCGTGCATTCACGTCTAAGTGAATTTTAAAAGGTTCTGAAGTGTGCAGAATATTTTTTTTTCCACTATTATCTATCCCTCACTTCATTCTGTTTGCCATAAATGATCTTACAATAAATTCAATATTCTAGTTTCTATTTTCTGACTCAGACTGCATGGTGAGATTTTAACTGTAAATGATTGGGTTTTGAATTCGTTAAAATCAAACTCTGCCTGGGACTATTCAATGAGGTCGCTGCTCTTTGACAGATGTGAGTGTATGCAATCAGTATCTTTACAGTGCTGTGGATAATTTGCTGAAACAATTATTTAAACTTTATTGCATGCAGCAACCAAATAAGACCCAGTAGCAAAACGGATTCAGCCTCACACCCATTTAAATGGTGGAATTTAGCTACAATCCCAACTAACAGTGTTTGTCTCACTGTGTCCAGTGTTCTACCCTTGTGCAATGTTGCAGTTTGAATTTCTACTGCTAAGGAATTGTGGAATTGAGTTTTGATACAATTTTCACAGTTTCAAGTTTGCGATGTGATATTATTTATGATCCTTTAGATTTTTTCATCCAAAATATTGATGACTCCCGAGAACCATCAAAACTGCAGCATGCTTTCTTATCAGAAATAACACCCCTATTCAATGACTGTCCTTTTGAAGATGCAATTTTTCCTGTAATTAACTCTATTAACTCAGAACATGCTTCCTGCATGCAGTCTTATTTACCCATTTGTCATGAGGCAGCAAGTTATCAAGCAGTGTTACCTCCTCTGTCCCAGGCAATAGCTTGTTTATGTTGTTTTGGCTCCATCTTCCCAGAGTTGCTTAATTAGCATGTTGCTTTTAATTCCTTTCTAATAGTTTCTCCTTGTCCCTTTCATCTCAGGGAAATAATCCCAGACAGAGTTCTTGCTGATCTTCTCAATCCATAAACAGATATTCAAAGTACTTTATTTGATATCCTTTTTAGTTTAATATGATTAACTCAACAGACTTAGAGTCATAGAATGATACAGCATGGAAACAGACTCTTCAGTCCAACTCATCCATGCCGACCAAGTTTCCCAAACTAAACTGGTCCCATTTGCCTGTGCTTCTTTGTTTTAACTTTGTAATTTTTACTTTTCTTAATCTAAGGAAAAAAATACTGTAACACTGAAGAAATAACTTACAAATCATCAAATCTAAAAGCCACAAATGATTTCCCCACTTTGACAGTTAAAAATTACACAACACCAGGTTATTGTCCAACAGGTTTATTTGGAAGCACTAGCTTCAAATCACCACTTCTATTAGATATTTTCTGCTTAAATCTTAGTTGAAAATGCATTTAAATATGAGCCTTGCAAGAAGCTAAGGACAGTCCTGGAGTGTATATCAACTCTAGTGATAGCTCTGGAACTGAGTAAATTTAAATTTAACTTTTAGCTTGATAGTGTCTGAGCATATGTCAATTATTGTTTGCTATAAGTCAAGAATTCTAATGTAAACACAGTCTCAAGTTCCATTAACTAGATCGGGGGAAGTGCTGAAATATGAAAAACAAAATTTACACTTAATACACAAAATAAATTGAAAACCTTGTTGAAGATCACATATACTAAAACATTTCTCTGATGAATGATTTCTGGAGCAAATGCTATTTAAATAATAGCATCTAGGACAATTTAACATCAGTGCATCCAAACTGCACATACTTTTTGTTGTGTAGCTGGTGATGTTTTCGTTGGTTACTTTGAATTGTTACACAAAGAATGAACTTTTGCTATCGGCACTGCATAGATTTGACAAGGTTATTTTTTAGTGGCAAAATGAAGTGCAAATAATTGCATATATAAATTCAAACCATAATTTTTGAAGACATTTCCTGTGGAATATATTATGTACAGGAGAGAAAGAAAAACAAAAGGGGGAGTCAAGAGAAGGTGAACCAAGGAAGAGACTGAGGTGAAGGGTGAGAGAAGTATAATCCAAAAGCAAACAGATAAACATATCATGAGTAGAACAGTAGAAAACAACATTACAGTTCCAGAACAGACTCAAGAAATCACAAGTCAATGGACAACACAGCGCTTTTACCTTATTGCGCCCAAGTTTTTTTTCAATTTGGCTCTTCACTACTCCAGTCTGATGAATGAGCTTCAACCTTAATGCAAAAAATCAACTTAAAGACAGAAGATCAGTTTATTCTAACAAGGTCTAAAATAATTAAATGAATCAGCAGAGAAACAGAACATACATTAAGTTTCATTGTTGTTCCTGCCCTTATGATGGGATGTGGAATCTACTCTCAGCAGTTAATTGATCAGTAATGGGAATGACGGTTGCAGGAATTACAGGCACTTGTACTGAAAGACTCCCTGGTAGTTGAACCTAAACCATCAGCAATGTTAGATGAGCTGTAGACATCACCAGAAGTCAACTTTGGACAATGCAAAAAAAAAACAAAAAAAAATTCCAATTGACAAATAGTGAGTTTTTATTTGATTTGAAAAATAAGAAACTTTGAGATTTTGAGAGAGGAACTTTAAATACAAATTATACACAGTATTGACTTTTATTTTTTAAGCAAGTAATGTTCCTCTGCTTAATTCTTAATCCATGACTGAAATTTTCAGTTTTGTTCAGGCTAGTACATTTCAATGTTCTCATTCGAAATGAGTTTTAAAGTTTCTAACTTCTGTTTAAAAGTATTAATTCACTTTGACAAATTAGTCAAAAAGTCAGGACCACAAATATAGGGCAACTATTTTTGAAGCAACGAGGAATTCAAAAGAACATGCTCATGCAGCATGTGATTAGAATGTAGAACTCATTGTCACAAAGAGTAATTAAGGCAAATTACACAGATGCATTTAAGGGGAACCTCAGACTCTGGGAGAATTTCCTGGGCAGAGTGTTTCAGGAGGTAGTCACAATCCCAAGATTGATTACCTCAAATTCGGTCAGTAGTCAGGGACAGGAGTGTGTGACTACCAGCTAGACAGATAGAAGGATCCAAGCCTTATCCCTCAAACTTGTCTAATATGTTTAAAGATTCTAAACAAAAAGAGAAAGAACTGTGAATGCTGAAAATCAGAAACAAAAACAGAAATTGCTGAAAAAAGCTCAGCAGGTCTGGCAGCATTGGTGGAGAGAGATCAGAGTTAGCATTTCAGGTCCAGTGAGCTTTCTTCAAAACATTTTGCTGTCTGCATGGACGAGAGCAGGGGATGTAGAGAAGATAAGCAAACTGACCATCATACCATGGTTCAGGGAGCCATTCAAAAGGGGGAGAAAAGAGAAATGTAACTGTGATTGGCAACAGTATTGTCAGGGCAAAGTCAGGGTGAATAGACACCGTTCTCTGAGGCCAGGATTGAAGGTCCCAATGAATATTTTGTCTGCCTGGTGCCTGGTTCCAGGACGTCTCATCCGGGGCTGTAGATGAACTGGGAGTGGGAGGCAGAAGATCCTGTTGTCATGCTCCACATAGGTATCAGTGATTTAGGTGGAAAGAGGTTCTGCAGAGAGTATGAGAGCAGCTTAGGACTAAACTGAAAAGAATAAACAAAAAGGTAATAATCTTCAGATTACTACCTGACCCACTATGTAACTGACACAGAGTCAACAAATTTAAGAGGTAAATGCCTGACTCAAAGACTGGTGTGGGAGAAAGAATCAAATTCATGGGATTTTGTCACCAGTACTGGGAAGGGAAAGAGCTGGTATGATGGGATCTGCTCCAACTAAATCTTGCTTGGACCAGAGTACTGGGAAGTAGTAGAACTAGGGCTGTGGCTAAGAATTTCAATAGTAGGGGGTGGGTTCAATTGCGTATAAATATTTATAGAAAAGCCTAAAGGGGGGGAATGACTAAGGAAAGGTGATCAATGTTTCTCAAACAAGTAATAAGACAGAGTAAGGAAAGGTTCAGGAACCTAACTTCAGACACAGCAGATAAGAAGAAAGTATGATAAGTGTTATAGTATTGGGTAAACTCTCCAGCTTAATTTAAAACCAGCAACACAGAAAAGATTTATCTCATGCAGTAATCTGTAAAAATTCAAATGGCCAAGAACTATGTAAAATAAAAATTAACCTTATTTCTTAAAGTATAACAGAATAATTAACTAACCACTATTTACAATTTCTATAATACTAGTCCGATAAAACTCCCAATTAAGATTTACAAAACAACACCATCATCTCAAAACCAGGCAGCTGTAGGTTCTTGTCTTTGGATCTTCTGGTGTCTTCTTTCCTCCTTGTTGGGAATTTCTGCATCACAGGTTACTGATCGAAAAGGTACTTTTAAAGAGAGATTTTTTTCAAGCAGTCTGTTACATGCTAGGACTTGTCAGTTCTCCTCCCAACTGTTCAATTTTCCCCCTGTCTTAGACCTCAGAGCCTCAGATTGTGTCATGGGCTTTTAAGATTGTCAATACATTCAATTCAACTCGATTGGGGTTTGCGATTTCTTGGGGTTTAATTTAAACTGATTGGCTGAATTCGAATTTGTTTTTGTCTCCAGGCAATGAGCTAATTGTATTGTCTGACCAAGTATTACATTGTTACTTGGTGCTGTGTCTGGTAGTTCTGCTTCTTTTAACTCTCTTAAAAGTACACGCACAACTTCATAATACCTCCCCCCTTAAGAAAAAATGGATCATCATACTGAGAAAATGTTTTTTTTAAAACCTTTTAAACACATTACCCTAACATACCAATAACTTTCTTAAGTTCACCTTAACTTCTTCCCATCTATCTAAACTCTCTCAGTTAAATCCACAATAACGCGTTTGCGATTACATTCTTCCCACCTGAAACATGTATGACTTTTAAATTCAAAGTCTATAACACAAGACTCCAATGAAATAGTCTCACATTCTTATCTTTAAAAAATTCTAAAAATGGAAGCAGATTGTGGTCAGCGTACACAATAGTCTTCGACACATTGAGGATTGTTATCGATGATGTTATCGTCAGGTATGGCCTCCACCTCCATCTGGACCTGAATGGCTTTGAGAGGACACATTGTTCGTGACATACTCATTAAAATGCTGTAAGGCCAGTACTAAACTCAATAGTTCCTTTTCGATTGTGGAGTATTTCCTCTGGTGAATGGTCATCTTCTTCGGAAAGCAACCAACTGGCAGTTCAATCCCATCCTCATTTTCCTGTAGGAGTACAGCTCCAACTCCAATGTCACTAGCATCGATGGCGACTTTAAAAAGATGTTGAAAAGTTTGGTGTCGCTAAAACTGGTTTGGTGGTTAACATCGATTTCAAATGGTCAAATACCTCCCGGCATAGTTCTGTCCACCAAAACTTTGTGTTCTTCTTCAGCAAATTATTAATGGTACCACTACTCTGCTGAAGTTTGGAACAAACTTCTGATAGAATCCACTGAGTCCTAAAGAATCAAAGCACCAGTTTCTTCAAGGATGGTCATGAAAATTTCTCAATGGCCTTCATCTTTGCATTCCGTGGGGTCAACCTTCCATGACCGATGTTATGTCCCAAGAACGTCACCTCTGTTTCACAAATTCCATTTTATTTAAGTTTATCACCATTTTTGCTTCTCATAATCATTCAAAGAGCTCTGCCAACAGTACCATGTTATCCTTCCAGGACTTACTGAAGATCATTACATCATCGAAATAGACTGCACAGTTTGTTAACCCAGCCACAAATCTGTTCATGAATCTTTAGAATGTGGCAAGCGCTTTCTTCATTCCAAAGGACATCACTTTAAACTGATTATAGCCCATTTAAGGTTACAAATGCAGAAATTCTTTTTGCTATCTCTGATGAAGGTACCTGCCAGTAACCACACATTAAATCCAACTCGGTGATGGAACTCGCTTGTCCAACTTTCGTGGTACAGTACTCCAATCTAGGAATTTGATACGAGTCCGATTTTCTAATGGTGTTGACCTTCCGATAATCCACACAGAATTGTTGAGTCCCATCCGGTTTGGGAACTAAGACTATCGCCGAACTCCACTCGCTCTGGCTTGGATCGATGATGTTATCGTCAGGCATGGCCTCCACCTCCATCTGGACCTGAATGGCTTTGAGAAGATTAAGCCGATAGGGGTGTTGCTTTATTGGAGCAGTATTCCCTATGTCTACTTCATGTACAATAGCATTAGTCCTCCTCATCTGATTCTTACATATGTCCTTATACTGTAGTAACAAATCTATGCTCCTGAGACAGATAGCTTACTAATCTATCCAACTCCTGCAGGACTTTTTCATTTTTTTATTTATTTTGAGGCACCTGAAAATCCGTATCATCTGGATTTGATTTTTCACTCTGCAGGGCAAGAACTAACACCTGTCACTCCAGTTCTTTCTCTCTAGTAGAATACGGTTTCAACACGCGCACATGAAATACCTAATACCTTTTTATCTATCTGGCATCTTCACTCAGTAGTTGAAAATGTGTTGCTGGTTAAAGCACAGCAGGTCAGGCAGCATCCAAGGAACAGGAAATTCGACGTTTCGGGCCAGAGCCCTTACTCAGTAGTTCATCTAACTCAACCTTTTCTCAATTTAATAGAGACCACTAAAGCTGGCTTTGAAGGGATCTTCTATCACTACTAACATGTTATCCCTTCAGGAAAATGTCCAAGTCTCAAGAATTTTTATCTGCCATCTGCTTCATTCTACACTTTGCCTTATTTATGTGCTGCATAGCTAACTCAACTACTCAATTTATTATCTTTCCTTCACTGATACATAATCTAATTGTGAGATCTCCGACTTTGTTCCTGTCAAGTTTTCTTTAATTAATTTCAAAGGGCCTCTCACTTTATGACCGAATATTAACTCAAAAGGATTGAACTGAGTAGATTCATTTAGCGCATCTCTCATGGCAAACAATACAAATGTGATACCTTTACCCCAATCATTCAGGTAATCCGGACAGTATACTCTTCACATGATCTTCAAGGTCTGATGCCACCATTCTAAAGCACTTTGGGATTCAGGATGATATGCACTGGATGTAAAGTGCTGTGTACCTTAGCTATCCATAACCTCCTTAAACAGCAGTAAAATTTAACCCTTGGTCTCACTGAATCTCTCTGGGTAGCCCATATCATGAAGCTGAGCGAAGCTTGCAATTGTCTTCACTCAAGTGATGTTCGCGAAACTCAGTTGGCCTGGCAATGGTGTCCACTTCCTTGGGAATACCCTGTGACTCATATGCTCCACTTGTAGCATTTTCCAATGACAAAATTAGTTGTAATGCCCGTTTGAAGTCCAGCCCTTCAACAAGTGGCACTTTTGCATAATTATCATTAATACCACAGACCAAACAGCCTCAGCATCTCACTAAAGATTAAACCAAAGTCATAGTTGTCTTAACCTCAAAAATCCCAACACAGATTCCCTTAGTTCTGAAATACCAAGTAAAATTGATAGTGTCTCAGATTTAGGAGAGGCTTGGGGTTACAATATTCCTTAACCAAATCCATAAACTTTTGAAAGGTATTAGTATCTGGTGCCTAATAACTGAAAAAGCTATGGGTTGTCAAAATGCCAGGATAGTTACTTATTGCTTTTCATTTGTTCCAATGTCATTTTCTCAGAAAAAAAACATTTATTCCACCTACTGGGCCCAGTCTTCGTTGGCGGGATCAACAAATCAGGCTTTTTAAATAACGGCATGAAGGCAGAAATGTTTACCACAACTTCAAAAACAACTGTTGTAAGCAAATGTTTTTCTCATCACCACTGAAATAACTCCACAGAGGCCAGCACTATCACCAAGTCACCTTTTACTTATACATACATCGTACATGACATTGCTTCCGGATTCCTCAGAGCCAGGTCTCTCAGTGAGCAGAACCTCTGACACTCCTGTTTATATCTGTCAGCCAGGGCTCCCTGATTGGGGCTATTAACAAAACAGAATGTTTCTGCAAATGTAAATTCACCCCATAAACATTTGTGTGTGCATGCAGCGGAAAGATATTTGCATATACATTCTATTTTGCTCAAAAAATGCATAACCTACAGACAGTCAATCCATACAATATCTTGTAAATTCTACTTTGGAAATAGAAATGCTTGACTCAAGATTGGGGTACAGACAAACTTTAACCTCGCATCTTTAATGCATTGTCTGAACTGGGATATCACCACCTGTTAATAAAACCTGAAGTTAGCTTGAGAATATGACTTAAAAAGAAGTTCTGGGATTTAGATATTAAAGAAACAAAACTAACAAACCCATTCTAAAAGATGAAAGACTTAATCTAGGTTTGTTCAATATATCATTTCAGTTGCATGATACTGTAGTCTTTTGCTTTAAATTCTGTGTCTTATGATTCTGTTTCACAACCACCTGATGAGGAAGCAGCGCTTCAAAAGCTAATGCCTCCAAGTAAACCTGTTGGACTATAACCTGGTGTTATTTGATTTTTAACTTTGTCCACTCCAGTCCAACACTGGCTCCTCCAAATCAGAATTATGCAATGCCCATTTTGGCAAAGGCAGTTCGGGAGGTAAATGTGTGGCTTGAGGGATGGTGTAGAAGGGAGGGGTTTAGATTTTTGAGACATTAGGACCAATTTAGGGAAAAGAAGGCAGTTGTTCAGAAGAGATGGGCATCACCTGAGCAGAAATGGAACTAATCCTCTGGCTGAGAATAGACAGATTTAAACATTTAGCCTGGCGGTTGAATTGACTAATGAACCTAGTTTTAGAAATACTGAAGAGGGCAAAAGAGAGAAGACAGGGAATGGGGTAAAAGTAGTAAAGGATGGCTTCAGTGTTGATAGTGAACAAAGAAAGTTATCTTTTTCTTGTCCATTGGAAGACAAGGGCAGGGTAAATTGTGTGTATGTAAATACACAGTGCATCATAATAAATAAACTGGGGAATTGGAAACAGAAATTGCTCTGGGGTACATTACAGTTTGGCTTCAGCTAGTAGATGCTTCTGCATGGTTACATTATTAATCCTGTGGACCAAACAGTCTTTCAGCATTTCATTAAGGGTTAAATCAAAGTCGCATGGCTCAGCCAGTCGTCTTAAATCTCGTAAAAATCCCGACATGGATTCTCCTGCCAAGTAAAACCTATAGCAGCTCAGAATTAAGGAGCCTTGGGGTCATAATATTCCTTAATTAAGGATGTAGGTTTCCTCGCTGAGCTGGAAGGTTTGGTTTCATCTTCTCAAAATTTGCTAATTCCTTAACTAAATCCATCAACTCTTGAAAGGATTTAGGATCTGGTGCCTCGGGAAATGTTAGGCTTCTAATAACCAAAAAAACCTGCAGGTCCACAAGCTGTCAGGAGAATTACATGTGCTTTTCATTTGCCTCAGTGTTATTTCCCCAGAAAAAAATAGCACATTCTTTCCACATACTGGACCCAATTTTCGGTAGCAGGATCAGACAGGTCAAGCTTCCTAAATAGTGGCATGATGCCAGGAATCTTACCCAAACTCAAAGACAACAATTGCGAGCAAATTTCTTCATAAGCTTATGCTTTTCACTCGTCGCTATTGAAATAACCCCACAGAGGCTGGTTTCTCATTACCAAGTCACCCTTTATTTACTTTCTTTTGGGCTTATTGATGTACACCCATTTTTTAGATTAGAATCGGTCTGACCATTGTGGTACAGACAGCCTTACGGGGAGTTAACATCTTCAATACCTTATCTGGGCCAACATGACACCAATTGTTAAAGTGCACTTGAGAGTGTAACTTTCAAAAAAGGTTTTGCAATTTACATATAAAAGAACTGAAACCAACATGGTCATTCTAAAAGATCACAGACTTAACAAAAAATCCGGGTTTTTTCAATATATAATTTCAGTTACATCACACTGCAAACTCTCGCTATAAGTTCTACTTCAGTTGCATGACACTGTAATCTTTTGCTATAAATTCTGTGCCTTACAATCTTATTCACCACAATCACCTGATGAAGCACTCTGAAAGCTAGAGCTTCCAAATAAACCTGTTGGACTATAACCTGGTGTTGTGATTTTTATCTTTGTCCACCCCAGTCCAACACCGACATCTCCAAATCATGAAGCTTCTACAGTAAGCAAAGAATTAATGGTGAAATAGAAATAGAAATAAATCGTATCAGAAGAATAGACTGAGGATTTATAAAGTGCTTATTGCTTGAAAGATCAATTTTGCATCCAAATTCTGATTTCTAAGACTATTTTTTTCTCCAGATGTCTCCATTCTTCAATTTAGTGATGAATGGTGTCAGAATTTCCATGTGGTCAGGACCTGTTTTGACCTGGCAATGTTTTCCACTGATATGTCTGTATCTTTTTGAATGACTACAATCATTCACTCAGATCTAAAGACTGAATCTCAGTCTGAGGGTATCCCAACAACTTTTACCAACTTTAAAAAAAAATCCCCTTTTGAGCACAAGCACCTGGCCAACTAATTTTAAAAGGAGGCTGAAGAATAAAAATGTCTCGATTCTTTGCTAGTTTCAATGGACAATGATCCTGCACATTTGTCACCTGCTCTATTCTATTTATATGTGCAAATCCTAATTCTTTCCAAATAAATCCTGATTAGACCTCACCTCCAGTAATTTGACAGGTTAAAAAGATTCCCTAAACATCTTCGTCTAACATCTGTAATGATCAAATTTGACATCAGAGGTATATTGCTATATTTCATTTACAGAAACAGAGTGTAAACCAAAAGGCTTTCAAATATATTAATTTGGAAACAAACCTCTTAAAAGACCTAAAAACTTTGCTGGCACAAAGGATGACAACGAACCGCTCTGTGGAAACTCAAGGCAGACCAAAGAGGCAATACTACCAGTACCACCCACTCATAGGACAATTATTGAGCAGGCTTTCCCGATGCTGCCTGGGTTGATGTGTTCTTCTAGCCTCCAGCTTGTCTATCTTTTGGTCCATTGTGTCCACCAATCAAACACCTGTCTACCTCTAATCCCATTTCCTAGGGCTTTGGCCATGGCCTTATATGCTATGGCATTTCAAGAGACCACCTAAATACTTCTTAAATGTTGTAATGATTCCTACCTCTATCACCCTTTCAACACTAAATCCTTCCTTGGTGACTCCTATATTCTCTACTCTATAGACCTAAGTATTGAGCCAGTGAGATCTGATTATGGCAAGTATCATTCCCAAAAATATTCCTCCCTTTACAGTAGAGTGTTAGTTGAATACACATGAGTTTGAATACACATTCAATATGCTCCCTAAGCTGGTAAACAGTCATGCTAGATCCATTGCTTGCCAAGTTTACTAGTTTATTGTTGCTGATACACAGAGGAAACCCAAGTTGATATATAGGTGCACAATCCTTTATCTGAAATGTTGAAATCCAAAGTTTATTTTGTCAAGGTTTCTCTCCATAATAAAGTCGTTTGGCTTGCAAACAGTTAACCCAACTCCACACCCATTCGACCCATGTCACTCAACTGTGACGTGGCGGCGTGGCCAAGTACTGGCAGGCTCGCGGTACTCACAGGTGTGTCTGCTGTAAGATTTTTTAAAATTTCCACCATTAAACTGTCACCTATTCCAACATCCGAAAAACTCAGAATTCCGAAAATCAGCTGGTCCCAATGATTTCGGATAAAGGATTGTATACCTGTATTTGTCTTAAATTCTCCCAGGATTGTTCAATCATGCATAATCTATGAAGTTCAAATCATACAACACCAGATTATAGTCCAACAGGTTTATATGGAAGCACTAGCTTTCAGAGCACTGCTCCTTCACAAGGTAGTAGTGATGCATAAGGCACAAAATTTATGGCAAAAGATTACAGTGTCATGCAACTGAAATGTTGTATTGAACAAACCTTGATTGTTGTTAAGTCTTTCATCTTTTAGAATGGGTACAGGTTTCAGTTCATTAATTATGTAAATCCCAGAATTTCACTTAAGTCACATTCACAAGTTCATCTCAGCTCAGACAATGCATTAAAGATGTAACGTTAGAGTCCGTATGTATCCCAATCTTGAGTCAGACTGGTTCTATTTCCAAAGTGGAATTTACAAAATATTACATGTATTGACTGCCTGCAGATTTTATGTTTTTTGAGCAAAACAGAATATGACACAGAGAGAGAGACAGAGAGAGAGAATGTGACTGCACATGAGAGAGCATGTGTTTGCATGGGTGTGTGCATGTAATGGAGTACAAGCCTGTGAGAGGGTGTGCATATATGAGGGAGGGTCATCTGGAGTGTGAGTGAGTGAGTGAGTGAGTGAGTGAGTGAGTGAGTGAGAGAGAGAGAGAGAGAGAGAGAGAGACACACACACAGAGAGTGAGTGAGAATAAGAGTGAGAGAGTGTGAGAGAGTGTGAGAGTATATAGTGTAGTGGGGGTCACCTGTGATGTGACATGAACCTAAGGTCTCAGTTGAGGCAATCCTCATGGGTACCAAACTTGGCGATCAGCCTCTGCTCAGCCACTTAGCGTTGTTGCCTATCCTTAAGTCCGCCTTGGAGGATGGGCACCTGGAGATCCAATCCAAATGTCCCAGACTGCTGATTGGGAGGGAGCACCCCTGTCTGACAATTGTTGCGCGGTGTCCATTCATCCATTTTCATAGTATCTGCTTGGCCTCACCAAAGTACCATGCCTCAGGGCATCCTTGCCTGCAGCATATGAGATAGACTACTTTGGCCAAGTCACATGATTAGCTGGCGCATACATGCTGGGTGCTGTCCCCACATATAATGGACACACTGGTACGTTTTTCAGTGATTGACATGGCAGGGTTGTACAGTGTTCTGGTTGATGTTGTCCTGAAGGCTGAGCAGTTTACTGCAAACAATAGTCTGGCGAAGGCTCAGCAGGGGAGGCGTAGCAAAGGCATTGGCGAGGTGCTCATCCTCACCAATAATGTGTTGCAGGCTATGAAGACCATGGCATAGCTTTTCGGCTCCCAGGAATTACTGGACAAGAAGGGTACCCGATTGGTTGCAACCGGTCTGTCTCCTGAGGAGTTCATTTACAGTCTCTTGCTGTGGCACATCAGAACTGGCAATTGAGGAGTTGAGCATTGTACTCTGTTCTTATGAGGGCATCCTTGAGCACCTTCAGGTGTCAACTTATCGGACCACACCCTTCAAACCGAAGAGAATGAAGTTCTCAGTCAAGGGCTCAATTTCTGCCCCACCAACAAAATGGACCCCACTGGTCTTGCAGCACGCATGGGGGAATTCATCATATGAATGAAACTCCGGGAATTCTTCCAAGATGTCCACAGTGATCACAATGAGACAAGCAATAAACCAGAACAGTCAGAGATTCATAGAGGAGCGACCAAAGGAGTCGTCGACTTAGACCCCGCCAGAGGGCTGCTGCTGCTCTGGGCTTGACATGTATGCTCAAACTGGCAGGAAATGTGTAAATGCCAGATTCATCAGCCAAGGTAGAGCATAACATCACCCAATCATAAGACAACGCCATCCTTGCTCACAAAATCAATCGCAGCATTGTCATCAAACCTGTAGATAAAGGTGGAGTCATCATCATTCACAATAGAACAGACTACTGCAAGGAACTGTAATGACAATTGAACAACCAAGAACACTGCAGGCAACTACGTTGGTTGGACGATACGACCAAAGAACATAGCCGTGAACTAAACACGTTCATCAAGACTTTTGTTCCAGGCCTTCAGAGTTCCCTACGCACTCTTCGATGTTCTTCCCTAGGCTGTTCTTCGCAGCCTACGACATTTTTGATGAAGATGAGCACCTCACCTTGACCTTCCCTATGCCTCCACTTTTTGCCTTCAAACAACCGCCAAACCTTAAACAGATGATTGTTCACAGCAAACTGCCCAGCCTTCAGGACAACATCAACCACAACATCGTACCACCCTGTTATGGCAACCTCTGCAAGATGTGTCAGAGTGTTGACAGGGATACATTACACATAAGGACACCATCCACCGTGTATGTGGCATGTACTCATGTGACTCAGCCAATGTTGTCTATCTCATACGCAGCAGGCAAGGATGACCCGAGGCATCATAAATTGGTGAGACCAAGGAGAAGCTATAAAAATGGATGAATGGACACGACGCAACAATCACCAGACATGGATGTTCCCTCCCATTCAGGGACATTTGGCCTCGGATCTTCAGGTGACCATCCTCTAAATCGGACTTCAGGATAGGCAACAACGCAAAGTGGCTGGGCAGAGGCTGATAACAAGTTCAGTACCCATGAGGCTAGCCTCAACCAAGACTTTGGGTTCATGTCACCCCACAGGTCACCCCACTACACTATTCATTCTCTCTCTCACACACACACACACACACACACACACACACACACACACAAAGCACATAGACAAACACATTCTTACACACTCACACAGACCCACTCTCATGTACACACACGTTTGTACTCCACCACATACACACTTTACCAAGCTTTCACGCGTGCAAACACACTCTCACATGCACTCACATACACTCTCTCCCTCTCTCATGCACGCACACATATAAGTCCATGGGGTGAATTCTTATTTGCAAATACATTCTATTTTGCTCAAAAAATGCACAATTTGTAGGCAGTCAATACATGGAATATTTTGTAAATTCCACTTTGGAAATAAAACAAGGTTTTATAACAAAAGATGACATCTCAGTTCAGACAATGCATTAAAGGTGTGAGGTTTGAGTCTGTATGTTTTCCAATCTTGAGCCAGACTGGTTCTGAGATGTCAGCATTTGTTCTAAAACCTTGTTATCCTGAGAATATAGAGTCATAGAGTCACAGAGATGTACATCATGGAAACAGACCCTTTGGTCCAACCTTGTCATTTACATAAATGATTTGGATGCGAGCAAAAGAGGTACAGTTAGTAAGTTTGCAGATGACACCAAAATTGGAGGTGTAGTGGACAGCAAAGAGAGTTACCTCAGATTACAATAGGATCTGGACCAGATGGGCCAACGGGCTGAGAAGTGGCAAATGAAGTTTAATTCAGATAAATGAGAGGTGCTGCATTTTGGGAAAACAAATCTTAGCAGGACTTATACACTTAATGGTAAGGTCCTACGGAGTGTTGCTGAACAAAGAGACCTTGGAGTGCAGGTTCATAGCTCCTTGAAAGTGGAGTCACAGGTAGACAGGATAGTGAAGGCGGCATTTGGTATGCTTTCCTTTATTGGTCAGAGTATTGAGTACAGGAGTTGGCAGGTCATGTTGCGGCTGTACAGGACATTGGTTAGGCCACTGTTGGAATATTGCGTGCATTTCTGGTGTCCTTCCTATCAGAAAGATGTTGTGAAACTTGAAATAGTTCAGAAAAGATTTACTATGAGGGGTATGGATAGAATAAATAGACAAAGTCTTTTCCCTGGGGTTGGGGAATCCAGAACTAGACGGCATGGGTTTAGGGTGAGAGGGGAAAGATATAAAAGAAACCTAAGTGGCAACGTTTTCATGCAGAGGGTAGAACGTGTATGAAATGAGCTGCCAGAGGATATGGTGGAGGCTGGTACAATTGCAACATTTAAGAGGCATTTGGTTGTGTATATGAATAGGAAGGATTTGGAGGGATATGGGCCGGGTGCTGGCAGGTGGGACTAGATTGGGTTGGGATAGCTGGTCGGCATGGACGGGTTTGACTTAAAAGAAATTCTAGGATGTCCATATTAATGAACTGAAACCTGCAACCCATTCTAAAAGATGGAAGACTTCACAACAATCAAGGTTCATTCAATACAACATTTCAGTTGCATGACACTATAATCTTTTGCTTTAAATTCTGTGTCTTATGGTCTTGTGCACCACTACCACCTGGTGAAGGATCAGCGCACTGAAAGCTAGTGCTTTCAAATAAACCTTTTGGACTATAATGTGGTGTTGTGTGATTTTTAACTTCGTCCACCCCAGTCCAACACCAACTCCTCCACATCATGGCTATCATCATCTACAGTTGCTGCAGACATCATTCTAATCCAATCTCACTAAGCATTATGTTCCTCATGCAATATCTCTGACGGTATGAACATGGCTTTCAATGATTAAAACTATTGGGCAACAGAATGGCATACTCCACTGACTTGCTTTGTCCACAATCTTGTATGAACCATTGTGTGCCATTTAAATCACTCCCACTCTTGCATAATCTCAAACTAATTACATGCTCTCCAACATCCCAGAAATCAAAAGCAATTTGTTCTGACTGTATTACTTTCTAAAGGTTGCTACACTTGATACAATAGTTGCAACAGATGTCTCAGATCTCAGATCAATTTCTGCTGTGTCACCTCCAGGTGACAGGTAGGAATCAAAAAGACTTCTTGGTTTCTTCCTTTTATCAGCTCAAAAGGGGGGCTTCCAATTCCCTATGGCCTCTGATCTCATATGCTTATTACAACTAAGGCTAATATTTTGATCCTTCTCTAGGATTGGCCATCTATTCTTTCTCTAAAAAATAGTGTTTTATGACCTAAATGTGAAAGTTCTGGGAAAAAATGAATTAAGTCTAACTTAACAAGGTCTAATTCAAAAGTTAAAAACTAGTCAAAACTTACAAGCCAATTTAAATATGGCCATTGCAAATTAATCTTGATGAAATAAGAAAAGCTACTCTTAAATATAAAGGTCAATGCGTTGAGCATCATACTCTGTTGTTATGAGGACATCCTTGAGCACCTTCAGGTATGTCATGTTCCTCCTAATCTGAACAGAACTCATGTATGCATTGGGCTTGTCCGTTGGGGATGGCTGTTTCAATATGCTTAGGTTGGAAGCTAGGTAAGTGTAGCATTGTGAGGTTATCCATGGGATTGCAGTGGAATGAAGTACTGAGGGTCCCATGCTTGATGGAGATGCATGTGTCCAAGAATGAGATAGGTACTAAAAGAGTAGATCATGGTAAATCTGACAGTCTGATATCGCTGTGTAATTGTTTCAGTGACTCCTCACCATGGGTCCAGAGGAAGAAAATGTCATCAATATACCTGGTGTATAGTATTGGTTAAATATAAAGAGTTGTTGGTTACTTTCCAAAGATATCAGATCTATTTAATTCCTTCTCATGGTATGCATACATTCCAAGTTGATCTCCTTGATAGATTCAACCCCAGATGATACCCATCACTGTTATTTGAAGGAAATGGAGAGAATAAGTGCTCTAGAAACACACCAGTTACCAGTCCTAGGAATCCTATCATTGAGAAGTACTGAAGTCTAACATTTCTCCATAGGGGGGAAAAGGGAAAAAGTTCCAGATAATTTTGGTTCCTCTTTATAATTAGTATTAGCAGGAACCTCAATGTACTGCAATTGGTCTAAACTCAGTCTAAAAGTGTAGCACTAGAAAAACATAGCAGGTCAAGCAACATCAGAGGAGCAGGAGAGTCGATGTTTTGGGCAGAGGCCTTTCATCAGGAATGTGGGTCTGCAATACAGTAGCAACATATTACACTCCTTTCAAGCAGAATGCAATAGTGTTCTATTGCCAGAAGATGTCAGCAAATACACATATTCAACAGCTATGATTTCATTTTATGCATAATATGTGGAATTGCATTTTTAAATACTTGGTCAAGTAATTTAGGTAAGGAGCAAAAAAAAAGGATACATTGGCACAGCTATTTCAATATTCCTGCTGAACCATTTGATTTCTCCCAAAATCCAGCAGAATCATTCTTGAAATCTTCACAAGCAGAAATGTATGATCTTTGTATGGCAGTAAGCAAAAGGTCTCATATCTTTTATAAGAAATTCCATGTTGCAATAATCCAATAGAACTAAGATTACGATTTATAGAATACTTCACCTGTCATGAAGTAGGTACTTAAAATCTAGAGAAAGTAGAAATGGCAAGAGTTCTGTCAAAATAGTTCTTTGCCATCCATTTAATATCTGAGTTACCAGAGACAGTGGCGACAGGGAGAGAATGAGTCAAGCTGTCATCCTTTCAGCAAAACAAATATTTTTTCATTTTTAAGCTTTTTTTTCTCAGGTGTTTGATGCAATTCATTAACAGATTTCAGCAGTCCGCAGTTTTCAAACTAATGCAAAACTATAGCTTGCAACAATACACTAACCATTTCAATAGATTCCTTGCTTCTGATTGAGATTTGAGTCCAAAAGTATATGTCTTTCTTATAATGGCACACTTTACATACACAATCTAAACTTGTAGGGATTAAATATTTGCTCTCAGTAGATGAAAACAAAATAAAATTTTCGTGCTTTCAACAGTGAAGTCTGCTGGCTCTGTGTCACACAAACTTTGTCAGACGCCTTAGTTTCTCAGCACAAGCAGCACTGAAATACTCATGTCCTTTTTCAATGATGGACAAATGGCACGATACTAATTCTGCTGCAAAATCACGGACAGAGTGACATGCATTTTTGTTCTCTCAAAAGTAATGTTAAAAAACATCTTCAAAGCATCTCTATCTGAAACGATTAAACAGTCCCCCATCCTTCCTCAAATCTAAAAGAATCATATCTGAAGTGACATAACTAAAACGAATCTGGAATTTAACTTAATTTTGATCTGGAAATCTACACGATACTGTTAGATCCTAATCATCATTTGCATAATGACTGTAAGTGACTACCACTAATATAAAGTATTGTGAAAGAAACATTTATTTCAGATGAAACAAAATTTATAAACATAGATCGTCACAATGAACCATGAATATTTAGTTTAGTGCTATGTAAACTTTACAAAACAACACTCTATTGCAATTCTTTTTTACATAAAGCTTAATACTTTTACTTCAACCTCACTCGTTTTTAAATCTTTTACTGTTCAATAATTCAAATTTCTTACCCATTTTATTGTTTTAACTATGCTAATAAATCCTAATAAATGACTTGTATATTAAAAACAGAAAATGCTGAAGAGACTCAGCGGATCTAGCAGCATCTGTGTAGAGAGAAACAGAGTTAAGAACTCCAGAATTTTCCATTTTCATTTCAGACTTCCAGTTCTTTGCTTTTATTGAATATATGCATCAGCATCTCTTGATGAACATTCCACAGTTCTCCCAAGATCAAGTTATTGAATAATTATTTCATGACTGATGCATGACACGATGTAATCATCTATTATTCTGCTACTGGTTATGATTAATATGAACTGTCTCCTGAAGATGACCAAGGCAAGTTATGAAAAATTGAAAGATAATTTTCAGCTTAATTGCTGTTGACAAAACAATTTTGCACTTTATAAATGTGTCTCAAGCAAAACCTGCTTAAAATACTATCAGCAGAAATATTTGTGCGCTCTCAGTAAGAAACAACCGCACTCCTTTTTGAAAAGCAAATTATACTTTGCAGTGGGTCATTTCAAGTTTGATGGATTATCAATTGTCTTTCTGCAGATTTCTTGCAACCATAATGTAGTTAAGATTGCAGGTGACCATGGAAAGGTCTGTACTATTGTCTGGTCAGCCTTAATCTTAAGCTTGGCTTGTCCCAGTCCCAATAATGTTGAATTGATTAGTTGTCATTATCTGCTTTATCTACCCCTTACTCCACAAGATGCTTGAGCATAGAGAACAGTTCAGGCACCTGAAACATGCTTGCAATATGTTTTTGGTAGCTGATTTGACCTTATTATACTGATAACCAGCTCAAACCAAGTGTCATACAGATATCATCAGCTGTGGCAAGGAAGATACGCCCCAACTCCCAAAAGTCACCCAAAATTTTCTTTTCTACATTGAATTGTGCAAACATGCTGTGTTGCTTTAAAATAAGTGAATCACTGCAATCAAGAATTCACTTTCAAGATGGTGTAATGTTGAGGTTTCCTAATTTTACACTTCCTAACAGTGAAAGCAGTAATTATCTTTTAAAGTTTAAAAGAACAAATTACAAATCTACAAGCATCACCTCCATGAATGTATTATACTCTGTATATTTAAAAAATGGTAAAAATAAGATACCAATTCTGATCATGGTGGCAAAACTGTTCTGTGAACCTGACAATCTTGGGTCGAAACTGGATAACCAAGCTTTTGTCACTTCTCAATTAGCCTGTTATGGATCTTCCACTTTGTCAAGTTATACAATATGTCTGTAATTATCAGGTATCTGCTCCTGTTTTCTGCACTCACCCAACTTTTTGAACAGAGTAGCACAATCACAAAGTACAGACTTCTCAGAAGTACTTAGAGCAATTTCAATTTTTAGTCAGGAGAGGAGAGAAAGCTGTATATAATCAGTACAATTGAGTTTGTGCTGGAACAGGTGACACAACATCATGGTCTTCAGGTTTAAAACAATGCAGCATATTTGCAATATAATTTATATTCAAAGTACTAGTACTTTAAGCAGCATTACATACTAAGCACTGATCTAATTAATTTCTAATACTTGATAATGTTTTGTATATTTCCAACATTTTTTCTTACCTATGAGAAACAATCATATAAGTGTACTTGAATTGTTACTCTACCCACAAAAATGTCTGGTCATCCAGTCACATGCATTTAAAGTTGCAAAATTACAGTTTCAATTCAAACAAAGGTAACGAAGAAAAATGAATCTCTCCATTTTAAAATTAAATGTGCTGACAGTATTTTGCATATTTTCTATTGATTACAATGTACTCAAAGTATTCTTTTACAAACAAATTATATTCATTCAACTTTTAAATACATTAAAAGGTGTACAAATAGCATTTAAGACAACCCAGAAAGAAATCAAACTTAGTGTCTGTTGAGCACTGAGTTCTGAAAATAATCAATCAATTAGCGCATACATAACACATCAGTGCAAAGCATTAGCTGAGCTACAAACACCTGGAAGTCAGTTGATGAGAGACGAAGAAGTTCGAAAGGCAATGCATCACTAAGTATGATAATGGAAACTAACTATCCCATAAGGATATTCAGTTACTGTACTCCATGCCAAGTTTAAAAAAAGCGTGGGTGGGCAGGTGCAGAACTGTTTGACAGAATGTGACAGCAATACTACCTTGTTGATCAACGAATTGGTTCAGAAAAACACACCAGTATTACAGAAGTAACTCAGTTCAAGGGTTGATTTACAATTGTCCACAATATTATAGCTGCACAAAATACATTTTTTTTCACACCCAGTAAATAGACGATGAAAAAGTGGTGCTTCTGACAATGCAGCACTCCCTTAGTCCTTAAATGTAGTGTCACTAGCCATGGTAATAGACCAAACATCATTACAGTTTTAGAGGTGGCAGATCAACAGGTGACATGCTTTTCTCACTCCAACAGTTTAAAGGGGAAGAGCCACAAACAGTACACACTACACTGTCAACATAGACCTCGCCAAAGCCCTCAAGCACACCAGCAAAGACAGACTCTTTAAACTGCTTCGTTAAATAGGCTGGACTCATGGTATCAATTTTTTTTTCTTCAGCAAGGACATGCACAGTTCCATGAGTTCCAATGAAGCAACACCAGACATGTTCAAGATAAGTAGTAAGGTAAAGCAAGGCTGTATCATTTTGCCCATTTGGCATATTTTTCACAATGTTGCTACAGCACATTTGCAGCGACTTAAACGGGAGTGCTTACCTGCATGTCAGAGCTGGGTAAAAAATGTTCAACTTAATGTACCTAACCCAGGAGTTGCTCTTTGCTGATAATGCCATATTGGCATTCCATACAGACATTCAACTGTGATAAGTTGCATATTGACTGTCGTTGTAATTGCAGTACATAGAGTCATAGCATGGAAACAGACCCTTTGGTCCAGCCATCCCTGCTGACCAGATATCTCAACCCAATCTAGTCTCACTTGCCAGCACCCAGCCCATATCCCTCCAAACCCTTCCTATTCATATACCCATCCAAATGCCTCTGAAATGTTACAATTGTACCAACCTCCACCACTTCCTCTGGCAGCTCATTCCATACCTCTGCCACCCTCTGTGTGAAAAAGTTGCCCCGTAGGTCTCTTTCATATCTTTCCCCTCTCACCCTAAACCTATGCGCTCTAGTTCTGGACTCCCAGACCCTAGGGAAAAGACTTTGCCTATTTATCATATCCATGCCCCTCATAATTTTGTAAACCTCTATAAGGTCACCCCTCAGCCTCCGACGCTCCGGGAAAACAGTCTCAGCCTCTCCCTATAGCTCAAATCCTCCAAACCTGGCAACATCCTTTCTGAACCCTTTCAAGTTTCACAACATCTTTCCGATAGGAAGGAGACCAGAATTGCATGCAATATTCCAACAATGGCCTAACCAATGTCCCGTACAGCCACAACATGACTTCTCAACTCCTGTACTCCATACTCTGACTGATGAACATACCAAACACCTTCTTCACTATCCTATCTACCTGCGACTCCACTTTCAAGGAGCTATGAACCTGCACTCCAAGGTCTTTGTTCAGCAACACTCCCTAGGACCTTACCATTAAGTGTATAAGCCCTGCTAAGATACAAGAACTTAGTTTCTGAGCCATTCTATATTTGAACTGAGTGTTCCCAATGTCCAACAAGTTTATCATCTTGTCACTCAGGACTGAGTGTAGTCCATTCCCAGATTGTAATGATACAGAACCCATGATTTCTACTATGCTAAACACCCAAATAACAGTATGCAAGCTGAGCCTAATATTGGACAATGTAGTTTACCTACAGAACCAAGACCCCTGAATGAAGACAACTTCCTTTAGACTTTCAAATATGGTTATTTGGTTGAAGTACATTCAGTGTGTTTGCAAAGTAAAATGCTGTCACATGCTACAAGTGAGACATATCTATCACTTGACTGATTACTGCTAGAAAACATGATAGCTACTTGGCTTTGTGGTCTACCTAAGAGGCATGGCAATACAGAACTGGATGAACCTGTAATTTCTGAGTGATGCTGCAAAATACAATAACTAGGGCAGGAATGCTGAAAGCATCCAAGTCGGCGCACGGTGAGTTAATACCAAGGGATGCAGCCTGCTCGAGTCAGGAGATGTGTGCCTGTTCCTGCATTAGATTGCAAGGTATTGGCATGCTCAAAGTGCACCACTGAATTGGAGAATTGTAGTCGAAATGCATCAGCAATGTGTCATAATGATGCACATGAGGTTGATGTATGTCCAATAGCAATCTCCATGGATGAGGTTACAGGCAGTTGTCATTCGTGGAATGTGTCCTTAAGTGTTGGAGCCTACTGATCAAGATGGAAACTCTGAGGGAAATGCAGCAAGCTGGAGCCAACAAGTATCCACACTAACTTTCATGTCTGTCCAGTTTCTCTCCACCATGTAGGAGAACAGGATGTTGCATATAAATGGGGCAAGAATAGGTAATTGTGAGATTAAGCATTTGTGAATTGATCTCTCACCACTCATTAGTGAGTTGTACGTCTCACCATTCAAATCTTGGTGAAAAATCAGACTTTTTCTCCACATCATGAATCTCATTTTCCACTCATTATATTTTCCTCAACTGACTCACCATTGTCCAAGTTGTTCAATGGCTGAGAAAAATCAGCACACTTAGGCTTTATAAAGAGAGATATAATAAATGTAGAATACAAAAACAAGGTGGCTATGCCAAATGTTTATAAAATATTCAGCTTCAATTGGAGTACTGTGTATAATTCTGTACACCAATTTAGGATGGATGTGAGTGTGTTATGGAGAGTACAGAAAATATTTTCATGAATGACAGGTTCCAGTTACAAAAGTAGATTGGCGAAGATTGGGTGGCTATCCCTACAGAAGAACGAGTAGAAATTTGATAGACTGTTTGATATCATGAGATGTCAAGACAGAGCAGATAGAGTGAAATTGTTCCCACTGATAGAAAGGTCAAGACCAGAGAACACTGATTTAAGGCAATTGGTAAACACACCAACAGTGACATCAAGAAATCTTTTTTCAAAAACATTGTAAGTGATTAAGACCTGGAAAGCTCCATTTCACATTGTGTAAAGGCAGATTCAGAGTATTTGCAAACAGAAATTAAATAAACACCTGAAGAAAAATAAATTGCAGGCCCCATAGAAAGGGTGGGTAAGTGGAACTAGACCAGCAGAGAGGTGCCACTGATCTCAGCAGCAGAGTGACTCTCTTCTATGTGGCAACCCCATTTTATGATTCTAAAGCCAATCATCACTGGTAACATTTGAGAAAATCTATGCTCTCTCTCAAAGGTCCTCAGCTCATTTCCAAGGTAAGAAAAGGGATAAAGAGGAGCACCACTTTTCAAATTAGAAGTTAATCACAGATTAATACAAGTTTAAAAATGCCTCTTTGCATTTTCTCCATATCTCAATAAGGGAACTTGGAATCCAATATCCTCGTGTTGCACATTTATTATCTTGCCTTTTGACACATTTTTCCTTAACTTCTAAATCCCTGTGCCATTCTATTCCTTTCAGGATTTTTTTTTAAAAGGAGGATTTCAAACTAGCTTGGAAGGGGTGTGGGAACTAAGAGACCAAGAAAAATGTTAGAGTGACAGGCACAGACTGTCACTGAAAATATGATGTTGTGGCAATAGGATGTTGTGACGATAGGAAGGGCAGGACTAGGTAGGTGAAATTAACACCAGAGGCCAGTCATGAAGTCACCCTTTATTTACGGAGAGTCCTTGACATTGATCCAGCTCCCTCAGGGCCAGCTCCCGGAGTGACAGGATATCTAACACTCCTGTTCTTTTTCTTCCTTTTTTTTCTTTCCCCACACTACTGCCTGACAGCGGTAATGCTTATTTTTCCCCAACATCCATGAGCAGGTGTCGGACACAGTGAAAAACAAGTGTGTAAATTTTTATTTATATTCCGCCACCAGGAAGAGAGGAAACACCCGAGTGGCTAGTGACAAGCAGTGCCCTTCTCAAAAGGCAATACTGCATGATCAAACAGTGAAGGGGAAGACAGGGATTAAATCAAAATAGAGTTGGAGAGGGAAATAATACATTCCACTCCCTACAGTGCCCACCTTTCCCTGAAAATCTCGAGGATGTTAGTGGACACCACGTGCTCCTTCTCCAGAGGCACCCTGGCTCTGACATTACTGCAGAAGAGGGGTAGGCAATCGGCCCTAACGGCCCCCTCCAAGGCCAGCTGCCTGGACTTGCTTATGACCAGTAACACTCTTTTTTAATTTTTTTTTAATATGGGGAGAGCCCTTGACACTGATCCAGCTTCCTCAGAGTCAGCTCTCAGAGTGAACAGAACCTCTGACACTCCTGGTTATTTTTGTTTTGCCTATTTTACCCCAGCACCCATGTTGTGCATGTACAGGTGTGAGACACAGTGAGACACAAGGTGTACAAATCGTTATTAAATTTCCACCACCAGGAAGAAAGGAAACACCCAAGTGGCCAGTGACAAGCAGTGCCCTTCACATCAAAGGGTAATACTGTGTGATCAAACAGTGAAGGGGAGGGGAGAGCAGGGATTAAATCAAAATCGAATTGGAGAGGGAAAATGGAAAGAGAGGACAAACAAATTAAATACTCCTTAAATGAGAAAGGAAATTAAAAATAAAAAACTACATTTGAGTCATGCGTCCTGTAGAAAATATAACTGAGAACCAAGAGAAATTAATAAAGGTTCAAATAGGAGATGAAAAGGCATAGTAGAGAAGCAATGAGCAGTTGAGAATGGGAAATCCTAAAGCTTTCCTTAGACACATCAACAGAAAAAGGAGGAGTAGTGTCAGTAAGGGACTAAAATGGATTTACAAATGAAGTAGAGGTATTTAATTAATATTTTGCAGGTCTCATAACCAAGAAGGCAAATGCTACCAAGAGATCAGAGGAAGAAACTGTCACTAGAATGGTTCAAAATTTATAAGTGTTAGACTGTCGATCCTGAAGGTTGTTAAGGCACCAGGACTGGATGAGGTGAATCCAAGGATACTGAAGGAAGTGACAATAGAAATTGCATAGGCACTTAGCCATGGTCTTGCAATCTTGCCAAGATTCAGGGCAGGTGTCAGAGTAATGGAGAAGTGTAGTTTCTGCACTTTATCCTTTGTTTAAGGTGATTTAAGGATAAGCTAGTTAATAACAGACTAGTCAGTCAATTTAACTTCAGTGGGGAATGCTTCTAGAAAATAAAATTCAGGATTAATTAGTAATCACATGGAAAAATACAGATTGTTTAGGAAGAGCTAGCATGGATTTCTAAAGTGGAAACCCTGTCTAACTAGCTTTCTAGAGTGTTTTAGAAGGAGATAACAGAAAGAGTCAATGAGGGTAACACTATTGAGGTGAAGTATGTAAATTTTCAAAAGGCATTCAATACTATGACACAACAGACTTGCTAAAAATGTTCAAGCTTATGTAATAAAATGGACTGTTGTAACATAAATACAAAACTGGCTGAGTGATAAGAAACAGAAAGCAATGGTCAATAGGTATTTTTTGGGCTTGACAGAGTCTAGAAGAAATTCCCAGAGATCAGAATTGGAACGGTTGACTTTTCTGTTAAATACTAAATGATCAATAACAAATTTCGAAGTTTGCAGATGCTATTAAACTTGGGGGCATTGTGAATTGTGAAGACAATGCAGAACACCAAAAGGACTTGGACAGGTTGCTTGATAGGTGGCAGATGAAGTTAAATATAGAGAAGTGTGAAGTGAGAAGTGATGCATTTTGGTCAGACAAACATAGACAGATAATACAAAATGGGGTATCAATACTTAAAAGGGGTAGAAGAACAGAGGAACATATGTGTATGTGCATAATTCATTGAAAATATCAGGACAGCTGGAGCAATTAATAAAGCATATTGTATTTATTAATAAAGGCACAGAATACACTGAAGCAGAAAATCACCTTCAAATACTACATTCCATGTGAGCCTTAAGCATAAGCCAACTGTGTAATGTCCAGCTCCAAGCCCAAAGCATACCTAAGATAACTAAGGAATGCCATTAATGCCTATGACACAACAATCACCACCACCTTTGTCTACCTGTAAAAATGGAGTATAGTTGTCAAAATAGCAGTCACCTGTGATTTATCATTGGCCTGCACGCTTCACACCTTGGAACACGGAACATCATACCATGCTAAGGATGGGTGGGTTCTGTACCTTCTATCTATATTCCAGAAACTCTCACATAAATGATAGCGAAAAGAGAACACACATGTACAAGTGCGTGTAAACTTATTTGCAGTGAAGTGTCACCACACTACCTGTATGCCCTCACATCACCTCCTTCCTTTCTCTAACACTGTCTCGCTGCATTCATGGGATCCACAACTGAAAAGGGAATCTGCTTATACTGGAACCCAATGGCCTTGGAATATCTAGAGTACTCGACCACTTCTGGAGTCTCCTGAAAGCAGACTTCTCAGGGCCCTACATGCAGTTCCTCCGCCAGATAACTCTCTACTGGCACCATCCTGTCTCGTGTGAGGCAGGGAAACCTAGCCTGAGGTAAAGGTCCTTCATCTCCTTATTGTCTTGCCATTGGTGTTGAGCAGTACAGTGCAGATCTGTGCATGCATGCAACAATGTATGAGACGGATGACATGAATACATGGCAGCCACCAACCTATTTACGAAGGCCAGCAGACACTGAGGCAGCAGAGTTCCAACCATGCTTCTACAATCTTGTAACTGGTGTATTTGATTGCCCAGTGTACCCAATAAACCTACATGCTGCTCTTATAGTTGCTTGTGCAATTATATGAAGTATTAACTGTTAACATTATGGGATTCTCTCCCGCCTGGGGCTCAGCAGCTGCCCAATCTCTGGCAATCCTAGGAATTTCTCCCCTGGACAGCTGCAGAAATAGGACGATGGAGCACCATTAGATGCTCTTGACTCTAGAAGCTGAGAGAAAAGTACCCACTGAGGCATCAACACCAGAGCTAGAGGAAGGTGAAGGTGCTTCTGAATGCAAGTCTTCTCACCAGAGATGGAGGAGGGCATATCTTGTTGGGTGTCTCTTGAGATTAGGGCAACAAAAAACATCCTGCTGTATCTGCAGGAGACAACAAGTGAAAAAGTTGTGGCTAAGCAGTAGGGATTCTGTCATGTTAATATTAAATGCACTGTGGGGGTAATGGGACAGTAGCACAATGAACAAACAATACATATTACTTAGTTGCCAGGACCTGGAAATTTCCACATCCTCATTGATGCATCGCAATATGCACTGGTTTATGCCTCAAAGGCTGTGAATAGCTGAATGTTGGTCACACTACCACGTATCCTGACCTGTTTGTCTTCACCTGCAAGGGGGGAAAGGGAGCAATCAATTGATATGAAAGTGGGTGGCAAAACTTTTAATGCTGATACAAGTGGAAGGAAGGTGGTAAGGCAGTGCAGAGGGCATACAGGATTAGTAATATCAAGGAATTGAGGTGGGTGGGACAGAGTGAAAGAAGATGTTGCATCCAATGATGAGAGTTGCAGCATGAGCCTTAATAGGAAATGGGTACAATTGCAGAGATAGAATGAGTGGGAATTATAGAGAGAAATAATGATACTTACCCTGGCAGAGCACAGAAGGTCACTGACCTTCTTTCAGCATTATATGGTCTTTGTCTGGGCAATAGAGACTGCGTCAATTCAGCTGGCAAACTTGGATTAGACCGTAAAGTTGTGCTGGCATGGCCTCTTCGGCTGGATCTCTGGGAAGCAGACAGCTCTCCTCTGCACCATCCCATTCAGTACAACTTAGAGAAACCTTCCATAAAAAAACATTTTGCAAGGAATGGTAAAAATCAACCTTACGTCCTCCTGAGATCATTTCAGACCTATTCATAATGTCTATTTTTATGCAGTTTATAATTTCATTCTTGTACCCTAATATCCCAGAGGATGAGAGCACACGTCTTAAATTTGATGGCAGGTTTACAGCACTCCAGATCAGTACTATTATCCAATAACGGCTACTGCATGCATGTCCCATTTCCTCTTCCATGTTGCCAGAAGTCTTTAAATCTTGTGTCCTAATTTTATCAACAAGCCACTTAGAGAATCTTAGTTTTTAAAAAAAAATCCAATGCCTTTTCTCTTCGAAGAAATCTAAAAAATTTCAGATACATCACTTTTACAAATTTAGGTTGGCTCTAAGTGACAAAAACAGAAATTGCTGGAAAATCTCAGCTGGTCTGGCAGTGTCCATGGTAAGAAATTAGAGTTAATGTTTTGGGTGCAGTGACTGAATAACTATAAAACTGGTCACTGGACCTGAAATGTTAACTCTAATTTCTCTCCATGGATGCCATCAGTCCAGCTGAGACTTTCCAGCAATTTCTGTTTTTGTTTCAGATTTCCAACATTCACAATTCCTTCAGCTTTTTGTTCTAAATGAGCATTATTTGTAATCCATTAAACATGGCTCTGAAAACATACCCAGAGTCAGATACTTGATAGCTTAACTCTAGATCTCTCTCCACACATGCTGCCAGATTTGCTGACTCTTCCCAGTATTTAGACTATTGTGCTTTTCTATCCATAATAAAATTGGGTTACTGAGTCTCTTATTACCTTGATTCATCCTTTACATCCTTCTCAATATCAGCCAGATTTCAAGCACAAGGGTTTGGCGTAAGGATTGTTCCCTGAGCCCAGGTTGCACTGACTAGTCAGCACATGTGGCACTGTGTCACCTTTCAAACAAAATCAGAGGTCACACAACACCAGGTTATAGTCCAACAACTTTAGTTGAAATCACAAGTAAGTGAGCGGTGCTCCTTCATCAGGTGAAGTAACTTATGGGGTTAGCATTTCTAGCATCATGCCATTATTTGGCAAGCTTGATCTCGTTCAATCCTGCCATTGAAGACTGGGCCCAGTATGTGGAAAGAACATTATTTTTTCTGGTGAAATGATACTGGTGCAGATGAAAAGCAATAAGTACTTCTCCTGACAGTGTGTGGACCCTCCTATTACTAGGAGTTTAACTTTCCCCCTGAGGCATCAGATACAAAAACCTTTCAAGAGTTGACAGATTTACTTGAAGAATATTATGAACCAAAGCCACCTCGAACTCAGATGCTATGGGTTTTACTCGGCAATTCAAGAACCAGGGGACTGACAGATGACTTTGGTTTAATCCATAATGAGATGCGGAGAGACTGTTTGGTATGTAGGATTAATGATGTAACCATGCAAAAGCGCCCACCATCCGAAGCCCAGCTGGACTTCAAACGGGCACGATAACTGGCTCTCTCATTGGAAAATGCAACAAGTGAAGCATAAGTTGCAAAATATTCCAAAGAAAGTTGACACATTCAACAGTTCGAATGAACGAGGGGACCACCACTTGGGTTAGGCAATTGCACAGCTTCACTCAGAATAGATCCTGAACTGAGGTACTCTAGGTTAGCCCACAGCAAAAGCCCAAAACAAAGCTAAGTCTTGGCCAAACATTTAAAATTGTCTCCAGGATTCGGGCCAGCAAGCCATTGTAGTTGCTACCATTATGCAGACTCAAAACAGCAAAAGAAAAAAAAAGAGTCCCACTGGATCCAAATTGAGGAAGAGAACTCAAGTTGGTGGCCAAAAGAGTCCACACTCTGGAAAGACCACTTACATCTGGCCTGGAACAGTTAAATTGCTTAGCAACATTTAAATCAGAACCAAAAATAAACGTGCGGTTAAATGGTCACCTAGGTCTAATGGAGGTCAATACCGGCTCAGTGTTGGATTGCAGAATCAGTCTTTAACAAAATTTGCTTTGGACTCCAGTCCTTAAGTTTGTGCAAAACCTTGGCTAGACTGAGAACCTACACAGAAGAATATTTACAGATTAAGAGTATAACTTCAGTTCTTGTCTATTAAGAATTACTACTACTTGCAGTAAAAGGTGGACGCCCAAGCTTGATGGGGCAAAATTAGTTGAGAAAACTTCACCTTGATTGACTCCTAATTAAATATCTGTAGGTCGTTTTTAGGAAGGCCTAGAAACAAATAAAGGAAGCAATTCTACGATTCTGCAAAGCCCACCCAGTGCCATTTGCCATACAGGGAAAGGTCGAGGCAGAAATCAGGAAGCTGGAAAGTGAAGGAATCATCAAACCAATCCAGTTTGCAACACGAGTCATTCAGATTATGAAGCCCGATGGGTCTGTTTGCCTTCGTAGGATTTTAAACAAACGGTAAACTTTTCACACCTGGATACGCACCTTGCATAGAGAATTTATATGAAAGCTGGAAGGGAGGCTGTCCTGCACAAAGCTGGACCTGAGCAATGCATACTTGCAACTGAGGTTAGATGAGGATTCCCAGAAATATGTTACAATTAATACCATGAGGGATTGCACCAATGTACAAGACTGCCATTTGGGGTATCATCAGTACAACAGCATATGCATCCAGGACTCTGATGAATATAGAATGTAAAAATGCCAACATAGAGAAGGAAGGTTTGGCAGTCACATTTGGAGTCAGAAAGTTCCACCAATAATTTTACGAATGTAAATCTATAATAATAATGGACCACAAACTCCTGTTAGGTCTACTTAGAGAAGACAAATCTATGCCGTCGATAGCTTCATGCAGAATTCTGCTGTCGCCTCTCATACCAAGTACATAAAATTACAAGGTAGAACACTGTCCATGAGGCCAAGTAGCAAAATCTGATGCATTGAACTGCCTCTTGCTGACAGAGGCACCATCAATGGTACCGCTACTGGAAAAGTCCATCATGATTTTAAATTTTCTGTGCATATTTCCAGTCATAGCTGATAATATCAGGCTTTGGATATGGAAAGATTCAGTCCAGGCAAAACTGAGACAGATGGGGGAAACCAAAGGACCACCACAATCAGTACTGAAACCCTTTTGGAGCCAGAGAAAACAGAATACAGTAAAAGACAGAATATTATGGGGAGAAAGAGTGACTATCTCAAGTAAAGGGCACTGCCTGAATTCCACTAGGGTCATTCCAGGGTATTCCAAAATGAAGGTGTTGGCAAGTTCGGTCTCATGGCCAGAATTGGATGCAGACACAGCTGTATTGTTGAGGCAGTGCCCAAAAAGTGCCAAAAAAGAATAAAACTTACCGCCAGCAGTTCCCCCACATTTGTAGGAATGGCTGCATCTACCTTAGACTCCGTTGCATGTCGACTGTATAGGTCCTTTCACAGGCTCAATGTCCTTAGTCATTGCGGATGCCCACTCAAAAGTGGCTGGACGCACAGAGAGTTCATTCATCAAACATGGAAAGGATGATAGAAAAACTGTGTGCATTTTTGCGATATACACTCAGAAATGTCAGACATAAATGACTCTGCTAAGTGAGAAAAAGTTTACTTCAGGAGCCAAAGTTTGGTGAAGGAGCTGCACAATTAAGAGGCATGATCAATGTGAGGTCAGGTCCAGTGATGTAATAAGTTCAGGTCAGTGCCCTGTTTCTGAACAAGATGTGGACCACATGAAAGCTGCAAACTCTCAAACCCAATGCAGGAACAAAACATGCCCAGTTCCTCAACAGCTTCTCTGACTTTTGCCAAAACCATAAGTTTTCCCTCTCCATCAAGCATTGAAGATACCATGGAATCTGAGATGAACATGGTGGATCCTGTCACCTCAATGTCTTTTCCACCCGAAGAAGAGAATGAACTTCTTCCAAGCCGTTCCCAGTGCAAGAAGCGAGCTACTGTGCATTACACACCAGCTGTATTCAAAGCTGAGTTGAAGGAATCTGACACAGTGCTAAAATGCCAAGGGAAGAGCTCCAAACAAAAACTGGCACATGCCCTCAGACTCAGAGGGGGAGGGATATAGTATTGTAACGAGGTGAGCCAGGCAAACATCATAAAATACAAGTTTCATGATTGGACCAGATTAACACAGGGTGGCCAGGTGGCTCAGTGGTGAGCACTGCTGCCTCACAGTGCCAGGAACCCAGTTCAATTCCTGCCTCTGGCAACTGTGTGGAATTTGCACATTCTCCCTGTTTCTGCATGGGTTTCCACCAGGTGCTCCGGTTTCCTCCCACAATTCAAAGATGTGCATGTCAGGCGAATTGGCTGTTCTAAATTGCCCACAGTGTTAGGTGCATTCGTCAGGGTGAATATAAGGTAGGGGAATGGGTCTGGGTGGGTTACTCTTCAGAGGGTTGGTCTCGACTTGTTGGACCAAAGGAAATCTAATCTAATCTAACAGCCCCAATCGGAGGCCTGGCTGACAGATAAGAACAGGAATACCAGACATCCTGTTCACTGAGAGCTGGCTTTGAGGGAGCTGGATCAGTGTCAAGGACTTTCCATGTGTAAATAAAGAGTGATGGGATACCAGACGCTGAGTTATTTCACACACCACACAACTATTAGACAATGAACACCTCCAACAAGACAGAACATAACCATAATCACCATGCCTTGAAGTTCAATGGCATTACCACCATTGATGTCCCACATCAACATCCTTGGGGTTAGCATTGACCCGAAAATGAAGTGGACGAGCCATATAAGCATTATGGCTACAATAGCAGGTCAAAGGCTAGGAATCAGGAAGCGAGTAACTCATCTCCTGACTCCTCATAACCATCTGTGAGGAATCAATCAGACGTATGATGGAATACTCCCTACTTGCTTAGATGAATGGAGTTCCAACAACACTCAAGGAGCTTGATACTGTCCAGGACAAAGCAACCTGCATGATTGGCACAACATCCACAAAATTCAGTTCCTCCAGCAATGAGGCTCAGTGGTAACAATATGTGCTACAGATATTCACCAAGACTCCTTAGAAACATCTTCCAAACCCACAAACATCACCATCTAGAAGAATAAGGGCAACAAAACATGAGAACATCACCACCCAGAAGATCCCTTCCAAGTTACTTATCATCCTTACTTGGAAGTATATCACTTTCCTTCAGTATGGCTGAGTCATGTTCCCTCCAGGGTGACAGGGAATAAAAAGTCCAAAGGACCATGGATGACTAGAGATATTCATGATACAATGAGGAGGAAAAGAGGCTTTTAGCAGGTACAAGGGGAACAAATCAGCAGAGGCATTAGTGGAGTACAGAAAGTGCAGGATGGAATTTAAAAAAGAACTTGAAAAGCAAAGAGGGAAAATTAAAAAGCTCTGTTGGTAAAAGTAGAGAAAATCCAAAGACACAGTTAGCAATGGGAAGAGAATAACCAGGGAAAGAGTAGGGCCCATTAGAGACCAAGGAGGCAATCTACTGGTGGAGCCAGATGAGATTGGTAGAGCATTGAACCAATGCTTCATATCAGTCTTCACTCAAGAGAATGACGACGAAGGTATGGAGTCCAGGGGGAGAAACTGAGATGCTTAAGCAAATTGACATTGGAAAGGACAAGGTATCAGAAGTGTTGACAAGCTTAGAAGGTGGACAAATCTCCAGGTCCGGATGAATAAGATTCCAGGCTGCTGTGGGAGGCAAGGGAGGAAATTGCAGGGGCATGGACCCAAATTTTTTAATTCTCTCTGGCTAAGGGGAAAGTACCAGAGGACTGAAGAACAGCTGCTGCGGTTCCAATATTTAAGAAGGATGAAGAGATAAGCTGAAGAACTACACACCAGTGAGTCTCTTGTCAGTGGCAGGGCAATAATTGGAGAAAATTCTGAAGTAGAACACATAATTCTACTTGAAGAGGCAAGGCTTGATCAGGGAGAGGCAGCATGGCTTCATCAGGAGAAGATCATGCCTAACAAACTTGATTGAATTTCTTGAGAAGGTGACCATGAGGGTAGTGTAACTTAAACAGATTTCAGTAAAGCTTTTGACAAGGCCCCCAATAGGAGACTTATCAAGAAGGCAAATGTACAATGAAGACAGGGTAATTTGATGAAATGGCTCTGTTGTAGGAGACAGAAGGTAATGACAGAAGGCTGGTTTCATGACTAGAAGACAATGTTCAGTGGTATAGGACAGGGGTCTGTACTGGATCCCTATTATTTGTAATTTATAGAAATGACAGATGACTATATGAGGCACATGTTCTCCTACCCTTCCTTATCAGCCTTCCGCAATAAACATTCCCTCCAGGACACCTTGGTCCACTTCTCCTTCATTCCATACACATCCCTACAGTGTCAGGCGCTTTTCACTCCAATCAGAGAAGGTGTAACATCTGCCCATTTACTTCCTCCCTCCTCACTATCCGAGGCCCCAAATACACTATCCAGGAAAAGCAGTGCTTTACCGGTACTGCATTCAATCTAGTCAACTGTATTTGCTGCTAACAATGTGGCCTCCTCGACATTGGGGAAACGAAGCACAGACTGGATGACCACATTGCGGAACACTTATGTTCAGTCTGCAAAAAAGACCCTGAGCTTCCAGTTGCTTGCCACTTCAACATGCTACGACATTCTCCAAACAACATTTCTGTCTCAATCTTGCTGTAGTGCTCCACCAGAACTTAGCACAAGCTGGAAGAACAGCAGCTCATTTTCCACTTGGGAACTTTGCAGCCTTCTAGACATAATATCGAGTTCAACAATTTTAGGGCTGAGCACCTTTCCCCATGCTTTTCCCCATCTCCACTCACCAAACATTGTCAGCACATAAGACTGCTACCACACACTCCCCATTAGCAACTATACATCCCCCTAGGCTGACCTCTAACCGCTCTTTTTTCTGCCCAACTGTTTTTTTTCTCTCTTTGGCCTCTATCTCCACCTCCACTAAAAATGACCCAAGCTCCTGGAATCTCTATGAGAGCAAGAGTTGGTTTGAGAATCAAACGTTTTGCTGCTTTTGCATTTGAATTGTGATTTACATTGTCCTAATGTGAGTAAGATGTTCCACTATTTCCAAGTTAATACTTTTATCTTTATCATATTTTGTGTAATGTTACTAAGCTCTATGACTGTCCATGTCCTGAACAATGAAAATGTTTCAATCTAGCCTGTCAGTGAGCAACATTATCCAGTCACTTCCAGCTGGATATCCTCTTGCTGCTGAACAATCCCTAGGTTGGAAAGGAGCAAATATTATCCCACTGGCGAACCAGATGATGATGCATTAGTTGGATTCGGCAGAGACAATTGAGAAGGTGCCACACAAAATCATGTCTCACGAATTTGATTCGTGTTTGTTTTGAAGAGGTGACAAAGCAGAGTTATGAAGGCAGAGCGAGAGATGTTGTCAACGTGAATTTCAGCAAAGCATTGGACAAAGTTCAACAAGGTTGACGAGTTAGCAAGGTTAGATCACATGGAATCCAAGCTAATTGGAAACAAAATTTACTTGAAGGCATGAGACATGGTAGTAAAGGGTTGTTCTTCAGACTGAAGATTGCAGAATCCCTACAGTGAGGGAAGCAGGCCATTCAGCCTATCGAACCCACACCAACTCTCCAAAGAAAATCCCACCCAGACCCACCCCCTACCCTATCCCCATTACACTGCATTTACCAAGACTAATGCACCTAGCCTACACATCCATGGACACTGTGGGCAATTTAGCACAGCCATTCCACCAAACCTGCACATCTTTGGAATGTGGGAGGAAACTGGAATATCTAGAGGAAACCCATGCAGGCATGGGGAGAACATGCAAATTCCACACAGACAGTCATCCAAAAGTGGAATCGAACCCAGGTCCCTGTCAATGGGTTGAGGAGTGGCAAACCAGGGCAGGACCCTACACTTAACGGTAGGGCCCTGGAAAATGTTGATAAAGAGTGGAGCTGGACAAAGCACATCAGGGCAAGCAGCAGAGGAGGACAGAACTCAACGTTTCAGGTCAGCGTTGCCAAACAAAAAGACTTAAGGGTGCAGCTGAATAGTTCCTTGAAAGTAGAGTCAGAGATCGACAGAGTGGTGAAGGCAGCATTTTGCATGTTTGCCTTCATTAGTCAGTGCATTGAGTATAGGAGTTGAGTCCTCATGTTGTGGCTGTACAGGACATTGGTCAGAAATACTGCATTAAATTCTGGCCTCCCTGCTTTTTGGAAAGATGTTGTCAAACTTGAAAGGGTTCAGAAAGGACTTAAGGGTGTTGCTGCGACTGGAGGGGTTGCGCTATTGGAAGAGACTGTGTTAGGTTCTTTTTCCGAGGTTTCACACATGAGATGTAATTCACGCACACCAATTTCTGCAAACAGTTAAAGTTTATTAAAGCTTGTACAAGCTCGGTGACCCCCTTTGGCCCTCTTCACAGGAGTGTGAAATCAGGTCAAAGTGAGACCCTGAACAAAGAAAACACATTCCCTTTATACAGGTCAGTTAGCCATGCCTACAGGTGTTCTGACCACTCCCCCCACAGTCACATGCCACTCAAGACAACCCCCAGTTACTCTCAGTCAGGTTACTCCAGGTACAATGGTAGGATGAGATCATCCTCAGAGATAATATTAATGTGAATGCCCTAATCCTGGGGAATTGTTATGCAGACGATTTCCTGACTCAGTGATTCCTCAAGACAATGCAGGTGCAACATACCTCCGGCCAGAAAGCATTTCTGGATGAAAGAGATTGAATTTTAGTTTAACTTGATGATAGCCGGGGAAGAAAAGCAAAAGACAGTCTACATGAAGTGTAAATTACAATGATTGTCATCCACACCTAAAGACAGTGCAGTTTAACTCTTTAATATTACATTAACGTCCAGAGAGATATTCCCATTTAATACTTTAACATTACAGCTGAACAGGCTGGGGCTTTTTTCGCTAGAGCATCGGAGGCTGAGGTGTGACCTTATAGAGGTTTATAAAATCATGAGGGGCATAGACACAGTGAATAGCCTACGTCATTTTTCCTAACATGGGAGAGACCAAAACTACAGGTTTAAGGTGACGGGGAAAGATCTAAAAGGGACCCAAGGGGCAACTTTTTCATGCAGAGGGTAGTGTATATATAAAATGAGCTGCCAGAGGAAGCGATGGAGGCAAGTTCAATTACAGCATTTAAAAGGCATCAGGCTGGGTACATGAACAAGAATTTACAGGGGTATGGGTCAAATGCTAGCAACTGGCACTGGATTAATTTGGGATTTTGGGTCAGCAAGGATGAGTTGTACCAAAGCATCTGTTTCCAAGCTGTATAAACCTACAACTTTATCATTTAATCTATACTCCCACCCCAATCTTTTGTATAGAAACCACACTTTACCAAGTTACAATCAGGTCTAAAGGAGGATAACTAGATGCAAAACATCAACTCTTGGTTCTCTTCACAGATCCTTCCAGGCCTCCTGAGATTTTCCAGCAATTTCTGTTTATGATTCAGATTTCCAGCATCCGCAGTTCTTTCAGCTTTTTGACTTTGTGGAGTCAAATTTGTGCACGACACAAAAATTAGTTGGGTGGTTAACAATGGAGGTTAAGCGTCTTGGGTTAGAAGATATAAATAGGATGGTCAAATGAGCAGGTTAGTGGCAGATGAAATTCAACCTTGAAAAGTGAGAGTGGTACACTTTAGAAGGATTAATTTGATAAGAAAGTATTTCAGTGAATGGCATAAGACTAGGAGATTCTGGGGAACAAAAGGACTTCAGTGTGTTTGCTTAAAAATCTCTGAAGGAAATGGATACTTTATTCTACTTTACTTTTGCCTCTGGGAGCGGGGTTGTCTTCCTTGCTATGTTATTATACTTAACTGTAATCTGTTGGAGTTGTAATTTTATAGTTATGTGTGTTTGTACGTGGCATTGATGCTAGCAGATATACTCAGGTATGGGTGGGGAGGGGTGGGGGTGCGGCGCTCACTGTTAACTCTAGCTCGGTATTATATCTAAATCCTATTAAGGAGCACCCGGGTTGAGGGTGGGACTCTGTTTGGGAGAGGATATGGTGGAACGTTGGAAAGGTAGTAAGGCCCCCTGAGAACAAGGGGGAAGATCTCCATTCAAACATGTTTAATTTTTTTTTGTTCTTATTGTTTGGAAATAACTTCCTTTTTATCATACTGTTATGAGTGTATTCGAGAACATTTTCTCTTATTTGAAGGATGTAAGCGACTCAACTATACACTCTGGATGATTGTGGATTAGTTGAATTTTGATGATTATATATTTAAGATCTATTTTTATATTAATGTTTGTGCTTGAAAATTCTGCTTATTTTTGTAAATTTGTCAAAATGTTAAATTCCCAATAAAAATATCTATATAAAAAAAAATCTCTGAAGGCAGAAGAGCATATTAGTAAGGTAGTAAAACCAAATGTGGGATGCTTGTCTTTATAAATCGGGGCTTAGATTACAAAAGCAGAGAAGTCTTGATGGAATTGTATCGCTACTTTGCTGAGACCACAGCAAGAGTACCATGTGTAGTTCTAGTTACCACATTGCAAGAAGCTTGCAATTATACTGGAGGGGGTGCAGAGGAGATTGACCAGGATGCTGCTTGGAATGGAAAATTTCAGTTACGAGGAAAGGTAGTAAAGGCTTGGGTTGTTCTCATTGGAACAGAGAAGACTAAAGGGTGATTTCATTGAGGTGTGCAAGATTGAGGGACATGAAAAAAGTGGATAACGAGGAGATGCTCCCCTTAGTTGAAGGATCAATCACAAGAGGACATAGATTCAAGATGAGGGACAGGAGGATTGGGGAGAGAAATGTGAGGAAAACTTTATCCAGAGGGTGGTAATGCATTACCAGGGAGGCTAATTGCCTCACATTTTTTAAAAAGTCCCTGGATCAGCAACTGGTACGTCGTAACTTACAAGGCTATGGGTCAAGTTTTGGTAAATGAGATTAGGTTGAAGGTCACATGTTTCTCATGTGTTGATGTTGACTTTGATGGGCTGTAGGATATCTTCTGCACATATGGTTCTATGAAGTATATGACATGTCAGATATTTGCTCCAGAACCACTGGTTTATAGGTTCAGTGTACATCTTGACCCTCTCTTCCTTTCCTACTAACATTCCCCTCTGAAATTTTTCCCTAATTTTCCTGTAAAATTTTTAAGCATTTATGCAATGTTAGAAAATCTCATTGCAGTAACTCCAATGTCAGTTTGTATCTCCAATAGGAATTCATTACAGCACTAAGACAACTGCAAACAATTCAAAATAGTTGTTCATAAATAGCTTAGAATTCAAAATTAAATAGGTTCTTCAAACCTTTTGCCACAGGTCTTTTTTTAATTGTTTTCCTTTTACAATATTAACAGATGCTGGAATATGGGGATAGTATTTACTTTCATTGGGATTAAACATAGTGTATTTTATGCTAAGTTGTAAAAGCAGCATCGAATAGCAATAGCTTATCTCTCCACGCTTTAGGTTCACTGCCTTTATTCCTGATGAAGGGCTTTTGTCCGAAACGTCGATTTCGCTGCTCATTGGATGCTGCCTGAACTGCTGTGCTCTTCCAGCACCACTGATCCAAAAATTGTAAACCAATTCAGCTCGGGTAAGCTAAATATCCAATTTATATATACAGAAATACATTTCTTGAGATCACTCAAGTCTGCATGCAACAATATTTGCTTCATTCTAATCATTCCATGCTGTTCATTGGTTTACTCTATTTCAAGTAGCAGTTAAAACATCAGAATGGAGCAAATGCCAGGTGGTTGCCTTCATAAGTATAATTAGTTCTATTTGTTTCAATTCATGGATGCAGGACGGAAATGACAGTATACTTAGAACCCTCAGTCTCTCCATGCTCATCTATGGATTTGCATCTATTGTTTCAAGATGAACTATTTGTCTTTGACTGCAGGTCACTGACAGAGTTCAACAGAAGTGACCTTATATTCCTGAGCTGACCCACTGGCAATCTACATCCTGCTCCTCATCTATACTTGTTCTTCCTTCTCCTTGTAAGTTTCACTTACATTCTTCTTTCAAAATCAAATCAGAATTCCCAGAGTTGGTATGTGTTAATACTTACAGTAATTGAAGCCATTATGTGGTGTGACATGACAAGCTCAGCATTCTCCGACTATATGCAGCTGGCACACTTTGAGGACACCTTTGTGGAAATGCAGCTGGAACAACCATAATCATGATAGCAACACACAACTTGTAACATAACTGTTCAATGCATCCTGTGCCACAATGCTATGATGTTGGTCACAAAGTTTGTCATGAATCTCTGACAGTACGAAAGATTAAGCAGATGGCGATGGGGCAAAATATCGGTAGCTTACAGTTGCACATTAAATTCTTCCATGATTCTCTATTTGACTCTACCAATTCCAGTCCAAAATTCTCAGCATAATTTCTCAACATGTGCTTGCTTCATTCGTCTGGAATTATTTTCATGTAGGTTGAAATTTGAAGAGCTTTGGCAATGTAAGCAGACAGCTTTCCTCCCAAAACATGTAAACGAGCATGTAGCATGAAGGCCATTGCTAATTGAAAATTATTTCTGATAAATGAGTCATATCATGAAATAGGTTTCTTGGAAGTTGGAAGGTGTTGGATATTTAAATACACAAAGGCTCATGGCGATGTGAGACTAGCGTTCCTGAATATAAATTGTATATCCAAAGGCAAGGTAGAGTTCATTGAGTTGAAAATATATTTTGCAGCAAATATGCTTATCCAGAACAATCCCTCACAGCTTTACATGTGAAATATCGAAGAATTGACAAAACGCTAAATGGATTTTTTTGTCATTTGTGCCAATAACTTCAGGCGGACCAACATTCATTTATTCAACTAACATTTCCTAAGCAGCCCAAGCAGCAAATCGTTGAGAAATTTCCCATACTTAAGACAAAGAATAGAGAATAACGTTTGTTCAATTTCTTTTTAACACAACACTGATTTTCTCAGAATAAGAATGCACTTATTGCCTGCAGTACACTCAGACATCTGGTTAAAGACAGTCCTCAGAATTTTCTTGCCACAAATGTTCAAGATTAAAGTTGATATACATTTTTAGGGATGCTCAAAATCAGTTACTGCAACAGATGTCCTACTTGCAGCCTGAGGTTATTAGGTGGTCCAACTGAATCTGACAGTAAGCATTTAATTGAACAGAACTTGAAATTCACTGTATCTAAGGTTTCTCATATAATTTTGAAAAGTTCCCGGCATCTGCCTCCACAGCCCTTTTGCAAATTGACTCCAAGACTGGAATTTTATGCAGAAGGGCAGGCTCTATCCTCAGCTGGAAAGTTGGAGGCAAGCCTGCATCTATTTCACCAGGTTTCACTAATTTTACATCAATTGTGCCATTAATTGACTCATGGAGAGACTTCCACCCTCATCAGTAGTGTCCCACAAGATTGTGTGTTAGGGCTTCACTTATTCACATTATTTATTAATGAATTGGACAATAGCATCAAAATCATACATCCAAATTTGCTGATAACACAAAGTTAGACAGTGTAGATGAAAGTTCATCACTATCTATTTGCAATTTGAAGCTAAGTGAATGAGAAAAAGTACAGCAGAATGAGTTCATTGTAAGTAAGTGCAGCGAACAGTAAAGAAGATTATCTCAGAGCACAGCAGGATCAAATGGGCCAAGGAGTGGCAGATGATATTTAATTCAAATAAATGTGAGATTTGCTTTTTGGTAAAGTAAACCAGGACAGGACTTATACAGATAATTTTAGGGCATTGGGGAATGTTGGTGAACAAAGAGACGTGGGGGTGCAGGTGCATAATTCCTTGAAAGTAGAGCTGCAGATAGACAGGGTGGTGAAGAAGTAATTTGTCACATTTGCCTTCACTGGTCAGTACATGGAGCATAGGAGTTGGAACATCATATTGCAGTGGCATAAGACATTGATGAGGCTACTTTTTGAATACTGCCTTCAATTCTGCTTTAAGAGGGTTGTTGTGAAACTTGAGAGGGTTGCAAAAAAGGATGTTGCTGGGATTGGAGGGTTTGGCTTACTGGGAGGGGCTGAATAGGATGTGTTTTTTTTACCCTCGAGTAGAGGCTGAGGGGTGACATGGTATTGGTTTATAAAATATGGAAGACATGGATAGGGTAAATAGCTAAGATCTTTTTCCTACGGTGGGGGGAATCCATAACTAAGGACATTGTTTAAAATGGGATGCTAATAATTTAAAAGAGGACCTCAGAGTAACCTTTTCCACACAGAGTGTCATGCATGTCTGAAACAAGGTGGTGGTGGAAGCAGGTACAATTACAACACTTAAAATATACCCAGATTGGTATATGAATAGGAATGGCTTAGAGGGATATGGGCAAAATGAGACTAGATCAGATTGGGATGTCTGGTCAGTGCAGGTGAGTTGGACCAAACAGTCTGTTTTTATGCTGTAAGGCTCTTTAATTTGAAGTGTGAAGATGTCCAAAGAAAAAGAGGATAGAAGAGGCTAACTTTAGGATAATATCAAGTTAAATACAGTGATGTCCAAAGACAAACAGGAGGGAGTTTCAGGGGGTTCCAATCATAGAGCTTAAAAGTCATTCGCAGAAGCGGAAAATAATCAAGAACGCTAATGGAATGCTGGCATTCATATCTAGAGGACTTGACTGGACTCCAAGGATGCAGAAGTTATCCTTTCCAAAGAAGTGGTGTACACATCAAACTATTGTTGAAGTAACTGTGAGGATTCTACTAACAGAAGTCAATTTGAGAAAATACACATAAATTTGAAGTTTGGAAATGTAGTGTTGGTTCTCTCAACGATGAAAACCACTTTTGGCGTCCATGTGGCCTGATTTAATTGCCTAGGAGAAAGTGAGGACTGCAGATGCTGGAGATCAGAGCTGAAAATGTAGCTGCAGATGCTACATCAGGGTTGAAGAGAGTGTGGTGTTGGAAAAGTGCAGCAGGTCTGGCAGCATCCAAGGAGCAGGAGAATCAACGTTTCGGGCATGAGCCCTTCTTCAGGAATGAGGAAAGTGTGCCAAGCAGGCTAAGATAAAAAGTAGGAAGGAGGGACTTGGGGGAGGGTGCTGGAAATGTGATAGGTGGAAGGAGGTTAAGGTGAGGGTGATAGGCCGGAGTGGGGGTGGGGGCGGAGAGGCCAGGAAGAAGATTGCAGGTTAGGAAGGAGGTGCTGAGTCCAAGGGTTGGGACTGAGAAAAGGTGGGGGGAGGGGAAATGAGGAAGGCGGAGAAATCTGCATTCATCCCTTGTGGTTGGAGGATTCCTAAGCGGAAGATGAGGCGCTCTTCCTCCAGGCATCGTGTTGCCATGGTCTGGCGATGGAGAAGGCCAAGGACCCACATGTCCTTGGTGGAGTGGGAGGGGGAGTTGAAGTGTTGAGCCACGGGGTGGTTGGGTTGGTTGGTCCGGGGGTCCCAGAGGTGTTCTCTGAAACGTTCCGCAAGTACGTGGCCTGTCTCTCCAATAAAGAGGAGGCCACATCGGGTGTAGCGCATGCAGTAAATGATGTGTGTGGAGGTGTAGGCGAATTTGAAGTGGATATGGAAGGATTCCTTGGGGCCTTGGAGGGAAGTAAGGGGGGAGGTGTGGGCACAAGTTTTGCATTTCTTGCGGTTGCAGGGGAAGGCGCCGGGAGTGGAGGTTGGGTTGGTGGGGGGTGGCCCTGACGAGGGAGTCACGGAGGAAGTGGTCTTTTCAGAACGCTGATAGAGGAGGGGAGGGAAATATATCCCTGGTGATGGGGTCCGTTTGGAGGTGGCGGAAATGACGGATGATACGATGTATCTGGAGGTTGGTGGAGTGGTAGGTGAGGACTAGTGGGGTTCTATCCTGGTGGCGATTGGAGGGCGGGGCTCAAGGCGGAGGAGCGGGAAGTGGAGGAGATGTGGTGGAGAGCATCGTCGACCACACCTGAGGGAAATTGCGGTTTTTGAAGAAGGAGGCCATCTGGGTTGTTCGGTATTGGAACTGGTCCTCCTGGGAGCAGATGCGGCAGAGGCAAAGGAATTGGGATGGCATTTTTACAGAGGGCATGGTGGGAGGTGGTGTAGTCTAGGTAGTTGTGGGAGTCAGTCGGTTTATAGTAAATGTCCGTGTTGATTTAGTCGCCCACGATAGAAATGGAGAGGTCTAGGAAGGGGAGGGAGGAGTCTGAGACGGTCCAGGTAAATTTGAGGTCGGGGTGGAAGGTGTTAGTAAAGTGGATGAACTGTTCAACCTCCTCATGGGAGCACGAGGCAGCGCAGGAAAAGGTGGGAGGTGGTGCCAGTGTAGCTGTGGAAGATGGATTGTTCCACATATCCTACGAAGAGGCCGGCATAGCTGCCTGATTAATTGCCTCCCAAACCTCCTTACAAATGCAACCCTTCCTCCAGTTCACTTCCTCCTTCCTTAATAATTTCCCTTTCCCAATCACTTCACCCTCCAACCTTGCTGACCACTTGCTCCCATAGAAGTTGAATGATTTCCTCAACTCATAACTGCCTTTCTCCTGGACCTGGCTGAAAGCCACCAGTAGATAAATAACAGCACAAAAGCCAATGTCAAATAAGCAGCATGTTACCCAGGAACCTATGTGCATCTGAAGTTTGTAGATCTCATTGAAGTGAATGAATGAAAGAATAAATGATTTTACTAATCACTTGTGTTTTATAGTGAGAAAAATAGTAAAATACAGTGAAAAGCTTTCTGTCACCACAATCTGGCGCCATTTTGAATTGTTTTCAGAAGAAAAAGAATAAAAAATTTGGCTTAAAGATACTCCATCAGCCCTTAATTGAAGATGATCATTTGTGATTTTTTCTGTGTTTTCCTAATTTAACATACCATTACTTTCATAAGCAATTTTGTTTATCAGCACATATGATGTATATAATGTTCCTAATGTATCAAAATTCAGACGCCTTTTTATTCTTGTTAAGGTAGTGCTTGGAGCTTTGGGTCTCTACACCAATGCAAATACTAATTGGCATCAAAGATGCCTGCACCACCATCCCTCCTCCGCCAACTTGCCGCCTACAACAGACTCTTCCAACCTTGAAGTCGCCAATTTTCAGGGCGCCATCTTTTGCTACTGGGCCAATTCTCCATCATCACTGGTTCGCTGCCAACTGTTCCTGACCAATCAACAATAAAGTTGCATCTCTCATTGCTGAGACCACCTCAAAGTCACTGTGACACCCCTCTGCCACCACTTTGCCATCACTTGGCTGCAGCCAGAGCCAGACCCAACCAATGACAAACTGTCAATCTTCAGGCACCACTTTTCACCACTGGGTTTACCTCACCAATGTCTCCTCTACCAATGCAGCAGCCACCAATTCTAATGCCAGATCCCATTCTTGCCCCAGAAAAGTAAATAGGGGCTCACTCAAGTCCACTCTGGGCTCACTCGCTTCTATGACATCTATGCTGAACCCACTCACCACCACGACAACGTCCATGCTAGGCAGAGGCTGAATGTTGGATCTGCCTCGAGTCTAATCTTTTCAGGATATAGATTATTGTCGATACCTAGTTCGTGTTGGCCTCTCAGTTGTGAAGCTATCATTTCACCAATACTTTCTCTTAGTCAAAACTACATTATCCTGCATTTTCTGGACACACAGTATGAGTACGAATATACAAGTTAAGCAAAAACTTAAATCAATTCTATATTTGTACTGTATTTGTTACTGGGTAGGGAGAATAAAAGAAAAAAAATCATAGTTTGTGATTATCTAGATCTATGAATTATGTAACATGGACCTTTCGTTATAACTGTACATTCCAAAACAGCCACAAACTTGGGCACTTTATTTATTTTGCCTAATTTGCTTAATTGAAGATGATCATTTGTGATTTTTTCCGTGTTTTCCTAATTTAACATACCATTACTTTCATAAACAATTATGTTTTTCAGCACATATATGCATATAATGTTCCTAATGTATCAAAATTCAGACACCCTTTTATTCTTGTCAAAGTAGTGCTTGGAGCTTTGGGTCTCTACATCAATGCAAGTACTAATTGGCACAGGAATTCTCATATGAATATGATTCTCCCAACTGGTGTTCAGAAAGTCAATTGGCTGCTATATTGAAAAGGGTCTCCACAGCAACCATAAAACCATTAGGCACAATTATTTAATTCTTTTGATAGAAAAGCAGATCCTATGATACATTCAGAAAATTCAATAACTTACATGAACTTAAAACTATTTTTCAATTCTAAATATAAGGGTTTCGACTAATAAATTGAAGAAAGTTCTGATCAGAGATCAAAAATATAACATTGCTCACAGGAGTAACAAAAGATCTGGAGGAAAAATGTAGATGGTGTGATTATTAAGTTTGTGGATGACACCAAAATTGGCGGGAATAACAGAGGCTTTTCAAAAAAATGCAGCGGGATAAATTGCAGATTTGACAGGAAACTGACAGATAGAGTTTAATCCCGATGAATGCAAGTGATGCAATTTAGAAGAACAAATTCAAGTGTGAATTATACAATAAATGGCAGAACCTTTAAGAGCATTGACATACAAAAAGGATCTGGGCACATAGGTCCACAGATCCCAGAAAGTGGCAGCACAGGTGGATAAGGTGGTCAAGGAAGTATATCGCATGCTTGTCGCCATCAGCCAATGTGAAAGTTGGCAAGTTATGTTACAGCTGTATACAACTTTAGTTAGGCCACATTTGGAATATTGCATGCAGTCATGGTTGCCACAGTACCAGAAAGATATGGATACTTTGGAGAGGGTGCAAAAAAAATTTACCAGGACGTTACCTGGTCTGGAGGGTTTCGTTATGAAGAGAGTTGATAAACTCAGATTGTTTTCACTCACAAGATGAAGGCAGGGGGCAGCCTGATAGATGTTTACAAAATTATGAGGGGCATAAATAGGGTGGATAGTCAGAGGTTTTTTTTCCCCTGGATGGAAAAGTCAACTACAATACAGCACAGGTTAAGGTGAGAGAGGGAAAGTTTAGGAGAGAAATGAGGAAAATCTTTCACACAGAAGGTGCTAGCTGCCTGGAATGCACAACCAGTGAAAGTGGTAAAAGCACATACATCAACAATATTTAAGGTGTACCTTATTAAACAGATGAACGTGAAGCGAACAAAGGAATAGATACCAGGCTTGGGCATTAAATAGCGAGTCTAATTAAGGAATAGGAATCAGTGTAGCCTTGGTAGGCCCAAGAGCCAGTTCCTGTGATGTATCATAGTATTTGAAAGAAAGGCTTGTAACTTGGTATCTTAGAAATTGCCTCAGGACTTTTCAAATACCTGACAGTCAATCAAGTACTCCTTAAATGTACTTTTGAATGATTTTGGAAATCTGATAGTCAATTTGCTTCAGAATTGTAAAAAGCACTTGCAAATGAACATGACAGAAAAACAAAATTGAAGCTAATTAATGGCCACAGTAAAATTTGATTTTATGCAACATAAGTAAAACATGCAGACTGGTAAGTTACTATGTACAAAAGATATTACCCAAATGATGCTCACAATCACTAGGTTCCAGCGTCACTCAGCTGAAGGTCTTTTGAATCAGTGCTCAGCAAAACCTGCCCCTAAGTATTGATAACTTTTGTGACTAGCAGAAATGTGATCTTTCAAGTCTTGTTTAAATACAAAGAAATTAATCAGGCAAACAGTAAGGTGATGTTATCAGCATTTTATTTATTAATGGTGAGTACTGTGAACTTAAAAAAAACAAAATGTTGTGTAGCTTTCTTGCGGAGAACCATTCTACTACTGGTACTGTGGCAGGCTCAGATCACCTAGCTCAGCACAGATTATGGATTGAATGAGATTTCCCTATTTATATGGCTTAGTACCACATTCGGAATGCATATGAACAATAAACTCTCATGGCAGCTCAATCAGCTAAAGAACATCTAAAGCTCACATTAATACATTATGTTATTTCCTTCCGCAATTAATTTCACTAATTAATCATATTAGCTGCACTGAAGAATGCATCACTCCACAGTATTCTTAAATTGACTATTATAAAAATGAGGATCTATATTTGCACAAGGTAATGTGAGAGAAAGCAGGAACATAATAGTCTCCACAGCTGGGCTGCATTTTATTTCAAAAAGCCTTCCCACATGGTTTCATAAGATTGTCTCATATTAAATTAGTGAATCCATTTTTAAAATCACTGTTTACATAAGGAAACAGAATATCTTGAAGGCAGATTCATTAGATGTGCTTTCAGCAATACTGTTAAAATAATATCAATGAGATATGCCAGCAATAATAAAGCACAATGTGGTTGGCATTTTTCCAATTATACTTCAAGCAAAGCTTTTTCAAAGCATCCTTGATCACAATCAAGGCACCTTTGCATTGTCCACAATTTAAATCTCCCAACGGATGTACAGACATGCATATAATTTTACATCAAACATTTGTACAGATCCATGTATTTTTTTTCCCCGTCTGTTGTTACATTTTGTCAATATATCAAACTAAGGGTAATTTTACAAAATTAACCATGTAAATAACTATATCCATATATAAATTAAATGGTTGAGTATTTTAGGAAGTTGTGAAAATTGTTAGATACAAACAGGTTTTCTTTAACAGGAAAACAGTGAAAATGGTTAGAGTAACTCATCCACCAGCTTCCCACAGCTTGTCAACTAGCTTTAAAACATGATTCAGGAGTGTGATGAAATATTCTATAATAACTGGTTGAATGCAATTCCAAGAACATTCAAGAAACTCGACACCATCCAGGACAAAGTATCTTGCTGGATTGGCATCCTATCCATTAAAATAATGACATCCTCCACCAATGGTGCAACATGGCTAACTTTTCCCATTTTTTGGTGAAGTACTATTTTTGGGGAGATTTATTGGTAGATCATCTGCCAGGGATCAAATCAAATTTTCTCATAATTGTCCATCTTCAGCTCATTAATTATGCAACCGACCTCTTCAGTGTTCATGCAAACGTATGGAAGGAGTAGCTGAAGTGCTCACTACTGCCAAGATTTTGCAATGTTCACACAAATGTGCCATATTTAAACCTCAGCTCCATACCACTACAGACATTGCAAGCCAGGAACTTGCCATTTTATGGAGATTCTGCATTGTTCAAGCTCAGGAAATGGTGCAGAAAGGGAAACTGGCATCCTATTACTCCAACAAAGGGCTGAAAGTGCTCCTGGATAGGTACTCAAAAGAATGAGGGTACAGGCTACCAAAGGGAATGTCACCACCAGCCAGTCAGGAGAAAGTGAGGACTGCAGATACTGGAGATAAGAGTCAAGAGTGTGGTACTGGAAAAGTACAGCAGGACAGGCAGCATCTGAGGAGCAGGAGAATCGACATTTCAGGCATAAGCCCTTCATCAGGAAGGCTTTATTCCCAAAACGTCAATTCTCCTTCTCCTCAGATGCTGCTTGACTTGCTGTGCTTTTCCAGCACCACAATCTCAACCACCAGCCAGTCAATCAATCTGGATTGAGATAGCAATTCTGCCAAGTGAAAAAAGCAAGTGGCAGAGTCGAAAGATTAAATTTCCTTCTCTGCTATACCAGGATAAGTGCCTCCATTTTTTTTCCACTATCGCACATTCAGAGGGCCATCACTACTCACTAACTCGACCACAGCACAAACTTCTCATAAGGTTTCATGCTCTGTAGCTTTTACAACACGCATGTTTACTCAACAATTCGCACACATGTAATCCTCCCTCTTCCTTCCCATCTTCTGTGATTCCTAATCACTCACGAGGGACACAACAAAACCTATCCTACTTATATTATGATTGGGAGGTGCTGGTGTTGGACTGGGATGTACAGAGTTAAAAGCCACAACACCAGGCTATAGTCCAACAGATTTACTTGGAAGCACTAGCTTTTAGAGTACTGCTCCTTCATCAGGTGATTGTGGATTATACGATCATAAGTTTATGATCTTATACTCCACAACCACCAGATGAAGGAGCAGCGCTCCAAAAGCCAGTGCTTCCAAGTAAACCTGTTTGACTATAACCTGGTATTGTGCAATTTTTAACTTATATCACTAATGCTTCTCCCATGCACTTCCAGTGTATTGGATCACTCCCTTCATTTTCTTGCAAGAAAATTTCTCTACTCATCCGCAGTCAAAGAGGACCCCATAGTGTCAGCATGCATAACTTCAGCCAAATGCACAATGAGACACAGGATTAGAAGGCAGAGTTTGCAAAGACACTCGACAAACTGATTTGGAAGTTGAACGAGTAGAGCAACATCCTTTGTACCATGCTACTTCTGGCATGCAAGCATTTGGTTCCTTCCATGGATTGTTTGGTAGCTACTATGCATAGCCAGGTTCAGCACACAAAGTCTGCTGGAAAAGTGTAATGACTAACAAACCATTTCTCGTGCCTTTGGTGAACAGGAGCAAACAGCAGGGTGACAGGAAGATAGGGACCTTGCATGCAATCCAGCTACACCTTCTTCACAAGGATACCAATACCCATCTGGAGGATAAACCACATACAGGGCCCACAGAGGTCTCCTCTCAGGACACTCCAAAATTGGCTGGGCCTTCCACCTCCATCATGCTTGCCAACTTCAACCCTATGGGAGTTCAAGCCACAATATCATAAGACATAGGAGTGGAAGGAAGGACATTCAGCCATCAGCCCAGCGGAAAAAAATTCCCAGCGTCCACCCTTTTTAAGCCATGCATTACCTTGTAAGTTTCTATTTGATTTGCCCTCAACCTTCTAAACTTTAATGAATACAATCCCAAGACCTCAGCCGTTCATCTTACATCAGGCCTACCATTCCAGGGATCATCTGTGTGAATCTCCGCTAGACACGCTCTAGTGCCAGTTTGTCCTTCCTGAGGTGTGGGGCCCAAAACTGGACACAGTATTCTAAATGGGGCCTAACCAAAGCTTTATAAAGTCTCAGTAGCACATTGCTGCTTTTACATTCCAACCCCCTTGAGATAAATTACAACATTACATTTGCTTTCTTAACCACTGACTCAACCCGCAAGTCAACCTTTAGAGAATCCTGCACGAGCACTCCCAGATCACTTTATACTTTTGCTCTATGAATTTTTTCACCGTTTAAAAAAATAGTCCATGCCTGTATTCTTACTCTCAAAGTGCAAGCATTTGCTCACGTTGAATTTCATCAGCCATTTCCTGGACCCCCACTCTCAACCTGTCGAAATCTTTCTGCAGCCTCCCCACCTCCTCAGTACTACCTGCCTGTCAACCTAACTTTGAATCATCGGTGAACTTCGCCAGATAATTTACATATAAAGCGAAAAGCTGCGGCCCCAACACTAAACCCTGCAGGACACCCACTTGTCAATAGCTGCCATTCTGAAAAAGAACCTTTTATCCCAACTCTCTGCCTTCTGTCAGACAGCCAATCCTCAATCCGTGCCAGTAGCTCACCTCGAACACCATGGGCCCTCACCTTACTCAGCAGCCTCCCCTAAGGCACCTTATTAAAAGCCCTTTTGGAAATCTAGGTAGATAACATCCAGTAGGTTGCCCTGGTCTAACCTACTTGTTACCTCTTCAAAGAATTCTAACAGGTCGAGAAGGGTAAACCCGTATCTGGACAGGACACACCTCTATGTCTAGGCTCGCTGGGCACAAATGCCCTCAGGGTTGTCTGTCCCAAACTCCAAGATCAAGAACTACACAAAAAGACAAGCTCCCTGCACTACAGCTGTTAATGTGCAGAAAGAGGTGTTGAGAAGGAAAGAAAGATGACCTTCTGAGAGCATATTGGTGGCATGGGAGATAATTCTTCGTAAATAAGTTAATACATCTGTAAATATTTATTCCCTTTTCATAGTCAATTGTGTAAAGAAATGTCATTTAACTGTGACTACATGAATGAAGAGAGATGCTAGCCAACCTTAGCATCCTAGAATGTTCTAACACTATTAAATCTTGTATTTTCCATAGGACCCATACAAGCATGAAAGTTCATCAAGATTAAATTAAGGTGCATTGGATGTTGTGAGGGCATCATTCCATTTATAATTTTAGTTTTAATTAAACAGTATAAATTGTATAGAAATATTAAAATATTAACCAGCAATTGCACTCAGAATTATACAGGAATATAAATTACTTCCATTGAACATCTTCATAAGATAGGACCCCTTCCTAATTCCCAATCCCTACAGCGCCTAAGGCAGACAGAATATTGAGGACATTTCTATGGTCCAAGATGTGAAATAAGCAGCTCCTACACCTTATGCAGGCTTTGGGACCTTGAAAGAGGATTGCTACTTTGGCCAGCTTTGTGCCCCACAGCCATTATTAGGATTGCTTCAGAGTGTTGAATAATGTAATCAAGAGTCCTTGGAGACAGGACTTTTAATCAACATTATAGGTCAATGCACAAAGGTTCACAAACAGCATGTTGTGATAACAGATGTCTTTCATCCATACCGTGTGGGCGTTTGTTCAATGCTATTGCCACTGTAAGGGCCTCACATTGCACTCAAGTGGATACTCCTCCCTTAGAGAATTCCATTGTGATTTGCAGGATGGAAAACAACAGCGGTCAAGCTTTATAGATTAAGTCATAGGCTCAGCCTCCCCATTCTTCACATTCCTTGCTTTCTTGCCCTTCCCTCAAACCAATTGGCTTTGAATTTCTCCATGTTCCCATTCAACCTGTTTATTTAGCTGTATCCACCTTTCCCTGAGTTTCAGCCATACAGCGCAGTCATGACAAACATACTCATGCGCTGCCCCACATCAATGCCAGTTTGGTAATCTGGCTTTGGGGCTGCACTTACTGTCAATTACCCAACCTCCTGAGTATATCTTACCTTGTTACGCTCAATCATCTTCCACCCTCAAATTATTATTCCCTCTGCATTCCAGCAGGCTACTTCCATTTGACTTTCCTGATATTCATACCCCAGCAGTGGCCCCAGATAAACCCCTCTTGACTTTCATTGAACTAGCCTCCTGGATTCACAGTTATCCACCCCTTTCATCCACAGACTAAGACAGACAGACTGACTGAGCGAGAAGACCCCTCTCTGATCTCTATGCAGCTCCACATCAGAGTTACTAAAAAATCCAGATTGATTAAAATGGTCCAACATGATTGACATTAGCCCATTCCTGAACTGTAGAGGTATGAAACCCCCAGGCAGTGAGCATTCCAAATGGCTGACTGACCATGTCCAAGCACCAAAACTGATATCAGACAATGGCATTGACATAGCTGGTCAATACCTACTGATTGAAGGCTGTCTGCCTTGATCTAACTGAGAACTAATCCTTTTGGACTATGAGACATGGCCATTTGTGTGAAGTATATGGTGCAACATTGACATAACAGTGTCATATAGCACATCCCCACCACTTGACCCCACCCATTTATCGCTGCTGAAAAGCATGACAAGCTGCCTGGTTTGGGTCTACACTAAAAAGCAAGGCAAGAGAGAAGTACTGTGAGCCTTTAAATTTTGAATAAGGCAGAAAAGCATAAAATGGCAAGGCAAGGCAGAGATGCTATAAGCAGAGTAGGTAGAAAGTGAGTGAGTGCTAAGAGAACAACCGAGGAGCTCTAAGATGCAGCATAGTCCAATCCACGAAATGGGTGCTTATCCCTGCACGCAAAAGTATCCTACCAGCAACATCATAATGAAAAGTGCCAGTGCCTTCCATGTTGCAGCACTGAAGCGAAGCATGGTATTTCAGTACGTGCCATACCCCAATGATACAATGAGGTACAGCGTGCCCGATGCCAACGTCTGTGAACAGGGAATGCAGTCAGTCACTACCCATGGAGGACAGCCCAAGATGTTGATGACTGCTGATCGAAGATGGAGACCTAGAAGAGTAAGTGGCGAGTTGGAGAAAACAAATACAAATGTATCCGTTTTGTGTACACACTGTGCACCTGCATTTCAATGAGGCAAAATTGGGCAATAATGGAAGGCAAATACTTGCAAATAAACTTCTCAGCATTTGTGAGAATCTCATCTTGACATTCAAAAACTTTGTCTACAGCATTCAACATTTTCTTTCTCAACATCAAGAATCCGATTTAACAAAGTCGTCATATTTTCCCAATTGACTTGCCATTGACCACATTTTTCAGGAGTTGGAAAGATTAATGTGTGTCTATATTTCTTCAAGATTATTTTCTTTTGCTTTATCTATTTTCATTTGCATGTTAGATTTTTCTCTCATCTTAAATAATTTGACTTTTTCCATTCCTTTTTAACTTCCAACTCCATTCCAATTTCATGTGCATACTTTCATTGTCAATCTCACTATATTGTATTGATACTCCATTGCATAAGGTCACTGTGCTATTCTATGTAATTCACATAATTTCAGATTTAAGCAAATTTAAAGCAATATAAATCAAATATTTCTTTTTAAAATTCGCATGAAATACCCAAGTCATTTGATTAATAAAAAAGTTCCTTCATTGAAAATTCTCAGGCATAGATTGCACTCTTTTTCTCAGCCTGTGTCACCCTTTGCTGTGAATGCCAAAATTATAGGTTGCATTTCAGAGAAGGATAGGTAGATGGAGGTGGGGGTAATGGTGATAGATCGGAGAGGAGGGTGGAGCAGACAGGTAGGAAGAAAATGGACAGGTGGGAAAGGTCATGAGGGCAGTGCCGAATTGGAAGGTTGGAACTGGGATAAGGTGGGAGGAGGGGAAAATGAGGAGACTGGTGAAATCCATATTGATGCCGTGGGGTTAGAGGGTCTCGAGGTGGAAGATGAGACATTCTTCCTCCAGGCATCGAGTGGTTTGGGAGTGGCGATGGAGGAGGCCCAGGATCTGCATGTCGTAGGCAGAGTTGTGAGGGGGGGGGTTACTTTTAACACTGGTCAACCAGCTACTTCCCATTCATTTCGTGTTTTGTGCAGAAAAAATGTGTTTTCTGTACACTATTGTTATCTGAAAATTTTATCCAGAATGCTAGCAGCCAGTATGTGTTTTGGTAACATTAAGGACCATCTTGAGATTCTGGCAATGCCTCATTTTACATTTCAGCTTAGAAAATGGTCCATACAGCACTAGAGTTTGGGAGACTTCATAGGCTACTGAGGCCACAATATGGAAAGCATAAAGCAGGTGCACACTTCTAGAAAGAAGTGTGCATCCATATATGGAGGACAAAAATATCCACTCTTGCCAAAATTAAACAGGGTGCTAAAAGGTTACTATAAAAGATCCTCCTCCTCAAGACTGATTTGCTTTGAGGCTCCATCATGAGCCCATATCTTTGTGACATACTCATTGTAACAACAGCAGTGGCCAAATGCTTGCATACACTTTACTGGCAAGTTCAGATAGAATACATGGTCCATTATAACGTCTGGGCTCTCCAGAGATTAATCATTCTAGTACAGGGAAATAAATGTCCCACTGCAGCAAAACATATGTTGTGGACCAGGCCATAGCCCTCAAAACATTTCAAGAAAGTAGTCCAGGCCCTAACTTTGCTAGTTGCTTTAAGCAGGTGTATTGTGGATATTCCAGGAGTGATGTATTGGCCCAATCGCTTAGTTTTAAACAAAACAGAATTAATTTGCAAGATTACCAAATGAAACACAAACAAAATGAACAGAATACAGAATAACTTAACCTATCCAAAAACCCAAGAGACTATCCCAACTTAATGTTGATCCAAATATTTGCACCAGTTCCTAATCAACTAGGAGAAAGTGAGGACTGCAGATGCTGGAAATCAGAGCTGAAAAATGTGTTGCTGGAAAAGCGCAGCAGGTCAGGCAGCACCAAAGGAGCAGGAGAATGACGTTTCGGGCATAAACCCTTATTCCTGAAGAAGGGCTTATGCCCGCAACGTCGATTCTCCTGCTCCTTTGATGCTGCTTAACCTGCTGCGCTTTTCCAGCAACACATTTTTCAGCACCAATTCCTAATCTCCTCTTTATAGAAAAGGAAAAATCCAACACAAATCCTTACAGGAGAGATATCAGAGAGAGGGAGGATCAGCATGGATCTGCTTCTTTGGGTCCAGCAGCTTCACAACTGACTGCCTGCTAAAACCAAATCAAACCAGAGAAAAGCTGAGCTGGGTGGACTGGCCACTCAGATTTCATTGCTCAAGTGATTTTTTTTTAAATTTGAAAGCCTTTACAGGTAGACCAACCCCAGACATTTTGGAAACTGTCTCTTTACGATCTCCTGAAAAAAAACCAAGGACAACATAACCCTGTTAAAGGAGCAGCAGCATCACACAAAATGTGCCTCATTTTGGGGCCACGATTACCAAGTTTACAATAGCAATTTCTAGGACATTCACATTTGTCCATTTATCTTGGTCTGGATCATTGAGCTTTACGACAATTTATTCTTCCACCCTCTACAAAATTAGTTACAAGAAAGTCTTATATCATGCTGTATCATGCAAATACAACAATACTCCTTCCAAATGTAATTACCCTTCAAGATCTAATTTTTGCCAAAATGACAATTTTCCAAGATTGCAAATTTTGAAATTTATTCAGTTAATTTGATAACCAAGGAATATTCTATGGCTAAAATTGGCTTAGATTTTTAAACTCTATTTTACAGTGGGAATATTTTCACAGAACTTTTGCAAATTCGTGAAGGAAAAGAAATTTTCATTTAAAAGACACGAGACTCAAATGGTGTCTTTCAAAAACAGAAAAAAAAACACAATACGTAGTTTTTTAGATTAGATTCCCTACAGTGCGGAAACAGGCCCTTCGGCCCAAGTCCACACCGACCCTCCGAAGAGCAACCCACCCCCCTACATTTACCTCTGACTAATCCATCTCATACTGCAGGCAATTTAGCATGGCCAATTCACCTAACCTGCACATCTTTGGACCATGGGAGGAAACCGGAGCACCCAGAGGAATCCCACGCAGACACAGGGAGAATGTGCAAACTCCACACAAACAGTTGCCCATGGCGGGAATTGAACCTGGATCTCTGGCGCTGTGAGGCAGCAGTGCTAACCACTGAGCCACCGTGCCTAATTCAATTTTACTAAGCCAGGCTGCCATTCTTGATAAGGCTTTTAGTCACCCTTTAAAATGATTTCAACCTGTGCGAAGATCTGGTAAACTACAGGATATACACTGGGCACAGAGGTCAAGTTGAAAAATCTGCAATGAACTACAGAGCTAAAGTTCTCAAATGTAAAATCAAAACCATTTCAGTGAGCTAAGTGTAGCCCAAAGCATTAAGCACAGAATATAAAATCATTTATGAAAATAATCCATGCAATGATCATCATCAGATCAAATTCTACAGAATTCTTTTGACAAAGGAGTTCAGTGGAAGAGGAAGGGAAAAGGACTCGAGATGATGAATCTTGAAAGAAAAGCCATGCATTCTCCTGGTGCTCCAAAATGGTCCTGAATCATGAGGAAGTGTTGGCTGAAGACATCGAAACTATGTTCTGCTCATTAAGATCTGTTTACAAATACGTTAACATAGGAAAGGTATCCTGTGTTCAGACAAATATTAAAGTCTTGAAATTCATCTGCTATAGTTTATGTATTTTGAGATTAAAACAACTGGCTGTAGCCAAGCTGAAATGATTGCCAGCTTCCAAAAAGGAATGTTTAAAAACACTATATAAACTTAAGGCAAAAAAGCCAAAACCTGACCTCCTGCACAGTGGGAGGTGAAGGCAATGGAGGTGAGGATTTTGTTAAGGCTATGAAAACGCAGAATGATAGGTGATGCAGTGGAGTGAGTAATTAGCAATTCCACACTACTCGTTCGACTTCATTTCCACCAGTTGCAAGCTGAATAAATAGCTGACACAGCTATTTTTTAATCAGGCATAAAGTCTCTTAAAAACCTTTAGATATCAAAGACTAGTTATTATTGCTTTAATGTGGACCAATTGCATTCATTTTATGTTTCATATAGATTTACCCCAAAGGTTTACAGAAAGTAGAATGAAAATTAGATGCGGTGAGTCACAAATTTGTTGGCAAACTTAGGGTATTACTTAAAATTAGTGACATTTGTTTTTGAACGCCTGCATATTTCATGTCACTTTACTCAAAACATACCAATGTGCACTGTCTTGCCTGAATACTCACGAGTGAAATATGGCTCACTGTTTCATATAGTTAAAGCTATAAGCTAAATCATGAAATTATGATGGGAATCGGTTTATGGGAGCTGTCATAGCTTCCAAACAATAGGAAATAATGCCTCTCTGCCAAAAAAAAGACTGAAGCTATCCTTCCATCATCCTGACACCTGGCAAACAATCCAATAAAAAGTAAAATTGACTGTACCAATTACACTGATCAAAATAACTTGGATTAATTTAATGGTGGCAATTAGTGCCATATCAAAAAATCAAAGTCTAGTTTGATAAGCTAATCATGAAATTTAATTATTGGTACATCAGTGTAGAAACACAATTATAAAACAAAATTACAAAATACATCACTTACAAAACTGAATATACAGATTACACTCCAGCATCTTGGAAGACACAGAGCAATCTGATTAGTGCTGTAATTTTGCAACACTAATAAATTTCACATACCAACTATTGTTGTATTGTAGTAACTTGGCTATTCCTTGAGATAAAGATTGAATGACCATATGCAAATCAATGTGATTTTGTTTGTTGAGAATTTCATCTATCCATTCAAGGTGACCATTATTTCAATAATACAAATAAGCAATTGCCTGCATTATTTTATGCTAGTTTCTTTTGCTAGAAATGGGGTGTATCATTCATATTTCCAAAACAATGCACTTTGCTTTTCTGAAATTTCTCCTAGAGGCTCAGCTTTCTTTAACTGGCAGCCTGAGTTCAACAACACACATCTAAGAATATTTCAAAACATGTTTTACTTAGAAAAAACATTAAAACTAAATGTTTTTACAAAATACTTGTTCTCATGCTACATTCATGCAATGTCAACAGGACAATGCAATTTTGCTTAAATTTCAAACGTTTCATTACTAGGTCCTTTAGTTTCTCTATTTCTTGCTACCATTGCAGCAAATTAGAATTAAAGAATAGTCACCATGTATTCTCATTATGGAATGGTACATATTGCTGAGAAATAATAAATGCAATTTAACTCATGTTAATCATCACTCACTTCAGCAATGTAAAGGGCATTCATTAATTGATCATTATTTTATGAATACTTGAAACAAGTTCAAAGCATTAATATCATTGTCATGAGTTTTGGATAATGCCATAAACAATGGGAACAACTATCTAGCAGAATGAAAATATGAATTCAATCCACTGACGAAACTACATTAAAAATTACAGATACCTGGCTGAGACTGCAAGGTAGAATTCTAACATCAAGCAATGCATTACATAATCATCCAAACCCCTAACCCAAGTTTAGAAAACCAATTTTTAAAATCACTGCATAGTGTTCTTAAAAAATGTGATAGCTTGCAAAATGGAAGGTGTTTGTGTTCTGCATGGATCCAAGCCCAAATATGTTAAAGTATGATTGCACTCAAATTGAAGAAACATTCTCACTGACATTACTCAAAACTCTTAAGAAATAACCTACAGTTAACTCTCTGGAGAATATATATGCAGAATATATCACTGCTCTACTCTGCACCTTCCTTGTTTCCGATTTTGGTTTTTAAAAACACATTTATGTTTTACAGTTATTCATGGCAATTACCTTTTCCCCAGAGGATTATATGAGTATAAGGATACTTATTAACTGGACATTCTTGTATCTGTTTAGTGGTGTTTAGTTCAACTAAGAACAAACCATTTAATAATACACAAAAAAAAATCAGTGCACCAGTTAAACAATTGGTTTGGGGCAAACAAAAACTTGGCCATGAGAAATGTGTAGGGGTTTATGATGTAAATCAATGTTTGTAGTAGAATAATCTTGGCTACTTCCCACTATTAAAATGGTTCACTTGCAAGCTTAGGTAAATTACAAGGGGTATAGAAAATCAAATACACTGATCAAAAATGTTTTAAAAAACTAATAATTGCTGGGAATATAGAAAGAGAAATATTATGGGGCATTAAGATTTAATTTATAAATTTCTGAATAGCCATAACAACTTACCGCAGCATTTGGCAGGTACTGTTTTACAAAAAGCTATCAAAAGGTCATTACAGATCAACATTTAGGATGTAGCAGAGAGGGAGCATCATACCAGATTCCTGTTGCCACATTTACTAAAATCTGTATCTTTCTGCTCAGGTACAGGAGGCGGGAAGGCTAAGAAAACCCAAACAAAACAACAACCAGTTAAGTATACAAATTGTTTCACAAGGCAGGATCTGAAAACATATCGAAATTAGCAGGGCAGCTTTTAATTATTCAGAAGTTTTTTTGGACGGGTAGGATGGGATAGAATAGATGTGAAGGAGCACCTTCCTGGAAATTGCCACTGTCACAAGAGCTTACAGTATCAATTTTGTTTTTGCGACCAACGTGTCAAAAAAGTTTACCTTTCCAAAATCAAAACAAAGACGCAATGTGTCAATATCCCTAAATAGACAACGATAATCAATTGCATGGAAGCCTCTTAGCAAACTGCCAAGTTTTTTTTTCCCACAGCTTGACAACTACCGTTATCCCTGGCACGGAACATTCACAAAGTGCAAAGCATGAGGACACCCAGAGAGAGGGAGGGAAAAAATGGCCAGTTCTTTCGCTTCTCTCCTACCTGGGATGTCTCAAGCCGGCCGGAGAAGGCGGTTTATTCCTCAAGTGCTGGAGCTGCTGGAGCGACCTCACCGAAATGTTCTTGAACAAACTGTCCTCCGCCGCGTCTTCCAGCTTCAGCTGCGGGATGATGTGCCCCGCGTTGGTGAAAGCCATTCGGTTTCACTTGAGTTTATTTCAACAACACAATTCGAAACTGAGTTCTTGTCTCCTCTTTCTTTCTCTCTTGCCCACCCCCCAACTCCCCCGGATTAACGAATATCCCGTTTTGTGTGTTTATTTGTGATAGTTTTCCCGGAGGACATGTTAGGCTGGTTCTGCTAACGTTAGACTGATGCTGGATGCTTACTGCTGCTGCTGCTGCCGCCGCCGACGCCGGCCGCGAGTGCGCACACAACGCCAGAACCGGAACGTTGGGCGCGCGAAGACGCGCGTGCGCCCGAGTCCCCGACTCCAAAGGCCGTAAGCTCGCGCACCACGCGTCTGCCGCGAGGAGCGGCGCGCCCGGGAAACCCGGGTATCCGAGTGCACATGCCCTTTCCCTTCCCCCACACTCAACCGCCCCATCTCCCTCTCTCGTCCTTCGGGCCTGGTGCGTTCTTTGTCTGATTCTCGGCCTGATTTTAACCCCTTCTGAGTGAATGTGCAAAATCAAAGGCTGCCTGCTTCCTATTTTGTGTGCATCATGCATCTATGTGCCAGTGCAAACATACATCTGTGAAGAACCACTGGGATGGCTGGAGAAAATCAGATCTGGCAGCTTCTGTGGAGAGAGAAAAAGTGGAGTTTTGAGTCCAGTATGACTACAAGAAACAGAATTATCATTTCATACTTTAATGTTAACTGTTTCTCTCTCCCAAGATGCTGCCAGAACTACTGAGTTTCTCCATTGTTTTCTGTTTGTTTCATATTTCCAGCATCCACAGTCTTTTGTTTTTTAATTTTTATATGTCTATAAGGGTTTTTACAGCTATTACATATTATACAATTATATACTGTAATGAATCCTCAATATATTCCAACGTTTAGAATCATAATTTGTAAACCGCTTTCCTCATGTTCACAAACCCATCGATTGTAATTACCCCATCAGGCACATGGATGTACAAATGAATACAAGTGTTGTCTGATGTACATTTTGTTCTTATTTCAAATCTTCAGTATCTGTAACATTATGTTTTACACATTTAATACCAACACCCTGTAATTTGGGTTAGTATTTCAAATCATGTTTCATGAGAATCACCTTTTCTAAAAGTGGAAACAAATATATATGAACAGGTAAGTCAGCATCTGTTAAAGAGACGAGTGGTTAAACATTTGGGATGTTGTAAATTCTCTTTTCTTTGGAAATGCTGATTGATCAACACTATACTTTCACCATTTTTGTTTTTTTCTAGTTTGCTGTACGTACGAATGATATTTCACATTCATTGATCTATTTATAGGAAGATATTCCAAGAAAAAGTTCACAATTTCTTTTTCAGCAAAAATTAAGAATCATCCTAATCAGCATCAGCATGCCTTATGAACATTCTTAGAAATTTAAGGTATTTTGATTTATTGGACCAATTTTGGAAAAAAGTAGATAATATTTTCATCGAGTCATAGAATCATACAGTACAGAAGCAATCCTTTGGCCCATTGAGCCTGTGCAGCCAAAAATACCTAGAATAGTCCCACTTTCCCATTCTAGGCCTTTAGCCTTGAATGTTACAATCCTTGGATTTGATTGTTCATGAAACAGATTGTTTATACTTTGTTTTAGAGAATAAATTCAGCAGTAAACCAATTAATGTTATCTCCAATAAGCAAATGTTAGTCAACAGAAAATTGCTGGATGCTGATGAGAGTGTATTGTCATTTAGATATTCATATATAAACAGGGTTAACCCAGGTTAAAATGATCATGTTATTTTACTGATTAAAGGCAATAGAAGCAACTGTTTTGCAAGCTTGTGTTGGTTTCAGCATTATCATGTCACTAACCTAGTTAATGAACAGATAGAGATTCATAAGTGTAAGTTTACTCTTTCAGTGAACATTCTATTTTCTTCAAAGCTAACAACCTTTAAAGAAGTGGAATTCTCCTGAAAGAAGTAACTTGAGGTTTTAGCATATAAGTTGATCAATCCAAGTGCTACATTCGTGAAGCTGCTGTTCTTTGAATGAAAGGGTAAGTTAGGGCCTTTCTGAAGGATTCATGAGTTCAGTAAACACAACAAGCCCACATCCCTCTATAAGGTCACCTCGCAGCCTCCAAAGCTCCACGGAAAACAGCCCTAGCCTATTCAACCTCTCCCTATAGCCCAATTCCTCCAACCCTGGCAACATCCTTGTGAATCTTTTCTGGACTCTTTCAAGTTTCACAACATCTTTCCGATAGGAAGGAGACCAGAATAGCATGCAATATTCCAATAGTCCCCTAACCATTGTCCTGTATACCCTCAACATGACCTCAACTCCTGTACTCAATACTCTTACCAATTAAGGAAAGCATACCAAACACCTCCTTCGCTATCCTATCTACCTGCGATTCCACTTTCAAGGAACTATGAACCTGCACTCCAAAGTCTCTTTGTTCACCAACACTGCCTAAGACCTTACCACTAGATGTATAAGTCCTGGTAAGATTTGCTTTCCCAAAATGCAGTACCTCACATTTATCTAAATTAAACTCCATTTGCCACTTCTCAGCCCATTGGCCCATCTGATCAAGATCCTTTGTAATCTGAGATAACCTTCTTCACTGTCCGCTACACTTCCAATTTTGGTTTCATCTGCAAACTTACTAACTGTACCTCTTACGCTCACGTCCAAATCATTTATATAAATATGGAAAAGTAGTGGACCCAGCACCAATCTGTGTGGCAATCCACTGGTCACAGGCCTCCAGTCTGAAAAACAACTCTCCACCACCACCCTCTGTCTTCTATCTTTGAACCAGAGCTGTATCCTAATGGCTGGTTGTCAATTCTCTTGCAATTGAGCTGTTGGTACGATATATCACAATTTAAATAATTTAAAATTAAAACTCTACAGTGCATCCTCATTCTAGCCATTTGAATTTGGATCTATAGTTGGTGAACATTAGCCATTCCAGCTTTGTGTTTTTAAGCCAAGTTTTCAATAAGACTCAATATATAAATTCAAAGCATTTCACAAAGAGTTTGGGGAAGAGAAATTGGTTTGCTTTATTCCTTCCATGTATCAGTTGAGAAATTTTTGCCTTACTCATGATTCTATCAACTTTCCAACATTTTTACTATAAGAGCAGGAGCAAATAGATTATTTTTGATACTATTATATCTTTCAATGTCTTGGATTTGGCCTGCTCCAGTTCTCTTTCTTTATACTATATATGAAAGACTTTAATTTTCTTAATATAGCTGTACCCAAAGCACATCTATTGTTGATCACTCTAGATTAGTCAGCAGATTTAGAGAAAAAGAATTGCTTTGTGAATGTCTGCCAGGTAAAACATTAGTGTTTCTGTTTTCTATTTGAACATTTACCTTTTGCCAGCCTATGGTCTGGAGCTTTGATTTATAATCCAACAGCAAATCCCCAAAATCTGATTATAAGAGATGTTTAAAGGACCACACAAAGATTGACATAAAACATTCAATCAATTTGATATTGTCAAAGAAAAATTTTCAGCAGCACAATTTTGGAGCATCAACATGCAATGCCATGGTAATGGGGTCACAGTTTCAATTCCATAGTTGGCCAACTTCCAGATCTTCATCACGTTACCATGGGGAAGGAATGAATGGAAGCCATTGTGGCCTCAGAGAAGAAAATCGCAATCAAAATTATTACCAGATTACCATTGAGCATTTTTAACTGCTAAACAAATTATTGTTCAGACACATTTCTTGGAATGGGTAATTTGTCTTTTGGATTATTATAAGACCATAAGAAATGGGGTGGCATGGTGGCTCAGTGGTTAGCACTGCTGACTCAGTGGTTCAGTTGAACCCTCAGGCAACTGTCTGTGTGGAATTTGCATATTCTCTGCATGCCTGCGTTGGTTTCCTCTGGGTGCTCTGGTTTTTTTTCCCACAGTCCACAAATGTGTAGATTCTGTGGTTTGGCCATGCTAAATTTGCCAAAGTGCCCAGGGATGTGCAGGCTCAGTGCATTATCCACGGGAAATGCAGGATTACAGAGATGGGGTAGATGGGTGCGTCTGTCTGAGATGCCTTTTGGAAGGTCAGTATGGATTTGATGGGCCAATTAGCCTACTTCCATGCTGTAGGGATGCAATGATTCTATAGGAACAGAGGGAGGGGTTTAGCCCCTGCAGCCTGCTCTGCCATTCAAGAAGATCATGGAGATTTGGCATGATTCACATCAATATTCCTAACCTTTCCCCATAACTCATGACCCTCTACTGATCAATCTCAGCCTTTCATGTACACAAGGACTCTGCTCACACAGCTCTCTGTAGCAAAGAGCTCCAAAGACGTGCAGCCCTCTGAGAAAAGGAATTTCTTCTTTTTAATTGTGAATTTGCACTTTTTTATTCGGAGACAATTCCCTCTAGTCCGAGATTCTTCTATGAGGGGAAACATCATCTCAACATTTGCCCTGTCAAGCCGCTTAAGAATCTCATATGTTTCAATGAGACCATCTCTCATTATTTTAAACTGCAATGAATAGAGTCCCAGGCTGCTTAATATTTGCTCATAAGACAAACCCTTCATAACAGGGGATCAACCTAGTGAACATTCTCTGCACTGTGTCCATTGAAGTAGTATCTTTTCTTAAATAGAGAATCAAAACTGCTCAGAGTAATCCAGACGTGATCTCTCTAGTACCTTGTACAGTTGCAATAAGAGTTCCCTACTCTTATTACTCCAATCTCTTTGAAATAAGTACCAACATTCCATTACCTTCCTGATTACCCGTTACACCTTTGTGCTAGCTTTCTGTGTTTTGTGCACAAGTACCCCAAACACCCTTTGTGAAGCTTTCTGCAAGTTTTTTTCAATTTAACCGTTATTCTGCTTTTTTTGTTCTCCTTTCCAAAAAGAGCAACTTTATATATTTCTATATTATACTATATTTGCCAACTTTTTGCCCAGTTCCTTGTCTTCCTGAAAACTCTTTGTATCGTTCCCACAACTTCCCTTTCCACCTATTTTTGTGTTATCTGCCAACTTGGCTAGTACATTAATTTCCTTCCTGCAAGTCATTGATATATGCTGTAGACAACTGATGTCACCAATGTTAAAAGGAATACCTTATCTCCATTGACAGTTTCTTACCCATTAGCCAATTCCCGATCCATGATAATATTTTATCTCTAACACCTTGGGCTCTTATCTTACGATTTAACCTTTTATGAGGTACCTTGTCAACTGCCTTCTGGTAGTTCAAATACAATACATTTACTGGTTCCCCCTCTATCCACTCAAAAAGTTCTGATGCTGCTTGGTTAGATTATGATTTTCCAAAAGTGTTGCTGTTACTTTAACAATTGATTCTAGCTCTTTTCCAAAAATAAATTTTAGTTTAATCACCCTTTTGTTGCCCGCTTTTTGCCACACCTCCTTCTTGAATAGGAGTTTTGTCATAGTTAAGGGAGAAAATTAAACATCTGTTTTATGTTATAAGTTTTAAGATACAGCCAGAAAGTATTTAATGCTCAGAAGTAGATAGTGCACCAAACATCAACTACAGATCTTTGTGACATCTCATATTTAGCAGCGCATCATTGCGTCTTGCAGACCGTTGATGCCCTATTTATGAAAGCTGGGCACAATTTTAATCAAACAAGAATTAGTAGAATTTTCTTACATTATTGGAGTCTGACAAGTACAAGGCATCATGGATTGCAGCCGTGTGATCATCAAGATGCCAATTGGATAGGCATTGAGATTTATTCAGGTTCTGTTGGTCTGCATCCACAGCAAGTACTTTGTACATGGTTGTACTCGTTATCCCAGCAGCTGTCATGATGCCTTTGTCCATCACCAGTCCATGCTGGCACAGCTCTTATTTGCATAAGAATAAGAGTTGTTTGAAGGCTCGATTATTGATATATCAATGGTCCTCTTTTATAGGTTTGTAGGAAAATAAATTTAGCTTTTAAAAAAAGATGTGTGAATGTGCTTTATTTTCCTGTGCACTTGATGTTTGCTGTTGTTCCTATATCGTTAGTTGGTTCTGCGCGTAGTGTATACGGGGTGAATGGATTGTAGAAAGAAACATGAGATGGAGTCATGAGTTGGCATGACTTGGCATGGTGGCTTTAAAGGGCTAATGGACTTTTTATACCCCAACCAGCATCTTACTGATGTTGGAATGCACCACCTCTATTCCATGGGAGAAGTCTCGTCTATCAAAGCAGCCTCCCAGTGGTTTCCTGAGAGGAATTTTATTTAACAGTGCTTAATTGCCAACAGAGCAGTGATCAATTCTGTAACACCAAGACACGTGCTGAAGGGTTCACCCTGCCCCAGAGCCTGGCTAGCTGTTCCTGGCACATTCAATAAAATTTTCTCCAGCTTTTTGAGCATGCCTCCAAATGGAGATGCCCTGACCTTTCCTTTGCAATGTGAGCAGCTGACAACTGTATTGTTGCTGCTGCGGAAAGACAAGTTATCATCCTTAATGTGGTGATAGTCCAAGCAGTAGCCTTATGATTTAACACTCCCTATGTTCCAGCTATCCTGTGCATGGACCTGAGAGCCACATATAGTCCCAGACTGTGAACCACAGAGTGCCGGTAAAATTCTGGCCAGATGAGCGTTGTAGGCTGACTGGCTACCTTTTGCAAAATCAAGCCAGGCAGCAACATTTAAAGGAATGTTGTTCATTTATAGAAAACACATTTCTTTTAGCTTTATCACCTGAAACCTGAAAACGGCAAAATAGAAGCTTAAACAGACGAACCAACAGGTTCAAGAACAGCTTCTTCCCTGCTGTTATTAGACTGATGAATGGACTCTCTAACTTCAGATAATGTTGATCTTGTTTCGCTCACCTCCCGTGCAGTGTAACCTGTATGGGTCACTCTTTCTAAGCACCCTATAATCAGTATGTCCTTGCTTACTATGATCTGTCTGTACTGCTAGCAAACAAAGCTTTTCACTGTGCTTAGGTACATGTGACTACAATAAATCAAATCAAATCAAAGTCAAAACATGGAAGAGGTGCAGCAGACAAGGATTGTTGTTTCCAGGAGGAGTCAGTTCCTCCTATGTAAAGTAACACAAGTCTCATAACGAAAGGTGGCAGTTCTTAATGGGGTTATCCAATGAGAACTTAACTGATGTCCTTAAGTTAACAACCCTTTTCCCCTCTCCCCTTTATCCCCAGCCCTGAATGAGCTGAACCAGAAAGATGCTTACAAGGATAATCAATGAAACGTAAACTGAGGGAAAGACAGAGAAATAAAGACTATGGAAAATTCATGACAGACGGCTGTATCACTTCAAATATAGCTGAATACCCATTGCAACCTGATGCATATACAGACCACCTCATCGCATATAAGCAAATAAAGGAGACCAAAAATTATATTATCTGTCAGAATATAATGAAGAAACATTTACTTAATAGAAGAGATTTGTGCTCATTGTGAGGTTGGATAGTTCAATTGGTTGTCCAGCTTGTTTACCTAAACAGAATGACACCAAGAGTGCAAGTTCAATTCATGTACTTGCCCTAACTTCTCATCGTCAAACCCCTATTTAAGGTACAGTAATCATCAGGTTAAACCAATCACCAGACATCCTTGTGTAATCAGAAGATTTTTACATTTTCCAATATTTATAATCGGGTATGGAGACATAGGTCTAAATTTTGCAGATGGCATCAGAGCCCTACTGCCAGGAAGATATGGGATCCTGATTCCAATGTTGACCCAATCTGACACATCCATGCACGTTTCCCGGCAACAACTAGTTAACATTCTACTTCCAAATCTCCTGTCTAGTTAGAGAAAGGTAGATATCCTATGTAGAGATCCAATTGGAGCACCTGATGTTATAGGCTGCTGGTAATTCCACCAGGAGAAGTGAGTGCTACCAATGAATACAGGGAACAACAAAAGCAACTTAAGTTGGAGCCTTTCTCTGAAGACTTTGAAAGTAAGGCCTCAGCTGCCAAGCCATTGTGAAAACCTCTCCATACGGCCACAATTGTAACCTGCCAATTACAATCACAGAATCATTGAGGTCTATAGCACTGAAAGAGGTCCTTTGGCCCACCAAGTATATGCCAAACAATTACAACCAGCTAGTTATTCTAATTCCTATGGCTGTGTCAGGAATGATTTGAAGGAGGCCTTGTTGATTCAGCCTGTACCAGGAGGCCATTCTCTGGTAACAGCCAGGCTTTGGTCTTTAGTGGGAGAGGGGAGGGTGTGTGTGTGCATGCGCCATTGCAGAAAAATTGCCGACATGAGAAATCAGACCTTTTCATGACAAAATTAGAATAATTGATGTCTTCTTAATTCCAGCAGGCAGCCTTCCCTTCTAAGATGCCACCTCATGAAAATCCTGTTGGAGGAAGTCATGCCATGCTCCTGTCCAAACCTTCTGCCCCCTAACCATCTCCACATGAAGATAAATCTCATTCACAGTATGGGAATATTAAACAAACTGAACCATCCCTTCAATACATTTCATAAGTATGATATTTAGGAAGGCTTCTCCTGTCTCTGCAAAACAGATGACCAGAACCAAAAGTAATGTTATCTCATTGCCTGAGGGCTCAGCTGAGTTATTTGATGTGACTCAATCCAAGGCACGAGGGCGTCTTAGCTGAGATTAAGATGTTCCCAACGGAACAGAGAGATTCATTCCAGCCTTGGCAGACGCTAAGGGAAACTGGAAACTTCCTGTAGTTCTAAAAAAAAACACCACAAACAAAATGATAGGAAATTATTTTGAAATATAATATTCTGAAGGTATGTACTTTTCAAGTGGTGTGATAGTAGGTCACATATATTAGAGCTGATAAGTGTGTTGCTGGAAAAGCACAGCAGGTCAAGCAGCATCAAAGGAGCAGGAGAATCAATGTTTCGGGCATAAGCCCTTCTTCCTGAGCAGGGTGTGCCAAGCAGGCTAAGATAAAAGATAGGGATGAGGGACTTGGAGGGGTGTTGGGAATGCGATAGGTGGAAGGAGGTTAAGGTGAAGGTGATAGGCCGGAGAGAGGTTGGGGGCGGAGAGGTCAGGAAGAAGATTGCAAGTCAAGGAGGCGGTGCTGAGTCCGAGGGTTGGGACTGAGAAAAAGGTGGGGGGAGGGGAAATGAGGAAGGTGGAGAAATCTGCATTCATCACTTGTAGTTGGAGGGTTCTTAAGCGGAAGATGAGGCGCTCTTCCTCCAGGCATCGTGTTGCCATGGTCTGGCGATGGAGGAGGACCTGCATGTCCTTGGCGGAGTGGGAGGGGGAGCTAAAGTGTTGAGCCACGGGGCAGTTGGGTTGGTTGGTGCAGGTGTCCCAAAGGTGTTCTCTGAAATGTTCCGCAAGTAGGCGGCCTGTCTCCCCAATGTGTAGGAGGCCACATCGGGTGCAGCAGATGCAGTAAATGATGTGTGTGGAGGTGCAGGTGAATTTCTAATGGATATGGAAGGATCCCTTGGAGCCTTGGAGGGAAGTGAGAGGGGAACTGTGGGTGCAAGTTTTGCATTTCTTGTGGTTGCAGGGGAGGTGTCGGGAGTGAAGGTTGGGTTGGTGGGGGTGTGTGGACCTGACGAGGGAGTTGCGGAGGGAGTAGTCTTTCCGGAATGCTGATAGAGGAGGGGAAGGAAATATATCCTTGGTGGTGGGGTCTGTTTGGAGGTGGCGGAAATGACGAAGGATGATATGATGTATCTGGAGGTTGGTGGGGTGGAAGGTGAGGACCAGTGGGTTTCTGTCCTGGTGGCGATTGGAGGGGCGGAGTTCAAGGGCGGAGGAGCGGGAAGATGTGGTGGTTAGCATCGTCAACCATGTCTGAGGGGAAATTGTGTTCTTTGAAGAAAGAGGCCATCTGGGTTGTTCGGTATTGGAATTGGTCCTCCTGGGAGCAGATACGGCAGAGGCGAAGGAATTGGGAATTTGGGATGGCGTTTTTACAGGTGGCAAGGTGGGAGGAGGTGTAATCTAGGTAGCTGTGGGAGTCAGTGGGTTTATAATAAACATATATTAGAGTTTATAAACTAAAATTAGCATTCTTACTTAATCTCAGTTTTAAGAACAGGTTTTCAAGTGATTCTGTCTCATTGAAAGTTCTTTGACAGGAACATGATAGCGTAAATTACTAGTTTGGCTAATATCTATTGAGTAACACTATGAACTGAGAGAATTGCTGAATTTGCTGCAGTGTTTCTGGTTGGTTTATGTAGTTTCACTATCTTCCAGCAGAAGGAGCCAGAAATGTTTGTGCCACAAAGCTTGAGTTCACTGTCAAAATATCACTGACGTTATTGGTACTCGTTTTACTTATACACAAATGATGCAACAACTGCAGATGCAGGGCACATACTCATACAGATAGAGTTGAATATAAGAACCTAAAATTCCAAGAACCAATCTAACTAAGAAAAAAAATATCATTAGGTGCTCTACAACAATTTAGTTTCATGAAGGAGATTTGAGTTGAGATTTAAGTGACCATCAATTCGTAAAATGTGTTGCTGTAATGGAAAGAAAGAGATGGTGGCTCAGTATCAGTTGTGGCTCAATGGTAATACATTCCACATTGATTCAGAGTGATGATGGTTCAATTTCTATTCCATAGATATAGGCACAAAGTCTAGGTAATGAGTCTGTTACTTAAAGGCATCCAATGAAGGTGTATTCTGGTTGCAGGTAGCCGGGAATGTTTGTGAGGAGAGAAATGTCTGCAACAAATCCAGAAAGGAGAGATTGTCTAATGGAGTGGTTGAGGCCACAGTCTATAAGCCTGACTGCCCTGGCCAATCCATCATCTCAGCCTGCTCCTGTCCCACTAAACTTATCTCCACATACCTTGAGACTGTCCAATCCCCCCTGGTCCAGGAACTCCCCACATATGCTCGTGACACCATTCACACCCTCCACCTCCTCCAAGACTTTAGTTTCCCTGGACCCCAATGCCTCATCTTCATCATGGACATCCAGTCCCTATACACCTCTATCCGTCATGATGAGGGCCTCGAAGCCTTCCATTTCTTCCTCTTCCGAGCTTCCCACCAGTACCCCTCCAGTAACACTCTCATTCATTTGGCTGAACAGATCCTCTCCTTCAATAATTTCTCCTTTGAATCCTCCCACTTCCTTCAGAAGAAAGGGGCAGACATGGGCCCCAGCTATGCTCCCACGAGAAGGTTGAACAGTTTATCAACTTCACCAATACATTTCACCCGGACCTTAATTTCACCTGGATCATCTCAGACACCTCCTGCCCCTTCCTGGACTTCTCCATCTTCATCAACGGTGACTGACTCAACACGTACATCTTATACAAATGCACTGACTCCAACAGCTACCTGGACTATACCTACTCCCACCCTGCCTCCTGTAAAAACACTATCCCTTATTCCCAATTCCTTCACCTCCGCTGCATCTGCTAAGAGGACAAGTTCCACCACAGAACACACCAGATGGCGTTCGTTTTCAAAGATTGCAATTTCCCTTCCCACGTGGTCAATGATACCCTCCAGGGCATCTCATCCACTTCCCGCACCTCCGCTCTTGAACCCCACCCCTCCAACTGCAACAAAGACAGAACCCCCGGTCCTCACCTTCCACCCCACCAACCTCCGTATACATCGCATCATCCTCTGGCATTTCTACCACCTACAAACGGGCCCAACCACCAGAGATATATTTCCCTCCCCGCCTCTATCTGCTTTCCATAAAGACCATTCCTCCTCAACTCTCTTGTCAGGTCCACACCCACCACCAATCCAACCTCCCCTCCAGGCACCTTCCCCTGCCACTGCAGGAATTGCGAAACATGTGCCCACACCTCCCCCCTTACCTCCGACCAAGGCCCCAAAGGAGCCTTCCACATCCATCAGAGTTTTACTTGCAATTCCACACGTCATTTACTGCATCCGTTGTTCCTGATGTGGTCTCCTCTACTTTAGGGGGACAGGATGCCTACTTGCAAAGTGCTTCAGAAAACATCTCCAGGACACCTGCACCAACCAATCCCACCACCCCATGGCTGAAAACTTCAACTCCCCCTCCCCCTCCACCAAGGACATGCAGCTCTTGGGCCTCCTCTATCGACACACCCTAATCACCCGATGGCTGGAGAAAGAATGCCTCGTCTTCTGCCTTGGGACACTCCACCCACAGAGCATTGATGTGGATTTCGCCAATTTCCTCATTTCCCCTCCCTCCACCTTATTCCAGTTCCAACCTTCCAACTTGACACTTCCCTCATGACCTGCCCATCTTCCTTCCCACCTATCTGTCTCTGACCTACCACCATTAACCCCACCTCCATCTACCTATCACACTTCCAGCTACCTTCCCCCAGCAACATCCACCTCCCATTTATCTCATCACCCCCTCACTCAGAAGTCTCATTCCTGATTAAGGGCTCTTGCCTGAAACGTTGATTCTCCTGCTCCTCGGATACTGCCTGACCTGCTGTGCTTTGTCAGCAACACACTCTTGACCATTGTCCATAGTACACAGGAGATTCCTTTTTCTTAGAAAAAGAATCCTAAACTGTATTTTTGCAGTCAATAGGAAGCAGTCAATGCCTGGAGTTTAGCTTCCTAGAGATAGCTATTGTGTTAAAAGACGTTCAGTGACTTCACCAGAGTTGTTAAGGTTAGATAAGGTGTAAGTTACCAGCAGTAAGAGTAAGTTTAATGGCAACAACACAACATGGTGTCAAGATCCAGACCATCGCTTTTTAATTTACCTCTAAAGAATGTTCTGAAACCCTTTTCTTTGAGATGGAACTTTTTTGTGTCTAAGGCATACCCTTTATCCCCACTCCCATTTATCTTCAACAAACACAAAAGTTTTGTTTCTCAAGACCAGAAACTGAATTAATACTACTTTTCCTATAACATTAGTTCAGAGGATAACAGAATAATATTCAATATTCATAACTTATTCTCATTTGCTAAGCTGAATACTAAAATTGAAAGACTACCCCAATTTTAGTTTTATTTGCTTCAGTGAGGTGAGGATTGTTCTCAACTATCCAAATGATAAGCAAGGTGAAAAATGGGGACAATGGAATTGGTTCTCACTGACTGCATAAGAGAAATGAAAAACGCGTCATTCCTCATAATTTGGATAAATTGAATGTTAATTTCCTTTGGACAATTAAGTATCTCGGTGTTGTCTTATGTATCAAAGTTAGTATATCAGTATATCTTTCAGAAATATGTACATGCATTATCACTGAATCATAGCATGTGATCTAAAGTATAAAGATCTCGTATGCCAACATACTTTGGATCACTAAGAATACTATACTCTATTGAAAGTGTAGCTCTCTGCAGTAACATAATAGCTTAACTTTAGCTCATACAATTGTGCCTGAGGAGTGTAATGGTTACCTCTAATAGTTATTTGTAGTAATTGTCTTTTGGATTCTTAAGTACTGTAATATCCATGCCCAGTTTTTTGTGTTACAATTCATAACACAAACATTGTCACATCAGTTAAAACACCTTGCTAGAGGCAAACTCACATTATTCGAGGATTAGGATATCTAAACTATACAGTGTTTCTTTGCTTTGAAATTAAAATCTCTTAGTATTGTTTCTTAAGTATGAAATTGTCTGTAATTTGTCAACAAACAATTAGCAGAACGTGTATATTTAAACGCATACTGTGCACAGGTGCGTACTAATATGCATACTGAAGTACAAACAATGCTAATAGAACTAATAAATAATTGCTAATTCCAAACCTTGTCTTATTTCTTTTTAGGTAACTTAGCAGAACTGGACATTGTACTCCAAAAGAGGCCTTATCAATGTTCTATACAATCTTAACATGACTTTGCAACTCCTGTACTCAAAGGACTAAGCACTGAAGACAACCATAACCACCTTATCTAAATATGACACAAACTTCAAAGAATTATGTACTCAGACCCCTAGGTCCCTCCTACTGTTAATTGTATAAGCCCCACCCATATTTATTGTACCAAAATGCAGTACCTCACATTTATCCAGGTCGAACTCCATCTGCCATTTTCCAGCCATTGATCCATTTGATGGAGATCCATTCATAATCTTAGAAAACCTTCTGCACTGTCTACTATGCCACCAATTTTGGTGTCCTCTGCAAACTTACTAACCATACTTTCTATGTTCTCTTCCAAATCATTATATAAATGACAAAAGAGGACTCAGAACCGATTCCTTTGGAACACCTAGGGTCTCAGGCCTCCAGTCCAAAAAGCAACCCTCTGCCACCACATAACCCTCCTGCCATTAAGCCAATTATGTATCTAATTGGCAAGCTTACCCTGAATCCTGTGTGACCTAAATTTACTGATTAGACTACCATGCAGAACCTCATCGAAGCCTTTACTAAGTCCAAGTAAACAACTTCCTCCCTTGCTTCCCATAACATTCTGGGATACAGGCAGATCTTCCATAATGCGATTGTGTAACACTGCATTATAGAAAAATCAAGCTTTAGAAACAGTACTTAAAGTGTTAGTGATGTAATCACGTTTCAGCCAGCACACAATTAAAAGTTTGTGCTTTCAATACAACGTCCCCAATTCATCAATTGCATTATAGCGAATTCACATTAATAAAATGCACATTATAGCAAAACAACCTGTACGTTAGATCAGATCAGAGTGGTTCATTTGTAGAATGATCTTCCAGAGGAAGTGGTGGATGCAGGTACAATTGCAATGTTTAAAAGACATTTGGATAAGCACATGAATAGAAAAGGTTTGGAGCAGGCAGGTGGGACTAGTTTACTTTGGGATCATGGTCAGCATGCAGTGGTTGGACCGAAGAGTCTGTTTCTGTGCTCTATGACTCTATAATTCTATAAGTGCTTAACTCATTTCCCCTATTGTATGTGGATACTATGGGAAGCTAACAGTAGGTGTTACAATATAATTTCATTTGATTATAGAAGATATCTCAACAAGCCTAATTTAGGCAATATTCACAATTTGGCATAGACTGAGAGGTAAATCCTTGATGATTCCTTGATGAGGAATTTTTGTGACGGTTGGATGATTTATTTAATGCATGTGTATTACCTCAGCAACACAGATAAGATTAGATAGAGGAACACTATCCAATTTTCCTCTTTAACTGAATGGCTCGACTCCTATTGCGACCTGATGCTATCTAAGAGGAGAGCAGAGACCAGAGTTTGAATCTGGAGGCTTTCTAATCTCTCTTTAGCACATATACTCACAACTTTAATCTGCTAAACTATCTGAGCTATCCTTAATCTGCTGGGCTGTCAGGGGATTTCAAACGGATATAATATCTGAATTAAATACGATAGAATACCTAATTTATTTCTGCATAATTAATGTCATACAATCTCTCAGCTATCATGAATATTCTCCTTACTAACCCAATTATTTTATAAGCATGGGCAGTAACCAGGAGGCACAGATTCTCGGTAGTTATCAAGCTGGTGAGATAGGGAAGATTTTCTTAATGCAAAGACTTATTGTGATATCGAAATCATAACCTGAAAAGGTGATAGAAATGTGTTCAACTGTAATTCTTCAAAAATATTGGATGGATGTTTGAACAGTAGAGAATTGCAGAGTTAGGGGAATAAGACCAGGAGAGCTGGGAGGTAATTGGATAAACTGGATAACTCTTTGAAAAAAGCCAAGAGAGGTGTGAAGCGCTGAATAAACTCCCATCTGTCCTGTAAGATTTTATGATACTGTATACCAGGAAAGTATGTTTTGTATTCTAATCAGGTTGTTGTAAACTACATTTTCTTGTCAAATTGACTGTCTTCATTTATTGTTTTTGCAAGTGTGCATTTATGTGCACTGTTAAGTAACACATTAATGGAATGGTAAAAATTAGAAATGTAGGTGAAGGAGTAAGCCAATCGGCCCTTCAAGCCTATTCTGCCATTCAATATGATCATGGCTGATAAATCCTTGGATCAACTCAAATGAAATCTCCACTAAAGATAAAATTTCTCTCATAATAAAAACAATTATTAACTATCAAAGTCTACTGGGTGGCAAACCTTCAAACATATGAAAATATTAAATAAGAATAAGATTGGACCATTTTGAGCATACATTGACATTCATAAAGATCTTGGCTGATCCAATCCTGACCTCAACTCCACTTTCCAGTCTGCTGCTTCCTCAGATTTTAAGCTCCAACCATTTAATTGTTGCTTATTACTGATACAGAGCTGTACAAACTAAAAAGGCAATCCAATGTCTGCCTTATAAGACACTTTATGGGAAGTTGAATTTATCAAGACTGAATACTGGCTTTTGTAAAAATAAAGAATATTTCTTGGTATCCTGTTGCAAGAAAAAATACACCTCTCAGTTTAATCTTGGTTTACAATCTGTGTTATTGGATTACTGGAAACAAATTTACTATTTTCATTGACTTAGGTAAGTTTCCATTATCTGCCTCACATGTTTAAAATAAATATCTTTTTTCATAATTTCTGCACTCCCCTGTGAAGAAATGTGGAAATGAAACTGAATGTATGCAAGGGCCAAACTATGCAGCATTGCATTCGTTGTCAATATATACCCACTCACTATTCAAAACAAAAACAGAAGTTGTTAGCAAAACTGAGCAGGTTTGGAATCACCCGTGGAGATAAAGCAGAGTTAATGTTTTGAGTCCTGTGACCCTTCTTCAGAACTGATACTAGCTGGGAAAGGTAGTATATTAGCTGAAGTTAGGGTTTGGGAGAAAGGAATGAGCAGATGCGCAGAGGTGGTGCACAGAGAGAGAGAGAGAGAGAGCAATTAGGCAGACAAAGAGATGGATGACACTATGATAGAGGAAGAAAAGCTGATAATGGGGACCATAGCTGAAAATGTGTTGCTGGTTAAAGCACAGCAGGTTAGGCAGCATCCAAGGAACAGGAAATTCGACGTTTCGGGCCAGAGCCCTTCATCAGGAATGAGGAGAGGGTGCCAGGCAGGCTCAGATAAAAGGTAGGGAGGAGGGACTTGGGGGAGGGGCGATGGAGATGTGATAGGTGGAAGGAGGTCAAGGTGAGGGTGATAGGCCGGAGAGGGGGTGGGCGCGGAGAGGTCAGGAAGAGGATTGCAGGTTAGGAGGGCGGTGCTGAGTCCATGGGAATCGACTGAGACAAGGTGGGGGGAGGGGAAATGAGGAAATTGGAGAAATCCGAGTTCATCCCTTGTGGCTGGAGGGTTCCCAGGCGGAAGATGAGGCGCTCTTCCTCCAACCGTCGTGTTGTTATGTTCTGGCGATGGAGGAGTCCAAGGACCTGCATGTCTTCGGTGGAGTGGGAGGGAGAGTTAAAGTGTTGAGCCACGGGATGGTTGGGTTGGTTGGTTCGGGCGTCCCAGAGGTGTTCCCTGAAGCGTTCTGCAAGTACGCGGCCTGTCTCCCCAATATAGAGGAGGCCACATTGGGTGCAGCGGACGCAATAGATGATGTGTGTGGAGGTGCAGGTGAATTTGTGGCGGATATGGAAGGATCCCTTCGGGCCTTGGAGAGAAGTAAGGGTGGAGGTGTGGGCGCAAGTTTTGCATTTCCTGCGGTTGCAGGGGAAGGTGCCGGGAGTGGAGGTTGGGTTGGTGGGGGGTGTGGACCTGACGAGGGAGTCACGAAGGGAGTGGTCTTTGCGGAAAGCTGATAGGGGAGGGGAGGGAAATATATCCCTGGTGGTGGGGTCCGTTTGGAGTTGGCGGAAATGGCGGCGGATAATACGCTGTATACGGAGGTTGGTGGGGTGGTAGGTGAGAACCAGTGGGGTTCTGTCTTGGTGGCGGTTGGAGGGGCGGGGCTCAAGGGCGGAGGAGCGGGAAGTGGAGGAGATGCGGTGGAGGGCATCGTCGATCACGTCTGGGGGGAATCTACGGTCCTTGAAGAAGGAGGCCATCTGGGCTGTACAGTATTGGAACTGGTCCTCCTGGGAGCAGATGCGGCGGAGACGAAGGAATTGGGAATATGGGATGGAGTTTTTACAGGGGGCAGGGTGGGAGGAGGTGTAGTCCAGGTAGCTGTGGGAGTCAGTCGGTTTATAGAAGATGTCTGTGTTGAGTCGGTCGCCCGAGATAGAAATGGAAAGGTCTAGGAAGGGGAGGGAGGAGTCTGAGACAGTCCAGGTGAATTTGAGGTCAGGATGGAAGGTGTTGGTAAAGTTGATGAACTGTTCAACCTCCTCGTGGGAGCACGAGGCAGTGCCGATACAGTCATCGATGTAGCAGAGGAAAAGGTGGGGGGTGGTGCCAGTGTAGTTGTGGAAGATGGACTGTTCCACATATCCTACAAAGAGACAGGCATAGCTGGGGCCCATGTGGGTGCCCATGGCAACTCCTTTAGTTTGGAGGAAGTGAGAGGATTGGAAAGAGAAGTTATTCAGGGTGAGGGCCAGTTCAGTCAGTGGAAGGAGGGTGTCAGTGGAAGGGTACTGGTTGGTGCGGCGGGAAAGGAAGAAGCGGAGGGCTTTGAGTCCTTCTTGATGGGGGATGGAGGTGTACAGGGACTGGATGTCCATCGTGAAGATAAGGCGTTGGGGGCTGGGGAAGCGAAAATCATGGAGGAGATGGAGGGCGTGGGTGGTGTCCCGAACGTAGGTGGGGAGTTCTTGGACTAAAGGGGACAGAACCGTGTCGAGGTACGCGGAGATGAGTTCGGTGGGGCAGGAGCAGGCTGAGACAATGGGTCGGCCGGGGCAGTCAGGTTTGTGGATTTTGGGCAGGAGGTAGAAACGGGCGGTGCGGGGTTGTGGGACTGAGGTTGGAGGCGGTAGATGGGAGATCCCCTGAGGTGATGAGGTTATGGATGGTCTGGGAGATGATGGTTTGGTGGTGGGAGGTGGGGTCCTGGTCAAGGGGGCAATAGGAGGAGGCGTCCGCGAGCTGGCGTTTGGCCTCAGCGGTATAAAAGTCGGTGCGCCAAACTACTACCGCGCCTCCCTTGTCTGCCGGTTTGATGGCGAGGTTGGGGTTGGAGCGGAGGGAGTGGAGGGCTGCACGTTCTGAGGGTGAAAGGTTGGAGTGGGTGAGAGGGGTGGACAGGTCGAGTCGGTTAATGTCGCGGCACCATAAGCAAGTTATGACTGTAATGGAAGCAGCCCATGTTATGACAGGGCCTGGTGTGTGGGAGTGGGTAAAGGACTTGGAGGAAGATATTTATAGAATCCAAAAATCCCTAAGCACTGTGGGCCATTTGGCCAATTAAGCCCATACCAACCTTCCAAACAGCATCCCACCCAGACCCACCTCTCTTAACCTATTCCTGAAACCCTGCATTTCCCATGGCTAATCCATCTAGCCTGCACATCTTTGGATTGTGGGAGGAAACCGAAGCATCCAAAAGAAACCCACGCAGACACAGGGAGAATGTGCAGCAAATTCCACAGAGATTGTCGCGCTAGGCTCGAATCGATCTCAGGTTCCTGGTGTTGTGAGATAGCAGTGCTAATCATCGAGCCACTGTCCTGCCATTCAGGCTCAAAAATAATTTACCTCGATATTAAGTCGTGAAAGCTGCAGGGTCTCCAAGCCAAAAAAGAGATGCTGTTCTTCCTGCTTGCATTAAACCTCACTGGAGCACTGCAGCAAGCCTAAGATGAAAATGTTGTCTGTTTGATATTCTTTTTAGTGCCCCTTATTGGATCTGTATTTTGGATGTTTCCTGTTGTGGACAAGAAATGCAATTTCACCTGTTTGGATTCCAGGATCATGTCCAATTTTGCCCACATGACTAATGCCAAGGTACAAATAAATTGTCTAAAATAGTAATGAAGTGCCTGATCTAAGTTGGCTGTTCTTCATCGTTGATCTTACACAGTGAGCACTGCCAAGTAATTTGATTATGGAGAGTAGGAAAGCCAAGTAATTTGATTATGGAGAGCATGAAAGCTAAGGCTGATCCTGTCCTCCCCGAAAGTCTACACACATGCACTTTGCAGCTGAGGTCATCACAAGAAATAAATCAAAAACATATAGAGTGAATGTAGCTTGACTGATGGTGAGAAGGACACTTTGATCAGATTCCTTCTCCACTGCCTGCGTGTCATGCCTCCATGTTGGGTGGCTGTGGTGGGGAAGAGACCATTATTTATCCTCTCCTGAAATGTGCCCTCACTGGAAAGGAATGCAGTAGGTGAAGGTGAAGTGGTGATCTAATTGAGGTTTTCAGGATCTTAACAGGGAAAGACAGGGTAGATAAAGATAAACTTTTTCCACTGGTTGAAGATTCTAGAACCATTCAGGAGAGATGGTGGTGTGGTTTTGAAACTCTCTTTCTCAACTGGCAGTCGATGCTAAGTCAATTGTAATATTTAAATCTGAGACAGATAAATTTTTATTAACCAAATTTATCAAGGGAAATGGGACGAAGGCAGGCATATGGAGTTAGGCCTCAGATTAGCCATGATCTTACTGAATGGCAGAGCAGGCTTAAGGGGCTGAAAGGCCTACTCCTATTCCTACAATGAGGTACTCAGGGAGCTACATACTCTATTGAATGAAACTGATCTCCTTTGCTCTTTATGTAATGTTCAATTTGAATTGTGACATAACCTACCATTAAAAATTGTCTGAGTAACATATATACTTGAAACAAAAAGACAATGCCTTTCAACTGCTAATGACTTCAGTGTTTTCAAACACTCCAAGGTGCTTCACAGGATTGTGTTTACACAAAGATACCTAGGGTTTTAAGGTGATTCATAAAGGGTTAGAGAGACAGAAGTATTTAACAGGAATTCCAAAGGAAGCATCGTGGTGGTGAAGACACATCAGGCAACAGCACATAAGGGAAGGGAATGCACAGAAGGTTAGAGAGAAAAATGAGGGGTCGGATTTAATGAGGAACCTGGGTCTCTACCCCCTGGCAAGAAAGTCAAGGGGGTGAAGTCTGTTGTGACTCCCTGCAAACATTTAATAATCAAAGGAACATTAATAGATTTAACGTATGACTTCTAGCTTCATTTAGGCAAGAAGTCTTGCCTCTGAGAACTGTTAGCTTACCAAATGCCGAGTCAAATAATGGTCCCAGTGTTGCCACAAGGAGCAGTGGCTACTTCTAGAATTTCAACAGATCCCAAAGAAGGGCTTCGCAGGAGGCTCCAGAGCACTGATGATGTCTCCTAGCCAGGGGACGAAACATTTGCAACAAAAACTTCCAACTCGGCGAACAGAACCACAACAGATCCCAACAAGGAAGAACTGGAGGTGACAGCCTTAGATGGTGTCTTGGCAAGGGAACTGAGGATTATCATCATTGTAGACAGGCTGGTTTAGGGAGGGTGATGGGTGGTAGTCATGAATCGGGATGGGGACAGACTCAACTTATGAAGCCTGTGAATGTGCTCAGTGATCCCTTTAAGTTGGTGCTGGGTCCTAGATACATTATCCAGTGTCGTGAGATTAGTCAGGGTGCACACTTAGAACATAGAGAGCAGAGAAAAGTACAGCACAGAACAGGCCCTTTGACCCATGATGTTGTGCCGAGGATTAATCCTAATGTAAAATAAAATAACTTAACCTATGCACCCCTCAATTCACTGCTACCCATGTGCATGTACAGCAGTCGCTTAAATGTCCCTAATGACTCTGCTTCTACCACCAGTGCTGGCAACTCATTTCATACATTCATAACTCTCTGTGTGAAGAACCTTCCTCTGACATCCCCTCTATACCTTTCTCCTCATATTTTAAAACTATGACCCCTTGTGCCAGTCAATCCTGCCCTGGGGAAAAGTCTCTGGCCATTGACTCCATCCATGCCTCTCATTACCTTGTATACCTCGAACAGGTCACCTCTCTTCCTCATTCTCTTCAGAGAGTAAAGTCTGAGCTTAGTCAACTTCTCTTCATAAGGCAAGCCCTCCAGTCCAGGCAGCATCCTGGTAAACCTACTTTTCACCCTCTCCAAAGCCTCTGTATCTTTCCTATAGTAGGGCGACCAGAACGAGGCACAATATTTCAAGTGTGGTCTCACCAGGGACCTGTAGAGCTGCAGCAAAACCTCCCGGTTCTTAAACTCGATCCCCCGTCAATGAAAGCCAAAACAGCATATGCTTTCTTAACAACCCTATCCACTTGATTGGCAACTTTGAGGGATCTATGTACTTGAACACCAAGATCCATCTGTTCCTCCACACTGCCAAGACTCCTGTCTTTAATCCTATATTCAGCATTTGAGTTCAACCATCATATTTATCCAGGTTGAACTCCATCTGGAATTTTTTAGCCCAGCTCTGCATCCTATGTCACGCTGCAGCCTGCCAAAGTCCTCGATACTATCAATGGCACCTCCAACCTTTGTGTCATCTGCAAATTTACTAACCCACCCCTCAACCTCCTTATCCAATTCATTTATAAAAACTACAAAGAGTAGAGGCACAAGAACAAAGCCCTGCAGGACTCCACTCAACACTGACCTCCAGGCAGAATACTTTTGATCTATAACCACTCTCTGCCTTCTGTCAGCCAACCAATTCTGAATCCAGATAGCTAAATCTCCCTGTATCCCATATCTCCTGATTTTATGAATGACTTTAGGCATGACCTGCCTCTCACAAAGCCATGCTGACTGCCTTTAATCACGCTATGCTTTTCCAAATAGGCATAAATCCTATCCCTCAGAATTCTTTTCAAAAGTTTGCTGACCACAGATGTAAAATGACTGGTCTGTAATTGCCAGGGATTTTCCTATTACCCTTCTTGAAAAGAGGAACAACACTCGCCTCCTTCCAATCGTCTGGTATGACTCCCTTGGAGAGTGAGGAAGCAAAGATCTTCGCCAGTGGCTTAGCAACCTCCTTTCTCGCTTCCTAGAGGAGCCTAGGATAAATCTGGTCTAGTCCTGGGGACTTATCAATCTTAATGTTTGCCAAAATTTCTCGCACATCAACTTCATCAATCTTGATCTGTTCAAGCCAGTTTCTCAGCTCCTCAAAGTTCTCATTCACAACAAGGTCCGTTTCCTTAGTGAAATCCAAAGCAAAAAAAAACTAATTTAGGGCTTCCCCTATCTGCTCAGACTCCACACACAAGTTCCCTATGCTATCCTTGATAGGCCTTACCTTCTCCCTGATCATTCTCTTATTCCTCATGTATGAGTAAAATGTCTTTGGTTCTCCCTAATCCTTCTTAGCAAGCCTTTATCATGCCCCCTCCTGGCTCTCCTCAGTCCATTTCTGAGCTCCCTTCTAGCAAGCTTGTAATCCTCTAAAGCTGTGCTAGGTCCTTGCTTCCTCCTCCTTACGAAAGTTGCCTTTTTCCTTTTGACGAGAAGCTCCTCTGTTCTCGTCATCCAAGGTTCATCAATCTTACCCCTTCTTAGCAGTCTCAGAGAAACAAATTTGTGCATTACTTGCCACAACTGCTCCTTAAACAGTCTCCACATGTCTGCTGTGCCCTTCCTGTGGAAAAATTGCTTCCAGTCTGTACTTCCCAACTCCTGTCTGATAGCATTATAATTTCCTTTTCCCCAATTAAATATCTTCCTTTGGTAACTGCTCCTTTCCCTCTCCAAAGCTGTGGTAAAAGTGATCACTGTCACCAAAGTGTTCTCCCACTGCAAGATCTGACACCTGTGCTGGCTCATTGCTGAGCACCAAATCCAAAATGGCCTCTCCCTTCGTCGGCCTGTCTACATACTGAGTAAGGAAACCCTCCTGAACACACCTGACAAAAACAGCTCCATCCAAACCATCTGCACTAAGGAGGTTCCAGTCGATATTGGAAAAGTTGAAATCACCCATAACAACAACCCTGCTACATCTGCATTTTTTCCAAAATCTGCCAGCCTATGAGTTCTTCAATCTCTCTACTGCTATTAGGGGGTCTGTAGAAGACCCCCAATGAGATGGCTGCTCCCTTTCTGTTTCTAACTTCCACCCATACTGACTCAGTAGACAAACCTTCCTCAACAACCTTTGTTTCTGTAGCTAAGATGCACTCTCTAATTAGCAATGATACACCCCCTCCTCCTTTTCCACCATTCCTGATCTTTTTAAATGTTCTAAACCCTGGAACATCTAGCAACCATTCCTTCCCCTGTGAAATTCATGTCTCCGCTATGGCCACAACATCATAGCCCCAAGTACTGACCCATGCTCTAAGTTCGTCACTCTTATTTCTGACACTCCTTGCATTAAAGCAGCCACACTTTAACCAATTCCTTTGTTTCATCACATGAGAAACCTTCCTGACAGATTCACTACCTCCTGTCACTGCCCCATCTACAACTGCACCCCCTCTCAGATCCCCACCCCACTAGTTTAAAACTTCCCAAACCACACGAGCAAATCCCCCGCCAAGGACATTTGTACCCCTCCAGTTCAGGTGCAACCCATCCTTCATGTACAGGTCCCATCTTCCCCAGAAGGTATCCCAATGGTCTAGGTATCTGAAGCCCTCCCTCCTGAACCAGCCTCGCAGCCACGTGTTAAGCTGCATTCGCTGACTGTTCCTCGCCTCACTAACTCGTGGCACCGGTAGCAAACCCGAGATCATTACTCATCCTGCTCCTGAGATTCCAAACTAGCCCTCTGAGTCACTTTTCAGATTCTCAATCCCTTTCTTGGCTATATCATTGGTGCCAATATGTACCGCGATATTTGGCCGCTCACCGCCCCCCCCTTCAAATCCTGTAAATCCGATTGGCACCGGGGAGGCAACATACCTTCCGGAAGTCCCTTTCCTGACCACAAAATCTCCTGTCAATCCATCTAACTATTGAATACCCTACCACTAGCCCTTTTCTATTCTCCCCCCTTCCCTTCTGAGCCGCAGTACCATGCTCAATGTCAGAGACCTGACAACTATGGCTTTCCCCTGGTAGGCAGTTCCCACCAGCAATATCCAAAATGGTATACTTATTGCTGAGGGGAACGGCCACAGGACATCTCTGCTTTGACCGTCAGCTCACTTTTCTCCCTCTGACTGTAACCCAGCTGTCCTTATCCTGTGTCTGAGGAGCGACCACCTCCATGTAACCCTCTCAATTTCTCCCTCAGCCTCCTGAATGATCTGTAGATCATCCAGCTCCAGCTCCAGTTCCCTAACTCAGTTTTCAAGGAGCTGGAGTTGGGTGCATTTCCTGCAGGTGTGGTCAGCAGAGACATGTGAAGTGTCTCTCCCTGCTACATTCTGCAGGAGGAACATGCAATTGCCTTAACATCCATGTCCCGGTACTCTGAAAGCCTGAACAGGGCTAAACAAAGGAAGAGAAGAAAAGAATAAAAAATGAGAAAACCTGAAAACTTAGTGAGTTTACAAAATCTTAGTCAGGTTAGGGGAGGTGGGTGGGAGGGAGACCCTATGGTGTAGGGTCTCGTGTTTAGATCTCACCCACTTAAAAACTTCCCGGCAGCCCTCGTTTCTCTCCGCCCTGTCTCCTCGCCGCTCTGTTCAAAACATTTTGTTTTTTTACTCACCTTCCCAGCAGTCCTCCGCTTCTCCCTTGCACATCTCGATAAATGGAGGCCCTGATGCCTGAGGTAAGTATTTTAAACTATTATACTCACCTTCCCAGCAGTCCTCCGCTCCTCCCTCCCACCTCTCGGCAAAAAAAAAACACCTTGAAGTGGTTAAATCTGAATGACAGCAAGTTGTGGTCCTTGAGTGGCTATTAATTGGGCTTCAACACATGGGCTCGTGGCCATCCTGAAGTCTCTGACACTGCAGGTAAAATTATAGCAGGGAATTGGCAGGGGCATGGCGGTAAGCAGCAGAATTGGCAGCCATGGCATTTTACAAGTCCAACCTTTTCACACCTGCGTATCCCATTTATGGGTTTGTTGAGGATGATGGAAAGAGGCATTAAATCCAGCCCACTGATATTTTGAGATAGTTAAAAACCTACAAATTGTTACCAAAAGCAGGCATATATTTGACTAGCATTTGGAAAGTTCACCACACATTCAGACGAGATATTGACATAATATTGAATAAATAAGGAGAGGAAATGCACTTCACTCATGCATTGAGTGAAGGAAAGAATTTAGATGGTATTAGGCAGGGTATTGAAGGAGTCTGATGTTTCAGAGCACCAGATATCTAGGCAGCAATGATGATCCATTGATTGTATCTCTCTTGTTCATCAGGAGCCATACAAATGCCCATGATACAAGAATAGCAGAAATAGGAGAAGGAGTAGACCATGCAGCCCGTTAAACCTGCATTGCCTTTCAATATGATCAAGGCTTCAACTTCCTCTTCTCTCCCACTCCCCATATCCATGAAAGACCATACATTTATCTATCTTAACCTTAAATATATTCAAGAATGGAAATGTCACAACTCTTTGAGTAAACTAATTTCTCCTCATCACAGTCCTGAATGATTGACCCTTTATCCTGAAGCAATGCCTCTGCATTTCAGACTCCCTGTGTAGTTGAAACAACCTTTCGGTGTCTACCCGATCCAGCTTCTTCAGAATCTTGTATGTTTCAAGTCTGGCAAGATCCTTACAGATGTGTGGAAAAAAATGAATAGATCATTGCTTTGTCCTGAATTATAATACTGAGCAGCTAGACAATAAGTATAGAAAAGCCAGTTTTCCAATAATAAACTAAACAGCTGCATCTTCCACCAACCCTAAAATGGGCCTACTTATACAGCCATAAGAAATGTCTCAGAATGTTTCATGGTACACTGGAATATGTTCAACTGACTAAAGCCCTTGGCACTGGCTCAGCTTTAAATAATCTTTCTTTTTAATACTCGGCCCTATTCATTACAAATAAAAAATAAATCAGTAACACTCATCTTCAACAATGAAAGTGTAATTACCAAAGTTTTGTAATATTCCCATGTAACATTGTGTTAAGAAACTCCCAGTCATGGAAATGCCCCTTGTGAACTGAAGGTGCTGTGCTGTTGTATAAGCTAAGCTTTTTTTTCATATGTTCATGGTAAATGGGTGGTGCTAGCTAGGCAAGCATTTATTGCAGATCCCTAATTACCTTGGGGAAGGTAGCTCTTTCTTGAACTGCTGGACTCCTTGGGGTGTTGACACACCCATAGTACTATTAAGAAGACATGTTTTTGACTCAACAACAGTAAAGGAACAATAATACAGTTACAAGTTAAGATTATGTGTGAATTGGAGGAGAACTTAGAGGAAATGTGTTCCCATGCACTGCATGTTTTATCCGTCCAGAGGGCAGAAGTTAGACAGTTGGAAGGTCAAAAAAAGATTGGTGAGTTACTGCAATGCTTCTTGCAAGAATCAAGGATCAAACTTCATATCCAAACTATTCAAGGAGGTTATGGATAACTTGGGAATAAAGCATTTCAAGACTACTGCATACCATCCAGAATTGCAGGGAGCACTAAAGAGATGGCATCAAACACTAAAGACCACATTGAGGGCTTCGGGCCAGGATTATCCAGATGATGGGAATAAGGGAGTTCCATTTGTATTTTTTGCGATCAGAGATGCACCAAATGAATCGACCAAATTCAGTGCATTTGAATTAAATTTGGGGCATGAAGTAGGAGGACCATTAACATTGGTTAAGGAGAAATTATTAAGTCAGAATTCAGAGACCACACATTTGGACTATGTGTCAAATTTTAGACAATGATTAAATAGTGCTGGAGAGATGGCTAGACAGCACACAGTGAATCAGGAAGCAGATAAGAAATCACAAATTCACAATTTTGCAATTGGGGATTCGGTATTGGTGTTTCTTCCATTAAAGGCGATCCTTTAAAAACAAGGTTTAGTGGACCTTATCAAATCGAGAGGAAACCGAATGAGGTGAACTACTTGATAAGGACTCCAGACAGGAAGGAATCTCAGAGTATGCCATGTGAATATGAAAAGGTTTTTTGATAGTGAAGGAAAGCAAGAGGAGAAGGTGTTAGTGATTACAGCACAGAAGGAAGAACCAAGTTCAGAGGATTCTGAATTGGACATTCCTCAAATCAAATTGGACAATGAGTAAGTGTCAAAAATTGGGATAAATTATCGAGTTACTTTCCACAAGAAAATCAAAATGACATGAAAGAGTCATTACTAGCACATGGGGAGATCTGCGGAAATAAACTGGGAAGTACTAACCTAATTTTGTATGATGTAGAGATAGGAGATGCTGTTCTGATTAAGCAACATCCTTATAGGCATAACCCTCTAAAGTTGGCACAGGATCAGAAGGAGATAGAGTGCATGCATCAAGATGGCATAATTGAAGTGAGTTACAGTGGCTGGAGCTCACGCGTAGTGCCAAAGCCAGATGGTACCCAATGGTTTTGTGTGCATTATCGTAAAGTCAATGCCATTACAAAGACTGATGCATATCCAGTTCCACAGTTAGACGACTGTGTTGAAAAAGTGGGACAAGCAACTTACATTTCTAAGTTGGACTTACTCAGAGGCTACTGGCAAGTACCTCTGTCAGAGAAAGCAAAGGCAATTTCAGCTTTCGTAATGTCAAATGGGCTATATCAATTCAAAGTCATGCCATTTGGTATGAAAACCGCTACAGGCACATTTCAGAGACTGACTAATAAAGTCATTGATGGATTACTCAACTGTGTTGTTTACATTGATGATCTGGTGATTTTTAGTCACTCATGGAAGGAGCATTTACATCATTTATTGGACTTATTCAATCGACTTCCGAAGGCAGGCTTGGTGGTAAACCTAGCTAAAAGTGAATTTGCCAAAGCCCAAGTCACCTTCCTGGGCCATGTTTTTGGACATGGACAAATGGTCCCATGGGATGCAAAAATAAAAGTAATTGGGGAATTTCTCACACCATCAATGAAAACAGCGGTACTATGGTTCCTGGGACTGAGTAGATTTTACCAAAAGTTTGTGCCGAACTTTAGCAGTGTGGCTGCTCCACTCACTGAATTGTTCAAAAAAGGGCAAGAACTTTCAGTGGACAGCAGACTGTCAAATGGCATTTGACAGCCTAAAAAATGTGTTAATTACTGCCCCAGTATTAGCCACCCTGAATTACACAAAGCTTTTCAAGGTGGCTATCAATGCCAGTGATCTGGGTGTCAGTGCGGTGCTTCTGCAGAAGGATGAGGAGGGGATAAAAAGACCCATTGGGTATTTTTCCAGGAAGTTGAATGTTCATCAACTGAAATATTCAATGGTGCAGAAAGAGACTTTAAGCTTGGTGTTGGCTTTACAGCATTTCAGTGTTTGTGTTACCCGTAATGCACCTAAGACAATTGTATAGATTTATCATAACCCATTGACATTTGTGGAAAAATTTAAGGACAAAAATGCCAGACTGTTTAGATGGAGCTTGTTGTTGCAGCCATTCAATTTGACAATTGTGCATGCGGCACGTTGCAAAAAATGATTGCCGATGCGTTATTGAGACTCGAATGAGAGGTGGAGACATTCAGTGGTGGGTGGCCTGAATTTGCATGTCGTTATGCATGCTTGCATTTTTATAGTTAGTATAGTATATGTGTGTTTAGACTACTAACCGTGATTTTGAAGAGTTTTAAAAATGAAGCCACCTTTTGATATTGATGGTTTTTTTTTAAAAGGGGGCGGGTGTCACAAAGCTGATCCCTTTTTTCTAAAAGCTGTTCCTTTTCTCAAGGATACTGTGTCCTTGATTTTTTTCAGAGAGATTGTAAACGAGCTCCTGGTTCTGAGGTGACCGGTTTGGTAAAGAGATGATAAAGGATTTTGAGAGGCCTTTTGTTTATATGAAAACAGATGAGACTTCAGGCCAAAGTGGTCTTGTTTCAAAGTGACCTGTATAATGAAAGAGGAGTGGTCAGCTCACCAGCTGAGCAGTTCAGTCCAGAACTCGTTAGGAGTGGAAACAGGGTCTTTCTCTCCTTCTACCTTTCTAACTTCAAGAATGTAAGCATTTGTTCCATTTTTACTGTTTTTTTTAAATGGGGTTTGCTTCTTGGGACTGTTGTGTATATTTGGAACAGCATATTTAAGTCTAGTTTGGATAGACTGAGTTCTGTCGGGGTTCTTCATTCTGTTCTTTGTGTTTCATTGTGTAATTTTGTGAATACATTTTTATCTGTTTTAAAATCTGGTAGTCAACCTAGTTAACTTACTCTGGGTAATTTTCACTGTACACTTACTGAAACAAATTGCAAATGGTCTGGGCTGCCTGCTTAAGAGTGTTTAGAGATGTCTGGCCTAGTCCATAACACATGAACAGATATGATTTGGAGGTGCCAATGTCAGACTGGCAAGTACGAAGTTAAAAATCACACAATGCCAGGTTATAGTCCAACAGGTTTATTTGGAAGCACTAGCTTTCAGTGCACTGCTCCTTCAAGTGATTGTGGAGTATAAGATCGTAAGACACAGAATTTATAACAAAAGTTTACAGTGTGGTTTAACTGAAATTATACATTGAAAAAGCCCTGGATTGTTTGTTAAGTCTTTCATCTTTTAGAATGACCATGTTGGTTTCAGTTCTTTCAAATGTAAATCCCAGAACTTTCTAACATTACATTCTCAAGTGAACTTTAACAGTAGGTGCCATGTTGGCCCAGATAATGTATTGAAGGTGTGAGGTACCCTGTGTGAGGCTGTCTGTACCCAAGTGTTCAGACTGATTTAAACTTTTTTAAAGTTACATTTTTAAGTGAACTTGAACAATAGGTGTCATGTCAGCCCAAATAATGCATTGAAGGTGTGAGGTGCCTTATTTGAGGCTGTCTGTGCCCCAGTGTTCAGACCGATTCTATTTCTAAACAAGGGATTTACAGAATCTTACATGGATTCATGCAGTTTTTGAGCAAAATAAAATGTGATTCTGCAAATACAAATTCACCCCACAAACTTATGTGTGTGTGTGCAGGGATGAGGGGGCGCGGCAGGTATGAGTATCTGTGAAAGAGTGTGTGTATGTGTGTGAGTGTGAGTGTAAAGGGGTATAAGTCTGTGAGAGAATGAGTGTGTGGGTGTGAGTGTGGGAGTGTATGTGTGAGTGTATGAGAGAAGGTCTGTGTGAGTCTGCGTGCGTGTGTATATGTAGTGGGGTCACCTGTAGTGTGACATGAACCCAAGGTCTCAGTTCAGGCCATCCCCATTGGTACCGAACTTGGCTATCAGCCTCTGGTCTGCCACTTAGCGTTGTTGCCAGTCCCGAGTCCACCTTGGAGTATGGTTATCCAAAGATCCAAGGTCGAATGCCCAAACCGCTGAAGTACTTGCAGAATTACATTTTATTTTGCTCAAAAATTGCATGAATCCATGTAAGATTCTGTAAATCTCTTGTTTAGAAATAGAATCAGTCTGAACATTGGGGCACCTCACACCTTCAATACATTATCTGGGCTGACATGGCACCTATTGTTAAAGTTCACTTGAGAATGTAATGTTAGAAAGTTCTGAGATTTACATATGAAAGATCTGAAACCAACATGGTCATTTGAAAAGATGAAAGACTTAACAAACAATCCAGTTCTTTTTCAATGTATAATTTCAGTTAAATCACACTGTATACTTTTGTTATAAATTCTGTGTCTTACAATAGACAATAGGTGCAGGAGTAGACCATTCTGCCCTTCGAGCCAGCACCACCATTCATTATGATCATAGCTGATCATCCTCAATCAGTATCCTGACCCTGCCTTATCCCCGTAGCCCTTGATTCCACTATCCTTAAGAGCTCTATCTAACTCAGATTCCCTGCTCATGTATGACCTGATGCAATTTGAACTCACGGAGTCAGGAATCAATGTTGAGGACTCCCACGGCAGCTCAATCTCAACTGTAAAGAGCAGTATCACCTACTCCACTTGGTCTGTCCTGCTGGTGGGGCAGGACACAAAGAGGGGACAGTGATAATGTTGTCTTGGACATTGTCTATAAGATATGATTCTAAGAGTATGACCATGCCAGGTTTGTGCTTGACCATGCTACTGGGGCAACTCTCCCAATTTTGGTTCAAGGGCTCACATTTGATAAGAAGGACTTTGTAGAATCAATAGGGGTGTATGCCATTGCAGTTTCATGTACTTAAATTGATGCTGTGGATTCTGTCCTGTTTAATTTCTTCTTTAGATTTGGAGACATCTTGCAGACATTTTGATACAACTAAGTGGCTTGCTAGGCCATTTCAGAGAGTAGTTAAAAATCAATTACGTGCTGCAGGTGTGGAGTCAAATGTGGGCCAAACCAGGTAATGGCATTAGGGAACCAGATGTTTCATTGTGACATTTGTTATGTGGTCACCATTAGACTTATTTTATTTCCAGATATTATTGAATTCATATTTCACCATCTGCCATGGTGGCATTCAAATCAATGTCTCAAAGGTTCTGGATTACTAGTCAAATGATATTAGTACAATTTCATTTCCTGCTCCCATAGCTGGTTCAGTTCAGTTTCTCATCAATGGTAATCCCTAAGATGTTGATAATGGGATTTCAGCAATGATAATGCCATTGAATATCATGGAGGAATGGGTAGTTTCTCTGTTATTTGAGGTGCTTGTTGTCTGGCACTAGTGTGGCATGAATGCTACTTGTAATTATGAAACAGGCACGTGTGAAGTCATTGGATTTGTGGAGGCCAACATGAAGTTTCGCAAAATATTCTTAGACATATCACTTAATACTTCAAAAATATATTCAACATGAGGTGTTTTGTTGAAATGAAAAAGGTATCAGGTCTGTCAAAACTCAATTTTGGCTCACCTTTACAGACCTGGGAATTGACGTTTGCTCCCTCAGCCTGCTAGTGGATTTGCAGGCAAAGCAATACAGCCCCATAGGCCTATCCCGACATCTGAGTCCACCCTATTAGATTTTCTCTTGTTGTAAGCTCTTATACTACAATATGAGTGCAATTGTAAAGTGAAGACTGGAAGATAACATTGTGTTTGGTTTGTAGCATTAAATCACCTAATTAATTTGATACATTAGCTGTAAGAGGAGTATATCAACCACAAGTTAGTACATTTCAAACAAGCTTACAGACTTTTCAAAATTAGCCACTTTTGCTTAATTGGTAATTCCTTAATTAAAGCTTAATTGAGGTAAACTACTTCAAATTAACTGTTTCTGGCTTGTTATAGTCATGATCATGAAGTAGATGGCACTAAATCATTCTTTGGTACAGGGGTGATAGAAAATGTTTTTCTTGACCTTGTTGGCTCACTCCTTTGGACATAACATAATAAGTCCATAAATGGTCAAACTAAACTACTGCCCAGACCAACTTATGGTTATTGTTCAGAGAGTCTGGGAGGTTGTCTGCCAGAGCTGAGGGGTTGCTGATACATTTGTCATTTTGGACCACCAGGAAGATTGTATGTACAAATTATATAGATGTTTAGATTAGATTCCCTACAGTGTGGAAAGAGACCCTTCGGCCCATCCAGTCCACACCAACCCTCTGAAGAGTAACCACCTAGACCCATTTCCCTCTGACTAATGCACCTAGCACTATATGTATGCACAAAACATTTGGAACAGAATTATGGGCCAAAGTATAACCTGGCCGGTATTAACACAGGACATGGGCCTCAAATAATCCAGGAAGGTTGGTCACATTGGTTTCATTCCCTCACAGGCAACTTTCTGAGATTGCATTGAACTGTAACTGTGAGTTGATCTGGGCTGTTGATTGTTAGAATGACCTGACCATTTATGGACTATTTTCATGTGGTGTCCATTGTAAACCAACAAAATCAAGATACCATTTCATACCTTGGACCATAATTACTCACATGCATAAATCAAGAATGACTAATATTAGTAACAGGCCAGAAACAGTTCAGTGACTAAGTAGTGTATCTCAATTAAATTTAATTGAAGAATACACAATAAATAAACAGTGATTTTATCAAGGCTTTTTTTACCTTGTCCATCACTTGTTTTAAAAATCTGAAATTGTTGCTGCAAGATTCTGTCTGTGGGATGAACAGATACTGTGTTCTACCTCAGAACTGTTCTGACCTTGATAAAGTTGAGATAAGGCTGGTTAAGGAATACAGAATTATGACAGATTGGATAGAAAAGACACTGCTGCAAATAGTTCCATTACTGCTTATGATGGAACAATGTAAGCAATTGCCTAACATTCAATTAAACTGATTCAGTAATTAAATTGACTAATTGTTCACTAAAAATAACTTCAATTTGAGATGAAATAAAGGTAATTTAAGAATGAAAAGTGGAAGTTCTGAAATAAATCTTTGCAAGCTTGTGGCATTGCCTAGGGAAGGTGGTAAATTTGAAGTACTGATCATTCTTAGGATCATCTAACTCTACAGATTATGTTGTGTGAGAACTGGAAATAATAGTTAGTTGAATGTTTAAACCTCTGCTTCCATACTTTTTATTTAATCAGAATTTATTCAGTGTAGAATTGTCACATAAGTAGTCTGATATATTACATCATTATTCTACCTTCATATTAACCTTCTTCTAATTTCAGCACTGAAGTTTCATGTTGTAGTCGGTTTTGCAAGAGTTAAGAGGAATGCTGTAAGTAAAAGCCACTATGTTGATATCACATAGACCTGTGGGCCGAACAGGTTAGGATCCCTACGAGGGAGACCTAAAATCTGGTCTTTCTCAAATTCTCCATAACAATGTCTATCATATCAATGAAAGCTGTAATTGGTGGTGAACATGAAATAATCTACATTTAGACAACTAGAGGAACTCTTTGAGTTAGATCAAGTCATGTTTTTTTTCTCTTTGTTATGGACCAGACCAAATCTCCAGCAGAATGTTTTGAGAAGATAGCCTAGATCCTAACTTTTTCTTATTTTAAAGGTAAATATGAGGTGTAGCATTTCAGATGCAATTTGATTGGCCAAACTACTCTACTTTAAACAAACATGGTTTATTTTTACTCTGTTTAAAATACAGACAAAATAAAAATAAAAGAACTGGCTTAACTGTAATACTATCAAAATCCTTAATAAAATAATATGTATATTAAGTACTATTAATTAACTGCCATAAACACAATCTTGGTAAAGGCAAATTCAGTAAAATAGATTTTCTAGTGTGCAATTATAGCAGCAGGAAGAAACTCCAGCTTTTAGCTGTAACAGAGAGAGAAATAAGAGTTTCAACATCCAGCTTCAAAACACCAGCAACTGCTAAAAGCTAAAACTAAAAATCCTGGTTCTGTGAGCATTTGACCCCATGCATTCAAGTTACTTTTATTGGTGTTCCAACTCTTTTTAAAAAAAGACCTCACGAGCTGTTTACTTTATTGGTTATGAGCAGTTCATTTTCTATCTCTGTCTCAACCATTCATTTAAAAAAGGCTAAAATGTGCCTCTTAAAGCCGTAATATTGACACATCTGCCGTACTAGACCAAAGAAGCCCTGCAGTTTCCTAAACATAAAGAGGATGGTGGATGCAACCTTTGTCATGGGCAGCACCTCATACCATGTAGTAAGCTGACACACCCATATAATAACATAGCTGAACTTTTATGGTTAAAGCCTCAAAGAATTTTATTAAGATAAGTATTGTTAAATTGCTTTATGATTTACAATGTTACATAATGTAAAAATCATATGTACAAGGTATACATCCCAAAATATTAATCTAATCAAAACTCTCACACAACCTTGGTGCCATTTTGACTCTGAGAGGGATTTGCAACCATATATCTGTTATATTAATAAGACCACCTGTTTCCACCTCAGTTTATCTCCTTCTCAGACTCTCATTAATGCCTTTGTCATCTCTACATTTCAATATTGAATTTTCTTGCACATTCTAACTCCTGGAAACTTGGGATCATATGAAACTCTGCTGCTCATATGCCAATTTGTACGAAGTCTTATTCATCTTATTAGCCCTTCCTTCATTGACCTCCATTGGCTTCCAGTTAAGCAAAACTGTAACATTGTTTCCTTGTTTTCAAACTCATCATGCACCTACCTCCTTTACTCCACAAATCTGTAATATCCTTCAACCTACAGACCTTTGAGAGAGCTATGCTCCTCCAATTCTGGGCTTCCTGAGTATTGCATTTAGTAATAGCCCCATGATTGATAAAACAAAGAACAAAGAAGATTACAGCACGTGTACAAGCCCTTTAGCCCTCCAAGCCTGCGCTGACCTAGATCCTCTATTTAACCTGTCACTTATTTTCTAAGGATCTGTATCCCTCTGCTCCATGCCCATTCCTGTATCTGTCTAGATACATCGTAAACAATGCTATTGTGTTTGCCTCTACTACCTCTGCTGGCAATGCATTCCTGGCACCCACCACCCTCTGTGTAAAGAATGATAGCCATGCACTCAGCTGCCCAAGTCATTATTCCTTAGAATTATCTCCCTAATCCTTTTTGTTTACTGATCTTTTTCTCCCTTTAAGACACTCCTAAAACCTACTTCTGATCAGGCTTTTTATCATTTGTCCTGAACTGTCTTTATGTGACTCAATGACAAATTCTTCTTAATATTGTTCATATGAAGCCTTCAGAATATTTTACAATACCAAGAAATACAAGTCGTTGTTGGGTTTATTATTATCCAAATGTGCATGAGTAAGACCTTTGCTCAGACTCCTGAAGAAGGGCTTATGCCCGAAATGTCGATTCTCCTGCTCCTTGGATGCTGCCTGACCTGCTGCGCTTTTCCAGCAACACATTTTCAGCTTTGCTCATATGAAACAGCTTTTACTTTCTCATTAATGCATTGCTATTATTGATGCATTAAGATTAAGAAGATTTTCACTTTTATACAACTCCGCTTCTGTATTGTTCCATTGATAAAGTACACATATTATTTTCCAGAAATCTTTGTTGGACCAAGATACATTCAACCAGTAGCTTTTATTTTGATATTTGTTTATGTTAAAAGCACATTATATGCATTTTATGTAAAGGCAGATATAGATGAGTCATGCTTCTCAATCATGCCACCAAGTCATAATATTTCCTGCCTGCTGCACTCTAATTAAATTTCTACCATGCCAATTAGAACCAAATCTACTACTATATTTATACTGAAACTCTGAATGACCTTGAAAGCCTCAATTTCATTGTGCTGTACTGATGCAGATTTCAGGCATTTTGAATCCAGTCACATATGTTGCTAGCCATCATGTTTATCTCATGAATCCTGTTGCCTGGAAACAATAAAAGAAATCAAAAGCTCTGTCTGGTTGACAATCAGACACCTAACTACATTGAGTTAATATTGGTCTTTTACAGCTATAAAATAAAATATCAAATAACAAATGAACAAAAAACACTTTGGTATTTCCTTCTTATTTGTTCCCATTGAATTTATTTCTAGTTTCCAACATTTTTATCCAACATGATGAATGATGTAATTACTGGGGAATTTAATTTTTTACAATTTTTGGCATGTAATATCAATATCAGAAAGCCCAAATCTGGAACCATAAATGCATCATAAACCTCCCTGGATTCTGTTACAACAATACACCACAGATGAGCATTTATTATGTACAGTATGAATGTTTCTACTTCAGCTTGTGATAGACACAAGGCTCAAACATGTTTCACATCCTAAAATAGTTCTGTTATCTTATTTTGTAAAAAAAGTTATCCATCTATCTCAGAAAATAAAGGCATGCCTGTCTCTAATTAGTTATCACCTAGAAACAAAACCAAGTAAGATCATCGTCGCTTACTTTGATCAGTAAATGGCATTAATGGAAAATGTTCATTACCTCTGAGAAGAAGTAGATCTCATTAGTTGAGTGCCAAATTGACATCGTGGCCATGCTAATGTTTGCTTGGACCTAACACTGAGAAGATAGAATGACCATTCCAACAACCTAGTGTTAAGCTCCATTAAAGTGCAAACTATGGCAATATGATGATATTCATAAGACCCCAATGCCATTATAGAAGAGAATTGGTAGAAGTGTATGCTGTTTGGGCTCCATGTGCTTTCACTTACATTAGAGCTATGTCTATGTACAGATAACCTTTATCTACTTTTCTGCAATAATATGAGGTTAGCATTACCTCTACCAAGTGTTACCTTGATAGCTACCTTTCTTGCTGAATATTACTGGTCAATGTCCACTGCTGAAAGCACCTATGATTTAAAACTACAGATAAAGAAAGTAAAATCCAACAGATCAGGAATAAAATTATGATCAATTTGGCCATCCTAGAAATATGGGACAATTTCAGATAAAAGGATACAAGTACAATGGATATTCATACTGTCCATAGACCTTTTTCATGAAGGTTGAAATAGATCATCATTATTAATTATTAATGGAATACAAAGCTATTAGTAAAGTATAGATCTCACACATTAACTTTTTCATCTTGCATATCTTACTATAAACTCCCCCTCTTTGGAGATATATGTGAATAATACTGTATGAATTTTTTTTTGTAAGTAATTGCAAGGTTTGTTGATAGGTCTTAGTCATTTTTCAGAGACTTGCCACTGCAGAAAAGTAACAGAACTTTATTAAAGTAATTGACAAGATATTCCACAGACATTATAATGTTTGTAAACAGAAGCAGTCGTGTGATTTAAAAATCAAACTGTTATTAAGAAAAGCAATACAATTTACAAAACTGACAGGATATGGAAGAAATTGTACCTAAAACAAGAGAGTTATTACACATTTAAAAGATTTGCAATTATGCTATGATCGTAACCTCTTCAATGGAACGTGGGATTGTGATAAGTTAGTAACCTATTTCTTCAATACCTCTGGTATTAATCACTCCAAAGATCTGAGTCCAAACTAGTTGCAGTATACAATTGATTCCAACAAAGACTTCAATAAAACTTCATTAGTTTTGTAAGGCAATTCAAGTAATAATGGGCTTTGACAGGACTTTGTGGCCAAAATTCTTGAACAATTTCTACATTGTTTGAATCAAAGTGTATCCTGAAACTCTAATCCAAAGACTCTGGTGGATGGAGTTGAAAAGTTTGGTCAATTTCCAAGCTCACAACTCATGCTCTTTGGCAACAGCAACAACAGGAAAGGAGCATAATATTTTCCTTGCATTATTAGCTGTATCTTGCCAGTGATAACAATGAGCAAACAGGTAGTGAAAAAATAAAGGATATTGCAATGTAGTTTACTTTGAATGCAGATACTGGAAGGTAAAATCTTTGTTACAATCTTTGTTCAATTTCTAAACACACAAATAAATAATGTTGTGAATTTATTTCCTGCAAGTGTTCTTTTTATATTGTGAATTTGTGATCGTAGTTATATACTATTAAAGCAATTACTTAGGAAGATGACATTTTGGGCAAGAACAGTGCTGTGCTTTGTTATGTTATGCAAAACTGTAAACGGTGAGCACAGAATGATAAAAAAAATTAGTAAGATAAGGGAGCTGTCTAGTCACTGATAGTGAAAGCAAATTGGAAGAAGTACAACTAATTTTTAGACTTAAGAATTTGCATCAAGTCAACTGTCTCACATAAAGATCAATTGGTTCAGCTTAAATGAAACATGATAAATGATACCACATTTATCCAAGGTAACTCATGTACCAGGTTCACAAATTGGTGGAATGGTACTTTGATCTTATAGACTCATTCTCAAGGAGGAGAATTCTCAACTCTGTATTAAAGTGATTGACATTTACCACTCTATTGGGTGCCAACATTTTTCAAAGGAAACATCTCCCAAATGCAATATTTTGCAAATTCCAAGTTTTGCAATCTTGTCTCATTTAAGTTCATGATTGTGCCCATGTATTCTAAACCTATGGCAAGAAACTATTTAATGTTGATGCAATTGTAAACGGTCAAAAATAGATGATAGATTCACTGAAGGTTAATTACATTAATTTGGTTATAATTTTCAGAGTTGCTTCTGCTACAAAGGGAAGTGACCAGAGAGTGTTGATCTATTGCCAAGTTTGGTGAGGCACTCAGGGAAATCTGGGGTGAAAACCTCAGAATGAATTTCCTCTCTGCTGTTTGCTAAAGTAGTTTAAAAAGGGTCTGTTCACTTGTTCAAAAAATAATAACTAAAATGGCATGAGATAATGTTTTGTTGGTTACAAGCAACAATAAAACATTAGAAAACATGTATTTATTTACATAATTTATTCAGCATTTTGTCAGTCCAGTGGTAAGTTTTAAATCTGAATAACAGATGTTTTTTGTTTTCATATTGTATTATCTCCAATGAAGTCATACCACTGAGACAGGAGACTTTGTTCTATTTAAAATGATAGCATTAAAACAAAAGCAATCTTGGTTCTTAACTGTGGAAACAAACATCTAAATTTCCCAAATTATAGCAACTCATTTATTTTGCACACAAATCACTGTAATTGTTCAGGATGTGGGAGACTATGGTAAGTCTTAAACTTAAGAAGAATTAAATGATTCAATGCTTGTTTTATTGCATTGATATCACATGGCTTTGTGTAGCTGAATTAGTTCATAAAACAAAAATCTTTTTCAGGAGAGTAGAAATGGATACGTTGTGACACAATTGTCAAAGACACCTACCATTCCAATCACTGCCTGCATTTTGATAAATCAGATATAAGGTTGTGCTCCTACTCCAGGTTACAAGCAAAAACAGAAGCATGAGGATCCAATACAGAAAGTTGTACATTGCTAGTCCAAGGAAATGGATGAGCTCCTACTTGACTGCTTGGAGTCTGTGGACTGCTCTAAGAACTCTACACCCAACCTAAATATGTCGGCCGCTAATGTCATGGACTTCATCAGTAAGTATGTAGAGGTCTGTGTGACAAAGAAGTTAATCTGAATGTTCTCCAACTGGAAACAATGAACCAGAAGATCTACTCTCTCCAGGTCTGAGTCATTCAGGTTGGGTGACCCTAACCTATACAAGAGATCTAGATATGAACTTCACAAAGCAATCAGGAAAGCAAAGAGACAGTGGCAGACTAAACTGGAGTTCTAGATTAATCACATGAACACAATTCAACTATGGCAAGGCTCATTTGATATAAGGGGCAACATTGCAAAGTCAAATAGAATCACTGACAACACTGTATCCCTTCCCGATAAGCTCAATGCTTTCTATGCTCATTTTAAATGGAATGTCAATGAAATCGCGACAGCTACCCTGACAGCCATTGGTGCACTTGTACCCACAGTAACTGCTGCAGACATCAGGTCAGTCTTCTTGAAGGTGAACCTATGGAATGTGACAGACTTGAATGGAGTCCCTAGCCGTGCACTCAGATCCTGTGTGGACCAGCTGGCAGGAGTATTTGCAGACACCTTTAACCTTTCCTATCTGGAATGTGAGGTTCCCAACTGCTGCAGGAAGACCACTATTATCTCGGTGCCAAAGAAAGATCAGGCAATGTGCCTTAATAACTACTGCCCAGTGCTCTGACATCATCATTATGAAGTGCATAGAGAGGTTAGTAATGGCACATATCAATCCCAGCCTCTCAGATTATATTGATCGAGTACAAGTCACCTACAATCACTATAACTCCATGGCCAATGGCATCTCATTGGGCTTATACTCATCCCTGAAACATTTGGATAACAAAGACACCCATGTCAGGTTCCTATTTATTGACTTTGCCTCTGCCTTTTGATGAAGGACTTTCATTCAAAATGTAGATTCTCCTGCTCCTCACATGCTGCCTGACCTGCTGTGCTTTTCCAGCACCACACTCTCGACTCTGATCTCCAGCATCTGCAGTCTTCACTTTCTCCTAGTTACTTCAACACCAGGATTCCAACAAAACTCACCTCCAAACCCCGAGACCTAGGACTTTGCTTCCCCCTCTGCAACTTTGTGACCCACAGTTCGCCATCAGTAAGGATAGGTGACAACACCATGTCCGCAATAGTCCTCAACACTTGATGCCCCACAAGGCTGCTTACTCAGCCCCTTACTATATTTCTTATACACTCACGACTGTGTAGCCAAATTCAGCTCTAATTCTATTTACAAATTTGTTGATGACGCCACTGCAGTGGCTTGAATCTCAAACAATGACAAGGCAGAGTACAGGAAGGTGATAGACAGCTTAGTGGTATAGTCCAACAATCTCTCCCACAAAATCAGCAAAACAAAGAGGCTGGTCATCAATTTCAGGAGCAGAATGGAGGACACGCCCCTGTCTATATCAATGGTGCTGAGGTGGATTTAGTCGAGTCCTTCAAATTCAAAAACACCAATGATCTATCCTGGCCCATCCATGTTGTTACTACAATCAAGAAAGCCTACAAATGCATCTACACCCTTAGAAGGCTGAGGAAATTCAGCATATCCAGAATGACTCTTTCCAATTCTTATAGATACATCATAGAAAGCATTCTATCCAGCTATATCTCATTTTGGTATGGCAACTGCTCTGCCCAAGTCTGCAAGAAATTACAGACAGTTGTCAAGTCTGTTATGAAAACCAGTCTTCCTTCTATTGATTCTATCTACTGTCTTGTTCCCTTGGAAAGCAGCCAACATAATCAAAGACCCCTCCTATTCCATTTATACTGCTTTCCACCTCTTTCCATTGAGAAGAAGATAACAAAAGTTTGGAAATACATACCAACAGATTTAAGAACAGCTTCTTCCCTGCTGTTATCAGACTTATGAATGGATCTCTCATATATTAGACTTGATCTTTCTATGCACTTTCTCTGTAGCTATAACACTATACTCAGCATTTGTTCTATTACCCTGATGTACTTATGTAAGGTATGATTTATTTGATTAGCATGTAATACAATAACCTTTCACTGTATCTCGATACATGTGACAATAATACATCAAAAAATGGGTAGAGTCACTTGCTTCTAACAGCCAACAAAAATCCTAAAAGAGTAGAGGCAACTGACACATTACAATACTTTGAGAATTATTCACATATTTACCAGTAATGCAATGGTACTCATTTTATAATCAAATGAAGCATGTTAGAGGTAAATTACACTTGATAGGCAAATGCACTTTTTCATTTTTCTTGCATCCATATCCTATACAACTTTATAGCACTAGATGCAGACACTGGTTTAAAAACTTATTGAAGAAATTCTAGAATGATAAGGACAGCAGATGTGTGGGAACATCACTAATTTGTCTTCTAAGTCTCACACCATCCTGAATTGAGGTATAGTCTGTTCTGATATAACACGATAATTCTGTTCCCGTGCAATTCCATGTTAAAAGAAATTTGTGTAATAGCAGCACCATTTAAGCTAATGGGGCCGGAATTGCCTTATAGACAATGCAGGTAAGGAAAGTTTGCATTCTACAAATAATGGTGTAAATGCATCAATCGAGCTATAGCCAATTCGTGTTGGAGAAATGTGCATAATAGCAGAACCGACTGTATATTGCCTTTCATTCACCATTGTTCTGTCAAAATCTGGGAATGCTATCTCTAATGGCATTGTGGATGCATCTAGACCATATGCATTGAAGCAGTTCAGGAAAGTTGTTATCAATGGCAATTAGAGATGGGCAATAAATGCTGTCCTTATCAGGAATGCACATATTCTGTGATTGAATGAAAGGAAACTAATGGCAAAGATTGTGTCCTTCAGTGTATCAACATAAAGTTGGTCCATGATGTATTAAATACACTATTAGCCATTGATATACATGTTCAATACTTATTTGGACAACTATTTTGCATAAGTTAATTAAACTAAATAATTAAAGTCAATTGTAGTATTTTTCCACACAATTGAAAGTCAGTGAGTTGGCATTACAGATTGTACCATTTTTAAATAATGGCAATATCTTTTGCAGCAAGAGCTTTAAGCTATAATGGGCCACTATTAGAATGGTTCTCAAGAGATGTGCAGTCAAACACTCACCATCTGGAGCATTCATAACTCAAAAGGTCTTAGCGACAGATTTAAATATGGTCCTACCATAAATGGAGAATTTCATTAATTTCCTTTTCATATGAATGATATGATATAGCTGAAGTAGGGCAGCCTTTTTCCCATGTGGCTGTTATCATTATGACACGATTGGGAGAAGTCAAGAGATGTGAACTGATGGAATACAAATGTTTTCTTACTTGAAAAATGAAAGAATAACTTTCTGAATTAATGACAAAATACTACTGTAAATAAGCTACTAATTTATAGTGAAGATGGAGCAACCAGTTAAAATGCAACATGGCAATACTGATTGAGTTTCTTTTATTCAGTCAGGTATGTAGGCATCAAGCCAGTGTTTATTGGCCATCCCGAATTATCCTTGGGAAGGTGTCAGTGATCTAATTTCTAATGAACTAATTTGCAGTCTATGTGGTGTAGGCATGCACCCACAGAGTTGCTGATTAAGAGGTTCTAGGATTTTGACACAGTGGCAATGAAAGAATAGCAATATAGTTGCAAGTCAAGTCATGTAGGTCATCAATGCAAACTCTCAAATACATTGGATAGCCTTGCCAATTGTAGGTTTGAAAATTACCAACTCATATTTAATATTCTTCAAAGGACTGAAGAATGTTGGCTTTGTAGCTTTAACCCAGGAAGTTCTTGGGTTGGAAGATTGTTTACTTGTAGGATATGCACATACCTAGGCAGTTAAGGCCCACAATTCAATAGGATCAAGGCTGATCTAACTTTCCTCATATTCATTTTCCTGCCTTTTCTCCATAATCATTGATTCTCCTTTTTGTAAGCTTTGTATATATTCTTACTTGCAGTCAATTGCACAATCGTCTTTTTAACTTAAATGAATCTGTTATTTCACCCTTTCTGTTGGCGAGCCTTCTCATGACAAAGATACTTCTAATAACTGGGGCTTTCACCGCAGTGCATTGGCAGTATCAGCATGATGATATCACTTTTTTAAAAAATGCAAACCTGGGCAGTCTGCAGGTCAATGTCAACTGTACCATGACTGCAGAGAAAAGCTGTACCCATCTTGCCTTTCAAGAAACACAAAGCTTAAAATTATTTTTAGAGCCTTCTGCAGCCTGTTTCCAAATAATTCCAAATTCATCTGCAAATAAATTGGATCTCTGGTTACAACAGTCACCAGGGCCTATCAGCTTGAGCTGCTGAACAATCTTCAAATGTGAGAAGCTCTGCAGTTAATCTGGATCTGAACCTGGCCATCTGGCCTGAGCTGAACTATAACGCTAGAGTGAGAACATCTCATTCCTTCCTTTGAACTCTCAAAAGCACATGAACAGTTAACTATTTTGTTTGATTTTAATTCTTGTTTAAGTTCACTACCTTCTAAAATTGAGTCTTTCTTGGGTATGTGACATATCATTGACATAGCATGGAAGTTTGCAGTGTGTATGAATAAACAATTCTCCTTGTTTAAATCCATGAAAGCTTGCTTCTGGTGACTGCAGTTTTTATATCTGACAGGGGCTTGGGAATATATACACTGCCTTTTCAAATTTAAAATTTACAGTCAGAAAGAAAGAGGAATAATAGGTTGCAGTTAATCTCTATGCCCTGCCTGTAACACAAAGTCAGATCTTAAATAATTTGACACATTCTTGATTAATTCATGATTGACCTGTTGTCTAAAGTGTTAATGCATTCCCTGTAATGACCCTTAAAGATGATGGGATGGGTTTTGGCTGACTTCACCTGGCAGTAACAGAAGAGAAATGACTTCAAAATGGACCCTGTATCTTTACTATTCCATTAATGAAGGTAACAGGGCCATTTCATTTTTTAAAGGGACCTTACAGTCGGAAAAATAAGGTCATGCGTCCCTTTTATGATTATTAGAATGTAGAACAGTGCAGCACAATACAGGCCCTTGGCCCTCAATGTTGTGCCAACCTTTGAATCTTACTCTAAAATCAGAAACCTGTCTTCCAAGTTCATATCCAAGAGTTATTTAAATGTCCCTAATGTAAATGACTCTACTACCACTGCTGGCAGTGCATTTCACACACCTACCACTCTCTGTGTGAAACCTACCTTTGACATCTCTCCTAAATTTTCCTCCGATCACCTTAAAATTTTGCCTCTTCATGATAGACATTTTGGCTATGGAAAAAAGTCTCTGGCTATCTATTCTATCTATGCCCCTCATCATCCTGTATACCTCTATCAAGTTGTCTCTCATCCTTCTTTGCTCCAATGAGAAAGGCCATTGCCCACTCAACCTTTCTTCATAAGATATGCCCTCCAATCCAGGCAGCATCCTGGTAAACTAAATTGGCATTTAGTTGTTTTATTCATTGAAGGGATTAAGGTGTTGCTGGCTAACCCAGCATTTATTTCCCACTAACTGCCCTGAACAAGGTGATTGTAAACCAGATGCAAGGACACACACAATGCTGTTATTAGGAGTTGAGGATAGTAATGGGATATGATTTTACTGCTGTTGACTGCCCACAACATCTCACAGATGCTCAGTTTCATTTTGATAGATCTGTTCAAAGTCTGTCTAATTTAGCAAGGATAGTAGCACCATTCAAGACATGGAGTATATCCTCAAAGTAAAAGTGGGACTTCATCTCACAAGTTGTCACTCCTATTGATACTGTGAAAAGTGCATTTGCAATGGGTAAATTGATGAGGATGAGGTCAAGTAGTTTTTTCCTGATTTGGAGGCGCTGGTGTTGGACTGGGGTGTACAAAGTTAAAAATCACACAACACCAGGTTATGGTCCAATAGGTTTATTTGGAAGCACTAGCTTTCAGAGTGCAGCTCCTTCATCAGGAGGTCGCTAGGCTTCCAAATAAACCTGTTGAACTAAAGCCTGGTGTTATGTGATTTTTAACTTAGTTTTTCTCTGTTGTTGATCTCTTACCATGCATTATGGACCCACTTATGTTCTTTAGGATTTGGTCAGCTACTGAACAACACCTGAATTCCCCTATCCACAGTATAATCTGTGTCTTTGCCACTCTCAGAGATTCCACTAAGCAGTGAAATTATGTTTATATTCACTCGTGGAACATGGGCATCAGTGGCTGGCCAACATTTATTGCCTGTCCCTAGTTGCCCTTGAGAAGGTAGTGATGAGCTGCCATCTTGAACCCACAATGCACTCCAGGAGAGAATTCTGGTATTTTGACTCAGTGACTTTGTAGGAAAAGTGACATATTTCCATGCCAGGATGGTGAATGACCTGGAGGGGAATTTGCAGGTGGTGGTGTTCCCATGTATCTGCTGCCTCTGTCCTTTAAGATGGAAGTGGTTGTGGATTTGGAATGCGCTATTTAAGGATCTTTGGTGAATTTCTGCAGTGCATCTTGTAGACAACATGCACTGCTGCTAATGATTGTCAGTGGTGGATGGAGTTGATGCTTGTGGATGTCATGTCAACCAATTGGGTTGCTTTGTCCTGGGTGGTGTCAAGCTTCTTGAGTGTTGTTGAAGCTGCATTATTCCAAGCAAATGGGGAATATTCCATCACACTTCTGACTTGTGTCTTGTAAATTGTGGACAGGCTTTGGTAAGTCAGGAGGTGAGTTACTTGCTACAGAATTCCTAGCCTCTGACCTGCTCTGCTAGCCAGTCGTTTCTGTAGCAATTCCAGTTGAGTTTCTGGTTAATGGTGACCAATGATGTTGACAGTGGGGGATCCAGTGTTGGTAACAATATCCAGGAGTGGTGGTTAGATTGTCTCTTATTGGAGATGATCATTGCTTGGCATTTTATGGACCAAATATTGTTTGCTACTTATCAGCTGAAGTCTGGATATAGTCCAGATCTTGTTGTAGTTGAACATGGACTGTTTCAGTATTTGGGCAGTTAAGAATGGTGCTGAACATTGTGTAGTCATCAACGAATATCCCCACTTCTGACTTTATGTTGGAGGGACAGTCATTATTCAAGCAGCTGAAGATGATTTGGTCCAGGACAATACCCTGAAGAATCCCCAGAGAGATGTCCTGGAGCTTAGGTGACTGACCTCCACCAATTACAACCATCTTCCTATGAGCCAGGTGTGACTTCAAACAGCAAGATAAACCCTGGAGAAGTGGAGAAATACTAATTCATCAGCTGAGAAGGAGTATTTGTGTAGGGGGAGGGGTGAGAGATTGGATTGTGGTGGTTGGGGCTCAGCAGTAGATGTCCTTGCCATTGTTTAGCATGAGAGGTGTCCAGAGTCGAGGTTGAAGACTCCCAGAGCAATTCTTTCCCAGCTGCATATCATTGCACTATCACCTCGAGTGGGCGTGTCCTGCTGATGAGATAGGACATATCAAGGTTTGATTCCATGAGTATGACTGTCACTCTTTTGCTTGATTAGTCTGTGGGCAGCTCTCACAACTTGGGCCAACCACATGTGTGAGGAGGATTTTGCATCAGCAAGACTACATGCATCATTGTCATTTCCAGTGCCTTGGTCAATGTCAGATGGTGTGTCCAGTTTCAATCCTTCAATTAGACTTTGCTGCAGTTAGACACAACTGAGAGGGAATTTAACAGACACTTAAAAGTCAGCCATATTGATTTGCAAGTGAATTATAATGTAGGCCAGATCAGGTGAGGATGGCAAATTTTCCTTCTTGGGTGAGTGAATTGGACATTTTGAATGATAAACGACAATGGTTTGAATTACAGATTTATTAACTGTGTTCAAAGTTTGTGATTTGCCATGCTGAGTTTTAAATTCATGTCTCCAACTCTCTGGATTACTAGACTGGTCATAATACCATTGCACCTTTCCTGTTAAATATAAATAGAACTTCAAATGGCTGATAAGGTCAGATTGTTTGGAGCCTGGAATGGAAAAGGAGGATGAAAGTTTTGGGATTATTTTTATATGTTTTTATGCCTTGGAGGAGCAGGATTGATCTGTGTTCCTTAAGATTAATGTGGACTGTGGCAGTTCTGGGTTTCCACCTTCTGCATTCATGGCCTGGAGTCCCACAACTTGCCTTACTGATGGTCCATTCTTGAATTTTCAACTCAGTGAGTCATACTGGGCTCCTGCTCAGCACCATGTAGTTTCTCTTTCAGATTTATCTGAGGCCAACACCTCAAAATCACCAGCAGCCTTTTTGCTGTCAAACTGGATAGCCATCTGTTGGCAGATGGTGTGACAAAAAATCTACACAGGCTCCACTATTTCCTCCAATGATTCTTCCCAACTCTCTTCATATAAGATCTGTAAATACATAACAAGCACAAAGCGATATGGAGAATTATGTTCAGTAAGAACTTATCTATACTCTAGTTGGGGATATTAGCTGGCTCACAATTCTTTTAGAGTTCTTTCATACTATGTGGTTATCATGGACAAGGCCAGCATGTATTGCTCATCCTTAATTGCCTTGAGTAGGTGTGATGAGTTGCCTTCATGTGCAGTCCATGTGCATTGGTACATCCCCAGTATTTTTCGAAAAGGGTTTATTGATCCAATGACATTGCAGGAATGGCAACGCAGTTTAAAGTCAGGTTGATTGATGGTTTGAAAGGGAACTTGCAGATAATAATGATATCGTGGATTTGCTGCCCTTGTCCTTCTAGTTGATAAAGTTCATGGATTTTGCTATTGGTGTTGTTATTGAAGGAGCATTTGGTGACCGTTCAGCAGAATGCCACACAAAATGATAAAGTGACTGGCCTTTGGAGTTGGAGGCACTATATTAGCATGGTTAGACGATTGATTATCAAGCAAGAAAGATCGATGTTTTGGGCATAACCCCTTCATTAGGCTTATGCCCAAAATGTCCATTCTCCTGCTTCTCGGATGCTGCCTGACCTGCTGTGCTTTTCCAGCACTATGCTTTTTGACTCTGATCTCCAGCATTTGCAGTCCTCATTTCCAATCAAACAAGAAACAAAGACCAACAACAAACAGATATTTTCAAGTTGGCAAGCTATAAATAATGGAGTGGTGAAAAGTTCATCTCAATATCATATTAATAACAATGAAAGAGACAGAGTAACACATCAAAATTTGCTAATGATATAAAGCTAGGGAGGAAGCTTATTTAGACAGGCGAACAAGGGCACGGCCACATCGGATTTGGTACTGGGTAGTGACCAGGTGTTAGATTTGGAAGGAGATGAATACATTGGTGATAGTGACCACAATTCGGTTATGTTTAATTTAGTGACAGAAAGCGATAGGTATATTCCGGGGGGCAAGAGTTATTACTGGGGAAAGGCAATTATGATGCAATTAGGGAGATTCAGGATGCATAGGATAGGGTAGGAAACTGCAGGGGAAGGGCATAATTGAAATGTGGAGCTTATTCGAGGACCAGCGACTGCATGTCTTTGATAAGTATATACCGGTCAGACAAGGAGGAAGTGGTCAAGTGAGGGAGCCGTGGTTTACTAAAGAAGTCGAATCTCTTAGGATGAGATATGAAGGCTCAGTTAGGGTGCTTGAGAGTTACAGATTGGCCAGAAAAGACCGAAAGAGAGAGCTCAGAAGAGCCAGGAGGGGACATGAGAAGTCATTAGCAGATAGAATCAAGGAAAACCCTAAAGATTTCTATAGATATGCCAGGAATAAAAGACTGACTAGAGAAAGATTAGCGTCAATTAAAGATAGTAATGGGAAGTTGTGTGTAGAGTCCAAGGAGATAGAGGAAGCACTAATTGAATATTTTTTTGTCAGTATTCACACTGGAAAATTATAGTGTTGTCGAGGAGAATATTGAGATACAGGCTACTAGACTAGACAGGATTGAGGTTCACAAGGAGGAGGTGTTAGCAATTCTGGAAAGTGTGAAAATAGATAGGTCACCGAGTCAAAATGGGATATTTCCTAGGATTGTTTGGGAAGCCAGGAAGGCGATTGCAGAGCCTATGGCTTTGATCTATATGATGTCATTGTCTACAGGAATAGTGCCAGATGATTAGGGGATAGCAAATGTTATTCCCTTGTTGAAGAAGGGGAGTAGAGACAACCTGGTAATTATAGACTGATGAGCCTTACTTTTGTTGTGGGTAAAGTGTTGGAAAAGATTATAAGAGATAGGATTTTTAATCATCTCGACAGGAATAAGTTGATTCGGGATAGTCAACACGGTTTTGTGAAAGATAGGTTGTGCCTCACAAACCTTACTGAGTTCTTGAAATAGTGACCCAACAGGTAGATGAGGGGAGAGCAATTCATGTTGTGCAATTGGATATCAGTAAGACGTTTGATAAAGTTCCCCACAGTAGGCTATTGCACAAAATATAAAGGCATATGAGGGTGATTTAGTGATCTGGATCAGAAATTGGCTAGCTGGTGGTTGATGGGACATGTTCATCCTGGAGTTCAGTTACGAGTGGTGTACTGCCAGGATCTGTTTTGGGGCCACTGCTGTTTGTCGTTTTTATAAATGACCTGGATGAAGACATAGAAGGATGGGTTAGTGAATATGCGAATGACACTAAGGTCGGTGGAGTTGTGAATAGTGCTACAGGATTTTTCTAGATTACAGAGGGACATAGACAAGATGCAGAGCTGGGTGAGAGGTGGCAAATGGCGTTTAATGTGGAAAAGTGTGAGGTGAATTACTTCGGAAGGAGCAACAGGAATAAAGAGTACTGGGCTAATAGTTAGATTCTTGGTAGTATAGAAGAACAGAAAGACCTTGTTGTCAATGTACATAGATCCCTGAAAGTTGCCACCCAGTTTGAATGGTTTATTAAGAAGGCATAAAGTGTATTAGCTTTCTTTGGTAGAGGGATTGAGTTTTGGTGTCACAAGGTCACACTGCAACTGTACAAAACTCTGATGCGGCTGCATGTGGTGTATTGCACACGGTTCTGGTCACTGTATTACAGGGAGGATGTGAAAGCTGTGGAAAGGATTCAGAGGAGGTTTACTAGGATGTTGCCTGGTATGGAGGGAAGGTTTGTGAGGAAAGGCTGAGGGACTTGAGGTTATTTTCGTTGAAGAGATGAAGGTTGAGAGGTGATTTAATTGAGGCATATAAGATAATCAGAGGGTTAGATAGGGTGGACAGTGAGAGCCTTTTTCCTCGGATGGAGATAGCTAGCACAAGGGGACACACCTTTAAACTTAGAGGTCATAGATAAATGACAAATTTCAGAGGTAGTTTCTTTACTCAGAGGGTAGTAGGGGTGTGGAACACACTGCCTGTGACATTAGTAGACTCGCCAACTTTAAGGGCATTTAAATGGTCATTGAATAAACATATGGATGAAACTGAAATAGTGCAGGATAGTATGCTTCAGATTGGTTCAACACGTCGGTGCAACATTGAGGGTTGGAGGCCCTGTACTCTGCTATAATGTTCTATGAACATAAGCTGTGAGGAGAGCACAGAAAGGCTGCAACAATATATCGGAAATTTCATCAAGTAAACAACAAGCTCAATTATTTAATATACAGGATGTTTTGTTTGTAAGAATAACAAAGCAGAATATTTTCTAAAAGATGTGAAATTGTAAATGTTGATGTTCAACAGGATGTGGCTATATTCACCCAAGGAACAAAGAAAGCTAGCATGCAGGTGTAACAAGTAACTAGGGAGACAAATATCTCAAGGATTATTGGAACACAGGTATAAAGATATCTAGCCACAATTCTCCAGGGGCTTGATGAGATTGAATCTCAAAGGCTGTGGAAGCATACTGAAGGCACTCATCTATCATGAAGTGTTCTTATTTGCTGCAGTTAGAATAGTGGCAGCTCTGGGAATAAAGAGATATTCTGGCGATCATTCAACAAAACCTTAATTTAGGTTTGGATATCCAGACTTTGGAACTTGGTAGTTAAAGAATGCTAACTGGATTAAATGACTTACAGCAACACATATTGATTCAGTTTGTGTTGTATAATTCTACAGTACTCAGATTTCAGATCTGATTAGCCTGTTTTAGAAACTTTGGCAATTTCATATTGAAATACTAGATTGCTGATTAAAAGTTGAAATGGTATGTTTGGCCTTACTAAGTATAATGCCTGTTTGGATGCCAGACCACTTACAACAACATCAGCTAAGAGGAGGATGGTGTTTTGCTGAGTGAATACCATTTTGATTTGGCTATAAATTATTCTTGCAAATTACAATTCAACAAACCTGCTAAGACGAGTGCATGCTCAGTTACTAATGACCAGCAAGACCAGAAATTGTTTCCAGACAAATAATGGTATTTACAAATAATTATCGTAATTATCCTTATTCCATGAACAACTCAATTAACTAAACAGTGCTATGCAGATAAACTATGATTGGGGTTCGTATATAAATTTGAAGAAACCATGCACCATACCCCAACAAGCCGAGTAACTAAGGTGACCAGTCTCATGTAACCATCTCCAGAATTATTTAGTTAACATTTTGGTGGTAGAAGTGGTGGCAGAAATAAAGCAATTCAGTCCATTCAATAGATTTTGTGCAATTGTCTATGCCCATAACACTTGTTGCATTAATACTTCTGGGATGAAAAGTAAGCAACAGCACGGAACTTGAAGCTTCTTCCCATCATATCTTGATTTTGGTGCTTGAAAAATGTTCGCTCAGAAAGATGCTTATTAATATAGCGAACTCAACACTTCCATAGCAAAATCTTTCATCATGCCCAAAGACACAAAAGGCAACTTTATAATGTATAATTTTAAAACAAAATTTTGTCACATTTTGGATGCAAGGAGCACCAAGTTCTACACAGTCCTGTTGATTTTGCAAGTTTATGGTGAAAGACTTGGGCATAATTTCGAGGTCTCCAGGGAGCAGCAGAGCCTGTCGGGATACGTGAGTATACGGTTTAAATTTCTTTTCATTTCGGTGTTTTTCAGTTCCTGGACGGAGTCGGAGAGGAAAAAATTCTGTGAGTCAATTGGTAAGATGACAAGTGTTTTCTTTCATGTTTCATTTGTTTTGTTTTCCCAGCAATCTATTTGGGATATTAGAATAGTAGGAATGGAAGTTAGGGCAGTTGAATGTTCCTCCTGCAGTATGTGGGAGGTGAGGGCCACCTCTAGTGTCCCTATAGACTTCATTTATGGGAAGTGCACCCAACTCCAGCTCCTCGAGAACTGTGTTAGGGAACTGGAGCTGGAGCTGGATGAACTACATTCGGGATGCGGTGGGGGTTATTGAGAGAAGTTACAGGGAGGTAGTTACTCCACAGCAACATGAAGAAGATAGGTGGGTTATCGTCACATGTGGGAAAGGGAACCAACAGGCAATGCAGGGATCTCCTGTGGTGGTTCTCCTCAGCAACAAGTACATCATTTTGGATACTGTTGGGGGGCTGACTTACCAGGGATAAGCAAGGGGTCACAGGTCTCTTGTGCAGAGTCAGTGCTTGTTGCTCAGAGGGGAAGGAGGAAGAGGAGCAGAGCTTTAGTCACTATAGTTAGGGGGACAGATCGGAGGCTTTGTGGGAACAGAAGAGACTCATGATTGGCGCATTGCCTCCCAGGTGCCAGGGTCTGATGTGTTTTTGGGATCCTTGAGGGGGAGGGGGAGCAGCCCCAAGTCGTGGTCCACATAGGCACCAACAACAGTGACAGGAAGAAAGGTGGGGGGTCTAAGGCAGAAATTCTTAGTTGTGGAAGCTTAGTTGTTATCTCTGGCTTGTTGCCTGTGCCATGTACTAGTGAAGCGAGCAACCGGGAGAGCATGAAGCTGAACACGTGGCTGCAGGGATGATGCAGGAGGGAGGGTTTTGGATTCTTGGATAATTGGAGCTCTTTCTGGGGAAGGTGGAACCTTTGCAAACAGGATGGTCTTTACCTGAACCAGAGGGGCACCAATATCTTGGTGGTGGTGGTGGTGGCGGTGCGGGGGGGGGGGGGGTAAATTTGCTAATGCCCTTTGTTGCGATTTAACTTAATACAGCAGAGAGATGGGAACCTGAATTGTAGTTCCAGTGTACAGGAGGTTCAGGGGAGTGAGATCAGGGATAGGTTTACAAAGTCATAAGAGGGCACCAGCAATCAGTACGTTAGTTTGAAATGTGTGTACTTCAGTGCCAGGAGCATCTGGAATAAGGTGGCTGAACTTGCTGCATGGCTTGGTATTTGCGATTTCGATGTTGTGGCTATTTCAGAGACATGGCTAGAGGGGAGGCAGGAATAGTTGTTATGGATTCTGGGATTTGGATGTTTCAGCAAGAACAGAGAAGATGGTAAAAGAGATGGGGGTGTGGCATTGTTAATCAAGGGTACTATTACAGCAGTTGAGATACCATTTGAGGACTCATCCACGGAAGTAGTTTGGGCTGAGGTTAGAAACAGGAAAGAAGGGGTCACCCTTTTGGGAGTTTTCTATCGGCCTCCAAATTGTTCCAGGGATATAGAGGAAAAGATAGCAAAGGTGATTCTCGATAGGAGCAAAAGTAACAGGATAGTTGTTATGGGGGACTTTAACTTCCCCAATATTGACCAGGAATAATATAGTTTAAGTAGTTTAGATGGGTCAGGTTTTGTTCAATGTGTGCAGGAAAGTTTCCTGACACATTATGTAGACAGGCCAACAAGGGGTGATGCCATATTGGATTTGGTACTGGTGAATGAACCTGGCCAGGTGTTAGATTTGGAGGGAGGTGAGCACTTTGGTGGTAGTGACCATAATTCGGTTATGTTTACAATAGCAATGGGCAGGAATAGGTATATACCATAGGGAAAGAGGTATAACTGGGGGAAAGGCAATTATGATGCGACTAGGCATGATTTAGGATGCACAGGTTGGGGAAGGAAACTGCAGGGGATGGACACTCTTGAAATGTGTAACTTATTCAAGGAACAGCTACTATGGTATATATCTATCAGGCATGGAAGTGGTTGTCGAGGGAGGGAGCCATGCTTTACTAAAGAAGCTGAAGCTCTTGTCAAGAGGAAGAAGAAGGCTAATGTGAGGATGAGACATGGAGGCTCAGTTAGGGGGCTTGAGAGTTATAAGGTAGCCAGAAAAGGTCTAAAGACAGGGTTAAGAAGAACCAGGAGGGGACAGGAGAAGTTGTTGATGGTTAGGATCGGGGAAACCCCTAAGGCCTTCAATAGGTATATCAGCAATTAAAGAATGACTAGAGTAAGATTAGGGCCAATCAAAGATAGTAGTGGAATTTTGTGTGTGGAATCTGAGGACATAGGGGAAGTGCTTAATGAATACTTTTTGTCAGTATTCACATTGTAGAAGGGCAATGTTAGTGAGAATACAGAGAAGTAGGCTATAAGATGAGATGGAATTGAGGTTGACAAAGAGGAGGTTTTAGCAATATCTGAAAATAGATAAGACCCTGGGGCTGGATGGGATTTATCCTTGGATTCTTTGGGAAGCCCAGGAGGAGATTGCAGAGCCTTTGGCTTCAATCTTTATGTCATCGTTGCCGACAAGAGTAGTGCCAGAAGACTGGAGGATAGCAAATGTTGTTCCTATGTTTAAGAAGGGGAGTTGGGACAATCCTGGTAATTATAGGCCAGTGAGCCTTACTTCGGTTGTGAGTAAGGTATTGGAAAAAGTTACAAGAGATAGGATTTATAACCACCTGGAAATGAATAATTTGATGAGGGATAGTCAACACAGTTTTGGGAAGGGTAGGTCGTGCCTCACTAAACTTATTGAGTTCTTCGAGAAGGTGACAAAAAAGGTGGATGAAGGTAAGGTGATTGATGTGGTGTATATGGACTTCAGTAAGGCATTTGATAAGATTCCACATGGTAGGCTATTGCACAAAATAAGGAGTTTCAGGATTAAAGGTGATTTAGCAGTTTGGATCAGAGATTGGCTAGCTGAAAGAAGACAGAAGGTCTTGATGGGAAATGTTCATCCTGGAGCTCAGTTACCAGTGGTGTGCTGCAAGGATCTGTTTTGGGGCCACTGCTGTTTGTCATTTTTATGAATGATGTGGAGATGGCTGTAGAAGGATGGGTTAGTAAATTTGCAGATGACACTAAGATAGGCAGAGTTGTGGACAATGCCAAAGGATGTTGTGGGTTACAGAGGGACATAGATAAGATGTAGAGTTGGGCTAAGAAGTGGCAAATGGAGTTTAATGCAGAAAAGTGTGAGGTAGTTCACTTTGGAATGCAGAGTACTTGGCTAATGGTAAACTTCTTGGCAATGTAGATGAACAGAGAGATCTTGGTGTCCCGGTGCATAAATCCCTGAAAGTTGCCAGTCAGATTGATAGCTGAAAATGTGTTGCTGGAAAAGCGGAGCAGGTCAGGCAGCATCTAAGAAGCAGGAGAATTGACGTTTCGGGCATGAGTCCTTCTTCAGGAATTCCTGAAGAAGGGCTCATGCCTGAAACATCGATTCGCCTGCTCCTTGGATGCTGCCTGACCTGCTGCGCTTTTCCAGCAACACATTTTCAGCTCTGATCTCCAGCATCTGCAGTCCTCACTTTCTCCTAGTCAGATTGATTGGGTTGTTAAGAAGGCATATGGTGTGTTGGCATTTATTGGTTTGAGTTTTGGAGCCATGAGATTATGCTTCAGCTGTACAAGACACTCATAAGGCGGCACCCTGGAGTAGTGTGTGTAGTTCTGGTCACCGCATTATAGGAGGGGTGTGGAAACTTTGGAAAGGGTTCAGAGAAGATTTACGAGGACATTTCCTGGTATGGAAGGAAGGTCTTTCGAGCTAAGGCTGAGGGAACTAAGGCTGTTTTCTTTGGAGGGAAGAAGGTTGAGAGGTGACTTAATTGAGATGTATCAGGTAATCAGAGGGTTCAATAGGGTGGACAGTGAGAGCCTTTTTCTAGGATGGTGAGGACTAACATGAGGGTACATAGATTTAAATTAAGGGGCAATAGATTTAGGACAGATATTGGGGTAGTTTTATTTTGCTCAGAGTAGTAGCAGCCTGGAACAGCCTGCCAGCAGCAGTAGTAGACTCGCTGACATTAAAGGCATCTAAATTGGCATTGAACATACATATGGATAATAGTAGATGTTGTAGGTTAGATGGGCATCAGATTAACTTCGCAGTTTGGCGCAATATCAAGGGCTGAAGGGCCTGTACTGTGCCGTAAAGTTCTGTGTTCTAATTTAATATTCTTACCCTTTGTTATGATCCCACATAATTTTATTAATGGACACTTCAGAAATTCAAATTTGGCTTGATAGATCATGCTTTTTTTTTGGTTTTAATAAGGTGGTCTCTCATTGAAACATTGCATTTAATGTTCCAAATTTGATTTTAACAATTAAACAGAAATTTATTATGCAACAGAAATGAAGAAAAAAATAGAATAAATCAAACTATACACATATAAGGAAAGTTTAAATATTTCAAAGCACATCATAAAATGCAATACCATTAATCCCAACAGTACCTCTTCACATTCATGAAATACCAGAGAGATTTCCCTTCTCTATCACTCTTATAGTGCTTAACTTAACTGATGAATTTGGATGCTGCCTGAACTGCTATGCTCTTCCAGCACCACTGATCCAGAATCTGGTTTTCAGCATCTGCAGTCATTGTTTTTACCCCTTCCACTTTTAAGAGCCTGATCACCTCATCTTTGAGACTTCCTACAGTTGACCTTAGACTTTCTCAGTTTCAAATAACCCATTCGGAATTTTACTAAGTGTTTTCAGGTCTAGAATTTTCAAAATAAATTCCTTACACTGAGGTAACCCATTTTTAAAATTGTCCTAAACCCTCTCCCTTCTTCAGGATAAACCATTTCACACCTGCACCTACAATCCGGGTATTTGCAAACTGAACTGAAGCCAAAAGCTTTCATCAAGGTATGGGTATTTCCCCTAAGACAGCACAATTTCACAACTGTCTAACTGAAGCCTTACAAATTATTTTGTTTACTTTGTTCACTTGTAAAGCTGTCACATTGTAAACAAATTCCCATTAGCTGAAAAGACCTCTCTCATACTGTTTTTTTTAAAGAAATCACCAGGCTACAGATATATAAGTTAATCATGAAATTCATTCATAGACAAACCTACATGCCATTATATACTTGCATACATACATACATACATATATATACACATACACACACACACAATAAAAATCATTTACTTTAGAGTTTGGATTTTGAAATAGTGGTATGTATGATTTATATATATAAATCATATACCTGACACCATACCTTCTAAAACCTGTGTCCACTGACAAACAAAAAGCATCACCATGGGGGATCAACTAAGCAACAAAGGAAATAAGCATTGAGTGCATTGAAAACATACTGGAATGAGTTAAAATTTTGCTTTCTCTTATCTTCTACCTTTAATTTTCTTTTCCTGGCTTCCTGAATTTATATGACTTTTGGGTTCTGATTAAAGGTTAATTGTGTAATGATAACTCTGTGTCTCTCTACAGATGCTACCTGATCAGTTAAGTATTTCCACTTATTAAAAATAAAATGAAATAATTTTAATTTTCGAATGTACAATTTCATAACTTGCAGTTTTGGATATAATTCACTATAAGTGCTTTTTAAATTGAATTTAGATTAGATTAGATTACTTACAGTGTGGAAACAGGCCCTTTGGCCCAACAAGTCCACACCGACCCGCCAAAGCGCAACCCACCCATACGTTTACCCCCTACCTAACACTACGGACAATTTTGCATGGCCAATTCACCTGACCCGCACATCTTTGGACTGTGGGAGGAAACTGGAGCACCCGGCGGAAACCCACGCAGACACGGGGAGAACGTGCAAACTCCACACAGTCTGTCGCCTGAGTCGGGAATTAAACCCGGGTCTCAGGCGCTGTGAGGCAGCAATGCTAACCACTGTGCCACCGTGCTGCCCACTTGAATTACCTTTCAAATTCTCATGCTACCAATAAACAGCAAAGAATTATTCTGTTTCATCATTAAAAAAATTATTACTGAGAAATGGTTGATTTAAAAGAAAACACTTGTCATGCAATTCATTTCACATCCTCGACATTCCAGAGAGCTTCACAGTGAATTAAACATTGTTGAAATGTATCACATATAGTCGTGTAGAAGTCAAATTTTACAATTGACTATCTTTTAAGGTTAAATTTATGGAATTGACTAATACATGGATACTACTTTTGAGGGGCTAAAATTCATGCTACAGTCCAAAAAGCCCATTTTCTACCAATTTCTGATTACAAACTGGTGAAACTGTAATATCATATCTTCTGGTTCAGCAGGCAGCTTTTGTGCAATCTTGGTTCTCTGCCGAAGTGCTAAGTCATGCCTTCTCATGAACCTTGTGCATCATCCTGCATTTGCCTTAAAATACGGAATTCCATCCTTCTTTGATTTGTTTCATGCATGGATTTGAATGGCTTCTTAAATAACACTATTTCCATTTTGACGATTTTCAAGTACCTACACAGCAACGTTTTTTTCCAGATTCTGGATTAGTGGTGCTGGAAGAGCACAGCAGTTCAGGCAGCATCCGAGGAGCAGTAAAATCGACTTTTTGGGCAAAAACCCTTCAACAGGAATAAAGGCAGAGACCCTGATGGGTGGAGAGATAAGCTAGAGGAGGGTGGGGGTAGGGAGAAAGTAGCATAGAGTACAATAGGTGAGTAGGGGAGGGGATGAAGGTGATAGATCAGGGAGGAGGGTGGAGTGGATAGGTGGAAAAGAAGAAAGGCAGGTAGGACAAGTCATGGGGACAGTGCTGAGCTGGAAGGGAAGGGGAAATGAGGAAACAGTTGAAGTCCACATTGATGCCCTGGGGTTGAAGTGTTCCAAGGTGGAAGATGAGGCGTTCTTCCTCCAGGCGTCTGGTGGTGAGGGAGCAATGGTGAAGGAGGCCCAAGACCTCCATGTCCTCGGCAGAGTGGGAGAGGCAGTTGAAGTGTTGGGCCAAAGGGCGGTGTGGTTGATTGGTGCAGGTGTCCTGGAGATGTTCCCTAAAGCACTCTGCTAGGAGGCGTCCAGTCTCCCCAATGTAGAGGAGACCGCATCGGGAACAACAGATACAATAAATGATATTGGTGAATGTGCAAGTAAAACTTTGATGGAATTGGAAGGCTCCTATAGGGCCTTGGATGGAGGTGAGGGAGGAGGTGTGGGCACAGGTTTTGCAATTCCTGCGGTGGCAGGGGAAGGTGCCAGGAAGGGATGATGGGTTGTAGGGGGGCGTGGACCTGACCAGGTAGTCACGGAGGGAATGGTCTTTGCGGAAGGTGGAAAGGGGTGGGGAGGGAAATATATCCCTTGTGGTGGGGTCTTTTTGGTATGCGAAGGTTGGTAGGGTGGAAGGTGAGCACCAGGAGTGTTCTGTCCTTGTTACAGTTGGAGGAGTGGGGTCTGAGGGCGGAGGTGCGGGATGTGGACGCGATGCATTGGAGGGCATCTTTAACCACATGGGAAGGGAAATTGTGGTCTCTAAAGAATGAGGCCATCTGGTGTGTTCTGTGGTGGAACTGGTCCTCCTGGGAGCAGATACGGCGGAGTTGGGAATACGAGATGGCATTTTTGCAAGAGCTAGGGTGGGAAGAGGTGTAATCCAGGTAGCTGTGGGAGTCGGTGGGTTTGTAAAAAATGTCAGTGTCAAGTCGGTCATCATTAATGGAGATGGAGAGGTCCAGGAAGAGGAGGGAGGTGTCAGAGATGGTCCAGGTAAATTTAAGGTCAGGGTGGAATGTGTTGGTGAAGTTGATGAATTACTCAACCTCGCAGGAGCACGAGGTGGCACCAATGCAGTCATCAATGTAGCGGAGGAAGAGGTGGGTGTGGTGCCGGTGTAATTATGGAAGATCGACTGTTCTACGTAGCCAACAAAGAGACAGGCATAGCTGAGGCCCGTACATATTCCCATGGCTACCCCTTTGGTCTGGAGGAAGTGGGAGGATTTGAAGAAGAAATTGTTAAGGGTGAGGACCAGTTCAGCCAAATGAATGAGAGTGTCGGTGGAAGGGTACTGTTGGGGACGTCGGGAGAGGAAAAAACAGAGGGTTGGAGGCCCTGGTCATGGCGGAAGGAAGTGTAGACGGATTGGATATCCATGGTGAAGATGAGGCGTTGGGGGCCACGGAAATGGAAGTCTTGGAGGAAGTGGAGGGTGTGGGTGGTGTCTCGAATGTATGTGGGGAGTTCCTGGACCAGGGCCTCCAAGCCCTCCATTTTTCCCTCTCCCAACATCTTTATTGTTCGAAACAAATCTTCCTTAGCTTTAAAAATATTTACTGAAGTAGTGTCAACTACTTTACTGGGCAAGGAATTTCATAGCGTGACAACCCTCTGGGTGAAGAGATTCCTTCTCGATTCAGTCCTAAATCTGTTCCCTCAAATCTTGAGGCTATGCCCTCTTGTCCTAACTTCACCTGCCAGTGGAAACATCCTTTCTACTTCCATATTATCTATTCCCTTTATATGTTTCTATAAGATCCCACCTCATTTTTCTGACTTCCAATGAATATAATCCCAGTCTACTCAGTTTCTCCTTACAAGCCAATCCCCTCAACTCTGCAATACACCTAGTGAACCTTCTCTGTACCCCCTCCAGTGCCAGTACATCCTTGGTCAAGTAAGGAAAACAGAACTGCACACAGTACTCCAGGTATGGCCTCACCAGCACTTTGTACAGCTGCAACATAACGTCTCTGCTTTTAAAATCAAACCCTTTAGCAATGAAGGACAAAACTCCATTTACCTTCTTAATTACTTGCTGTACCTGTAGATAAACCTTCTGTGATTCATGCACAAGGACATCCAGGTCCCTCTGCATAGCAGTATGCTTCAACCTTTTACCATTCAAATAATAATCCTTTCCACTCTTATTCCTATCAAAATGGATGACTTCACATTTATTAACATTGTATTCCATCTGCCAGACCTTTTCCTACTCAGTCAATGTATCTATGTTCCTCTGCAACATTTTTACAGTCCTCTGCACACTTTGCTCTGCCACTCATCTTAGTGTCACCTGCAAACTTTGACACTGTACATGTGGTCCCCAACTCCAAATCATCTACATAAATTGTAAATAATTGTAGTCCCAACACCAGTCCTTGAGGCACATCACAAGTCACTGATTGCCAGCCAGAATAGCACTCATTTATCCCCACTCTTTGCTTTCTTTTGACATGATACATACTTGCAGTAAAAAGCAAGAAGATGACCCAGGGAATTCAGCAGCCAGAAGAGTGCAGTCACAGAAGACAACAGTGGCTGTGTGGTTTTAAAATTAAGTTGATGTAATTTTAATAAGTGTCTTATTGGAACAGCATATTATTACAGAGTTGGAGACAGGTAATAAGCAGTTAAGAGAAAGGGGGACTTAGTGTTGTGCATACTTGTTGTTTAATGTTCATTTTTAGAGTTAAAGAAATAAATTGATGTTATTTTCTTTAAATAGTGGTATTTGGGAATTCTCTGTCACTCATATTTTAACAGATTATGAGGCGGGGTGAGGTTTTCTGGGTGTTTGGTTTAATTAACAGAGGGGTTCACCACCGTGTCATAATAATAACTGTGCCAGAACCTCAGGGAAAAGGTTTTGAAGAAAGAGGCTCTTGCTCCTTTTCAAAATGGGCAGCTCAGTGTTAACATTGCAAATATGAGTTTAAAGAGGTAACTTTCAGATATATACACATTAGATAATGAGTCAAGAAAAGTTGAAGTAAAAGTTGACTCTTGCAGTTCACATAATTCTATCCTCCATGGCGTCAGTTTCCACTGCTCATTGAATCATTATTGATCAATTTTGTTTTAAATAGTTCAATTAAGTCAGTATTGTCCACACTAGATGGCAGTCTATCACATAAATTAATTTCTTGACAAGGAGCGTTTCCTTCTGTTAAGTTCAACATGTTGCTGTTTGACTTTCTATCTGTGCTTTCTAGATCATCTATGTGAGTTCGACAACCTCTACATCACTTTATCAATGATCTAAAGCCTGGAACTGTTTTTGTTTTTGCTGAGTGGATCCTTTCAGATGTCAGCATTGGGTTAAAATTCCTCTATTCACTAAAGTGAATAAAGTGTATCTCAGTGCTAACTCATTCAACAGCAGAAGATTGCAGGTCAATATTTATCCTTCAGTTAACATCACGATGACAGGTTACATGGTCATCACCATCTTGCAGATTTCAGCGAGCTTGCTATGTGCAAATTGCAACAGTAATTTTGCATTTCAAAAAGTAATTAATAACTAGAAAGAGTGAAACCCTATGGGAGCCTGAATGACATGAGCTATAATGTGATTGTGACTAAGTTACATGAGAAATTCTCTGAAGTCTATCCAGACATCAGGAGCAGCTCATAGTGTCTATTATGCAGTTCCCCATTAGTGGGGTGAGTTTTTGCTTGGCAGTAGCAAGTTGCCAATTAAGAGGGATGATAGCTTAACATCTGTTAAGCTTGAAAGTACTATTCATCAATGAGTTCATGATGCTCATGACCTTGAATGGGATGCCGTTGCAGGTTGAACCTGCTTCATCACTTTGCAAATGGAGGTGGAATAACTTTCTTGGACATTGTCCTCTTCTTGCCACTCTTCACTGGCTTCCTCTTCACTGCTTTCTTAGTTCCCTTCTTGGCAACTTGTCCATTTGTTTCCTCGATCATGGTCACAGTCATATGCTCACTCATTCTGAACATACCTGGGTGCTCACAGCATTATTGCCTCACTATTTCATGCCTCGCCCTTCTATCCCCCCAGCCAGAGTAACCAGGCTCATATTACTCAGTCGTGCCTTGCCATTTAGCACAGGCAGAAAGGTAGGATACTTGTCATGGTTGTCTTTAAGCTCAGTCAAGTAAAACGAGATAGCCTTTTGTCAGAATCTCCCACTTCAGTATGCCAAGGACAGCCCTTATATCAATCTAGCAGCTTGGACATAGTCAATCAGCTGTGTGACAAGGAGGTGTGCTAATTTCCCCTTTTCTGCTACGTTCAGAGCAGCTGTAAGTAACTGTGCAGGGTGCCTCTGCACTGACACTTCTTGGCTGAGTTCACAATAGGCTGTTAAGAATTGTGCCATGACCAGGATGCTTGTAAATTCTGAGATATCCATAAATAGCGAGTTGCTCTGGGTATGGTGAATGGTAAGATGGGGCTAGAAATGGACAACGGGGATGCCATCAGAAGAGGGTGAATAGTTACTGAGATGAGTTTGGTAAGATACAGTGATGAAACTCATTTGATGTTGCAACAAGGATGTTGCCAGGAATGGAGGATTTGAGCTCTAAAACTAGACTGGATATGCTGGGAATTTTTTCACTGCAGTGCAGGAGATTGAAGAGTAGCCTTATACGGTTTATAAAATCATTAGGGGCAGAGATAAAGTGAACAGGTGGGGAGTTCAAAACTTAGTGTCATATTTGTAAGGTGAGATAAGGAAATTTTAAAAAGGACACTAAGAGCAACTGTTTTACACAGAGTGGGCTCATGTGGAGAAGGAACTGCTAGAGGAAATAGTGGATGCAGGTACAGTTAGAACATTTAAAAGACATTTAGATAGGGACCTGAAATGGAAAGATTTGGAGGGATATGGGCCAAATGCAGACAAGTGGTTTGAGTTTCTTTTGGGAACATGATTGGCATGGACTAGTTGGACCAAACGGCCTATTTCCATGCTGTATGATGCTATGACTCTGACTTTAACTAAAAGACAAAAAGTCAATTCAATTTACATTTAGCCCAATAATATACGATTCAGCCCAGAAAGTCTTATGGTTGTGGAAGTTGCTACATAAATGCAAGTCCTTTCTACTAATATTAGTGGAAAATCAAGCATAAGTACAAAGTTTAATCATAGTTATTATTTTTACTAAGATTATATCATCTTATAATTTATCTTAAGTATGGTAACCATATCTGAATACTGCACAAAGTTCCATGGGTAATCATCATGATGATTCTTCAGTAACCATCTGTTAAATTATATGTTATTTTCTAACTGAAGTTCGCATCCTGAATTTGCTATACAATGTAGTATATAGATTTCTATAAGCCAATACAAGTAAATTTTTCTCTTTAGCTCACCTTATTATTGATAGGTATAAGAAGAAACAAATCCATAAAAGACTATCTCTCAGGCATCAAATGTTTCTTTTTCTTTCATGTCCAATTATCTCATGATCTATGCCCAAAAATTGCAACTTAATCACAGCAACTCAGAGGCCTCTTTGTTTTCTTCATAATTTGACTTGATCATCTGTATGTTCTCTCCGTCTACAATTCTCTACGTAATAATCAATATATCCAATTGTCTTTAAAAAATAATTACTTAAAATGTCATTAACTGCTTCTTCTGGGAGTGCCTCCCTTTCATGGGGATAAAGATTTTTTCTGAGCTTGAGTCTAAGGTGATTCTCGAACCTATAATATTGGGAATCAGAGGTAAAATTGCATCCCAAATAATTAAGTGTAAATATCAAAATAAGCCTCTGTGACTTTGATATGAAATGTTGTCCCATAAGCTAAGAGAACAGCTAGCCCCATAAGCACTTGACAAATGAAGTTCCAGCTCAATAGATTTTTAGGCTGGAGCTTCTGAGCTACTGCTAACCTTGAATATGGAACAAAATAAATCACGTTTGCCAGTTTAGTTCTCTTAATGAAGTGGATAATTTTATGTCAGAAGGAGCTTTGTGGGCATTAAGGTCAACATGCTCTGTTCTCACTATCTTTAGTTTCAAGGGTTTTAATTTTGGCTAATAATTTCTTGTGTAGAATCTTTGGAAATGCCTTCTGGAAGTCAATATAAAGCACATCCATTGATCTGTCTACTATTTTACCTCTTTCCTAAAACATGAAGGAATTTTGTTAGGCATGGGCTATTTTTTACAAATCTTTGTTCACTGTTTGAAATCAGTTCAAATCTCTCCAAGTGCTGAGTCACGCTGATCTTAGTTACAAGCTCCAACAGCTTTTCCACTGTAGATGTTAGCCTGACAGGTCAAAATTTCTTGGTTTCTTACCTTCCTTTCTTCATACTTTTGGAGAGGTTAATACGTTCACTAGAATCGTCAGCTCATGCCTGGAACTAACCATCTTGTCCTGTTTAATGTCATAAAGAGTATCTGAACTGGTATCTGAACTGGGTTTGTAAGTGAGAGGATTGACAACCTCTACCACACTAAAATTCAAAGGCAGATTAGCCAGAACATTTCTTTGAAATGCCATCATTTTTCAAATGCATAGGTCCTCTTATACATGCAGGTTCATATCCAATACATGGATAGTATTATACCTCCCTTAACATCTGGTTCTGGTTTTTCTGTGAAGATATCATCTTCACTACCTGGCAGTTTTATCATACAGGAATTAAAATTATTGGAATACCACCCATTAACCACTACAGAGCAACATTTAATTCAATGCTAGCATTAAAATCTGGTTCTAGAAGGTCACGTAGCAAAAGTATTATACTATTGTTACAACTGCACCCTCACTTGAATCCACTCTATTAATTGGCGTGAAAGATATTGTTTATCCAGCATTAGTAAGTAATGTAGAATGAAACCCATATTGAAAAATATGCTGTGCTGAAAGCATCAAAACAAGTTCTAATGCCAAAAATATTATTTTTGCTTGGCACTACTTACATCAAAGTTATCGCCAAAAAGTCCCAATAATATTATTCTGGATAAAGCTAAAACTTTGCAAATGCAAAGCAAAAAAACTTGACTTGAATTTGCAAAAACAACAAAATTTAAATCTGTGCAGTACCTTCTCAAGCACATTACTTAGCTCATTTGTGAAAATATAAATCACAGCCAAATGTGAAAATAAGTAATTCAATTGTTTGTCATTTTTAATTGAAGCTGAGGTTCTCTGTTATCAAATTGGATTGTTGAATTTTATTCAAATGTTTGCTTTCATGACTGTGAACATTGTTGGTGGGGTCGTATGAAATCCATCCTCCCTCACCTCACTTTGAAACCTTCTGTCTATATTAAAACGTGTCTGATTGAGTTAAAAGGAGAGGAAAGCTCCACCTTTTTATCCATTTATTATATGAGAGGGAAGAGCTGTGCTAATGATGGCTTCCCTTGCATCCCTTGATATTGGATGTTGATGTACGGTAGAATTATATAACACAGATGGAGGCAAAATACTGCTCATGCTGGTGATTTGAAATAAACGGAGAGAATGCTGGAGAAACGCAGCAGGTCTGGCAACATCTGTGGAGAAAAGAATAGAACTTATGTTTCAAGTCCAGTATGACTCTACAGAATTCTTCAGTATTATGAGGACGAGTCATACTAGATTTGAAACGTTACCTCTGTTACACTCTGCACTTATTTGTTAACGCAGAAGGGGGGTTGTGGGGAGGGAATCAACCCATTCGTAACTCTGCCAACTCTTCCATAGTGCTGTCCAAGTAGCCCCATTCCCTACTTGTACAGGGCACGAGTTTCTCTTCAGGAAGCCAGCACTCTCCTCTCAAATACAACAGATTTCGGTTTCAGCCATTACTGAGAGATCAGGCATTCATATTTTAAGACCATTCTCCATCAAGACAGTACGATTTCAGGTGATCAGGTTTGTTTATAGATTTTTTTTCAACCGTTTCTATTTTAATTGACAATAATTACGATAAAAACAGCTAAGTAGAGGAAATATCGGCGGGGCTGATGTTCTTGTGATATATCTGAAGAAAAAACATTGGGAAGATAATTATTTGCAGATATTGAACAGAATGAATCAAACGCATGATGATAAAAAAATTCAAAGCTTTTGTAATTAAAATTTTGCTTGTGGAAATCGATGAGATTTATTTTAAAATGGAAGTTTAACTTGGATAGTTATATATTTTTTCGTTTTCTAACTCGGCCTGCTACGAATATGAAATGTTTGTTTAGACCACTCTTAGAGACAGCCATTCATAGCCAGCAATCATTCACTTGTGATGTTAGTTTAGACAGAGAGGAAAGAAAAACACCCTATACTTTTTTTTGCAGACTTGTGGTTAGACTTGCTCTCTGCAACTTGCAGATAGGAAAATGTGTGTAATTTCAGCTCTGGCGATCACTGCCCTCTCCATTCACTCCCCTGAAACGAGTCAATCAGCCCTCAACGTAACGGACCTGTCCCACCAACTCTCCAGGAAAGGCGACCCCAGTGCTCTCCACTTTGCATCTGGGCAGTTGGAGTAAACTTAACAGGGTCGACAAGGAGAGCCTCTGCAGTGATTTGGAGAGATGTAAATATCCCTTGGAGGCATTCCTTCTGATGGTTTAATGTGTTCAGGTCTGTCCCAGCATTCCAGTCCCACTAATTCAGGAGGCGGAGAACGAAGCACGAAGATTTCCCATCAAGTTGTGGATTAAATGTCGAATTTTTAAAGCTACCATGATTTTGTCCTCTCTCAGTTTTGTGCTGCTTCTCGGTAAGTGGTGTTTTGTTTTAGCCCCTTTAAGCCAAATGATTCGTAATGATGTGTAAAACTTCGTATAAAAATACTTGGATTGTTTCTGTGTCTTGATTTTTTTGGAGTCGAATCATTACTTTGTCCCAGTGTGGGTGAGACTGAGGGACCTGCATGAAATTTATTTTATTCAAAGAATGCTTGTTACATTAGGAAATATGTTTCCCTCATAGATTTGTTTTTTTGTCTAAAATTTACTGAAACTTTTAGTGAGTTTTGAAAAGATTAACAAAGCCTTTTATTGTAGCCTTGACAATGTGCCATATGGGAATAATTTAAGAGTGCTATTGTGTGCATAATTGTCTTAAAATCTTCTTTTCAGTTCAGTTTCAAACTTTTTCAGTGCAATTGACTTAGTAAAATGCAGCCTTGTTTCCAAAAGATGTAACTCGACCCATATTGGAAACAGATGTGGGATGTTAAATTAACAGTTTCCAGACCAATGTATATCCGTATATACATACACATGTACAAAGCAGCAGACTGGGTTAATGAAAGGGCGGAGGATAAGCTTTATGAGGAAAAAAATGAAAACGTTGAAGAAAAGATTAATATCGCTTGGCTGTTCTGCAAGTGGCTGTTTATCACTGAGAATGTGATGGTCAGCCTTTTAGTAGTGGCCCTAGGGCCTCTGCAGTCATGAAACTGGAGCGAGTCCAAGTCCTTGACCTGGCGCGCGAGGCTGTGGCACTTGGGTGTGAGCCATTGAGATGGTTTGCAGCGCTCTGTGAGCTGTCCTGACCCTGCATGCTGTCCCTGCACCATCCTATGAGACCAAGGGACTTGAAGGCATGTCAGCCACATAGGGATCAGTTAGTTGCTGTTTCTTTTGTTTTTGAAAGACTTAATTAACGTACAGTTGCTTGAAACTAAACAACTTTGATTTGTATTAAAGCCAGAATGCTGAATGGCTTTCAAAAGGGATGCCTTTGCTTTCAATGGATGATATTATTTGCTCTGTTTCAATTCTAAATAAACATTATGAGAAGAAATTGCAAAGACCTTTGCTTCTTATTACTTTTTGATGTGCTTTCTAACAGTACAGATTTAGATGGCATAGGTTAAAACCCACCAGGCATACTGGTTTCTGATTCAATGATTTTTGTTTTTCCGTTTCTAAATATTTAGTTTCTTGGTATTTTTTGATATTTACACTCAGTATTGCATTGTTTGCATTTGGACATTGGTTACTGAGTCTACAAACTTTGGACTTTATTTGAGTATTAAATCAATACTACAGCATGCCCTTTAACTATTAGTTCAACACCAGCACTATTAAGCTTCACTTTGTACATGTAAAAATATCTGAAATATACTCTAGAAAGGCATGGATAATGGGCGGGTGAGGAAAATGTTGAGTTGAGAACATTCACAGCAGAAATTAGAAGAGGTAGGTTTTGATGGAGTTGTGAAGGTGAGGCAAAATTTGGTAAATTGAAGAACTTTAAGGGAGTGAGTTCGAGAGTGCTGGATTACAATAGCAAAAGATATTTCCTCGAATGGAAACCCATAACAGGTTAGAGACAGGAGAGAATGAAAAGAGTTGAGGCAAAGGGCTGAAGACAAGTTGAAGAATTAGATTTTGTGAGGCCACGGAGAAATTGGAAAAATAGTACAAAGGTTTTGAAATCAATGATTTTGATGGCAATGAGTAATGGACAATCATGGGTATGGCTCTACACTGTTATAGCACAAAGCAACTCAGGCAAAATGAATGAATGACGAAATCACTCAAGTTTACTTCTTTTCTCTGTATTGAATGAATACAATGTCACTTACATAGTGACCAAAAATAAATAAAAATATACTATTCACCCAGAATCCAATTTGAAATGGATGTAGGTTTGCTCGCTGAGCTGGAAGGTTCATTTTCAGATGTTTCGTCACCATACTAGGTAATATCTTCAGTGACCCTCCGGATGAACCTGAGCCACAAATCTTCTCAAAACTCGCTAACCAATCTGAAATATTACATTCACATTGCTTTCACACAATTCTTTATCAAATTTTTATTTACATATAGAATTAAGACACAGCTTTACACTAAAGTATGCTAACTATATCAAACTAACAGCTTTCTCAAATTTGCAAATGTATATGATATTCCTTAATGTCAAGGCAACATTTGACTAAGTGCAGCATCAAGGTGACCATGCAGAATTGGATGCCAATGGAAATAAGAGAGAACTCTCCACTGGCTAGATGATTTCATAAAGTTCAGCACTTTGCAATTCCTTGGATATTGAAGCACTATATGTCAGCCTGTAGCAAGACCTGATCAATATTCAGGCTTGGGATTATAAATGGCAGTCAAAATTTGCACCACACAACATCATACAATGGTAAGTATTACCACAAGAAAATCAAACTATCTCCACATGACTCTCAATACTTCTAACCATTGCTGAACTTCCATCAAAATCCCACGGTATTATCATTAACCAAATGTATACTGGACCAGCCTTTTAAGTGCTGTGACTATAACAGTAGGCTGGAGCTTGGGAATTGCATACTGTGTAACACACTACCTGGCTCTCAAAAGCCTGTCCAGCTCCTACAAGGCACAATCAGGTATGTAGTAGAAGACTCCCCATTTGTCTGGTTAAGCACAATTACAACAGCGTTCAATAAACTCAACACCATCCAAAACAAAACAGCAGCTTGATTGGCACTCCATCTACCACTTAAACATTCACTTCCTTCTGTCACGTTGTCAACACTCTTGTCACATCTTGCACGTTAACAAAAGTGTTTACATGGTGAAGCTTTGTTTTTTTTCTCCAAGTGTTAAATGAACAAAATGTCGTCAACTTGTGACACAGGATATTTCCTCTGCTATTTAGGGGTCAGTTAGCCAATCTACCTGACCCTTCTTACCACATTCAGTCTTTAGATCCTCCAGAATAATGGATGGGAATGTGATCTTATAACATCATTGCCTAGTAGACCAGTGGGAAATGAGGTGAGGTTATTCGTGTTTGAAACTCTGTAGCTGGGCTTTGTTCTATCTTTCACATGTGGGATGGTGGCTCTTCAAGGACAGCAGGAATCTTATCCTGTTATAAGTTTAAAATCACACAACACCAGGTTATAGTCCAAAGGTTTAATTGGAAGCACTCTAGCTTTCGGAGCGATGCTCCTTCATCAGGTGAAAGCTAGTGTGCTTCCAATTAAACCTGTTGGACTATAACCTGGTGTTGTGTGATTTTTAACTTTGTACACCCCATTCCTGGGATTAGGAGAAATTACCTTTTAAAACAAAACTCCATTTGATACCTCAACCTGAGCTACAGATCTTCTCAAAACTCTTCATTTATGCACTCAAAAATAGTGTAAGCTTGAAAATGAAAATTTAAAATCTTCTCGCAACATTGCTGTCCACATCACATTGTAGCTCATGTAGGCAATTTGGGTCTAAATGATGAACATGATCTGCTTCCTTTCCCGGTGGCCCTGATGAATAAAACTATTAAAGAAAGCATCGATTAACATGTGCTTGTAACCAAGCTAAAGCTGCAATAACTATTTTGAGAAAAACATTAAACATACTTTGGATGTATAATATGGCTTATTCAAAAAGGGCGACAGCTTAAGGCAGTCACGTCTTGAAGATAGCATTTCATCCAGCAGTACAAGAATCAAATATTCCTGCTTTTAGACCAGATGTGTGCTGCAGAATACCACATCCCATTTATCTAATGCATTGTGATTAACTTAACTCCAGCTCAGCCAAAGACAAGCTGTGGCATTGGTGAAAGAAGCAAAAATGCCTGGTTGATCATAAGCTTTTATAATGCAAACTTCCCTAACAACTCATTGAGCTGCAGTGCATCTAAATTAATATTTAGCACCCGTAACTGTTCTTGTGCACTTCATATTAGTGATGGGAGTTAGTATTCAGAATCTGATTGTGCCATGCCTGGTTGAAGTAGCACAGGATGTAAGAGAAATTAAACTTGAAAGCAGAATTCTGAAGATTCTCAGCAGGTATGAGATTGCTTGTACCTGTATTTTTTTAATGGTGATATCCATACCACAGTATTTGCTATCTTGACATGACTCATATTGAACATCCATGTCATCTGCTGTAAGGATAGTGTTACTTGTGTAAAGATATCCTCTTCCCTCAGCAATTTTCAATTCCTTTCTTTTGTCACAAATTACATGTAAGCCATCATTGCTGCAAAGGGTAACCCTTATTTCCAGAAAGGCCAACCTTACTCATCTGTGTTTCACATAGCAGTACTTGCACTTTCTCTGACAGCATGCATTTAACTGTAGTAGATTCATCTCAATGAAGTGCAAACTTATTGGTCCAATAGGGCTCTGGAAATGCAACGTGCAGTGCTGATTGTTAGCATATAAGATGAAGCTTGATCAAATAATTGATTTATCATCTATAATCTGGAGTTTATAAAAATTCTACTTGTGAGGTGCTGAAACTGGACATATTTTAGACAATTTGTGAGAATTGAGGGAAAATGACAGAGAAAGAGAGAGAAAGAGTGACAGAGACAGAGAGAGAAAGTGCATGACCAAAACAGAGACTAAACAGAAATTCAGTGGCATATTCCTTGCTGTTGTTTTTGCTTAGGCCAGTGGGTTTCTTTGTTTTTTATTGGAGGTACATGGAAGTCATTTAACATGCTGAAAATTATATTGTAATTAGTCAGCTAGAAGAGTTCTTTTAGGTGTTTTGTCCTGACTTGTGTATGCAGTTAAATTTAAGCTAGGAAGTACTATAATAGTACATGGAAAAACTTGTACACTGTAAAATATTTTGCCTCTAACTTGCTGAGTTAATGTCCGCCAGTTCTTTCATGGATTATTTTGTCATTTCTTCCCCACATAAATAAATCTTCCTTTTATACGCTGGACATCTATCTGACTACAGTGCTCTCTACTAAAGTCACACCCTTCATTTTTATCCGCTTATGTATGATTTAAGGAATTTATGATCAACATTTCCACTTTTATATAATTCAAAGCTCTCAGATTTCACCTGCTGCATTCGTTACCTGAAGTGAACTTTTCCTGTCTTATACACATCCATTACAGCTCCTTAAGCCACAGCATTCCGAATGCAATTAGTGATGAGCAATACATGCTGAAGGTGCCAGCAATGCCCAGATTCTCATTTGAGCAATTCCTTCTTCGCTCTTCATTTCACAGGTCTGTCAGATTCTGAACATAACATGTTTTGTGAAATTGCTGTAAAGGTAGTGTTCAGTGTGTTACCATGCACCAACTGGCAGTTACTTGGCTTGCCATTTTGCAGAGCTGCAAATGAATAAATCCAGAATCAAAGCTATTGTATGACATTTATTTTGTACAGCTAGTAACAGCGGCTGACTCAGTGCACAATAGCTCAAAGAAGTATCCTGTTGTACTTCACTGTAAACCAGGTTTGTTGACTGTTTTAATTTCATCACATTGTGCACTTGAAACAAAAAGTAACACAAACAGGATGTAAAAAAATAACATGGGCGACATTTGGATAGTGCACCACATATGAAGCTGCATTTCACTTTACAATTTGCAGTTGTAAATTCTGCTGATGCAGAATTTAAAGACAAATGTGGTTTTATAGAGGTATTAAGAACTAAAGACAATAGTCAAATGATTTTGTTTGAATTTAACTAAACTATGGATGGCACAAATCCAAACTTTATAGCATGTTCTACTTGATTTGCAGTGAAACTAATGAATTGCCCCAGTCAGGTAGACATGATGACAAAGTATTCTTTACAAACTATTCCATGGATATTTATCTTGTGTTAAACATAGACACATCAGGAGTAGGCCAAATAGCATTTCAAGCCAGCTATGCCATTCAATACGACCATAGCTGATCATTCAACCCAATAACCTATTCCTTCTTTCTCCCCATTACCTTTGTTCATTTTAGCCCGAAGATCTATATTTAAATCTTTTTTGAAAACATTTAGTGTTTTGAATTCAACCACTTTCTGTGGCAGATAATTCTACAGCTCACAACTCTGAGTGAAATGTCAGTCTTACATGGTTTACCTAAATCCTTAAACTGAGACCTCTGGTCATTGGGAACATCCTTCCTGCATTTCTCCTGTATAGTCCTGTTAGAATTGTATATGTTTCTATAAGATGTTCCTCATTCTTTTAAACTCCAGTTAGCAAAGGTAAAGGAAAAGTCACTATAATCTTCCCAGTCCAGGCTGCTCTCCCATTAGAGTGAGAAAGATAGCAGTTGGAAGTTTAACCTGAGGGATATCATGTCTCAGGCAAGAGAAGGGGATAGTCTTCCTTGGTGATCTCAGCTGTTTTGGGAATTGAACCCATGCTATTGGTATCAGTCTGCATTGCAGCTGTCAACTGACTGAGCTAACTGAGTTCCTTTCCTTCCAAAATATATTGTCCTGACTGATTCAATATCTCTTCATATATCAGCTCTGCTATCCTTTAAAACGATCTTTGTTGCACTCCCTTGTATCTGGATGCAGCAACCTTTTAAATAAAAGCAAACTGCTGCCAGCTCTTTCATGGATTATATTGTCATTTCTTCCTCACATAAATAATAAGTTGAAAGAAGCAGAGGAAGTGCTGTTGAAGCTCAATGGGTCTGGAAGCATCCTGAAGAAAGAAACAGAGTTAATGTTTCGAGTCCAGAATGATGACTCTTCAGAACTCTGTAGTAACCATGACTTAATCCAATATCCCTATAAAAGTTTGGTTTGAATCTTATTGTACAATCATGAATAATGCAGAAATAATAACAAGACAGGTCAGAATTCCACTGACCTGCGGTTGAGAGGAATGCTTGTTCTTTACAAAAACCTTTGGAGCTGGCTATGTGGGAATGGACTCTAAACTTTAAGACTTATTTTCTTCCCAGACCAAATTCTTCCTCAGGTATGGTTACAGACAATACCATTGATACCTGTGTGACATATATACTGTTGTAAAGGTAATGGCTGTAAAACAGCTAATAAGTTGCATTAGCTCTACTCAATGTCATGATTTTGCCCAGTTTTATGATGCAGAATGAGGTAGTCTCAACTACATAGTCTCAATGGAAATAGATGTTATGTCTCTAGCTCCTAATTGTTGTGATTGTGTCTAACTAGTTAATATTATTTATACTTATGGTATCTGCAATAAACTACACCTTGTTGCAAGGCAAGTGGTTCCTCTTGTTAAGACTGTCTTGTGGTTTATCCTGTAACACTGATAATTAGACAGGCTCCTCATTTCAGCACAGAAAGAAAAGAAACCACAAGTCATCAATGGTTGGTACTCAGCACCCAATCCAACATGGTGGTCAGTAGTGGGTGCCATTGCTGAAATATCTCAAACAACAGTGGAGTTAATCTATTTAATGCAAAGGAAAATAAACAATCATTGGTAAAATTAATTTACTACATTAAGAACATTGCCGCTTTAAAAAGACATGGTCAGTTCGCAAGATTTGTGAGAGCAACAACAGGGTGAATGCAGCACTCTGGTATGAAAGCCTTTACTTTTGAGATAAAGGAAATGCAATGTGAGCTAGAAACAGAGTAAGAGCTAGTGATACTGGAAAGAAGTAGAAATCTTAGAAAATATGCCTCTGTGGGAGCAATTGGGAGCACCAGGACTGGAGTATGAGCTCTTTTACAGTAAGGGGGATAAACTTTGCAATAAAGTGTAAAAGGCCATGCTGGTGAGGAGTGAAGTGCAAAGGGAATATTATCCCTTCAAAACAAGTGTGGGTGCCATTATGGTACTATAAGGCATAGTTATAGTAGAAAGAGCGAGGGAGGCCATAATATTGGGAAAAAAAAATTAAGGGATATAAAGGCAAATTTGAAAGATTGTTGAAAGAGAATAATAGAAGAACAAAATTAGACAAAGTTTAAGACTTCAAAAAGCTCAGAACATGTAACATAAACAAGAATTGGAGTTGGGGAATATTTATTAATACAGCAGCAACAGAAGTTTACTTAAAATTGTGCAAAGGGATTTTCATTTTGCTTGGGCTACAAAAGGCAGCAGAGGGAAACCTCCATCATGGCTGCAGAAAGTGGAAAACTTCTCCAGGATATGGAAATGCACTATTTAATCTTTACAAAAAGCAGGAGATCCTCAGTGAGTAGTAAAAATTATACAGTATTGTCAGTTAATTCAAATTAAAGAAGCTTGTAAGAAGTAACACAACACAATTTTGCCAGGTAACTGAATTTAAAGTATCATTGAAGGTTTGCTTATGGTATTGCCATAATACAGAAATCAAAAAAATTGCAGACAGAAAATATTGTTACTTTGTTATATTGCAAAAGTTGGACTTCAAAAACGACAAAATTTAAACAGCATTGATATAATTTAAGAATACAAGCTTGACGATAATTGACTACAAACAACTTTGAGAGGCAACATTTTTAAAAAACTTTAAAGGTATAAAAATAAATAAACACATTAAGAAGGAACTGAAAGAAAATAATAGATTGACAATAGATAAATGAGAACACAGGGTTGGACACCATGGAGAAAGTGAAAAATCACTCAACACCAGGTTATTGTCCAACATGTCTATTTGGATCATTCTGTGTCTTATGATCCAGATAGCTGTGGAGCAGGATCATAAGACACAGAATTTAAAGCAAAAGATGGCAAAAGTGAATCCATGCAACATTTTAGAAATTCCTACTTTGGAAATAGAACAAGTCTGATTCAAGATTGAGATATAAACAGACTCTAACCTCACACATTTAATGCATTGCCTGAGCTGTGATGGCACCTTTTGCTATAAAACCTGAAGTTAACTTGAAAGAAGCTCTGGGATTTACATATTAAAAAATCAAAACCTGCAACCCATTCTAAAAGATGAAAGACTTAACAGCAATCTAGGTTTGATTAATATATCATTTCAGTTGCATGGCATTAACCTTCTGCTAGAAATTCTGTGCGTTATGATCCTGCTCCACAGCTACCTGATGAAGGAGCAGCACTCCAAAAGCTAGTACTTCCAAGTAAACCTGTTGGACTGTAACCTGGTGTTGTGTGATTTTTAAGTTTGCCCACCCAGTCCAACATCGGCACTTCCACATCAGCATGAAGAAAACAACTTTTAGGATCCAAATTACTTGAAAATGTAACTCAAAATCTGGAATTGGACACATTGATCCATTATTCTTTTCAGTAGATCTTACAATGGATAATATTATAAATTACCAAAATACCAAAAAAGGAACAAATATTCTTGATGGAAGTTTTAAAAGCCTTTGGTACTTTTTTTCAATTTGAGAACAGAATCGAACAAATAGAATTTTCAAACATGCAAGACCTAAATGTAAAGGTCAGCTTCCAAGTCAATCTGTATATAATTTCAGTAATGACCTTTACAGATTCGTAGAAAACTTAACTATGGAGCTTTGAAAACAGAATTCAACAGGAAGACTTTTGGAATTACTGATGAGTTTTCATTAGATTTCATGCAGTTAGAAAATATTTAAAATTGGACAAATAATTGCTCTGAAAGCAGAAGCCACATAGGTTCTCAGACATATTCTGAGAGTAAAAGAATTACCTTCTGAGGAGAGAAACAGAATCTAATTACTTTATAAGGCATTGACACTCCAAGGAGACATATGATAAGACAATACAGAGTGTAAGTTAAAATATAGGTGCTTAGATTCAGTATCAGCTCTATGGTATAAACAAAGTCTCACAGGCATAAACAATATCCAGTAGCATTCCCTCCAATTTTGTTTGCTTTTTTAGTTACTTCCAAGGTCGCTGATCACTGTGCACAGAACACTGAAGCATACAGGGAGCTTTGGGACCCAGCCATGACAAAATAGTACTTCTGTAAAATTATAGGTCACTTCCAGAAGGTGTGATGATGTAGGACATTGTTTTAGAGCTGTAAAATGGGATAAAGTTACACACAGAAAGATTAGTATAGTGGAATAGTTTCCTTTAGAAAAGGTGTCCATTTTAGATGATTCATTCAGGAATTTAAACGGAAGTTAATGAGCCACTCAAATGGACTTTCGTAGAACTTGTGTAGGCCAATAGATATCATCTCATTGTCCACTATCACCTTAAGAAGGCGTGGTACTCCGAAAGCTAGTGTGCTTCCAATTAAACCTGTTGGATGATAACTAGGTGTTGTGTGATTTTTAATCTCATTTTCAAGCTTGGTACTGGAACAAGTGTCACTAACCTGTCCAATCAGATACTAGGAATGAAGAAGCAGCAGTTCCAGCTGACAAAGATGAAACTATATGGTTTAAGTGGATCACTTTGCAAGATTAAAGTAATGCTACATGTACAACACAAAAGATGCACAAGAGTTGAAAATATGTATGTGGCTCACAATCAACACTTCTCACATTTGAACCTGCTCACATGTCCTGGGCCATACCATCCTTGTGGTAGCAAGAGTTTAACTTGTTCACCAAGAACAACTGCGTCAAAAAAAATTTTTCTTCATCAACTGGTCAAGGAGCAACCAGTAGATGAGTTTACTAGTCTCCCTAACCCCAAAAGAGAAAGAACATTTTGAGATTATGTAAGAGATTTACTTCATACTGCCAACAGGAAAGATGTTATATATTTTACTGAACTGCTGGAAATATTTTCCACTCCCATCACCACCAAATAGCCTTTCAATCATTGTCTATTGAAGTGGACTTGTCAGTATCAGTGACAGAAGTGGAGCTGAGAGAGCAGCGATCCTCCACTGACATGACTGAGAATGTGAAATGTCTGATCCATCAATTTGACAACTGCAGAGTGTGAATGAAAATATCTGACCTCGTCAACAAGTTGAAGAGCTAATATACTTTAAGACAGATGTGTCAGCACATTGAGAATGAAGGTTTGTTTCAAAATAATAAAGATGGAGTTGTACAGAACATTGGTTAGGCCACTTTTTGAATATTGTGTGCAATTCTGGTGTCCCTCCTATGGGAAGGATGTTGTGAAACTTGAAATGGTTTAGAAAAGATTTATAAGGAGGTTGCCAAGGTTGGAGAGTTAGAGCTGTAGGGAGAAGCTGAATATGTTGAGGCTGTTTTCCCTGGAGCATTAGTGGCTGAAGAGTGACCTTATTGAGATTTATCAAATCATGAGAGACTTGGATAGGGTAGATAGACAAGGTCTTTTCCCTGGTTTAGGAGAGTCCAGAACTAGAGAGCATAGGTTTAGGGTAGAGGGGAAAGATATAAAAGGGACCTAAGGGGTAACATTTTCATGCAAAAGGTGGTGCGTATTTGGAATGAATTGCCAGAGCAAGTGGTGGGCATTGGTACAATTACAACATGGATACATGATTGGGAAGGTTTTATCAGGATATGAGCCAAGTGGTAGCAAATGGGACAGGATTAATTTAGGATATCTGGTTGGCATAGATGAGTTGGAGCTAAGGGTTTCTGTGCTGTGTGTCTTTATGACTGCATGTATCTCCATGGAAGTCTGATCATCATTATCAGACTCAGGTGATGATCACTAAAAGATAATGTCTTGTCTGAACATTTAGGATGCTATAAAAAAAGAGAATACTATTCAAATCAACAAAGACTTACCTGTTTCAGAAATCCAGGAACTTCAAGGAAGAACATCCTTGTTGTAACAAAACAATCATATTCCATGATGGACATTCATGGGACTGAGTGTGACAGATGATGTGATGGGACAACTATGTAAGATAGCAGGGAAGAGTTCCTCTGAAAAAGAATTTTGGGATATATGGGATCCTCCAGATAAGTAAATGGATCAATTACTGAGTTAGCAGAATCAACATTCTCTGGAAAGGGCACAAAAGCAATAAAAGATTCACCAGAGGTGAAATGATTCACAGACTAATCAAGATCAAAGTTTTTAACAGTCCTCAAGGTAATAACCTACCAATCTTCCACTGGTTTAAGAGTTAAAGACTAGGAGAAATTATGAAACATGAGTGTCAGGTCTTCCATGAGTGAAATACTTCCACAAATAATGAGTGGTGAAATTTAGAACTCTGTTTTGGAAACAGCGATTGGTGCAAGGTCCATTGTCAATTTCAAAACGGGGATTTATAGATTTTGTTAGCCTGAAGTATTAAGATAAGTCTTCTCAACTGTGAGGGATGACCTCCATTTGGGTCATAAGATGGGATTTTGGGGTCAGAAGTATTGCAGCAGCAATGGCTACTACACTGCTTGGAACACATGTTAACTGCTTAACTAGAAATCAAATGTGTTCAAAGTAGGGGAAGTTTGGTGTCACAAAGGTGAAGAAGGAGGAGATGGTGGTGCACAAAGGAAAGGGAAATGAAGTGTGAAGGAAAGTGATATGGGGAATGCATTGAGAATGGGGAAATGGGGCAAGCTCAATTTCTTAACTTCCATCCCATTCAAACTCAACAAGTAACTCTCGCACCAATTAGTTATTACTCTCAGCTTGCACAAAGTCTGAGGCATTAAAATCAGCAGTCATACAAGGCAGAAGTTTGGGAAGTTACTTTATCAAGGAATATTGGGCAAAAAGGGATACATAGGTTTAAGTTAGAGGTCAGCCATGCTCTCAGTGGATGTCAGAATTAGATTTTAGAGGCTAAATGACTAATTCCCTTTCCTAAGCTCCAATAACAATGTCTTGAAACATTTTACTATCTAGTTGTCATTAGATCTGAACCTTGTGATATATATCAGGTATGTTGTATGTAACACAATAACATAGGGATTATTACATTCTATTTCTGAAAATATTGCATAAATCTTTGTACTATTTTCAAATTTTTCTTTATGGTATTTACTGCCTATGAAACCCTAAGTTAAATTTCTACTAGAAGTATTAGAAGAAAAAAAACCATATGTGAATGCCCATTTAATGCTGAAATGCCAGATTGAACCATAATTCCTCTCTGCTCCATTTAGTCAATTAGAAACACATTTCTATACTTCATGACCCCTAAATGTTAATAGATCTTGTTTGAGGTCATAGTTATGTTTGTTAACATTCCAGAAATGTTATGCAGATGAACAATAAATCAAGAAAGTTTACGAAAAGAAAGCAAAAAAGGAATGTTGCAACGCAATTATTTATACAGAAAGTGGGAGGAAAATCAAGCAACAGTAGATAAAAATCAACTGAATAAATAACACTGAAGGAGGTCCGTGCTGTCTATGTCTTTGCTGTTCCATGTGTGATGATATTAAATGTCTTGCAACATGCTTTAATGGTGAGGTGGTTATTTAGCAATCCAGCAGACTTATTACACATATTTGAGTTTTGATGCCTTATTTCTGCCAATTGCATAAACTACCTGCACAGCTGCTAACACCTATTGTAAGATATTACAGATTATATTATCTGACCAGGTAACTCATGTCCTTGTTCTTTATCTGCCAATATAAGGAAAGGTTATGAATATCTTAATTGATGGATGATAATTAACAGAATGTGTATTGCCTACATCAAGGTGGCTACCTATGCACATGTAGATGGCAGTGAGGACTTCATACTGCTGTAACAGTCTTCAGGCTGCCCCACCATCCAATAGATTACCCATCCCTCCTCCCCTAACCCACCTGACAGCTTTGTTATTGAGCTCATTCCTTGCTGCTCAGGGAGCGGGGCAATTAGTAAGGTGATGGCTAAGCACCGAAGGCTCTTTCTGTGAAAAGCCACACACTGACTAGTCAACTCTGCCACATTGAATGTCTGCTGATTTTAATCAGCCAACTGAAAAGTTGTATATTCCGAGCAAGTGTGGTCATTCCGTTTCTTAGTCACAGCATTGACATAAAACACAGCTTAATGATTCACAGCAAACATCTTTGCAACATTTTCAATTTCCTTTAATGCCTGTATACCATGGGGTGAACTCATGCAATTCAGCATTGAAAGGCCATTTCCTGCTGTGCATTACTCACTGCAACCTCATATTTGCCTTCTTGGACATGAAATCAGTCTGATTAATCCACAGGACACTGAGGAAATCGGCAACCAGGACACTTGGGGATGATTTCCATTATCAGCAGGCATCAAGTATTCAGTAGTTGGAGATATTGCACCTTACACTCAATGTCCACAGTTAGAGGCCAGAGCAGTTTTAATGTTTAAAGCCTCATTTATATTTGAAGAGTGAAAAGACAGAGATGGAAAATCATAAAGGAGGAAGGGAATGTCTGATGGGTTGAGAGAGACTCAAACATTCTTGCAGCGGGCTGTTATATAAGGTGATGTTATAAAAAGGCTAATGCTAAAGACTATATTAAGAATCGTATTAAGCTCCACCCAATCTGGTGATCTCAGAAGGAGATGGGTAGAAAAGGCAGATTATCTTTGCTTTTCAAGAGGACAGCCCTGTTATCTTGTGTCTCCAAATCAACTTAGTGACAATGTTTAACTTACTAATGTAAATTGTACCTGATGGTTATCATGTAATAAACTACATCCTGTATAAGACAAGCCTCTTCGCATTAGACTGCCTGATGGTTTCCTTTATAGGTCTACTACAAGTAGACCCAATCAGAAAAGGAGGGTAGTAATCTACCCAATTACATGTTGCCAGTAGTTAGCATCTCTTGCAACATTGGCTGGAAGATTGGTTAACATAGAAGAATATTTAAGCTCTTATTGTGCTGAAGAAATGCAATAAACGTTTGGTCCAAGATGGAAAGATGGCCACCAGCCGACAGATTCTGAACTAGCCTGACCCACAGCTGTAACAATCTACCAGCAGGCTGAATTAGTGTACTGTGGAACTTCCACCCCACAATGCAAAGGAGACCTGCCTTCTGGATCTGCCAGTCAAACTGATTAGCCAGCAGGTCTGACCATCCTGGCTGTGCCAAAGCTCCATCGTGGGGACTGTTGGTACTGCAATTAATCTCAAGATGAAGGATCCCAGACCCAAGTAAGGAAAGGGCACTGGGTGGGGAGGGTTTTTAATTTGTTCATGGGATGTGAGTATCATGGGACAACCGTTTAGTTACTGCATTGCCTATCCCTAGTTGGCCATTAGACTGTGACAGTGGGTCACATCCTTGAACTGCTGCGTAGGGGTGTGGCTGCAACAGTGTTAGGAAGGGATGGATTTGAAATTCCACATAGAGAAGAATGAAGAAGTTATACTCTGTCTTGGGGAGTGTTCTCTTTGATGAGTAGAGGTCATCCTTCAAAGGTAATATTCCACTCCTTCCCACACATTTAAGTTTTCTTTTAAATCAGGCTGCCCACACTTCCCTGCCAACTCAGGCCATAGGTGTTGCAGCATGGGCAGGATAATAGTGGGGGTCAGTTGAGCTTTTAACAAGTTCAGTTGACAACTTCTTATTTATTTATGAAGGCTCCTACACCCACCTACCCTCCATATTATGCAGGTGATCTTGGAAATTGTGGGAGAGCCATGAGCTCGGCATCCTCTCGATTTTATGTGCTCTCCATCTGAAGACACACCGAGATGAGGCATGTTATATTTAGTCTGATCATCCTGAAAGCAAATGAAACCAAGGCGATTCTCTTGAAGATGGCTGCTTTGATCAGTCTTCATCCAGTATCAATGGGCAGTGAATGAGCCATGAGTTATTTGGGGTTTCATGTAAGTCCTGAGACCTTGTTTTGCATTAAAAAGACTTGGTCAAAACAGTTGCAGTTTTCAAAGTGCTATCACTCAGTTCCTGGACAGTGATTAGTTGCAAACTAGCTTCCCTGTTTCTGTTGGCTCAAAAACCCATATGATTAATGATCCTTATGATGCTTGCAAAAGTTAGGCAAATTGTTCGTTTGACACTTGACTGATTTACAGAGTCACTCAAAACACGAACTGAAGAAACAGGCAGATAAGAAAAAGCAGTAGCTTCTTATTGATCATAGGCAGTAAAACAAATCATTTATTGTATCGCTGTTAGGTGCCTTTCCCTTTGAGTTATACACTGTAAACACTATCTAGTGGAAATTTTCACAACGCTAATTATTCACACAGAATAACACTCAAAGTTTAAAAATAATTTAATATGCTACAATATTGAAAAATACCAGTTAATTTATTTAGCATTTTTGAAGTAGATTTTTCTTGACTCATCTCAATCCCAAATCCTAGATGTGGCTGAGTGAAACCAAGTTCAATCAATTGATCTGATACACCAAGGACTTTATATTTCAAGATTTTGGTCATTTACTTATGCCAGATAATTGAGCAACACAAGTCCCTTCTCTAGTACAATATAGTTCTTTAAGGCAGGCTAGAAGTTTATGGCAGTAGTTATAGCCACTATTTAAATGGCGTTCTAGCTACTATATATAAAAGAACACCAGAAGCTGTCTGGTCCTAATCCTCTTTTATCCTGCAATAGAAAGTACTTATCAGGATATCTCTAACAGGCCTTCCCAATATCCTCTGATCTGTCAGGATTTGGGTGCAAAGTCAGAGGTTCCTTTCTGCTGGGTACTTGTTCCATCACATTTATATGGTATAACTTTACTTCCATCGTATGAGTGTATCTGTTCCACTTCCTATCCGATTCACCAGGGACCCTGAGGAAATCATTACTCAAGATAAAGGGATGATGACTTGGTGTAATGAATCTTGGTCCCCTTTGCCGCCAATTCATGCCTGGGAACAGAGTGCAATTAGAGGAAAATTAGTCTCAGTGGCTGTTTAATAAAGAAACTAGCTGCTAATAAGTATGCCAGGCCACAATAGTTGGGGACTGAAAGTTAGCCATAAATGGACCTAATTAGGTCTTACTCAATTTATTGTATATGTACATAGATGAGCTGGTGAAATGGCAGGAAATTAAATGTTTTCTTCTTGATGCCAACTTTCAGCTTTAAGTATTCTTAAATTAACCATAGCATAACACCAATAGTGTCAAAGCACGCTCCATCTTTGCATTTTCTTCTTGTATTCACCTTATTCCCAAACTGATATTAGTATTTAGTTTTCTTAACCATTCAATGTTGAAATGCACATTATCATCCACATACTACTTTGGTTTATCAGCTGTTTCATTTTTCGATGCTTTGTGAAAGATTTGATTTTTAAAGATTTTTAGTCAAAAAACTTCAGCCTGCAAAGCCATGATGAGCTTCCTTTACTATGCCAGGATTTGTACAAATTCACAATTTGGCAACTGCATTGAAGTTGTGTTTCTTTATGTGGCATCAGGAAAAAACTTTGTCCATGCATTTCTTTAGTGACAGAAACTGCTACTAATAGAGGGTGTCAATCCATCCATACAACATCAATTGGTCACAACTGAAAAGACCAATAAGTTCATGGTGTCTACTAATTCTTTGCTATTGCAATCCAGAGTCAATCTTATTACTCTCCTCTTTCTCCATAACACTATTTTTCTTTGCTTTAAATATAAATGTCAGTATCTGATATGGTTCATTTGGAGCATGCTTAACTCCAAATCACAAGGTTTTTGGGTTCAAATCCTACTCTAGGGCTTGGTCCCAAAAATCAACACGTACTCTGGTCAGATATTGAGAGATTGCAGCAAATGCTTTTGGATGAAATGTTAAACTGAGGCTTACATTTGTATGGCTGGGTAGTGGTTTCATGGCGCTACCTGGAAGATTTTAAATGATCTTGGTCTGTGACAAAGCAATCTCATAGTCAGCTGGAAGTTAACAGTTTCCTTCAATGGACTGAATTAATGAATGCATTATTGTCAAAAAGGTGGGATGTAGAGAGGATTCCAAATGCTCTGGGCAATGGTCAAATTACTTGTGGCAATTGGAAAATTCACCATGATTCTAAATTGAGTTTTTCTGGCCTTGAGATACCTATTTTGGATCTATTGCTTCTTGGCCAAATCCTTCCTTTTTGTCCGTGAAAGCTAAGGGGCTGCTTACTGATGCCACTTGAGAAAATCTTGTTCAGTTCATGCAGGTTTCATGCTGACTTAACAGATTCATAAAGAAACCTTCAAACTGCAGACCAACCTAATTTAGCACCAGTATTGCAGATTCCTCAACAGGACTCCACATACAGACCCAATCTGGCAAATGTTCCAGCTACTGTTGCCTTTTTTTTGGCCCTTACAAACTTAATTCAAAAGGTTTAACATTTCAATTATTGATATATTGAACTCCTCCACTTCTTCGGAATTTCTTGTCTTGTCAAACATAACTTATGCAATTTGTTAGCTTAATACATTTGTTTGCTCCGTCTTGCTGTCTCCTGTTCTTAATTATGTTATTCCATTTCCTAGGTTATCTTCTTAGGATTGTTAATACCCTTCAATAGCTTGTTCCCTCTATCAATTCAAATTTAATTATAAATTAACTTGTGCCATGGGGGAGGGGGATTGGGTGGGGTAAGATTTCCTAAATTCTCTACAAAAAAGTAAATTGAAACCATATTTAATTTAATTTCATGTATTCAGGACAGATGTTGACCAGAGGACTTTTTTTTCTACCCAGCCTTTTTATTTTGCAAAATCATCCCTGAAGTGCACATTTTTCTCCATGTACTCACTAACAAGACCACAATCTCTTGTTCTTTTTTCAATGTAGTAAAATGTACTTTAAAAACATGAATATAAAATGTTGCTTCTTTGAACTGCCAGTTCTATGAATTAGGGCCTTGTTCCTTTCTATCATGTATAATTATGTGCAATTTTGGTCCCCTTAAGGAGGGATGTAGTTATATTGGAAGAGATTCACTGGATTGACTCCAGGGATGAAGGGTTTGTCTTATGAAGGGAGATTGACTAGTTTAGATGTATAGTCTCTGAAGTTTAGAAACATTAGACGAGATGTAATTGAGGTATATAAAATGCCAAAGGGGATTGATAAAGTTGATATAGAAAGAATGTTTCCTCATGGGCCAACTTAGAATGAGAGGCCATACTTATAGGTTAATGGATAGTACATTTAAAACAGAGATGTGAACAAATCACTCCTCTTAAAGAGTTGTGCACTTGGAATTCACTATCCCAGAGTGCGATGATTTCTGGGACACTGAGGAATTAACAGATTTTTAATTAGTAATGGGACTAGGACTTTACTCAAGGTCTGTAAACTGGAGGAACAACATCTCATCTTCAGACTAAGCACTTTACACTCTTCTGGACTTGACATTGAGTTCAACATCTTCAAGTTGTGAACCAACTCCCATTTCTTCCCTTTCTTTTAGCTTTACTTGGTACATTCTCTGTCACCATGTCTTCTCTCCCCTCCTCCCACTCCAGTGAGACTGTCTTCTCTTTCAAGTCTCATTCCTGAAGAAGGGCTTATGCCCAAAACGTCAATTCTCCTGTTCCTCGGATGCTGCCTGGCCTGCCTTTTCCAGCCCCACACTTTTCAAATCACTTCTCTTTCAAGTCTGTCAATTAGATACACCATTCTGCCATTCTCAGATTCTGACTACTTAATCTGAACTATCAACATCTTTCATTCAACAGCACCTTACACCCCACCACTGCTACATCTGCCCCTCCCCCACCCCCATTATAGCATAAATGCTGCCTCCTCCCCCCTTCACTTCAGCTCTGGTGAAGAGTCATCTGGATTCGAAATGTTAGCTTGCTCTCTCTTCAAGGTTGCTGTCTGATTTGCTATGATCTCCAGCATTCGTTGTTTTCAGTACAGATTCCAGCATCTGCAGTAATTTGTTTCCAAAGGTGATATAAATTTAGCATTCTCTTCTGTATACAGAAATTGATGCTTGATAGATTTTTGTTACTCAGATTATGCTAACAATAATGGATAAAGACTGAAAATGGAGTTAGGTCACAGATCAATCACGATTTTGTGGAACGGCAGTACAAACTGGAAGGGATGCTTGTGCTGAGTTTCGATCCAAATTCTAAAGATGGGAGTTCGCTGGCTTAATCCATTTTGTTCATGCAGTCCTCCTGTAGAGTATCACTGAAAGCCACGGGATTGGTTTCTTGCCTATTATTTCTTGAGGTTGACAGTCTAATTCCGCTATTTTTGTAAAAAGCTTGTCTTGTATCATTTCTGCACACAACTTTTAAACATTACATCGATCAGTAACCATTGACTGAAAAAAGCAACCATAAGAAATCTATATCTGTTCATCAAGTTGGTAAAATCGAGAAAAACAGAAATAAACATTCCTGATTTCTTCCCTTTCATGAGCTTTTAATATGGAAAGGTAATAATAACAATTTTTTAGCCATAACTTATTCAGATTCGACATTTTTATTTTACAAAGGCTTATGGATGTCATAATGTTTCACTTGAAATACTGCCAGCTATTTTGGGTGTTCACATTTTCTGCAGCTGTTTCTGTTGGCATACTCAACTTTTGGGGCTTCAGTTCGAATAATTTATGTTGTAGGCAAAATGAAAACAGACACAAAACAGCAAGCACAATGCAAAGGATTTTACAAATTATAAATTGGAGCTTTATCCTTAGCTGTCTTCAATGATTTTACCTGCTCATTACACCAGCCAAGGTCCCTTGTCACAACATTGGTTTTTCTCAGATGTTTCATAGTTTAACATGGAATTAGAAGTGAAATGAACAAGTTTTAAAGTCATTTGGTCATACTTTTAATTGGACCCCATCTATCCTATGTTCAAGTGTAAAAATGTCAAATAATATTTTCAGAAATTCAGCTATGAAAGGTAGCAGTGCAAGTTGAAACTTAAATTGCTTGTACTCATTCTGTTTTTCCTGAAACCATAACTGGACCAGTTAGCATTTAGACACAGCAAGACCTGAACAACATTCAGGCTTGAATTGTTAGGTGGTAAGTAATGTTCATGTCACAAAAGTGACAGACAATATTCATATCCAATTAGAGGGAATTCAACCATTGCCCATTGGCATTCAATGGTATGACCGTAACTGATTGCCCCACTCTCAGAATCCGAGAAGTTCCCATTGACAAGAAACAGAATTGAACTAGCCATGTGAATGCACTGGAGTGGATGCAAAGAAAATTCACTGGGTTGTCACCTGGCTAAGAGCAGTTTGACCATGAAGAATGGCTGGAGAAGTTTGGGTCATTTTCTTCAGAGCAGGGAAGTCTGAGAGGGAACTTGATAGCGATGCATCATGGACAGGGTGGATAGGAAGCAGCTGTTCCCCTCAGTTGAAGGGTCAATAACACGGTAATATAATTTTAAGGTGAAACACAAGGTTCAGAGAGGATTTGAAGAAATTTCTTTTCACGCAAAATGCTTGAATCTGGAGTGCACTGTCTGGGAAGGTAGTTCAAGCAGGAAACCTCATAATCTTTAAAAAGCATCGTGGATAAGCACTTAGTCATAGAGTCATACAGCATGAAAATAGGCCCTTCAATCCAACTCATCCATGCTGACCCGACATCCCAATCTGACCTAGTCCCATTTGCCAAATTTTGGTTCATATCTCTCTAAAACCTTCCTTTTCATATATTCATACAAAAGCCTTTGAAATTTTTGTAATTGTACCAGACACCATGACTTCCTCGTACAGTGCATTCCATACTTGCATCACCCTCTATATGAAAAAGTTACCCCTCATGTCTCTTTGAAATCTTTCCTCTTTCACCTTAAACCTATGCCCTCTAATTTAGGATCCCCCAGCCGAGAAAAAAGACTTTGGCTTTTCATCCTATCCATGACTCTCATGATTTCATAAACCTTGGTAAGGTCACCCCTCAACTTCTGACACTCCAGGGAAAAAAGCCCCAGGCTATTGAGCCTCTCTCTAAAATTCAAATCCTCCAGTCCTGGCAACATTCTTGTAAGTCTTTTCTGTACCCTCTCAAGTTTAACAACATCTTTCCCAAAGATACGCCATTGGAATTATATGAAGTATTCCAAAAGTGGCCTCGCCAATGTCCTGTACAGCCGCAACATGATGTCTTCACTTCTATACTCAATATTCTGAGCAATGAAAGCAAGCGTGGGCACATGCTGAAAAGTGAAATTAGTATAGATTTAGAATAGTTTTTGTTGGTGCAGACTCAATAGGTTGAACTGCCTCTTTTGTATTTTATGATTCTATGATATAAATACTATGGCTATGATATTAAGTGAGAGGCTAGAAACCTGCAGTGAGCAACTCACCCTTTGACTCCCCAAAGCCTGTCCATCATCTACAAGGCACAAATCACAAGTGCGATTGAAAGCTCTTCACTTGTATGGATGAATGCAGCTCTAACAACTCATAGGAAGTTTGCCACCATCCAGGACAAAGCAACCCATCCAATTCACTCACTTTACTAGCGGCACACAGTGGCAGGAGTGAGTAATATTTACAAGATGCATTGCAACAGTCCATTGAGATTTTTAGACACTGTTGTTCAAACCCTACCGAGAAGAACAAGGACAGCAGATATATGGGATCACTACCACCTGTAAATTCTCCACCAAGCCACACAATATCCTGACTTGAAAATATATCACTATTATTTTAGAGTTGATTGATCAAAATCTTGGAACTGTTTTCCTAAGAGTACTGCAGAATTACGCCAAGGATGGCAGCAATTCAAAAATGCAACTCACCACCACCTTCTCAAGGGCAATTAGGGACGATCAGTAAATTCTGGCCTAGCCAGTGACACTTCAGCCTATGAATAAATTAAAATATAAATTAAAGGTGCATTGCTGGATTGGAAAAATACCACATTAATAAGTTGTGCATGAAGAAACATATAATCCCCTGCTTGGTGATTTGATATGATGGTAACTTTTGTCCCTAGGTGTCACTGCATGGATTTCCTCTGGTTGCCCTGGTTTCCTCCCACAGTCCACTAATGTTCTTGCTGATAATATCTGTTGGGTTATTTCTTATACATTGAGATGTGGCCCATCACTGCAAGAGATGAAGAATTAAATGATTCCTATTTGGTTGAGTAATTTCTTTTTGTAAAAATTTTTCAAGTAGGAATAGTACCTGTTCTTCATATTGAAAGTTCATTTCTGTTTCCCATTTTTCTCTCCACTAGCAGTTTTTTGACTGGTAGAGCAAATTGATTAATTAGACAAGTTGTATTATAGTATAAAGGTAGTTGGACAGAATTTAATTTAAGTATGGAGTATTGGATAATTTGTGATTCCTATTTTCCCTTGGTACCATCTGGTTTGTAATATACAAATAATAAAGAAAGTGTTACAATCAGGTGAGCAGTGATGGATCTTTTTTAATCCCCCTCTCAGCTGGTCACAACCAAATGTTTTTAAACTCATAACTATCACGTTTTCATGAAATATTGCCAACAAAGGAAAAAACAATTGAAGTTTTTCATTTCGCAATTATTCAGGTGATTCACATAAATACCAGTTTAAAGGGAATACAACAGTTGTATGAGTGGAGAGTGCTGTTTGGTTGGCAAGCGAACCTGATTGGTAGAGGTGATGCCAATGGATTTGACCCAGTTACATGGTGACTGATAGTGAACTACGAAGATTTAAATTTTAAACCGGGCAAGTTGACTCCAATAGGTCAAGGTATTGCCCTGAGAAACAAACCTGAGATTGGCTGCCATTAATTATGTTGAGTTGAAACAGGCGCAATGCTTGTGCACTTTCTTTCTGTCTGAAGAGGACAGAGTCCTGTCAAATAATATATGTACCTTCCAGTAAAGGGAGGTGCACTAAACTGTGAGCCCAATTCTCAATTTTAATTTAGTTCTTAGTGTAATTCTTTCAGGCTGATGATTATATCGTGCATGTTGTCTAATTGTAGAATCGCAACTTTTTGTGTTTTGCAAGTTTAGGCTGGTTGGGTAGTTAGTGGCTTGCTTCGAGTCATAGAGATATACAACACAGAAACAGTCCTTTTGGTCTAACTCGTCAATGCTGACCAGTTATGCCAACCTAATCTAGTCCCATTTGCCAGCACTTGGCCCAAATCCCTAAAAACCCTTCCTATTCATATACCTATCCAGATGACTTTTAAATGCTGTAATTGTACCAGCCTCAACCATTTCTTCCAGCAGCTCATTCCATACAGGCACCACACTCTCTGTGAAAAAGTTGCCCCTTAGGTTCCTATTATATATCTTTCCCCTCTCACTCTAAACCTATGCCCTCTAGTTCTGGACTCCCCATCCCAGGGAAAAGACGTTGTCTTAGCAAATTTTGAGAAAATTTGTAGCTCAGGTTGAGGTTCTGGATGTAGATTTGCTTGCTGAGCTGGAAGGTTCATTTTCAGACATTTCATCACCCTAATAGGTAACATCTTCAGTGAGTCTCCGGACGAAGTACTGCTGGTATTTCCTGCTTTCTAATTATATGTTTGGGTTTCATTGGGTTAGCGATGTCATTTCTGGTGGTGACATAATTTCCTGTAGTGATGTCATTTCCTGTTCTTTTTCTCAGGGGGTGGTAAACAGGGTCCAAGTCAATGTATTTGTTTAGAGAGTTCCGTTTGAAAAGCCATGCTTCAAAGACCTTCTCTCTTTATCCTATCCATGCCCCTAATGATTTTATAAACCACTATAAGATCACTCCTCAGCCTCTGATGCTCCAGGGAAAACAGTCCCAGCCAATTCAGCCTCTCCCTGTAGCTCAAATCCTCCAACCCTGGCAACATCCTTGTAAATTTTTTTTCTGAACTCTTTCAAGTTTCATAACATCCTCCTTCCAATAGGAAGGAGACCAGAATTGCATGAAATATTCCAAAAGTGGCCTAACCAATGTCCTGTACCCCTGCAACATGACCCCCCCAACTTCTATACCCAATGCTCTGACCAATAAAGAAAAGCGTACCAAATGCCTTCTTCACTATCTTTTCTACCTGTAACTCTACTTTCAAGGAACTATGAACGTGCACTCCAAGGTCTCTTTGTTCCACAACACTCCCCAGGACCTTATCTTTGTAGACTAAAAGAACATATTCATGCACTTTACCTATTTAAACTCAACAAGATAAGTGGCAGTTAACAAGTCTTGTTTTGAATGTGAACAAAGTTTGACGTTGAGCTGTCAGTTGTCATCTATCTGGTGCATTTTCCATAGGAATGCTCTTACCAAATGCTGTTAGCAATCTGTGATACATATTTCTGCCTTGTTGCTCAAAGTCTTCTGTTGATATATCATTCTTTGGCAGATTCTGGTATCTGTGTCAATGTTTTATTTCAAGCTGTATAGTTGTAGGTAACATTTTATCCTTCAATATTCAAATTTATTATACAAATGGGAGTAAAAGAAGGGATGCCTCTTTGAGTTTGTGCCTTTTCAGTAAAATGATAACAGCCAGTTCCTCTATTCCATGTGGGTTTTGTCAGGTGATCACAGCAACAAGTTAAGGTCACTAGTGTCATTTCAGAATCCTACTTTTAGTCCATGAAAGTCTCACGCATTAAAGTCAAATGGTAAAAGTTAACTATTCATAGTTAATTTTCACTATGATCATAACCAAAACATATTTCTCATGAAAATTGCAACACAGCTAGGTGGGGGGAGGGGAAATGAGGAAACTGTTGAAACCCACATTTGTCCTCTTGCAGGGTCCCAAGGTGGAATATGAGGCGTTCATCCTCCAGATGTCAGGGGGTAACGGTTTTGCAGTGGAGGAGGCCCAGGACCTGCGTGACCTTGACAGAGTGGAAGGGGGAGTTGAAGTGTTCAGCCTTAGGGTCCTGGCCGTTCCACCACCAAACTGTTACCACCCGATGCCTGGAAGAAGAATGCCTCATATTCCACCTTGGGACCCTGCAACCACATGGAATAAATATGGATTTCAACAATTTCCTCATTTCCCCTTCCCCCACATTATCCCAGTTCCAATCCTCGAACTCAGCACCACCCTCCTGACCTGTCCATCACCTTTCCCATCCATCTGCTGCAATCCCCCCTCAACCTATCACCTTCCCTCTCACCTTCATCTATCTTTCGCTTTCCCAGCTACCTTCCCCCCAACCCCCACCCCTCCCATTTATCTCTCAGCCCCCCGGCCCACAAGTCTCATTCCTGATGAAGGGCTTATGCCTGAAATATCGATTCTCCTCCTCTGATGTTGCCTGAACTGCTGTGCTTTTCCAGCACAACACTCTCGACTCTAATCTCCAGCATCTGTAGATCCTCACTTTCTCCTCCTGCCCAATCAAAGTCAATTTAACATTTCAATAAAGTCTGGCAGTTAATTGACAACCAGAATTAGGTAGGAGAAAACTACTGCAAATTCTGGAATCTGTACTGAAAACAAAATGTGCTGAAGATCACTGCGGGTCAGGCAGCATCCATGAAGAGTCATCTCGACTTGAAACATTAGCTTGCCTTCTCTCCATGGCTGCTGCTTGACCCAATGTGATCTCCAGCATTTTTTGTTTTCAACCATAATTAGTGTGCTCATTCACCATGGCAACACCAATCAGAATCTGCTTGCCAACTATCAGCACTGTCCTCATGTGCAGTATGAATGTTCTTAGCCCTTTGAATTTGTATTCTTTTGGCACGTCCTGATGTGTGTACGATGTGTGTTTTTTCAACAATATTCATATTCTGTACTGCCAAATAGCAACATATTGGCAAATAGAATTAAGGAGAATCCAAAGGGTTTTTACAAATATATTAAGGACAAAAGGGTAACGAGGGAGAGAATAGGGCCCCTCAAAGATCAGCAAGGCGGCCTTTTGTGTGGAGCCACAGAAAATGGGGGAGATATTAAATGAATATTTTGCATCAGTATTTACTGTGGAAAAGGATATGGAAGATATAGACTGTAGGGAAACAGATGGTGACATCTTTCAAAATGTCCAGATTACAGAGGAGGAAGTGCTGGATGTCTTGAAACGGTTAAAAGTGGATAAATCCCAGGACCTGATCAGGTGTACTCGAGAACTCTGTGGGAAGCTAGAGAAGTGATTGCTGAGCCTCTTGCTGAGATATTTGTATCATCGATAGTCACAGGTGAGGTGCTGGAAGACTGGAGATTGGCAAACGTGGTGCCACTATTTAAGAAGGGCGGTAAAGACAAGCCAGGGAACTATAGACAGGTGAGCCTGACCTCGATGGTGGGCAATTTGTTGGAGGGAATCCTGAGGGACAGGATGTACATGTATTTGGAAAGGCAAGGACTGATTAGGGATAGTCAACATGGCTTTGTGCATGGGAAATCATGTCTCACAAACTTGATTGAGTTTTTTGAAGAAGTAACAAAGAAGATTGATGAGATCAGAGCAGTAGATGTGATCTATATGGACTTCAATAAGGCGTTCAACAAGGTTCCCCATGGGAGACTGGTTAGCAAGGTTAGATCTCATGGGATACAGGGAGAACTAGCCATTTGGATACAGAACTGGCTTAAAGATAGAAGACAGAGGGTGGTGGTGGAGCGTTGTTTTTCAGACTGGAGGCCCGTAACCAGTGGAATGCCACAAGGATTGGTGCTGGGCCCTCTACTTTTTGTCATTTACATAAATGATTTGGATACGAGCATAAGGGGTACAGTTAGCAAGTTTGCAGATGACACCAGAATTGGAGGTGTAATGGACAGCGAAGAGGGTTACCTCAGATTACAACAGGATCTGGACCAGATGGGCCAATGGGCTGAGAAGTGGCAGATGGAGTTTAATTCAGATAAATGTGAGGTGCTGTATTTTGGGAAAGCAAATCTTAGCAGGACTTATACACTTAATTGTAAGGTCCTAGGGAGTGTTGCTGAACAAAGAGACCTTGGAGTGCAGGTTCATAGCTCCTTGAAAATGGAGTCACAGGTAGATAGGATAATGAAGAAGGTATTTAGTATGCATTGTTGGTCAGAGTATTGAGTACAGGAGTTGGGAGGTCATGTTGCTGTACAGGACATTGGTTAGGCCACTGTTGGAATATTGCGTGCAATTTTAGTCTCCTTCTTATCGGAAAGATGTTGTGAAACTGGAAAGGGTTCAGAAAAGATTTACAAGGATGTTGCCAGGGTTGGAGGATTTGAGCTACAGGGAAAGTCTGAACAGGGTGGGGCTGTTTTCCCTGGAGTGTTAGAGGCTGAGGGGTGATGTTATAGAGGTTTACAAAATTATGAGGGGTATGGATAGGATAAGTAGGCAAAGTCTTTTCCCTGGCGTCGGGGAGTCCAGAACTAGATTTCATAGGTTTAGGGTGAGAGGGGAAAGATATAAAAGAGACTTAAGGGGTAATGTTTTCATGCAGAGGGTGGTATGTGTATGGAATGAGCTGCCAGAGGAAGTGATGGAGGCTGGTACAATTGCAACATTTAAGAGGCATTTGGATGGGTATTTGAATAGGAAGGGTTTGTAGGGATATGGGCCAGGTGCTGGCAGGTGGGACTAGATTGGATTGGGATATCTGGTCGGCATGGACGGGTTGGACCGAAGGTCTGTTTCCATGCTGTACATCTCTATGATTCTATGACTCTATATTTTCTAAATATAATCTATCATGTTTGCGTAAATGTAGGTCAGAATTTGTTCAGTGCAAAAATTGGTGTAAGTCTCAGTAAAGTGTTAGTACAGTTAAAAAAAATGCTTACAATTTGGCCTTGAGTTTGTGGGGGGCAGCTCATGAGTTGCTGATATGTGACTAAATATGGTCACGTTTTAAAACCAAAGTTAAACGCCATTGATTAAATCCATTTATAGGTGTGAGAATGGCCCATATGGAATGCATAAGCTCCGTTTCTAATCATTAAAATGGTACGAATGAGCACACACCTGCTAACCGACAGAATTAGTGCAAGGAAATGGAAAATCCTTTTGCATATAAACAACAGGGAAATCAGTCCCTGTGTCACAGATGACAAATAAATTAGGAAGCCTGTTTTGTGATAGGTATTCCTTCTGAAAGATGACAAGGGATTGTAATTCATTTTATCATTTAATTTTTAAAAGTATTTTTATTTGCCTCTTCAAGATATTTTAGTAATTTTGCAATTTCATCCATGTATAGCAATCCATCTGCCCATTCTCTAGATTCAGCTATTTCTGTAGTTGGTTCCATTAAGACTTCATCATCATTGTTCAAGATAGAGAATCATTATTGTTACATTGTAATGAGCCAAATAAAAATATATGATTATTTCATTCCTTCTTATACTAATAACTAATGTTTTGAAATGGGTTTAGACAATTGTATTAAAGCACAACCTGGAGTCATCTCCAATCCACAGTGTGACATGTTACTATTTTCTGCAGCAACTGCTTTTGAGAGACTGACAATTTAATGCCAATTACTGACAAATTAGAGCAGCTACTAGAGTTATTCAGTTTCATTTTGCTGAAAAACAGTTAAATAGGTTGTCTTCTAATGTTGGAAGATTTCCATTTTTAGCCATTTATTGATTTTGAAATATTCTGTGCGAAAAGAAAAACTCCGTAATCTGGATTTATCAGCTGGCACTTTCCATCCTGTGCAATGCACAATGGAATTAGATTATTGGTTGCTTCATCAATTACTCTTCTCCACATAGAATCAGTGTCAGATTTTCAATTACTGCACATATTTCAGTATATTCATGAAGCGTTATCTGTATGTGAAAGAAAGGCAGTCTATTTTTACACTTTAAACAAGCTTTATCAATGGCAATCAATTCACAATGCTTACCACAGCAGTTTAGAAGCAATGGTTTTCAAAGTTATAAATCCAGTGCTAATAAACAAAATATTTTGAAACTAAATGCTTCAATGCTTTATTTTGATTACTTCAAATTTCCAACAGTCAATCTTTTATTTAACGAATAATTGTCACAGCTGCTTTTGTGAATTGAAGTTGTGCTGACCACAATATAAACAGAGTTGAGATGGTTTTAACTGATAAGCAAGTTTAATAAAGTTCCTCGTTAGAGCTGTTAACAAAAGCTGAAATACATGAATCTAGGGATAAATTATTGTGCCAATTGAGAGTTTTTAAAAATTCATTTGTGGAATGTGGGCACCGTTGGCTGGCCATCATTAATTGCCCATTCTTAGTTGGCTTTGAGAAGGTGGTGGTGAGCTGCCACTTGCTGCAGTTGATCCCCAATGCCATTAGGGAGGGACTTCCAGAGTTAATGCTCAGAACAGACTATTCTGATGAAAGAAACTTTGTTTCTCTCCTGATCTACTCCGTATTTCTTGTAATTTATCATATAAAATTAAACCATCTTTTTTCTATAATCCACATAATGTCATATCGTGGTTGGTTGTTCTGCATATCATTTCAGTTCATATGCTGTTACAGCTGAATTGTGCTATGGTTCATAAGACATGTACATTCATACATCTCATTAACAAAAGCTCACATAATGTTATCCTTTATTGTGTGGTTTGTTGGATTCTTTACACACAGACTGATTGGGGAAAGGCAAAGTCAAGGACTGTCTTTAGGCTTAAACTTTGAAGTAACACTTCATTTTATATAAATATGCTTCTGTATCTGGTGATCATAGGTAAGTGCATAAGAGGTACATTTGATAAGTTTGCAGATGACACCAAAATCGGAGGAGTGGTGGACAGTGAAGAAGGTTACCTCAGATTACACCAGGATCTTGACCAAATGGGCCAATGGGCCAAGAAGTGGCAGATGGAGTTTAATTCAGATAACTGAGAGGTGCTGCATTTTGGGAAAGCAAATCTTAGCACACTTAATTGTAAGGTCCTTGGGAGTGTTGCTGAACAAAAAGACCTTGGAGTGCAGGTTCATAGCTCCTTGAAAGTGGAGTCACAGGTAGATAGGATAGTGAAGAAGGCGTTTGGTATGATTTCTTTTATTGGTCAGAGTATTGAGTACAGGAGTTGGGATGTCATGTTGTGGCTGTACAGGACATTGATCAGGCCACTGTTAGAATATTGTGTGCAATTCTGGTCTCCTTCCTATTGGAAAGATGTTGTGAAACTTGAAAAGGTTCAAAAAAGATTGAAAAGAATGTTGCCAGGATTGAAGGATTTGAGCTACAGGGAGAGGCTGAACAGGCTGGAGCTGTTTTACCTGGAGCGTCAGAGGCTGAGGGATGACCTTATAGATGTTTACAAAATTATGAGGGGCAAGGATAGAATAAATAGACAAAGTTTTTTTCCTGGGGTCGGGGAGTCCAGAACTAGAGGGCATAGGTTTAGGGTGAGAGGGGAAAGATATGAAAAGGACCTTAGGGGCAACCTTTTCACACAGAGGGTGGTACGTGATTGGAATGAGCTGTCAGAGGAAGTGGTGGAGGCTGGTATATGAATAGGAAGGGTTTGGAAGGGTATGGGCCGTGTGCTGGCAGGCGAGACTAAATCAGGTTGGGATTTCTGGTTGGCATGGACGGGTTGGACCGAAGGGTCTGTTTCCATGCTGTACATCGCAATGACTCTATGTTCAAGACTATGATCTGTAGTTACATTAGGTGAAAACTAATCTAATTATTTTGTGAGTTCATGTCCATATTGTAGTCTGGTCTGGTGCAGAATTCCAGACTGTCCAGACACGGTGATTATGCAGCTCTGTGATTAATCACAAGGTTTGCCATGGTCCTTGAACCCAGCTGCAAATGTGTTGCTGGTCAAAGCACAGCAGGTTAGGCAGCATCTCAGGAATAGAGAATTCGACGTTTCGAGCATAAGCCCTTCATCAGGAATAAGAGAGAGAGCCAAGCAGGCTGAGATAAAAGGTAGGGAGGAGGGACTAGGGGGAGGGGCGATGGAGGTGGGATAGGTGGAAGGAGGTCAAGGTGAGGGTGATAGGCCGGAGTGGGGTGGGGGCGGAGAGGTCAGGAAGAGGATTGCAGGTTAGGAGGGCGGTGCTGAGTTGAGGGAACCGACTGAGACAAGGTGGGGGGAGGGGAAATGAGGAAGCTGGAGAAATCTGAATTCATACCTTGTGGTTGGAGGGTTCCCAGGCGGAAGATGAGGCGCTCCTCCTCCAGCCGTCGTGTAGTTGTGTTCTGCCGGTGGAGGAGTCCAAGGACCTGCATGTCCTCGGTGGAGTGGGAGGGGGAGTTAAAGTGTTGAGCCACGGGGTGATTGGGTTGGTTGGTTCGGGCGGCCCAGAGGTGTTCTCTGAAGCGTTCCGCAAGTAAGCGGCCTGTCTCACCAATATAGAGGAGGCCACATCAGGTGCAGCGGATGCAATAGATGATGTGTGTGGAGGTACAGGTGAACTTGTGGCGGATATGGAAGGATCCCTTGGGGCCTTGGAGGGAAGTGAGTGTGGAGGTGTGGGCGCAAGTTTTACATTTCCTGCGGTTGCAGGGGAAGGTGCCGGGGGTGGAGGTTGGGTTGGTGGGGGGTGTGGATCTGACAAGGGAGTCACGAAGGGAGTGGTCCTTGCGGACTCCCTTGTCAGATCTCCGCAAGGACCACTCCCTTCGTGACTCCCTTGTCAGATCTCCGCAAGGACCACTCCCTTCGTGACTCCCTTGTCAGATCTCCGCAAGGACCACTCCCTTCGTGACTCCCTTGTCAGATCCACACCCCCCACCAACCCAACCTCCACCCCCGGCACCTTCCCCTGCAACCGCAGGAAATGTAAAACTTGCGCCCACACCTCCACACTCACTTCCCTCCAAGGCCCCAAGGGATCCTTCCATATCCGCCACAAGTTCACCTGTACCTCCACACACATCATCTATTGCATCCGCTGCACCCGATGTGGCCTCCTCTATATTGGTGAGACAGGCCGCTTACTTGCGGAACGCTTCAGAGAACACCTCTGGGCCGCCCGAACCAACCAACCCAATCACCCCGTGGCTCAACACTTTAACTCCCCCTCCCACTCCACCGAGGACATGCAGGTCCTTGGACTCCTCCACCGGCAGAACACAACTACACGACGGCTGGAGGAGGAGCGCCTCATCTTCCGCCTGGGAACCCTCCAACCACAAGGTATGAATTCAGATTTCTCCAGCTTCCTCATTTCCCCTCCCCCCACCTTGTCTCAGTCGGTTCCCTCAACTCAGCACCGCCCTCCTAACCTGCAATCCTCTTCCTGACCTCTCCGCCCCCACCCCACTCCGGCCTATCACCCTCACCTTGACCTCCTTCCACCTATCCCACCTCCATCGCCCCTCCCCCTAGTCCCTCCTCCCTACCTTTTATCTCAGCCTGCTTGGCTCTCTCTCTTATTCCTGATGAAGGGCTTATGCTCGAAACGTCGAATTCTCTATTCCTGAGATGCTGCCTAACCTGCTGTGCTTTGACCAGCAACACATTTGCAGCTGTGATCTCCAGCATCTGCAGACCTCATTTTTTACTCATGGTCCTTGAACCCCCCCACTCAACATGTTATAGTGCATTTTTGCATCCTGGGGCTAAAAACATGTATTCAGGTGTTTCCCCTTTGACTTCAATGAAGAAACCCTCACAAGCCATTGGTGCTGGGGAATGGACATGGTCTACAAGCTACAGAAAAATATTTTTAGATTTCTAGTCTGTACATGCCTTGTGTCTGATACAACAAATGTTTATATTCAATACATTCAATACCTGAAACTTACAGGGAAATGTGTCTATATATTTAACCAACCACTCAACAAATCATAAATGCAGATCTGCAGTGGGCAATGACCTTTCCAAATGTTAAGGCACATTTCAAAGCAAGACCCACAGAATCAACGGAATTTGTCCTTGTTAAAGAAAAGAAACTTCCCTCACAAATTCAGGGAACAGCAATATCAATCCTTGATCTTCCCTCGAGTTTCCAATGGCAACTGGTTTCTGTTGGTGTTTGATTCTCAGTCAGTTTTGAATTCCCATTAGGTAGTGGTCAATTTGTAGCTGTTTATCACAGAATGTTTTTTTCAGGAGCTGCTTGGGCAAGAGCTGAGATTGCCCAGCCAAGCAAATCTAATTCAAAAGAAAATCCATTATTCAATAGGAGCTATTCAAGAATGGTTCAAGTAGAACCATCATTACTTCCATTAATGCAACAATTCAAATAAGCAAATGAAAAGATAAAACTGTCTTTTTGGACAAAATAAAACTGTAAAACATGGCTCTGTTTCACTTGGTTTTAAATAACTTTGCTTCTAGTCACTGCATTATTCTGTAATTAACAGGGTTAGAAGCTACCTGATGATAGATAGACTGCATTATTAGATCACAGAGATTTCAGTTCACACAGAACTTCAACTTGAATAGAGAAGATTCAAGTGAAGTCTTGCTCTCCCATGTCTCTCCATCCAGTGCAAACAGGTAATAAATATTCATCAGTTTCTATCAGCGCAGTGCCCAATCCTTATTGGTCTAAAGCTCCCAGAACCAGTTTTTGATAACTATCCATACTTCAGGAAACAATTAGATGCATAAATCCTGATCATCTGTACTTGTCTTTCAAACTGCAGAATTAACTGGAAGTGTATTTGATTATATTAGTTTTCTCTGGATTTATCTAATGTTTACTTTATTTGATAGTGGTGGTCCAATATATAAAAGAAACATTAACTCTGTCCAGGACACAATCAAACTTGGCCTTTAAATTACAGCAATTGTTTGGGAAATTTGGTCAATGTTTTACAATCCAGCTTCATTATACTCAATTAATGAGGACTGCACAATTAATTAGTAGGATTATCCTATAATAGAATCACCATGTAATACATCACACAGAGAGGGCATTTGGCCCATCAGGCCTATGCTGTCTCATTGAATAGTTCCACTTCTTTACTACTTCTCCGTGGCTTTGCTAAAGAAAAATCTCCTAATGGAACTGATTCTTTTGAAGATTCTTTTAAAGTTGAGACGTCCAATTATGCATCATTCTGAATGTAGAAATAGTTTCTCCTTGTTTACTCCTCACTTCTCCTCAAAACCCCTCATGATTTTGAATTCCTCATCTCTCTTCAACCTTCTGTCTTCTAATTATTTTTCTACATAATTGAAGCATTTTACACTTGGTCCCATTTTAATAAATCTCTTCTGCATAATTTCTAAGATATTGTTATTCTCCAACTGGGTCTACTAACATTTATTCATGAACTACCTTTCTCTTGTGCTGTTTGGCTCTACCTATGAGGCCAAGAATCCTGTTTATCTTTTTCCAGTTTTACCAGCTTGTCCTGCCACCTTCAAAGAGGTTTTATATTACACATATCCACGCCTACCCCTGTCTCTCTATGCCTCATTACAAATTGTGCCATTTAGTTTATATTGACTCTTCTCTGTTGTTACCCAACTGAATACTATCACAGTTCACTGCATTAGGTTTCATCTCATGGGTCAGACCATTTACAGCCTGTTCGTGCTCCTCTGAAATCCCCATTGTTTACTCCATTCTGAGTCTTGTGGCATTTGCAAGCTTTGAAATTATGCCACATATGTCCAAGTGCAGATTAATAATGATATAAAGGTTATAGTCTGTCTTCAGACTGCAAATGAACCAATACAAAAGTTAGGGATGATCCATAATGCAATTTATTTGAATAAAGTTGGATACCTTTGCTACTTTGGATTTTTCATCGGAAAGGTTTCCTTGTTAATATCATAAGGAATTAAGTATAGAAGGGAAACAAGTGATGCTTGGATATAAAGACACAGACCACAACAGTTTTTTTGTGATACAATGGTATTGTCTCTAGCTCTTAGCCTAAAGAGTCTGTATTAGGTCTTACCTGTAACCCAAGTATATCATAATATGCCTGAATGGTTTGAATAAAAATAACTATTTCCGAAGGAGGAGCAGCTGGTACTCGGGAGAGAACAGTGGAACTGATCTATTCAATTGACTCCCTATACAAAGACTGGTGATGTTGCTTAGTTTCTGTTTGAACAACTAAATTAGAATTTGTTAATATTCCTACTACACATCAACCTTGAGCAGTTAATTAAACATTTCCAAAAACAGCTAGCTGCTCAATTTGAATTTCATCATAGCACTGATCCTTACAGTACAGGCTAAATCTATAATTACATTAGTTTATTACAACAGTTTTCTGATTCTGAACACAGCCTATATATTGGAGAGGAATCAATGCATACTGAGGACTGAATCTTACCAGAAATCAATTAAATATCATTTTTGTTGAGTTTCACAAAGGGATTTCCACTGTGTTTTCTTGTGCTATCATTCCAAACATGTCTCATTAACTAGGCCAATTCTAGCCTGATTCTCCCATTTTTCTTTGGCAGAAATACTCACCATTTACTGAGATACCCAGGGTTCCTGGCACCGGTGCTATATTTAAAAATACATTGTGTACCTCGTCAAGTGCTGGCAATCTGCAGCTCCTCTGCTCTGTTGAAGACATTGTGTCACAAGGATTGGATCAGGGTCCAATGCTGTTTGTCATTTATACCAATGATTTGGATGTGAATATAGGAGGTATGGTTAATAAGTTTGCCGATGACACCAAAATTGGTGGTGCAATGGACAGCCAAGAAGGTTACCTCAGATTACAATGAGATCTTGATTAGATGGGCTAATGGGCTGAGAAGTGGCAGATGGAGGTTAATTCAGATCGATATGCATTTCGGTAAGGCATATCAGGGCAGGACATATAAACTTAACGGTAAGGTGCTGGGGAGTGTTGCCAAATAAAGAGATATTGGGGTTCAGAGTTCTTCAAGATTGGAGTCCCAGATAGACAGGATAGTGTTGGAAGTGTTTGATATGCTTGCCTTCATTGGTCAGTGTGTTAAGTATTGGAGTTGGGACATTATGTTGCAGCTATACAGGGCATTGGTTAGGCCATTTTTGGAAACTGCATTTAAATCTGGTTTCCTAGCCTTAGGAAAAATGTTGTAAAATTTGAAAGGTTTCAAAAAAAATTGGCAAGGATGCTGCCAGGGTTGGAGAGTTTGAGCTGTGTGGAGAGACTGAACTGGCCGGGGCAACTTTCTCTGGACCTTCTGAGGCTGACACATGATCTTATTGAAGTTCATAAAATCATGAGGGGCATGGATAGGGTGAACTGGCAATTTTTTTTCCTTTGGGTAGTGGAGTACAAAATTAGAGGGCATGAGCTTTAGGTGAGAGGGGAAAGATTTAAAAAGGTCCTAAGGGGAAATATTTTCATGCAGAGGGTGGAGCATGAATGGAATAAGCTGCCAGAGGAAGGGGTGGTGGCTGGTACAATTACAATGTTTAAAAGGCATCTGGATGGGTATCTAAATAGGAAGCATTGAAAGGGATATGGGCCAAATGCTGACAAATAGGAATAGGTTAATTTAGGATATCTGGTTGGTATGGGTGAGTTGGACCAAAGGCTCTGTTTCCATTGCTGTACATCTCTATGACTTTATGACATTTACCCTGGACCTGGCAAATAAATGAAATGGACATCTCAGTCAGCAGTTAGGGATATGGAGGTCCTGGCAGATAGGGTTGTGCATAGGAGGTCCATTCTGTACTTCTAGAACTGCTGGAGGTGGTCATGGCACTAGGCCATGCCAGCTTGGTCAGAGCTTGCCATCCAGGTTAATGCAGTCTGAAATGTCTGTTGGAATGCTCAGCAATGCAGGAAGAAGGTCAATTACCTTTTCCTCTTCACCAAGGTATGTTACCATCACCTTCTCTCTGTCAACTCATGCTCACTTTATTTTTGCTACTGCATCCATGTCCTGTGAAAGCTTACATGCTACAGATCTCACTGTCGCATGTAACAGAGATCTTGCAGCATGGAAAGAGGGTCTTACACCAGAGATCAATACTTATCTACTTTAATCCCATTTTACTGCACTTGGCCTGTAGCCTTCTATGCAATGTCATTTTGAATGTTCGTTTAAATACTTTTAAATGTTGTGGGGGCTCTCACCTCTATCACCTTCACGAACAGCAAATTTAAGATACTCCCCATCCTTTGAGTGAAAATCTTTTTCCTCAAATCTCGTCTAAATCTGTGTCTTGCAGGTTGTTGACCTCTCTATTAAGGGGAAAGGTCTCTTCCCAACTACCCAATCTGTGCTTGTCATAATTTTGTACAGCTCCCTCAGATGCACCTTTAGATCACTCTGCTTGAAGGAAAACAATGCCAGCCTATCTAGTCTCTTTGCATAATTGAAACATTCCAATACAGTCAACACACTGGTGAATCTCCTGTCCATCCTCTCTAGTGTAACCACATCCTTCCCATTGTATCATGACTAGAACAGCACACAATACTTCAGCTGTAATCTAGCTGACTTTTATTTTACAGGCCCTGCTGTTGTATTCAGTGCTCAACTAATAAAGGCAAGTATCCCAAATGCTTCCTTAACCATCTTATCGATCTATCCTGCTGGTGTGATAATCTGTTCAAATATATCTCTTCCCTCTCGTTTGGTTGGGAACTGGGATGTTTTGATCTCAACATTGAGAAGGTCTCACAGGACATTTCATCCTGTTTTCCCAACTTTCTCACCATGGTCCATGTCATTGAGAGGCGATGAAGATTCCACTTCAAACCATTTCTCCCATGTAAAAAAGGATCATTGGCATGTGAATCCACCCCACCCCATTGTCTCTTGTTTCTTAGCTAATGAGTATGAAACATGATTGTTAAAGTAGGTAACCATCCACACATTTTATTCTAATTAGTGATGTGAGAGCTGTAAAGGTTGGTGAGAATGTTTCATTTGTAGAAAATAAGCAAAAGATCGACAAAAAGCGTTAAGTATTCCAGTTGACTGAAAAACAAATGAATGTTACAGTGGCTCGGTGGCTCAATGGATAGCACTGCTGCTTCACACCGCTAGGGACCTGGATTCAATTCCAGCCTTGGGTGACTTTTTGTGTGGAGTTTGCACATTCTCCCCATATCTATGTGGGTTTCTTCTGAGTGCTTCAGTTTCCTTCCACAGTCCAAAGATGTGCAGATTATGTGAATTGACCATGCTAAATTGCCCATACTGTTCAATGATGTGTAGATTATGTGCATTAGTCAGGGGTAAATATAGGGTAGGGGGAATGGGTCTGCATGGGTTACTCTTTGGAGGGTTGGTGTGGATTTGTTGGGCCAAAGGGGCTGTTTCCACATTGCAGAGATTCTATGATTTTAAAGAAAGACACATACATGACACAACTGTGCCTCCCAAGCTCATGACATTACAAGGCATTTTAGAGCTAATTAAGTTCTTTTGAAATGTAGCCACTGTAGCAGTAAGGAAATCTTGTAATGAGTATCTTGCATATTTTTATATAACTGCAGAAGACTCCAGGGCTTGTACTTAACATTTGTGAGTTTGGCATGAAGTCATACTCCCTTGCTAACTTTGAATGCAAAATTCACAAAGCGTGTCATTAAAAACAATTAAATATGCTCATAACTGTCCATGGTAATGTAGAATTTCAGTCCAGAATAGTTATTAAATAGCTGGGCAGTAATCAAAAGGTTAAATCCTGATTTTAAAAATGCACACAGATGTGTTTCCACTGTATTCTCCAGGGATTTGTTCTGTGCATATTTCACTGGAAGGAAGATGGATTCATGGGGTGCACTGTAAAAAAATGTGTAGACTACTACTAGTTGGTTAGATTGATGGTCCGTGTACAAATCAACAGCTGAAACATTTTGCAGCAGTAGGGACTGAAATGCTACTATCAGAGTATTACTGTTTTTGGCACAGTTGAAGTTATGTGGCACTTTACATTTGTTTCCTCTTTTCCTTTTACCTCACTGTTAAGGAGAAGTAGCAGTCAGGGTGATTCTGAGTCTGTTTAATACAGGCTCTTGGCCCATGTAACATCCACACATGTTGTTACTTGTTCTTTCAATCAGCAAGTGCCCTGGATATACAAACCTTTACAGTCAAAGAACTACAGTAATTAGATTTCACAATGAAAGACACCTGGCCCACCCAACCAGAAAACCCTATGTGAGACATCCAAACCTGCCAAGTCAGTTTTCCATGCTTGTTCATACGAGGTTGGAGACAATAGTTTTATTAGAGGGAATTCATTCAGATTATGATGAATAACATTCGGTTCCACATAAGTAAATGTGTTGTAGCTGTTGTAGTACCTTGGATGAAATAATTACTGTTCACACTTATTTAGCTTGAAATACTGGATTTAATTTTAACTGTTTTATGCCATTTTAAAATGTTTCTTTTGTGTTTTAAGTGCAGAATATTCAGTGATGGGGTCTGGAGCACATGACACAGTCCCAAATTAGTTAAAATAAAGCTGGATTCTGACTAAAGCTTCTTCTCATTTGGCCTAGACTCCTGGCACTAAAGAGGACTCTTTCTTTTGTATCAGTTCAAGAGATTAGATTCAGATGTGGAATCACTCTGCCACTTCGTTCACTTGTCTGTGTGGACTGTACTGAATGCAAAAGTCTTGAGTTTCTTCTTCAGTCTGACAAAAAGTACAACATAACCCACCGCCAAACACATGATAAGGAGAATGATATCTTCCATTGCATGACAGAACAGGAACTGATTGGTTCTAGTTGCTGCCCATTTCCCTCTGATTTTGTCAGAGACAGAGCCTCATTGATATAAGTTACTCAGGATCCTGTGTTACCTCTTGCTGCCCAGTGGCATTTCAATTGTGCTGTTCTGCTATCAGTATAGATTCTCAGTAAACTGCATTTGAAAAGGAGTGGAGAACATAACATAAGAAATAAGAGCAGGTGTAGGGTTTTGGAACCTGACCTGACATTCAATAAAGTCACGATTGGTCTTCTGCATCATCTCCATCCTCCCAGTACATCTTCATAATGATCGAGTTCTGTCTTCAATGACTGAGCATCTGTGGTCTTCCAGAGTAGAGAGTCCAAAACATTCACAAATCTTTTAATGTAGAAATTTCTCCTCATCACAGATTCAAGTGGCAGACTCCTTATTCTGAAATTGTGAGCTTGGTTCTCAACTCTCTAGCTAGGAAATCATCCTCCCATCATCTGCTGTCTCAAACCCTTTAAGAATTTAGTCCATTAAATCACCTTTCATTCTTTGTAAAGCAAGAACTAGTCTACTCAATCTCGTAACATAAGATAACCCTCAGATCCTTTGATTCAGTCTTGCAAATCACTGTTGCACTCTGTCCAAAGCAACTATATCCTTTCTTGAGTAAGGAGACCAAAAGGTTTTAAATATAATGGAGCAAAGAGCAGCAGATGTGATCTTATGAGTTCCAAGAGCAAAGTGTGTGCTGCTGTTGCTCAAGACTTCCTTTCAATTGCTACCCTTGAGACCCTATAAAACTGCTATGCCATAATTCATGGACTGGAGGTAGGTAGCGCTCAGAGTATCCAGTTTTGCTAACTGACACTTTACAGTCATGCTGACTGGCAGCTACAGTAGTTCTAGGCAGTGGTAGAGGGAGAGAGAAGTGCTTGTATATGCCGCCTAATTGAAGATGTTGCCAGTAGGTGTTGCCAATGACAAAGGCAGGAACCTACAAATAAGTCAATGGAGCACTTATGAGATCACCAATATCAGGGGTCATAGCAGAAGCAGTAATGCAGAGACCTGAACAAGCTGTCCTCCCATCTATGCAACCTAAACTTTGGGTCCGCTATGTAGCTAACACCTTTGTCATCACAAAACAGAACAAATTAGAGGAAACATACAACACCATTAACAATCCCCTGACAGGCATAATATTCACAAAAGAGGAGGAGAAGAAGAACAGACTCCTATTCCGAGACGTGACAATTGATGTACAGTTAACGGAGAGCTTCAAATCATCGGCTACAGAAAAACAGCAAACACAGAACAGATACTTGACTTCAAAAGCACTCATCCCAAAACCCATAAACAGAGCTGCATCGAAACATTACTTCAATGAGCTACATTACACTGCAGCATCCAAGAACTACAAAAGGCAGAAGAAAAATATCTGTACAATGTTTTCAAGAAAAATAGGTACCCAATAAATACAATCTGATGATTCCTCAGAAACAAGCCCAAACAATCAGACACAACGCAACCAAAAATTACAGCCACATTACCTTACATCAAAGACATATCAGAAATGACTTCCAAACTAATCATCATGGTAGCCCACAAAGCTATCATTTAAACAGAGACTAATGAACCTAAAGGATCCATTAGATATTCCCAGCAAAACTAACGTCATTTACAAGATACCATGCAAGAACTGTAAAAAAAACTACATCAGACAAACTGGCAGAAAGCTTGCCACTAGGATACATGAAAATCAACTGGCCACCAAAGGTCACAACACACTATCACTAGGTTCTATACATACAAACAAAGAAGGACACTATTTTGACTGGGTCAACACACACATCCTAGGACAGTCGAAACAAAAACATGTACGACAATTCTTAGAGGCATGGCATTCTAACCAGAACTCCATCAAAAAACATATTGATTTAGATCCTATCTACCTTCCTTTGAGAAAAAGAACTGGAAATGACACTGCCCACTTTAAGAAACCAATACCTATAAATAGAGAGACAGGATATACCACCAGCACTTCATCAGAGACTCTCACTGATAATGTTACCTAGTATGGTGACGAAACATCTGAAAACAAACCTTTCAGCTTAACTAGCTAACTTACATACATATTGTGGTTTCTTTGTCATTTTCTTTGAACCTCCTTATTTACCAGATATAAAAGTACTGAAAATGTCATAAAAAAAGGTTGTTTCACTCAGAGTAAAGCATCAACTAATTGGACAAATAGGCTTTCTGCTTTCCAGTTGCTATGGGAAGGTAGTGGGTCACAAAGATTGACGTATTAGTGAACTAATGTCTGGAGCATGGAGGCAAGTCATGTGATGAAACCTCCAGAAATGTTTAATTATGGTTGGCAACCCTATGCTTTCACATCTATTATGCTGTTTTGAGCACTGATTGTAGTTTAAAATATCTGTTAAAGATACATATCAAATTAGTGACTGGCTAAGATATATCATTTCAAAAGTAATTAACTATATTTCATCGGAGGCTTATTGAACAGCATGCAATTTGGAAATACATGTACCTTAAACCTATCTTTTGTGTACACTAGGCTATTGCAATACAGTTCTTCTGTTGAAATTTTCACCATAAAATGTTTTGGAGTAGTGAATCTGTAGCACTTAAATAATACAGCATTAATGTTATAAAAGCATGAACTTCCATAACTAGAAAGACTAATGCAGAATATTTATGGACACTGCTGAGGTAAGGAGAAACTAACCAATTGAAACATATCTTACGTAAACTTCATCTTACCATAAAGTTATAGAGGAGTGAGCAAGATCATGTGACATTATAGCACTTTGTGTGATAATTTTAACAGTATCTGATTTGCATCGAAAGTAGCACATTTTTGAAGATTTGTGGTAACCTTTGAACTTTTGCCTTTGAATAATCAATTCTGGCAGTATGTCACTAAATTAGAAATACAGCCTTGCATTTATATAGCATCTTCCATGATAACTGGGTGGAACAAAGTTCTTTACAGCCAATGATCATTTTGAAAGTATGGTCACAGATGTTGAAATAACTGCACAGAGGCCAGTATCCTGTCTCCTAGTCACCCTTTATTTATACATGGGGAGAGTCCTTGACACTGATTTAGCTCCCTCAGAGCCAGCTCTCAGAGTGAACAGAATGTCTGACACTCCTGGGGTTTTTTTTCCATCTCCTTCAGAGTCAGTTCTCAGAGTGAACTGAACCTCTGACACTCCTATGTTTAATTTTATCCCCCCACACTACCACCTAACTGCGGTATTGTTTATTTTTCCCCTGCACCCATGTTGTGCGTGTGCAGGTGTGAGACACAGTGAAAGACACAAGGTGCATGAATCTTTATTCAATTTTCACCACCAGGAAGAAAGGAAACACCTGAGTGGCCAGTGACAAGCAGTGCTGCGTGATCACACAGTGAAGAGATGGCAGGGATTAAATCAAAATAGAACTGGAGGGGGAAATAATGCACTCCACTCACTGTGGTGCCCACCTCTCCCTAAACAGCTCAAGGGTTTGGTGGACACCGCGTGCTCCTTCTCCAGAGACTCCCGGCTCTAACGTAACCGCAGAAGAGGAGACACTCTTGTTCTTATCTGTCAGCTCCCTGATTGGACCAAATTAACAGCCCCAGCAGGGAACTCATTTTCTATGAGGTCCAGCTGGCTGACCTTGTTAACAATCACTACAGTTATGTTGTGTGAAATGCAGCAATCAATTCTTGCACATTACTCCCTCAACAGCAATATAGCATTGACCAGGTAATCTATTTGTGATGTTTAATGAGGAATAAATGCTTGGCAGGACATCAGGTATAACTCTACACTTTTTCAAAATCATGACATGAAATATTTAATGGACAGGTCAGATAGGGCTTTGACTTAATATCTCCTCTGTAAAACAGTTCCTCCCACAGTGTAGCACTCCCACAATACTGTACTGGTGTGTCAGCCTTGAATATTTCTGTCAAGTCAGGAATGGAACTAACCTGGGACCTCTGCCTCAAGAGGCAAGAGTACTACCAAACTTAGCCACAACTGACATAGTGATTTTTTTCTAGGACCTCAATAAATCCATTATATAATTGGATCAAACTGCAAGTGAAAACTGTATGCTTTCTGTCATGGGCACAGAAACTGCAAGGCTGTTTAATGCCCAGATGTAAATTGAAAGAGGGATCCCATTATTCCAGATTAAGATAAATCAAGCTATACACAAGGAGAGTGTTTTTCTTAGTTCTGTCTTTGATGATGTGAATAATATATAATTACACTCTATCTGTACAGGTCTGGCAACATCTGTGGAGAGAGAGAGAGAGAGCGAGAGAGACAGACAGACAGTCAGAGTTGGCATTTTGACTGTGATACGACTTTCTTCAGAACTGAAAGGGGCTGAAAAATAATGGGTTTAATGCTGTTGATAGAGTGGCAGGAGGAGGAGCGAGTGGAACAGCTGGTAAAGGTGCCTATGGCAAAAGATGATGGGATTTGTCTGTCCTCCTCCTCTGTCAACTACATTAAAATCATAATTTCCAGGCCTTGTCAGTTTTAAATAACTTTAATATTGGACTTGAAACATTGACTTTTCTTTCTCTCAATAGATGCTGCCAATACTGTTCGGTTTTGCCGGCATTTCTTGCTCTTTTTTCAGATTTCCAGCATCAGCAGTATTTTGCTTTTAATTGTCTATTTTTGCAATGCATAATTGATTCATACACTATAACCCAAGATCTTAGTTCACTGAGCAGACATATTTGTTGCACTGTACTGTACCTTCTCCATTACAATCTGTTGCCAATGACAGTGATTCTGTTCTTCATAGAAACCCGTCATGCCTTCTGTGGCTTTGATGCTTCTCATCACAAAAGCAGAAAGCCATTTGTAGTCATCATACGGTCAGGGAAGCATTAACCATAAATCTTGTCGCGAATGATAGAGGTGAATGTTCCACTGTTACGAGGTACCCTTAATGGATCATTTGCTCTTCCTGCCATTTTCAGATATTTGCAAGAGTACAGGATGTGCTAGAGGCTGAACAGAACTCAATGCAGCAGCTTTCTTTACAGAGCTGTCTGTGACTGCCTTAGGAATCAACCTTAAAAGATTTGATTTCATTTGTCTAAATTATGTCACACAGTTTTTTTGTTCATTTGTCAAAATTACTATTAGACTGGTGAAGTAAACATCGTTTCTGGAGTCATAGCAGCTCTGGGATCTTGTAAGTGTCAGTGCTGTATATGTTTTGTCTAAACTTGCAGCCACTTAACTTGCCTGTGTAATTTAGCACACTCTAGTCGATTTCGCACAATGACCATGTATAGTAACAAGATGAAATTGAAGGAGCAAAGTCACAGTAACATTTATTGGCAAGTATGTTAAGACAAGTCCATAATATATTACAGATTTGTGTTTAATTGCGCACACAATGTTTAACTGTTTTTATTATTATGCTATTTTAAGACTGTTTTAAGGGCTATTGGTTTTGTTATTCAAGATTATGCACAACAGAGAGCTGTGAGAATAAGCTACAAATGGTATCTGGGAAAAGATAATGATAACATAATAGGGCAAGGAATCAGGGTATGGTCCTAAATTGACAGCATGAACTGAGTGATATCCTACCGTGCTAGAAAATTTTATGATTTGAGGAAAGTAAATTCAGAGAGACAATGGTTTTGTTGTGCTTAACTTTACTGTGATGTTTGTATATCTTGTCTACACTGTGATTCCCTTGTGTTGTCGAGCTGTAGGCAGTATATCTTCAAAAATGAGACCTATAACTCCTGGACCATTTAGTTACATTGATATAGGCGGTAACCTGTTTCCTCACTGATGGTATACAATCTGGTAGTATAGTGACACTCACCTCGTATGAAGCTTAATATTAATAAGCTGTCCATTGACATAAAAACTCTTCTTGCCAAGGAACAATCCACACTGGCAGTGACAGAGATCTTGCTCAGTAAGAAGTAATCCTTAAGTTCTATGACTGAGGAAGTCAACATGTTGAGTTCAGCAGGAAAGCAAATACAGTGCAAGTCTCCACACTTCAGCACAGTTTGACGAGCAGATTGAAAATAAATATTTGTTTGCACAGATTGAAATTGGACTGAGTACAACTCCATGGAAGACACCATTGTGATGGGGTGACCAGTATACACAGATAGGATACTGTCATGGAGAAATTACCTGGTGCAAGGATCCAGTAAACTGAAAGTAAGAAAATACTTATTCCAATAGGGAAGGTGTCTTCCATGATGGATATTCATGAGATTAGGGGTCCTCCAGATGATGCTGTGCACTATTTGCTTGCTTCAGGAAGAACTACACCCTCTGCAAAGGACATGCAAGATAAGAGGTCCTCCTGTTTAAAGGATTTCCAGGTCTTACAGAATCAAGTTCAATAGTGCTTAAGCATAGACCAACCAATCTTCCACGTCTAAAGAACGTGCATTTTGGGCAGAATAGTGAAAAGTCCAGACTACCCAAATCTGTGAATTCAGAGACTTGGGGGAAATGGGTCATGGTACCTGTACTTATGTACGTGAATGTACAAATGCTAATAATGGGAACAACCATGAGGGAGTTGTTCTCAAGTGGGTTTGGTTCAGAAAAGGCTGACCAGTACATTAAACATCACCTAAATGCCGATGAAATAAAATTTGGATTGGAGAACAGTTCTGGATGGTGGGATCCACCGTCGAGGTCTCCTCATAGCCTTTGTGACAGTGTCGAGCATACCAATGTACCTTGTACCTGATAGCTATCATACAACATACAACATCTTGTTGAAGATAAAAAGCCTCTTTGCATTAGTCAACCTAGTCATTTTACTTTACCTCAGTAGTCAGTGTAAACCCTGTACATCCTAATCTAAAAGGAGAATGGTGGTAGCAAATCTACCCTCACTACTCAAGAATCCAGCTACCTTGTACAGCATTATGAACAACTCTGAGGGTGCATCACATAGCAATCTACATTTTGGAATATTTTAAGATATTAAACTTTGAGTTAATATAATCACTGTATATTTTGTTCTGATAATATAATTATAGTTGAGTTAATATAATTACTGTATAATTTGTTGTAAATTTGATCATTGTGTCTTAAAAGATGTATATCCAACATTACTGTTATACTTAGTGAACTTGTGAACATCAGCAAAAACCATATTGTTGCAGTGCTGACAGCTGCGAGTTCTGTTTGGCATGAGAAGTAGTCATGTGAACAGGCAACAGTGGTACTAAATAAGTTTTGGAGGAGGAAACATTGAGAATACAGCTAATCCTGCATATTAATTGTTTTATCAATGTACTTTCTGAAGGCAACTATAAATATTTATTATTTACTTAAATGCTGTATACTGCACATTGTGCCCGTGTCAACTCCTTGCTAATTTATTTTCAACCTGTTTTGATATTTAAAACCATGTATGTGCTTGCAATTTGTTTGATATAATCTTTTGGCCTCAATTTAATAACAAGGGAAAAGATGAATGTATGCCTTTATGACAATATTTTGCAAGTTAATTCTTTAGTAAATTGAAGATATTGATGTATTAATATCTGTGACATGGTGTTGTGTGTCATTTTCAATCCTGATGAAGCGTAATCCTCAGAATGTTAACCTGCCATTAATCCTTGTTGGAGAAGTAGCTTGCATATTTCCAGCATTTTGGTTCAAGTTTCTGATGTTTTTACACTTACTTTGATTAATTGTTCACATTGCAATTTAATTAATTAAAAACCTCAATGCGGGAATAGTGCTTCTGGCTGAATTGTAGCTGAGATGTTGTGATTTAATTTTGTCTTGACACTGAATCAGCACTCAAATTTGTCATATTAGATAGACAGACAGTGTGGTAATTAACTTCTGCTCTTTATCTGGTTATAGCCCTGAGTAAGTACTAAATTATTCAAACTTGAAAAGGTAGGGTAAGAAAGTTCATCCATAGTTGTCTTACACAGGAAACCGGATAATTTCATCTTGCTCTTGCTGCTGTATCAGGTCTTTTTGTTTATTAAAAATACTTTTTGTTCATTTTCAAAATAGTGCCATATGGAAGAACTACAGGAGGGAGAATCATTTTGTACCAGGGTAACAAATTAATTTTGACAACAGTGATATGCAAACATCAGTTGTGTACTACAATAAAAACATTATGAAAGCCGTGATCAATATAGTACTCTTCCAGTGTTGGTGAAGAAATACTTAAACCATAACAGGAAATTAGTTTATTCTTTTTAGCTCACTTGTTTAAAATTGATGGTTATGCCTGGAGCTCCATTATGACAATGGACAACGGAACGTCCAATATCATAACAGTGCATGGCTAAATATCAAAACTGATTCATTAGTTATAAATCACTCACAGGTATCTAGACTTTTTGATCTTTACACATTAACATTTAACATACAATATAAATGTACTCCAGGTAACAGTCCTAGTGTACTCAATATTGTAAAACTTTACACCAAAGTCAGATTATTAGGACACTGTTGGGGTTTTTTTTAAAAATGGGGTAGATCAGTGCATTAGTGATCAAATGTGATTGAACTGGATGAATAACCAACAATTGTGCTATTTTCAACCCGATGACACATTACTTTTGCTTCCAAAAATACAATCTTCTTTCTACAGCACTAAGAGGTTTGCAGATTGAATGAGACATTGATGCTTTAATTCCAGGTTTACTGAAAAATAAAGTGACACAAATTCCAATTTTCCAAGTCATGCAAATTATTTTACTTTAGGCTTGGTAATTAATTTTAAACTGAAGATGAAATAAAGAAGGATTAATTATCTCTTTGGGAGGTCTCCATTTTATGTATGGCAAATGGGAAATTACAAAATTAGCCAAATTGCAATATTTTCACAGGAGTTCTCAATCTTTATGTTGCTGTCAAGGGAGACAAAAATCAAAAGTCAGAAAAGAGAAAAGGTTCATGGACAATTCAATCAAGGCCTTCTGACAGGTCTTTTAGCATCTAACTCAAGGTTTGCATTATTTGCATGGCTATGTTGGAATGTTTAATTATGTTCAAAGTGTTACCTAAATGTGAGTTGTTGGTGGAGAAGGTTTAGTAGCAGGTTACACATTTACAGTGGACATTGGTGCATATTGCTTGTTCTCTGCCTCAGCTGGGTTCTCTGGAGTGTCATATAGGAAGGAAATTGTAAATATGATACTATTTCATTTACTTTGATTTGATTTGATTTGATTTATTGTTGTCACATGTACTGAGATATAGTGAAAGGCATTGTTTTGTGTGCTATCCAGACAAATCATATCCTATAGAAGTATGTCAGGGTAATAGAAGTGAATGTAGAATATTCTGCATACAGCTGCAGAGAAGGTGCGACTCTAATATATGAGATGTCCATTCATAGGCCTGATAACAGCAGGGAAGAAGCTGTTCTTATACTTGTTGGTACTTGCTTCCAAACCTTTGTATCTTCTGCCCTATGGAAGAGAGTGGAAGAGAGTATAACTGAGGTGGGAGGGGTCTTGGATTATGTTGGCTGCTTTCCCAAGGTAGTGAGAAGCATAGGTGGAGTCAATGGAAGGAAGACTGGCATTTGTGGTGGACTGAGCTGTAATTTCTTGCGATCTTAGGCAGGCAGTTGATGTTCCAAGCTGTGATGCATCTGGATAGGTTGCTTTCTATCGTGCGTCTATAAGAATTAGTAAGAATTTCCTTAGCCTTCTGAGGAAGCAGAGGCATTGGTCTGCTTTCTTGACTGGAGCATCAATGTGGATGGACCAGGATCTATAGTTGATGATATTTATTCCTAGGAACTTGAAGCTCTTGATCACCTCCACCTTAGCGCCACTGATACTGACAGGGGTATGTCCTCTATTCTGCTTCCTGAAGTTGAAGACCAGCTCTTTCATTTTGCTAACATTAAGGGAGAGATTGTTGTCTTTACACCATGTCACTAAACTGTCTACCGCCTTCCTATACTCTGTCTCGTTTTTGTTTAAGATCTGACCTACTGTGATAGCGTCATCAGCAAACTTGCAGTATAGCAGTATTTGGCCACACAGTCAGCAGTAGAGTGAGGGTCTGAGTATATAACCTTGCAGGGCGCCTGTGTTGAGGATCCTTGTACAGGAGGTGTTGTTGTATATCCTTACTGACTGCAGCCCATTGGTTAGGAAGTGGAGTATCTAGTTGCAGGGTGGGGAGCAAAGTCTTAGGTCATGGAATATGGAGATCAATTTTGTTGGAATTATGGTGTTGAAGGTGGAGCTAAAGTCAAAACATAGAAGTCTGATGTAGATGGCCTTGTTACCAAGATGTTCCAGGGATGCGTGTAGGGCTGGGAAGCTGGTGTCTGCTGTGGACCTATTGTGATGCTACGTGAATTGTAGTGGATTAAGGCAATCTGAGAGGCTGGATTTGATGTGTGCCATTACTAATGTCTTAAAGCAGTTCATAATGATGGATGTCACAGCCACTGGGTGGTAGTGATTAAGGCAGGCTGTCTGATTTTCCTTTGGCACCGAGATGATAGTGGTTTTCTTGAAGCAGGTGGGACCCTCACATTGGATTAAGGAGAGGTTACATATGTCTGCAAATACTCCCTGCAGCTGGTGTGTGCACAGGATCTGAGTACATGACCTAGGGCTCTGTCTGGGCCAATCATTTTCAACGGGTTCACTGTCAAGAAGGCTGATCTGATGTCTGCAATGGTGACTTTGGGTATAAGTGCACCCAAAGCTGTCAGTGCAGGTGACATAATTTCACTGATCTCCTGCTCAAAACGAGCATAGAATGCATTGAACTCATCTGGGAGGGATGTATTGTCATCAGTGATACTACTCAATTTCACTTTGTAGCCCGTCGTAGCATGTAAGCCTTGCCACAGTCGACGTGTATTTGTGTGATTAGTCTGGGACAGTTAAGTCCGGTATTGTCTCTTGGCATCCTTGAATGCTTTGTGAAGATCATACCTAGATTTCCTGTATAGGTCAAGATCACCTGACTTGAATGCCTCAGACCTGGACTTCAATGGATCTTCTGGATCATCCATGGTTTTCGGTTGGAGAACACTTGGATTAACTTCTTTGGTATGCAGTCTTCTACACACATTTTTATGAAATCTGTTATGGTAGTGGCATACTCATTTAGGTCGGCTGCTGAGTTCTTGAATATGGACCAATCCACCGACTCCAAGCAGTCATGTAGGAGCTTGTCCCTTACCTCCGACCAGCACAGTATGACTTGCTGTTCCAGATCCTCACACTTCAGTTTCTGCTTGTAAGCCAGGAAAAGGAGTACAGCCTCATGTCTGAAATGCAGGCATGAAATGGTGCAGTAGGTGTTTTTGATGGTTGTGTAGCAATGGTCCAGGCTGGTTGGTCTCTGGTGGGACAGGACACATGCTAGTGGCATTTTGGTAGCACATTGTTGAGGTTGGCCTGGTTGAAGTCACTGGCTATGATGAGCAAGACCTCAGGGGATTCTGTCTCAAGGCTATTTGTAGCAGTGTATATTTCATCAAGTGTACATGGGGTGTGATTTAAAGGGTAGCAGAAATAAACTCCCAGAACACCAGCAGTACATCATAGATATAACACCATTACTCAATGTAATTGCAAATTCTAGTTCTGATAATTGTGATTTATTTTAAATGTGTATCTCAGTTATGAATGGGAATATCTCATCATCGAATAAATAAAAATCAGCACTTCTTATTAAGTTTAGTAGACTTTCTCAAATTATAAAAATATTCCAAATTCTATTCACTTATCCTTTTGATATTTATACTTGGTGAACCATGAGAAAGATTACTTGAAGTTATATAACCCCTGTTACAGCCAGTGCATGGCCCAAAGCATTTCAGAGCCAACTTAGAACTTTTGAATGTTGCTAACATTATATAAGGAAATTGTGTATACCTGAATCTCACAAAAAGCAATGAGGTAAATGATCAGATTCTCTCTTTCAATGATTTTGGTTTAGGGTTAAACATTGGTCACAACATTGGTTGAAGAAGTTGACTACTCTTCTGGTCTCTAGGGTAGTGTTAGAGAGTTGAGAGGGCCTGAGATTAATGGTCACATGAAACACAGGCTCCCTCAATAATCTGCTGACTGCCAAGATTGTGAGCTTAAATTTTTAGTTAGGCCTTGAAATCATTGACATCATTATGTAATGGTTCCCTATACTGATTTGAGCATTAATTCAGAATTTTTTGGATTTTGATTGATATCACCATGTTGCTTCGTTCTATTCCTGAGGAAGTTCCTTGTAAATTGATACTTCCTTTGTTTTTAACATTCCTTGAAAATAGTGAAATTCTAGACACTTGGAACTAAATGTGTTTTCTATGATGAATTCCCAACCGTTGCATGATGTAAATGGTATTTCTGTACAACCCTCTATTCTGAAGTAGTTGGCTGCATTTATCTGCTTCTGAGAAGTAATGATTTTTGCAATAGGTTCTTCACTAATGTGGTTTGTACTCATTTGGCTAGAAATATTATTGTGAAACTTGAAATATTCCCAGTTTGCTCACAATGGTAGTCAGCAATGCATTTATCTCGTGATGTAATTAAGTTATTTTGCTGTAAGTGTAGTTTCCCTGATACGCATAATGTGCATGTGGTAGACGATTGTCTGGATTTTGTGAAAATGTAGCATCTGGTCTTCTGTTTCTGGTTAGATGATATTTTTACTCCAAAGAGAAATGAAATAAGCTGTTCCACCAATCTGTAACTTTATTAACATCAATAAACTCAAACATGAAAGTACTGTGAGACTATGATTAATGTGGACTGTCAGAGACAAGAACATCATTTTGCAGGCTTTAAGAAAGGTGAACGCTGTGAGGCTGGAGCCTTTTTGTTCATCTAGTAAACACATTCCAGGTTGTAGGAATTGAATTGGGGTCTAATTTCAGGATTTAACCTTCAATTGAGCGGACCTAAGTGCACTGAGTTCTTGTCACGAGCTTGTTGGAACTCTTAAACTCTACTCAAATTCACAATAATTTCCAAGACAAAAAAAAAACTATGTTACCTATATAACAACAACAACTAATATTCACATATTAAATTTGTCATTATGAAATAGCCCAAGGCTCTTCACAAAAATGCAGTAAAACAAAATTTGACACTGAGCCACATCAGGAGATTTCCAAGGCTGAATTTTATGGGAAAAAGACTACTTTGACTCTAACCCCTCTCTCCAACTCATTTGAGGAGAAAAAGATCAGCCATAACTCCACATCATAATATGCTGTGCAAGCTGTATATGGTCTCTCTGCCAATTATATTGAGGGTCTGTTCTGTTGTCAGATCCTTTCATTGCCTCACAATGAATCTAAACAATTTCCTGTAAGAGTAGAAAATGCTTTTGGTTTGCATGTACAGGGCAACTCTGAGGAATGTCAAATTCCAATGCATTGTTTGTTTTTGCTCTGGAAAGACGGTACAGAACTGTTTTAAGAGCACTTATATGTACTTATCAAATTTTTTAATGAATAAATTAGATATTTGAAATAAAAGAAAGCAAGAGCAAAGTTGAACCATAGCCTTCAGTGGGAAAAAAGCTCTCATCCCCTGGAGTTGTTGGTCAGAGCTCAGTTGTGGGCACTGCTCGGATGGCCCAAAAGGGTCCAGGACCAAGGTCCCAAAGGAACCTGGACCCAATGAAGCTAGAGACATTGGACAGGGAAGGTTTGAGCATCTTAGGAAGGGTAAGGAGTGAATATGCCAATGCTACTCTCCTAAAATAGTTACCGTTTTCCTTCCTGACCTTGTAAATACATTTTAAAAAGAATAGGCTTCCCACTTTTACCCACTTGCTGAAGCCAACCATATAATGACATGGGCAGCATACTACAAAGCTGAATTGCTTCTTAATTACTGATTTATATGTGCACTTCTTGTTTTGGCACTCACCCACCCCCTGTATTATGGAAAATAGCTTAGAAGTGAAATAGTTCTACAGAGGCTGGTAACAAGTCACTTTATTTATACTTGAATGGTCCTTGACTGCAGTACTGCATCATACAAAGGCAGGCACCAGAGTGTCTGTGTATATGACACTCAAATATTTTATAACAAGTCTCCCCGACTGTACTAGATAAACAGTGCCAATCAGGGAACTCGTATTCTATGAGATGACTGACCTTGTTACAATCACTAGAAGAAGTAGTCACTGCAAAATGATGGCAGAGGCACATAAAATACAAGCTCAGATCAGATGACTAAAATGTGTCATGGTGTACCCTACAGGAGAAAAATGGGTAGGGAGGTGAGTGGTGATGGAGTTGAGGGCTAGAGTTCTAAAACTTTGGGCTTAGGCAACTGATTGCAGAGCCAACAAATGTAGAGGAGATATAACCCCAAAAGGCCAGCATTAAAGGAGTGCAGAATCTCACATGGGAATGGGGCTGAAGGAGCTTACAGACATGATGGGATAGGGTGGGATGGGGACAATTGAAACAGAGAATTTTAAAATCATGACATTGCTTGCCCATTGAAATAAAATAAGTCAATGTACATAAATGCTAAAAGAGAAAAGGAGTTGCTGAAGGTTAGGGCATCAGCAGTTGGGTTTTGAATAGCCTCAAGTTACTGGAAGGCAGACTATGGGTGACCAGCCAGGATTGCATCAGTATAAATGAGTCTCAAAATATGGAAGAAGGTTTTAGCAACAGATGAGCTGAGACATTATATTGAAAGTGTATTTGGCTTATCATTAGAACCATCTACATCATATGCTTACTTTGTTGCATTATTTTGTTTAATTTAATAATAATCAACAGTAAGGACAGCATGGTGGCTCAGTGGTTAGCACTATGGCCTCATAACACCAGGGACCTGGATTTGATTCCTGCATCAGGCAACTGTCTGTGTGGAGTTTGCACATTCTCCCCGTGTCTGTGTGGGTTTCCTCCGGGTGCTCTGGTTTTCTCCCACAATCCAAAGATGTGCAGGTTAGGTGAATTGGTCATGCTAAATTGCCCATAGTGCTCAAGGACGTGTAGGTTAGAGCTAAATGTAGGGGAATGGGTTTGAGTTGAAGGATCGGTCTGGACTTGAAGGGCCTGTTTCATGCTGTAGGGATTCTATGAGTTACAGCATTCCAAAAATCTTATCACTTAATCTATGATTTTTAAAGTTCATTAATGGGATGTGAGCATCATTGGTTTGGCCATTATTTACTGTCCATCCCTAATTACCCTGTAGAAATTGATGGTGAGCTGCAGTCATGAACAGCTACAGTTCTTGAGGTAGGTTCCAGGGTTTTGACCCAGTGTCAATTAAGAAAAGGCGATGTGTGGCTTGGAGGGCAAGTGTATTATGTTACTCGTTCAGTCACAGCATTTATGGATTAAAAATGAAACATACTGGGAAAAGAATGAGTTGGTTTCATTTGTTATACAATAGTCTGAGGAAGCATGTTAAGCCATTGACAGAAATCCATTGAGGTAGTCAACTATTAATCATATGGGTTTATTTCAATATATGTTTAATCAGCTACTTCATTTGGATGTATGAGACTTTGGAAGATTATTTGGAGAAAACTAACGTGAAAGGGTAGACAGTGCCATTCACCTGCTTTCTCAAAGTACTGATGCACATTTGCCAGAAAGACTCCATTGAAGTTCAACAGCAAATCTTCAATTCAGGTTAACTCAGACTATTCATGAATCTTCAAATTACAGATATGACTAGGTAAAAACAATGACTGCAGATGCTGGAAACCACATTCTGGATTAGTGGGGCTGGAAGAGCACAGCAGTTCAGGCAGCGTCCGAGGAGCAGTAAAATCGATGTTTCAGGCAAAAGCCCTTCATCAGGAATAAAGGCGGAGAGCCTGATGCGTGGAGAGATAAGCTAGAGGAGGGTGGGGGTGGGGAGAAGGTAGCATAGAGTCCAATAGGTGAGTGGGGGAGGGGATGAAGGCGATAGGTCGGGGGCAGGGGTGAGGGTGGAGTGGATAGGTGGAAAAGACGATAGGCAGGTAGGACAAGTCATGGGGACAGTGCTGAGCTGGAAGTTTGGAACTGCGGTGAGGTGGGGGAAGGGGAAATGAGGAAACTGTTGAAGTCCACATTGATGCACTGGGGTTGAAGTGTTCTGAGGCAGAAGATGAGGCGTTCTTCCTCCAGGCATCTGGTGGTGAGAGAACGGTGGTGAAGGAGGCCCAGGAGCTCCATGTCCTCGGCAGAGTAGTAAAAGGTGTTGAAATGTTGGGCCACAGGGCGGTGTGGTTGATTGGTGCGGGTACCCCGGAGATTTTCCCTAAAGCGCTCTGTAGGAGGCGCCCAGTCTCCCCAATGTAGAGGAGACCACATCGGGAGCAACAGATACAAAAAATGATATTAGTGGATGTGCAGGTAAAGCTTTGATGGATGTGGAAGGCTCCTTTAGGGCCTTGGATAGAGGTGAGGGAGGAGGTGTGGGCGCAGGTTTTGCAATTCCTGCGGTGGCAGGAGAAGGTGCCAGGAAGGGAGGGTGGGTTGTAGGGGGCTTGGACCTGACCAGTTAGTCACGGAGGGAATGGTCTTTGCAGAAGGTGGAAAGGGGTGGGGAGGGAAATATATCCCTGGTGGTGGGGCCTTTTTGGAGGTACCGGAAATGGTGGCGGATGATTTGGTTTATGCGAAGGTTGGTAGGGTGGAAGGGGAGCACCAGGGGCGTTCTGTCCCTGTTATGGTTGGAGGGGTGGGGTCTGAGGGCGGAGGTGCGAGATGTGGAGGAGATGCGTTGGAGGGCATCTTTAACCACGTGGGAAGTGAAATTGCAGCCTCTAAAGAATGAGGCCATCTGGTGTGTTCTGTGGTGGAACTGGTCCTCCTGGGAGCAGATACGGCGGAGGCGGAGGGATTAGGAATACGGGATGGCATTTTTGCAAGAGGTATGGTGGGAAGAGGTGTAATCCAGGTAGCTGTGGGAGTCGGTGGGTTTGTAAAAAATGTCAGTGTCAAGTTGGTCAACATTAATGGAGATGGAGAGGTCCAGGAAGGGGAGGGAGGTGTCAGAGATGGTCCAGGTAAATTTAAGGTCAGGGTGGAATGTGTTGGTGAAGTTGATGAATTGCTCAATCTCCTCGCGGGAGCACGAGGTGGCGCCAATGCAGTCATCAATGTAGCGGAGGAAGGGGTGAGGAGTGGTGCTGGTGTAATTACAGAAGATCGACTGTTCTACGTAGCCAACAAAGAGACAGGCATAGCTGGGGCCCATACTTGTGCCCATTGCTACCCCTTTGGTCTGGAGGAAGTGGGAGGATTCGAAGGAGAAATTGTTAAGGGTGAGGACCAGTTCGGCCAAACCAATGAGAGTGTCGGTGGAAGGGCAGCTGCCATCCCCACGCTGATTGATGATGTCACTTCTGCCCCCCATCATGGCTACTCCCACAACCACTTCTGCCCCTCACAATTCCTCATGCATCACACGTGACATCACTTCCGCCCCCCACATCATCGCTGATGTTACATGGTCAGTGACTTCCGCCACCCCTACTGCCGTGTCTGCCACCATTTCCACCCCCACCAGCGCCACTCACCTGCATTCTGCTGACACGCCACCCACAGATCCCACTGTCACCATTCCCGGCCCCCAGAACCCCGAGGGAAACACCACGCCTGCTCATGACTCCACCCCCATTCCCCCCACCATCACACCCACTCCAATTACTGGCTCCGCCCCCACTCCCAGCTCCACACCCACATCAGATGCCAGCTTCCAGCCCTGCCGAGTTTTCACCATCCCTCCAGACCTTCCCCTCACTGAGGACGAACAATCAGTCCTCAGCAAATACTCACCTTCATCCCCTTCAGTCTACAGATCAATGAATTTAATACACACCGTGACGTCGAACACTTCTTCCGCCGCCTCCACCTCCGAGCTTACTTTCACAATCAGGACTCCCGCCCACCTTCTGAGGACCCCTTCGCCACCTCCAACACACTGCATCCATGTGGACACCCCGCGCTGGCCTATTACCTGCCCTCGACCTCTTCATTTCCAACTGCTGCCGGGACATTAACCGCCTCAACCTGTCTACTCCCTCCCCCACTCCAACCTCTCACCCTCACAACGCGCAGCCCTCCAATCCATCTGCTCCAATCCCAACCTCACCATCAAGCCAGCAGATAAAGGGGGCGCAGTGAGTAGTCTGGCGCACTGACCTCTACACCGCTGAAGCCAAATGCCAACTAGAGGACACCTCTTCCTACTGTCGCCTAGACCATGACCCCATCCCCCATCACCAAACCATCATCTCCCAGAGTATACAGAACCTCATCACCTCAGGAGATCTCCTACCCACAGTTTCCAACATCATAGTCCGGGAACCCCGCACTGCCCGGTTCTACCTCCTTCCCAAGATCCACAAGCCTGATCACCGTGGCTGACCCATTGGCAGCATGCTCCTGCCCCACTGAACTCATCTCTACCTACCTCGATACTGTCCTATCCCCCCTAGTCCAGGAACTCCCCACATACGTTCAAGACACTACGCATGCCCTCCATCTCCTCCAAGATTTCAGTTTCCCTGGCCCCCAACGCCTCATCTTCACCAGGGATATCCAATCCCTCTACACCTCCTTCTGTCATGACCAGGGCCTCCAAGCCCTCCATTTTTTCCTTTCCCGACGTCCCCAATAGTACCTTCCACCGACACTCTCATTCGTTTGGCTGAACTGGTCTTCACCCTTAACAATTTCTCCTTCGAATCCTCCCACTTCCTCCAGACCAAAGGGGTAGGCATGGGCACAAGTATGGGCCCCAGCATTGCCTGTCTCTTTGTTGGCTACGTAGAACAGTTGATCTTCCATAATTACATCGGCACCACTTCCCACCTCTTCCTTCGCTACATTGATGACTGCATTGGCACTACCTCATGCTCCCGCGAGGAGATTGAGCAATTCATCAACTTCACCAACACATTCCACCCTGACCTTAAATTAACTGGACCATCTCTGACACCTCCCTCCTCTTCATGGATCTCTCCATCTCCATTCATGATGACCGACTTGACACTGACATTTTTTACAAACCCACCGACTCCCACAGCTACCTGGATTACACCTCTTCCCACCCTACCTCTTGCAAAAATGCCATTCCGTATTCCCAATTCCTCCGCTCCCAGGAGGACCAGTTCCACCACAGAACACACCAGATGGCCTCTTTCTTTAGAGACCGCAACTTCCCTTCCCACGTGGTTAAAGATGCCCTCCAATGCATCTTGTCCACATTCCACACCTCTGCTCTCACCCCCACCCCTCCAACCATAACAAGGACAGAATGCCCCTGGTGCTCCCCTTCCACCCTACCAACCTTCGCATAAACCAAATCATCTGCTGACATTTCTGCCACCTCCAAAAAGACCCCACCACCAGGGATATATTTCCCTCCCCACCCCTTTCTGCCTGCTGCAAAGACCGTTCCCTCTGTGACTACCTGGTCAGGTCCACGCCCCCCTACAACTCACCCTCCCATCCTGGCACCTTCCCCTGCCACCGCAGGAACTGCAAAACCTGCGCCCACACCTCCTCCCTCACCTCTATCCAAGACCCTAAAGGAGCCTTCCACATCCATCAAAGTTTTACCTGCACATCCACTAATATCATTTATTGCATCCATTGCTCCTGATGGGGTCTCCTCTACGTTGGGGAGACTGGACGCCTCCTAGAAGAGCGCTTTAGGGAACATCTCCGGGACACCAGCACCAATCAACCATACCGCCCTGTGGCCCAACATTTCAACTCCCCCTCCCACTCTGCCGAGGACATGGAGGTCCTGGGCCTCCTTCACCGCTGCTCCCTCACCACCAGACGCCTGGAGGAAGAACACCTCATCTTCCGCCTCAGAACACTTTAACCCCAGGGCATCAATGTGGACTTGAACAGTTTCCTCATTTCCCCTTCCCCCACCTCACCGCAGTTCCAAATTTCCAGCTCAGCACTGTCACCATGACTTGTCCTACCTGCCTATCTTCTTTTCCTCCAATCCACTCCACCCTCCCCCCGTCCCTGACCTATCATCTTCATCCCCTCCCCCACTCACCTATTGTACTCTATGCTACTTTCTCCCCACCCCACCCTCCTCTAGCTTATCTCTCCACACTTCAGGCTCTCTGCCTTTATTCCTGATTTGAAGATGCCGGTGTTGGACTGGGGTATACAAAGTTAAAAATCACACAACACCAGGTTATAGTCCAACAGGTTTAATTGGAAGCACACTAGCTTTCAATTTTTAACTTTATTCCTGATGAAGGACTTTTGCCCGAAACGTCGATTTTACTGCTCCTCGGATTTGCCTGAACTGCTGTGCTCTTACAGATAAGACTGTCCATTCTATCATTCCTAGAAAGATAGTCATATTTGTTACTGTAAATCTCTTTTGCTACTGTTCACTTATCCACTTTATGATTATTAAATTTGTTTTGTAGTTTGCAGTTCTGAGTTTGAAAATTATGTAAGATCATGAGATTATCCAATAACCTGAAAAGCACTGATCAAGAACACTGTTAGATATTGGACAGCTGAGAGTATCTTCCTACTAATGGTGATTAGATCTCATTTACAGAAATGGTGAATCTGCTAAACCTAATAATATTTATGGTGTTTAATTCTAATAAGAGACTTGGTGCTGAATAAAAAATTTGGAAATTACAGCACAGAAAGAAGCAATTAAGATCATCATGACTGCCATGGTGCTAATTTTCTCACAGTTGTTCCCCACTTTTCTTTGTTCTTCTCCCAATCCCTTTATATAAATCATTTTTAAGGCTTATCTTGTTGCATGGACTTGCCAGTACCCTGCACTGTGTGAGCTGCTGCTAATGGTAAAGGTTGCTGCCAACAACCTTTTTAAATGTAGGAAATCCGAGGCCGTGTGTGGTTTTTTTAGATTAGATTAGACTTACAGTGTGGAAACAGGCCCTTCGGCCCAACAAGTCCACACCGACCCGCCGAAGCGCAACCCACCCCTTACCTAACGCTACAGGCAATTTAGCTTGGCCAATTCACCTGACCCACACATCTTTGTGACTGTGGGAGGAAACCGGAGCACCCGGAGGAAACCCACGCAGACACGGGGAGAACGTGCAAACTCCACACAGGCAGTCGCCTGAGTCGGGAATTGAACCCGGATCTACAGGCGCTGTGAGGCAGCAGTGCTAACCACTGTGCCACCGTGCCGGTCTGGTGTGGCAGAGGAGAATCTGACCCAAGTAGAAGAAAATCTTGTTGTTAACAAGATGTAATTCAATGCATGTTAGCAACTAGCTACTGGGTACATTGATGTGACAGACATTGTTACAGAGCTTCGAGGAGAATGAGATGTTAGATGCCTCTCCTCAGGAGCCCAAGCTGTTCTGCCAACTAATTCACATGGTATCATCACAGTGACTGGGACTTAGGGCACTCCTCAGCATTTAACCCTTCTAGATTGTTTCAGACACATGTACAATGTCATTCCTCTCCCCCACCCTCCAAGATGTTTTCTCATTAAGATTACACATTTATACATATAGTTACTTATCCATCATCTCCACACTTCCTTACTCTATATAACTTTACAATTCCAAATGATATGGGCTTCACTTTCTCCAGAATGGATTCTCTTTTGACTTAGAATACTGAAAGTTTGCTGAGTGGAGACCATTGACTTTTAATAGTCTTCCTGACAGTCTGAAGTGTGTAGGCCCCTTTCATCTCTTGTATTTCCTTCATGGAAGATATCTTTCCTGCTAAAACAGGCAATTTCTTCTTTGCAGTATCTTGAATCTCTCCCTCGGATTTTGGTCTCCCTTTTCGGTGGAAGTTTCTACGGACCCATATGCATCATTCCTTCAATTTGTGTCTCCAGGTTTCTATTCTTGATTTGCCTGGAGATTTGTTGTGAAGAATGCAATTTCTTTTTACTTCAATTTGTTAATTGATTTGGACTCTCTCCTCTGCCCGCAGTGATTACATTATTGATGAAACCAACATGTTCATTTTCTCAGTTCCATTTCTGGATGATCATTCCTGCCTCGGTTTGATCTCTGTCACAGTTAATAAGGATCATTCCCGGAAGGATAAGGAAATCAAATATTCTGCTTTAACTTACCTCTTCTAAGTCACTCGTCATCCAACATCAGGTTGAATCTCAATTTGTTCTCAAATTGATTTGCACTCTGAGTTGAATCAGTAATACATGAATCAATTGGCTCAAATGAGGAATGTTGTTCATTGGTTTGCTCATTGGTGTTTTCCTCACACGCTATGCTGCATCTTGCAGTCTGACTGCTCTTCAGTGTTGATATCTGTAAGAGCTGGCCATATTTGAAAGGCACATAATGGCCGACAAAGGATAGTCAGAATTAAAAAGCCTGCTCCAGCATTTAGATACAGAATGGCTCTCAAGTGGTTAAAATTGAATTAAAATGCCTGCTTCAGCATTTAGGTGAAACACACTGGTACCTTTGAGCAGGGATTACTCCAAGGTGAACAGGACTCCCCGCACAAACAGCCATCAGCGACAGTTTGATAAGAGGAAATCTTAGGATAGACACAAATGCACTAAACTACAACAAGTGATTGATTCCAGCCTCATTAATGAAATGATCTTGTCCCATTAGGTGAAAGGAATCAGTCCATAAGACTAGTCTAATTCATTGTGCAGTGGTGAAAACAACGGCTAAAGTTATTCTGTAGTAAGCTTCTTTGAAATAGGTTCCAGTTAAAGATTCTTCAGATAATCACAGAGAAATATTGCAATGCAATTATAGATACATGCATATATGTGTAACCAAAACATAACAGAAACATTAAGGGAAAACATTTAATCATAGATGTGAACATTAATTAGCCTTAGGAAACTTCTGCCTTATCATTAAAGGGATGCCTGACATAGCTGAAGGGTATTAATAATATAAGTAGCTCTAGAACATTTTAAATATAACTAACTTTATAACAGAAATTAAATGAATCTTGTGGAAGTTAGTTAGAACCAACTGTCTTTCATTTCTATATATATTATACATAATTGTGACAGTGGGAATATACGAGGACTAACAGAATTTGATAGACATAGCACATGGAATACAATGAATAATAGAATTCAATCTATCTTAAGAGATAAGCAAGTCTGGAACATGTCCGAAGGAGTATAGACAGTGACTTTGGAATGCGAATTAATAGGATGCATAGAACGATCCCAAAGCCTGGAGATTACAATGTCTGTAAACACCATGAGATCATGGGAACAGATGAATGTTCATGGTAGTTTGCACCATGGCTTATGTGTTTCATAGGATTGAATATATAGAATAATGGGAAAGTCACAGTGACCATGTTGTATGTGATTATTGTAACACAAAATATATAAAAATGCTGTATTTCATTGTAAAAGTCAGAGTGTCATTGATCTGTCTTCCAATCTGTGCCAAAGATTAAGGGAACAACTGCTTTCTCATGTTGAGGCCAGATTTTGGGGAAATCTTTTCTCCTCTCCCTGCACAAACTGGTGATTGCTTGAATAACGACTGCCATGTGCCTGAATCCGGCTTGCCTCCTGAGTCTTAGTCTCCGGTCGGGAGGTTTCATTCTTACAATATCAGTGAAAAACACGTGCCAATCTAGTATCGTCACAGGTTCCTATCCCATTGACAGCATGCAATAAATGTCATATACCAACATAGCAAATGGGTTCTGAATCATCTTTGGCTTCCACGATAATTCTAGGGAGTACCAAGAAATATTCTACTGGATGCCCTTTGACTGGTTGTGCCTCAATCACCTGCTCCTTGGCCTGTTGTTTCCTGACAAACCACTCCCTAACTTCATGTAGTTTAACTCCTGTCTTTTGCAGAGGATTGAGGCCAAGCAGTATTTTTGTACACAAGTGTGAGAATTCTTGGTTTTGCAGTATGTATAGATTTTCTGCCAGGTGGCATTCCTGATATGGGAGATCATACCTTTAATCTGAAGTGCTATGCTTCCTTGATATTGTGGTTGCCTACTGTTGGCTGTGGTCAGTGTTTTCTTAATTAGGCTCACTGTCTAATAATATAGTTAGACACACTCAGATGCCTGACTTGAAATTCATGTGATGATGGTTGACATAAATATCAGCCTACCAAATGTAAGGCCTGGGTCACCTATTTATCTGAGAAACACTTTAGATTTTTCTTCTGTTGCTGACTGTTCAACTTCAATAACTTCTTTCTGTGAAATAAATCTACTTGATTTCTTGATTTTCTGAAACTGCATTTCATTTCTTCACATTTTCTGAAAGTAACCTGTTGTGTAATAGCTGAAGTTTCTACTTATACTTACTGGGCACTGTCTGTGCCTGTGAAGTTACTTTGTTGAACAGTGCTAATGAGGACTTTTAGGTCTCTGGTGCCTGTATATTCCCTGTACTTGTTTCTCATGTTGAGCCGCTTTAATAAATTTTCCCTGCTTTATTCACAGTTTATAAATGATTCCCTCTCCTTGTAATTTAAAAAGAACAATTTCCCGCCTTTTCAACTTAGAAAACTGTGACATTCATCAGGTCTGACTCCATGGCACATGATTCACCTGAGAATTTTATCCAGGAAGAAATGCTGATTAGCATCCTTGAGACACTACCTCTCTTTTGTCTTGGAAGTAAAGGGACCAGTTTAGAACCATACAGAGTTGATGCAAGGGGGATATTTCTCCTGTTGGGGTAGATAGAACAAATGGCCATAGTCTCAGGATATGGAGTAGGAGACTTAAGACTGAAATGAGGAAACATTTCTTCAGCCTGAGGATAGTCAACTTGTGGAATTTACTATCACAGAAAGCTGTGCAGGCCAGGTTACAAAATATTCAAGAGATAGATATATATTCAAATATTAAAGGCATCATGGGGTATGGTGAGAAAAGTGGGAATCTGATGCTGAATTAAATGATCAGCCATGATTATATTGAATGGCAAAGCAGGCTCAAAGAGCTGAATAATCCACTCCTGTTCCTATGTTTCTTTTTGAGGGAATGCCATAAGATTTCCAGAGGAAGTTATCAGACAATCCTGTTATAATTGCATCAGAAATTCCCTCATGTCTTTGAATTTAAAAATGTCTGTAATAAGGTCCAAGTACCTGTCAGATACTCTTGGGCATTTTGTTTTGAAAATTAAACTGTTTCATATGCAGATATTAAAAGAAAATGAAAGGATGTTGAACTCAGTGGACTGCTATTCACATGTGTATGTGGATGGTAAAATTAATGAATAACATATTTACTTGCTGACTTGATGGGAAATGGCTGCTTTGATGTTTCAGAGTTCTTTGAAGAAATCAGCCCAAAGTCATGGAAGACAAAGTTGTACCCAAACTAAGACATTTCAGTGTTACTTTTCTACTTTAATCTCTTGCATTCATGAGGGGCAATGTGGATCTCAAATATCTATGTAACAATGATTAAAATCTCAACTGTAATGTCCTGACTAGGACATTAAAAGTTTGAATATTAGTATTTCTGAATAGTCTGAAACATTATGTATAGAAAGTATTCATATTTATTTACTGGAAAGGACTTTCAGCTAATGGGATACTATGAGAGGCATTACCCACCAATGAGCAAAGGTGAAGAAAATGCCTGAGAAGCTGTCGTAAGATGCTTGGAAGGTTACAGAGGCAAGGCAGGGTAAGTTTATGGAGAAGAATTCAGGCCTATATTGACCTTCCAGCTAAATAGGAGAAAGTGAAGACTGCAGATGCTGGAGATTAGAGTTAAGAATGGGGTGCTGGAAAAGCACAGCAGATCAGGCAGCGTCTGAGGAGCAGGGGAATCAGCGTTTCGAGCATAAGCCCTTCATCAGAAATGTGAGCCGGGGCTGAGAGATAAATGGGAGGGGCGTGGGGCTGGGAGAAGGTAGCTGAGTGTGCGATAGGGAGATGAAGGTGGGGACAATGGTGATATGTTGAAGAAGAGGGCGGATTGGAAAGGTGGAGCAGAAGGAAGATGGACAGGTAGGACAGTTTATGAGGGTGGTGCCGAGTTGGAAGGTTGGATCTGGGATAAGGTGGAGGAGGGAAAATAAGGAAACTGGTGTAATCCAATTAATCCCTTGTGGTTGGAGGGTCCCAAGGTGGAAGATGAGGCATTCTTCCTCTAGGCGTCCGGTGTTTAGGGTTTGGCAGTGGAGGAGGCCCAGCACCCGCATGTCCTTGGCGGAGTGAGAGGGGGAGTTGAAGTGTTCGGCTACAGGACGGTGGGGTTGGTTGGTGCAGGTGTACCAGGAATGTTCTCTGAAGCACTCTACAAATAGATGTCCTGTCTCCCCTATGTAGAGGACACCGCAGTAGGAGCAACAGATCCAGTAAATAACATATGTGGACGTGCAGGTAAATCTCTGATGGATGTGGAAGGATCTTTTGGGACCTTGGATGGAGTTGAGGGCAGAGGTGTGGGCGCAGGTATTGCAATTCTTGTGGAGGCAGGGGAAGGTACCAGGAGGAGAGGGTGGGTTGGTGGGTTGGGGCGTGGGATGGACCCTGACAAGAGAGTCACGATGGGAATGGTCTTTAAGGAAGCACATCGGGGTGAGGAGGGAAATATATCTCTGATAGTAGGGTCCATCTGTAGATGGCGGAAATGGCGGAGGATAATGCAATGTATCCAGATGCTGATGGGATGGAAGGTGAGGGCCAAGGGATTCCGTCCTTGTTGCGATAGGAGGGGTGAGGTTCAAGGGCAGAGGTGCTAGAAGTGGATGAGATGTGCTGGAGGGCGTCATCGACCACATGGGAGGGGAAATTGCGGTCCTTGAAGAAGGAGGCCATCTGTGTGTTCTGTGGTAGAACCGACCCTTGCAGGCACCACCTCCTCCTACTGCCCCCTTGACCATGACCTCATCTCCCATCACCAAACCATTATCTTCCATCATGTTCTATCCTTCTGCTCCACATATCCACTCCACTCTCCTCTCTGATCCATCACCACTACCTCACCTTCATCTACCTGTTGCACTTTCAGATACCTAACTCCCAGCCCCACTCCCCTCCCAACTTTCTCTCAGCCCTCATTCCTGAAGCCTCATTTTTATGCCCAAAACACAGAATCTCCTGCTCCTTGGATGCTGCCTGACCTGCTGTGGTTTTCCAGCACCAAACTCTCAACGTCTGGCTAAATAGGGTCAGAACTGGAAATCTGTCCCTAGTGGCAGAAAGTTGCACTCTTTCTGCTCCGAGGTCTAGCAGAAATTGTAGTGAAATGGGAAATGAATGTGTTAATGGTGATGATGATGATATAAATGATAGCAACATTAGCTGAGCAGAGAATGAGAAACAGGTAATGGAGGTTTGAGAAGGATACTGTTGAGAACTGTGTTCAGTATAATGAATATTTTAATGTTAATAAAGGATTTACAGTCCTAAGAAAAACAAAAAGCCTTACTCCAAGTTAAGGGATCTAAGTGACTTCGATCAGTGGCAATGTAGTAAGACAGTGAAACCATTAATAGCTTAAGCATAGACACCCAATGTCCCAAAAAACCTAAAGAGTACAGAATCCATGAAGCTGAAAATGTGTTGCTGGTTAAAGCGCAGCAGGTCAGGCAGCATCCAAGGAACAGGAAATTTGACGTTTCGGGCATAAGTCCTTCATCAGGCTTATGCCTGAAACATCGAAGTTCCTGTTCCTTGGATGCTGCCTGACCTGCTGCGCTTTAACCAGCAACACATTTTCAGCTCTGATCTCCAACATCTGCAGACCTCACTTTTTACTCGAAGAATCCATGAAGGACAACCAATGGGCAGGAGAAACACAATTCATAGAATGATTGCTGCAAACCAAGGCAATGTTCTCTCAAAGCAGAACTCAAAAGGTTGAAAAAGATAAATGTGGTGATGAAGTTGAATATATATAAAGCCGCAAGATTTTGAATGAGCTGGAATTTATGGTTATAACCACAAACATCTCAGGCATTGGGCATAATGTCTTAGCATGGCTTGAGGTTTAGTTTAGAAAAGAAAATGATTGGAAAATGCAAGATTTTATGCTATTGACAAAGGTAGAGCAGGATTAAGTGGAAAGATAGTGAGAGCATCCAGAGCAAAAGACAAAAGAGAAGTGCTGAGGTTGTTGAGTCCTAGAGACCGGAAAAACCACAGTGGAAAATGAGGTATTGTTACCTCAGATTGCTTTGAGCTTCATTGCAATACTGCATCATTGACCATTTCTCCAAAGGAAAGCAACATTATTTATTGAAGTGGAAAACAGCTGTAAGACTGGAGACATTCTTATGCACAAAGTGGAAGTGTGCTGCAAAGAAGCCTCTCAGTCTGCATTTGGTCTGGAGTTTGTCCAGCATTGTTTGTTTTTATTTCAGACTTCTGGCATCTACAGTACTTTGCCTCTATCCCCTCAGCATCTTATATGTTTCAATAAGATCACCCCTCATTCTTCTGTGCTCTAATTCGACATTGGTCTTGCCAATGTAAAGAAAACTGCATTGAGAGCTGTGAATGCGACAGACTAAATTGAAAGAAATATATAGCTATTTCAATTGGGAGGTATGTTTAGAGTCTTGCGCAGTGACAAGGGATGAGGTGAAAGGGCAACTTCTATAATTGCATTGGAAGGTGTCATGGGGAAGTAAGAAAGTGTTAGGAATGATGGAGGAGTGGATCAAGGTGTCATGAAGAGAATGATCTTTGTCAGATGCTGACAATGGAGGAGAGAGAAAGATGTGGTTTGGTGATAGAGTTGTATTGCAGGTGATGGAAATGGTAGAGGATGATAAGATGAATGCAGAGATTTATGGGGTGGAAAGTGAGGACAATGTGAGCCCTTTCATTGTTCTAGGAAGGAGTGAGAACACAAATGTTGGGCGTTGGACATAAATACAGCTGAGAACCCAGTTCCATGATGGGGGTGGTGGGGGTGGTGATGGTGGTGGCCTTGGTTCAGGATAAAGAAGGACATGCCAGAGACACGCTGATGGATGGTGAAAATCATCAGAGTAGGTGCAAAGCAAACAGAGAAACTGGGTGAATACAATGGAGGAAAAGGAAGCAGGGTATGAAAAGGTCTAGTCCATTAAATATAGGAGTCAATGGGTTTGTAATGGATATTGGTGAATAGCCTATCCCCAGAAATGGAAACAGTGAATTCAACGAAGAATCAATGGATTCAGTGAAGGTGATAAAAGGATGGAAATTGGAAACAAAACTGATTATTTTTTCAAATTCTGGATGACAGCAGGAAGCAGCACCAATGACAATTTAAAAATCAGAGAAAATTGTGGGAGGAAGCTTGATAGGACTGGAACCAGGAATAGTCCACACACCACACAAAGAGACAGCCATAATTGGAACCGATGTGAGTATCTGAACCTTTGACTTGGAGAAAATGAGATAAGTTAAAGGAGAAATCTTTCAAAGTGAGAAAGAGATCAGCGAGGTGAAGGTGGGTAGTGGTGAATGGGGCTTATTCATATCTGTTTTCAAGGAAGAAGTGTAAAGCCTCAGGACCATTCTGATGGAGATAGGTTCTGAGGGGGGTTTGAGAGGGTATATGATGAAAAGATAACTTTTACTAGTGGGCGAGTCTCAGCATAGGGACATAATTGTAAAATAAGTGGATACTCATTGAATACTGAGATGTGAAGAAATTTCATCTCCCAGACTGGAGTTAATGTATGGAATGCTCTGCAGCAGAGAGTTGTGGAGTCTCAGTCACTGAAAGTATTTAAAGAGGAGGTAGATTGATTTTTGAAATATCAAGGAGGTAAGTGCTATGAGGAGTTAGCACAAATGAGGAGTTGATGCTTGGGGTAGATATATTATTGAATGGCTGAGAAAGCAACTGCTGTTGAGACAGAAATGCCTGGAGAGCTAACACCTTGTTCTCTAAGAAATTACAAAACACTCTCTATCAAAGGTACCTTTTCATATGAAGCATATTCGCATTAAAGAGAAAGAAGATGACCCAGGAAGATCTTCAGCTGGAAAAAGAAAGACACAGAAGAAGACAGCGGCTGTGTGATTTTGAAATTAAGTTGAAGTAATTTTGGTAAATGTCTTATTGGAACAGCATATTGTAATAGAGTTGGCGGTAGGTAATAAGCAGTTAAAAGAAAGGGGGTTTACAGTTGTGAATAGTTGCTTAATGTTCACTTTTATAGTTAAAAAACATAATTGATGTTATTTTCTTTAAATAGTAAAATTTGGGAGTTCTCTGTCACTCATATTTTAACAGATTATAAGGTGAGGTGAGCTTTCTGTGTGTTTGTTTTAATTAACCTTCTTTGGAGAGGGTGCAAAGAAGGTTTACCAAGATGCTGCCTGGACTGGAGGGCTTGCCTTATGAAGAAAGGTTGAATAAGCTTGGACTTTTCTCTCTGGAGAGAAGAAAGAGAGGAGACCTGATTGAGATGTACAAAATTATGAGAGGAATAGATAGAGTCAATAGCCAGAGACTTTTCCTCAGGACAGGATTGACTGGTACAAGAAGTCAAAGTTTGAAGATATCAGGAGGAAGGCACAAAGGAGACACCAGAGGCAGGTTCGTTACGCAGAGAGTTGTGAATGCATGGAATGCGTTGCCAGCTATGGAGATGAAAGCAGAGTCCTTGGGGACATTTAAGCAACTGCTGGACATGCACATGGATAGCAGTGAGTTGAGGGATGCGTAGGTTAGATTACTATATTTTACATTAGGATAAAATCTTGGCACAACATTGTGGACCAAAGGGCCTGTTCTGTGCTGTACTTTTCTATGTTCTATGTCTGTGTTAACAAAGGGGTTCACCTCAGAGTTCTAACAGTTTGAAGAGCTAAATGGTCTACTCCTACTTTTGTTTCTTGCATTCTTTTTTCTTACGTAATACTGTTACATTTCTGATCAATTGTGGTTTTGCAGGTCTGTTGGACTGCTATTTTAGCTGCAATATAGCTATTGCATTTTGCACCTCTGGTACAACCAGGAATACATTCAGGTGTGAAAAGTCATAGTAAAGAATAACTCTTTGTCCAATTTGTAGTGTACATAATGTTGTATAATATAAAGCTACTGGTCCAGATCGACTTTTGCTGTGAATGCAAGTAAAATGTGTTTGGACAGAGTCTAAATCAGTGGTCTCCAACATATATAAAACTATGGCCAGGTATAGACTGTTTGTCCTTTCAAGTTTGCTCTGCCATTTGACTTGATCATGGCTGATCCTCTATCTCAATACCATATTCCTTCTTTCTCTCCACAAACCTTGTCGCTTTAATATCTAAAAATTTGGTAATCTCTTGTTTGTATTCGTCAGTGACCTAGCCTCCACAGATTTCTGTCGAGAAACCTTTTTAAACATAAGACTACTTTTTGAATTTGAGTGTACCCAAGGATTGACTCGAAGAATGTATAGAAGAAACAGTTACAGAAAGTTTTGGAAAAAGTGTATGTTTTAAGTCTGATAACCTTCCTTTTTTGTTTTTTGTTTCAGAGCTTCAGCATCTGCACTTCTTTTATTTTATTTCGGAATAAACAACTAATGTTTTGTGCTCTGTAAATCTAAGTCAAAGTATATGATTTGATGTTTTATCCTCTACTCACAAAGTCTCAGTGTGACATCTGTGATTGCACATTATCTGCCACTGCTTTGAAGTCTCGGTTTGGTTTGTGCATGCTCGGTGTATTGAGTCCAACAAATGGCTATTTGTGAGGTGGATGGATATGATTATCTTTATTGGGCAGAACATATTTTTCAGAGGAATGAAGAGTCAAGCAAGCTTTCACTTTAAAAGCTTGGGATGATAGGAGTCAATATTTTTCTCTTTTTGTGACTCCCCAAAAAATGCTGCTTCTTCATCTGACTGTCAGCGCAGTATCATTTTGTAGAGTAGTTACCTCTGTATCAACTCCACTGCTTTTTCAGTCAAATGGAATTTGGTGGTCAACCCACCACTTGAAGGAATCGATTTAAGACGAATGTGATGATTTGTTCCATTACAGCTAATTCCTAAAATCACCTGTTTAATTCCTTTCTTAAATTCCATCGGCATGCACAGGGGCTTTCTGGATGGAGCCATTTCTTTTGTTTTTGAATTTTACTAATATTTTTTCCAGACTCAGGAAGTGTTGCATTTTTTGTTTAATTGGAAGGACTGCACAGCTATTTTCAATATAAATGCATTCATAGCAGTGATCAAATGCACCAAGTATTGATCCTTTTTCTGCAGCTCACCATGCAGCTCATTCAGTATGGGACGTTTGTAAGAAACCTGAAGTCAAGTAATCACGCATTGTCTGACAGCTCACTGTACACATCATTCATTTCTTGAATTAAGAAAACTGACAATTATAGTCATCAGATCTAATAATCTTTGCAAGACCTTCCCTCAACTTAACCACTTCTCATCATGGAGGATTAGTACATTGTAGACAACACTGAGTTCATCCATTAAGGATTTAAACAAATGGTGCTGATGGGCTCTTGCTCAAATCCAATTTACAATCTCAACAACAACTGCCATTGAATGAGAAAAGCCTATACTTTGCTTGCTAGCACTTCTGATTGATTTTATAGTGGTAATTGACAAAACAGGGGAAATCAGAATCATTTCTGCAAAATACAACAAAGCCTGCAATTTCCAAGCATGGCTGGTGTACCTTCAGTTGTGGATGGAAACCAATTTCTTGGTTGGAATGCTTTTTCAAGCATGTACCTTTTAAATCCATTGTTGATATCCTCACCATTGTTCTTTCTCTAAGAATCAATAGGAAGAGAAGATCCTCTTTAGTTATGCCTCTAAAAAAAGGTGCACAAAAACATTCTGCTGGGCTGTGTAGGTCATGTTGATGAATGAATTGAACTTTGTTGAGGAGCATCCACAATCCTTCGAGTCTTGCTCTAATTGCTGAAATATATCTTTGGACAAAGATTCCATTTGTCTTGATTTAGGGTGTAGGTTTGCTCGCTGAGCTGTAGGTTTGATCTCCAGACGTTTCATTACCTGGCTAGGTAACATCATCAGTGACGACCTCCAAGTGAAGTGAAGCTGTTGTCTCCTGCTTTCTATTTATGTGTTTGTCCTGGATGGGGTTCCTGGGGTTTGTGGTGATATCATTTCCTGTTCATTTTCTGAGGGGTTGATAGATGATATCTAGAACTATGTGTTTGTTTATGGCGTTGTGGTGGTAACCCATGGACAAAACCAATGTCATCTACAAAACTCCATGCAAAGACTGCCACAAACACTACGTAGGACAAACAGGAAGAAAGTTAGCCACCAGGATACACGAACACCAGCTAGCCACAAAAAGACATGACCCTCTCTCCCTCGTAGCCCTACACATGGATGAAAAAAAACCACGATTTCAACTGGGACAACACATCTATCTTGGGACAGGCTAAGCAAAGACATGCCAGAGAATTCCTAGAGGCCTGGCACTCCAACCACAACGTCATAAACAAACATATAGATCTAGATACCATCTATCAACCCCTCAGAAAACGAACAGGAAATGACATCACCACAAACCCCAGGAACCCCATCCAGGACAAACATATAAATAGAAAGCAGGAGACAACAGCTTCGTTTCACTTGGAGGTCGCCACTGATGATGTTACCTAGCCAGGTAATGAAATGTCTGGATATCAAACCTACAGCTCAGCGAGCAAATCTACACCCTAAACCTCAACCTGAGCTCCAAACCTTCACAAACCTTGCAAAAATTTGTCTTAATGCAATGGAATCACCAAGTGACATTATTCAGTCTTTGTTCCTAAGGTTTTTGAATAAAAAGTCAGCAGCCACAGTCAGTTTTTAAAATTACTTTGCCATCTGTGAATGATTTCCTGTGCTTTGTCGTGGAATGACAAATGCAAAATGATGCTCCAGGCAGCCTTACTTTTTGTTGCTGGTCACAAAACATGACTATTGAATAAAGCCTTGAATTTTGAGTGCATTGTTATGCATTCTAACTGTTCCCTTTTACTTTACTTTCATGAAGTGTAAGGCCAATACAATCATCTTTTTCTGTTGTGAATAGCAATTCATTTTTCCATTTCTATGGAGGTTGTACATTTTTGGTTTCTTTTTAGATGGTTCAGGTTCCTCACTTGATATTATTGCCTCACTTTGTAGTTTCTGATGTCACTCTGTCGGTGGTCATGCTGCTGGTAGGTCTCTGAATCTGTGCCTCTGAAACATCAGGGATGCTGCTGCTGCTTTCAAATGTGGAGGCACAGGAGGTCACTTCTGTGATTTTTACATGTTTCTGGAACCCTTGGTCAGCTTATGCTGCTCAGAAATTGGAGAGAGAGTGTGGCAGCATTCCCCATAATTTTTATTCATCCTGCATAGACCGGTTAGACAAGGAGCTGACTAAAACAAAACATGTAAGTCTGCAGAGAATGAGCAAAGGAGTGGGACTAACTGAGTTGCTTTTGCAGAAAGTCTGCATGGACGCAATAGGCTGAAGAGCCTCCTATGTTTCCAGTACTGTACTTCATACATTAGTTCTTGGCTTACTTCTTCATTTGTTTGCATTATTGCTACAAAACTTACTTTACTATGCTGCAGACAAGGATGCCATGAGGCATGGTACATTGGCGAGACCGAGTAGACACTATGACAATGGATGAATGGACACCGTGCAACAATCACCAGGCCAAGAGTGTTCTCTCCCAATTGGGGAACACATCGGCGGTCTGGGCTATTTGGCCTCGGACCTTCGGATGACCATCCTCCAAGGTGGACTTCGGGACAAGCAACAGCGCAGAGTGGCCAAGCAAAAGCTGATAGCCAAGTTCGGTCGCCATGGGAATGGCCTCAACCTGGACCTTGGGTTCATGTCACACTATAGCACCCACTGCATGACACACACACACACACGCACACACACACTCACTCTGACTCTCTTACATGCACACACATAAGTTTATGGGATGAATTTGTTTTTTTCTGAATTACATTTTATTTTGCTGAAAAGCTGCATGAATCCATGTAAATCCTATTTTAGAAATAGAACCAGTGTAACTTAACACTGGGACACAGACAGACCTGACACCTTAATGCATTGTCTGAGCTGAGGTAGCACCTAATGTTAGAAAAGCTAGACCTTCCTTGAGAATGTAATTTAAAAGAAGTTCTGGGATTTACATATCAAAGAACAGAAACCAAGATATTCCATTCAAATGGTGAAAGACTTGATCTAAAATTATTTGATGTATCATCACATCTCCATGACACTGTACCCATTTGTCTATAGATTTTGTGTCTTATGATCTTATTCACCACAACCACCTGAGGAAGAAGCAGCACTTTGAAAGAAAGTGCTTCCAAATAAACCTGTTGGACTATAACCTGGTGTTGTGTGATTTTCAACTTTGTCCACCCCAGTTCAATACTGGAACCTCAAAGTCATGGTTACCCTGTAATGGCAGTCCATCTAGACTAAATCAAAACACACTGCAAAAGCTAGTAAGGCCTTTTAAGAGCAGGCACTTCTCTCTAGCTGTGCAACTTCTGGAAGCAGAAACCATGCAGTGGCAAGGCAATTGATATGTGCATAGCAAGGAACATTGGTGGGTGGTGAGATTGACGGTCAGGGACTTTGCGATTGACCATTCGATCATGATATATGTCCATGGGTCTAAATGATAGCAGAAACACATGTTAGCTTAAAACTAAACTGAAGCAGATCAAAGTCAAAGGAGCTACAGGAAATGCTCGAAAGCCCACAGTCCCTCATTTACAATATTCTCCATTGTGACTAAACCCAAATATAGCTGCAGAGATCATTATTATAATGATAATACTTGAAACTTCAATATTGCAGATTTAATGAATACTGATAAAGTTCTTACTGTTACATTTAAACTGACAATGTTTTAAAAAGATTCACATCCTTTAGAAAAATCCACATTCTTTTTATGAATTCATTGTCTCTTAATTTGCCAGAAAAGGGAGGAGACTTTGACTCCTCCACAATGGCAGTGATTATTGGAGTAGGATATGATTTTCCTTTGAGCTTGTAAATTGTATTTCATCTTTTTGACAGTCATCTCACCTTTCAACTGCTTAACATTAGTGTAATTTCAATAATTAGCATTTTGGAATTGCTGAATTCTACCTTTTTTCTGTACATTCATAATACTGCATTTAATTCGATCCTCCCTCTGGATAACATACAACGTGTTTTTATTGGTTCTTTCCAATTATTTGAAGAGATATTAAATGACTTAGTGACCTTTCTATTTCTTTTGTTAATGGGTGTCTCCTGCAACATCCGTATGCTCCCAGTATCCACCCGTGCATACTTTTCAAAGAGACAGTTTCTGGATGAATGAAAATTTAGTTTTCCCAGTATCTAACCATCGGTGAAATTCTAGAATCTATAAATCAATGCACATCTGCAAAAAGCACAATCCCCACCCCACAGAGTCCTGGGAATACAGAATATAAAGCTATACTGGACTGGAACTGAAATCACTGAAAACTGTGTAAGGTTTCAGGCATCAGAGTGACTCTCTCTGTTTGAATAAAGAGATCATGACTGCTGAATCGAAGAAGGAAAAGGATCTCCACTCATTTAGCTTTTACAATTGGTATGACAGTTATTATAAATGAAGGGAATGTAACTGGCAGTACATTTCAGTCTTACATTACTTCTTAGTTTCAATCATTATATGACTTAACAAATTTAGTTGTTCATAAGCTACAATCACAAATACCCAATAGGTTCATTTATACAAATCGTTCATGCTATAATTATCATCAACTTCAATATGCAAAGGGATGGAGTATTCATTCATATCACAAATGCATCCTTCAAATTTGATCAAAGGTCTATTCTGCATTATTTAAAAGTATATTACCAGAATTTACTGCAAACTGTAAATTCTAAAGAAGAGTCAGACAACACTTGAAATGTTAACTCTGTTTCTCTTTCCACAGATGTGGCCAGCACTTTCTGCTTTTATTGTAGATTTATGGCTGTTTTGATCATGCTTTGTATCAACTTATAATCAGAATCATGCTATATCAGTCCAATGCTGTATTTGTCTTGTATTTCAGATTAAAGTAGAACTCTTTTATACAGCTTACAAAAGATTTCTCTGAGATCAAGTGGAAGGAACACTAAATGATCATGAACCTATTCACAAGCATCAAATTCAAAACTGTATTTAAGCCTGAACTCAAAATCATCGTTATTCATCTAAAAGTATTGCATATGATCTATTTCAGACATTATAAAGCTGCTTTTTGAACTAGAGAAAAAAAGGAATTATTCAATAATTGGAATGAAGATCCATGACTGCCTGAGTTTGTGGCTCACAGATGTGAATTCTTAGTTGGCAACCACACATGCAAAAATCTGGCTGATTTTTCTGAACCTATTGCAGGGTGGTGAGCTAAATCTAAATCTGTAGCTGGGATTTTTCTGACCTGTATCTCACTCACCCATTGTATAAATCTGCTGAATTACCTGGAGAAAATTAGAGTTTTTCTTTAAAGTCTCACTTGAATATAAAATTATGGTGAATTCTATAAGTCATTGGTTTGAGACAGGCGCAACTTATTTCACAAAGGACCTTATAATCATTGGATCAAGAATTTTTCACATTATCAGGCTGAGTTGAATTTCAACCCAGTCTGAGTAATTTGAGTTATTTTTTTAAAAAATGTATTTCCAAATCAGTTTACAAATAATTGGATGAGTAATTGGTGATCCTGACCAGTCTATACAGAGTTCATAATTCAGGATGACAGGATTGCAGAGGCAACATTGAACTTGTAGCATTGTAGGTTTGGTAATTGAGATGAGAGAAAATGTACATTTGTACTTATTCTGAGATGTGCTGCTATGGATTTCTTGGAGCTTTACACAAAGCATGCTAACATCAATTTGCTCACGGCTGTGTGGAGCAGCATCAGTGCATAGTTATGCAGTATATGTTCACAATGCCATTGAGTCTCATCCAAGGCAAAGAAAGAATAGCCCAAACTAGATGAGTTACACAAATATGAGTTCCCCTGATGATTAACCAGTCCCAATCCTGTAAACAGCAAAGCATTATGGACAAGAAGGTTCCATCGCTATGTGAGGTGGGGCAGCAATAAGACTGCTGTGACCCCGGTAGATATGGGGCAAGCAGCCAGCAGTTCCATTTGAATAGTGACCTCTTTGGGAATTTTTGATCTGTGAATGCAAACAGGACTGGGCTCAGCTGTGGTTCCCTGATGGCCACACTTGGGTAGAGGTTACACAGGCCAGACATCATATATTTTGCACCAGCCAGTGAGCAAGGAAGGGACGTAGGACAGATACTGGCAGAATTTTATAGAAAGGAGAACAATACCAATCTACCTGTGCAATACAGTGATATGATATTTTTGCCCATATAATTGCAAATGACATATGATCACCCCACCCCTGAATTTAAAACAGAAATGATACAAGTGTACATTTGAGAACTTTCCAGTTTCTTCTGGCATATAAACCCATGTGTGTTTAATTATGTTCTGTAATTTAGCGAACATGTTTCCAAGCTATTCTGAGATGGATTTTCTTGTCATTGCTGTATCTAGTAACAATACTTTAGGGGATTAAAAAGTGAGTAAAGAATGTGTGTTTGTCTCAAGTAGTGATTCAGAAAGTGGGTTTAGACATGGGGTTTATGCAGGTCTTTCTTCAAGCATAATGCAACGTGTCCCCATCAACAGCCCTGTGTGAGGGAAGCTTGATCTCTTTTGGCTCAAAGCCATTCTTCTGCTCTCCAAAGAAAATAAAATATTTTATATCCCAGAACCAGATGTTGCAAGAAGCTGAAGCCTGCCTTTAAAATTGAGCAAAATTGCTTACATAGATCTTGAATGCTAAAAGAAACATTTCTCTTCCTTATTGGATGTTCATCTAACATCGAGTTGAAAATCTAATGTAGCTCGACAAAATTTATTGTCTGCAGTGAACATTTTAATTACTTTTGTGAAAACCTTTGGATTAAAAGAGAGGAGTGTGGACTACAAAAGGAAACACCTGGAAGAAAGGGAGATAATTGCATTAAAAACAATAAACCAGGTATTATGATATAAACTGGAAAATATGTATGGATTATATAAAATTCATAACAAGTGGTGCACTTGGAGTATCATTTGCACATAATATTCAGCACAGCCTCTCTGCTTTGAGGGATCTAGAACTCCCATAAGCTAAAGGAAAGTACTACTGGCATTATTAGAAGTGCCAAATTCTTTTCCCAAATGTGGACAGAAAACTTTACTTGTAAATACATTGTACAAATTTTTATAAGTTTCATCGCTCCTCCAGTGTTTCAAACATGGAAATCACTTCTGCTCCTGAATTATATGCACAACATTATAGGCAAAACCAGCATATTTCTTTTTGGTGTTAATTCTGGTAGTGTGATGACAAAAAGAGATGTCCTTCTCACCCTGGCATAGTGCCTGCATATCATTGTACCTGGTGTGTTGTGGTCATGTCATACTTATCTTGGCATTTTTTGCAACGGATCTAGTTGGTTTAACATGTGTCCTGGCATCATACTCCATTGAATTAATATGAGAAGTTAACAAGTCCTCTGGCATGCTATATGCCAAGTCAGCCTCATCATAAAAGTTTTCCATCTGCATTTCTTTCATTCTAGCTCGCTATGATTCATTTGAATAAGTAAAGAGGAATGTTAAGTAGCTTCTTAATTTTTAACCTTTTGTCCTGGGTAACATCTGAATGGGTCTGTACTTTAGTTTTTCAATTGATTTAATATTCCTCCTGCAACGCAGTGCTCAAAACTACATAGAACATGACAACTCTGGTCTCAACAAGTTCTTGAAAATTTAACAGTATCTCCTTGCTTTGTATTCTGTGCTCTAGGTCCAAAACTAAGGATTCTGTCTATGTTCTATGCCTTTAGCTATTTGTGTGGTCATCTTAATGAACATGAAGGGCCCTCTGCTCTTTTACTCCATTTTAAAATATTATCATTCAACAAGAATTTCCGCTCTTTTGATTAATCTCTTTACAAACTAATTCTATCACATTTGCCTTAAGTCAAAGGTGAATCATTTGCCAAAGAATACTCAACCCCGACCAGCTCCTTTGGCCACAGTGTTTATGTGCCTGGTCCAGTTATGTCTGTGAATACTCTCCATTTACTAGGAGGAGAGCAGTACAAACAACATTCCGGAAGCTTAGCACTATCCAGGATAAAACAGCTTACATTATCAGCACTCTATTCTTTACCTTGGAACAGTCATTTCCTCTACTGCACCACAATTTGTATCATTTACAAGATGCATTGCAACAACGTGCTAAGGAATTTTTAATAGCATCTTCAAAACCCATGATCTCTACCACCAAAAATAACAAAGGAACACTACACTCTCCTGGAACAATTCACCAGACAGACCTGCATCCCTGGAACTTGATCAACTTTAAAAGTTTGCTATGCACCCAGGCAAGTATGGGTAAGTTGCCCCTCATTAACAATGTAATGGTATATTACCCACAATTCCTTGCATCCACAGCACATAGCTGCCATGGCTGACACCACCTCACACATCCAACTCCATTCTCTCATACTTGTTGCTGTTTAACTGTGGGTCACACAGTTTGCCTGTCCTTAGCTACATCTCTAAACACCCTCTATATATCACTGCTACACTGTCCCCAGTACACAATGTAGACTCATATTTTGTCTTTTCGCAGAATGGGAATTTCTCATACAGGCAAACAATCAGACAATTCCAAATGTGAGCTTTTATTCCCTAATAAGTATACTATTTGTGTGTGTGTGTGTGTGTGTGTGTGTGGGGCGGAGGGGGGAGGAGCAGGAAACCTACCAGGAGAAAGTCACAGTGCCAGGTCTCTGGCACTGAGCCTGGCTCTGTGGCTCAGAAAGGAAGTGGGGCAAAAAGGAGAGTGATAATATTAGGAAATTCAATGGTTTGAGGAACAGACAGGAGATTCTACTCTTGCGATCAAGACTCCTGGATGGTATATTGCCTCCCAGGTGCTAGGGTCAGGGATGTCTCGGATGGAATCTACAGGATTCTTAAGGGGAGGATTAACAGCCAGAAGTCATTGTCTCCATTGGTACCGATGATATAGCTAGGAAAAGGGATGAGGACCTGAAAAGTGAATATAGGGAGTTAGTTTGGAAGCTAAAAGGCAGGACGAAGAGAGTAGTAACCTCAGGGTTGCTACTGGTGCCATGGGCTCCTGAGGCCAGGAACAGAGAGCAAGTGCAGCTGAACACATGGCTGTAGGGTTGGTGAAGGAGGGAGGCTTCAAATAGGTGGATCATTGGAATACCTTGAAGGTGGGACTGTACAAGGAGGCCAGGTTGCACCTGAACTGGAGGGGCACCAATATCCTGGGCTGAAGGTTTGTGAGAGCTCTTTGGGAGGCTTTAAACTGATTTGGTGGGGGGCTATGCGGTAGCTGGTGAACAGGCAGATACAGTGTGTAGAGAGTCCGTGAAGAAGGACAGACAGTTGATAGGGAAAAGTTGCAGTCAGTGTGATGGTTTGAAGTGTATCTATTTTAACACAAGAAGCGTCAGGAATAAGGGTGATGAACTTAGATTATGGATCAGTACTTGAAGCAACGATGTTGAGGCCATTACGGAGACTTGGATATCACAGGGGCAGGGTTGGTTGTTGGATATTCTGGGGTTTAGACTTTTCAAAAGAAATAAGGACAAAGGTACAAGGGATGAAGGAGTGGCATTGCTATTCAGGGATAGTATCACAGCTACTGAAAGGGAGGTCGTCAAGGAGGGTTTGTCCACTGAGTCATTATGGGTGGAAGACAGAAACAGGAAAGGAGCAGTTATTTTATTGGGAGTTTTCTGAAAACACGGCAATAGCAACAGAGACATGGAGGAGCAGATTGGGAGGCAGATTTTGGAAAGATGTAGAAGGAACAGGATTGTTGTCATGGGTGATTTCAACTTTCCTAATAACGATTGGTACCTCCTTAGTGTGAACAGTTTGGATGGAGCAGACTCTGTCAGGTATGTCCAGAAAAGATTTCTGACTCAATATTTAGATTGGCCTCCCCTCTCGTCAGCCTTGTTGAATTTGGTGCTTGGTAACAAACCAGATCAGGTGTCAGCTCTCTCGGTGGGAGAGCATTTTGGTAATAGTGATCACAACACCCAGATCTTTACTATAGTCATGGAGAGGGATAGGAGCCGACGATATAGGAAAGTATTTAATTGGGGGAGGGGGGGATTACAATGCTGTTAGGCAGGATCTGTGGAGCATGAATTGGGAGCAGATATTCTCAGGGATATGCATGACTGAAATGTGGAGGTTGTTAAGGGAGCAATTGCTGCAAGTGTTGGATAGCTTTGTCCCACTGAGGCAAGGAAGGGATGATAGGGTGAAGGAACCTTAGATGACAAGAGATGTGGAACATCTAGTCAAGAGGAAGAACGAAGCTCATTTAAGGTTGAGGAAGCAAGGATCAGACAGGGCTCTAGAAAGTTACAGGGTAGCCAGGAAAGAACTGAAGAATGGACTTAGAAGAGCCAGAAGGGGACATGAAAAAGCCTTGATGGGTAGGATTAAGGAAAACCCCAAGGCATTCTACACGTATGTGAGGAACATAAAGATGGCCAGGGTGAAGTAAGACTGATCAGGGATAGTGGAGGGAACTTGTGCCTGGAGTTGGTGGAGGTAGGGGAGGCCTTTAATGAATACTTTGCTTCAGTATTCACTAGTGAGAGGGACCTTGTCATTTGTGACGACAACGTGAAACAGACAGATATGCTCGAACAGGTTGATCTTAAGAAGGAGGATATGATGGAAATTTTTAAAAACGTGAGGATTGATAAGTTCTCTGGGCCAGATGGGGTATACCCAAGGTTTCTACGGGAAGCAAGGGAAGAGATTGCTGCATTATAGCGATGGTCTTTGCATCCTCACTGTCCACTGGAGAAGTACCAGATGATTGGATGGTGTCAGCTGTTATTCTCTTGTTCAAGAAAGGAAACAGGGATAACCCTGGACAGACCAGTCAGCCTTCTGTTGGTGGTGGGAAAATTATTGGAGAGAATTCTCAGAGACGGGATTTATGATTATTTGGAAAAACACATCTTTATTAGAGGTAGTCAGCATAGCTTTGTAAGGGGCAGGTCATGCCTCACAAACCTTATTGAATTCTTTGAAGATATGACAAAACACATTGAAGAAAGTAGAGCAGTGGATGTGGTGTACGTGGATTTTAGCAAGGCATTTGATAAGGTTCCTCATGGTAGGCTCATTCAGAAAGTGAGGAGGCATGGGATACTGGGTAATTTGGCTGTCTGGATACAGAATTGGCTGGTGCATAGAAGACAGAGGGTGGTAGTTGATGGAGCTCAGTGACCAGTGGTGTTCTGCAAGAATCTGCTCTGCGACTTCTGCTCTTTGTGATTTTTATAAATGACTTGGATGAGGAAGTCGAAGGGTGGGTTGTAAGTTTGCCAATGACACAAAGGTTGGTGAAGTTGTGGATTGTGTGGAAGGCTAATGTAGATTGCAACAGAGCACTGACAGGATGCAGAGCTGGGCTGAGAAGTGGTAGATGGAGTTCAACTTGTAAAAGTGTGAAGTGATTCGTATTGAAAGGTTGAATTTGAATGCAGATTACAGGGTTAAAAGCGGGATTCTTGGCAGTGTGAAGGAACAGAGGGATCTTGGGATCCACGTCCACAGATCTCTCAAAGTTGCCACCCAGGTTGTTAGGATTGTTAGGAAGGCGTATGGTCTGTTGGCTTTCATTAGCAGGGGAATTGAATTTAAGAGCCATGAGATTATGCTGCAGCTCTATCAAGCCTTCATTAGATGACACTTGAAAATTGTGTTCAGTTCTGGTCCCCTCATTATGGGAAGGATATGGAAGCTTTAGAGAGGGTGCTGAGGAGATTTACCAGGATGCTGCCTGGATTGGAGGGCATATTTTATTACGAAAGATTGAGGGAGCTAGGGCTTTTCTCATTAGAGCAAAGAAGCATGAGAAATGACTTGATAGAGGTGTACAAGATGATGAAAGGCAGAGATAGAGTGAATAGCCAGAGATTGTTTTCCTGGGCAGAAATAGCTATCACAAGGGGGCATAATTTTAAGGTGATTTGAGGAAGGTTTAGGGGAAATGTCAGAGGTAGGTTTTTTACACAGAGAGTGGTGGGTGCATGGAATACACTACCAGCAGTGGTAGTAGAATCAGAGACATTCACAACATTTAAGCGACTCTTGGATAGGCACATGATAGATAGTAAAATGAAGGGTATGTCATTTAGTTTGATCTTAGAATAGGATAAAATGTGCAGAACACAAAGGGCTAAAGGGCCTGTACTGTCCTGACCCGTTCTATGTTCTATGAAGGAGTATATGCCAACACTGCACCTCTGTCATCCACATGGGATGGAGTTGGGGATAAAAACCTTGATTCCTGCAATGGATCACATATGTCCTGAGGGGCGGAGGTGGGTACTGCAGATGCTGGAGATTAGAGTCAAGATTGGAGTGGTGCTGGAAATGCACAGCAGGTCAGGCAGCATCTGAGGAGCTGATGTTTCGGTCAAAAGCCCTTCATCAGGAATGTTGATAAAGGGCTCTTGCCCGAAACATTGATTTTCCTGCTCCTTGGATGCTGCCTGACCTGCTGTGCATTTCCAGCACTACTCTAATCTTGACTCTATAGCCTGAGGGGCCTTGTTATGTGACTGCTGTCTGAACTGGGTGCTTCTTATCCTCTGTGATGGCTTGGGATAGCTGCGCCTAAGCTTTCTGTCAGCCTTGGCCCCCTGCATCCAACTTCACCTTTACCTTTGTCTTCTGAACAAAGCATCCACAGCAACCAGCAGCTGGGAACATGGCTATTTCTGACAATGCTCTGTGCTGGGAACATCAGGAGCAAAACAGCTCTGAGAATAATCAGTGATGACATGATTGCGCTCCCACTCCAGTAGATGCAAGCTGCACACATTCCTTCCCACAGTGAGACATGCTGCACCCTGATGGCAACAGCCATGTTGCCATCATTCCTTCAGCATCAACATCAAAAAGTACAGCAACTTGGTGAAGGTTCCATGCCAGCTGACTGACCAACACATTACATTAAAAAGGGAGTGCATGCATTGCTTCGACCCTTTTCCTATCCCAGACCCACATCAATCATGATGGTGCATTCCTAATGAAGGGCTTATGCCTGAATTGACAATTCTCCTGCTTCTTGGATGCTGCCTGACCTGCTATGCTTTTCCAGCACCACACTCTTGACTCAGATCTCCAGCATCTGCAGTCCACACTTTCCCTTTGACCAACATTTGAACCCTAAGCATGTTCATTCTGCATGCATTGCACATGGAGAATGAAATGATTGCAAGTTAAATGTGGCAGCAGTTTGCAAACACATGCCTCATGCATTTTCCTCTTTAGTGTTTTAGCCCCAGCAGACATGGATCCTGTTCTTGCATCCATCAAACTGACTCCACCTAATCTGGTCTCAGCCAATTTTAGTTATGGTTGGTGTCTACTGACTGACAAGTGATGGCATGGATTGCAGCTTATGGTGGGCACAGGAGACACATCAGATCAAACTTTGCCCTCAATTTTCACCCATTGACCCCTGAGCCACGGCATCACCCCATTATGAGGTGCACCATAGACCAGTATTCTCCCCTCTGCTCTGTTTTCTCCCCGTCAACTTTGATTGCCCCATTTCCTTTTGTTTATTAGCACTCTTTTCCCCGAGACCACCCCCCTTGCACCCTCCTCACTGATCAACACACGGATCCCCAGGACTGCATCATCTGACTGACATTAATAACAATCCCGAGACATGGCTGATAAGACCTACTGCTGTCTTTGTAAATCCCCAACTGAAGATAAATGATTCTCTTGACTGCTTGTGATGGTCCTAAGGGACTGACTATTGCCCACTCCCTCGACTACAGTTGAACATATTCCCCAATCTCAACCCATCCAAACAGGTGATTGCCTATTGCCAAAGGCCGGGATTGTATTTTCACTGTGCCCATGACTAATGTTGATCAGGACCTCCTGATTGACACCAGTCCTCCATTCATTGGACTGAGTACAGCCCTTGACCAACTTTCTGATATGGTTGAATAAACCTGTAGTGGTACAAGCCAGCTGTACAAGCTGTAAGTATTAGATTGATGTCACCGTGAGACATACAACAAGGCAATACTGATAGCCAATATGATCTGGCTAAAGTGCCAACATACTCGTGGGATTGGCATGTCAAGGCAAGGTATGGATGCTGTGAGCATGCAGATGGATGCCAAGTGAGTGAACAAATGAGCTGTTGTGAGCCACAGTCTGGTCCAATCTTTCAGCTGGATGCCTGTCCCTTTGTGCAAAGTGTCCTTGCATCAGCACTTCAATGCTAGTTGCTGGTGCAACTTGAATCACAGGTTTATACTTCCTAAGCATCCTGCTTAGGGATCAGAGAGGTGCTACAAGGATCCTGAGGGATCGGCAATTATTGGATGCCAATTTCCATGGAGGAGGGGTGTGGTCATCTGGTGCTTGTGGATTGTACATGTAGGTAACCAACATGAGAGGCTCTTTGCAGTCACCAGTGAACTGAATTTGCCAAGTAACCCTTGTTAGTTCCATATTGCGAATTCTCAGCATCGAGTTCCCGCATAGTAGGCGGTGGAATTGGAAACAGCATTCTTTAGACGTGCGATGATAAGGTCATAAACAAGCAATAATCCAGTTTAATATACAACATATCAACTTCGAGCACAAATCTCACTTCAGAACTGAAGATAAAATTGCAATGAGTTGTTTCAGACGTTGAGATAGGCCTCACTGAAATTTTCATGAAATTTTGCCACATTTCTTGCCATAACCCATGCCATTCAAGCCCCAGTAAGATTCTGCCCACTGTTGTTGCTGGTGGGTGAAAACCCGGAATTCCCAGTCTCACAGTACTGAAGGTTCAAGCACCCAACCCCCACCCCCCCCACCCCCCCACCACCCCCAAGAACTTCAGTGGTTTACAAAAGCAAATCAGCATCTTGCCAAGGGTATTTAGGGATTGATATTAAATACTGCATTTGCCAACCATGTTCATGTTCCTAAACACAAATCCATAATTTAATAAACACAGAGTTTCAGCTGACAGGAATACTTGGAAGATTATTGAACTAGATATGGGGGGGTCAGGCAATGAATTTATTCATGAATACAATTAATAATACCAAGCCCATTTGCTAGATATGCATTTTCTGGCTCGTCATGTACTTTTCATATTCTTTTCAATTATTTTCAGCCAGGTTTAAAGAGTACTCGGCTTGATGCCCTTATAAATTCTTACTGTTGACGTTCTTGCAAAGAGCTTTAAATCGATTGGGTTGAATTTCAAATGTTTTGACTGAAATACTTTAATTTTTACATTGCATTGAATTAACTGCAACTTTGTCAAGATTTTACAGATTGGAACTTTAAACTGAAATTCTTCTGAATTGTTTTAGTGACTGTATTGTTCTCGCGGTAGCCATAACATTCTCACAAAGTTGGAATGTATATTCTGATGAAGTTCCTCACATCTACTGCATTAAACTATGTCCATGTTGTCACTTTATTAGTGGTGAATATGGTATTAGGAGAAAGTGATGACTGCAGATGCCGGAGATCAGAGTTGAGAGTGCTGGAAAAGCACAGCAGGTCAGGCAGCATCCGAGGAGTAGGAGAATCGATGTTTCAGGCAAAAGCCCTTTATCAGGAATGAGGCTTTTGTCTGAAGTGTCAATTCTCCTGCTCCTCAGATGCTGCCTGACCTGTTGTGAATATGGTGTTGTTGGGAATTGATCTAAATCTGCAGACTGTGTAATGCTGAGTTCTGTAACTACTCCTAGGCTAGTCAGAATGTGTGTAGATCTCTGGAATATGCCAACATTAATAAAACATGAACAGTAAAAATAACAACTTTAAACTCCAAATCTGGGTAATGGCTGCTTCATTTATCATTTAGTCAACATTTATACCACTCTACCATGTGTGGTCCATCGTAAATCATCACATAAACAATGTGCTTATTAAAGCCCAGGGAATGTCATGATGGTATTTGTTTTTGTCCTAAATAAATTATTGCATACAATAGTCTTCACAAAATATATTACTGTCTACCAGAAATTAATAGTACTTTCTTTGTTGATTAAATAATACAGCTGTGACAGTAAGACAAACTATTTATTCCTGCTTCTTTAAATGTAGTCAGTTTCTTGTCAGCTAGTCTTGAGTCTGCATACTTTCATTGACATTTGTTGACAAATTCAGAAATAAAAACTTGTTCCGGAATTTTTAATGCTTAGGTGCAGATTTTCCTCCCTAGCTAGAAAGTGAGGTAAGTTTCATAGAGTCATAGAGTCGTTGCAGCACAGAAAGAAGCCATTTGGTAAATGGAGTCCATATTGGTTCTCTGTAGAGCAATTCAATTGTTCCATTCTCTTACTTTATCAACATAATCCTGCAAATTAATTTTCCTCAAATATCATCCAATTTCCTTTTTCAAATCATGGATCATCTCCCCCTTACTGCTTTTGTAGGAATAAGCTTCTAGGTCACATGATCATGTCCCCTTACAACCGTTGCACAACATAATTACCTTTTTTACCCATTATGTTCCTGTGAAGTGAACATCACTGGTGTAGGCTAATATTTATTGCTCATCCATAATGATTTACTTTGAGGGGAAAATCAATATAACATTGCAGCTAAAATCACTCAATCCAGGAATCATTCTGATAAATCTCCTTTTCACCCTCTCAAAAACCCTAATACTTCTTTCCTAAAGTGTAGAGACCAAAGCTGGATGCACAGCTCCAGTTGTGACCGAAATGAAACTTTGTAAATGTTCAGCACAACTTCCCTGCTTTTGTATTCAATTGCTTTATTCTAACACAAGTGTTGCCCATATCCATGTTACATTGTCTATTGTGGGTAAAATCAACAATTATACTAAATCCCATTTGCATGCTGCCTCTAAGAGAATAGAATAAACAAGCAATGCATCCCATGAGGGTGCAGTGTTAATTGATGCTGAACCAAGATAGAAGATATTGAGTGGGTGATCAAAGCCTGGTCCAAGAAATGGATCTTAAAAATGATAGAAAGAAAGAGAAGTAGATGGGATGGTTTGGCAGGGAGATTCCAGAACCTTGGATACTGGTGACTGAGTGACTGGTAGAGTCAGATGGAACGAGTGGAGGGAGTGATGGAAAAATGGTCAGTGTCAGAAGAATTAAAGTTCAGAGGAAGTTGTAGGGCTGTTGGAGGTGACAGTGAAAGGAAGGAGTGGACAGTGGAATGACTTAAACATGAGATTGAGAGTCTGGTAGCCTGTGGGGTTTGGTGAGAGCAAGTTAGAGTATATCAGCAAGGGTAGGGATGAAGGGCTTGCCCAACCTGACAAACTTAAGATATAGGCAACAATTTTTGAGTGAGCTGACATTTACAGAATGCATTGAAAGGCGAGATGGAAGAGAACAGCAGTGTGAGAGTCTGGAGGTGACAAATTTATGAATGAGAGTTTTATCAGCAGATGGACTGAAGCAGATGAGGAGTTCAGTAATTTCTGGGTTTGTGTATCTTTGTGATGGAGATGATGGAGAGTTGAAATGTTTAAAACTGGATGAATTATGTGCAAACCAAAGTTTCATTACCCAGAGCTTTTGGGTGCCAAACTATCTTCAGCTTGTTTAGTCTTGTCTTAGGAAAAGAGATCTTGAATCCTAATGGTAGTGCCTTGTTTCTGAAAACTAGAAGCTCCAGGTTCAAGCCCAATTCCAGGACTTGATGGTCGAGGAAGCAAACACTTTAAATATCAACCTGCAAATCTTTCTAATTTGCTTATGGCAGGTGGTAAGAACAGGAAGATCACTTGGTCATCCAGAATCTGTAGGAGGATAGGAAACCAATGCTGTACCTTTCCAAGCTTAATCATGATCTAGTACTTGGTGTTCCATGATTGCCAATGCCCATTTTTGGCATGAAACCTGGAGCGAGAGACAGACAGACAGACAGACAGGCTAGACAGGAAAAAAGATAAAACAAGAGCCTAACAATATGTCTTAGAGATGATGCTCAAAAAATTCAGTCTTTTACATGCTACATAATAATATTAAGTGGATCAAAAAACATTGTTGATCTTAATAAGTCATGGAAAACCAGGAAAGTGATGTTATACAGCAGCTACCAAAAACAGAATAGTTAAGTGCAACAGGGCCCATTACTTTTCATTAAATTACGATGTTGTTTGCTGGTTTTGCCAATTTAATTATTGCAGGATTCAGAATTGATATGAAGACATTTTTGGTTTAAGCCTAAACAAACAAACACACACATACATTCAGATACTCACACACATACAGAAACACAAAACAACCAAAGTCTACATGTTTACGTGCTGTAATGTTGAACTGAAGTGGGAAGGAGTGTTGCAGAACTCAAGCCATGAACATGTAGCTCGATTGACCTTGGGCAGTAAACCAATGGGTTAGATTTTCTGAGGAGTGGCAATCTAACACAGAATGTCACTCTAATTCTTCTTTATTCTGATTATTTTTTAAATGGAAGGGAACAGCTCTGCGTTTCTGGCAGGAGATTTTGTTGAGGGCTTCTTCACAAATAAGGAGCCAATTTGATAGCTGCTGTCATGTGAGAAGTATTTAAGGTAAGCATGAGGTTAGGAGTTTGGGAGAGTAGGATGCCAGCTTGGTAAAGATTATGACGGCAGGAAACCAAGTGTGTATGGTGCCGAGTGGGTATGAGGTAGGTTACCAGGAGTAGGATGCCAGATGAGCAAAGTGCTGAACTACAAAGCCACCAGGTAGGTGATGCAGTGCTTCCAGTACAACAGAGCAGATTGTAGGAATTGCATCCAGTGTTGGGCAGCGGAGGTTGTGTTGGCTCATGGGGTGGTTGGTTACAGCAATTGGAGAAGGTAGGATTTGGTTGGAGGCATATCAGGTCTGGAGTGAGGGAAGTGGATTCTGGATCATGGCTGCTGGGGACGATCTTGTCCAGAGTGGGCTAATGAGAAGTGGGGGAGTTGAGGAGTTGGGGAGCTGCGGTCGGGGAAAGGAAGGTTGCAGGGGAAAGGGGTGTTGTTTCCTGGGGATATCAGGTCTAGAATGAGGGAAAGGGGAAACCAGGGAAAGGGCAAAGGGGGATTGAGTCCAGTGAGAGAAAAGGAAAGCTGTTTTTCAGGGAATGACAGGGGATAGTTCTGGAGTAGGGCAAGCAAGATTAGGTCCCAAAGGATGAAGGGATGTCCTCTGTGGTACTGGGGAAAGGGACAATACGGTCATTGGTCAGGTCAGGGTTTGGGGGGTATAAAGACAAATATGTGATTGGGTGTTTGTGAGGTGAAGTCATTTGAATAGTTACTCAGAAGTTAGATTAAGCATTTAATTGTCTAACTTTTCCTGAGTAACTATTTATTTAAATTTCTTCAGAATCCTCTAAATTCCCCAATGTAAATGGATATTTGCAAGGATTCCAGGTTTAGGGGATTTTCTCAGCAGAATCTTCAATCTATATTGTCATAGGGTTATACAGCATGGAACTGAACAATTCCTTTGGAGTTTGCTCTGATGGGGATTCAACAGACTCCTTACATCAACTCACAACTGTGCTATAATAATGACTGTCTGGCCATTGGAAAATGCAGACCATTGGGTATGTCACTGATGAGGGGCTGATGACACACAGCAGACAGACAGTTTCTTTCAATCAACAGTGAATCGAAAGGCAGCTAGACCAAAAATGAATGAAATGGCAGTTTCAAACCAGCAATAGGTATACAGGTCATCTTGCTTAAATTAATCTGGAAGACATTGGGCCAAACCATTTGCATTATTTGGCTGCAGCAGGAAAAACTTTTGGCACAGTATTGGTGCCAAAAGTGCTTTATAACAATAGTATCAATATGTGCTCCAATGAAACTCAACATTTCAGAAGAGTGAAGAAAGAGGAATGAAGATTATATTCAGAACACATACAACTACATGGAATGGAATGATGCACTACACAATAATATTGTGTCACATATTATAATCATTTTTGGATCAATTCTTGATTGTAAGACAATCTCAATCATATTATAAAACATGTTCCTCCTCTCACGACTATTTAAGAATCTACAGTATTGCTTTAGACATGCATTGGAGTCTATTCCTCTACAAGTTTTGAGCTGTCCTATATAAAGATGTAAGAGGATTTATATCTGAAGTGCTGGAGCAGTGAAAGTTAAGGCTAGGGGATCAATACTGAACAATTTTCTTTAAGCTATTAATTCTAAAGCAGAGGACAAAAGAGAAATGCAATTATTATTAAAAATATGAAATGAATGATTTTGAGAAATTTTGTCTGCAATGTTGTTAGATTATTGTAGCATGTTAGCAGGAGTTGTCAAAGGATGGTTTTGACTAATCGCTAGTTTATTGATTGTTTTGATTGCTCATTGTTATGATTGTGGCAAATAACAACTATTAAATTTTAATTTTCATCACTGACTTTAATACTTGAGGTGTTTCATACAGAAAAAATGGTTTTATAATAGACAATAGACAACAGGTGCAGGGGTAGCCATTCTGTCCTTCGAGCCTGCACCACCATTCAATATGATCATGGCTGATCATCCTTAATCAGTATCTTGTTCCTGCCTTATCTCCATAACCCTTGATTCCATTATCCTTGACAGCTCTATCCAACACTTTCTTAAATGAATCCAGAGACTGGGCCTCCACTGCCCTCTGGGGCAGAGCATTCCACACAGCCACCACTCTCTGGGGGAAGAAGTTTCTCCTCATCTCTGTCCTAAATGGTCTACCCCATATTTTTAAGCTGTGTCTTATGGTTCGGAACTCACCCATCAGTGTCCAATCCTTTAATAATCTTATATGTCTCAATCAGATCCCCTCTCGATCTTCTAAACTTAAGGGTATACAAGCCCAGTCGCTCCAGTCTTTCAGCGTAAGGTAGTCCCGCCATTCCAGGAATTGACCTCGTGAACCTACGCTGCACTCCCTCAATAGCCAGAATGTCTTTCCTCAAATTTGGGGACCAGAACTGCACACAATACTCTAGGTGTGGTCGCACCAGAGCCCTGTACAGCTGCAGAAGAACCTCTTTGCTTCTATACTCAATCCCTCTTGTTATGAAGGCCAGCATGCTATTAGCCTTCTTCACTATCTGCTGTACCTGCATGCTTACCTTCATTGACTGGTGTACAAGAACACCCAGATCTCTTTGTACTGCCCCTTTACCTAAATTGATTCCATTTAGGTAGTAATCTGCCTTCCTGTTCTTGCCACCAAAGTGGATAACCATACATTTATTCACATTAAGCTGCATCTGCCATGCATCTGACCACTCACCTAACCTGTCCAGGTCACCTTGTAATCTCTTAACATCCTCCTCACATTTCACCCTGCCACCTAGCTTAGTATCATCAGCAAATTTGCTTATCTTATTACAAATACCATCTTCTATATCATTAATATATATTGTAAAATGCTGCGGTCCCAGCACTGATCCCTGCAGTACCCCACTGGTCACTGCCTGCCATTCCGAAATGGGAGCCGTTTATCACTACTCTTTGTTTCCTGTCAGCCAACCAACTTTCAATCCAAGTTAGTACTTTGCCCTCAATACCATGCATCCTAATTTTGCTCACTAACCTCCTGTGTGGGACTTTATCAAAAGCTTTCTGAAAGTCCAGGTATACTACATCTACTGGATCTCCCTCATCCATCTTCAGAGTTACATCCTCAAAAAATTTCAGAAGATTAGTCAAGCATGATTTCCCCTTCATAACTCCATGCTGACTCTGACCTATCCTGTTACTACTATCCAGATGTGTCGTAATTTCATCCTTTATAATAGACTCCAGCATCTTTCCCACCACTGAGGTCAGACTAACTGGTCTATCATTTCCTGCTTTCTCTCTCCCACCTTTCTTAAAAAGTGGTACAACATTAGCCACCCTCCAATCCGCAGGTACTGATCCCAAATCTATCAAACTCTGGAAAATAATCACCAACGCATCCACGATTTCTCGAGCCACCTTCTTCAGTACCCTGCGATGTAGACCATCAGGCCCGGGGACTTATCAACTTTCAGACCTAACAGTCCCTCCAACACTAATTCCTGGCAAATATAAATTCCCTTCAGTTCAGGTCCTTCAGCTACTGTTACCTCAGGGAGATTGCTTGTGTCTTCCCCAGTGAACATAGATCTGAAGTACCAATTCAATTCTTCTGCCATTTCTTTGTTGCCCGTAATATATTCCCCTGTTTCTGTCTTCAAGGGCCCAATTTTAGTCTTAACCATTTTTTTGCCTTTCACATACCTAAAAAAGCTTTCACTATTCTCCTTTATATTTTTGGCCAGTTTACCTTTGTACCTCATTTTTTCTCTGCGTATTTCCTCCTTAGTAATCCTCTGTTGTTCTTTAAAAGCTTGCCAGTCCTCCGTTTTCAGGATGTTGTGTTGATTACAGATTGAGGCAAATCCAGGAGACCCATGTAGAATAAGCAAAACTGCCCAAACTGAAATTATTTTATCTAAAGACAATCAGAGTGAAGCAAGTGAGTTAATGTCAAGAAATTTGCATCATCTGTTTTGTTCTACACTTGTATGATAATATCACGATTTGGGAGATGAAATGCTCAGCCTGCCAGCTTGCCTTATTGGAAGTACAATGAAAACAGACTTGGGAATATATAAACAAACCATATTTCAGGAGCTGTTTTTGGTCAGAATAGCACAGAGAGGGAAGAATAAATTTGTAACAAGAGCTGAATGTTTCGTTTCCTTTTTCACACATTATTTCATATGTCAGTACCTTATGAAAACACAATTTGAGCAAACAGCTCAAAGATATTTAGAAACATTGCCAATGCTGAGGACACATGTTTACAATTGAAACATTGTGGTTTCAGGTTAAAAAATGTGAAGTGTCAAAGGTTCTAAAGAGTTTTAAATTGTTTAGCTTTTATTCTTCCTAGCTGCAACAAACACACGGTCCTTTTAAAACTTATTACCTGTGTTTATATGTATGCTTAATGTTGATTCTTTTGTTTTTTTCATTCATGTTAATAGGTAATAAAATCCCTCTTCCTTTCATTCAAGAATCTTGTAATTGACTCCTTAATTTTGACTAGAATGATGGCTTGATTGATGCATCTCAGCTGCATGCTAACAGGAAATAAAAATATTTGTTACAACCAACTAAGAGAGGAGCTGAATTACTCTTCCTCACCTGGTCATAACATTGCAATATTCTGAGTGTACTAGAAGAAAAATATTATGTCACATGGAGAAAGAGCAGGAAAATGGGACCAAGAAGAGTGTGAAGAGTGTGGGCGGCACGGTGGCACAGCGGTTAGCACTGCTGCCTCACAGCGCCTGAGACCCAGGTTCAATTCCCGACTCAGGCGACTGACTGTGTGGAGTTTGTACATTCTCCCCGTATCTGCGTGGGTTTCCTCTGGGTGCTCCGGTTTCCTCCCACAGTCCAAAGATGTGCAGGTCAGGTGAATTGGCCGTGCTAAATTACCCCTAGTGTTAGGTAAGGGGTAAATGTAGGGGTATGGGTGGGTTGTTCTTCGGCAGGTCGGTGTGGACTTGTTGGGCCGAAGGGCCTGTTTCCACACTGTAAGTAATCTAATCTAATCTAATTGTAAAGATTGCCAAGGCAAGGCATGATGAGCCAATATGGCCTCTTTCTGTACTTAACGGTTCCATAATTCAACATCTGTGCAGTCTGGACAGTTCAATTGGAATCTCAGTTATGTCTTTCTCCTGATCTTTTACTTCAGGTTATGTGGTGGAAAAGATGTTTGAAATAATTAAATACTTCTGTTGCCACCAATACAGTGCAATTGGGTTTTATTGGTGATTCAACCATTCAACTTCAAGTACAGATCTCCATTCTCAACTCAATGTAATTTGTCTCTAATAAAGTACTATGGCCCATATCTCAGTACTGGCATTGCTTTAGTCATCATTAATAATTCTGAAAATTTCTTATCATATATTATTGAACTGCATCCCGCCGTAATATATATTAGAGCTGTAACTCCACAGTGGTCTATGCAACCTTTATTGATGATTTACTTTAAGCAGTGAGATACGTAGCTACAAGTTATAGGTTGATCCATGAATTGTGTGAAGATATATAAAGAGACAAGAAGCAAAACTGTGGGATAATACACGTCCACTGTATGGCACTGAGCAGTGTCAACAAAACCAGTACCTCTGTTGGAAAAAGAAATTGTTTTCACTTCTTTTGGAGCGTTATTCTGTATTTATTTCCTTTTCCTCAAAGGATTTGGAAGAGGCGGTGATTGTTGCGTTCCAGTGGCATTTTCACTTGGAAGAAGCATAATCATTCATTTTTACCTTCATGGTATTGTCAAACTGTTCAGCATCTGTAATATTGGATATGACCCAACAAAATGCATTGTATGTTTTTGATCATGTTTTAAGATTCATACAGTGATAGATCTGGCCAAGTTACTACACTCGGCTCATTTCCTGTAGTTATCTCTGTTTTGGAATTATTTTTAACAAACACTTTAAAGAAAAAGGTGGTGCTGTGGCTAAAGCAAAACCATGCATCAAAATCCCTAACATCTGCATTCTTTAAAAGCTTTGTTCCATTAGCAGGAACATTCATTTTTTGCTTTGACTTGTTTAAGCCACTGTAAGAGTCTCATTGACCCCTGGCTCTTCTCCATTAATGTGTCGCATTCAATTCAGATTGAAATTGAGAACCCTCTCCTTGTTTCAATTGACTACATTCCTGAGATGATGATTTTCCAAATTTTGTTAGCAGCATTTAGTCACCATTCTGATTATTTCCCATTTTCAGAGACTCACTAATTTTTTTCTTTCCCCAGTGAAATTCTTGTTTTCTTGTTAGTGAAGGGAGGATCGCATGTTGGGGGAAGAGTGGAAATATTCTGACAATAAAAGCTTATTGCTTGTTGATTTTCCACTAAAAATATTACCACTCAATTTGAAGGAAATTAATTATTCAGCATCTGTCAACTAAGCCAGTTACGTATTCAGATCAACGATGGTACTTTACCCACTTTGACCCATGAGTTACTTATATTTGATTTTATTAATTCAATTTCTATAGCACAAAAAGATGAAAACACATTTGTCACTGCATTAAGTTAAATTAAAACTCATGTCCTCCACAAAGGGCAGGGCCCCTGCCATTGGTTACCAGGTAGCTTGAAAGAGAAATTCACGAATATTTTCTTTTCTACCCTTGTGAAATTTTGAATTAGATTAAACGAGTGTAATTTTGACTTGATAAATAAAGATATAACCATCTGTTATAAATCCCTCACACTTTTTGTTTCCTTTAAATTCAATTGGCCTAAAATTCAGGAGAGAAGGGTATTGGGCATTGGATTGATATCGTCCATGTTACACTCATGCCCAAAACCAACATTACCCCAAAATGTCAACCATGTTAGATACTAAAACATATGAATACTGATGCCGAAATCTTTTACATATTGCAATAAATTAACTTTATCACCTCTATTTGCATTGTGTGTGTAGGCAGATTGTTGAAACTGTAACATTCGAGGCACAGAATGTTTCAGTGACTGTTGCATTCAATGCTGCCTAATAATAAGAGCAGGCTTTGTTATGCCAAATGACCTATTATTTCAAATTTAGTGTAAGGTTAAATAATAACTTGGGCCCTCTTGTCGCACTTTGATAGTGTCCCTTCTCCCTGGACCAGGAGGCCAGGGTTCAAGTCCCACCTGCTCCAGAAATGTGCAATGACATCTTTGAGCAGGTTGATTAGAAAAAAATACATAGGTTGAAAAGAAATTAGGAAATTCACTGAGTTTTGTCTCTTTTGGAAGCTTGGTCTTCCTGGGGCGATCAACTATACTGGTTGAGTTTATGACACTGCAGATTTAGAATATTGTATATACAAATCAGTCTGATTTAAAACTTTCTAACATTGTTTTAACATTGCTCCTTTCTATTTGGTTTGTAGGCTATGCTCATCTGCGGACTGCAAAACCCCAGTCTGAAATAAGAATGGTTGAGGAGCAGGATGTTGTTCTACCATGTCACCATCGCTTTGGTCACTTAGTATCAAAGAATCTGGATATTGAATGGCTTTTGCAAGATTCTGAACCCAATCAGAAAGTGGTGAGCATTCCTTTCAGAGGTGTTTACATTATCATCATTTGAATAATGATTGGCTATAATGTTCAATGAAATGACTAAATTGTATTATTGTTCACTCAGCTACCGTATGATTGATCTTTGACCCTACTCTACACCGCTTTTAAAATTACAAGAAGATTCTTTATAATTCACTTTCTTGTAATAAGTATCAGGTACCATTGTATTCACATAGCCTTATTAAATGTTGTGGTTCTGTTCGCCGAGCTGGAAGTTTTTGCTGCAAGCGTTTCGTTCCCTGGCTAGGGAACATCATCAGTGCTATTGGAGCCTCCTGTGAAGCGCTGCTGTGATGTTTCTTCCGGTATTTATAGTGGTTTGTTCTTGCCGCTTCCGGGTGTCAGTTTCAGTTGTAGTAGTTTGTATGTGAGGTCCAGGTCGATGTGTCTGTTGATGGATGTTCTTGCCGCTTCCGGGTGTCAGTTTCAGCTGTAGTGGTTTGTATATGGGGTCCAGGTCCATGTGTCTGTTAATGGAGTTTGTGGATGAATGCCATGCCTCTAGAAATTCCCTGGCTGTTCTCTGTCTGGCTTGTCCTATGATGGTAGTGTTTTCCCAGTCAAATTCATGTTCCTGGTTGTCTGAGTGTATGGCTACTAGGGATAGCTGGTCGTGTCGTTTTGTGGCTAGCTGATGTTCATGGATGCGGATTGTTAGCTGTCTTCCTGTTTGTCCTATATAGTGTTTTGTGCAGTCCTTGCATGGTATTTTGTAAACTACGTTAGTTTGGCTCATGCTGGCTATTGGGTCCTTTGTTCTGGTGAGTTGTTGTCTGAGTGTGGAAGTTGGCTTGTGTGCTGTTATGAGTCCTAAGGGTCGCAGTAGTCTGGCTGTCAGTTCTGAGACGCTCCTGACGTATGGTAGTATGGCTAGTCCTTTTGGTTGTGGCATGTCCTCGTTCCGTGGTCTATCTCTTAGGCATCTGGTGATAAAGTTGCGTGGGTATCCGTTTTTGGCGAATACCTTGTATAGGTGTTCCTCTTCCTCTTTTCGCAGTTCTGGTGTACTGCAGTGTGTTGTGGCTCTTTTGAATAGTGTCCTGATGCAGCTTCGTTTGTGTGTGTTGGGGTGGTTACTTTCATAGTTTAGGACTTGGTCTGTGTGTGTTGGTTTCCTGTGTACCCTTGTGGTGAATTCTCCGTTGGGTGTTCTCTCTACTAACACGTCTAGGAATGGGAGTTGGCTATCCTTTTCCTCTTCTCTCGTGAATCATATTCCTGTGAGGAACGAGGACATGCCACAACCAAAAGGACTAGCCATACTACCATACGTCAGGAGCGTCTCAGAACTGACAGCCAGACTACTGCGACCCTTAGGACTCATAACAGCACACAAGCCAACTTCCACACTCAGACAACAACTCACCAGAACAAAGGACCCAATAGCCAGCATGAGCCAAACTAACGTAGTTTACAAAATACCATGCAAGGACTGCACAAAACACTATATAGGACAAACAGGAAGACAGCTAACAATCCGCATCCATGAACATCAGCTAGCCACAAAACGACACGACCAGCTATCCCTAGTAGCCATACACTCAGACAACCAGGAACATGAATTTGACAGGGAAAACACTACCATCATAGGACAAGCCAGACAGAGAACAGCCAGGGAATTTCTAGAGGCATGGCATTCATCCACAAACTCCATTAACAGACACATGGACCTGGACCCCATATACAAACCACTACAGCTGAAACTGACACCCGGAAGCGGCAAGAACATCCATCAACGGACACATCGACCTGGACCCCACATACAAACTACTACAGCTGAAACTGACACCCAGAAGCGGCAAGAACAAACCACTATAAATACCGGAAGAAACATCACAGCAGCGCTTCACAGGAGGCTCCAATAGCACTGATGATGTTCCCTAGCCAGGGAACGAAACGTTTGCAGCAAAAACTTCCAGCTCGGCGAACAGAACCACAACAACGGACACCCGAGCTACAAATCTTCAACCAGACTTTAAAGCCTTATTAAAGCCCAGTTACATGCTTGACAATATTTCCCAACTTCAGAAAGGCCTGTCTCTCAATTCTAATACTATTCACTTCAACTGATTAATGTTTACACAAAAAAGGGGGAGTTTTTGCTTATGTCTGAGGATTCAGGCTTACTTTTGATTGCAAGCACAGCAGGATATAAGAGAGGGGAAGTGCAGCTACAAAGTTAAAATCTAGCCAAGGCAGGTCTGAGTGGGGTAAAATGTGTGGACATTAAATGACCACTGTTATGCATATCGACAGAGATGTACATCAGGCAAAGTGTGTAACAAGTGGCTGATATTTTCCAATTTGTTTTAGCTCTGGTACTCTTTCCTGAATGTCCCGCTTTTAGGAGGATGTACATTTAGGGCTGCATGGTTACTTATGCCTCAGAGTTCCCCGGACCTGAGTTCAATTCCAGCTTTGGATGACTGTCTGTGTGGACCTTGCACATTCTCCGTGAGTCTGTGTGGGTTTCCTCTGGATGCTGTGATTTCCTCCCACAGTCCAAGAAAATGTAGGTTTGGCGATGCTAAATTGCCCATTGTTTCCAGGAATGTGTAGGTTAGGTGGATTAGCCTATGGAAAATGCAGGCTTACAGGAATAGAGTAAGAGGGTGGGTCTGGGTGGGGTGCTGTTCAAAGGCCTTGTGTGAACTGGAGGGGCTGAAGGGCCTACAACTGCAAGGATTCTATGATCTTGGAGATATTACAACAAAGTGGAAACTGAAACACTGTGATGAGAGAATGGATAAAGTTGAAGATTTGGGTAAGCTTATACTCCTTGAAAATGAAGGGCTATCACCCTCACCTTAACCTCCTTCCACCTATTGTATTCCCAACACCCCTCCCCCAAGTTTGTCCTCCCTACCTTTTACCTTAGCCTGCTTGGCACACCCTCCTCATTCCTGAAGAAGGGCTTATGCCCGAAACATCGATTCTTCTGTTCCTTTGATACTGCCTGACCTGCTGTGCTTTTCCAGCAACACATTTTTAAGCTCCTTGGAAATGAATTAAGGATTACTTTATTACGATGCAGAAAATAACAATGAAAATTTATTGAGTAGATAGGACACAATTCTTTCCATTATGAGAAGAATTCAGACTGGGGGAGTTCAAAACTAGGAGGCAAACTTTTAAGGTGAGAGGAGAAAGATTTAAAAAGGATAGGGAGTGGTCCATGTGTGAAATGAATTGCCAGAGAATGTGGTAGATGCAGGTACAGTTAAAAGATTTAAAAGATATTTGGATAAGTTCATGAATAGGAAGAGTTTGGAGGGACATTGGCCAAGTGAAGGCAGGTAGGACTAGTTTAGTTTAGAAACATGGCTGGGGTAGACTGGTTGAACCATGTTTGCATGCTGACTGACTCTATGATCACAGGATTCAGGTTTCAAGCTGGTTAGAATTGAATCAAGGAAAAATATTTTCATTCAAAGGCATGTGAAAAAGTGAGATCCACAATGCCAGCGTTATGTATATAAAATGAGTTGAAGACTTTGAAAGAGTTTTATATATTTATTTAGGGGAAAAAAGGAAATAATAATTGAAAGTGTAAGGCTTCCAGGGGCTAAGAAGCTGATGGTTAGAGTGAGAAGGCTCATTGGTTAAAGTGAGGTAAGTCATGTGCAATAAATATACACAGTGTACTGAACATACAATAATTATAGAGCATGTTACAGTGGCTCAAGATGACTTCCTTTAGCCCCAACTTGTACTTGACCACTGATTGGTATCTCAGGGACTCTCAGTTGAGTGTCAATATTGTACTATTTTGCAAGAAATATAGGTCCTATATGTTAATATTTCTCTTCACCACGTTAATATAGCTAACCATTGTAAAGATATCACTGCATCACTTTAAATATTATATTGCCAGGAGCACGATTTGTTTGAAATAGAACAGGAAATATGTATTGCTTGCTTTGGGCCTGTAACAAATATACCCTTGAACAGCGTAGGTTGACTGACCTGACATTTTCCCTTCCTCTCCTCTGGGTATAGTTTCGCAGTCTAAATTCTACTCAATCACTCCCCCTACTGCAAGATTGAGGTAAAATATTACTCTTTGAGAAATGAATATTTTAGGAGCATTATGTGTTACCACATGACATCCCACAGGGTCTCCAGATCCTGCAGATGACATTAACACAGTTGACAATCTTTCTAATAAAATTCAACATAAAAGATTAAATGTTAGGTAAAGACATAATAAACTTTATTTTTTTCTTATTTTACTCATTTTGAATTGTTTTGCACATGCTGGTAGTCAATAAAACAAGTCACCCTTTCCATAGATTAACTTGGACAAGGGACTGATCAGAGTTAATTTATTAAGTTCATCCCAGGATATGATATGGGATTGTAATTAACTGGTGAATGTAAGGTTGAATAGGATTATATTGAATGCCTAGCATCCACATCAGTGTTTATGTTCCATAAAGACCTCTTCCCAACCTTCTTCATCTAACACTATCATTTAGTCATCGAGTCATACAGCACAGAAACAGACCCCTCAGTCAGGCTTGTCCACACTGACCAGATATCCTAATCTGACCTAGTCCCATTTGCCAGGATTTGGCCCATATCCTTCTAAACCTTCCTATTCATGTACCCATCCAGATGCCTTTTAAATGTTGTCATTGTACTCAGCTCCACCACTCCCTCTAGCAGCTTGTTCCTTACATGCATCAGACTGTGCATAAAAGCTACCCCACAGATCCGTTTTAAATCTTTCCCCTCTCACACTGAACCTATGTTCTTGAGCTTTGGACTCCCACACCCTAGGTAAAAGACCTTGGCTATTCACCCTATCCATGTCCCTCATGATTTTATAAATATCTATAAGGTCACCCCTTAGCCTCCGATGTTCCAGGGAAAATAGCCTCAGCGTATTCAGTTTCTCCCTACAATAATATTTTAATCCTTTCACCTTTGTGTATGCATACTTTTTGGGGTGGCATAGTGGCTCAGTGGTTAGCACTGCTGCCTCACAGCACCAGGAACCTGGGTTCAATCCATGCCTCAGGCGACTGTGTGGCATTTGCATGTTCTCCCCGTGTCTGCGTGGTTCCCTCTGGGTGCTCCAGTTTCCTCCCACAGTTCAAAGATCTGCAGGTCAGGTGAATTGGCCATGCTAAATTGCCAATAGTGTCAGGTGCATTTTCAGGAGTAAATATAAGGTAAGGGAATGGGTCTGAGTGGGTTACTTTTCAGAGGAACGGTGTGGACTTCTTGGACCAAAGGGCCTGCTTCCATACCAGAGGAGTTTTAATCTAATCTTCTTCTATTGATTTGAAAACAATTCCATCTGATGATTGTTAAAGTTTCAGAGACAGCATCTGATATTCAAGACTTTTGATGCTCCTGTAAAAACAGAAAGATTATAACTGCTGCACAAAGGAACATATAGGATTGCCAAGACTATGTCTTGGATGTGGCAATTGTTATTGCTGCGTCCTGTTCAGCTCTGAATTCTGTGAACCTTGGATTAAATTCTTCACTGCTCTCGTTCAGACTTTCATAAGAGTATGAATTTCATTTGTAAAGAAAGAAAAATAGAATGTTGTTATAAGCGGGAAGAGAAACAGAAAATTTTGGAAATGCATGTCGAGAGAAAAGCCATATTGAGTAGAATCTACCTTTGTAAGGTGGTTGGCTAATAATATGTGTAAATATAATGTTATGAAGGTGTAGGTGTGTACTGTCCTGTTAAGAGAGAGAGGAAGCTAGCAAGGACTAACCGAAAGCAGAGAGAGTGCTGAACAAGGTAAAAATGTAACACTTGTTTGACACAAATAGCTGGAGTTGCTTTGCCATGGAACAAAAAACAAATTCAAATTCAGCCAATCAGTTTAAATTATGCTCCAGATAGCTAAATCCAAACGAATTTGAATTTAGTGTTTCAATGACATTAAACCAATGAAATGATCCCATGTTTTAGGTGTAAAACCAGACGTTTAAACAGTAAAGGAGAGAACTGCCAAGAAAACCAATAAGTATAGACTGCTAGCCAAATAGCTCTCTGAAAGATACCTTCCTTAAGAAAGGTTGTGCAGGAGAAGAGGTGACCCAAGGAAACTCAGAGGAAAATCTACAGAGGAAGATCAACAATGTTGACTGGTTTTGAAACGTGACATTATTTTTGTAAGTCTTAATTGGGGTTTTTACCAGACCAGTATTGTAGAGTGGGAGGTAAAAAATAGGTTTAAGAGAAAGGAGTTGTAAATAGAGGTTTTAATGTTCTCTGTTGGCTTAAAGAATAAAATTGTTAATTTTTACTTTAAATAGCAAAACCTGGGGTAGTTCTTTACCTCTTGAAGTTTAACAGATTATGGTGTGAGGTGAGCTTCTCTCTGTGTCAGGTTTAAATTCACAGAGGGGTTTACTCAGTGTCACAACAGTTTGGGAACTTTTGTCCATGATTTGAACAAGTTTTCAGTCTGAGATTTGACAGATTTGAATAGATTTTGGGTGTGCAAAAAAATGCTCAGTAGATTTAAACACTTGCCGGTTAGTGTCTTAGATCTTTAAATAAAACATAGGTGAGACAATTTGTTTAATTTCAATTACTTGTGGTTGGTGAAATTAAAAGTGAGAAGAATGGCTCTTAAAATTGTTAAAGAGGTTCTGGGGTTTGAAGATGAGTCTCAAGTTTGCCAAGAAAGTTTAGAAAGAAAAGACCATACTCTTAGAAGTAGCAAAGTGGTTAGGTTTGGGTTTAACCAAGGACAAAAGTAAAGCTGAAAATGTAATGAATTATTCAAACACTTAGCTGTGTCAGAGAAACAGATGAATGCAGTAAAGTGAGAAAAACTTAAATTACAATTGAGGAAAATGGAGTTAGAAGATAAACAAAGGAAGAGAGAAAGACAGAGAGAGAGGAAAAAGAGAGAGAGAAGGAAGGGACAGAGAAAGAGAGAGAAAGTTCTTAGCTGAGCAAAAAGAGGGAGAATTTGAACTTGAGAGGTTGTGACTTAGTCAGCAAAGTCAAGTCAACAGGATGGAGATTAAAACAGAAGATAGTGATATATACAAATATGTCAAAACTCTGCCACATTTTGAAGAGGAAGATGTCAAAGCCTTCTTTATTTTATTTGTAAAATTGGCTAGGCAGATGGGGTGGTCTGAGGATTTATGGGTAACGCTAGTTTAGACTAAACTGGTAGGCAGAGCTGGTAAGGTATTTGCTTCATTTTTAGATGAGGGGTCAAGAGATTATGAAGAGGGCAAACAGGCTATTTTAAGTGCTTATGAGATGGTACCAGAAAAATATAGACAACAGTACAGGAACATAAAGAAGGAACTAGGTCAGACTTACACTGAGATTGAAAGAATTAAACATCATCATTTTGATGTTTAAAAATAGATAAGACCTATGAGGCTCTCAGAGAGATTATTCTGCTGGAGGGTTTTAAAAACAGACTTCCAGAGATGATAAAAATTCATGTGGAGGAACAGAAAGTTCAGGAAGTGAGAAGGACAGCAGAATTAGCAGATGAGTATATGGTGGTGCATACCTCAAGCTTCCTGCCAGAATTTCATCCTGAGGGATAGAAGTTGGGAAAAGGGGAGATCCCACACTATGAAACAAAGAGTAGAAAACACTGGTAAGTATTTACCACAGGTTAAAAAAGAGGGTGGAAAGGAGGTGAAAGGTCTCAGGTGTTTCCACTCTGGTAAAATGGGACATGTAAAGTCACAATGCTGGTTGTTCAAGAAAGGCGCTGTGGGAAAGATGTAGTAAAAGAAGCTAAGCCAGTGTTATTAGTGAAAGTAGTAAAGGAAACCCTAAGAAGAGCTGAGGAGCTGCAGCAGAGCGCACAGCCTAGGCAGGGGCTGGATATGGAGTTAGTGTCTGATCTCTGTAAAGAATCTGCCTTTGTGGGTAAAGTTTACTCAGAAAGAACAGGAGGAGAAAGTAAGAAGTTATAATTTTGAAAGATACACAATCTAACCAATCCTTAATATTAACAGATGGTGAATTTGCACTCTTTCTGATTTGTTACCCAAGAATGTGGTAATTTGTGGGATAGATGGACAGAAATTAAGCATTCCCCCATGTAAGATCAAGTTAGAGTGCCAACTCAAGGCTGGGGAAATAACAATGGATTGACAGAGTCTCAGTTCCAGAAATCCAATTTGTTCTTGGGATTTAGCAGGATCAAAGGTGGGAGTGACACCCCTTGTTATGGAAAAGCCCCAGGAAGACCAAGAAACCAAGAAGTTAAAGAAAAGTATCCTGGTATTTTCCCAGACTGTGTAGTAACAAGGTCCCACTAACATAAGTCACAGCATGAAGCAAAAACTAAAGAGAAAGATGAAGGAGTTGAGGTTCAGTTAGCAGACACCATGTTTGACATAATAGTGCAGGAAAAACCTGAATAGGCAGAGGGTCAGACAGAAGTGTTTAGTCCTAAAAGGGTAAGGGACTTGCAATAGAAAGCCAAGACGACAAAAGATATATATGTGGATGCATCCTCCGAAAAGGGGGCAAAGATTACTCCGGAGGGTTATTATCTGAAAGATAAAATCCTCAGATGGAATTGGAGACCACGGCGGTTAGTGCAGAGGAGAAATAGGTTGAAGTGCACCAGATTATGTTGCCAATAGCATACAGCTAGGAAGTGTTAGGGTAGCACATGAAGTAGTAGATCACCTAAGGTACGAAAGACTCAGGCTAAGGTACAAAAATATTTTTATTGGCCTGGAATGGTTAACTTTTGCCATATTTCTCAGACATGTAAAAAGTGGTAGAAAAGCCACAGGCAGTAGTAAAACCTGCACTTTTGTTGCCAATTCCTGCATTAGAAGAACCTTTCACATAAATTATAATTGATTGTGTAGGACCCTTCCAGAGAATGAGAAGAGAGAAAGAACTGGAGAAACAGGTGTTAGTTATTGCCCAGCAGAATGAAGAATCAAATCCAAATGTTGTGGATTTTGATGTGCCTCAAAGTATGTTAAAAAATGAAGGCATCCTTCAAGAGTGGGCTAGATTAGTAAAATATCTGTCTCAGGAGAAAAGAATGCAGTTGAAAGGTTTGTTACTGATGTATGAGGACATATGTTGGAATCTGATGGAGAGGATTAAAGCTATTGTATATGAAGTAGACGTAGAGAGTACTGTTCCAATAAAACACACCCCTATCAGCTTAATCCTTTCAAAGCCAGACAGGTCCAGATGGAGGGGGAGGCCATGCTCAAAGAGGCTATCATCGAACCAAGCTAGAGCGAGCAGAGTTCACCAATCATCTTAGTTCTCAAACCAGACAGGACTCAATGATTTTGTGTGGATTGTCGGAAGGTCAACGTCATTACAAAATCAGATTCATATCCAATACCGAGATTGGAGGACTGTATTGAGAAAGTTAGACAACTTTCTCAAAAGTTCAGTTACATCACCAAGTTGGACTTATTGTGGGTTACTGACAGGTATCTTGATCAGACATGGCAAAAGAAATTTCTGCGTTTGTAACCCTAAATGGGCTATATCGATTCAAAGTGGTGCCCTTTGGAATGGAGAACATGCCTATTACATTCCAAAGACTCATGAACAGAGTTATGGCTGGATTAACAAACTGTGCAGTCTATTTGGATGATGTAGTGATCTTTAGTAAGTCCTGGAAAGATCACATGGTACAGTTGGCAGAGCTCTTTGAATGAGTGTAAGAAGCAAAATGGTAGTAAACTTAAACAAAACTGAATTTGCAAAAGCAGAGGTGATGTTGTGACATAACATTGGTCATGGAAGGTTGACCCTGCGGAACGCAAAAGTGAAGGCCATCGAGGAATTTTCATGACCAATCCAGAAGAAAGAGGTGCTTGATTTCTTGGGACTAAATGGATTCTATCAGAAGTTTGTTCCAAACTTCAGTAGTATAGTGGCACTGTTAACTGATATGCTGAAGAAGAACACAAAGTTTTGGTGGATAGAACAATATCAGGAGACATTCAACCATTTAGAAGCAGTATTAACAACCGCAACAATTTTTAGCTACTCCACACTTTTTGAAATCTTTCAAAATTGCCTTCGATGCTAGTGACATAGGAGTTGGAGCTGTACTGCTACAGGAAGATGATGATGGGATTCAACTGCCAGTTGGTTACTTTTTGAAGAAATTCAACATTCACCAGAGGAAATACTCCAAGATCGAAAAAGAACTATTGAGTTTTATACTGGCCTTAGAACATTTTAATGTGTACATCATGAACAATGTGTCAGAGATGGTTGTGTACACGCATCACAATCCTCTTACATTCTTGGAAGGTTTTAAATACAAGAATGCAAAACTATTCTGTTGGAAGTCTTATGTTACAGATATTTAGTTTACAAATCATACATGCTTCAGGTCGTAAGAATGTAATAGTACATGAGTTATCACAGATTTAACTAATAGAGTATAGATGAGACAAATCTATTCAATGTTATATGTATTTGAGAAGAAGTTAACATGAACTTAGATTAAAGTTATATATATGTCATGATAATGTGGTTAAGGAACAGAAAAAAAATGAAGCCATCTTTTCATTATGATGGTTCATTTTTTTCTTAAGGGGGGGGAGTGTTATGGTATAGGCGTATACTGTACCTTTAAAAGAGAGAGAGGAAGCTAGCAAGGACTGACTGAAAGCAGAGAGAGTGCTGAATAAGGTAAAAATGTAACACTTGGTTGAAACAAATAGTTGGAGTTGCATTGCCATGGAACAAAAACAAATTCAAATTCAGCCAATCAGTTTAAATTATGCCCCAGTTACCAAAATCTAATCGAATTTGAATTTAGAGTTTTGACGACATCAAACCAATGAAATGATCGATGTTTTGGGATATAAAACCAGACATTTTAAATAGGGGGAGAACTGCCAAGAAAACCAACACATATAGACTGCTAGCGGAATAGCTCTCTGAAAGGTACCTGTCCTTAAGAAAAGTTGTACAGCAAAAGAAGAGGCGATCCGGGGAAACTCAGAGGAAAATCTAAAGAGAAAAATCAATAAAGCAGACTGGTTTTGAAACATGACTTTTTTTTCTAAATTTTAATCAGTTTCTATATCGGACCAGTATTGTAGAGTGGAAGGTAAAAGATAGGAGAAAGAAGTTGTAAATAGTGGTTTTAATGTTCTCTGTTGGTGTTAAAGAATAAAGTTGTTAATTTTTACTTTAAATAGTGAAATCTGGGATAGTTCTTTGCCTCTCAAAGTTTAACAGATTACAGTGCGAGATGAGCTTTTCTGTGTGTTGGGTTTAAACCAGCAGAGGGGTTTACCCCATGTCGTAACAGTAACTAGAGTTTGAATAGTCTTTTGGGCAGAATTGACTTTACAATTACAGAGATGAATGGAGAACAAAATCACATCGTTCTTCGTGGGAAAAAAATTTGAACATAAAAATACCTCCCCAGGAATGGATCAACCTTGGGGACAGTAGCACTGTGGAGTGAGGGGGGATACTATAGAAACATATAAAATTATAAGATAGTCATAGAAAGGATGCTTCAACTGGCAGGTGAAACTAGAACAAGAGGGCATAGCCTCAAAATTAGGGGGAGCAGATTTAGGACTGAATTGAGAAGGCACTTCTTCACCCAGAGAGATATGAATCTATGAAATCCCTTGCCCAGTGAAGTAGTTGACACTACTTCAGTAAATGTGTTTAAAGCTAAGATAGATATTCTTTTGAACAATGAAGTTACTGTGAGAGGGTGGGTAAATGGAGCTGAGGCCACAAAAAGATCAGCCATGATTGAATTGAATAATGGAGCAGGCTCAAAGGGCCAAATGGCCTCCTCCTGCTCCTAGTTCTTATGTTCTTTCCTCCGAAGCATCACTGCTAACAGACACACAGACAACAATCCCCTGGTGGCTGGAGAAATGGGCCACAAAGAGTTGTGCAACTGAAAACATGGGCCTTTCAAAGCTATCAGCATTTATTCTGACTGTTTGCAAAGAGAAAGTGATGCCTTTACTTGTCAACCCTACTTGTACACCCATAAGCACATTCAAGGAATTCTACATGATGCTAGAGGGTGTTAAAGAACACATCCTGTTGCTAAAATTCGTATGAATTCACTTTACTAAACAGGGTTATCTTAATATAACTTGTTGACTGTTGCTAGTTTTTCAATGTTTAGGTGTAAATTAAGAATAATTTTGCAAATGGAACACCTGCAACTTTGAACTGATTCTCTCCAATAAAGTCTGTTCTGCATACTTCTTTTTTGATTCACTGCTTATCCATACTTATCTGTTTACTGAAGTTAGAAAAGTTGAAATGTGAATTGTAAGTTTACATATAATGACATGTCCAAAAGTTCAAGAAGGGAACTGGAAAAGCAGAGTGGACTTCATCTGACACAGGGATAAGGAAAAGGCGGAGGCACTGAGCTTCCTCTCTCAAACCAATCCAAGGAGCACCTCACTGTCATCATTAATTGCTGTCATTTCTGTGAAGCTAAAGTAAACACATGTACACTACAGTTCACAAAGATAATGCATCGGTCGCACAAGGACATGGAGATCATTTTTTCTCACCTTGGGCATTAATGTTTGCTAACATGTTTTTATTGGCAATGTTGCTTTTATTGGGTGAAGTGTGTGTTGGGGGGACAAGCACTTACAATCTCCTGTATTTGTATGATATGGCTTGTGTTGCATTCATTGGAATAAAGTCCCTATGTCAGAGTTCCATGTAGAGGCATTTCGGCATTTCATTGCCCTCCTTTATGTCCCAATATTTGGTTTCCCATCATTTATGAGTGCTGCGAATGCTGATTGCTCACATTGCAAAGGACTTGTTCTGTTTCTGATATTTCCCTGCACATAGTCATTGGAAATGTCATCCAGCAGAGGTAACCATTGCTAATGCTGTGGTGCTATGGACACGCAGGGAAACTGAAGAACAGGTGTATCAGATCAGCAGCAAGCTAAATAGCCCCCATATGAAGGGAGCACACCTGTAGGTCCCCTCAGGACATGGAGGTGGTACAGGAGTCTCAGAGCCTATTGTAATTGATGCCATTTCCGCCAGATGAGTGAGGCACAGTTTCATTGCACAGTGAGGATGCCTCAGGCCACTGTCATTGATTTATTTCAATTGCTGGAGCAGAACCTAAAGCAGTGCATGGTCACCCTATCCCAATGACTGGAAACATTTTTAATATTCATTCACGGGATGAAGTCTGGCTCTGCAGGCATTTATTGCCCCACCCTGATTTCCCAGAGGGCAATTAAGTGTCAAACACATTGCTGTGGGTCTGGAGTAACATGTCAGCCAGACCAGGTGAGGATGGCAGTTTCCTTCCCTAAAGGGTATGAATGAACCAGTTGGGCTTTTCTGCCAATTGATAGTGAATGTGAGTCAACCATTAGAATCTCAATTCCAAATTTTTATTGAATTCAAATTGTAATATTTGCTGTGGTGGGATTCAAACACAGGTCCCCAGAGCATTTCCTGGGTCTCTGGATTAATAGTTTAGCGATAATACCATGAGATCATCATCTCACTTGCACTAAACATCATGTAATTGGCTGCTTCCAAGTATCCACTTGGGAACTTTGATCCACAGATACATCAAGGATACACCACTTCATCTCATTTCCCCAATACAAGGTCAATGCTATAGCTGGACAGTTCGCTTTGTCAACATTACTACATTTTCCCGACATGTGGGATGGTGTAGGCTATATACACATTGCATTGAGAGTGCCATATCAAAATACAGCAAACTTCAGCAATACAAAAGCATTCCATTTCATCAATGTGAAACTCATTTGAGGTCACATCCTAGAACATTTTCCAACACCACATCCTAGAAGTTTGCACTAGGTACCCTGGAAGCTTCCACGTATACTTGAGAACTCTCAAATTCCTAGTTCATTTCAAGGGCCAGATGCCTTACAAGATGGTTACAGGGAAACCTGGTCTACACTCTGAGAATGGCCACTGACTCTGATACTGCTGAGCGAATGCAGCCCATTCCTAAACCAGGCCACTATGGCGCAGAAGAAGGACTATCTGAAGATGGGTTACATTTGCTTGGGCTAATTTGGGGTGAGCCTTGCAGTGTTGCATTGTGTTAGCATATTGCACAACAGGAACAAGCAAAGAGAGGATGTGATGGACACTGAAGAGCTGGCAGTCCAGCATCAGTCTTCCAAGGAGCCAGGTGAGGACATTAAACAAATGAAATGTCATATTTGGTATGTTAGAGTGGTGCAGTATCAGATGCAAAAAGCCAAACAAGACGTAACTGACATCCAGTTCCAGTAAATGTAAGCTGGATGCAAAGATCACTCATTGACTGTAAATTCATTGTTGCTCAAAGGCAATTGGTCCCTTGGAAGATCTGCAGATAACTTGCCCTCCATAATGCATTCCACTGAAACAAACATTAATACTCTGCAGGATGGGGAGTCCATTCGACCTGCTGTTCCTTTGCATTCTCCTTACCACTTCCCGAAGGCTAGGTATACAATCCAACATGCTCATTTAATCAATTTCCTGAGGCAAATGCAGCTTTTGTTTGTTTTTCTTCATGTTTGATGGTACTGAATAAATATGAACTTCGTCCACTTTTGAGAGCTTACGTATTTGATGTGCCCACTTTGAACAATGAGAGGATGTTGAACAACACTAGGCATTAAGGAATGAAGAGCAATCCCATACACATCGTTGTAAAATGGGATGACATGAAGGATGTTAAAATGTTTAGCTTGGTTCTTATAACTGCAGTAACAATGATTGTTGATCGGATGGGTGAATGATGTAAAATAGCAATATGCTTCTGAAAGTGAGCTTGTATTTGTCATGAAGTGTTAGCAATGCCGCCTATGTACCCACAGAAGCATTTTTTTTCTTGTTCCTCTCCCACAACTGGTGGTAAAAATGGTGTCCATGCAGAGAATTCTGGGAGGTCCGAAGAGTGGAAAGTACTACTGCCATTGTTTGGGGGAAGATAGTGTGCAGTGGGCTCCATAGAATTGTGGTGTTCAGTTAATGAGGTGAGCTGTAGAGAATACTTGAGAAAATTGGCAAGGACGCACAGAGAGAAACCCTAAAAGTCAACACTTAGTAAATTTCAGGTAAAATTTAGTCCTAAATATTTTGTCTTACTAGTTGGCGGTTTCGCTTCTTTCTCAAGTTTGCGGTCAAGAAATATGGTTTTAACTATCCCAATCCTTTACTGAGAACTTTAAACATGACATTATTCTCTTCTTGATGCAAACTGGTTTATGATTTTCTGCTGATTGGTTACTGTATTCCCAAGTTGCCTTCGATTCACTTAGCCATATAAATAATTCTTACTGTCCCACTGTGATCACCTATCTGACTTTGATGAATTTGCTGTCATCAACCGTTCTATTTTAACATAACTTGACCTGTTCAATTCATCAGCATCATAGCAATTAAGATATATCTATGTAATTATCAAATATTGTAGTCATCGAGTTTCCACATAACAAATAATGCTCTGAACTTGTAGTCAGTCCATTAACCCAATTCCTTTCAGACCTGACTTTACCTTGCATGTTTTTGCATTCCTCTTGCGTAATTGGTAGCCTATCATGTTGAGTTTCTTTATTATAATTTCAATTATGTCATTCAATCTGCAAGAAAAGAAGAATAATAACATAATCATAATTTGCCTATCAGTTATAGATTGTGCTGTAATGTAACTCATGATCTCTCCATGAGAGACCAACTTAAAAAAAGGAAACGTTGAACAGCAGGAAGAGCAGCATTTTTTGCACTCCAGAGTACTGCAGCATCAAGTGCAACAAGCCATATAGCACTTATTTAACAATCGGTTTCTGTAGATGAGAGCTGGGTGATCATTCATTGACTGTAAATGAATTGGTGCTGGAAAGGCTAGCCATTCCCCTGTGTTCCTCGAGGCAAATTCAGCTGGTTTTTTTTGCTACATTTGCTGTTGCTGAGCCAAAGTGAATGTTTTGAATGATTTCAATGCTTTCCTATTTGTGATGGTCCCATATTGCTGGACCATTGCTGCAATGATATTGGGTCACAGTGGGAATTGGAGAAAGAGTAAAACTGACAGAGACATGTTAGTAAAATGGACTGAGGCTAAGGTTGAGTACGCTGTATAGGCTGGCATGTACATAGCAATAGATGAATGATTGTGATGTGCAGTGAAGTATCAGCTCTGCCAACTATGTGCCCTTAGAAGCACTTATCTGTGATTGCACAATTCGCTATATATATAGCAAAGGATAACTCTGGACTGCCAACATTTGATTGGCTTGACTTTTAAGTTGGTGGGAGTATCAGGGATCCTGGAATATCCTAGCGGCAGTGAGTACTTCTGCCTGTGGTGATTGGGAGATTATAACAAGCAGGTACTAAACAGGCATGGTGCATCGGTAGTGAGGTGATTTTGTGAAAATTATATGAGGAACTCATTCAACATCCCAGAGAAACACTCCACAAAATTCACAAAATTGACAGATAATTGGTTTTTATTAAAATTCACCGCTCTAATTCTGATTTCTGTAAATAATTCTTTTGACTAAAGATTGGCCCCAGTTCTATCCTCAATTATCTAGCTTTTAAGAATGCAAAACATTGCAGCAAACATGCATTATGACCTCCTACTGAGTTAATAAGTATCAATATACATTATTAGTTGCCATTATAAAATTGGCATTTATTGGTTTTAGAAGTGCTTATGAAGCTCATATTTATTGGATGCAGAATAATGAATACCTTCTGCCCAATAGTGTCCCTGATATAGGTCTGACAAACATGACTTTCACATGATGAAGGTGAAAAAGTTTTAAAAATGATAAGGATACCTTGACCAACAAACATTCTCATTATTTGGCAGTCTACGATTGCTGATCACCCAAGAAAATTACAAGAAATCTAGTTCTTTTTTGTCTTCTATTCGGTTTTATCAATCAATGTGTCTTTGGAGAAATGCAAATTAAAGAGTATGATCATATCAGATGAAGATTAAATTACAGGCAGAAAGCCACATTTAAAACATTTGGCTCACTTACTGGAAAGACTGATACTATTGTACCCTAAAGACCAAAATTTGTAATACTAACCTTGACCCCAAACATCAGGTCATAACTTTAGATAATATTAGTTTAAGCTAGCAATTTAGTGGGGGGTGATGGCTCAGAGATATTTTTACTAAACTGTTAAAACAGAGGCCTAGGTAATATTCTGGAGACTTGGTTCAAGTCCAGCCATCGCAAATGTTTGAATTTGCATTCAATAAAATTCTAGAACTAAGTGTCTAATAATGACCATGAAACGATTGTCAAAAAAAAATTGGGTTCATTAGCATCCTTTAGAGACAGAAATCTGCTACCCTTACCTGATCTGGCCTTGATGTAATGCCAGATCAACAATAATGTGATTGGCTCTGAACTGCCCTCTGGGATAGTAGTAAATGTCAGCCAAATCAAGAATGCTCTCATCTGAATGTATTTTTAAAAATTGATCTAATTCTATTCTGTTTGACTTACAGGTGATTACCTACTCTTCTGGTAGAGTTTACACAAATATAAGTGCAAGGCAGGGAGGAAGAGTTTCCTTTGCAGCAAATTACCAGATGGGGGATGCTTCCATTAAAATATCATCCCTACATTCGACAGACTCGGGGCTATACACGTGCAAAGTGAAAAATGAAGGCGTGTATGACTGGAAGAATGCTATTAATCTTGTTGTTTTAAGTAAGTGTAAGCACAAATATAACTTTAATTTTGAGTACTTTTGAAATGTAATTAAAGCTTTTATGGGCTATGTATTGAAAATGTGTAATAGTAATGTCAAAATATATGGCAAAGATCAGGCAGACACCTTTAACAAAATTGGTTTTGATTTGATTTTCCAGTAGACTGGACAACATAAATTCATTTTTCAAAATTCTTACCTATTTTTGCCAATAATAAAAGTGATTTATTCTTGCATTCCATTTGTGTCTTCAAACCTTATTTCTTGCTATCCTGCTTTTATTGCCCTCAACTGTTTAGAGCATAGAACATAGAACAGTACAGCACAGTACAGGCCCTTCAGCCCTTGACGTTGTGCCCACCTTTTATCCTACTCTAAGATCAAACTAACCTACAAACCCTTCATTTTACTATCACCTATGTGCCTATCTAAGAATCACTTAAATGTCTCTAATGTATCTGACTCTACTACCACTGGTGGCATTCCATGCGCCCCATTTTCTGTGTAAAGAACCATCCTCTGACATCTCCCCTAAACCTTCCTCCAATCACCTTAAAATGATGCCCTCTTAGGATAGCCATTTCTACCCTGGAAAAAATCTCTAACTATTCACTCCATCTGTGCCTCCCATCATCTTGTACACCTCTATCAAGTTGCCTCTCATTCTTCTTCACTCCAAATGAGAAAAGCCTTAGCTCCCTCAAACTTTGTTTGAGCTATTAATTCCATTGTTCTCATGCCGAACAAAAATCACTTGAGTAAAATTATCGCGTTATTGTTACTCTCTCCAAATGACTGCAGCACTGTATTGTTTCATGTTGAATCTTTTCAGCTCCTCAACGTATACCTGCAACCCTCCAATCACTCAACCGCTGTTTCCCAAATTCCTCAAAGTTTTATAATTAAGGAGAACCAATCGTAAAACATAACAGCATTATTTAAAAATAAGGACATGATATGTAACTTTAGAATGTAGCATGTAGAATGTTTGTGCTCGGTTCAATTGTCTCCATTGAGAAGTTTCACTTTAACCAAAGACATTTACTTTGAGTGCCATCTGCTGTATGCTTAGAAGGAAGTCATGAAATAACTATTGCAAATTTTTTTTCTCATCTTCTGCTCGAGGTTTGAGATTTTGCTTGTGAGGAAATGCTAGAAAACTTTAGTGACTTTTTCTTAGAACTAAAAAGATTAATGGGAGACTGAAGAAAGGTATAACACTGTCAGGGTTTTTTATAAGGTTAGTCAATCAAGCCAAGCTCTTTCCACTGGTTGGTGAGAAGGCATTTAACATACAATGAACAAAAATTGAGGTTAGTAAAATTTACTTTATTTGGAGATCCGGATTCTATCAGAAATAGTGGTGGAAGCAGAATCCATAATAGTTTTTATAATGGAAGTAAGTAAAAGAATATAAAGCTGATTAATGCGTAGCTTGATTTTGATCTCATGGTATTCCATTTGGTGTATATGCACTTTATTGAACAAAAGAATTACAACTGGATCCATTATGCTGTAACATGCCACTGTGCTTTAAAATGCACTCATACTCATTTAGAAGATTGAGAGGCAACCTTATTGAAACATATAACATTATTAGGAGATTGACAGAGTGGATGCAAAAAGGTTGTTTTCTGGGAAAGAAACAGCAGGGGGGATTCAGAGTAAGGAATTGCTCATTTAAGACAGAGATCAGGTGGAACTTATTTGCTCCAAGGGTAATGAGTCTGTGGAATTCTCTACCACACAATGCTGTAGAGATTGGAACTTTAAGTATTTTCAAGGCTGAAATAGATAGATTTTTAATCAGTAAGGCAGTCAAGATTCTGGGGAAAAGACAGGTAATGTGGAGTGAAGATTTTCAGATCAGGCATGATCTCATTTAATGGTAGAGCTATCACCATGAGCTGAGTGGCTTGCTACTGCTCCACATCTTATGGTCAAATGCAACTTTCTTGTTATCAATAGCAAACACTTCTTATACTAATTTCAAAGACATATTGACAAACAGGAACTTATTGAAAGTCTACACAAAGATACAGTGCACAGAAATACCTGCAAGTAAGTAATATAGCTGAATTCCAGTAACTTATCTAATATGCAATGCTATTATCTATAAGAAAATTAATAAAAATGTCTGTCGTAAAAATTAATAATCTGATTAAAATCCGTGGACTCAATTAAAATATTTCTGCTTTACTTCAGTCAAACCCTCCAAGCCTAAGTGTTGGATCCAAGGGAAACTACTGAAAGGGAATGATATCAAACTTCAGTGTAAATCTGACAAAGGCACTCAACCCATCTTGTATGAGTGGAAACCTGTTTCAGATACAGAAGAACATCAAGCCAAATTACACCCGAGTTTACACATAGGTTAGTGAATTAATGTTTTCAAAAACTGGATATGTTTCATACACACAGAAAGCACACAATCCAAATCAGGATGTTACATGTTTACCCTATTTCTGAACAGAATAATGTGTTTCAAATCGAATTTTTGCAGCTAATTTGTTGGAACATTTAATAGGTCTTCAAAGTTTGTGAGAAGATTTGTAGCTCAGGTGCTCGTTGTTGTGGTTCTGTTCGCCGAGCTGGGAATTTGTGTTGCAGACGCTTCGTCCCCTGTCTAGGTGACATCCTCAGTGCTTGGGAACCTCCTGTGAAGCGCTTCTGTGATCTTTCCTCCGCCATTTGTAGTGGTTTGAATCTGCCGCTTCCGGTTGTCAGTTCCAGCTGTCCGCCGCAGTGGCCGGTATATTGGGTCCAGGTCGATGTGCTTATTGATTGAATCTGTGGATGAGTGCCATGCCTCTAGGAATTCCCTGGCTGTTCTCTGTTTGGCTTGTCCTATAATAGTAGTGTTGTCCCAGTCAAATTCATGTTGCTTGTCATCTGCATGTGTGGCTACTAAGGATAGCTGGTCATGTCGTTTTGTGGTGGCTAGTTGGTGTTCATGGATGCGGATCGTTAGATATCTTCCTGTTTGTCATACGTAGTGTTTTGTGCAGTCCTTGCATGGGATTTTGTACACTATATTGGTTTTGCTCATGCTGAGTATAGGGTCCTTCGTTCTGGTGAGCTGTTGTCTGAGAGTGGCTGTTGGTTTGTGTGCTATTATGAGTTCTAGTGGTCGCAGTAGTCTGGCTGTCAGTTCGAAAATGCTCTTGATGTATGGTAGTGTGGCTAGTCTTTTGGGTTGCAGCATGTCCTCGTTTCGTTGTCTTTCCCTGAGGCATCTGTTGATGAAATTGCGCGGGTATCCGTTTTTGGCGAATACATGAATACATTGTATAGGTGTTCTTCTTCCTCTTTTTGCTTTTCTGGTGTACTGCAGTGTGTTGTGGCCCTTTTGAATAGTGTCTTGATGCAACTTCTTTTGTGTGTGTTGCCACTCTCAGACAACAACTCACCAGAACGAAGGACCCGATACCCAGCATGAGCAAAACCAATGTAATGTACAAATTCCCATGCAAGGACTACACAAAACACTACATAGGACCAACAGGAAGACAGCTAACGATCCGTATCCATGAACACCAACTAGCCACAAAACGACACGACCAGCTATCCTTAGTAGTCACACACGCAGATGACAAGCAACGTGAATTTGACTGGGACAACACCACTATTATAGGACAAGCCAAACAGAGAACAGCCAGGGAATTCCTAGAGGCATGGCACTCATCCACAGATTCAATCAATAAGCACATCGACTTGGACCCAATATACCGACCACTGCAACGGACAGCTGGAACTGACAACTGGAAGCGGCAGATTCAAACCACTACAAATGGCGGAGGAAGGATCACAGAAGCGCTTCAGAGGAGGGTCCCAAGCACTGAGGATGTCACCTAGACAGGGGACGAAATGTCTGCAACACAAATTCCCAGCTCGGCGAACAGAACCACAACAATTTAATAGGTCAGCCAGCATCTATTACAAGAACAGGTGAGTTAGTTCTTCAGGTGCCGAATGATCATCAGAAGTGGAAGTTAATAGACACAAACAGCATTTAGAAATAAAAGCTATACATCTGTGATACCTTCCAACCTGAATAGAATTGACAGGTTTTATTTATTCATTAATGAGATATGGATGTTGCTGGTAAGACCAGCATTTGTTGCCCATCCCTCATTGCCTTTGAAAAAATGGTGGTGAGATGCTTTGAACTGCTGTCCATCTAGTACATGTCCACCCAGAGTGCTGTTAGGAAGTTCCTAGATTTTGACCCAGACATAATGAAGGAACAGTGATATAGTTCGAAGTTAGGGTGATGTGTGGCTTGGAGGAAAGCTTGCAGATGCTGTTCTCATACTACTGCTACCCTTGTCCTTTTAGGTAGTAGAGATTATGAGTTTGGAATGTGCTTGGTGAATAGGGAGAAAGTGATTGTTTAAGATGGTGGGTAACATGCCAATTAAGCAGGCTACTTTTACCTGTTTGGTATCAAGTTCCTTGCATATTGTTGGAGCTGCATTCAGCAACAATAGTGGAGAGTATTCCATTGCACTCCTTGTAGAGATGGTGAATAGTATTTGGTGAATCAGAAGTTGAGTTACCACAGGATGCCTAGCTTCTAACCTGTTCTTTTAGCCACAGTATTTATATGATTGATACAGTCCAGTTCCTGATCAATAACTCCCTGGATGTTGATAGTGGGGAATTCAGTGATGGTAATATTATTGAATTTTAAGGTGAAATATTATTCTCCCCATCATTGTTGAGTGTTTTCAGCATTTTCTTTTACTTTAATTCAAATTTCCAACAGTTACAGTAATTTATGCTGTTTCCTTAATAAAGAAATTTAATTAAAAAACAACACTACTGTCGAAATATCCAAAATATGTAACTGTGAGGATGCTTTCCTTTTGGAGTCATGACCTCCTAGATTTTCCATGATTTTATTAATTTGGAATGGTACCTTTTTAAGGCTGGGCATTAGAAGTTAAAACAATGCTCTTCAATTTTTCAATGCTTTGTAACCAAAAAAAACAGTAATTTATCATTGTATTGTCTAATTTGTTATGATAGACATCTTAATGCCTGAGAACAACACAAACAATGTGGTTCAGAGTCAAGCCAAGCCAAACTCTCCCTCCTTGGACTACTCCATTCATCAAGTCCAAAATTCAACATTCATTCCTGATGGAGGGCTCTGGCCCGAAACGTCGAATTTCCTGTTCCTTGGATGCTGCCTAACCTGCTGTGCTTTAACCAGCAACACATTTTCAGCAAAATTCAACACTGGCAGGCGATGGAGGACTGCAGAAAACAGGATCAGGAAGTTATAACCAGGCATTAAGATGTCTATCATAACAAATTTCCCTCAGGCAGAACCCATGAATGCTGCTCTAACAGAAAGGCAGATGCAGATGTGCTTTAAAACATAGATGAAACTCAAAAGAAACCTTATTTTTGGACCATTCACATACTTGTGAGTGCACAATAATTACGTGGCACTGACACAGAACAAAGAGCAGGTTGTCTGCTTGTCTTGTTGGCAGGAAGAATGACATGTACATAAGAGACACACTTGCAAAAGAAAGAAAACAATTTCAGAGATAAAAAGTTCAGAATGGGAACTTAATTTAGTGGAAATATTTGATATCATTGGAAATTATTCAAATTTATTCAGCAAAAAATGATAGAAATTTTACAATGTTACTGACATGTTACAGTTTTCATTTACAGCAATGTACTCTGAAGGAACTTGACTTGTCAAATGCTTTGCACAGAATTCACCATTTAACAAGAATGTACTTTCTTCTTCAGATTCAAAAACTCCTGAAATGCTTTTGCTGAAGAATTTGAGCCAGATGAATGCTGGTCTATACAAGTGCAGTGCCATAAATGAAGCAGGAGAAGAAAACTGCATTGTTAATGTTGTAATTATGAGTGAGTCATCAATCTGAATAAATCGCATCAAAGAACTTGAGAATTGCACCCAAAAATGCGCTACCAAACAACTTAAATCGGATTTATTCACAGTTGCCCAGATTTTGCTGTTGTAATGATAATGAAATACTATATGCTCACCATTGTTACTCTGTGAAATTTACATTTTGTTGTGGGCCTATATGGTGCTAAAAGGGGAACTCAAAAAGTTGCTGCTAGTGATTATGAACTCCTCTTTCTGTGGACTGTCACCTTGCTGTGATGGAGAAACTTGAGTATTCCATTGATCATAAGAGCAATGTTGTCAGGAGTTCTGAATTCCTGGCAAGTTCTGATGTTATGATGGTAGGGTGAGAGGAGAGGTACCAGACAAAGTACAGTCCAAAGCAAGATCTCAACAGTGATCCAGGCACTTGTTACACATGTGATACCAATAGCTGCAATAGCAAGTGAAGGATGCAACTTTTGGAGATCCCCACTCATTGAGGTTTTCTTGCCACCGGAGCCAGATCTAGCTTCTGTCAAGGACCAAATGAGTGTTGAATGTGCAACAGCATTCCCATTTTAAAAGATGTCCTACAAAAGGCATCTATCTAGACCAAGAACCTCCTAGTAACACCTGCCAAATGTGTTTTGGAAGTTGGCTGTAAGAACAGGTTCATCAGCCACAAAAGGAACTATAGAACTCATGACATGGAATTTCTGAGATGGGCAATAATACATGTTTTAGAGTGATTGCTGATGACGACAACATGCTCCTCTGCTTTTAAAGCCATATTGATAAAAATTGTTTGGAAATCACTGAATTGAAATAAATTTACATTTATTCCATTCTGTGCCCACAATGAAAATATTGAAAACCTTAAACTTTGTTGACTAAAATCTTATTGTTGAATCATATTGTTGGGATATTAACATAACTTTATGGAATCAGATTTTTCTATTCCATGATTAAAAAACAGTTCAATTTTAAGTTTAGTAACATTTTACAATTTTCAGTTTTATCTAGTGTATGTTGCAGCCTTTATTTTTCTTTTTGTAAAACAATGAATGATAAAACCATTTTGCTACTTTCTGGTTTACTGTCTTGTGAGACATCCTCTGTGTCAGTGGTTGCTTTGCCTGTATGATGGCGTCATTGTTGCTGGATGCCGGAGCTCCCCTGGAGTTGGCATCAGAATGAAATTAATACCAGGAAAGGAAAAATCCACATTGCAGAGTTCATGAGATGTTTTCGCACAGCATTTGTTTTATTCATTGGATGAAGGTGTTGCTGACTAGGCCAGCATTTATTGCCCAACCCTAATTGCCCAGAGGGCAATTAAGACTCAACTACATTGCTGTGGGTCTGGAGTCATGTGTAGGTTAGACCAGGTCAGGATGGCAGCTTCTTTCCCTAAAGGACATCAGTGATCCAGACAGATTTTTACCAACATTTATTCATGGTCATCATGAGATTCTTTAATTCTACATTTTTATTGAATTCAAATTTCACCTGCTGCCAAGGCAAGATTTGAGCCCAGGTTTCCAGAACATTACCCAGGTCTCTGGATTAACAGTCCAGTGACAACCATTCGGCCATTGCCTCCCTGCAGGGAGCATTATTACTTCAACACTGACAACAAAATCTGGGCTAATGAAACTTATAGTGACAAAGAACCAATTATGATGTTTTGTGGGGAAAATAGAAATCCTTGTGCTGCATGACTGCATTTTACATTCAGCGTGTGCCACGTTAAAAAACAGTTTAAAGCATTATCTTTTTAGGCAAGGTCCTTAACCTGCTTAACTATGAGAAGTTCAATCTGTTAGAAAGGCAAAATAGAAATTCTGAATTCACAATTATCATATAGATCAATAATGAGCATAGAGAAGGGAAAAAAACAAGTTAATGGAAAATATATGTTGTGATAAATTCACAAAGATAAGTACTAATGGAAACGCGCAGTTTGCTAAAATAACCATAAGCATCCTTTTATGCACATTAATCTAGTTGGACATGGATATCAATATTAATTTGTCTGCTTATTTTTTTCCAGATGAGCTCGATCCTTGGATCATTGCTGCTGCTGTTATTGGAGTCATAGTTGGGCTATTATTAATCTTCCTAATCATCTGGTTAACACTGTACCTGAAAGAAAAGCATAAATATGAGGAAGAAGAAACTCCAAATGAGATCAGGTAAAGTGGTAATGTGGTCAAAAAGATACACATGATCACCCAGTTAACCTGGAGATTTTGAGTATTGACCATGACCTTGTCACCAAAATCAGTCTGAGGGAAACATACTGAAATAAACATTTATTTAGTCAAAGGAGACTGAAACCAATTAACCAGACCTGTATGTCCTGTTTGATTTATACCTTTATGAAAAGTCTATATGTTGGAGATAGAAAATAAAATCACCTACAATTATCCAGCTTAAAGAGAGTAAATGAAAAATATACAAATGAGCAATACTTCATTCAACTTTTTTTCAGCAGACCTCAAGAGCTGGATTTGTAACTGAAACAAGAAAGCATTCTCTCCCTCTATCTCCGCTCTCTCAGGAATTACATTGAATTGGAGCAATGTTTGAAAATTGATAACTCAAAAATATCTGCATACTTCAATGCTGCCACTGATCCAGAAATTCCTAACCAACTGTGATCTCATTTAAAACCTGATAGCTCAGGAATACACTTAGAATGTAAAACTACATATGCTTTTATCTTTCAAAAAAGCATCAGTGAGCTCGAAACATTATCTTTGCTCTTCCTGCCACAGATGTTGCCAAACCTATAGATTTGCTCTCTCACTTTCTATTTAATTTCAGAGCTCCAGCATCCATAGTATTTAGCTTTTATTTTACTTATATTCTTTTTGAGCTGAACATTATTCCCTTTATTACTTGATAAATGTTTCTGAATATGTTTGATGCTTCATCATATTTTTCTTGCGGTTGAGCAAGTCACAAAGTTTCTCTTCTTTCACTCAAGAAAACCTTATCATTCTCTCCTTACAGCTTCTGGTAAACTTGTTAAAGACAATTTAATTAGAGTGAAATATAGCGGCATGATAAAAATATAAAGCATTTTGATGTAACCAACTGAGGAAGGTGAAAAGAGAGGAGCTAATTCACCTCTCCTCACCTGATCATAACATAGTTGCAAAATGATTTCATGGTATAAAAAGCAAAGAGAGTGCTCATGGTTGTAAAAATACCAAACGTCTGTCCATTGTCGGTATGAATAACAAAAATAATGAACAGCTATATCCAAAAAGCAAAGCCCTGAGACACAAAATTAAGATTGGCATATGCAAACATACAAGAAACAAAATGGGGGCACTGTATTATTTCCAGAATTATCAGCATTCTGCTTTGCAGATACTTCAACCTTGTTTCCTGAGTAAACATATGGCAAGATCTACCATTGAGCAACCCATATTAACTTTGAATCACCCCAACTCATGCAAGTTCAGAATGGTTGCTTAACTGGAGGAAAGGCTGCCAATTATAAACCCAGAAAAATATTACATGCTCTAGGACTGTGGACCAGATAGACAATAAGGAACCACGATCCTGCCACTTGAGCAGCCTTTGACAAATATTCAGTTCATTCCTGAACAAAGTCCGTCTAAACAATGTTTACCGACATTTGTACAACTGTCATTTCCAATACAGTTCAAGACACCAGTGAACTCAGATATCTATTAGAATCAAATGAATAATTACAAAACAGAAGGAGACCATTCAGCCCAACCTGTCTCTTAATTAATCCCAAATTAAATTAATCCCATGTGCCCAGTCTTTCATTATAGCCTGCTGGATTTTCCTCATCACGCGATTATCGAATCCCAGTTTGGAAGCCATACTTTAATCTGCCTCAACCACATTCTCAGGCTATGCATTCCAAATCCTAACAATGCATAAAAATGCTTTTCCTCATGTCACTTTTGGTTCTCACCATGAACACATAAGCAGACAGCTGTCAGGAAACGCTTCTTCAAATAATTTTCCTTTTGAATGCCACACTCTCAGTATATTGCTGTCAAAAATGGAACTCTTTACTCCAAGCATTAGCACTGTGTGTTTAACAACTCTTTACTCCTCAACTGAGGAGAACAAGACACCGATTACTGACTCACCAACAGAGGAATCCAAGATTTGTAGGAATGGGCCAACTCAGGCACATATGGGAAGAATGGGAGCAGCCTCTATCATGACTGCATACTCTCAAAACAGCTGGCTACGTGGACCATTTGTAGTGTGCATATTTCTATTAAACAAATAGAAATCATATTATTACAAAAATGAATGAAATTCACCATTTGTCTCATTCTCCCTTTCCATGATGAGGGACTAGCATCCAGTTGCCTGCTTCATGGTGGTTAAACTCAGAAAACTCAGCAGTGGGAATTCTAAACAGAAATTAAGTCCATTGATCTGCTTTACCATTTAAGAATTTGTTCCAAAGCTAGATTCTTTGCTTCTTTACATTCCAAATTCAAACCTTGATTTATATATTTTAAACATTTTTTTTCATTGCACTGAACAGGGAAGATGCTGAGGCGCCAAAGGCAAAGCTCATTAATTCACCATCTTCAGTGGGGACAGGAAGCACGGGATCTGGTTCCTGTTCAGTCAATTCTGTCAAAAATGCAACGCTTTACCCTAAGCAGCCTCAAACATCATCAACTGAGGAGAACAAGACACCTATTTCTTACTCACCGATAGAGGAGGCCACTATTGATAGGAATGGGCCAACTCAGGCACATATGAAAAGAATGGGAGGAGTTCCTGTCATGATACCTGCCCAGACAAGGGCTTTTCAGACTGTATGAGCATTATTTGGGGGGAACTATTCTCCAACTAATGTACTGGGAAGTTTCATCAACTTTGGAAACAGTTGAACTTAAAGCTGGAAAGTCTGACCTGCAACCTGCCCATGTCTGAAATTTGACATCAGTGAATTTTGTTGACTAAACAGGATTGTTTTACCTAGGCACCTTCTCACATACTGATTGCATTAGGGAAAAAGTCCAGAAAAAAATAGATTTCTATTGAACAGATGAATCTACTTTGCACAATAGAAGTTCTGAGGCTGGCTTCGCTGATTCTTACACATAGCTAGACACACATAGACACACATATATAAAAACACGCAATTCTAATTGAATTCTGTCTGAATTTGCTGAACTTGTGGAATGTTGAGAAACAAATGATATTTTAATGTTGCCCAGAGCTGGGGAAATAAATGACTTATTCCAGAATGTTCTGAAAGAAAACTGGGATAAGTTCAAGATTCTCGGCTTGCCGCTGGTTTTGGTTTTGTAAAATGTACACAAGGACTTTCCAGTGGACATCCCAACCTACTGGCTATAACAGGGTTCCTCTATGATTGTAGGCTATGCACATGTTATACTCTCAGAGAAGGACTCTGATGGAGGATAATCTTAGAACTGGGAATCCACAATAAGTAGTGCATTTTCATTTATTTGAAAATATACAGGCACCACAACACTGATTTCATTAGATACAGCTCAGTAAAAATGATACTGGAGGATATTGCTACTGGCAAAATAATTCAGAGGTTATATATCTTTAAATGGACCAATAATGACAATTTATGCCAAATGATATACAAAATTTAAGTTGATACGGAACCTGCAAAAACTAGGGATAAACTTTCTGCTGATTTTTCATGCAAACTTGACAATCATACAGTTCATGTGGTTATTGCTTTTAAATCAAAGAAACATGTGTAATACAGGCATGGCACATATCTTATGATCAACTTTTAATATCTTTGCTATTCAAAGGTGAGTGATTGACAACAACACAACTTTATTTCTTCTTTAACTTTCATGTACTAACCACTCTCTTGATAAATAGGTTTCTCTGAATTCTTTACAGTATTTTGTGCTTATGGTTTTTAGTTTTGAATATCTTCTCTATCACTACACAATCAAATCCCTTCAGTGTTTTAAAGTACTCTATTAAATGATCAAATGTTGCTATAGCATGAATCAAGTTGTATTGAAGATCAAACTGCACCTTCACTTGCTTTGGTTGATATCAATTACACTTAGTGAATTACATTTCAACAGAAATATTAAGGGTAACAGAACATTGGTTGATGCTATTGAATTTTTGTTATGTATTTTTTGCTAACTCTAGTACATACTATTTTCCTTAACAATGTCAAGAAATAGAACAAAGGTTTTTTGAGAGAGCGAGATTTTTCCATAAAAAGGAATAGGGAGGAGGAGAAATCATCTTCAGTAACTATTGTGGCCCTGATAAGAATATAAGAACATAAGAACTAGGAGTAGACCTTCTGGCCCTTCGAGCCTGCTCCGCCATTCAATAAGATCATGGCTAATCTTTTCATGGACTCAGCTCCACTGAACTCCATTTTCACCATATCCTTTAATTCCTTTATTTTTCAAAGAAGTATCTACCTTAGCTTTAAAAGCGATTACTGAAGTAGTGTCAACTACTTCCCTAGGCAAGGAATTCCATAGATTCACAACCTTCTGGGTGAAGAAGTTCCTTCTCAGTTCAGTTCTCAACCTGCTTTCTCTAATCTTGAGGCCATGCCCTCTTGCCCGAGTTTCACCTACTAGTAGAAACATCCTATTTCTATTTTATCGATTACCTTCATAATTTTATATGTTTCAATAAGATCCCCCCTCATTCTTCTGAATTCCAATGAATATAATCTCAATTTACTCAGCCTCTCCTCATAAGCCAACCCCCATCAATTCCAGAATCAACCTAGTAATCAATACAACTCTCTCCCTGTTTCATTTTGCTGGTGTTTAGTAATCACTCATAAAATGCTTCACCCCAATGCTAAATGTTATTATTGTTACCTACTATCCACATATGCTTATATGTTGTTTTTAACCTGCCAAACATTATACATTTGAAAGGCATTAAATCTCCCTCAAATATGAGGGTTTGCATTTCAAGTTTTGTTGCCTCTGGCTTAGTAGAGACAATGGCCTCAAAATTGCTGTCAAAGTAACAGCAAGGTTAATATCATGTTATTACTGATGTGCAAGTACCTCTGCACCTTCAGATGAAGGTAGCTACACAAAACACAGAAGTGAATATTTTATTGTCAGTCAACACCTAAAAGAAAACTATTGCAACTGGGGAGATTCCTTCCTTCAGGTTTTAATTAGTTGTATATTATTTCAAACTTCAATTCTTTGTTCTGTCTCTGTTTTCTCTTTTGCATGTTTTTAATTTAATTAATTAGACAATGCATTCATTCACTCCAAACTCCACTTCCCGATTCAGCATGTGTGCTGTTCACTTAGCTTGATTAAGAAAATGCACAATTGTTTGCCCTCTTCATCCAGGTGGTTGATGCCTGTTAGAAAATGTTGCACTCTTTCCATCTCATACTTTCAGTGACTTTAAAATACCATGGAGATGAACAGCTTTATGGGAGTATAGCAATAGAAGGTATTTGTTGTCCTGTCATTGTATTATTTGGTTCATGACTTGTCTAACTGAACAATGGGCTCTATGTACTGGATTTTACAAAACTGGCTTCTGCCAATATACTTAAAATAGTTGATCATTAATAATTACTTTTCAGATTTATTCTTTTTTGCTTAATCTCATCCAAGAACTTCGCAATTTACAGAGTGTATTTTTCAATGCAGACTTTTATTCAATAATAGACTTATAATCCCTAAAGATTGGGTGCGGACACAATACAAAAGCATGTAGTTATTAACAATACTGTAAAAAGACCATGGAGTTCATAACTTGTAGAGCTTAGAAATTCACATTGGTCCAACATATGGGATATTGTGCAACATACTGGAATTCAGGGACATGGGCCAAATACTGTTCAGAGCCATTGTGTTCATGTCATTCACACAGTAAGAACTCAAATGGTCTCCACTTACTAAGATTCACCACACAACTTAATCAGGGGAAGTTGTAGTGTGCAGGCATGTGTATTCCTATGTCTTTAACAACAATGGGAATTTTGATGGAGTAAAATTTAGCAACTTTGAAAAATATATTAAAAACAACTGCTAATTTGGTAAGTGCATCTTCAAAAACAAAAATAAACAGATAAGTATATTTCTGCCTGAGAAAATCTCAAGTGATTCAATGTGTAAATCTATTCAGAAGAGACAGAAAAATTTAATTGTGAGTTCTAACAGATGCAAACAGATTTGGACTTTGTGTTTACTTTTACTTTTATATATGATGAAGTAGTTAGAAACCTGTGTATCCATTAATCCATAAATATTTGCTTAAAAACTGTTTTTTGTTTGGAACAGCCAAATTCCATGGTTTTTGTTGTTAAAGAGTGGAATTCCAAATGCAGCACTTGATGATATTAGTATTGAAAGTATTGGCTCATTGCATTTTCTCTAGTGCAGCTTAGGAAGTTGCAAAATCTTGTTATGCCCAGTACAACTTAATCGAGGAACATTCTGAATGTTTGGACATTAGTGGCATTATATTTGCTCAATCAATCAAATTACATACAAAATAAAACCATTGGAGATTTGTTTGCTGCTGGCTTCAGCTGTTACAGGGCAAAGTTTATTCATTTGATTTTCCTCACTCAGTATTGTGAAAATTATTTACCAGGCCCTCACATTAGATCCTATTAACCACTAGTTAGTAGTGCATCTGTGAAAGATTTTGTTGTTAATTTTAAACATTCTGACAGAAACTAGCAAAGATTTGAATTTTTGGCTTAAAGGGATAGGAAGCAAAAGCCTTTTACATATCAGAAAGGATCTTTTGAAAGGGAAATAATGCTCAACTATGAACTGCTTTAATATTTATTGTTATGATAATCACAAAGCACCAAATCAGAACACTATCAACTATCCAACACTTCCCTTGCAATTGTGCTTTATCACTCAATTATAGGACAGTTTTCAAAATATTTTATGTAAGTATAATCTTTATGTTGAATTGTATCAGTTAAATATGAAGTTGGAGGTTCATAAGTGTATAACAAAGCTGCAAAAATTGACTGTATTTCCCATTTTTAAAAGACATTCTTTCCTTGCTATTGAGTGCACCACATCATACAGACTTCCTCAGGTGTGAGGACAGGCCTCAACCACTGGAGCTCATTAGGCAAACAGTAAATATACCACAGCAGTTTGTGATGTTTCCCATAATTTTCCACTCTCCTGTGATGAAGACTGTGACATTTCGGTGGTGCTCCATCTACTCCAATCCCCTCCAAACCCACATGACTATATCCGATATCATTTTTGTGAATCTAAATCTTAGTATATTTAATACCAGTGTGTCAGGAATTGATATTGATTTTAAATTATCGTAGACGCACCAGTTATAGAGATATAGAGTCACAGAGTCATACAGCAGGAAAGAGTTCCTTTGGTCCAACTCATCTGTACCGACCAGACATCCCAATCTGACCTTATCCCACTTGCCAGCATTTGACCCTTATCCCTTTAAACCCTTCATATTCATATACCCATCTAGATGCCTTTTATATGTTGTAATTGTATCCAACTCCACCACATCCTCTGGCAGCTCATTTCATACATGCACCACCCTCTGCATGAAAATGTTACACTTCAGGTCCTTTTAAAATCTTTCCCCTCTCACCTTACACCTATGCCCTCTAGTTTTTGATTCCCCCACCACAGAGAAAAAAAAATCTTTGTCTATTTACTCTGTCTATGACCCTCATGGTTTTATAAACTTCTGTAAGATTATCCCTCAGCCTCTGACATTCCAGAAAAAAAAGGCCTAGTTTCCCCCAATAACTCAAATCCTTCAGTCCCTGCAATTTCCTTGTTAATCTTTTCCGCACCCTTTGAAGTTTAACAATATCCTTCCTATGGGAGGGCGACCAGAATTGCACATAGTATTATAAAAGTGGCCTCAGCAATTTCCTATGCAGTTGCAACATAACATTCCAGCTCTTGTACTCAAATGAAGGCAAGCATGTCAAACGCCTTCTTCACCACCCTGTCTACCTGTGACTCCACTTTCCAAGAACTGTGCGATTGCATCTGTAGGTCTCTTTGTTCGGTAACACTCCCCAGGGCCCCACCATTTAGGTAGCATGGAGGCACAGTGGTTAGCACTGCTGCCTCACAGTACCAGAGACCCGGGTTCAATTCCTGCCTCAGGCGACTGACTGTGTGGAGTTTGCACATTCTCCCCATGTCTGTGTGGGTTTGCTCTGGTTTCCTCCCACAAACCAAAAATGTGCAGGTTAGATGAATTGGCCATGTTAAATTGCCCATATTGTTAGGTGAAGGGCTGAATGTAGGGGAATGGGTCTGGGTGGGTTGCGCTTCAGCGGGTCAGTGTGGACTTGTTGGGCTGAAGGGCCTGTTTCCACACTGTTTCTTGGTCCATCTGTTTAAGGTTCCATTTTACTCTGAGATAATCTTCTTCACTGTTCACTACACCACCTATTTTGGTATCATCTGCAAACTTACTAACTATCTCTTATATTCTCTTTGAAATCATTTATATAAATGATGAAAAGCAGTGGACCCAGCACTGATCCTTGTGGCATACTACTGGTCACGGTCTCCAGTCTGAAAAACAACCCTCTACCACCACCCTCTGACTCCAACACACATGCCAATTTTGTATCCAATTGGCTAGTTCCCCCTGGATCCCATGTGATCTAACCTTGCTAACCATTCTACAGTGTGGAACCTTGTTGAATGTCTTGCTGAATCCATATAGACATTGCAATTTGTCACCTCTTCAAAAAATTCAATCAGATTAGTGAGAAAGGATTTCTAACACATAAAGCCATGTTGATTATCTCTCATCAGTCCCTGCTTTTCCAAATGCATTTAAATCCTGTCTCTCAGAATCCCCTCCAACAACTTATCCACCACTGATGTCAGGCTCATTGGCCTATAATTCCCTGGCTTTTCCTTACTGTCTTTCTTAATCATGGCATGCATTCGCCAATCTCTTCCTGCACATCTTTGCCATATTAGCATGTTTATTTTTAAATTTGATGTGTACAAAATGGAATAGTAGAAACTATATAGTCTAGAAAGTATTAACACTAAATCTAACAGATTAAAAAAAATGATTTGAATGCTGGAAATTTGAAATTAAATCAGAAAGGTAAGTTATGTATAGCAAGCACAATGGTATCTGATACGAGTAGAGCCAGGCTGACAAAGCATCTTCACCCAACATATAAACCTAGATTTTCTTTCAGTTGTTGATGGGTCTGCTCTGAATTTACAGATTGTTTTCTTTTCTTATTGCATGCTTGTAGATTAAAATATTTGAAGGTTACAATCTTATATTTGTACCACATCAAAAATAATTTGAGAAACAATAATTCCCATTTTTTTTAATCGTAGGAAAGGCTTACTTTGTGCATTTTATGTTTTGTTCTTTTTTTGTTCACAAACATTATACTGCCAGATTTCAGAACTGCCATTTCCACTCACCAGCTGTCCTTAACAGTTTTACATTGACAGATTTACATACTAAGAAAAGATAATGAAATTCATGCATAATCAGCAACCAACGACATAGTCCAAGGCTTGTAACTATAACACCTAGAGATTCATTAATGTGATTAAATAAAATTCTAACATAAAATTGTAGTAAAGATACTCAGATAATTGATGCCAGCTTTCCTCAAGGCATCCGGGATTCTAATTAATTGCAAGCTGTTGTAATTAAAAACAAATGATTAAAAAAATTACATTGGACTAACACTTGGTGGTAAATTAAATGCCAGCATTTGTTTGTTCAGGAGTCTGTACTTTTCTGTTGTTCTTTTTGATAGTGTTTCAAACTACATGTTAACTAAGCACTGTGAGAGTAACTTGCATCTGACTCTAGTGGGAAATATTTCATTTAAGATAAATCTTTTATATTTAACATTCAATAGATACTATGTGTAAAGGTTTTATTTGTCCAAGGTATGAAAAAAAAATTCTTGCTGCAGAAAACTGAGAGTCAGTCCTGAATAATAGTCATATGCTAGAAAGAGAAACTCTAAAATTGAATAAATTCAGATTTAATTGTCTTATTGAAATGAAATCATTGTGCTACACTCAAAGGGATAAAGAAAACTCAGTGACGATTGCACTCTGTGGTACTTTTGTCTTTTTGGTTATTTTAAATTTCTTTTGCTCTAAATACTTCAGTTAGATTTTAAAAAAAGGTCTATAAGGGATTATCTTTAAACTGTTGTGTACAATGCATGCTCACATTTCATTGCATAGTATAAGAGAAATGACACTGTATCTTGGAGAATGGGGCACATATTCGTGTAAATAGTTTTTCATTCAAGGGCAAATGTATATTTTTATAACTTACCACTGTATTTCCTGGTTTGATAGTTGTAATATTCTCCAATAAAATAATGAATGAAATTTATCTTGTGATTTTGCATATTCTTTTAAGGCTTTCCCAGTGAAGCAAAACATTCATTGATGTAAAAGTGTAAAGTTGTAAGACTGAAACATAAAGACTTATAGTTTTCTCCCTGGGTGACTATGACTACATAATTCTTGGACTGTGCTCAGATTGCTGATCTCAGAGAATGACAATGAGGCTATTGCAATCAGCTTCAGTATTCAAGGAAAAATTAGCGAGGTTCTTATTTTTGATTGTTGTTCAATTAGTTAAACTGGACTTGGGAAACATATGAATGGTATGTGAACAAAGCTGGACTGTACTATGTTGGCCCTCCTCACTATTGAACATCTTCCCAACATCGTTTTTCAATTTGCTACATGGAGTACGGTCACCTGAGGATGGGTGAAACCTCTGGAACATGACTAAGTGCCTTCAAAGGGAGGGAAGAGCATTGAAAAAGAAAGGATACATTACCTAAGTACCTTCCTTTTATGTTGTCAGAGAATTGTCAGATTGTGAATAAAACGCATATGCAGATCTTGTGGAATTGACATGTTTGCTTATTTCACAATATTGTTGAAAGAGAAATTGACTGCATGTACACAGAATGGTTACTGCACAGATGAGTCTTAGCCTCAACCCTGAAGTACAGGCACTTAGAGTTTTTAGAGTTACAAAAGATTGATGTTAATTGCAAGATAATACAGTTCTGATTACAATTGATAGTTTGACATTATTGAAATTATTTGATGCTGCAAAGACAGGAGCTTTAGGTTGGATCAAAGTTCAGAAAGAGGGATAAACTGGGTAATTATAGACTAGTCACAACAATGCCTGTGAAGGGAACACATTTGGAGACAGTAATTGGAATAAAATAACTTCTTTTGGAGAAATATGGTAATCAATGACAGCATGAATTTATTTAAAATAAATTGTGTTTGATGAATTTGAGTTATTTCATGAAGTAACAGTGTGAGTTTAGAGTGATTGATGGACTTTCAAGATATATTCAGGTTTGTAAAATGAGAAGACATCGCAACTGAAATTTAGCATAGAGAAGTGAAAAATGCTGAGTTTTGGAAAGAACAAGAAGGGTGGCAATATGAACAAAACAGTATAATTTTAAAGGGTTTACAAGATCAGACATTATTACAGGTTTATAGAGAGAAATCTTTGAGAGGAGATAAACAGGATGATATAGCTATTGAAGTATATGTGTCTTTTATTATGTCAATAGAGATAAAGAAAATTGATAAATGCCTATAAATAACTTGTTATGCCTCAGCTATTTCACTGTGCCCAATTTACAGTACCACAGCTTAAGCAAAATGTCAATGTCAAGGAGAGGGTGAAGAGGACATTTTGTAGAATGAGACCAGGGGTCAGGATCCTCAGTTACAAGAACATAAATAATACAGCGTAGAACAGGTCCTTCAGCCCTTGTTTCGCCAACCTGTGAACTAATTTAAGATCATGCCCCTACATTATCCGATCATCATCCATGTGCTTATCTACGGATTGTTTAAATCTCACTAATATTGCTGAGTTAACTACATTGGCAGGCAGGGCATTCCACGCCTTTACCACTCTCTGAGAACATGCCTCTGACATCTATCTTAAATCTATCACCCCTCAATTTGTTGCTATGCCCCTCATACAAGTTGATGTCATCATCCTAGGAAAAAGACTTTCACTGTCTACCCTATCTAATCCTTTGATCACCTTGTATGTCTTTATCAAATCACCTCTTAGCCTTCCCTGCCCTGGGGGCAGGGAAATTATGATGCAGTGAGGCATGACTTAGGATGTGTGGATTGGAAAAACAGGCTTCAAGAGAAGAACACTAATGAGATGTGGGGAGTGTTCAAGGAGCAGCTACTGCGTGTCCTCGATAGGTATGTACCAGTCAGGCATGGTGTAAAGGGCCTTGTGAGGCAGCCGTGGTTTAGTAAGGAATTGGAGTCCCTTGTGAAAGGGAAGAAGGCGGCATATGTAAAGATGAGGCGTGAAGGTTCAGTAGGGGCGATTGAGAGTTATAAGGTAGCCAGGAAGGAGCTAAAGAGGGAGCTAAGAAAAGCGAGAAGGGGACATGAAAAGTCTTTAGCTGGTAGGATTAGGGAAAACCCAAAGGCTTTCTATAGGTATGTCAAGAATAAAAGGATGACTAGGGTAGGTATCGGTCCTGTCAAGGATAGTAGTGGGAAGTTGTGTGTGGAGGCGGAGGAGATTGGAGAGACATTAAATCAGTACTTTTCATCAGTATTCACTCAGGAACAGGACACTGTTGCTGATGTGAATATGGAATCACAAATAATTAGAATGGATGCCCTGGAAATATGCAGGGAAGAGGTTTTGGGAATATTGGAAAGGATGAATATAGATAAGTCTCCTGGGCCTGATGGCATTTACCCCAGGATCCTATGGGAAGCTAGGGAGGAGATAGCAGAGCCAATGGCCTGGATTTTTATGTCGTCGTTGTCAACAGGAATAGTACCAGAGGACTGGAGGATAGCGAATGTGGTCCCATTGTTCAAGAAAGGGAGTAGGGATAGCCCTAGCAACTATAGGCCAGTGAGTCTGACTTCAGTGGTGGGCAAAGTCTTAGAGAGAATGGTAAGGGATAAGATTTATGAACATCTGGGTAGGAATAACGTGATCAGGGATAGCCAGCATGGTTTTGTGAAGGGCAGGTCGTGCCTCACAAACCTTATTGAGTTCTTTGAGAAGGTGACCAAGGAAGTGGATGAGGGTAAAGCAGTAGATGTTGTGTATATGGATTTTAGTAAGGCGTTCGATAAGGTTCCCCATGGTAGGCTAATGCTAAAACTTCGGAGGTATGGCATTGAGGATACATTAGAGGTTTGGATTAGGAATTGGCTGGCTGGAAGGAGACAGAGGGTAGTAGTTGATGGATTATGTTCATCTTGGAGCGCAGTTACTAGCGGTGTACCACAAGGATCTGTTTTGGGACCATTGCTTTTTGTTATCTTTATAAATGATCTAGAGGAAGGACTTGAAAGCTGGGTAAGCAAGTTTGCGGATGACACAAAAGTCGGTGGAGTTGTGGATAGTGAGGAAGGAAGTGGTAGGTTACAGCGGGATATAGATAAGTTGCAGAGCTGGGCGGAAATGTGGCAAATGGAATTCAATGTAGCTAAGTGTGAAGTCGTTCACTTTGGTAGGAATAACAAGATGATGGATTACTGGGCTAATGGTAGGCTACTTGGTAGTGTGGATGAGCAGAGGGATCTTGGTGTCCATGTACACAGATCTCTGAAAGTTGCCACCCAGGTAAATAGTGCTGTGAGGAAGGCATATGGTGTACTGGGCTTTATTGGCAGAGGAATTGAGTTCCGGAGTCCTGAGGTCATGTTGCAGTTGTATAAGACTCTGGTGCGGCCTCATCTGGAGTATTGTGTGCAGTTTTGGTCGCCATACTATAGGAAGGATGTGGAAGCTTTAGAACGAGTGCAGAGGAGGTTTACCAGGATGTTGCCTGGAATGGTAGGAAAATCTTATGAGGAAAGGCTGAGGCACTTGGGGCTGTTCTCATTGGAGAAGAGAAGGTTTAGGGGAGATCTGATAGAAGTGTATAAGATGATTAGGGGTTTAGATAGGGTAGATACTAAGAACCTTTTACCGCTAATGGAGTCAGGTGTTACTAGGGGACATAGCTTTAAATTAAGGGGTGGTAGGTATAGGACAGATGTTAGGGGTAGATTCTTCACACAGCGGGTTGTGAGTTCATGGAATGCCCTGCCCGTATCAGTGGTGAACTCTCCTTCTTTATGGTCATTTAAGCGGGCATTGGATAGGCATTTGGAAGTTATTGGGCTAGTATAGGTTAGGTAGGATTCGGTCGGCGCAACATCGAGGGCCGAAGGGCCTGTACTGCGCTGTATCCTTCTATGTTCTATGTTCTATGTTCTTCTTTCCAATGAGAACCTTGAGTCCCTCAACCTTTCTTCATAAGACCTTCCCTCCAAACCAGGTAACATCCTGGTAAATCTCCTCTACACCTTTTCCAATGTGAACACATCCTCCCTGTAATGGGGCAACCAGAACTGCACACAATATTCCAAATGCGGCCACACTACTGTTTTGTATTGTTGCACAATGACATTACGGCTCTGGAATTCAATCCCTCTACCAATAAAACTAACACACTGTATGCCTTCTGAACAGCATTATCAACCTGGGTGGCATCTTTCAGGGATCTATGTACATGGACTGCAAGATCCCTCTGCACATCCACACTACCAAGAATCCTTCCATTGACCCAGTATTCTGACTTCCTGTTATTCTTTTCAAAGTGAATCACCTCACATTTATCTGTATCGAACTCTATTTGCATCTCTCAGCACAATTCTGCTGTTTATCCAAGTCTCCTTGCACCCTGCCACATTCTTCCAAACTGTCCACTACTCCACCGACTTTATTGTCATGTACAAACATACTAACCAATCCACCTATGTATGCATTGAAGTCATTTATAAAAATGACAGACAGCAGTGGTCCCAAAACAGATCCTTATTGCACACCACTAGTAACCAGACTCCAGGCTGAATATTTTCCATCAATCACCACTCGCTGCCTTCTTACAGAAAGCCAGTTTCTAATCCAATCTGCTAAATCATCCTTAATCCTATGCCCCTGCATTTTCTCCAATTGCCTACCACCTGGAACCTTATCAAAGACCTTACTGAAGTCCATATACACCACATCAACTGCCCTGCCCTCATCCACCTGCTTTGTCACCTTCTCAAAAAACTCAAGGAGGTTTGTGAGACATGACCTGCCCTTGATGAAACCATGTTGACTACCTGAAATCAAATTGTGGCTTTCTAGATTTTTTTAAATCCCATCTCTTCTTTCCAAAACTTTTCCTACAACAGATGTAAGGCTCATTGGTCTAAAAGGAGAAAGTGAGGACTGCAGATGCTGGTCTATAATTATACCTGGGCCATCTTTACTGCCTTTCTTGAACAAGGGCGCAATATTTGCAATCCTCCAGTCCTCTGATACTAAACTAAAGAACTAAAGTGACTGTATTTTAAAGGATGGCCTGTATGTACTTATTTAGGTTGAGACCAGGAGGACTTTAATCAGTGGGTGGCTTCTTTCTAGGTTGTGGAAACAAAGTGTCTATAGCTGTTTATCTGTATGGCTTTCTGTAAAAAAAAGAATGCCACATTGCCATCGGAATAGATCGCAAACAGGTTTTTTTTTAACCTGTTCAGCAATTTATATTTTTCAGTAAATCTTTACTGTATAAATCAGAACATGAGTTGAAATAACCCTATTCAAGTTCTGGTAGAAGATAAAGGCACATTCTAGGGCATTTAGATTATCTTACTTTCCGGCAATGCATTGAGGCGATTGCATCGAACCATTCAGGTTTTGACAAGATTTGACAGGGTAGCCATTGACTGGTTGCTGCATCTGAGGACTAGGAGGATAACTCAAGATAACTTAGGATAACATAGTACTGGGCTAAGGAGACATGTCTTTTGAGGGTTATGAATCTTTGAAATTTTCTACCTCAGGGGCTCCACTATTAAGATATTTAAGGCTGAGATAGTCAGATTTTTTCCAGAGGAACAAAGGATATGGATTGCAGGCAAGAAAATAAAGTTAAAATTCTACTGAATGGCAGAGCAAGTTTGATGGGCTGTAATAATTCTGTTCCAAAACTTATATTCGTTGTATTGTAATTAGCTGATTAAACCTTTCAAATTTTGAAAAGCATCTCCACTTTACTAATCCAAGGTCACCTTTAGCCAGACTGGTGTAACACTGTTTGTAAAAAACACGTCATTCAAGAGCAATTGAATCATTGCAGTCAGACCCGCAAGTGTTCCGAATACAAGTAACAGGAAACTTTTCAATTTTTACTCAATTGGAAAAGCAGATTTCTCAATCTTGTTTTATTTAATGGCAGCAAATTTACAAATCACACCCAGTAAAACCAGAATGATATTTCCCTGCTGTAATATTATATTCAGCTACTGCGTGAAGGTTTTCTATTCTCTAAATGTTCCAAAATCCTTATGGGCAGTTGTAGCAAATAAGTTGTTATGGCTACAGCTGGTACTACTGATGGGAACATTTACATTTTAGTTGATTCATTACTTTCCAAATTACAAGTGGCTTCTCAGGAAATAATTTAGGTCATGGCGTTACCTCAATTACACCAGGCTTGGTGAGTCAATGTCAAAGCAACTTGAAACTAAAATTTATTTGAATATGCTCTGTGGGTTAGTCTTTTCAAATTATAGGCGAAACATTTTTAGAATGCACCGATTTCTTCTACTCTAATGAATCCTTTAGAATTTATTTCAGCTTTCTCCTATTACCATTAGACAATTAATGTGCCCAATAACTTCTTTAAATGCAGCACCAGACATATTTTTGTAATTGAGAAATGAATTTAAACAAGATTGTGTATTAAAGATTACCCAGCAGCCCATATGAGATGTCATTTGTTAACAATTTTTGCAGCAAACTTTATTGTGGAAATGTTAAACAAACTGATGTGGGCTGAGAGCACAGTGACAATGTACCTTGTACAATGTTGTATGAATCTCCAAATCCTTCAAGCTGTGATATTTGAGAAGTCATTCATGTAACTGGTGAAAAGATTGCATGGATTCAACAACCCAAATGACCTCCTTTTGTGCTACAACCATCCTATGATTCTATGAAATACTTGGAATAAAGTATATGTGCGATTGTGAAACGTGACTCATGGGAAGTGTACATGATGTTCTGTCCAGGACTGTTGTATTTGCTTATGAAGCATTTCTGTTATGGTTACTGTGCAAGGGTTTTGTCTTCTTGATACTGTAATAACCTTCAGGACAGATGTGCCAAAGTTATCATAGTTACAGCTGGTGCTTACTAATGAGGACAGTTAAAATGTGGTTAGATCCGTTGACTTTCACATTATCAGTAGGTTGCAGCAAAGGTATTTAGGTCTTATCATTAGCTCCATTGCCCAGAGTCAATTCTAATCAAAGAGATAAATATCCAGTGCACACAATTCTGGGCTATATATAAACAAGATAAATAATACTCAATAATAACGTTCAAAACATTGAATAAGCCAATGCATGTGACATCCAAGACAAGCGCTGATACACAATGGAGTTCAACATAAACATTAGTTGGAAGTAGCAAGGAACATTTATTATTCATTGAAACAGGGGAAAAATTCAAGCGTTGGCTTATTGTAGTCCAAATAATCATTTTAGTTGCAAAAGTAGGCCACTGAATAGTGTTAATTGTTTACATGGTTTTCAAAATCTGCTCTAACTCAAAGTTTGTGTTCTGAAAAGTAATGTGCTTTTGTATTGTGCATGAAATATCATAACAGAGTGCTAAAACTACCACCTAAAACAGAACAAAATATTCTCCTGTCGTCCTTGGATGCTTCAGCACGTTGAATGGAAAATTCCTCCAACGGCAACACCTCCCTTCACTAGTTTGTTGTACTGCTGCACAGCTTTCTCTGTTTGGAGAACCACAGGATCAATACCCTTACTTCTGATGAAGGACAGAGTTGCTTCAGGCACCTAAAATCAACATTGCAAGTTAGATTTCCATGATGCCTCTTCAATGAAAGAAACTGTGCTCATTACTGATTTGGATCAAATCTGAATCCATAACAAATCAATTGATTGCCGTTTCACAAATGGATAACTTAAAAAAAAATGATGCATACTGGTCTGACTTGTCTTGTACAACTTAAAAGCGAGCTCCAGGATGACTAGTACACTCATTTCCAAAGTAGCACTTTTTTAAAAAAACTGGATGCCGTCTGGAAAATCTATTCATATTCCATTTCAATTCAATGTGATAATAAACTGATGGCAACTAATAACTCCCAGCACATCATCAAAAAGTAATCACCATGAGTATTTTCTAAATGCAGTGAATAGTTCCTGTAATGTGAATAGGGTTGAAGCAACTACAGTGGGGATGTTGAAAAGAGAATTTGACAAGCACCTGATGAGGAAAAAAAAAGTAGGGGTACAGGGAAAGGTAGGGAAACAGAACAACTTGAATTTGTCTAGGTGAGGGCCAGCATGGATATAATGAATCAAATAACCTCTTCTAGTGCTCTAACCCCCATTTCATAATCTAGAAATGTTAGTAAATTTAGCTTGATGAAAGGTCAAATTCACTCACCTTTTTTAAAAAATGGTAACATTTGATTTAACAAGCTGAAAACTTGACAAGGCAGCATTCCCCAAGTACCAGACTGAACTATCAGCTGTGATTATAATTTTTTATTCAACCTATTTTTCTAATCAACTTGTTCAGAGATGTTATTATACACTTCGGGAGCAGATGGAACTTGAACTCAGACACTACCACTACACGCCAAGAGGGCCCAGCTGTGATTACATATTTACTTTGTAGTGGAGCTAAAACCACGAATGTTCTGACACAAGGGGAGTCAGTCGCTGCTGAGCCAAGGCTGAGGCCTATATTACTAGCATCATTATATATTCAGTAATGTAGTGCAAGATGTTGGATTGGATGAGCGTGATCTGACATATCTTTTGATATTTTAATCTCAGGGCCTTCTTTATTATAACTAGTGATCAGCAGTCTGATGCTTCTTGGTTTACCATAGCATTCCAAAGGGATTCAGAGGAATTTCTGGCTAATTTCCTGTAGCAGCAAACTTGCTCTATGAAGATTCTCAAATGGATACTTGTATACAACTTTATGGTTACTTAAGGTTAATAATAAAGGAATGGATATTGTAGTGGTGATGTTACTAGACTGATAGGTTAATTGTCTGGAGACACAGATTCAGATCCCACAACAACGTGGTTGAATGTGAACAGCTCTCTAAAATGATGTAGGAAGCTATCCAATTGTGGCAGGAAAAGCAGAAGAGCTGAATTAGCTTTGTTGCAGTATTTAGAACCAAATGAGCTGCAGAGGTTTAAGAAATCAGCTTGCTATAATCTTCTCAAATGCAAGTGATGGATAATAAACATTGGCCTTTCTGATGTCCCATAAGTGAATTTTAAAATTGACAGTCGTGCCTTCAAAATATTCAGATAAATCATGTATGTACACACACACACACACACACACACGTCAATGAGTCACTTTTATGTCCAAATCTGAAAAAAATGGTCTAATGAATGGACTGTGAAGAAGAAAATACATCTAAAAAAAAGACAATGACCTCAAAACTAACAGCAAGTGAACTTAATGAGCCTTTTGTTCAAAACTTATAATTCTCTGAAAACACACAATACTTACTTGCAATGCTTCGTCCATTCCCCTTCCAATTACTAGTGTCTGAATACCTTTGTTAACAATTTCAGTAACATCAGCTGGTTGAATTCCAGGTGTATGCTGTAAAAACATGGGGTCAAGACTTAAAGCACAAACTACAATTCCACAAAATCAAAAACTTTCTTTTTATTCACTAAGGGTTTTCAGGGCTTATTAAATTCTCTTCAGCTGGTGGTTTTGAATGGTAGGTGCAGTGATTGTTGAAAGCCTCAAAGCTCAGAAGCCTTCCCATTAAAATATTGTACATGTCCCATTCTACAATATTTTGGTCTCCAGAGATAAGCCATACAGAAACTAGTCACACAAATAAACACCTGGAATATACTTTGAGAATTCAACCATCAGGGCTCATTTCAGCTAAAGGAGCCAATGTGCTAATTGGCTACAGGTCAGGCCCTATATAGAAGTGCTAAACCTCAACATGGCAGCAATTCTTAGCACATGCACTTGACCATAAAGGAGACCATTCGATTACCATTTAAAAACAAAACTGGATTCACAGGGGTAATTAAAGTGTTCTGGTTTCTCCGGTAAAATTTTCCAACAAAGTATAATCAGGAAAGAAAATGGTCATAGACACCACAGATATATTTCAACCAAAAACTTTAATTCATAGAATTCTTTTATATCTGAAAGACATGCAGAATGTCACCATACTGTACAGATGAAAACATACACGCACAAGGAAAAAAATAATAGGCAAAATGCATTTCAGTGACAGTGTCGAAAAAAGGATGAAAGTAGTGTAACTAGAGAGCTTTAAGTATGAAGAATACATTGATATGCATCAATATTATTTCTGCCTTGCACTTATGTATTGTTACAAGTATCTCCTTTAAACGTTAAATGAAGCAGTTTAATGCTGTTTATCGAGTATCTATTGTTTAGGTTCAGAGTCTCAAAGTAGGGATCAGGACACTATGTGGGATTGTGAGCTGAAGTTTTGAGGTTGAGCTCTTGAGACAGCAATGGCCATACTAGAGCTTCAACCAAGCGATTACAGCTGTGATCTCAGTCTTGCAGTTCCCCTTCCAGTTCCGAATTCTTACTGAGGGGCCATGACAATTGTCAAGTCTTGAAATGGCATCACAGTGTGAAAAGCTTTACGAAGCACTCGTTTAGGCTGAAGATTGTGTTTATGTTATAGAAACAAAAAAGCTCCAGAGAAACTCAGCAGGTCCAGCAGCATCTATGAAGAGAAAGCAAAGTTAACATTTTGAGTCCAGTGACCCTTCTTCAGAACTAGTTTCTATTTTAGTGTATTCATTTTTTTTGTTGTTTTTGTTCGATAGGAATTTTCTTGAATTTAAAGTAAATCTTTCGACTGCAAACATTACAACATCAGAACATGGAATTGATAGAAGAACTCTATGAATCAATGTTCACAGCGCACACTGTACTACACAAAACCCTTCTCACTGTAGACAACATCCTTTCATGCAATCCAACGGCAGACAATATGTACAAATGATACTGTTTTAAACTGCAGTTTGCTGGATTACCATGACTTTCAACAATTTTCAGTAAATCTTTACTCACACGAGTTCCTGTCTCTCTCCAGTCCCATGTTCGGTTTCCTCCTGGCCAGACTTTACAATCTTTGTATAGAGTGTCACTGCCCTCAACCTTCATTTCGCCCCACCTTAATGAGGCAATAGTTGGTGAAGTCATGGTTCACTCACTATTGGGAGAGGAAAACAAACATTTAAGCTTCCAAAGCAACTTCATATTTTGTAAAGTTTCAATTTGGTCTGAAATACAGCTCGAAGCTTTTGACCAAATGAATCACTGGAATGTTTGGCATCAGCACTTCCAGCAGAGGGATTAATTATTACAGAGATTTGTTTATCTTGTTTTTTTCTTGAATGGCTTTCTTCTCATGCTCGGGTATGGATCAACAGATGTAGACCTCCAAAGAAACTACTTGTGTAGGCCCAGACAGCGAATGTTCGTCAATTGTTTGACCAGAAAAAGATAAAGAGAACATCAACAGAAATCTCACGGTTGTTCCTTTTCCTGTCCCAGGATAGTGAGGCACCCTTGCTACAGCTCTTTCTCAACTTGATTAACCCACTCTGGTCCATTTTTTTATAAATTAATTTGGGAATGTGGGCTTCACTGACCAAACCAGCATTTAACCTCGATCAATGATTGCCTTTAGAAGATGTACTGTTTTCTTAAACCATTGCTGTTTTTTTAAGTGTCAATACATCTGCATTTAGGAAGGCCAGCAACCTATGTTGAACCTCAAATGTTTCCAAACTGTAAGGCACCAGATTATGTTGAACTTTCAAGTCAATCATGTGCTTTCTCTTTATAATATTATATTACTTCAAAAAATAAACCAATTACATGGTCGCATATTATCATATTTCTATTTAATTGTAATAAGTAAATTAGGTGGCATTGGTTCTGTTTATTTTAATATCTCATTCAGATTTAACAACTCAGATCACAACTTGCATTTACAGATAACTATGTATATGATCTAAGCAACAGGAGCTCTTAGTTCTCTAAGCAATAAAGTAATTGTTCAATAGAGAGGCTTAAATATTTTGGACTCTTAACGAGGGGAGTTTGAACATTGGATAACAATAGGATCAGGCTGTGATCATCCTGATGGCTTACTAGTTTGCCTGCTCACTATGTTTACATTTGAATAAGTCACTTGGGTGAGACACTGAAGCAGTACTGGCATCGACTGGCTTGAGCTGGAGCCATTCTCTCCCAAAAGAAGAGGAAGAAAATCATAATGGAAATAATAATAGTTACAGCTGAACAGATACTACATAAGTGTGAAGCCATTTTATCCAAACACATCAAATCTTTCATAGAAACCTATGACTACTAAAGTCACATCATCAAAATATATATTGATTAATTCTTGAGTTTTTTTCTGCGCACACTAGCCTGAATGCCAGCACAGGTGTGAATCATGCTTCGTGTGATAAAGTGGTTCCAGATACTAAGTCTTGATCTTGCCTTTTGCTTTTGTGCCCAGGTACCCTTGTGTTCAACAAACATTTGACTAAAATTAATGCATTTATATTTTAGATGTTCCCTTCATTCTTAAACGAGTTTATATGGCCTCATCTCCCTACCGTCTACATTTATCTAGCTTACAATTTTTGTAATTCAGTTATGAGAGAATAAACAAAATGAAATGGTGACCTCCCTTGTCTTTACTTTCCCATGCAATTCAACTATTAATCTTTGCTCCTTACATAAATTTACTAATTTGATAGTACTGCTCATCATTATTTGTATTTGTTGTGGTTCTGCAAATAACTACACATGTCAAATAGGCCATTGCTTCCAGATCTCTTTCAGACTTTCTCCTTTTATGTTCATTATCATTTGAATGCGTCTCCCATTCTTTCAGCCAAGATTAAATAGTTCACCAAATTTTATCTATGATTGCTCTGCTTACTTGTCAATGTTATCTATGTGCTTCTTTCATTCAATGGATGCTTCAGTTGTCCACCTGCTCCAGCTGAGTGCCTTCTGTGAATTTTAATAAATAATATTTCCTTTTTCTGAATCTAAGTTGTTTCCACAAATTAATAATAAAGGTCCAGCACTGATTCCTGTAGCACCTTACTCAGTACATCTATCCAGCTCAGGATATCTTGTAATTGGTATATTTCGATGGTCTTTGCCAGTGACTATTGTTTCATTCTTTCACTATTTCTTTCAGAACAACTACTTGTATTAACTAGCAATTTTACCACAGTAAAACATCTCTGGATGCTTAATTAGTCATCAACAAATACTTTTGACATTGAGCTAAAGTGAAAGTTCACAGCAGCTGACCAAAAGCTTCATTGAAAAGTTAGTATATTAACTTTTAGAATCACATTATTGTTAGAAGTGCACAACAAGGTCATTTGGCCTATTGTGTTTGCAACAGGTCTCTAATTGAGCCTTGATTGAATTTGTCTCCATTACACTTTTAGATATTGCATTCCAGACTCTATCCACTCACTGCATGAAAAAGCTTTTTCTCATATTGCTTTTACTTCCTTTGCCAATTGCTTTAAATCTGTATCCTGTTGTTCTTCATCCTTTCATGAGTTGAGACAATTTATCCCCATCACCTCTGTTGACCCCTCATGATTTAGAATACCTCAGCTCAAAGCATCTCTTCTCCAAGGATCATAGTCTTGACTTCTTCAACTTTAGCTGAAGTTCTTCATCCCTGAATGGTTTTTGTGAATCTCTTCTACACCATTACAATACCTTCACATCCTTTTCACCACATCTCTCACATACTTTTAATTTATTGTCTCACAACATTTTTCCTATTAAAATTAATCACTTCACATTTCTCATGAGTTTTAACTGTCACTTGTTTACCAATTCCATGTCTATGCTGTTTTCGATTTCTAAACAATCTCCTCACAGTTTGCAATTGTTGGAACTGTACTGAGATCAAGGCCACAAGTATAAATCAGGAAAATCAAGGGTTCCAATCGCTGTTCCTGCAACTTTTCTTGCTGCTGCGCAGTCCTTCTGAAGCCTATGGACGCTGAAACCATGCTTTAGCAAGTTGACATCCATGGAGCTTCCCAGCAGCTGCGCAGCCAAGAGGGAATGTTGTTTCCAATACTGGCCCTTTGCATGAATTCCACTAAAAGCTTCCCTCTAATCCAAAGAATATCCATTAAGTATTAGTCTCTAATTCGTATCACTCAGCCATCTTGCTGCTGCCTATTTTATTTCATGGCTACAACATTACTCAAGCACTTGTCATTTAGCACTATATCAAATGCCTTTTGAAAGACGATACACACAATAGCAGCATTACTTCCTTGTAATTCTTTCTGATCACTTCAAAAAAAGTTAAACATAATTTTTCCTTAAGAAATTCCTGCTGACTTTCCTTAATTAACCTATTTTTCTCCATTTATATATTAATTTTGTCCCCAATTATAGAACATAGAACATAGAAAGGTACAGCACAGAACAGGCCCTTTGGCCCATGATGTTGTGCCGAAATTTAATCCTCATGTCAAATATAGTAACTTAACCTACACACCCCTCAACTTACTGCTATCCATGTGCATGTTCAGCAGTCGCTTGAATGTCCCCAATGATTCTGCTTTCACCACCACAGCTGGCAATGCATTCCATGCATTCACAACTCTCTGCATAAAGAACCTACCTCTGACATTTCCTTTATACCTTCCTCCTAATATCTTCAAACTGTGACTTCTCGTACCAGTCAATCCTGCCCTGGGCAAAAGTCTCTAGCTATTGATTCTATCTATTCCTCTCTTTATTTTGCACACCTCGATCAGGTCTGCTCTTTTCCTCCTTCTCTCCAGAGAGAAAAGTCTGAGCTTATTCAACCTTTCTTCATAAGGCAAGTCCTCCAGTCCAGGCAGTATCCTGGTAAATCCTCTTTGCACCCTCTCCACAGCCTCTGTATCTTTCCTATAGCAGGGCGACCAGAACTGGACACCATATTCCAAGTGTGGTCTCACCAGGGACTTGTAGAGCGGCAGCAAAACCTCACGGCTCTTAAACTCGATCCCTTTGTTAATGAAAGCCAAAACACCATATGCTTTCTTAACAACCTTATCCACTTGGGTGGCAACTTTGAGGGATCTATGTACTTGCACACCCAGATCCCTCTGTTCCCTCACACTGCCAAGAATCTTGTCTTTAATCCTATATTAAGTATTCGAGTTCAACCTTCCAAAATACATCACTTTGCATTTATCCAGGTTGAACTCCATTTGACATTTCTCAACCCAGCTCTACATCCTATGTCACGCTGCAGCCTGCAGTAGCCTTCTATACTATCGACGAACCTCCAACCTCAGTGTCATCTACAAATTTACTAACTCACCCATCAACCTCTGCATCCAAGTCATTTATAAAAACTACAAAGAGCAGAGGCCCAAGAACAGAGCCCTGTGGGACCCCACTTAACACTGACCTCCAGGCAGAATACTTCCCATCCACAACCACTCTCTGCCTTCTGTCACCCAACCAATTCTGAATCCAGATAGCCAAATCTCCCTGTATCCCATACTTCCTAAATTTATGAATGAGCCTACCATGGGGAACCTTATCAAATGCCTAATTATTGTTAGAAATTTCCTCACCATTGAAATCAAGTTGAATTTTTGTTTTGCTGGTCACAGAAAATGCCAGTCCTGCTGAACGTTTCCAGAAATTTCGATTTCGCATGAATTCATATCAGATAACAGGAAAATGTCAAGAAAGACACAGAAGAGTAACTTGAGATAATCGTACAAAATGACATAAGCAACGTTTAAATATTCCCAAGTCCACAAGTATAGTTAATGTAGAATTATTTTAATAGCAGCAGGGTGTTGGCCTGAGATTCCCATTCCATTCAAAAAAAGTAATTAATTGGCATGAATAATAAATAGAAGTCTCCATATTTGTAAAATGCACCTGAAAGTCATCCGTTTAAATAGTAATACCGTATCCGAAATAACCCAGTAAAGACGACAACAAAGTCACTGGGGAAAAAAAGGCGTTTCAAACGTGGAAATTTATGCAACATCAGGACTTGGCCAGCTGCCAGAACTGGTGCAGTTTCTGTTTCTGTTCTGGAAATGAATCCAGAAAGTTGCCAACGTGGCAACTGATCCCTGCAGTAATGTTTCATATCGAATGTGGTTTCTCCTGTCAGCTGGGCTGACCAGCGAGTTTGTACATGTACTGGTGTTTTTGGTGAAGCTAGAGGTGGTCCCGGGGCACTGGAGGACACCGAGAGAAGCTCAGCGACCTATCCCTCCCACCCGAACCACAGGCCGGGGGAAGAGGTTCACACGGTCCGGCTGCTGATAGACCCTCCTCTCGGCTGGGGACGAACTCCCATCAGCAGCAACTTGAAAACTCCCTCCCTGCACTCACCTCCCGACAGCCGAGAGTGAAGCTCAGATTTCTGGAGACCAGCCCCTTGTCCTCAGAACCACACCCACCGTTGTCATAGTAACATCTCGCAAAATACTTCTATTGCAAGCCCAATCATTCAACCTCCCCTTTCAACCCAGCAGCATCTCTCATCACATCTCTTCCACACCTAGTGCTGCATAAACAGAATTTATCTGCATTTTAAAAATATTCATTCACAGAATGAGGGCAGAGCTGGCCAAACCAGCATTTATTGTCCATTCCTAATTGCCCAGAGGGCAGTTAAGATTCAGCCACATTGCTGTGGGTCTGGAGTCACATGAAGGTTAGACCAGGTAAGGATGGCACCTTAGTGCCCCCCCCCCCCACAAACACACCCCTTAAGGGTATTAGTGAAAGAGGCGGATTTTTACAAGCATCCACAATTTCATAAACATCATTAGGCTCTTAATTCCAGATTTTTAAAAAAATGTTGAATTCAAATTCCACTATCTACCCTGGTGGGATTCAGTCGTGGGTCCCCAGCTCATTACCTAGGTTCCTGGATAACAGTCCAGTCACATTCCCACAAGGCCATCATAAGATTTAATTGGGGGAGGTGAAGTTCAAAAGCAAGATTTTGAGACCATGGGTAGCTTGCTCCTCCATGACTGATTCCTGTCTCTTCATGAACAGACTGAGGCTAGCTTGGATTGTTTTTGGTGTAAAGATGAGTTTAAGCACCATAAGCTACCACCTCTAACAGTACCAAATGCTGACCCTACCTAAAGTCAACTGCTGCCACAAATTTCATTCACGTTGGCTTTATATTAGACTTGACCAACCCAACACACTTCTGAGCAGGCCAGGACTCTTTTGGTGAGTGTACATTATGGACAGAAGTGGCACATTTTTCAATCTTAGAGCTTAGTGGAACAGAAATATTCATGATGAACATTTAAAAAAATGCAGTTAAATGAGTCTTTGGAATTCTCAGTGCCAGAAGGTTTTGGAATCACCAGTGAGTACATTTATGCTTTGAATGGACAAATTCTTGGGTCTCACATAGAATTAAGGGATTATTGCAAGAGGGCAGGAAAGTGAGGTTGACACCCAAGATTAGCTATGACCATAATCACAGAGCAGGCTTAGCAAGCCACATTAGCACCACCTACTCAAATAATCAAAATCAGATTAAACGCAATTCCTACTGTAACAAAGAGACAAGCAAACAATGACAAATGGAAACTTATAGAAGGGAACAGAAACTAATTATTATAATCTCACCCTCTTTGTTGCATTCTACACACAGGGGATTTAAGGTTATCCTTAACACTTTTGCCAGTGTCCCAACTTCAATCCCTATACGGATCACTCGACCAGGGAAAGAAAAAGGCCTCAAGTCTCAAAATTTCTCAAATTGCTCTATGGCCTGTCCCTTTGAAATGTACAGCTTCACAAGCCTGCAGGATATCCACATCCTGAATTAATTCTGGTGCTCAGCAGCTCAAAGTCCCCTGTTGCTCATAGCTTAACCTTAAATCTCTCCATTCGAATTTAAAAGGACCTCCTGATAACCAGCAACTGGTCATTTCCATCACCAATGTTAAATGTTTTAACATTAAGTTTTGATCATGGATCATGCTCTTGCACTGGCTGATTCTCACTCAGGTATCTTTTCCCCATATGGATCAGGCAGTGGGGTACTGAATGCAGAATTTGCTTCCTTTCCTTCTTTGCTGATCTGTCTCACCTTTAATCCCAATGCCTTAAGTGTGAAGCAACTGGAGGTAGTGTTACAAATCTGCACAAAACTAATATCATTGAGAAACCGGTCTTGGTAAATAGCCGAATATTCTTTGTCAGTTCAATTTAAGTCCAGAGTTTGATTTCCTTAAACCTATGCCCTTTGGCCCCTCCACTTCATGAGACTTATGAGTAAGGTTCAAATCACTTAGCTCCTTATACTCAACATCAAGCTACAAAATGCCTCCAAAGCACCCTGGAAATGATGTCTTTAAAAATAATTTTAAAAAAAAGGTTATTGCTGGTTGAAGAACCATTTTATCTCAAATCTCCTGTACTCCACTCTTCAAAGTTAAAACAGACATGACCTTTTGCTGTAACAGGCAGGGTTTATTTTGCATAAAAATAGTGCATTTTCAAGGTTTAATTTTTAAATTTCATGCAATGTGCTAACAAAGTTGAGGATAATGAAGGGTTTACAGAGTGTTTACACTATTTGTTAGTCAAATCAGAAATGCTATGTACACTATTTCAACATGATTAAATGTTAACTAGTTTCTGGCAAGTTGAAATCAGCAACAAAGAAACAAGGAAGTCACACCATATGCAGTAATAAATTCTAAATTGCAAATAATTGTAAACCAAATCATTCCAAAGACATTGAAATTGAAATCTGAATTAGAAATTGAAGCAGAAAATGGTCAGATTTATTATGCATTTAAATGGGAAAAATGTGAAATAAAAAAAGCAGCGGTGTTCTAAAATAATGCTGTTGTGTTGATCTATAGGCCAAAGACTCCAACTGCAAGAAACAAAATGAAGCCTTGACTGGCTTTATTACAAATTTGATTGAAGTCCAACTAAAAAGGGCTAAACACAACAGAAAGAAATTTAGATACTGCTTTTAACCACTACATGTCACAAAAGAGCTTACTTTCAAGTGTCCAACACTTGACTGGAAGCAAAAAATGTAAACAGGCATAGAATTTTCTGGATGAGCTTTCCAGATGTCAGCCAATCCTTTAGTTCTAGCTCTCTTGCTGGTTATTGTCACCATTTTCTAGATGAGTTTTTCTTTTCTTCTCATCTGCTTTAGTTTCTTTAAATATATGTGTCCTGTAAAACTGTAGCTCTTTGATGCTCTCACGGATGTCATTTAGTGCTCTGAAAGATGATACAATTTAAGGATTACAGTTAGCTTGTGTAGCAAAAGTGACAAAAGCTTGCAAAATTATGCACTTGGATAGTGTTCTCAGCAAAAAAGGTAAAACGGTTCTGTTGGATCATACTTTCAGAGACGTCAGTACAATTCTCAAAAGATGACTATCAACAAAAGACAAATTTTGTTCCTTGATTGAATAGTCTAGATCATGACTGTGGACACGGCAGCAAAGTTTGATGTTGTCTTTATCTGTTCAAAAGACAATCATTCTGTGTTCTACTTCTACACTGTAGAAGTTTGCCTAATTTCAACTACATTTTTAAAAAGTGCAAAGTTCTAAGGGACCAGATCAATAACACCACAAAGATCTTTTCATACAAGAAATTTGTGCAGCCTTCTTCTGGACAGGTAACGATACAGCCAAATAGAAACAGTTATGTAGAAAGTCAAGAAACTGAAAAGGATGAGCATTATAGCAAATGCTGACAAAACTTCAACAGCATCTGTGGAGAGAGAAACAGAATTAATGTTGAGTCTGATGTGACTCTCCTTCAGAGAGCTCCACAGTTGCTGCAATGAGACCTGCAGAGTTTTTCAAGCATTTTCAGTGCTAGTTGGATTTCTGGCATTGGCAAAATTTCACTTCCATTGGAAAAAATACTGCCCAGTTGTTATATTTATAGCTGTTAAGAATCAGGAGTAGATAGCTTTTCAAGGGGTTGAAAAAAATTACAGAATCCCATATCCATAATCTATATTTAAAACTAATGTTTCATGATAAATAAGGATTTAATAAACAGCTCATTTTGAATGTTCAAAAATATAGTTAGCAATAGCAGGCATTACTCACCGATGTGATGCTTTCTTCTTTGGTGCGTCTTCATATTCATCTGGATACCAGCGTCTAAAAATACCGAAACAAAGAACATTTACTCTTATGACTCATTAGGCTGACGGATCGGTGGGGGGTTAATATAATGGACAGCATCAAATGATGAAAGTATTCTTTGGAACCAAAACTATAGATTTTAGAAATTGATAGCTTGGGGGAAAACAAAAGGCTTAAGTATCAACACTACTCAAAATGGAGATCAGTTAGCAAGGATTATTTTTGATGTCACAATAGAATGGTTAAAATGGGATAGAAGAGTTTTCTCAGTAGTTAAGCTTCTCATTTAGCTTAGAAAATTGCAAGTAAAATGGCTAAATAATAATAGAAACAGCAAGAAACCAAGATCAAGCCTTCATATTATCAAGTCACACAGCAGGGAAACAGATCCTTTGGTCCAACTTATCCATGCCGACCAGACATTCCAATCTGACCTAGTCCCATTTGCCAACATTTGGCTCATATTCCTCTAGCCTTTCAATTCAGATGCCTTTTAAATGTTATAATTGTACCCACCTTCATCTCCTCTGGCAGCTCATTCCATACATGCACCACCTTCTGCATGAAAGTCATGCCTCAGACCCTTTATGATTTTTTCCCCTCACCTCAAATCTGCCCTCTTCATTTGGACTCTCCCATTCAAGGAGAAAAGGTCTTCGTTATTCCCCTATCCATGTCCCTCATGCTTTTATAATTCTCAACAAAGGTCATACCTTAACCTATCACTCCAGGGAAAACAGACCCAGCCTATTCAGCTTTTCCCTGTAATTCAACCTCCCAGTCCTGTCAATGTATTTGTAAATCTTTTCTGCACCCTCTGAAGTTAAACAGCATCTTTCCTATAGATATTAATTATGGACAGGAGTTTATTTTATCGTTACCATGGCTGTCAGTTAAGCATCTTGTTGTCTGCAGTCTGTCTCCTACAATAGCAATCTAGATGCAGATATATGCATCAAGTAAACTTACTCCTGTGCAGTGGTGATACCATTGGCGCCAACAAAAAAAAAAATCAGAAGCATACAAAAGTGCAGTGCACTCAAGTTCATTCATCTTCACATTGTATTTCAATATCATTACTGTTCAGTAATATTCAAAATTTGACTAAAACAGGAAACATCTTACCTGCACAATTCTTTGATAGTGCTAACATCTATTATTCGGTAATGCAAGTGCTTCATGAACTGTGGCATATACTTGTCCAAAAACTTTTTATCAGCATGGACTGAATTTCCTAGAAATAAGCATTTGGAATATGAATTTTGTTACACTCATCCCTTCTGAATGGTTTTCACTCATCTTGAAGGTTGTAAGCTCATGCAATTGTATATTTAGTGTTCGCACATCAGAAGTGTATGAATCATCCAATTATGACCAGGCTGGTGGTTATAAACATTTCCCCAGTACAATTTTGTCCAAAGAAAAACCCCTTATTCGCGACATTTTTTGGTTTATTTGCCCATTCTCAGTGATTCTTTGCTTCTTTAGGTATTAAATAAAAAAAGTGAATATTTGCTACAATCATTAAATTTCCTTAAAATATGTAAAGTCTTTCGAGCATGGAAAACAGTTCCTCTGGCCTATGATCTCTATGTCAACCAATAACTATACTGATTTATTTGCACTTGGTCCATGACCCATATTGCCTGGGCATTTTAATTACTGATCTAGAGGCTTAAGTGTGGCTAGAGTACCTGCCTCCACCACTCCCAGGCAACATATTTCATATATCTGCACACTCTGGGCGAAGAAAACCTCATTCATACCTCCTCTGAAACTACTTGTTCCTTACCTTCAAGGTATGCCCTCTGGTTTTAGAAAATGTCTGCCAAGGGGAAGAGATTCTCAATCTACTCTGTCTACACCTCTCAATTTTGTACATCATATCGGACGCCTGCCTCAGCCACCTTTGCTCCAAGGAAAATAAACCCAGTCTATCCAGTCTCTTCGCGTAACCGAGACTTCTCACCACAGGCAACATCTTGTTGATTCTTCTCTGCCCCCATTCCAGTGCAACCACTTCTTTCTAAAAGTAAAAAAACGTGACAACCGGGACTGCATATGGTGTTCCTACATTTTACAACTATCACAAGACTTGCTTGCTGCTACATTCTATGCCCTGCTAATGAAGGCAAGTATAATATGTGCCTTCTTCACCACCCTATCCACCTGTGCTGCGCCAAGTAATTATACACCAAGCATTATGAAGAAACCTACACAAGACAATACAATACCTTATTTGAATCTTCCATACCTGCAAGAGGACAGAGGCCTGGTGGCGTATGCTGACGTACAAAAGACAGAAATTCATATTCTGCTTGCTGCAGGCTGATCTTGCTATCACGCACTGCCTGTGTGAGGCCTGACTGCAAGAAAGATCAAAATATACATGTTTCACATTGTTAACGTGGTAATCACGTGCCATCACAGAAATTCAAACTGAGTCACGCTTTCAAATTCAACTCAACAGTACAATTTAAAAGGCATCTGGACGGGTAGATGAATAGGAACCGTTTGGAGGGATATAGGCCGTGTGCTGGCAGATGGGATGAGATTGGGTTGGGAAATTTGGTCAGCATTGACAAGTTGAACCAAAGGGTCTGTTTCCATTTTGTACATTTGACACTTTTGCCCATTAAATAGTACATCCTTTACTCTTTCTTCCACTAATTTGAATAATGTATGAAGACATGATTAATATCTCCTGTAGTGCGCAAGAGTCGATGGCCTTGTAGTATTATAATGTAGGACTATTAACGCACAGACCCAAACAGTATTTTGGAGAATTCAAAAAATCTTTAGAATTAAAGAGTGTAATGACCGCGAATCCATTGTCAAAAAAAACTCATCCGATTCACTAATGTCCTTCAGAGAAGGGAACTGCCATCTTCACCTGATTAGGCCTACATATGACTCCAGACCCACAACAACATGGTTGACTCAATTGCCCACTGGACAATTATAGATGCGCAATAACTGCCTAGCCAGACACCCTCATCCCAGAAAGTATTAAAAATAAAAGTAGTGAAGTTCTCAAGAAAAAAAAATTGATGCCAGTGAGTAAAGATTACGAGCAGTGTAGATGCAATTCAGAACAACTGACCAATTTGAAAATAGCAAATTCTGCCCTTCCAATAATAACAACAATTATATGGATACTTCAGCATCACTGTTTGCTGCAACAATAAACAGCAAGGCCACTGGCAATGACATTACTATAGGGTAAATTTGACAGTAACCTCCGGCACTGTTACAGATGCCAATCTAGAAACTACTGTCAAATCGGTTTTGCCACAGGGCAGGTTGATCCACTGATATACATGGAACTGAAATTATACTAGAAAAAAAAAAGGTAAAAATCTTACTTGATTTACTGAAGTCATTTGAAATAAAAGAAAAAAAAAGGTGCTATTGCGTGAAAAGGGAGTTTTAGAACGGAGGAAAAGTAATTAGTGAATAATTTTTCTGGCACCAATGTATGTTATGTTGTGAACTCAGTTACAGATTCAAAGCAAAAGTGTCTTAGTCATTCACACTTATTTTCTCATCTTTGTTTTCTCCACATAAATTAACTAAATGTATTTCATGCTTTTGTGGGCAAACAGTCTAACAAATAGTAAACAACCACATACCTTTCCATGATGTTCTGTACACCACTCTGACATGCCATCCAATAGCTCATTTGGTTGGTTAACAATCAAGTGTGGACCCTAATAGAAAGTAACAGGGACAATGTTTCAAAACACATACAAAAGACACCATTTAAAGACACCAGAATTTTAAGAAACCTTACCTCAGCTAAAATATTCAAATCTGCATCAGTTATAATGCATGCCATTTCTATGATTTTATCTTTTTCTATATCCAATCCAGTCATCTATTTAGGGATAAAAGCAAAATGTCAGACCACATTGTAGTTTTAATTACATAGCTTTCCCACTTTTCTGGCACTTACACAATAAAAAAAAGGTTAAGTATTAATTGCATCATAGCTAGCTTCTGTAAAAGCTACACCCCATATTACAAAAGGCAGAACATTATTCTGGTTCTCTATACTTCACTTCTAATCAAGTTAGGAGACACAGCTCTGCACAGAACAGGCTAGTTGAGGAACCTAAAACTGGTCACATCAACAAACCCCAAGTGAACCAGTTTCCAAAAACACCACCTCACATAAAACTTAAATGACTTATGCCTTCATATCAACTATTAAAGTAATAGTCAATCTGATGACTATAGTACTGACTGCACAAGATGGGTATACTCCAAGCACATATCCTGAAAGCTTCTAAGAAGGAGATCAAACCCCCAGTTCATGGGAGATCCTTTTAAGTGACCTAAAATGAAGGTGGCTCTTTCAGGAAGGCACCAAGCATAACAAAAGACTTCATCAGGAACACTAAAAAGTGAAGCTAAGTGATTGAACAGGTGCACAAGTCATGGACTCAACTCTTCCTCCCTCCAGGCACCACCTACTTTACAGACAGCAGTGTCTGCCAATCTTACACAGCTATCTGGAGTGGAACAAATCATTCATAATCTTAAAGGGCTAGCAAAGGAGACAATAAAGTGCTTATAATCTAGAACCCAGGCCATCAAACTGAAATGTAATTCGATCCCTTTTCATTCCATCAATTCTTGCTTCTTAGCTGCACACGTCATTTCCCACCCAGGTAGAAAACCTATATAGGTCCCGAGTACCAATACTTTAAGCTAAGAAGAGTTGATCGGTTTGCATGGTCAAGTTACTGACTTTTTGTGCAAAAAGTGTACCATCCAATAGCAAGTACCACGCCAGATATAATGCAGCTCACTGCAGAAAAACCATTGGGTAAACTTGCATCATCTCTCTCTGGCACAGTACAAACGCCACATATGCCATAGCACAAAGCATTTCTTAATTTAGGGTCGGATCTATTAAAACCATAAACTAGGTTTCCTTGTCAAATCATGCCTATTACAAGATCATTGCGGGACGTTTTTTTTTGTAAGTAGTCTCTGGAAACGACCATGTTCGGGCTACTTTAGGGGAGATCAAAATGCAGAAAAAGCAAAGTGAAAAGCTGGACGAATTAAAAGATTATTCACAACTGGGCTAAAATGAAATCCTCATTTGTAGAAAACATTTTGCAAATGCTGTTTAAAGTGAGGAGAGGCTGATGCAAAGCGGCAGTTCTCTCCTGGTCCCCAGGGATACATTAGTTTGCCATCAGATGGCTCTAGCAGGCTGGAAGGGAAAGGGGTGAGGGTTGGGGTAAAAGTTACCTCCAGATCCACCCAGACCATCCTCTTGGCCATGCTCTGGGCTGCCATGGTGGCGTGTGACCGCGCTAAAAGGAGCGAGTCGGAGCTGGGTGAAAGCGGCTCCCGCTCGCTGCGACTGAGCGGGGACTGGAAGCAGGGGTAGGCCGAGCGGAGGCAGCCGGGACACGGAGCAAAGTCCCAGAACGGCCGGCTGCAAGGGATGGACACGCCGGCGGCTTTAAAGCCGGCACCGAGAACGCGCAGTCGCAGCATCGATGACCGGCGGCCGGCACGGCCAATCTGAGCGACGGCAGCTTGGCGACGGCGCCCCGCCCACCTCGCGGCAGCAGTGTCGCAAAGCGGCGGGAGTCTCGAGCGGGAGGCTGTCGCTGAGCGGGAAGGCGCGCGGTTCCACAGAGAGTGACGGTTAATGTCGCCAAGTGGTGACCGCCAAAACACTCAGTGGCGCTGACACTCCACACACAGTGTACGGTGACCACATTCCCCACTCCCAGCCGCACTCGCTGGGATGTGGATGAAGGGCTATCCTGCTCCCCTCAAGGCCCGGGGCTCTCTTGCTCCTCTGTGCGTCACGGGGTTTTGGCTTCGCCCGCTCCCGAGAGAGAGAGAAAACAAAAAAAAAAGTCACGGCAGAGTTGTGAGATTCTGGAGTGAAGCGGGGCGCTTGAGATGCTAATTGAAGGGAAATGTGAGACGCCGATGAAGGAGAGTGCATGAAGGGGGAAGAGAGGGTGAATGGGGGGACGCTGAGTGAAGGAGTGTGGGGCAGGAAAAGCTCAGCAGGCCGAGCAGCAGGAGAATCGACATAAGACAGGAGTGGGAATAAGGCCATTGGGCCCATTGAGACCATTCCGCCGTTTAGGCATGGCTGATGGGCATTTCAACAGCACCTCCCGCACTCTCACCGTAGCCCCGTAATTCCTTGCGAGGGCAAGAATTAATCAATCTCTGCCTTGAAGACATTTATAGTCCAGGCCTCATTCTGGGAATAAGCCCTTCCCAGGTGGAAGGGAAAGCAAGACATGGAGCGAAGAAGTTGAGTGAAACACCCGGGTGAAGGCTAGAGCTTGGGGTCATACGATGGAGAGAGCTTGAGTCAGAGTGAGGGAGAGCAAGACCTGGAGTAAAGAGTTAGAGCGAGATGTAGAATGAACGTGGTCTCAGAGAGAGCTGTGAGAAGCAGGAAAAATGAGATTCAGTTAAGAGGGAGAATGAGACAGTAAGTGAGATGCCGGATGAAAGGTGTGAGTGTAGAATTGCAAAACACTGGGGGGGGGGGAGAATGTGAGAAGGGCTGAGCAAGATGCTGAGTAAATGGGAAAGGGAGAGTGTGACACCATTGGGGAAAGAGACCAAGAAGGTTGAGAGAAAATAAGTGAGACACAATAATAGAGTGAATGATGCCAAATGTAAAAGTTAATTAAGTAGTTTTGGCTGAGCAGGTGATGTGTTGTAGCTGTATGATGGGGACTGGCTGATCCCATTGTGAATGGCAGTGAGGCTGTGGAAAGATTTAGACAGTTTAGGAGAGTGATCCAGGAAATGGCTGATGAAATTCAACGTCAGCAAATGTGAGGTCTTCCATTTTGGAAAAATGAATACAGGAATCAACTATTTTCTAAACGGTGAGAAAATTTATAAAGCCGAAGTATAAAAGAATCTGGGAGTGTAACCCAGGATTCTCTAAAATTTAACTTGCAGGTTGAGTCCGTGATTAAGAAAGCGAATGTAATGTCATTAATCTCAAGCGGGTTGGAATGTAAAAGCAGCGATGTGTTTTTGAGAATTTATCAAGCTCTAATTAGGCCACGTTTAGAAACTGACCAATTTTGGGCTCCATGCCTCAGGAAGGACATACTGGCATTGGGTAGTGTCAGGGCTCTCACAGACACACTAAATGATTGAGTTCTAAGCTGCTACAGTGAAGTCTTAGAGGAGAAGTTTCCTCAAAAATCCAACCGGGCATATTGTTTTTTTTCTCTGGACAGGTCAGAGGCAGCAGGTGAGATCCAAAACTGTTTTGCTAAAGGCATTTTTGTCATATGCTGTGTTTATAGAATGCTGTGGATATCAGAGCAGCTGAGGATTAGTGGTTAAAAAAGATGTTATCCTAGTTTATATTTCAATAGAGTTAGTTATGTCAGTTCTTTTCATTTGTATTTTAACTATGTTGTAAGAATAACGTGTTTTGCTTTAAGCCTTGTAGTGGACCAGTTGAATTTCATCTGAAACACAGTGCCTTTTACTTGCCTTCAAATAGATATAAAAGTTAGCTTTTTCAAAGATAGGGGTGCTTGTCTGGTCCACAACAATATTGATGATTTGTCCAGGATAGAATTGGGTGGCACGGTGGCACAGTGGTTAGCACTGCTGCCTCACAGCGCCAGAGACCCGGGTTCAATTCCCGACTCAGGCGACTGACTGTGTGGAGTTTGCACATTCTCCCCGTGTCTGCGTGGGTTTCCTCCGGGTGCTCCGGTTTCCTTCCACAGTCCAAAAAAAAATGTATAGGTTAGGTGAATTGGCCTTGCTAAATTGCCCGTAGTGTTAGGTGAAGGGGTAATGGTAGGAGTATGGGTGGGTTGAGCTTCAGCGGGTCAGTGTGGTCTTGTTGGGCCGAAGGGCCTGTTTCCACACTGTAAGTAATCTAATGATTCCAGTTTGGGTTTTGGAATATTGGACCAAAAAATAGTGTTCTCTTTTCAAGTGTTGCAATCAGTTGGTGAAAATAAGGTGTGCCTTGTGTAATAATGGCTCTTTCGGTGTCTTTGGAAGTGGAAGGCATCACTTGGGATGGTTTACAGAAGGTGAATAAGGACACAGTTTTGGAATTGGCAGGCCAGCTGATGATGGAGTTGCCTGTGTCTGTGAGTAAAAAGATAATTGTAGCAAGACCTCAATATTTCCAATAGCCAAAAATGGAATTGCAATTATTAGAGATCTCCAAAATTCACTAGCAAATGAAGCAAATTGAATTAGAGGGAATGACAAAGGGGAAAGAAGGAGAAACAAAAGAAAGATAATTGCAGGGGAACAAAGAACAAAATAATTAAATTAGCTTGAGAATGAAAAGGAAATTAAAGAGTTTGAGTTAAGATTAAAAGCAGAGGACGTCAAGTGAAGAAGAATAAATCGCTGAGTGGAAAACAAAACTAAATGCTGAGTGAAGGAGTCTGAGACATCATGCAAAGGAACAGAGTGATAAGACAATTCAAGAGGAAAGTGAGCCGGCGAGAGAGGTCATCGAGTGAAGAGGTTGAGCCAGCCCATGCATGAATGGGGAAGAGAGAGCTGGCAAGTAAAGAGAAGGTGACACAGTGGGAACAGGGCAAGCAAGATGCTGTGAGGAGAGAAAAATGAGACGCCGATTGAAGGAGAGCAAGATGCCATGTGAAATGTGAGACACACTGAGCAAAGGAGGAGAATGAAACAAGTGAAAGGACAGGAAAAAACTGAGAGAAAGAGGAAAGGAAAGGCTTAGTGAAAGGGCACAGCGAGACACTGAGAGAAGGAAGAGGGTGAGATGTTGAGTGATGGAGAAGAGTGAGATGAAGAAGAAAAGGAAAGAGTATGTTGCTAACTCAAGGAGAGTGAAATGCCAAGCGAAGAGGGAGAGTGAGATACTGAGTGAAGTAGAAGAGCAAGACGTTAAGTGAAGGAGATCAAAATGTTGACGGAAGATGTTACATGAGACGTTGACTAATGGAAAGTGACTGACCAGGTGAAGGAAAGTAAAACACAGTGAAGGATGGACTGAGATGACAATTAAAGTATAGCAAGACCCCGACTGAAGGAAGGGCGTGAGACATGGAGTAAAGGAGGGAGTGAGATGCCGAGTGAAGAGGGAAATGAGTCGACAAGTGGACAGAGAGCACGAGGTGCCAAGTGAAGGAGAAACTGACTGAATGAGAAGAGCAAGACATTGAGTAAAGTGGAGACTATGACACTGAGTGAAGAAGGAGAACAAGATGTTATAAGGAGAGAAAAATGCCAAGAGAGGAGGGAGGACGTGATACTGAGTGAACTGGGAGAGCAAGATTTGAAATACAGGTGAGGCAACACTGAACGAAGGGATTATATGAAATGCTGAGTGACGGAAAGTCACTAACTGAATGAAGGCAAGCAAGACACCTAGTAAAGGAGGGAGGTAGGATACAGAGTGAAGGAGAGCAAGATACCAGTTCAAGGAGAAGTGCGAGACACTGGAGTGAAGGAGGGAGTGAGATCCCGATTGAAGGAAAATGAGAAACATGTTAGATGAGAGTGAGAAGAAGAGTCAAGAGGAAAATAATTCGTCAAGTGAACAGAGAGATTAAGATGCTGAGCAAATGGGGATACTGAGGTAGCAAGTGATGAGGGTGAGATATGGAATGAAGTGGAAAGCATGACACTGAGTGACCAAGATGAGCAAGAGGCCATATGAAGAGGAAAGTGAGGTACTGATTGAAGGAGTGCAAAATGCTAAGTGAGGAGGGAGAATGTGATACCAAGTGAAGTGGGCGAGCAAGATGTGAAGGAGAGCAGCATATTGAATGAAGATATTACATGAGATGCTGAGTGACGGAAAGTGACTAAGTGGGTGAAGGAAAGCGAGACACCGAGTGAAGGAGGGAGGGAGATGCAGAGTGAAAGAGATATCGAGTGAAGAAAGAGAGCAAGGCATGGAGCAAAGAGGTAATGATTAGATTATTTACAGTGTGGAAACAGGTCCTTCGGCCCAACAAGACACGCTGACCCACTGAAGCGCAACCCACCCATACCCCTACCATTACCCCTTCACCTAACACTACGGGCAATTTAGCAAGGCCAATTCACCTAACCTGCACATTTCGTTTTTGGACTGTTGGAGAAAACCAGAGCACCCGGAGGAAACCCACACAGACACGGGGAGAATGTGCAAACTCCACACAGTCAGTCGCCTGAGTCGGGAATTGAACCCAGGTCTCTGGCGCTGTGAGGCAGCAGTGCTAACCACTGTGCCACCGTGCCTCCCAATTCTATCCTGGACAAATCATCAATATTGTTGTGGAGATGCCGAGTGAGGGAGAACGTGATACATGTAGGATCAGAGTGAGAAGAAGAATCAAGTGGAAAATGTGTCACCAATTGAGAAGTAGACACTGAGTGAAAGGGGACTGAGATACTGAGTGAAAGGGGACAGCAGTACGAGTGAAGGAGAGAGTGTGATACTGAGTGAACTAAGAGAACACAAAGCCATGAGAAGGAACAAGTGTGTTGCTGAATGAAGGAGAGCAGGGCGCAAAGTGACAGGGGAGAGCAAGACACTGAGCAAAGGAGGAGGATGAGATGTTGAAGGGGGAAATTGAGGTACCGAGAGGTAGATATTGAGATGCTGACTGAAGGGGAGTAACATGCAATTTGAAGCAGGGAGTGAGCTACTGAGTGAAGGATAATGAGACACCGAGTGAAGGAGCGAGTGAGACACTGAGTAAAGAAGAGAAAGACACCAAGTAAATGAGAGAATGAAATTCCAAGAAATAGTGAGTGAGATCCTGAGTGGAGGATAGTGTGTAATTACAGGTGAAGGAGCGTGAGACACCATGCGAAATAGGAGACAGAAGACACTAGTCAAAAGGAAAATAAGTAAAGTGAATAGAGAGCACAATACGCTGAGTGAAGGGGCGATTGAAATAGTGAAGGAGAACAGCGGGATGTTTAGTGAATGTGGAGAGTCAGATGTCAAGTGAACGTGGTCAGTATAACAGTTCTATGCTTTAAAGTGAGATGTGTTCTGTTTCTGTTGCAGAGAGATTTTGCCATGATGGTGTTAGAATGTATCCTTCAGACAGGCAGTTGATATCAGCCTTTGAAGTCTCTTTGGGTTTATTTTGTGAATGCAACGAATGAAGTGGTTAGCATCAGGGCTGTCACAGACAGAGTGGTATTTACTTTTGCTTTTAGTTGGTCAGTAAGAAGGTTTCCGCGGACACTGAACTAAATGTTTGAGTTCCAAACTGCTAGAATGAAGTCTTAGACAAGAGATTTCCTCTTAAAAATCCAAGGGGCATGTGTTGCTTTCTCTTGGACTGGAGTCAGGCAGGAGATGTGATCCAGAACTGTTTTGATAAACGCATTTTTGTCCAAGGCTGTGTTTATAGGATGCTTCGGATACTGGAACAGCTGAGGATTAGCAGTTAAATAAGATGTCATCTTGGAATGTATTTCAATAGAGTTAGTTATGCCAGTTCTTCTTTTCATTTGTATTTGAACTGTAAGAATAAGGTGTGTTTTGCTTTAAGCCTAGTAGTGGACCAATCGAATTTCATCTGAAACACAATGCCCTAAACTTGCCTTTAAATATATAAGTTTGGGTCTTGCCTACCTCTTCACAACATTTTTGTTTGAAGATGGTGGTGTCCTGTCTGGATCACAACAAAATTGATGATTTGTCCAGGATGGAGATCTCTGATTCCAGTCTGGGTTCAGGAATATTGTGACAAACTGGGTGACAGAAAGCGATAGAGAAGGAGGGAATAAGATGCGTAGTGATGGAGAGCAAGATACCAAGTGAAGGAGAAGAGCAAGAAACGAGTGAAGGAAGGAGTTAGATGCCACGTGAACGAAAATGAGATCCATGTAGGATGAGAGTGAGAAGAAGAGTCAAGTGGAGAATAAAGCGCCAGGTGAACAGAGAGTATGATGATGAGGAATAATCCTTGGCACAACATCGTGGGCTGAAAGGACTGTTCTGTGCTGTACCATTCTATGTTCTGTGTTCTACCATCACAACGTGCACTGGGCCTCACAGGGCTGTGTGCTCATTCCATTGCTGTTCACCCTGCTAACACTGTGCAGTAATGCAGAGGTCAAATCACATCATCAAGTTCGCTGATGATGCAACTGTTGTTGGTCTCCTCAGCAGGAACGACATGTCAGCATACAAAGAGGTGGCGCAATGGCTAATAGACTCATGCAGAGCCAATAAACTGTCTTTGAACATGGACACGACCAAAGAAACGGTTGTTGACTTAAGGAGGCGTGGACTGACCCTCTCTGCTGGACATTGACGGCTCCACAGTGGAGGTCATGAAGAACACCAAATTTCTTGGCGTACACCTGGCGGAGAATCTCACCTGGACCGCCAACACCAGCTCCATAGCCAAGGAAGCCCAGCAGCTTCTCTACTTTCTGCGCAGGCTGAGGAAACCCCGCATCCTCACCACATTCTACAGAGGGTTCATTCGGAGTACCTTGAGCTGCTGCATCACTGCCTTGTTTGGGAATTGCACTGTCTTGGATCCTAAGACCCTACAATGGATGGTGAGGGCAGCTGAGAAGGTCATCGGGTCTTTCTTCCCCCTATTAAAGGCATTTACACCTCACATTGCATCCGAAAAGCTAAGAGCATTGTGCAAGACCCACATACCCCTCATTTAAACTCTTCTCCCTCCTGCCATCTGGCAGAAGATACTGGAGCATTCGATCTCTCATGGCCAGATTGCAAGTTTCTTCTCTCAAGCCATTAGGCTCCTTTCCACAGTATGATCGGACTCTTTCCCATCTGAAATTCTTTACATGACTTCAAAGTGCTGAAAAAATGTTTATTATTTATCATTCTTTTATTACATTATAACTTGCACATCTTGCACATCTTATGCACTTTATGCTGTGTAGTTTTTGCTGTCCATGTAGCACCCTTGGTCCTGGAGGAACACTGTCTCGTTTTTACTGTATCAGTTGTGTGTGGTGGAAATGACAAGAGTTGAGCCCTCTCTCTCTCTCTCTCTCTCTCTCTCTGTAATAAGAGACAAGTCAAAAGGAAAATGAGTCACCAAGTGAATACAGAATACAAGGCACCAAGAGAAAGGGAGATTAAAATTGTTGTGGTTCTGTTCGCCGAGCTGGGGATTTGTGTTGCAGATGTTTCGTCTCCTGTCTAGGTGACATCCTCTGTGGTTGGGAGCCTCCTGTGAAGCGCTTCTGTGATGTTTCCACCGGCAGTTATGGTGGTTTGTCTCTGCCGCTTCCGGTTGTCAGTTCCAGCTGTCCGCTGCAGTGGTCGGTATATTGGGTCCAGGTTGATGTGCTTATTGATTGAATCTGTGGATGAGTGCCATGTGTCTAGGAATTCCCTGGCTGTTCTCTGTTTGGCTTGTCCAATAATAGTAGTGTTGTCCCAGTCGAACTCATGTTGCTTGTCATCCCCATGTGTGGCTACTATGGATAATTGGTCGTGCCGTTTCGTGGCTAGTTGGTGTTCATGGATACGGATCGTTAGCTGTTTTCCTGTTTGTCCTATGTAGTGTTTTGTGCAGTCCTTGCATGGGATTTTGTACACTACGTTGATTTTGCTCATGCTGGGTATCGGGTCCTTCGTCCTGGTGAGTTGTTGTCTGAGAGTGGCTGTTGGTTTGTGTGTTGTTATGAGTCCTAGTGGTCGCAGTAGTCTGGCTGTCAGTTCAGAAATGTTCTTGATTGAAATAGCAAGTGAAGGAAAATAGTGAGGTGTTGAGTGAACGTGGAGAGTTCAATTTCAAGTGAACATTGTTAGTATAAAAGTTATTTGCTTTTGAGTGAAACGTGTTCTGTACGTTTTGGCTTGCAGAGAGATTTAGCCACAATGATGTTAGAATGTGTGCCTCAGATGGGCACTTAATATCAGCCTTTGAAGTCTCATTTGGTGTATTTTGTTATTGAGACAAAAGGAGCATGAATAGGTAATGTCAGGCTCTCTCAGATACAGTGGTGTTTAATTTTGCTTTCAGTTGGTTAATGAGAAGGTTTGGGCTGATACTGAACTAAATGGTTGAGTTCCAAGCTGGGAGAGTGAAGTCTTAGATGTGAGGTTTCTTCTTAAAACTCCAGAGGGGCATGTTGTTGCTTTCTTCTGGACTGGAGAGAGGCAGCATTAAAGATCCAGAATCTTTTTGGTAAATTCAACTTTGCCAAAAGCTGTATTTATAGGATGGTGCGGATATTAGAACAGCTGAGGATTTGTTGTTACATTCCAAGATAACGTCTTATTTATTTCAACAGCATTAGTTATGCCAATTCTTTTCATTTGTATTTAAACTATGTTATAAGAATAAAGTTCTGCTTTAAACTTAGTGGTTGACCAAACAAATTTTATCTGAAACACAGTGCTTTCTACTTGCCTTTGAATAAGTATAAAAGTTAGGGTCTACTTATCTCTGCACTGCATTTTTTTGTGAATTCCAGTTTGGGTTTCGGAATATTGGACCAAAAGATACTGAGTAGTGAGAGTTGCAGTCGGTGAAAATAAGGTGTGCCATATGTACTAATGACTCTTTCAGTGGCTGAGAGTTCCTGGACGTGGATGAAGTAACTTGGTTTGGTTTACAGAGTATGAGTAAGGTGAACGATTTAGAATTGGCAAGAAAGCTTATGTTGGAGTTGCTTATATCTGTGAGTTAAAGGAAGATAATTGTAGCAAGAGCTCAGTAGTTCCAATTGCCAGGAATGCAATTGCAATTATTAGAAATGTCTAAATATCAATAGCAAATAAAACAAATTGAATTGTAGGAAATGGCAAAGTAGTAGAAGGAGTGACAAAAGCAAAAGAAAGAGAAATAATTACAGCAAAACAAAGAGCAAAAGAATGAAATCAGCTTGAAAATGAAAAGGAAATGAAAGAATTTGGGTTCAGATTAAAAACAGAAGATGTCAAGTGAAAAAGAAGAAATCGCTGAGTGAAGAAGGAAAATGAAATACTGAGTGAGGAAGAGTGTGATGCCATGCGAAGGAAGAGATTGGTAAGACAAGTCAAGAGGAAAGTAGGTTGGCGAGAGAAGATGTTGAGTGAAGATGTCAAGCAAGCCCATGAGTGAATGGGGAGAGATGGCAAGTAAAGAGGAATGTGACGCTATGGAAACAGGATGAGCAACATGTGATGAGGGAAAAATCAGATGCCAATTGGAGGGCGAGACACAATGTGAAAGGCGAGACACTGAGCAAAGGAGGCGAATGAAATGAGAAATGAAAGGGCAGGACAAGACACTGACGGAGGAAAGGGACAGGCCGAGTGAAGGATCACAGTGAGACACAGAGAAAGAATAGGGTGAGATGTTGAGTGACAGAGGAGAGTGAGATGCCATAGGAAAGGAAGGAGTGAGTTGCTGATTGAAGGTGAATGAAGAGGGAGAGTGAGGTATCGAGTCAAGTGGGAGAGGAAGATGTGAAGTGATGGAGAGGAAAGCGTTGAATGAGGGGTTACTTGAGATACTGACTGATGGAGAATGAATAATCAGGTGAGGGAAACTGAGACATCGAGTGAAGGATAGGAAGACTCCGACTGAAGGAAGAGAGTGAAATACGGAGTGAAGGAGGGAGTGAGATGCCGAGTCAACAGGAAAGTGAGTAGCCAAGTGAATAGAGAGCGTGAGATGCGGAGTGAAGGGGAGACTGAGAAACTGAGTGAATGAAGATAGCAAGACGTTGAGTGAAGTGGCTAGTATGATACTGAGGGTTGAAGGGGAACAAGATGTCATAAGGAGAGCGAAGCACCGAGAGAGAAGGGAGAACGATATAGTGAGTGAAGTGGAAGCAAAGGCTATGAAGTGTAAGAGAGGAAACCACTGAATGAGGTTACGTGAGATGCTGAGTGACAAAAAGTGACTCACTGGGTGAAAGACAACAAGAGACCAAATAAGACGCACGGTGATGGATTGCAAGATACCAAGTGAAGGAGAAGACCGAGACACAGAATGAATTAGGCAGTGAAGTGCCCAGTCAACAAAATTGAGATATATGTGGTTGAGATTGAGAAGGAGAGTCAAGAGGAAAATAAATCACCAAGTGAACAGAGAGAGTAAGACGCAGAGTAATGGGGTTACTGAGATCCGGAGTGCCAAGATTGAGTAATGGAATGAAGTGGAGATTATGACACTGAGTGACCAAGGTAACCAAGATGGCATAAGAAGAGGAAAGTTAAATGTTGATTGAAGGAGAGAGAAATGCCGAGTAAGGAGGGAGTGCGAGATACTGAGTAAAGTTGGAGAATGAGAAGTGAAGGAGATCAAAATGCTGAATGAAGGGGTTACGTGAGATGCTGAGTGACGGAATCTGACCAACTGGGTGAAGGAAAGTGAGACACTGAGTGAAGGCGAAAGTGAGATGCAGAGTGAAGGCGAGGAAGATAATGAGTGAAGGAAGAGAGGGAGACACAGCGAAGAGGTCGTGAGATGTGAAGTGAAGAGACAAGGTATATGTAGGATGAGAGAAGAAGAATCAAGAGGAAAATGCATCACCAAGTGAAGAGAGAGTAAGTCTCCGAGTGTAGGGGAGACTGAGATACTGAGTGAAAGCCGAGAGCAAGGCGATGAGTGAAAGGCAGAATGTGACACGGAGAGGGAGAGCACATTGCCATTAGAAGGAGTAGATGAAGTGCTGAATAAAGGAGAACAAGACGCCAAGGGAAAAGGGAGAACAAGATACTAAGGGACAGAGAAGGGCAAATGATGTGATAAAGTGGGGATTGGGGTCGTGACAGATGGAGAATGACACACCGTGCAAAGCAGGGATTGAGCTACTGAGTGAAGGAGAATGAGTCACTGAGTGAACGATGAAGTGAGGTGCAGAGTGAAGGAGAGCAAGATACTGAGTGAAGGAAGAGAGCCTTTATTTATGGAGTGAAGAAGATTATGAAATGCTGCGTGAAGGTGTTTAATTTTGATTTCATTTGGTTAGTGAGAAGGCTTCTGCTATTGAAGTAAATGATTGAGTTCCAATCTGCTAGAGTGATATCTTAGATGAGAGGTTTCTTTTTAAAATCCAAAGAGGCTTGTTGTTTCTTCTAGTCTAGAGAGAGGCAACATGTGAGATTCAGAAGTGTTTTGATAAACACATTTTTTCAAAAGCATTGTTTACAGGATGCTGTCCATATTAGAACAGCTGAGGGTTATTTGTCTTATTTTAATAGAGTTAGTTATGCAGTTCTTCTTTTCATTGGTATTTTAACTATGTTGTAAAAATAACGTGTGTTTTGCTTTAAACCTAGTAGTGGACCAATTGAATTTCACCTGAAACACAGTGCCTTCAACTTGCCTTTAAGTAATTGTAAAAGTTAGGTCTGGCCTATCTCCTCAGTACATTTTTTTTGTGAAGATGGGAGTGTCTTGTCTGGTCCACAACGAAGTTGATGATTTGTCCAGGATGGAAATCTCACATTCCAGTTTGAGTTTAGGAATATTGGACCAAAAGATAATGAGTAGTGAAAGTTGGTGTTCTCTTTTCAACTCTAGCAATGAATTGGTCAAAATAGGGTGTGTCTTGTGTAATAATGAAGTTTAATGAGACACCTTGCAAAGGAAGAGAGTGCTAAGACAAGTCGAGAGGAAAGTGAGTTGGCAAGAGAAGACGTCGAGTGAAGAAGTCGAGCAAGCCCATGAATGAATAGGGAGACAGAGGTCGAAAGGAAAGAGAATGTGTCATGAGGGGAACAGGTCGAGCAAGATGCCATGAGGACGGAACAATGAAACGCTGATTGAAGGAGAACGAGACACCATGTGAAAGGCGAGAGCTAGACACTGAGTGAAGGAAGAGAATGAAATGAAAAGTGAAATAACAGGTCAAGATACTGACTGAAGGAGGAAAAGGAAAGGATGAGTAATAGTGCACAGCAAAACACTGAGAGAAGGAAGAGGGTGAGATTTTGACAGATGGAGGAGAGCGAGATGCAGAAGGAAAGGAAGGAGTGAGTTGATTTTAGGAGAGCAAAATACAGCAAAGAGGGAGAGCAAGGTACCGAATGAAATGAAAGAGGAAGATATAAAGTGAAGGAGAGGAAAACATTGAATGCAGGGATTACGTGAGATGGTGATGGATGGAGACTGACTAACCAGGTGAAGGAAAGCAAGACACTGAGTGAAGGAGAGAGTGAGATGCCAAGTGAATGATAGCAAGAAGCCGAGTGAAGGAAGAAAGTGAGTGACGGAGGGAGTGAGATCCTGAGTGAAGAGGAAAGTGAGTTGCCAGGTGAATAGAGACTGCAAGATGCTGAATGAAGGTGGGTCTGAGAAACGGAGTAAATGAAGATAGCAAGATGTTGAGTGAAGTGGGGAGTGTGAGAATGAACGTAGAAAAAGACCAAGATGTCATAAGGAGAGCAAAACACCAACGGAGGAGGGAGAAATAGATACTGAGTGAAGTGGGAGAGAAGGTTGTGATGTGTAGGAGAGGAAACTGCTGAATTAAGGGGTTACGTGAGATGCTTAGTGACAGAAAGTGACCAACCAGGTGAAGGAAAGCGTGACACTGAGTGAAGGAGGGAGTGAGATGCAGAATGAAGGCGAGGAAGATATCATGTGACAGAAGAGAGTGAGACACAGAGGAAATGAAGGCATGGAATTACAATTATTAGAAATGTCTAAAATTCAATTGTAAATGAAGTAGCCTGAAATACAGTGAATGGCAAAGGAGAAAGAAGGAGAGCCCAAAGCAAAAGAGAGCAAGATAGGGATATTTGCCACAGAACAAAGAGCAAGATAATTAGATTCAAAATGAAAAGGAAATGAAACAGTTTGAAGTAAGTTTAAAAGCGGAGCTTATCAAGTGAAGGAGAATAAATTGTGAAATGAAGAAGGAAACTAAAATGCTGAGTGATAGTGAGATGCCATGCGAAGGAGGAAAGTGAGAAGACAATTAAAGAGGAAAGTGAGTTACAGTGAGAAAATGTCGACTGACGAGGTTGTGCGAAAAAATTGGTGGAGAGAGATGGCAAGCAAAGAAAAATGTGACGCACAGGGAACAGGGCGAGCAATATGCCATGAGAAAGGGAAAATGAGATGCCAATTGAAGGAGAGCATGATGTGGAGTGGAGTAGGAGAGTGTGATATGAGTGTAGCAGAAGAAATCTTCAAGTGAAGGATAGCAAAATGCTGAATGAAAGGGGATAATAAGATGCTGACTTTAGGAGATTGAGATGCTATGCGAAGGAGGAGAGTGAACTCAAATAGAGAGCACAAAACACTGGGTGAAGTGTCTGTGTAAAGAAGATTGAGACAACATGCGAAGGAGGAGAGTGAACTCAAATAGAGAGCACAAAACACTGGGTGAAGTGTCTGTGTAAAGAAGATTGAGACAACATGCGAAGGAGGAGAGTGAGAGGATGAATCAAGAAGAAAGTGAGTCGTGAAGTGAATAGATGCCAAGTGTAGTGGAGATTGAGATATGGAGTGAAGGAGAATAGCAAGTGAAGGTGATGAGTGAGGCTCAGACTGAATGAGCAGAGGCAGGTATTCAGAGAAGACGAGTGAGATATCGAGAGAAGTGGTAGAGCAAGACCACAGGTGATGGGTGAATTGTGACACCGAGAGAATGGAGAGTGTGACTCGAGATAACAGGGAGAGCAAGATGCCGTGAGATGGCAAAGATGAGATGCTGATTGATGGAGTGCGATACAGCATGTGAAAGGGGAGAATGAGATACTGAGAAAAGGAGAAGTGAAAGGGCAGGGAAAGACACAGAGAAGGATGAAAATGAAAGCCTGAAAGGGCACAGCGAGGCATTGAGAGTAGGAAGTGGGTGAGATGTTGAGTGATGGAGGAGAGTGAGATGCGAAAAGAAAGTAACAAGTGAGTTGCCGATGTAAGGAGAGCAAAACACCAAGCGACAAGGGTGAGCGAGATACCGAGGGATGTGGGAGAGCAAGTCGTGAAGCAAAAGCAAAATATTGAATAAAGGAGCACGTGAGATGCTGTGTGAAGAAGAGTGACTAACCGGTTGAGGGAAAGCAAGACACAGTGAAGGAGAGAGATCATAAATGAAGCATGGCAAGACACTGAGTGAAGGAAGAGAGTGAGGAGGGAGTGAAATGCCGAGTGAAAGAGTATGAGATATGTGTTGGATGAAAGTGAGATGAGTCAAGAGAAAAGTGAGTTTCAGTGTGACTCGAGCGCAACATGAGAAGTGAAGGAGAGACTAAGAAACCAAGTAAAGGAGGATAGCAAGACATTGACTGAAGTAGAGAGTATGACAGTGAGTGAACAAAGAGAGCAAAGTGTCATGCGAAGTGGAAGTGAAATGTCAATCCAAGAAGAAAGGTGGAGCAGAGAGTTAGAGTGAGATCCTGAGTGAAGGAGGATAGCAAGGCATTCACTGAAGAGTAGAGTGTGACACTGACTGAACAAGGAGAGCAAGATGTCATAAGAAGAAGTGGAGATGCCGATTGAAGGAGAATGATGCACCGAGTGAGGAAAGGAAACCATATATGGAAAGTAGTGGGGGTGCAATATATGAAATGCAGGAGAGCAAAATGCTGATTGAAGGGGTTATGTGAGATACCGAGTGAAGGAAAGTGAGACACCGAGTGAGTGACAGAGTGAGATGCAGAGTGAAGGAGAGCAAGATACCAAATAAAGGAAGAGAGTGATACACCATTGTCGCAATATTTCTTTGCAAGGGAAACAGGAGAAAATATTTCTCACTTTATAGCACAGAACTGTTCCACTCTCCGCTTTCACTCAATATCCCACTATTCTCATTTACTCTATTTCAGTCTCCTCTTCTCTCAGTGTCTTGCGCTCTCTATTCACTTGGTTTCTTACTTTCCTTTTGACTTGTCTCCTCACTTTTCTATTATGCATGGCATGAAGGTAGTGAGATGCCTCATGATTGAGAATGAGATATATGTAGGGTGAGAGTGAGAAGAGTCGAGGAAAATGAATCGCTAAGCGTAGAGAAAGTAAGTCACCGAGTGAAGGGAAGACTAAGATACTAAGCGAAAGAGGATGGAAAGACAAAGATTAAAGGGGAGAGTGAGGAGAGAGAGCAAGAGAAGAACTAAGTGTGAATCCGAATGAAAGACAGCAGGATGCCAAAGGAAAGAGGAAAGTGAGACACCAAGCAAGGGAGTAGGGTGAGATGTTGAGAGAAAGTGGAGATTGAGGTACTGAGTAATGGGGAGTAATACACCATGTGAACCAGGGAGTGAGCTACTGTGTGAAGGACAATGAGACACCGAGTGAGGGAGGGAGTGAGATACCATGCAAAGAAAAGCAAGCTATCGAGTGTAGGAGGGAGTGAGGTGTCGAGTAATGCAGAGTGAGAGCTCGAGTGGAGAATGGAGTGAAATATCAAGTGAAAGAGAACGAGATGCTATGTGAAATGGGAGAGTGAGGAGACAAGTCAAAAAGAAAGTGAGTCTCCAACTGAATAGAGAGCACAAGACACCGAGAGAAGGGGAGATTGAAATACAGAAGGAAGGAGAAAAGTAAGACATTCAGTGAATGTGGAGAGCGCAACATTTCTCTGGTTTAAAGCAAGATGTGTTCTGTCCTGTTTCCCTTGCAGAGAAATATTGCCACAATGTTGTTAGAATGGCTCCTTCAAACACGCAATTGATATCAGCGATTGACATCTCCTTGGGTGTTTTATGTGAATGAGTCAATAGTTGCATTAGTGGGCGTGACAGCGCTCTCACACACCCAGAAAGATTTTTAGTTTTACTTTCAGTTAGTGAAAAGGTTTCTGCTGCTACAGAGCTAAATGTTTGAGTTTTAAGCTGCCAGAATAAATTCTTTGATGAGAGATTTCCTCTTAAAAATCCAAAGGGGCATGTTGTTGCTTTCTCTGGCTTGGCGATATCAGTACATGAGAATGAGAATTGTTTTGCAATATGCAAAGGCTGTGTATATTAGGGTGCAGCAGATATTAGAACAGCTGAGCATTAGTGATTAAGTAAGCCATTATCTTGCTCTGTATTTCAGTAGAGTTAGTTATGCTAATTCTTTTCATTTGTATTTTAACTATAATTGTAAAAATAAAGTTTTTTTTGCTTTAAGCTTAGTGGTGGACCAATTGAATTCCACCAGAAACAAAGAGCCTTTACGTGCCTCTAAATAAGTGGAATCGTTCGGGGTCTAGTCTATCTCCTCACTATATTATTTTTGTGAAGGTAGGGGAGGTCATATCTGTTCCATAATAAAATCGGTGATTTGTCCAGGATTTAAATCTCTGATTCCAGTTTGGATTTAAGAATGTTGGGCTGAAAGGTAGTGGGTAGTGAGAGTTGGTGGTCTCTTTTCAAGTGTTGCAATCAGTTGGTGAAACTAGGGTGTGCCTTGTGTGATGAAGACTCTTTCAGTGGTCCAGAGTTCCTGGGTATGGAAGGAGTCACTTGGGTTGTTTTATTGAAGGTGAGTAATGCAAAGGTTTTGGAATTGGCAGCGTTGGTGGTTTACAGAAGGTGAGTAAGACGAAGGTTTTGGAATTGGGAGGCAAGCTGACATTGGAGTTGCCTGTGTCCATGAGTAAAAGAGAGATATTTGTAGCAAGAGCTCAGTATTTCCAATTGCCAGGAATGGAATTGCAATTATTAGAAATGCCTAAAATGCAATAGTAAATGAAACAGCTTGAATTAGAGGGAATGGCAAAGGAGAAAAAAAAAAGAGGCAAAAGAGTGGGCAATTGATCAGCCCAATCAACAGAACAGTCAGTTGCCGAAAGAAAATGTCGAGAGAAGATATTGTGCAAGACCACGAGTGAATGGGAAAGCAAGGTGGCTAGTAAAGAGGATTTTGACACAAAGGGAACAGGGTGAGCAAGATGCCATGAAAAGGTCAGAACGAGGCACCAATTGAAGAACGAGATGCGAGTGAAGTGGGAAAGTGAGATACCAAGTGAAGTAACAGGACAAAGGTTCAATTGAAGGAAACCATAATGCTGAGGGAAGTGAGAACGGCTGACTGTAGGAGTTTGAGATGCTAAGTGAAGGAGGAGAGTGAGAACTCAAGGCAAGAGGGAAGTGAGTGGCTGGTTGAATGGAGAGAGCAAGATACCAAATGATTGAAGTACTGAGCAGTGGACAGTGAGACACATTCTAAGGGGGAGAGTGAGTCGAGAAGAAAGTGAGTCACCAAGTGAATAGAGATGGCAAGATACCAAATGAAGGAGGATAGCAAGTTGTTGAGTTAAAGTGAGACTATGACACTGACTGAACAAGAAGCACAATATGCCATAAGAGGACAGTGGGATGCGAATTGAAGGACAGAAAACGATATAAAATTTATGAAGTGGAAGAGCAAAATGTGAAGTGCAAGAGAGCAGAACTTTGATTGACAGGTTACATGAGATGCTGAGTGACGGAAAGTTACTATTTAGGTGAAAGAAAGTGAGACACAGAGTGAAGGAAGAAGTGAGATGAGGAGTCAAAGAGACCAAGATTCTGAATGAAGGAAGAATGCAAGACACAGAGTGAAGGAGTTAGTGAGATGCTGAGTGCCAGAGTAGGAAATAATTGTATGATGAGGATAAGAAGAGTAAAGAGGAAAATAAGTCACAAACTAAACAGACAGTAAGACGCTGAGTGAAAGAGGATAGGAAGATGATGAGTGAAAGGGAGAGTGTGACACTGAGTGGAGAGGAGAACAAAATGCCATGAGAAGGAGTAAATGAAATGCTGAATGAAAGAGAGCAAGACACTGAGGAAAGGATGGGAGTGAGATGTTAATAGAAGGTAGAGATTGAGGTAATGTGTGAAGCAGAGTGACATGCCACTTGAAACAGGCAGTGAGCTACTGTGTGAATGAGACACTGAGTGAGGGAGGAGTGAGATCCCAAATAGATGAGAGCAAGATACTGAGTGAAGGAGGGAGCGAGATGCCGAATAATGGAGAGCAAGATCCTGAGTGAAGGACAAAGTGAAATACCAAGTGAGATGCCTTGCAAAGTAGGACAGTGAGGAGACAAGTCAAAAAAAAAGGGAGACCAAGTGAATAGAGAGCACGAGATGCCGAGAAATGGGAGATTGAAATACAGAGTGAAGGAGAACAGTGAACGTTAAGTGAACGTGGTGAGTGAGACGTCAGGTGTACATGGAGAGTGTAACAGTGCTGTGCTTTTAAGCGAGTTACGTTCTGTCCTTTTTCTCTTGCAGAGTTATTGCCACAATGGTGTTGGAATGTCTCCTTTAGACAGGCAGTTGACATCAGCCTTTGAACTGTCCTTCGGTGTTTTTGTTTTGTAAATGAGACAGAAGTAGCATGAGTGGACAGGGTCAAGGTTCCTACAGATCCAAAAGGTTTCTTAGTTTTGCTTTCAGATGGTTAGTGAGGTTAGAAGGTTTCAGCTGCTCCTGAGCTAAATGTTTGAGTTTCAAGCTGCTACAATGATGTCTTAGACGAGAGGATCCCTCTGAAAAGTCCGAAGGGGTGTGTTGTTGTTTTCTTCTGGACTGGAGAGGCAGCACGTGAGATCCACAACTGTTTTGCTCAATGCAATGTTGTCAAAGGTTGTAATTATAGTAGAACAGCTGAGGATTTGTGGTTAAATAAGATGTTATCTTGATCTGTATTTCAATAGAGTTAGTAACACCAGTTTTTCTTTTCATTTGTATTTTAACAATGTTGTAAGAATGAAGTGTGTTTTGCTTTAAGCCTAGTGGTGGGCCAGTAGAATTATATCCAAAACACAATACCTTCCACTTGCCTTTAAATAAATATAAAAGGGTCTAGCCTATATCCTTATTACATTTATTTGAAGATGGGGGTGTCTCGTTTGTTCCACAGCGAAATTGGTGATTTGCCCAGGATGGAAATCTCTGATTCCAGTTTGTGTTTCGAATATTGAACCGAGCGATAGTGAGTAGTGAGAGTTGGGTATTCTGTTTTAAGTGTCACAATGAATTGGTGAACATAGAGTATGCCTTGTATAATAACGTCCCTTTCAGTGTCTAAGAGTGCCTGTGTGTGGAAAAAAATCACTTGGGGTGATTTACAGTAGGTGAGTAAGGTGCAGGTTTTGGAAAAGGCAAGCAAGTTGATGTTGGAGTTGCCTGTGTCTGTGAGGAAATCAGAGATAATTGCAGCAAGAACTGAGTATTTACAATTACCTGGAATGGAATTGCAATTATTAGAAATGTTTAAAATTCACTATCAAATGAAGCAACTTGAATTTGAGGGAGTTGCAAATGAACAAGAAGGAGTGGCAAAAGCAAAAGAGAGAGAACTGCAACATAATAAAGAGGAAAATAATTGAATTAAATCAGGTTGAAAATTAAAAGGAAATAATTTGAATTAAGATTAAAAGCAGAGAACATCAAGTGAAGAAGAACAAATTGGGAGAAAGTGAGGACTGCAGATGCTGGAGATCAGAGCTGAAAAATGTGTTGATGGACTTGCTGCACTTTTCCAGCAACACATTTTTCAAGAAGAACAAATTGCCAAGTGAAGGAAAATAGTATGCTGAGTGAAGCCAAGTGAGATGCCATATGAAGGAAGTGAGTGAGGAAAGCGAGTCGCTGATAGATGATGTCAAGGAAGACCAGGAGTGAATGGGGAGAGAGAACTGACAAGGAAAGGTGAATATGATGCAAAGGGAACAGGGAGAGCAAGCTGCAGGGAGAAGGGAATAGTGAGACACCGATTGAAGGAGAGTGAGAGGCATATGAAAGGGGAGAATAAGACACTGAGCGAAGATGAAGAAAGAAATGACGTGATAGGACAGGGCAAAACATTGAAAGAAGAAGTAAAATGAAAGACCGAGTGAAAGGACACAATGAGATACTGAGAGATGCTGAGTGATGGAGGAGAGCGAAATGCCAAATGAAAAGGAGTGAGTTCCCAATTGAGGGAGTGCGAAACATAGGATGAAGAGGGAAAGCCAGATATCAAGTGAATTGGAGAGCAAGAGGTGAGGTGAAGGTGAGCAAAACAGTGAATGACCCGTACATGAGATGCTGAGTAGGTGAGAGTGACTTATTGGTTGACGGAAAGTGAGACACCAGTGACGGAGGGAGTGAGGTGCCACGTGAAAGAGAACAAGATAAGTGTAGGTTGAGAGCAGATGATTCAAGAGGAAAGTGAGTTGCCAAGCGAATAGTGAGATGCTGAGTGAAGGAGGCTAGCAAGATGTTGAGTGAAGTGGGGAGTATGACATTGAGTGCAAAAGGAGAGCAAGATGTCATAAAAAGAAGAAAATGAGATGCTGATTGAAGGAGAGTAAGATGCCAATTGAAGGAGAGTGAAACGCTGAGCGAGGAGGGAGAGCGAGATACTGAGTGGAGTTGGAGAGCAAGAGAGAAAAGCACCGAATGAAGAGGTTGTGTTAGATGTTGAATGACAGAAAGTGACTAACCAGGTGACAGCGAGACAAGGAATGAAGGAGGGAGTAATATGCAGAGTGAAGGATAGCAAGATACCAAGTGAAGGAAGAGAGATAATTATGGAGGGAAGGAGGGTGGAAGAGAGTGCTGAGTGAAAGAGAATGAGATGAGTGTAAGATGAAAGTGAGAAGATGAGTCAAGAGGAAAGTAGGTCCCATGTGAATTGTGACCATGACTTGTTGAGTGAAGTGATTGAGATTCTGTGTGAAGGAGGATAGCAGGATGTTGAGGGAAGGAGACTGTTAGCCACCAAGGGAATACAGAGAACATGACGCCATAAGAAGAGGAAAGTGAGATGCCAATTGAAGGTGAGTGTAATGCCGAGTTTGGAAGGAGAGCGAAGTACTGAATGAAGTGGGAGAGCAAGACGTGAAGTGCAGAAGAGGAAACTGATGAATGAAGGGGTTAGGTGAGATGTTGAGTGACGGGCAGTGGTTAACCTGGTGAAGGAGGGAATGAGATGCAGAATGAAGGAGAGCAAGGTACTGAGTGAAGGAAGACCGTGAAACATGGAGTGAAGGAGGGAGTGAGATGCCGTGCATGAATGAGAACGAGATATATGTTGGATGAGAGTAAGAGTCAAGAGGAGCATGAGTCACCAAGTGAATGGAGAGAGTAAGACGCCGAGTGAAGGAGAAAGAGACACTGAGTGAAGGAGGGAATGAAAGCAGAGTGAAGGATTGCAAGGTATCAAGTGAAGGGGGGGGAGTGAGGTGTTAAGTAACAAAGAGTGAAACTTTGAGTGCAGGATGGAGTGAAATAGCAAATGCAGACAAGTGAAACAACAAGAGAAATAGGAAAATGGAAAAACAATTCAAATGAAAAGTGAGTTGCCAATTGAATAGAGAGCGCAAGATGCCAAGTGAAGGGCAGATTGAAATACCGTGTAAAGGAGAATACTGAGTGAAGGAGGAACCTCGATTATCCGAATACCAATTAAGCAAAAATTGGATTATCCAAAGGAGATCTCAAGGTCCCGATGGAAACATTACATCAAGGAGGTGTTTCCAAAAGTGATCACATCTTTTAGTTCCTGTTTAATTACTGGAAACATCTTCAAATGACTGTCTGCCCATCCTCTCCCTCTCCCCACAGACTTTCCCTGGAGTTCTGTACCCTAAACCCTCCTTCCCAACATAATCTCTCCAACATTGTCCTATATAGGGCAAAGGTGGAACCTGTCAAAGTTGGAGTAAAAGGTTGTGTGTGTGTGTGTGTGTGTGTGTGTGTGTGTGTGTGTGTGTGTTTTGTGCTATTTGGAGACTTACCCCACAAAGGCAACTGCAGTAGTCTTGTTGGTGTCCACTCCAGCTGCCCGGAGAGGGGGCGGGTGTGTACGAGGTTGGGGTTCTGGTGGGACACGGGGTTGGAAGCAGGAGGGGGCGGTGGTGTTGGACAGAGTTTGGGGTGGGAGGGCGGTGTTGCATGGTGTTGGGGCAGGAGGCAATGATGGGGTTGATGAACATCTTTTGAACTCTCCTTGGGTGTCTTTTGCTAATATGACAGAAGAATCATGAGTGGGCAGGGTTAAGGATTTCACAGGCCCAGAAAGGTTTTTAGTTTTGCTTTAAGTTGATTAGTGAGAAGGTTTCTGCTGCTTCTGAGCTGAATGTTTGAGTTCCAAGCTGCTAGAGTGAAGTCTTAGAGGAGAAGTTTCCTCTTAAAAGTCCAAAAGGGCATGTTGCTTTCTTCTAGACTGGAGAGAGGTTGCACATGAGATCCAGAATTGTTTTGCTAAATGCATTTTTGTCAAAGGCTGTGTTTATACAATGCTGCAGGTATTAGAACAGCTGAGGATTAGTAGTTAAATAAGATATTATCTTGATATATATTTCAATAGAGTTAGTTATGTTAATTTTTTTAAAAATTTGTATTTTAACTATGTTGTAAGAATAAAATGTGTTTTGCTTTAAGCCTTGTAGTAGACCAATTGAATTCCATCTGAAACACTGTGCCTTCCACTTGCTTTTAAATATACAGAGGAACCTTGGTTGTCTGAAGGACACGGGTGGGGAGTATTTTGTTTGGTTAATCAAATACCGGATAATATTGTTAGCCAAGCATCGGCACTTTGTGATCTGTTCGGATAATCTGAAACTCGGTTTATTGATTGCCAGCTAATCGATATTCCTCTGTATATAAAAGTTTGGGTCTAGCCTATCTCCTCAGTACATTTTTTTTTGTGAAGATGGGGGTATCTTGTCTGGTCCACATTAAAATTGATGATTTGTCCAGGATGGAAATCTCCCATTCCCGTTTGGGTTTAGGAATATTGTACCAGAAGTCAGTGAGCAGTGAAAGTTGGTGCTCTCTTTTCAAGTGTTGCAATCAGATGGTGAAAATAGGATGTGGCTTGTGTAATAAAGGTTCTTTCAGTGGTTAAGAGTTCCTGGGTATGGAAGAAGTCACTTCAGTTGTTTTACAGAAGGTGAGTAAGGCAAAGGTTTTGGAATTGGCAGGCAGGCTGACATTGAAATTGCCTGTGTTCGTGAGGAAACAGGAGATAATTGTAGCAAGAGCTCATATTTCCAATTGCCAGGAATGGAATTGCAATAATTAGAAATATCTGAAATGTAATAGCAAATGAAGCAGCTTGAATTAGCGGGAATAGCAAATGAGAAAGAAGGAGAGGCAAAACGAAAAGAGAGATAATTGCAGCAGAACAATGAGCAACATAATCAATTTAGCTTGAAAATAAAAAAGTAATGGAACAATTTGAGTTCAGATTAAAAGCAGACCATGTCACGTGACGAAGGACAAATCGTTGAGTGAAGGGGGAGAATTAAATCTGAGTGAAGGATAGTGAGATACCATGCAAAGGAAGAGAGTGAGAAGACAAGTCAAGAAGAAAATGGGTCATCGAGAGAAGATGTTGATTGAAGAGGCTGAACAAGGCCATGAGTGAATGGGGAAAGAGAGGTGGCAAGTGAACAGGGTGAGAAAGATGCTATGAGATAGGGAAAATGAGATGGGAGAGTAAGATTCCAAGTGAAGCAGCAGAACAAAGCTTCGATCAAAGGAAAGGAAAATGCTGAATTAAGGATGAAAATGAGATGCTGACTTTGAGAGTGAATACGCCATACGAAGGAGAAGAATGAGAACTCAAGTCAAGAGGAAAGTGAGTCGCTTGTTGAATAGAGAAAGCAAGATGCTGGGTGAAGTGGAGATGTAAATATTGAGTCAAGGGCAGTGAGACAACATGCAAAGGAAGAGAGTGAGAAGACGAATGAAGAGGAAAGTGATTCGCCAAGTGTATAGAGAGAGCACGAGATGCCGAGTCAGATGGTGATTGAGATACAGAGTGAAGGAGGATAGCATCACTTTAATTGATGGAGAAGAGTGAGTCTCAGGCTGAAGGAGAAGAGCGAGGCATTATGAAAAGAAGCGCAAGATGCTGAGTGAAGAGGTAGAGCAAGGCGACAAGTCTCAGTGAAGTGTGACACCAGGAGAAAGGAGAGAGAGAGAGTAACTCTGAGTGAACACGGATGGTAAGATGCTGTGAGGAGGGATAAATGAGACACTGATTGAAGGAGAGTGAGGTGTCATGTGAAATGTGAGAGCGAGACACTGAGGAAACGAGGAGAATGAAACGGGAAGTGGAAGGGCAGGGCAAGACACTGAGAAGGAGGAAAATGAAAGGCACAGTGAAAGGGTAAGTGAGAGACAGAAGGAAGAGGGTAAGATGTTGAGTTACAGAGGAGAGCGAGATGCCAAATGAAAGGATGAAGTTCATTGATGATTGAAGGAGAGCGAAATATGGAGTGAAGAGGGAGAGCAAAAGACTGAGTGAAGTGGGACAGCAAGACATGACATGAAGGAGAGGAAAATGCTGAATGAAGGGGCTACGTGAGGTACTGAGTGGAGAGTCAATGACTTCCCTGTGGAGATTGCAGAGCACCTGATTTCTTGGTGTACACCTGGCGGAGAATCTCACTTGCACCCTCAACACCAGCTCCATCGCGAAGAAAGCCCAGTAATGTCTCTACTTTTGGTGCAGGCTGAGGAAAGCCCATCTCCCACTCCCCATCCTCACCACATTCTGCAGAGGGTTCATTCAGTGTGCGTTACTGCCTCATTCTGGAATTGCACCATTTCGGTTTGTAAGACCCCACAACGAATAGTGAGGAGAGCTTAGAAGATCATTGAGGTCTGTCTTCCCTCTATACAGAAGTTTACACCACACACTGCATCCAAAAGGCTAAGAGCATTGTGGAAGACCCCACAGACCCCTCACTCAAACTCTTCTCCCTCCTACCATCTGGCAGAAGATACTGGAACATTCGGTCTTTCGCAGTCAGACTGTGCACCAGTTTCTTCCCCCAAGCCATTGGCCTCCTTAACACAGTAAGATCAGACCCCTTCCCATCTGAAATTCTTTACATGACTTCAGATTGCTGCTAGAAAAAAAATTTATTATTTATCATTCTTCTATTGCACTGTAACTTGCATGTTTTCACTTCTGCACTTTATGCCATGTATTATTATGTAATTCGTACTGTCCATGTAACAGCCTTGGTCCTGCCTTGTTTTTTTACTGTATCATTTGTATATGGTAGAAATAACAAACATAAAGCTACTCTACTGTACTGTAACCAGGCGAAGGAAAGCGAGACATGAAGTGATGGAGGGAATGAGTTGCCAAGTGAAAGCAAACACGATGTGTAGGATGCGGGTGAGAGGACGAATGAAGAGGAAACTGAGTAACCAAATGAATAGTGTGTGTGAGACGCCATGTGAATGGGAAATTTAGATACTGAGTAAAGGAGTATAATAAGACGTTGAGTGAAGGGGAGAGTATGACATTAATGAACAAGGTGAGCAAGTTGCCATAAAAAGAGGTAAATGAGATACCGATTAAATGGGAGCCAAACACTGAGCCAAGGATTGAGTGAGTTGCTTGTTGCATAGAGAAAGCAAATGGCAAGTGAAGTGGAGATTGAAATACTGAGTCAAGGAGAGCAAGACAACATGCAAAGGAGAAGAGGAAGAAGATGAGTCAAGAGGAATGGGAGTCACCAAGTGAAGAGAGAGCTTTTTGCTGAGTGAATTGGTGATGGAAGCACAGAGTGAAGGAGGATAGCAAGACTTTGAGTGAAGGGGAAGACTGAAGGAGGAGAGAGAGGCATTAAGAAAAGAAGAGTGAGATGCTGAGTGAAGAGGTAGAGCAAGACCACAAGTGATGGACAAAATGTGACACTGAGTGAACGGAGAGAGAGTGACTCTGTGTGAACAGACAGAGCAAAATGCCATGAGATGGGAAAAATGGAGAGTGAAATGCCATGTGAAAAGGGAGACAGAGAAACTGAGGAATGGAGGAGAATGAAACAACAAGTGAAAGGGTAGGGCAACACACTGAGAGAAGGAGGAAAACTCAAGCCAAGTGAAACGGCACTGCAGGAGACTGAGAGAAGGAAGATGTGATGTTGATTAGATTTAGATTAGACTTACAGTGTGGAAACAGGCCCTTCGGCCCAACAAGTCCACACCGACCCGCCGAAGCGCAACCCACCCCTTACCTAACGCTACGGGCAATTTAGCTTGGCCAATTCACCTGACCCGCACATCTTTGTGACTGTGGGAGGAAACCGGAGCACCCGGAGGAAACCCACGCAGACACGGGGAGAACGTGCAAACTCCACACAGTCAGTCGCCTGAGTCGGGAATTGAACCCGGATCTACAGGCGCTGTGAGGCAGCAGTGCTAACCACTGTGCCACCGTGCCGCCCAAGTGACGGAGGAAAGTGTTGCCGATTGAAGGAGAGTGAAACACCAAGTGAAGAGGGAGATCGAGATATTGAATGAAGTGGGCGAGCAAGACCCGAAGTGAAGGAGACCAAAATGCTGAATGAAGAGTTTATGTGAGATATTGAGTGATGGATACTGAGTAATCAGGTAAAGAACAGTAAGACACTGAGTGAAGGAAGGAGTGAGAGTCCAAATAAAGAAGAGCAAGGCACCGAATGATGGGTGAGAGACATGGAGTGAAGGAGGGAATGAGTTGCTGAGTGAAGAAGAATGAAGTTAAGTGTAGGATGAGAGTGAGAAAATGAGTCAAGAGGAAAGTGAGTTGGCAAGTGAATAGAGAGCATGAGATGCCAAGTGTAGGGGATACTGAGATACTGAGTGAAGCAATGATAGCAAGATGTTGAGTGAAGTGGATAGTATGACACTGAATGAGCAAGGAGTCCAGGATGCCATAAGAAGAGAATTGATGGAGAGCAAGACATTGAGTGAAAAGTGATAACAAGATACCAAGTGGAAAAGCAAGAGGTGAAGTGCAGGAGAGCAAAATGTTGAAAGTAAGTTACTTGAGATGCTGAGTCACGGAAATTAACAGAGTAAAGGAACATGAGATACCGAGTGAAGGAGGGAGTGAGATGCAGCGAGAAAGAGAGCAAGGTACCCAGTGAAGGAAAAGAGCAAGACACTGAGTGAAAGAGGAAGTGAGATGCCAGGTGAAGGAGTATGAGATGCATGTTGGACGAGAGTGAGAAAAAGAACCAAGAGGAAAATAAGTCGCCAATGAATAGGGAGAATAAGATACTGAGTGAAATGGAGACTGAGATACCAAGTGAAATGGAATAGCAAGACGTGACTGAAGGGGGGAGTGTGACACTGAGTGAAGAGGGAGAGTAGGATGCCATGAGAAGGAGTAAGTGAGATGCTGAATGAAGGAGAGCAACGCACCAAGTGAAAAGAGGTGAGCAAGATATTGAGAGAAAGTGGAGATTGGGGTACTGAGTGATGGGGAGACACAGACCATGTGAAGCAGGGAGTGACCTCCTGAGTGAAGGCGAATGAGTCACTGAGCGAAGGAGGGAGTGATATACCAAATAAAGGAGAGAGAGAGATACCGTATGAAGGAGGGAGTGAGGTGCCAAGTAATGGAGAGTGAGATCCCGAGTGAAGGATGGAGTGAAATAGCAAGTGAAGTGGAGTGAGATGCCATATGAATTAGGAGAGTACAGAGACAAGATAAAAGGAATTTAAGTCACCAAGTGAATAGAGAGCTTGAGATAACAAGTGAAGGGGAGATTGAAATCCCGAGTTCTCTTTGTTCTTTGTTAAGGAGAATAGCAGGATGTTGACTGAATGTGGAGAGTGTAACAGTACTGTGCTTTTAAATGAAATGTATTCCATCCTGTTTTGCCTGCAGAGAGGCATTGCCACAATAGTGTGTTTATAGGATGTTGCGGATATTAGAACTGCTGAGGACTCATAGTGAAATAAGACATTATATTATGATGTATTTCAGTAGAGTTAGTTATGGCAGTTCTTCTTTTCATTTGTAAAAAAAATTGTGTTTTGCTTTAAGCTTAGTGGTGGCTCATTTGAATTCCATAAACACAGTGACTTCCACTTGCCTTTAAATAAATATAAAAGTTAGGGTCTAGTTCTGTCTCCTTACTACATTTTTTTGTGTGAAGGTGGGGGTGTCTTGTCTGGTCCACAGCAAAATTGGTGATTTGTCCAAATGGAAATCTCTGATTCCAGTTTTGGTTTAGGAATATTGGACCGAAAGATAGCGAGTAGTGAAAGTTGATTGCAACAAATGTTGCAATCAGTTGGTGAAAATGGGGTGTGCTTGGTGTAATAATGGCTCTTACAGTGGCTGTGAGTTCCTGGGTGTGGAGGAAGTCACTTAGGTTGGTTTACAGAAGGTGAATAAGACAAAAGTTTTGGATTTGGCAGGCAAGCTGATGTTGGATTGTTTGTGTTTGTGAGGAAAAGGGAGATAATTGTTGCAAAACCTCAGTATTTCCAATTGCCAGAATAGAATTGCGATTATTAGAAATGTATAAAGTTCCAATAGCAAATGACGCAGCTTGAATTGGAGGAAATGACAAAGGAGAAAGAAAGCGAGGCAAAACCAAAAGTGAGAGAGATAATTGCAACAGAACAAAGAGCAAAAGAATGAAATCAGCTTGAAAATGAAAATAAAATGAATCAGTTTGAGCTAAGACTAAAAGCAGAGGATATCAAGTGAAGAAGAACAAATCGCCAAGTGAAGGGGCAAAGTTAGATGCTGAGCAAAGGAGAGTGAGAAGAAAGTCAAAAGGAAAGTGAGTCATCTTGAGAAGAAATTGAGAGAAGAGGTTGAGAAAGACCATGAGCAAGATACGGTGAGAAAGTGAGAATGAGATGCCAATTGAAGCAGAGAAAGATACTGAGTGAAGTAGGAGAACAAAATGTGAAGTTAAGCAGAGCAAAGTGCCAAGAGAAGGGGGAAAGTCATATGCTGAGTGAAGGAGACTGAAATGCTGAATGATGAAGACCGAGACAGCATGTGAAGGAGAGTGAGAAGATGAGTGAAGAGGAATGAGAGTCCCATTTTAAAGAGAGAGCATGATACCAAGTGAAGCGAACTTTGAAATACCGAGTGAAGAAGGTTAGCAATAGAGTCAGAGAGATGTACAGTACAGAATCAGATCCTCAGTCCAACTCGTCCATTTTAACCAGATATCCTAATCTAATCTAATCCCATTTGCCAACACTTGGCTTATATCCCTCTAAACCCTTCCTATTCGGAAACCCATCCAGATGCCTTTTAATTGCCAATCTCTACCACTTCCTCTGGCAGCTCTTAGATGCACCACCCTCTGTATGAAAAAGTTGCACCTTAGGTTCCTTTTATATTTTGCACCTCTCACCCTAAACTTATGCCCTCTAGTTCTGGACTCATCCACCCCATGTAACAGACCTGTTTATCCTATCCATGCCTCTCATAATTTTATAAATCTCTATAAAGGTCAACCCTCAGCCTCCAACTCTCCAGGGAAAGCAGCCCCGGCCTGTTCAGCCTTTTCCTGAACCCTTGCACACAATATTCCAGAAGTTGCCTAATCAATATCCTGTACAGTCGCAATATGACCTCCCAATTCCTGTAAATACTTTGACTGAAGGCGAGAGTGAGATTCAGAGTGAAGGAGGTGGTAACGGAAAGATAAGAGTCAGACGCTTAATGAAGAGGTCTAGCAAGGCAATGAGTGAAGGACAAAATGTGATGCCAAGTGAAGGGAGAGAGATGCTGAGTGAACAGGGAGAGCAAGGTGCTGTGAGATGGGGAAATAGAGACATCAATTGAAGGAGGGTGACACTTCAAGTAAATGTGTAAGTGAAACGCTGAGTGAAAGGACAGAGCAAGACACTGCGTGAAGGAGGAGAGCAAGATGCTAAAGGAAAGGAGGGAGTGAGGTGCTGAGTGAAGGAGAGCAAAACACCAAATGAAGAGGAAGAGCAAGCTACTGAGTAAAGTGGGAGAGCAAAACATGAAGTGAAAGAAAACAAAATGAGTGAAGGTGTGAAGTGAGATCCTCAGTAAAAAGGAGCGAATAATCCGGTGAAAGAAAGTGAGACACCAAATGAAGGAGAGAGTGACATGCTGAATGGACAGCAAGATATCAAGTGAATAAAGAGGGTGATTTATGGCAAGGAGGAAATGAGATACTGATTAAAGGGAAGCAAGACACCAAAGGAAAGGGGAAAATGGGACACCAAGAGAAGAAGATAGAGGGTGTGTGTTGCCGAGTGAAGGAGATTAACATGTCAATTAAAAGGAGTGAGTGAGACATTGAGTGAAGAGGGAGAGCAAGATAATGCAACAAGGGGTAAGAGGAGGATGCTGAGTCCACTGTTTTCCTGTATGTTTGTTTTCATTACAGATTTCAAGCCTCTGCATTATTTTACCTTTAGAATAAAAATCAATCATGAATACATCAGTTTAGCCAACTGTTTAAATACCAAACCATTATTTGGGTATATATTCAGTTGATGTGAAAACTGAATGGTTAACATTGAAGTCAGGTTTTGAAGAGCTAGAAAATATAAGAGTTTTGTTTTAAAACTTCAGGGAGGTTTTTCAGAGCCCTTTCAACAACAGTGATTGGACTAACAAGATGATATGTTTTGGGCCAGTTTTATAGAGCCGCAGTGCATTTGTGAAGTAAATGTTAACTGATACTGGACTGTTGGTGCAGAATCATGATTAAGCTAAATTTGAGAAAAGGCTGCACATTTAAGATAAGGGAAAAGATGAAAATAAGGATGCAGACTTGATTTTGATACTTTGGGGTGATTGGAATCTAGGTGAACTTGTTAAAACAGTAGGCCAGTTGGAATACGGAACTTGGTATGGGAGAGAAAATTGAACAGTGGAGGTTGTAAAATGAGAGAGTATTTTCAGTTCTGTAGGTAGTGATGTTAGTTAAGGTCTCAGCACAGACAATGGAAGCACTGGAATACACACAGTGAGTTTCAAAAATGATGGAGTATTTTTAGCAGAAAATCTAAGAGGAAAGAAGTAAACTAAGGGTTCAGAACGTTACTGAGATTGTGGTCATAGGGAAGGCTCTTCTAGTTGGAGGGATCTAAGATCTGTGGATTAGCTAATGTTAAGATGGAGTTTTTCTGCTTTTCAACAAATTGGTTAGTAAGACTTGGGAAAAATTCTCATACTTTGGAAATGTGCCCTCAAGGAATGCCACTATCCTTACATCAGGAAAGCAGGTTTTCCCCTTGGCCGACTCCATGATCATGTCTGGAAACAGCACGGCACTTAGATAAAGGTTAAAATCAAATTGGAACATACTGTTCTTACTGCCAGTTGTTTGATGCAGAACCCTGCTCTATTATAGGCACTGTTAAAGCTCTACATTACTTTCCCCAAAGACATCTGAGGTCCATCATGTGAATCTGATGGCAAGAAAAAAACCAAACTCAGTGAAATTTGTCATTGCACTGAGCTCAAAAGCACAGACACCATCCTCTGGAAAATGCCATAGTCTCTTGCATAGATTACTGCTGGATCCCCAAGCAGATTACTATTGAATGTTGTCTCAGACCAAACAGCATTTAGGTGATTATCACAAATCAACCAAAGCCCCCTCAAAAAACTTGCAGACTGCTGCACTGCAGATGTCTCTTGGGAAAAGGCTATAACTGATTAGTGCATAGCTCGGTCAGGATTGAAGCACTTAAGTCAGCAGAGCTTGTATGTTGGTACTTGTGAACATTGGTTCTGCATTGTGAGTTTACAGTCAAATTATTTGATTAACAAGATAATTATAAAACAATACATCATGGACAGAAATGGTCCATTGTACCTATGCTGGAAGAGGAGCAAGGATGGATTACAGGTGTGTAGATTCTTAACCAAACTTACTAAAGGTGAGAAAATGTTACTAAGTATGCTTTTTATCTGTTCAGATCTAGGAATGTTTTTTTTGTTTGCCCAGGAAAATGAAAAATGTCAGTCCATGGACTGGAATATTCTGGACCTGAAATTCTGCACATTCTCTGTCAGTATAACATGATGGACATGCTTTCCTTTCTTTGACCCACCTGCATTTTATCATAGAAATCCCACAGTATGGAAGGAGGCCATTTGCTCTGAAGAACATCTCACCTGGACCCTTAACCATCTACGGTAACTCACATTCAGCATGACCAATCCACCTAATCTGTGCATCTTTAGGACTGTAGGAGGAAACCAAGGCACTGAAGAAAACCCACACAGCGGGAGAACATGCAAACTCTACACGGACATCCAGGGCTGCAATCAAACACAAATCCGGGTGCTGTGAGGCAGCAGTATGAACCACTGAGCAACTGTGCAGCTCACAGAGCCTATTACACCAATGTAGCTTTGTTCATTATTCTGTACTCAAGTTATGTTCTATTGGCTTGCCAAATTGCCAGGGCAGATTTGTGTTCGGTTTGTTACAACATGGTGGTGAACCCTGCTAAACCAAACACCCAGAAAAGCTTACCTTGCCTTGTAATCTGTTAAAATATGAGTACCAGAGAACTCCCAAATTCCACTACTTAAAGACAATTTTTTTAAACTTTAAAAGTGAACATTAAACAACAACTATCCACAACTGTAAGCCCCTTTCTCCTAACTGCTTATTACCTGCCTCCAACTCTATAACAATGTGATGTTCCAATAAGAAATTTATTAAAATTACATCAACCTAATTTGTAAACCACAAAGCTACTGTCATCTTCGGTATCTTTCTTTTTCTGGCTGAAGATCTCCCTGGATGGTCATCTTTTTTACTACAAATATGTTTCACGTGAACAGATACCTTTGATAGAGAGTGTTTCCTAATTTATTGGGCCCCTCTCAATGACAGTTGCCCTCTCTTAATTTTTAAAATGCATTTTATACTCCCAACATCAGGTCATCTCATTGGTTCGATGTTGGCAAAACAATAAATTAAAACTCGTTTTTTTAGTAAATTGATACCAAAGCGAGTTTTAGTATCCTGGGGCATAATTTAAACTGGTTAAATTTGGATTGTTGTCAAAACAGCAAGCAAAACTCTGGTATCCATTTCACAGCCAAATTTTACATATTTTCGATTTTCCAGTACACGCTCAGACTGCCAATTTGTCATATATATAGATGTTTGTAATCTCTCAGTTCAAAGCAGCATTCACTTTCTCTTAAAGATACAGTACACACCTTTAACTTCATAATAAGGTTCAATATGCACACATTTCACAAGACTGTTCAGGCTCATTTTCGGTAGAATCCTTGGAATTTAGATCATAGTAGAACATACTGTGCCATTAATGTGACAGCCCATGTACAAATTATCAAGATTTGCCATGCTGTTCAGTGTTTAATGTTTGTTGCTGACTAAAGAATTTCCAGCCCCTCCAGTACACTACTGTTGAAATTTTAAAAATAAACACAAAATTCTGAAAATACAGTGAAGTCTGTCACTGTGGAGAGAGAAAAACAGTTATTATTTCAGGTTGTGACCCTTCATTCCTACTGCTGTCGGAATAACTTCAAGCAGAAGCAGGAATGGAGTTGGACTAATGTCAAAGGAAAACAAATAGGTAACAAATTAGAAGAGTAATTGGGAGGGGTGGAACGTATAGAGGAGACACTTTGAAACAGGAGAGAAATGGGGAGCAGTATTTGGGCAATAATTGAGCGATGGATCTGTTGGTGGGGAAAGGGTAGAAAGGAATGCTTGAATAATATCACTGTGATCTTTGTGGGATTGGATTGATTTTGGATTAATCATTGGGGGATAAGGAGAAAAATGTTCAATTAGTGTCCAAGGATGTGTAGCCTAGGTGGATTAGCCATGGAAAATCTAGGTTACAGGTAAGGGGGTGGATCTTGGTGGCATGCTCTGTGGAAGGTTGGTGTGGACTCAATGAGTCAAATGAGTCAATCCACTGCAGGGATTCTGTGGTATGATTCTAATGTGTGTCAGCTTAACTAGAAATGGAAGAAGATCACCTTGAATTAGGTTGTTGAAATTGTTGAAAGCCAAGTTATTTTGCACAATTCTGAATTTGCTGCCTTTGACCTTGCATGATAATCCCATGGTGAATAAGACAAGATTAAAAACTCCTCTCAGAATTATTTTCAGAAATAAATTGGTTTGATTTTTAATTTTTTTCAAAGCTTGTAATGGAGTCATTTCTAATAAAGTTGAGGGATGTATCTTCTAAAAGACAGGAAGTTGTAATGATTGTTTAACTGTAGATTCCAAAACATTGGAAATGCAGTAACATAAAGTGCAAGAGCTCAAAAATAACTGGGATTCAAGAAATGTAACTGTTATGCAGTTGACTTAATGAGAGTAATTTGGTCAAAATTTACTCAATATTAAAGAGATTAGATAGGGTAGGTAGGATGAACCGATGACAAGGAATCATAAAATTAGAGCATCTCAGGTCTGAAATTTGGGAATACCTGTCTGTACAAAAAATGCAGTTGTCAATTTTTAATTTGAAGTCTGAGCTTAATAGATTTTTATTAACCACTTGTATTAAGAGGCTTTATTCGGCAATCAGTGAAGACAGATCAGCTGCGATCTGAATAATAGTACATTTTGACTTGAAGTAACATATTCGGGCGTGCCTTAGAATGAAGAGAAGATTGCCCCGCTTTAAATTTAGAATTTGGCAGTCCTCTCTTCCACGGGTGTGTTAGAGCCCGCGTGTCTTTGGAGAGGTAGCACAGTGTCCACCAACACCCTTGAGCTGTCCAGGGAGAGGTGGGTACCGCAGGGAGTGGAGTGTATTATATTTCTATCCAACTCTATTTTGATTTAATCCCTGCCCTCCCCTTCACTGTTTGATCACACAGCATTGCCCTTTGATGTGAAGGGCACTACTTGTCACTGGCCACTTGGGTGTTTCCTTTCTTCCTGGTGGTGGAAATTGAATAAAGTTTTGTCCATCTGTTGTCTTTCACTGTCTCACGCCTGTACACACACAACATGGATATTGGGGAAAATATAGGTACTACCGCAGTTAGGCGATAGTAAATTTAAAAAAATAGAATTTGGCAGTAATTGTGATTATTTAGGGCTATAGTGGCTCAGTGGTAACGTCCCTTCCTCTGAACAAGAGGGCTGAGTTCAAAGTTGAAAAGTGTGGTGCTGGTAAAAGCACAGCCGGTCAGGCAGCATCTGAGGAGCAGGAGAACCCGCGTTTTGAGCATAAGCCCTATATCAGGAATGAGGATTGTAGCCCAAAGGGGCTGAGAGATATATGGGAGGGGGGTGGGGTTGGAGGAAGGTAGCTGCGAATGCAACAGGTAGATGAAAGTGACAGGTCGGAGAGGAGGGTGGAGTGGGTGGGAAGGAAGATGGACAGTTCAAGAAGGTGGTGCTGAATTACAAGGTTGGATCAGGGATAAGGTGGGGAGAGGGGAAATGAAGAAATAGGTGAAATCCACATTGCTACTGTGTGGTTGGAGGAGGCCAAGGCAGAAGATGAGGCGTTCTTCTTTCAGGCGTTAGGTAGTTAGGTTTGCCAGTGGAGGAGATCCAAGACTGGCATGTCCTTGGCGGAGTGGGAGGGAGAGTTAAAGTGTTTGGTCACAGGGAGGTGGGGTCATTTAGTGTATGTATCCCAGAGATGTTTCTCTGAAATGTTCTGCAAGTTGGTGTCATGTCTCCCCAATGTAGAGGAGACCACATCAGGAGTCATGGACACAGTAGATGACATGAGTGGAAGTACAAGTGTATCTTTCAAATGTGGAAGGATCCTTTGGGGCCTTGGAACAGATGTCAGGGTAGGAGGTGATGTGGGCGCAAGTATTGCACTTCTTGTGGTGGCAGGGGCAGGTGCCTGGGAGTGGAGGTCAGGTTGGTGGGGGGTGTAGATTGCACAAGGGAATAGTGGATGGAATGGTCTTTCCAGAATGCAGATAGGGGTGGGGAAGGAAACACATCCCTGGTGGTGGAGTCTGTAAGTGGCAGAAGATGATGATGCGATGTATCATGCAGTGGAAGGTGAAGACAGGGGTGGGGGGGTCTGTTGTTGTTGCGATTGGAGGTATGGGGTTCAAGGGCGGAAGTGGAGGATATGTGCAGGAGGGCATTGACGACTACATGGGAGGGAAAATTGTGGTCTTTGAAGAAGGAAGCCACGTGGAATGTTCTCTAATGGATTTGGTTCTCCTTGGAGCAGAAGTGGCGGAGGATTTGGGAATAAAGAATAGCATTCCTACAGGAGGCAAGGTGGGAGGAGGTATAGTCCAGGTAGCTATGGGAGTTGATGGGTTTGTAGTAGATGTCCATGTTGAGTCGTTCACCAGAAATGGAGAGGTCCAGGTGAACTTGAGGTCAGGATGGAAGGCATTCATGAAGTTGATGAACTGGTCAACCTTGTAAGAAGCATGAGGTGGCACCGATACAGTCAGTGATGTAACAGAGGAATATGTGGGGAATGGTGCTAGTGTCGCTGTGGAAGATGGACTGTTCCACATACCCATGTGGTTCCAGGGTCCCAAGGCAGATGAGGAAGCATTCTTCCTCCAGAATCAGGTGGTTAGGGATTGACAGTGGAGGCAGCCCAAGAATTGCATGTCCTTGGCAGAGTGAGAGGAGTTATGTCAGATCCAAACTTCCAACTTGACACTGCCCTCTTGAATTGCCCTACCTGTCCACCTTCCTTTCCATCTGTTCACCGCACCCACTTCTCCAACCCATCATCTTCCCCATCTTCATCTATTGCATTCCCAGCTGCGTTTTCCACCCACCCCCTCCCATTTTTCTCTCAGACCTCCTGGACCACAAGCGTCATTCCTGATGAAGGGTTTATGCTTGAAATGTCAATTCTCCTGCTTTCCCAGCACCACAATTTTTGACTCTAATCTCCAGCACCTGCAGCTCTCACTTACTTAGGGCTGAGTTCAATACCTATCTGCTCCAGAGGGTGTGATAACATCACAGGTTGATGAGAATAATGGAGCAGGCTTGGAAGGCAAAACCATTCCTGTTTATATTTCTTTTGGGGACTAATAATCATTTCCCAAATTATCAGTTTTCCAAAGCTGTTCATCAATTTATGTTAATTTTCTAGGTTGGTATTAATGAGCTGCAGATAGAATAACCTATAAACTATTGAATGCAAAGACTTGATTTTGAACTTGATTGTGGCACAGTTGCTCAGTGGTTAGCACTGCTGCTTCACAGTGCCAGGGATCTGGGTTTGATTCTCACCTCAGCCTACCCTATGTGAGGAGTTTGCACATTCTCTCTGTGTGGGTGTGCTCTGGTTTCCTCCCACAATGCAAAGCTGTACAGGCTAGGTGAATTGGCTATTCTAAATTGCCTGTCGGAGAATGGGTCTGGGTGGGTTACTCTTTGGAGGGTGTATGTTGGGCTGAGGGGCCTATTTCCACATTGTAGGTAATCTATCTAATTTAAAATTACATTGCTTTAAACTGGTGATTTGGTGGTGGGTCACACCAAAAAAAAGTGTTTGGCATTCTTTTCAAATCAAATATTGACTATAACATAGGGCAGGATCTGAAATCTTAAATTTGCGAGGCCAAAGTGAAGGTGGAGAAGGACGGTGGCGGGGCGGAATTGAGCTCCGAAGGCGGCTGCCATGGCGCGGCTCCTCCACGGTAGACTGAAGGGGCGGAAGTGTACACCGACGATGGCTGTAAAGGGCGGAACTAAATCCCGAGAAGGACGTTGGCGGAGCGGAAGTGAATCCTGAAGGAGATTGTAGCGGGGCGGAAGTGAGGTCCGCAGTGGAACGAGTGGGACTGAAGGCGCTTGAAGTGTAATCCGGAACCGAGTTTAGTTTGGTGGGACGGGGTAAACGGGTGGATGTTAATTTGAAACTACCATGGGGATATCGAATGATGCGGATACAACGCTGTTCATCGGGAATCTGGATCAGAGAGTAACGGAGGAGCTTCTATTTGAATTATTCCTGCAGGTGGGCCTTGGCCTAGTGAGGCCTTGGGCGGGATTGAACTTGTCTCCGCTCTTCCCTCAGAAGCTGTTCCTTTCGATTTTCAAACCCGCTTATTTTTTTTGTCTCAGCTTTTACTGGGTCAGTTTGAAGTCATTGCCGTTTAATGAAGTGGTTAAGCTGCTTTTGTGCAGCCATCAGCAGAAAGTGAATCTGAAATTGAATTGAACAGCCGCGTGTTTCATTCATGTTCTGCAACTTCGATTACTTTCATTTATGAGATACTTCAGAGCAAACTTTCTGTTTATAGTTTGTTTATAGCCCGGTTTGTTCAAAATTCCCCAACTTCACTCTTTGGTTCTAATGTAATTCCGCAGACACTTTTTCAAAATGCACGTTTTTCTCCTTTTTCGCTACTTGATTGGAAATGTGAGTATCCTCCCTCATTTCCTTTTTCTGCTTTGCCAGTCTGGCCCGCTCCTCGCCGTAAAGATCCCCAAGGATAAGGATGGAAAATCAAAGCAGTACGCGTTCGTGCATTTTAAACATGTGGAGTCCGTCCATTATGGGAAAAACTTACTGAATGGAATACAACTCTACGGAAAGGCTATTAAGATACAGTTCAGATCAGGTAAGTTCAGAAAACTTGAATTGCAGCAGTTTATTTCCTGCCTTGTCGGGTGATAGCTTGAATTCCAATAGACATTTTTCATTTTTGGTCTGCTTGCTTTCATGTCATATGTTTTAAATTTGTCACTGTACGTTTTTCCCAGTCAGGGAGAATGTAAATCTGTTCCAAGTTTGATATTTGAACTTGTTACAAGAAAGGGAGATAATTGGTATCTCTGGTAGCACCTAGTAGGAAAAACATTTAACTTATGAAGATGTTAGATAAGAGAGAAGCAGAATGGTTGTTTTCACTGCTGAGTGAAAGTAGAACTGGGGGATATAGCCTCAAAATAAGGAGGAGCAGATTGAGGACTGAGTTGAGGATGAACTTCTTCACCCAAAGGATTGTGAATTTGCAAAATTCCCTGCCCAGTGAAGCAGTTGAGTCTGACTTGTTGAGATGTTTTGAATGCAAAGATAGATTTTTGCACAGTGAAGGAATTGAGGGTTGTGGTGAGCGGGCAGGTAAGTGGAGCTGAGTCCGCAAAAAGATGAGCTTTGATTTTATTGAATGATGGAATAGATTTGATGAGCCAGATGGCCTACTACTCCTATTTCTTATGTTCTTCAGTGGTCAGGACACTTTTGACACAGATTTTGCAAATACTAAACTTTTTTACTAATGGCTCAATCTGAAAAAAGGTTGAATTCTGTGTATCAGTTTTGGAATCAATTTTGACTTTAAGTCAGATGAAAAATTGTATTTCAGCATGTGCACTCTAAACTTTTAAATACAGATAATAGGTTTTGAGCTTTCTTCCTGGTAGAAACAGTTGCTTGATCTGGTGCCTGTCAATTGTTCTGTGATATCGCTGTCATTGTTAACTTTCAGTGGATACAGGTTAATGTTGAAGATAACTTTAGATGGGTTAATTGCAGTGTTAATGCTTTTTAAGCAGTTGCAGAGAAAGAAAAGGTGATTGAAGAGAATTCACTTGGTCATGAATGGGGAGAGGCAAACTGCAGGATGGATATTAATCTTAATAGAAAGCAAACTACCATTGATTTGAGATGTCATTCCAGACGCAAGAAAGTCAAAAGTGTTAAATTTAAAATTGACAGTAATTTTCTATTTTCTGCCTTCTGTTTCTAGGGAGTGTTCATGAATCTCGGGAAGGAAGCCAGTCTCAGAATTCAACTTCTTCTTTCGCTCCTCCCTCCCATTCTAACCAGTTCAGCAATAATCGGTATAAACATTGTTCTGTAATTGTTTAGCTATTTTTGTTTTCAGTTCTGCATGTTGCTAACTAACATGTAGTCTGTTTGCTTCTGTAGACTCTTAAAAAGAAATTGCAATGCACATCAAGTAGGCAGAACTTGCAAGGGCTCAAAAGTTGCTTTATAGATTCTGAATATTAAAGGAGGCTTTTTGAGGAGTTTAGAATTGCTGAGACTAAGTCTTTCAGGGCAGGAAGTGAAAGCCATACTGAATATTGACAGCATTCATTTATACTTGGGAAATTTTGGCAGTTGTGCTTTCTGTGTACATGTTAATGTGTAGATTTGTAATTGTGCAAAAAATCTAATGTAAAATTATTCCTGCAAGATGGTCTCTCAGTAGACCACTTTCAAGGTTACATAACATTGCAACTTCGATATTCAATATAGGATAGTGGTGACAAGAAACATTGTGATGCTAAACGTTGTCTTAAGGAGCTTAGACTATAAGAGACCATAGGACATAAGAGCAGGAATTGTGCCATTCAGCCCATCAAGTCTGCTCTGCCATTCAATCATGGCTGATAAGTTTCTCAACTCCATTCTCCTGTTTCTCCCCGTAACTCTTGATCCCCCTGACAATCAAGAAATATCAATCTTCGTCTTAAAAATACTCAATGACCTGGCTTCCAGCCTACTGTGGCAGTGAATTCCATAAATTCACCACTTTTCTGTTTAAAGAAATTTCTTCACATCTCTGTTCTAAAAGTTGTTGTGGTTCTGTTCGCCGAGCTGGGAATTTGTGTTGCAGACGTTTCGTCCCCTGTCTAGGTGACATCTTCAGTGCTTGGGAGTCTCCTGTGAAGCGCTTCTGTGATCTTTCCTCCGCCATTTGTAGTGGTTTGAATCTGCCACTTCTGGTTGTCAGTTCTAGCTGTCCGCTGCAGTGGTTGGTATATTGGGTCCAGGTTGATGTACTTATTGGTTGAATTTGTGGATGAGTGCCATGCGCCTAGGAATTCCCTGGCTGTTATCTGTTTGGCTTGTCCTGTAATAGTAGTGTTGTACCAGTTGAAATTCATGTTGCTTGTTATATGCGTGTGTGGCTACTAAGGATAGCTGATCGTGTCGTTTCGTGGCTAGTTGGTGTTCATGGATGTGGATCGTTAGCTGTCTTCCTGTTTGTCCTATGTAGTGTTTTGTGCAGTCCTTGCATGGGATTTTGTACACTACATTGGTTTTGCTCATGCTGGATATTGGGTCCTTCGTTTTGGTGAGTTGTTGTCTGAGAGTGGCTGTTGGTTTGTGTGCCGTTATGAGTCCTAGTGGTCGCAGTAGCTGGCTGTCAGTTCGAAAATGCTCTTGATATACGGTAGTGTGGCTAGTTCTCTGGGTTGCAGCATGTCCTCATTCCGTTGTCTTTCCCTTAGGCATCTGTTGATGAAATTGCGTGGATATCCGTTTTTGGCAAATACATTGTACAGGTGTTCTTCATCCTCCTTTTTGCAGTTCTGGTGTACTGCAGAGTTTTGTGGCCCTTTTTGAATAGTGTCTTGATGCAACTTCTTTTGTGTGTTGGGGTGGTTGCTTTCGTATTTTAGGACTTGGTCTGTTTGTGTAACAAACAGTCTTACCGCAAATTCAACCCAAACTCTGGGTCAGATATGTGGATGACACCTTTGTAATCATTAAAAACACAGAAATAGAGAACACACACTGGATCATCAATGCCACACTCACAGGAATCCGATTCACTATGGAGAAAGAAAAGGACAACCAACTCCCATTCCTGAACGTGATGGTACAGAACACCGAACGGAGAATTCAGTACAAAGGTATACAGGAAAGCCACACACACAGACCAAGTCCTGAACTACGAAAGCAACCACCCCAACACACACAAAAGAAGTTGCATCAAGACACTATTCAAAAGGGCCACAACACACTACAGTACACCAGAACTGCAAAAAGAGGAAGAAGAACACCTATACAAGGTATTCGCCAAAAACGGATACTCGCACAATTTCATCAACAGATGCCTAAGGGAAAGACAACGGAATGAGGACATGCCGCAACCCAGAGGACTAGCCACACCACCATACATCAAGAGCATTTCCGAACTGACAGCCAGACCACAGTGACCACTAGGACTCATAAAAGCACACAAACCAACAGCCACTCTCAGACAACAACTCACCAAAACGAAAGACCCAATACCCAGCATGAGCAAAACCAATGTAGTGTACAAAATCCCATGCAAGGACTGCACAAAACACTACATAGAACAAACAGGAAGACAGCTAACGATCCGCGTCCATGAACACCAACTAGCCACGAAACGACACGATCAGCTATCCTTAGTAGCCACGCACGCAGATGACAAGCAACATGAATTTCAACTGGTACAACACTACTATTACAGGACAAGTCAAACAGAGAACAGCCAGGGAATTCCTAGAGGCGTGGCACTCATCCACAGATTCAATCAATAAGCACATCGACCTGGACCCAATATACCGACCACTGCAGCGGACAGCTGGAACTGGCAACCGGAAGCGGCAGATTCAAACCACTACAAATGGCGGAGGAAAGATCACAGAAGCGCTTCACAGGAGGCTCCGAAGCACTGAGGATGTCACCTAGACGGGGACGAAACATCTGCGCACACATTCCCAGCTCGGCGAACAGAACCACAACAACGAGCACCTGAACTACAAATCTTCTCACAAACTTTGATCTGTTCTAAAAGGTCTTCCCTGTAATCTAAGGCTGTGCCCTTAGGCCCTAGTCTCCCCCACCAATGGAAATGTCATGCCAACATCCATTCTGTCAAGGCCGTTCAGTATTCTGTAAGTTTTTTTTAATTAGATCCCTCCTTGTCCTTCCAAACTCCATCTAGTATAAACCCAGATATGTTAAGCTTTTCATTCCTGGTACCATTCTCATGAACCTCCTCTGAACACGCTGCAGGGCCAGTACATCCTTCCTGAGATTTGGGGCCAAACATTGTGCACAATACTCCAAATGTGGTCTGACCAGAACATTAGGCAGCCGAAGAAGTACATCTGTGCTTTTATATTCAAGTCCTCTCTACCTTAATGCCATAATTGCATTTGCCTTCCTAACTACTGAGTTAACTCAAAAGTTTACATTGAGCGGATCTTTGACGAAAACTCCCAAGTCGCTTTGCAGTTTAGACTTCTGAATTTTCTCCCTATTTAGAAAATAGTTCATGTTTCTATTCTTACTACCAAAGTGTATGACCCCTCACTTTCCCACGTTGTACTCCATCTGTCACTTCTTTGCCCACTCTCCTAACCTGTCAAAATTCTTCTGCAGCCACCCTGCCTCCTCAATACTACCTGACCCTCTATCTTTGAATAGTCTCCAAAAGTAGCCAGAATGCACTCAGTTTATTCATCTAGATTGTTAATTGTAAAGTGAAAAGTTGTAGTCCCAATGCTGAGTCTTGCACAACAGCACTTGTCACCAGCTGCCATCCTGAGAAAGACTCTTTTATTGCCACTCTCTGCTTTCTGCCAGAAAGCCAATCTTCTATCCATGCTGGCACCTTGCCTCTAACACCATGGGCCCTAATCTTACTCAGCAGCCTCCTGTGTGGCACATTGTCAAAGGCTTTCTTGAGATCATAGAGTCATAGATGTACAACATGGAAACAGACCCTTTGGTCCAACTTGTCTATGCTGACCAGATATCCCAACCTAATCTAGTCCTATTTGCCAGCACTTGGCCCATATTCCTCTAAACCCTTCCTATTCATATACCCATCCAGATCATTTTAAATGTTGCAATTATTCCAGTCTCCACCACTTCCTCTGGCAGCTTTTTCCATGCACGTACCACCCTCTGTGTGAAAACGTTGCCCCTTAGGTTTCTTTTATATCTTTTCCCTCTCACTCAAAACCTATGTCCTCTAGTTCTGGACTCCCCAACTCCAGGGAAAGGACTTTGTCTATTTATCCTATCCATGCCCCTCATGATTTGATAAACCTCTATAAGGTCAACCCTCGGCCTTCGAAACTCTAGGGCAAACAGTCCCAGCTTATTCAGCCTCTCCCTATAGCTCAAATCCACCAATCCTGGCATCATTCTTGTAAATCTTTTCTGAACTCTTTCAAGTTTCACATCATCCTTTCGATAGGAAGGAGACCAGAATTGCACACAGTATTCCAAAAGTGGCCTAATCAATGTCCTGTACAGTTGCAACATGACCTCTTAACTCCTGTACTCAATACTCTGACCATTAAAGGAAGGCATACGAAACTCCTCCTTCATTAGCCTATCTACCTGCAACTCTTCTTCTAAGGAGCTGCACTCTAAGTGTTTTGTTCCAAAACACTCCCCAGAACCTTACCATTAAGTGTATAAGTCCTGGTAAGATTTGCTTTCCCAAAATGCAGCACCTCCCATTTATGTAAATTAAACTCCATCTGCCATTGTTCAGGCCATTGGCCCATCTGATCAAGATCCTGTTGTAAACTGAGGTAATCTTCGCTGACCCCTACACCACCAATTTTAGTGTCATCTGAGAACTTACTAACTATACTACTTAAGCTCACATCCAAATCATTTATATAAAGGATGAAAATTAGTGGACTCTGCATTGATCCTTGTGGCACTCCACTGATCACAGGCCTCCAGTCTGAAAAACAACTCTCCACCACCACCCTCTGTCTTCTACCTTCAAGCCAATTCTGTATCCAAATGGCTAGTTCCCTTTGTATTCCATGAGATCTAACCTTGTGAACCATTCTCCCAAGGGGAACATTGTCGAACTCCTTACTGGTCCATATAGAACACGTCCACTGTTCTGCTCTCGTCAATCCTCTTTTGTTACTTTTTCAGAAAACACAATCAAGTTTGTGAGACATGATTCCCCATGCTCAAAGCCAAGTTGACTATCCGTAATCAGTCCTTGCCATTCCAAATATGTGTAAATCCTGTCCATCAGAATTCCCTCTAACAACTTGCCCACCACTGATGTCAGACTCACTAGTACTACCTTTCTTAAATAGTGGTACCACGTCAGCCAATCTCCTGTTTCCGGCACCTCCCCTGTGACTATCGATAATACAAATATCTCAGCAAGGGGCCCAGCAATCGCTTCCCACAGAGTTCTTGTACACCAGATCAGGTCATAGGAATTTATGCGTTTTAAGATATTTAGCACTTCTTCCTCTGTAATATTGACATTTTTCAAAATGTCACCATCTATTTCTTCACACTCTATATCTTCCATGTCCTCCACAGTAAACACTGCAAAATACTTGTTTCGTATATTCCCCCATCTTCTGCAGCTCTACAGAAAGGCTGCCTTGCTGATCTTTGAGGGGCCTTATTCTCTACCTAGTTAACTTTTTGTCCTTATTGCAATTGTAAAAACCCTTTGGATTCTCCTTCACCCTATTTTGCCAAAGCTATCTCATGTCCCCTCTTTGCCCTCCTGATTTCCCTCTTAAGTGTATTCCTACTGCCTTGTAAGGATTATACTGTTATACTCCTTATACTCTTGTGAGGATTCACTCAATCTCTCCTGTCTATACCTGACATCTACCTCCTTTTTCTTAACCAAGCCCTCAACTTCTTTTGTCATTCAGCATTCCCTATATCTACCAGCCTTTTCTTTCACCCTGACAGGAATATACTTTCTCTGGATTCTCGTTAGCTCAGTTCTGAAGGCTTCCCATTTTCTAGCTATCCCTTTACCTGCGAACATCTGTCCCCAATCAGCTTTTGAAAGTTCTTGCCTAATACCATCAAAATTGGCCTTTCTCCAATTTAGAAGTTCAACTTTTAGATCTGGTCTATCCTTTTCCATCATTATTTTAAAACTAATGTGAACTTATGGTCGCTGGTTCCTGAAGTGGAAACTAAAGAAAGATGTCGGCATTTGAACTTGAGTGGCTTATTTACTGTCTGTGGGAGAACTGAGCCTCCAGTCACTCACTGCTGAGCTCTCTTCACTTGCTGTATCTGAACAGTGAGGAGTATAAGCTTTTGTATATTCATCTATTCAGCCCAGTCAGCTTGGTTTGTTATAGTTACTCCGCATTGGCTGAACACATAGGTTCATGCAGATTCCCGATGTACCTGGAATTTGTTGCCTCCATTTTTCTGTGCTGAATACAGAAATACACAGGGCAAGGTATACCCTGCCTTGGACAGTGATGGGAGGGCAATACCTTGAAATGACAGCTAAATGATATTAAACCATCAACAGTTAGAACAGTCCATATCACATAAAGATGTTCCCAACATAGCTCACCACTGTGTGTACCTTGCCCTGTATATTACTGCATTGTTATTTGTAATGATATTAACACCTTGTGTCTTGTTCCTAACGGCAGCAGCCACCAGAGATAGTCAACTATGTGCATTTAGACTCTTATGACCCTTTATTGCTCTGGTCCCTTTGACCCAAAGATGCCAGTTCATGCCCCAATGTTAAATTTTTAAGATGGCTTTGGGGATGGAGAAGTGTCATAGTGATTTTTTTTTGTGATCTCATTGAAAGCTCTTGTTTGCTCTGATAGGTTTGGCCGTGGTATGGATAATACAGGGTCTCCAATCTTTGCGACCCCACAGCCAGTACAGAAATCATTTTCTTCACCTGATAGTCTTCAGAGGCAGGTTGTGGTAAGTAAAAACATTGTGAAAATTATTCTGATTTTTAATAGAAATTTCTACTCTGCCAGTTGTACTCTAATCGATTTCTCCTTACTGTTATGCTTTAAGAACGTGTTCCGTTTGATCTCTCTTCAATTGCTCCATGTAATATTTGTTGTGAAAATATGGTTACTTTAAGAACTGTTACAATGCCGACCAGATGTCCAAATTTGCTTATGATTGGGTTAAGAATTGGTAATGTTTTTAATAAATGATTTGAAATCTGATATTTAGGGAATAACTCCGTGAGAATTCAGTTTGTAAGCAAATACTAAAAATTTTACTGTACAAAAGTCAATGCAACACATTGAACAATATATCTATCTTTTAAGAGGGGTAATAATAGACTGATTATGGTGGAACACACCACAAACTGCACATTAATGGGTATGACCAGCAACCAGCCAGTCAAGAGTTATCACTGAGCCATAAAGTTTTTGTTTCTCTCAAGGGATTGTCTCCTTTCTTTATTTTTTCTCTCTCCAAAGATTTTAGTTTTTGATTTCTCTCGAATCACTCCAGCCTAGATTGCCTTAATGACTGCTTGCCTCTGAGTTATTTAATCTCTTCTCCTGAGATTGCTTGATTGGATTCAGTAGGCTGCACTATAGCATTTTAGTATCATCACAGTTACACCTCTCTTGGTGTCCTGAGCAGAACCTTGTTACGTGAATTTTCTTTGGCTAACTGCAAGCTCTTGCAAACATCTTCATTTAATCTTTGGCTAGTAAGTGCCTGAGGCTTCCCAGAGACCAAACTACCAATAGCAGAGTTGGTGATCATCTGTGGCCTTCTCGGCTTGCAGCTGGCTTCTGAATTCCAACTGCACAGATCCAAGTACAGAGGAACCTCAATTATCCGGCTTTCAATTATCCGAAAATCAGATTATCTGGCAAGATTGCAAGGTCCCGATTCTGTGCTAAATTATGTTCTGCAGTGTTTGATTTATCTGGAATTTGATTAACCGAATGAAATACCCTCCACCCATGTCTTTCAGATAATGGAGGTTTCTCTATAGTAGCATATTTTGCTACGTGAAATCTCTTCACCCTATTTCTGATTTAACACTTAGACTACTGGGTTGTCTGTATGACCTATTAAGACCTTCCAGCAAAGTCCCACCCCAGTTAGTGGCAGGATCAAATATATCAACCTTGGAATTTTTTAAATTCTTGTGATGAGAGTTTTACTGGCTCAACCAGCATTTATTGCCCAGAGGGCAGTTAAGAGTCAGCCATGCTGGTCTGGAGTCATGTGTAAGAATGTGACCAGATAAAAATGGCAGTTTTCTTCTGTAAAGGATATTAGTGAACTAGATTAGACTAGATTCCCTACAGTGTGGAAACAGGCCCTTCAGCCCAATAAGTCCATACAGACCCTCTGAAGAGCAACCTTCCCAGACCCATTTCCCTCTGACTAATGCATCTAACACTATGGGCAGTTTAGCATGAACAATTCACCTGACCTGCACATCCTTGGACTGTGGGAGGAAACCGGAGCATCCGGAGGAATCCCACACAGACACAGGGAGAATGTGCATGCTCCACATAGACAGTCACCTGAGGCAGGAACCAAACTCGGATCCCTGGTGCTATGAGGCAGCAGTGCTAACAGCTGAGCCACTGTGCTGCCCAAACCAAATAGGGTTTTCCTCTACAGTGGATAATGATTTCATGGTCATTGTTGATCTGCATTCTAGATTTTTATTAAACTCAAATTACATTATCTGCCATGAGCATTACCAGGGTCTCTGGATTAATTGTGAAAGCACAATCATAATACCGTTACGCCATTGCCTCCTCTCCTTTTTATAATTTGTTGCTCCCCTCAGATTCTAACTTGCAGAAACAAAAAATAATGAATTCATCAGAAGATGCATGTTCTTCTCCATTCAAATCCTGTTTTTTAAAAAATAAATGTTAATTTGAAGTGGTTTTGTGTTCCCATTCTGGAATTCTTTTCATGACCAAACATTATTAGCAATAGAATCTGGAAAGTTCCTGACAGGTTGGAAAATAACTGATGTAACACCTTTGTTCAAGAAAGGAAGGTAGAAAACAATAGATTAATTCATCTAACATCGTCATGTGGAAATCTTTAGACCATTATTAAAAAGTTTTAAACTGGGAAATCACAAATAAAAGATGGCAGTATTAACATGACTTTGTGTGAAAGGAAATGGAGTTTCTAGATGAGTCATGATCTTATCAAATGGCAGAACTGGCTTGTGGGACTGAATGACCTATGCTTGAACCTAATTCATAAGTTTGCATATGTTTTGTACATGGGGTGTGGTGTTGCTATCTAGGTCAGCATTAATTGCACATCCCAAATGCCCTTGAATTGGGTAGCTTGTGAGTACATTAAGTAGTTGATCAATTGCTGTGGGTCTGTGGTCGCATGTCAACAAAGCCAGATAAGAATTACTACTGATTTTCTCCCCTTGAAGGCATCCAAGCAGCAAATGAGTTTTTGAGACCATCATCATTGGTTACATAGTTGCTATTGAGTCAGTTTTTGTCATTAAAATTTCACCAACTTTCATAGTGGGATTTGAAACCATGTCTCCAGAGCGTTAGTCTCAATCTGGATTACTAGTCCTCATTACCATTACTCCCTCATCTCCAGTGTAAGTATTGATGTACTATTTTGTTCAATTTATAATTTTCTGTCAGGTTGCACCCATCATGATATAAAGATGAGGCTGTTTCCTCCTTGTCCATCCTCCCTCTCGTTTCAAAGGGCTATCCAATTAACCTTACCATGCTGTCTGTCTGTAGAAGTCTGCCAGTCCTTTTCTTTGCCAAAGGTATATCCAATTCCTTTTTGACAGTATTCTTTTCACCAGCGTTCAGGTAGTTCATGCAGGATTTTAATGAAAATGCTTCAACTTCTCTCTTGCTTTCCAGTTGAAACTGTATCCTCTAGTTTGATTCTTTTTCAGATGGATCAGGATGTTCTTTCTTCTGTCTGACTGAATTGTGCAGATATGTGAACAATTTGATTTTTAACTTGCAGGTGAACAACATGTGGCAGCAACAGGCCAGGGGAGGGCAGCAGAATTACAGTCCCTCACTGCAGCAGTCTAATGCTAACAATCGATCCACTCTGCAGCAATCCTACCAAGGTACATCTAACCAGCATGCCACATCTCAGAATTATAGCACCACTGCACAGCCACGGTCATCCAGTCCAAATTCACGAATGATGTGGCATTCTGAAAAATCAACGTCAGGCACCCAGAGGCAGCAGTCCTATTCATCCTACCGATCAGATAATGGTTATTTCGCTCGAGATGCTCACTTCCAGGATCACAGTTCAGAGCAGTATTATAGAGGAAACCGTGAACCAGAGTTCCAACATGACCAAAGCTCTCAACACAACAGAAGTTGGGAGTACGATTATCGGAGGGATCACTCTCGAGGAAGCAGACGTCGAAATTGGCAATAAACTTACTGCCAGATTGGGGATGAGTTAATCCCTTTCTTTCTGAACATTTAGAACTTGAGGGAATGTTCAGTGAACTAACTTCCTGATGTTAAAAAGATGATATACCTAATTGTAATTTTCTGAGCAGTTTGGGATGTCTGCACAAAAGTTCCCTATTTGTACAATATAAAGCACCAAGTCCCCGAGCCAATTGTCTGTCTAAGCTTGTTCCTTTCCCACTTGTAAACATATCTGACTCCTTAACGTGAATCTCTGCCTCACTACTTGTGAGTTTGTTTTTTAAAAGTTCTAATGGTGCTTTATCTGGAGGGAGATGGAGTTAAGCAACTTTCATCAGTTTCTTTGATTCTGGTGACCTTTACCACTCAGGCAGACCACATAGTTAATTGCATAGCGTGATGTGCCAGTAAAATGAAACTCTTTTCTGAATATAAAATACGCAGCAGAGGAGCAACATGTCAGGACCATGATTTTGTCTTATCCAAATTGCACATGTGAAATCTGCAAAGTTATAATGCAGGTTCAATATTTAAATAGAGTGTCAAAGCCAAAGTGAGTTCTGGATTAAAAAAAATGTTTTGCAGACTAGTGGTGTACTATATCTTCCTTCCCATTCTGTTATTAGTTCATTTGAGGCACTGACTGTTCTTTGTTCTTTGTTCTTTGTTGAGTAGTCTTGCTTCAAAGTTGCTAATACAGTGAACAATTGATCATAATCTTATCCTTAGCCTGCCTCCAATGTCTATGTTCTTCCAATTAGTGTTTTTTTTAAATTGTCAAATAACTGGCAAGCACAGATGCAGCACTCTGCTCAGCTGGGGGGGAATTGCCTGCTGATGAAACTTCGGTGAGGAGCAATAGGGCTACTGACAAAATCACTGAGTAAACTGGATCCACAAAATTAATTTACATGTACATCTGATATGCTAATTTTTAAATAGTGTGTAATTAACTCAGAGCCTTAGCCAGTGCTAATGCAAACATTGCTTAAAGAATTGGCTATTAAAGAATAAATGCTCAACCTTGTTTCTTTTAAAATAAAAAATTTGGTGAGAGTCAAACTCCAATAAAGGAATCGGATGCAGCAAGGAATTTCAAGGATTGTAGACAAGAATCTGAATCTGCTGATCATACATAGAATGAAGCTGAGGAATAGCTCATATTAAGCTGGAAAGTAGCATTCTCCTTGTAGAAGTTGAGTGCAATTCTACTTGTTTAGTGTGGAAGAGATCACCATGTGTCCTGTAAACCAATTCTAGTCTTGGTGACAGACTTCTAAGACTATAATTGGGATGCATAAATGTAGGGAACTAGTATGTGATTAGGTTTCTTGCACCTTTTACTCAAGTGCAAATAGCAAATGCCCAGTTGTTAGTGCTCATTTACAAAAGTTGTTGCTGTTTTCCTTCAATTTGAACTTGCTTCTCCTTTTACTGATACCCACAAGGTAAGTGAAAGTTATTTATCACCATATTGCTGCCATGAAGCAGTGTCAGCCTTTGAGGAATAGTACTGTATAGCAGGAACATTCTAGTTAGAATAAATTTAGAGTGCAGGTATTTCCTATTGATAAGTATTACTAGTTACTAATTATTGTCTTTAATTTTCTCATTGTGTTGCAATTGTACCTAACCAAAATTTACTGGTTTTTGGTCCTCTGAAACTAATGTACCCAAGAAAACATAATATGTACCTTTTTGTAGTTGTAACAGTAGAATAATGTATTCTCTGGTGTTCAGTAGCAAAAAAAAACCCTTCAGAATTTAAAAGAAGAAATTTGTACAGCTTTTTAATATTACTGTTATTTTTTAACGTAAGCCTTGTTTTATTTAGGTGAAACTGGGTTGTACATAACTTTGTACCTGCTTCATTTGACAAAAGATTTTGGAGACCATGAGGATTGTAGCAAAGATGCGCAATGTCCTGACCAGTCCGTTTACCTTCCTGATTTTGAGGTTAACCAGCTAATTAAGATGAACAGTTAAAGTTTCCTATTGCTGCTGCTCTAAACCAACCAGTTGCCACTTTTTTTCATGCTGTATAAATTGATATTCCCCTTCAGCCTTCAATTTCTTCTGTCCTTTATCCTGCTGAGTGCAAGATTTTTAAGCTTTGATGGAATGTCTCTCTTGTAACCACCTTTTTAAAGAACTGAATTTTGTGTCTTGGAAACTTGTAGCTATTTTACCCTTGCGTACTTCCAAATGTGTGAATCCAAAATTTGGTTTCTTTAACTTGAAGTCAATTATTGCAAGGTCTTTTGATTTTGTTTCCCTTTGTTTTGACATGAGGAAGTTAGCTGTAGCCAGCTAAGGAAGAGGAATCTTAAATATTAGGAAATTTGCACTGCTATCTAAATTTGTACTGCTATTTAGCTGTTGTACAGCTTGTAATTAGTTTATAAATGTGCAATATTTTTAAATGTTTTTGTAGGAGGACCTGCTTAGGTCAGACTTTATTAATTCCTAATAAGTTTGGCATATGCACTGTTATGTGATTGTAATTGGTATTGTTCATGTACCAGAAAAGTTTGATCTTAAATGAAAATCCATTTCCAGGTTTTGAATTGTAATCTGTTTTTGTCTAATGAATTTTGCAAACTACTAGTTTTCGTCATTCTTTTTCTGATATTCTCATTGTTGTGAAGTACATGCATCCACACTTAAAACATTTTACTTGCAAAATGTTTTTTTGTCTTCATTCTTCATGGACTTGTACAAGATGCTTATTCACTTTTTTTGTAAATTTCAGTCTTCATAATGTCCTTGTACAACTAAGTTAATTTAGCCCATTGATCATGAGAAAATTAGACACATGTCCAAGTTTACTTTGCTGATATACAAGTTTGGAGTCATAATAAATCATACAGGTTAGAGTATAAAACAAGGGATGAGAGTAGATCAAATTGATTTCATGAAAAGTCATCCATTTTGGACCAAATGGAAAGAATAGATTTGAATTCTAAAGTAGTGAGAAGTTTGGAACAGTAAAGCTCTAAATAAGGTTAATAGTCTGTCTACGCATAACTAAAAGGTCTTGATCAAGTACAAACAACACTCTGATTCACGGAGTACTAGCTTTTGTATTTCCACAGCGTAGTTGGTATTAGACTAAGTTGGTATTAGAAAGCCCTGGTTACATCTGGAGTAGTGTATCTATCTGAGCAGTGCACTTTTTATAGAGTATGCTGGAAGAAGTGCAGTATAAATTCTCTAAAATCTTAAGATGAGAGGTTTGCATAAATTGGTCATGTATACCATGGAATTTAGAACGTTGAGTGATTTTGAAAGTTATTTTTAAGATTATGAAAAAATAAAACTTTGGCTGATTGGGGTGAGAGTTGAGGAAAAGGGAACAGAAATTTAAAATCAGAGCTGGTTGATTTAATAGACCAGTTAGGAATTAGAACACAACAGTATGGCCCTCAATGTTGTGCTGGCCTTTTATCCTATTCTTTGTACTGCCTTCCATGTGCCAATCTACAAGTCACTTAAATGTCCCTAATGCATCTGACTCTACTACCGCTACTGACAGTGCATTCCACGTACCTACCACTCTGTATAAAGAACCTACCTCTGACATCTCCCCTAAACCATCCTCCAATTACCCCTTGTGATTGACATTTCTGCCATAGGGAGAAAGTTCTGGTCAGCCGCTCTCTGGCTCTCAACATCTTGTATACCTCTATCAAGTTGCTTCTCATCCTCCTTCGCTCAATGAGAAAAGACTGAGCTTCCTCAACCTTTCTTCAAAAGACATGCCCTGTAGTCCAGGCATTCTGGTAAATGTCCTCTGCATCCTCTCTCAAATGTCCACATCTTTCCTATAATGAGGTGACCAGAACTAAACACAAAATTCCAAGTGTGTTCTAAACAGGTCACTTATGAGCTGCAGCATGATCTCTCAGCTCTTAAACTCAATTCCCCCTGCTAATGCAAGTCAATACACTCTGCCTTCTTAACAACCTTGTCAGCCTGGGAGGCAACTTTTTGAGAGATCTATGGACATGGACCCTAATATTGCGAGGCATGACCTGCCCCTCACAAAGCCACGCTGAGTAATCAAACTATAGTTTTGCTAGTAATCAAATCCTGTCTCTCAGAATCCTCTCCAATAATTTGCCCACCACTGAGGTAAGACTGACTGGTCTGTAATTCCCAGGATTATCCCTACTCCCTTTCTTGAACAAAGGAATAACATTTGCCACTCCCCAGTCATCTGACGCTACTCCAGTGGACAGTGAGGATGCAAAGATCATCGCCAAAGACGTGGCAATCTCTACCCTTGCTTCCATAGTAACCTTGGGCATATCCTATCTGGCACAGGGGATTTATCTAGCGTTATGTTTTTCAAAATTTTCAGCACATCCTCTTTTGTAACAACCTGTTCTAGCATATCAGAGCTGAAAAATGTGTTGTTGGAAAAGCGCAGCAGGTCAGGCAGCATCCAAGGAGCAGGAGAATCGACGTTTTGGGCATAAACCTTTCTTAACATGGATTCTCCTCCTTGGACGCCGCCTGACCTGCGCTTTTCCAGCAACACATTTTTCAGCTCTGATCTCCAGCATCTGCAGTCCTCACCTTTCTCCCTGTTCTCACATGTCAGTCTGTTTCACGCTATCCTCAGATGTGTCAAGGTCCCCACAGTAGTGAATACTTTGCCTCAGTATTCACTAAGTACCTCCCTTACTTCCTCTTGCTCCAGGCACAAGTTCCATCCACTATCACTGATCTGCCCTATCTTCACTCTGGCCATCCTCTTGTTCATCACACAAATGTAGAATGCCTTAGGGTTTTCCTTAATGCTACTCGCTAAAGCTGTTTCATGACCCCTTCTAGCTCTCTGAAGTCCATTCTTCAGTTCCTTCCTGGCAACCTTGTAACTCTCTACAGCCTTGTCTAATCCTTGCCTCGACCTTAAGTAAGTTTCCTTCTTCCTTGTAACTAGATATTCTACATCCCTTGTCACCCAAGGTTATTTCAACCTGCCATCCTTTTCTTGCCTCAGTGGGACAAATCTGTCCAGCACTTTTAAGTGCTTCCTGAACAAATTCCATATTTGTCATGCATTTGCCTGAAAATGTTTGTTCCCAATTCAGGCAACCCAGTCCCTGCTTGATAACATTGTGATTCCCTTTCCCCATGACTATAGTAAAGGTCAGGGAGTTGTGATCACTATTAGTGAAATGTTCTCTCATTGAAAGATTTGACACCTGATGTGATTCATTGCCAAGTACCAAATCCAATATGGCCTTTTCTCTAGTCAGCCTATTAAGTCAGGAACCCTTCCTGAACACACGTAACAAAAACTGCTCCATCCAAACTATTTGAACTAAATAGGTTCCAATCAATATTAGGGAGGTCCAAGTCACCCATGACAAGAACCCTGTTAACTTGTACATTTTTCCCAAATCTGCCTTCTAATCTGCTCATCCACATCTCTGTTGCTAATGGGGGGCCTGTAGATAACTCCCAATAAAGTGACAGCACCTTTCCTGTTTCTGACTTCCACCCATTCTGACTCTGAACCTGTAGACAAACCCTCTTCGACAATCTCCCTTTCTGCAGCTGTGATAATGTCCCTGATTAGCAATACCACTCTTCCACCTCTTCTGCCTCCCCAGGTATTCCTTTTGACATTCCAGGGATTAGATGTCTCAAACAAACGTTTCTGCTCCTGTGATATCCAAGTCTCTGTAATGACCACAACATCATAGTTTCAGGTACTGATCCATGCTTTTAGTTCATCACCCTTATTTCTGATACTAGCATTAAAATAGAAACACTTCAACCCATCTCACTGACTGCACCTTTGCCTTACCTGTCCCTCCTCACAGACTCTCTGTACACTTTTTCTGGCTGTTCATCACCTAATCCATCATCTGATCTGCAGCTCAGTTTTCCAACCCTCCCAAAGAGGTCTAGCAATCTTCCCACCCAGAATATTGGTGCTTCTCCAGTTCAGGTACAACCCTTCCTCCTTGTACAGGTCCCACCTTCCCCAGGAGGTATCCCAATGATCCACATATCTGAAGCCCTCCCTTCTACACTAGTCCTGCAGTCACGTGTTCATTTGCACTCGTTGTCTAGTCTGAGCCTCACTAACTCATGGCACCGATAGTAATCCTGAGATTACTACTCTGCTCATTCTGTCTTCTAACATCAAACCTAACTAGCTATATCTTCTTTTCAGGTCCTCATCTCTTTTCCTACCTACGTATCTGGTACCGTTGTGCACTGTGACTTCTGGCTGCTCTCTCTCTCTCCTGTAGACTCAATCCGAGACATCACTGACCCTGGACCCAGGAGGCAACACACCATCTGGGAGTCTTGCTTATGATGACAGAATCTATTGTCTGTTCGTCTCGCAATTGGATCTCCTATTCTCCCCTTTCCTTTCTGAGCCACAGAGCCAGTCTCAGTGCCAGAAACCTGGATACTGTGGCTGTCCCCTGGCATAGTATCCAAAATGCTATACTTATTATTGAGGGGAATGGTAACAGGAGGTCCCTGCACTGTCTGCCTTTTCCCATTCCCTCTCCTGGCAGTCACCCAGCTACTTTAATCCTGTAACTCAGCCATGACTACCTTCCTATAACTCCTCTCTATCGCCCCCTCAGCCACCTAAATGAACTGATGTTCATCCAGCTGTACGTCCCTAATGCAGTCTGTGAGGAGCTGGAGTTGAGTGCACTTCTCGCTGGTGAAGTCAGCAGGGACACCTATAGTGGCCTTACCTCCCACATCATACAAGAGGAGCATGCAACTGCCGTAGCTTCCAATCCCCTCTGCTCTAAATTGCCAAGAGAGATTGAATAGATGAAAAAATGAATTACTCAAGGAGTGGTAGAGTTGTGGAGCTCCCAAAAATACTTTACGAGAGAGGTTATTAACTAGAATCATAGGTTTAAGTAGAATCATTAGCAGTAGGAGTCTAGGGACAGTAAGAAATGGTTGCTATTGGAGGTACAAAGTTAAAAATCACATAACACCAGGATTTGATCCAACATGTTTATTTGGAAGCACTAGCTTGCGGAGCACTGCTTCTTAGTGCTTCCAAGTAAACCTGTTAGACTATAGTCTGGTGTTGTGTGTTTTTTAACTTGGTACACCCCAGTTCAACACCAGCACCTCCAAATCATGACTATCAAAGGTAGTTGGGGATCGAGGATGTCTGGAATTCAGTGCCTGTGTGAGTGCTAAAGATAGAGTCTTTAGAGCCTTCGAAGGAGGCTCCAGAGTACTGATGATGTCTCCTAGCCAGGGGACGAAACGTTTGCAACAAAAACTTCCAGCTCGGCGAACAGAACCACAACAACGAGCACCCGAGCTACAAATCTTCGCACAAACCTTGAATAGAAGACTTCATTTAAAACATCTTTGTATCTCCTACTAATGCACTTCTACAGTGGTTCCCTTAATCAGTGTCATGTTACCTGCATTGGATTAGGTTTGCTCATTGAACTGGAAGCTCCAGAACCTGAGCTACAAATTTTCTGAAAACCTGCACTGTAGTTCACTGGAGATGGACGTAGTATACCCATTAATGCTGGAAGAAAGTGAGAACTGCGGATATTGGTGATCAGAGTTAAGAATGTGGTGCTGGAAAAGTACAGCACGGCAGGTAACATCCAAGGAGCAGGAGAATTGATGTTTCGGGCATAAGCCCTTCATCAGGAATAAGGCTTGTAGGCCAGGGGGGCTGAGAGATAATCAGAATGTGAGGCGTTCTTCCTCCAAACATCAAGTGGTAAGGGTTTGGTGATGGAAGAAGCCCAGCACCTGCATGTCCTTGGGGGCGGGTGAGTTGAAATGTTCAGCCATGGGGCGGTGGGGTTGGTTGGTGCGGGTGTTCCAGAGAATTTCTCTGAAACGATTCGCAAGTTGCCGTCTTGCCTTCCCGATGTAGAGGAGACCACATCGGGTGCAATGGATACAGTAGCTGAAATTGGTGGAGGTATAGGTAAATTTCAGTCGCGTGTACAAGGATTATTTGGGGCATCATCACATCATCCTCCACCAGTTCTGCTACCTAGAAACAAACCCCACCACCAGAGATATATTTCTCTCCATATCCCAACGGCGTTCCGGACAGACTATTCCCTCTGCGACACCCTCGGCAGATCTATGCCCCCCACCAGCCAACACTCTCGGCTCCTTCACCTGCCAATGCTGGAAGTACAAAATCGGTGCCCAACTACCCCTCTCACCTCTGCCCAAGGCCCGAAAGGATCCTTCCACATCCAACAGAAATTTATCTGTACCTCCACCAATGTCATCTACTGTATCCGTCACACCCAATGTTGTCTACAACGGGGAGACAGGACGCCAACTTGCAGGTCATCTCAGAGAACACAGCTGGGACACCCGCACCAATCAACCCTACCGCCTTGTGGCTAAACACTTAAACACCTCCTCCCACTCTGCCAAGGGCGTACAGGTCCTGGCCTCCTCCATCACCAAACCCTTACCACTTGACACCTGGACGAAGAAAGCCTCAAAATCCACCTTGGAACCCTGCAACCACACGGGATCAATGTGGATTTTGCCAGTTTCCTAATTTCACTTCCCCCCCACATTTTCCCAGTCCCAAGCCTCCAAATTGGCACCACCCTCCTGACCTGTCCATCACCTTTCCTGTCTATCTGCTTCACCCACCTCTCTGACCTATCACATTCTCCCCCACCTTCATCTAACTAACTCATTCTCAACTACCTTCCCTCCAAACCCACACCCCCCCCCCTTCCATTTATCTCTCAGCCTCTCCGGCCCACAAGCCTCATTTCTGATAAAGGGCTTATGCCCGAGATGTCAATTCTCCTGCTCCTGGATGCTGCTTGACCTGCTGTGCTTTTCCAGCACCACACTCTCAACCCCAGTTACTGCTGCCTTTTTCATTGTCCCACTGGCTGCTCTCCTCACCATTGCTGTAGTACCCACTGCTAACTACCTTCTTGCCATCTCATAACTGCAAAATCCAAGTAATGTGCCAAAGGTGATTTGACATCTCCTTGAGGACAGATTTGAAGACTGAATTGGACTGCTATGTGGATAGAACTTCCCATTATTACATTAGTTTGCAAGACTTCAAAAACTGTGGCAGTAATGTCAAGACACTGCAACTATATGGCCTGAGAGTGTGCCTTTTGCATTTGCAGCTTTTAACTTGATCTAGCAAAAACAGAAAACTTAACAGCCCAAGAAGGATACATTCAATCCATCAAATTTGTGCTAGTCAGCCTGATTCCACATGCTGTTGGTCTATCACCCTATTGCATATTGCATTTCAAGTACATCTTCAAGTATCTTTTAATGATGGAAATGATGGATTGAATAACCTTCTGTCTTCTTTCCACTAACCCCCAACCCCCCACTTTGCTGTTAAAACTTGCTGTGTGCTAAATGACCTCAAAATGTCTTTACATTTTAACTATCCAAGGAATCTGCAGCTGAGATAAATAACAGTAATTCTCATTTGATGATGGAGCAAAATGACAGAATGAGTGGCAGAATGGTTTCTTGTTTCATGTATAGTAGTGCTGCATTTGGATGGCATTATTTCTGAAAAATTAGCTATCAATACAGCTGACACATTTTATTGGAATCAGCTCTAGCATCATAATTTAATTGAACTGTTCTGATCAGTATGCATCACGGTCCTTGATGAATGTCAGTTGAATTCCTACATTAGATTTGTGCATTGTTCAGCTAGGAATAGCTGTAACTTAAAATAAAACACTTTTATGTGGTGATAATCAGAATGACAAGTTGACATAGATGTGAGGAGAAAAATCACTATGTTAGGTGGCATATACCTATGTAGCTGTGTGTTGTAGAATGGCTTTGCTTCACATATGCTTGTGCTGCAACTTTTGGCCTCTGGTTAAGTTTTGTTGCTGTGCTAGGATGATGTTTTGTATGCAGGGTCAACCTGTAACTTTGTTTACGGTAAGCAGGGAACCTGTGGTAACTTTTGATGATTTGGGAACTGGTGAAAGTTATCACATATAATGTTGGTCTTTTATAATAGTTTGATAGTGTGAGAAACAGAACTCACTCACAAATCAGCCTGAGACAAAGCCTTGGAAACAAGAACAATTTATTACAGCCTTGCAAGTATTGGACGCTTCTGCAATCAAGCCGAAATGCGCGCGCAAACAGAGCATGTAAGCAATCTTATTCATTTACAAGTTGCAGAATTACGCCTCCCTTTTCCCATTCTACCCTAAGCCGATTACGTCATTTGTTTTTTTCTCTCTAGTTATTTTCTTATCTGGCCATCCTGCTATCCTTGTATGTCTGCATTCTTTGTTCCTTATTTGTTACAGCTTGTTCTTTTATCCAGGTTCTCTTATCATACTGTAAGCTTTATTGTGAAATGCCCCTGCTGCTTCTTTTTGTGGTCAGCTACAACCCTTCATAGTTATTTCCTAGCTTACAACTATTTTCTTCAAAAGACCCTCTATATTCATTAAAGTCTTAGCCTTAAGTATGCTATAGCTGAAAATGTGTTGCTGGTTAAAGCACAGCAGGTTAGGCAGCATCCAAGGAACAGGAAATTCGACATTTTGGGCATAAGCCCTTCATCAGGAATGAGGAGAGTGTGCCAGGCAGGCTAAGATAAAAGGTAGGGAGGAGGGACTTGGGGGAGGGGCGATGGAGATGTGATAGGTGGAAGGAGGTCAAGGTGAGGGTGATAGGCTGGAGTGGGGTGGGGGCGGCGAGGTCAGGAAGAAGATTGCAGGTTAGGAGGGCGGTGCTGAGTTGAGGGAACCGACTGAGACAAGGTGGGGGGAGGGGAAAATGAGGAAACTGGAGAAATCTGAGTTCATTCCTTGTGGTTGGAGGGTTCCCAGGCGGAAGATGAGGCGCTCCTCCTCCAGCCGTCATGTTGTTATGTTCTGCCGGTGGAGGAGTCCAAGGACCTGCATGTCCTCGGTGGAGTGGGAGGGAGAGTTGAAGTGTTGAGCCACGGGGTGGTTGGGTTGGTTGATCCGGGCGTCCCAGAGGTGTTCTCTGAAGCATTCTGCAAGTAAGCGGCCCGTCTCCCCAATATAGAGGAGGCCACATCGGGTGCAGCGGATGCAATAGATGATGTGTGTGGAGGTACAGGTGAACTTGTGGCGAATATGGAAGGATCCTTTGGGGCCTTGGAGGGAAGTGAGGGAGGAGGTGTGGGCGCAAGTTTTACATTTCCTGCGGTTGCAGGGGAAGGTGCCGGGAGTGGAGGTTGGGTTGGTGGGGGGTGTGGACCTGACGAGGGAGTCACGAAGGGAGTGGTCTTTGCGGAACGCTGATAGGGGAGGGGAGGGAAATATATCCCTGGTGGTGGGGTCCATTTGGAGGTGGCGGAAATGACGGCGGATGATACGTTGTATACGGAGGTTGGTGGGGTGGTAGGTGAGAACCAGTGGGGTTCTGTCTTGGTGGTGGTTGGAGGAGCAGGGCTCAAGGGCGGAGGAGCGGGAAGTGGAGGAGATGCGGTGGAGGGCATCGACGATCACGTCTGGGGGGAATCTGCGGTCCTTGAAGAAGGAGGCCATCTGGGCTGTGCGGTGTTGGAACTGGTCCTCCTGGGAGCAGATGCGGCGGAGACGAAGGAATTGGGAATATGGGATGGAGTTTTTACAGGGGGCAGGGTGGGAGGAGGTGTAGTCCAGGTAGCTGTGGGAGTCAGTCGGTTTATAGTAGATGTCTGTGTTGAGTCGGTCGCCCGAGATAGAAATGGAAAGGTCTAGGAAGGGGAGGGAGGAGTCTGAGACAGTCCAGATAAATTTGAGGTCGGGATATCTGAGACAGTCCAGGTGAATTTGATTGATATCCTTCCATATCCGCCACAAGTTCACCTGTACCTCCACACACATCATCTATTGCATCCGCTGCAGCCGATGTGGCCTCCTTATATTGGGGAGACGGGCCGCTTACTTGCAGAATGCTTCAGAGAACACCTCTGGGATGCCCGGACCAACCAACCCAACCACCCCGTGGCTCAACACTTTAACTCTCCCTCCCACTCCATCGAGGACATGCAGGTCCTTGGACTCCTCCACCGGCAGAACATAACAACACGCCGGCTGGAGGAGGAGCGCCTCATCTTCCGCCTGGGAACCCTCCAACCACAAGGAATGAACTCAGATTTCTCCAGTTTCCTCATTTCCCCTCCCCCCACCTTGTCTCAGTCGGTTCCCTCAACTCAGCACCGCCCTCCTAACCTGCAATCTTCTTCCTGACCTCTCCGCCCCCACCCCACTCCGGCCTATCACCCTCACCTTGACCTCCTTCCACCTATCACATCTCCATCGCCCCTCCTCCCTACCTTTTATCTTAGCCTGCCTGGCACACTCTCCTCATTCCTGATGAAGGGCTTATGCCCGAATTTCATGTTCCTTGGATGCTGCCTAACCTGCTGTGCTTTAACCAGCAACACATTTTCAGCTGTGATCGCCAGCATCTGCAGACCTCATTTTTTACCCTTAAGTATGCTATAGGCTACATGCTACAAGAATTCCGCGACCATTTGCATAATGTTTCACCCCCGCAACACCCCTCCCCCCACCTGCAGAAACTACATTTCTAATCTCCCACAATTCCTTTTTCTCTTTTTTAAACTGTTGTTTCTGCACTTATTAAGTCTCCTTTAATCCATTTTCTTATGTTCTGCCCTCTTACGCCTTTTGGCGATGAGGTTCACAATCTTACATTTTACATTTGTGTTGTTCATCCCTCGAACTCGAAAAGCATTCTTTGACTTTCTCTTTGTTGCATATCACCTGCTGATTGTAAAAGCACCTGATGATTTATTTGGGTTCCTTCCCCAAGGGATGTCATCAATCCGCTTATTACTCATTTTATGACATTGAACCCTACCACCAAACCCACTAATATCAATAATCCATAGATAGTCAGATTGACTAACCACCTTCCCCAGTTCGTGCACAGGTACCACCTTTCTCTACCAGAATATAATCCAAAGCCATCCTGTTCTGAAGAGTCGTTAGCCTAGTGGCAATCATTTTGGTCATTATGGCTGCTACTTCGGATTGGGTTTCAGCCAACGTATCAGCAGTATTGTTGGCCAACTCTTCCAGGGAAGCCGCCAACTTTTGTATTTCTACTCCTGCTCGAGCGGTCCCATACATAGGTATCAAATTCCAGAGGAGGCGATCTCTTTCAGTTACTTTCCGGGTTACTCGCCTTCCTCCCTGTTTATTCCGAGGTATTTTTGGGGCTCTCTTTAACAGCCTCAAGTGGGGAACTATATAGGCGAGGTAGCAGCAGCCACTCCAGCCTTTCTGGCTTTGAGGCAGTGTCTGAACTGGATGGTCCCAGCACCCATTCCCGTTACATCCGCCACTCCAAACGTACTTCTCGCCGGGATAAATGGGTAGGCCTTTAAGCCACACACCCAATATGTCCCATTCAATACTTGGGGAATGGTTGTGGGAGTAGCTTGGCTGGTGTGGACACAAGCTGAATTTCCTAATCGGAAGGGTGCGGTATCATTCTGATTACAGAAACAAGCAGTACTTTCGGTGGGGAAACTCTAAGGCCATCGATAGCACCCAGAGTTTTTGGGGCTGGTTGAGGGAACCACCCCGCAAAGTTATAATTACCCCTGTCAAATCTCCAAGTTGTATCATTTGAGCCCGAGTCAAATTGTTGTACGTTGTACACTTCTCTTTTGCTAAGTGGTATTACTGTGAGGAATTCCAGATTCCCCATGGTGTGCGGTATGCCCCTTTAGTTTAGCATAATTCTGACATAAAGCGGTAAAATAAATTTTTCCCACCCCCTTGGCAGCTAGCACCAATATTATCGTGACAATATAAAGCTGACCACTCATTTCAGCTCTTTATTCCTGATGAATCTTTGCTGCTCCTTGGATGCTGCCTGAACTGCTGTGCTCTTCCAGCCCCACTAGTTCACAACCCTATCTGTCTATTCCCTAACCCTTTGTATGCCAGGGAGGAGTGAGTCCATGCAACACTTACAATTATTTTGGGATACAGTTTTTTTTAACTAATACTTAATAGTCTCTTATCTCAGTCCGTTCTTTTTGCTCAGCTTGATTTTCAGAGGGTTGTCTGTAGGATGTGCTTGCCACTCTGCCGGAGGGGAAGGAGCGTACACCGGGGCCTTAACATGAGTGTAATGACTCCACCCTTTTTCAGCAGTTTGGGCAGCTGTTTCAGTAGTCAGGAGGGTGAGGTCCTTCCCAGCTTGGGTGCAGTTTGGTATCTCTCTTGGTCTTTATCAGGACCCAATCACCCGGTCGTATCCGATATACTGCGAACTCAAGTGGAGGTGTCTGGGTCAACAGACCCTTCTTCCTAAGGACAGACAAAGAAGAGCCGAGAGCCACAATATAAGTTTTTAAAGAACTATCATTGAACTCTACAGTTGGTAATTGTCCTGTCACTTCCTCATCATTTCCTCTAATTAGGGTTGGCTCAAAATTAGGCACCAAGAATTCCTCGCCTTTTACTCCGGAAACCCTGAGATTCTTGTTAGTCAATTTAACACCGGTAGGTCTAAAACTTAGGGATGATCTGGCTGCTCCTGTGTCCACCAAAACTACTGCCTTCTCCCCTTCAGGTTCCACCTTTAAATTTATCAAGGGTTCTTGGTGGGTCTCAGGAGGAAGGAACCCCTGACTCCTCTAATCTTCATCTAAGGTCATTAGGGAAATGGCTTCCATTTCTCGTGCTAATTCCGGGCATCCCCATTTAAAATGCCCCACTTTCCCGCAATGGTAACACCCTGCCTGTTGCCTCCTTTCCCAGGTGTCCGACCTTTGTCTTTCATTTCCTCCCCTATCCTTCCTGTTATCCCCGGATCCCAGGCTCCTTTTTGTTATTTCTTCTACTGCTGCCAACACCATTTTGGCTTTCTGTTTCTGCTTCTCATCTTCCCTTTTCACATACACTTTGTGTGCCCCACATAACAGTTTTTCCATCTGTCTTTCACTCCATCCATCTAATTTCTGTAATTTCTTTTGTATGTCCGGCCATGACTTAGTTACAAACTGGACCTTTAAGAGTCCCTGTGCTATCGGATTATCGGGATCCATTCCTGAATACTTCCTTGTGGCCTCCTTGAGCCCTTTAAGAAATGCAGAAGGGGATTCATCCTTCTCTTGTCGTACTTCAAAGGCCTTAACAAAGTTTTATGATCTAGGTGCCGCCTCTTTAATTCCTAATATTACCATTTCTTGTAGATCCCACATTGACTCCCTATCTTCTCTGTCATTATTTTCCCAATGATGGTCAACATTTGGGAATTTCTGTTCTGCTGGGGCCGCTTATTCCCCAACTGGGTGCTTCTTTTCCCATTCCTATAAAGCTGCTCTCCTAATCATACCTCGTTCTTCCCCTGAAAATAATATTCCTAAAATTGCCATCAGTTCTCCCCAGGTATATAAATTAGGCCCTAGGAATTGATCTAATTGTTCGGCTAGTCCAACCGGATCCTCTATTAAACTTTTCATTTCCTTTTTAAAGACCCTAACTTCACTGCTAGTTAAGGGAGCGTTTACATATCCGAATGTACCTTCCCCAATCGGAACCTCTCTTAAGGGACGTAATTTTATATTTTCCATTATCTTTGCCTCTCCTTTACGTGTGGTGGCTCGAGTGACTCTGGGCTTCCCCCCTCCCCAGGTTCTGCATCTTTTAGTTCAGAGTCCGTTCCCCTTTCTGTGTCTGGACTCGGTTCTACTTTGAGAGCTGTAGGCTCGTTCCGGGGAGTAGTATGGGAGCGGCAAACACGTTAAGGAATCCCATTGTGGCTTCCCTTGTTCATTATTTTTCTGTTCTTTCCCTGATTCCTCCGTATTCGTGGGAGATAATTTTACTCCCGTGCTCCCTAGCCAACAAGCCCCATAATTGGACCCTTTTTGACTGTCCGGTTCTTTTCGATTGACATATATATTAAGATTTTGACACAGTCAATCCTCATCGGACCCATATTTGGGCCAAAAAAAAAACCAGGCTTCTTAATACTTTCTCTAGTCCAAACGAAACAACAATAGTTTATCATTGTAGCCTTATTTTTCTCTCGCGTCCGGGAGTTGTGTTCCCAATTACCCACATTTACCCCAAAGGACTTCCTGCAACGACTCCTCTAGCTTTTGAATATTTTTCTGGACGTCTGGCCATAAGTTAGTTACGAAGTGCACCCTCAGTAGCCCTTCAGCTACTAGCCCTTCTGACACGGGCTGTTTTCCATTGACATATACTTTGTTTTAAATATCGCCAATTCCCCGTACTTTTGTACGTCCCGACCACCAAGGCAATACTTAAAGGTCTCTTTTCTTACCTTGGTCTGTGCACAGAGTTACCTGGTCGTTTCGGTGTGCCCCGTCCCTGGCAATTCCTGCAGCAAATACCGCTGTCCCCGGTCGCCCGGATATATCTTTTAAGACCTTTCCCTACCTGGGTCTTGTGCACAAGAGTTACCCAACCGAACCCGCCGTGTCTGCCCGCCTTGTTTCCAGGGTCTCCCAGTCCGGATCGTACTCGCCCAAACCGTGAATGACAAGCAAGGGAGTCGGAGATCACCGAAATCGGCGAGGTGCACCTCCCCCGTCATCCTAAGAGTGTCGAGCGGTTGGAGGTTTGGATCCCGGAACGAAGCCCCCAATTGTGAGAAACAGAACTCACTCAAAACTCAGCCTGAGACAAAGCCTTGGAAACAAGAACAATTTATTACAGCCTTGCAAGCACCAGACGCTTCTGTAATCAAACAGAGCATGTAAGCAATCTTATTCATTTACAAGTTGCGGAATCACGCCTCCCTTTTCCCATCCTATCATAAGCCGATTACCTCATTTGTTTTTTTCTCTCTCTAGTTATTTTCTTATCTGGCCATCCTGCTGTCTTTGTATGTCTGCATTCTTTGTTCCTTGTTTGTTTCAGTTTGTTCTTTTATCCAGTTTCTCTTATCATACTATAAGCTTTATTGTGAAATGCCCCTGCTGCTTCTTTTTGTGGTCAGCTACAACCCTTCATAGTTATTTCCTAGCTTAAAACTATTTTCTTTAAAAGACCCTCTATATTCATTAAAGTCTTAGCCTTAAGTATGCTACAGGCTACATGCTACAAGAATTCCGCGACCGTTTGTATAATGTTCCACCCCCACAACACCCCTCCCCCCACTTGCAGAAACTACATTTCTAATCTCCCACAATAGGCAATCCTAGATATAATTAGTGTTCAATATTTTAATTAAATAGATCACTGGGGGCTGACAAAAGTTGACTTTTTTTGCCTTCGTGTTATCCAGTTTGTCTTCAACTTTTAGTCTGTTTAGATATTGTAGATGCGGGGGAAGTCTACATCTAAATCTTGTCAGGAATTAAGTTTGGGAATCTGCAATTGTGACAGTTTTGCCCCTTCTGAGATATCCTTATACTTAACAACTGACATCCTTGAAATGAAAAGAGTGTAGTTCTTTCTGTGCTGCCTGAATCCTTTTATTGTTAAAATTGTGGGTGTTTTACAATTCTGTAAATGCAGGCCAGGAGTAATCTCAGTGCTGGCGTTCAAGTGGTTATGCTCAAGAACTGTTTTCAAGTGTAGTATTTCTTTACAATCATTTTTCTTTTTTTTCCCCATTATTAGAACCACAGTTCCAAATCTAAATGTTGTCATCTCTCACCAATATTTTAATCCTTATATTTGCATACTCCTATGTATTTCACACTTTGCATATTTTATCTATGAAGGTAAATCAATTAATCTCAGTTGCTCAATCAAGTGACTGCAGAAACTTTGATTTAAGTATACAAAATGTAAAATACTTACAAATTATAATGTCATTGTGAAGAACATGGCAGCTTTTATGCTTTGTATCTTTGAAGTTAGGCTGCTGCATTTCCAAGTAAAAAGTGAGGTCTGCAGATGCTGGAGATCAGAGCTGAAAATGTGTTGCTGGTTAAAGCACAGCAGGTCAGGCAGCATCCTGATGAAGGGCTCTGGCCCGAAACATCGAATTTCCTGTCCTTGGATGCTGCCTGACCTGCTGTGCTTTAACCAGCAACACATTTTCAGTGCTGCATTTCCAAATTTGATGTGCTGGTAAGCTAAGCACAAATGCTTAACTTAGAAGACATCAAACTTGGAATGCAGCACCATTTAACTAATGTCATTTATTACTTAATGTGCAATACTGACATCATTGCTACATTTTAAATCTTGAAACAATGCTGCCACTTTAATTGAAACAACACTTTTAATACAATGCTATACTTGCCATATCAGGAGCTACAGTTTTAGCAAAATAAGACAGGTTAGTGGATTAGTATTAGTCTTGCATATTTAATATGCAAGCATTTATTTTGGTGATACATTTTATACTTCAATTGTAAATCCTTTGTCACAGATTAGAACACAGAATGTTTAGAAGATAGAACAATACAACGCAGAACAAGCCCTTCGGCCCTCGATATTGCACCGACCTATGAACAAAGCTAAGCCCATCCCCCTACACTATCCCATCATCTTCCAAGAGCTTATCCAAGGATTGTTTAAATGAGTAAAGAACCTGCCTCTGATATCTGTCTCAAATCTATCAGCCCTCAAATTGCAGCTATTCCCCCTTGTACAAGCTGACATCATCATCATCCTAAAAAAAGACTTTCACAGTCTACCTTATCTAATCCTCTGATCATCTTGTATATCTCTACCAAATCCCCTCATAACATTCTTCTCTCCAATGAGAACAGACCCAAGTCTCTCAGCCTTTCCTCATAAGACCTTCCTTCCAGCTGAGGCAACATCCTGGTAAATCTCCTCTGTACCTTTTCCAATGCTTCCACATTCTTCATGTAATGGGGCGACCAGAACTATACACAATATTCCAAGTGCGGCCACACTAGCATTTTGTATAGTTGCATTATGGCTCCGGAACTCAATCCCTCTACCAATAAACCCAACACACCATATGCCTTCTTAACAGCACTATCAATCTGGGTGGCAACTATGTACATGAACTCCAGGGATCTATGTACATGAACTTCAAGATCCCTCTGCACATCCATACTACCAAGAATCTTTCCATTGACCCAATATTCTGCCTTCCTGTTATTCTTCCCAAAGTGAATCACCTCACAATAATCTGTATTGAACTCCATTTGCCACCTCTCTGCCTAATTCTGCGGTTTATTCTCCATGCAACCTGCTCGATTCTTCCACAGTGTCCACTACTCCACCGACTTTAGTGTCATCTGCAAACTTACTGACCCATCCACCTATGCCTGCGTCCAAGTCATTTATAAGAATGACAACAGCAGTGGTCCCAAAACAAATTCTTGTGGCACACTGGACTCCAGGCTGAATATTTTCCATCAACCACCACTCATTGCCTTCTTACAGAAAACCAATTCCTAATCAAAACTGCTAAATCCCCCTCAATCCTACACCTCTGCATTTCTCCAACCGCCTACCATATGGAATCTTTTCAAAGGCTTTACTGAAGTCCATGTACACCACGTCAACTGCCCTATCCTCATCCACATGCTTTGTCACAATCTCAAAAAATTCAGTGAGGTTTGTGAGACACGACATACCCTTGACAAAACTATGTTGACTACCTGTACTCAAATTGTTGCTTGCTAGATGATTATAAATCCTATCTCTTATAATCCTTTGCAAAACTTTTCCTACAACAGACGTAAGGTTCACTGGTCTATAAATTACCTGTGTCATCTCTATTGCTCTTCTTGAACAACGGAACAACATTTGCAATCCTCCAGTCCTCTGGTACTAAATGTGTAGGCAATGACGACTCAAAGATCAAGGCCAAAGGCACCAACATCTCCTCCCTAGCTTCCCAGAGAATCCTCAGATAAATCCCATCTGGCCTGGGGGACTTGCCTACTTTCACTCCTTCTAGAATTCTTCCTTACAAACCTTGATCCTTTCTAGTTAATGTATTGTATCTCATTCTTCTCTTCTACAATATTCTCCTTCTCATGATGGAAACAGAAATATTCATTTAGAACCTCTCTGATCACCACAGGGTCTACACTCAACTTCCCACTTCTGTCTTTGACTAGCCCTATTCCTACCCTAGTCATCCTTTTGTTCCTCACATACCTATAGAAAGTTTTAGGGTTATCCTTTATTCTACCTGCTAAAGACTGCTCATGTCCTCTTCTTGCTCTTCTTAACTCTCTTTAAATCCTTCCCAGTTAATCTGTAATTCTCCATCGCTTCATCTGAACCATCTCGTCTCAAACTTCACATAAGCCTCCTTCCTTCTCTTAACAAGAGATGCAATTTCTTTAGTCAACCATGGTTCCCTTACCTTATCACTACCTCCCTGCCTGACAGGGACATACCTATCAAGGACACGTGATATCTGTACCTTAATCCAGTTCCACATTTTGATTGTCCCCATCCCCGTTATTTTGTTCCTCTGACAATAAATTGACTCATTATAAAATCTTTATTGATGGAGATTCATTTGAGAACAAGGGAGTAGGAATACATTAATGTTACATACTGGTTTGTTTATTTTATTTTTGGGTAAACCTTTAGAATCTGTAACATACTTAATTTATGAACATTTTGGAACAAGCAAATTATAAGTGGGATTTATAAAGAGTGGTTGAATTCAGTTTGTTATTGCAATCCTAGGGTAAAGAAAATGTTGCAAACATTCTCAAGTTATAAAATTAGAAGGCGTTCGAAAATATGTCGCAGAGGTATATCAACATTTAATGGTGGATTTCTTGAGATTTAGTGATCTATGAACAATACACATTTTTCATACCAGAAAATGGTTTGAGAGTTGTTTATAATGTTTATTGTTGACATATTTCCAGTGACTTGTGAATGTTTTTTCAAGTTTATCTGGTTGTTGAGCTTCAAGTGCATACATCTGAAATGATCAGAGTGACGATAAGTGGTGCAGCCGATGCAAATTTTCTGTGTTTGCACTGATAGTATATAAGACACTGAAATGTGAAGTGTGTGGTTTATCTTCACTTTGAGTATGGAGAGTTGAAATTGGTATTTAAAATCTTCCTTTTTATCTCTGACTACAAACACCTGTCCTTCCTTATGACGATTTAAAACATTTCTTTAGACCCTTCATCCCAAATATTTCTTGGGCATCCTATTTTCATAAGAGGAGGAGGAAGAATAATGCTCCTAGGAAACGGACATGTCAGATAGCTCTTTAAGGGTGATAGAATCTCAATTATATTTCTCACCTCAGATTATGCAAGCAACAGTGGTCAAATGATTTTTCTGAGGAGTCATTTGTAAGAGGAGCGTGCCTCCGTGAAGAGGAAAATTGGGTATCTCTGTGATGTATTGTAGGACATCCTGAGACATCATAATCTGTCCACATGCATTCTTCATGGTTATGTGCCTCATGATATGAAATGATTGAAGGTTAATTAGTTTGGGAGGTTTAGAAATTACAATCTGGATGCAGTACATTCATCCAGCCATGGACTCTTTACAGAGAGGATGGTGGTTGGATGAAAATGAACAAATCTCCCTCCAGGCCACAGAGGGGGAAATTTGCTTAGAGGTAACTCAAATAGCTCAAGATTTAGTGAATGTGTCTGAGGTTTTGGCGAGAGAGTGAGGGCTACTCACATTCTGTGGGGTGAAGTTTGAGCAAGGGCTCTTCATCTCATAGGTAGTTAGAGTTTCTGCAGCACAGAAAATGCCCCTTTGATCCATAGTGTTTGTGCTGGTCACCAATCATCTATTTTAATACAATTTTCCACTTGGGTAAACTTTCGTTGTAACTGAATAATACCGTGTTACCTTTTTCTGTTTTTTTTTGTCAAGTAGATTGCAGAGATGCAAGATAGAAATATATACAAATTTAGAAGTTTTGATTTGCTTACCTTTGAATGTTGAATCCATTTTCAAATTACTGTTATAGAATGTATTCTCAAATAGAACAGAAATCAGAATAAGCCACATTTCTGCAAACAACCACTAGGAGGTGGTGCTGACCATCAAAACCTTCAAATTGCACCAAACGTAATTTTAGTTCAAGAAGACCAAATAATTTTGTATTGATGATAACCAGAAGAATTTCTTTGTGATATTTGTGAAAAGATTCTCAAATAATATTTCACAAGGTGAAACCTTGATAATGAATGAAGATAGTTGTGAAATATAGCTCAATTTCCTTAAAGAAGATATTAAAAAATTCAACTTATTAAGTTAAAAATAAAGCACAAAAGGATGTTGAATTCAACAGTTTGGCAGTTTCTGATGAAGATTCTATATTTGTTAATTAGTTTGAATTTCTATCAGTAATGTCATTCATTGCTCCTGATGTAACTCATATAGGAAGGAGTATCAAACTTGAGAATTGTTGTGAACATATTTTGCTGTTCTTTTATTGCTTCAAAAATATCACTTTAAATGAAAAATGCCATTCTGTACCAAAATTGGTTCTGAACATAGAGAGTTGCTTCATAAGGATCCACATACATCCACAGTTTAGCTGAATTGTTCTATGCATTCCAAGGCCATTTTCTGATAAGCTGCAGACCTGAAATTGAATTCCTTGCATTTTACCTTTCCATCAATGGGATTAGTTGATTCTTAGTCCTATTCTGTTACACACATAACATACACAAAGCATAAAACAATGAAGTAGTGGTTTTTTTTCATAGTTTATAGCCAAAATGACACATTATTTTGAGTTCATGAATTTAAATAATGCAGTTGGGCCATTATTTTTCAACATGAGTGGTTGCAGCTCAGAAGCTGTTGTAAATCCAGGAAATTTGCCTCTGTCATTGGTGTGACTGGATGGGCAGGTTTGTAGAACTGTGATCAATTTATCAAAATTTTAGTAGAGTGACACAAAAACCCCAGAAAATCATGGTGCATAATAGTGTAACTTGCTTTATTTCATGTGACTTCTTCCTTTTTTTGGAAGTTGATCTTGAAGGCATGAACAACCTTTACAATGATGTGAGAAATTCTGGAAAATAATTCTCCAAATGCTAATTCTGACAACCAACATAGGTAATTGTAGTTCTAAGCATTGCTTCTGACTAAGTATGACATTTTTATACAGTTGAAGTTGTAATAGACCAATGTCAGTGTGGTCTCTTGAATGATTACTGTGTAAGTCAAAGATCGATTCAACACCTCAAGAAAGAATTATACCTAGGACTGGAACCTATTGAGTTTTGTGTGTGCCCTTCACAAAGATTTAAGATATTAAGCTAGCCAACTTATCAAGTCACTTTTGTTAAAAAGAGGGGCCAGTTTTCTTGAAATGTTCTTTCATCATGATTTCTTATTCATTGGTAAGCAATGAAGATTTTGGTTTAATTTTGACTGACAGTAAAGCCTTAGGACTCAATCAAAGTTGCTATTCTTGGCCTCTTTATTCTGTTTTGACCGGAGTGGAGGTGTGGGTATGGGCTGGGGGCGGGGATGGTGATGGAATGGCTTGTCTAACTTTAATGTGCACAGCAACTTGTCTGATATTGATCTAGTTTGAATTGTGTCCCAAGGTTTGGAATCCCCAGCCACCATTGGCATCCACCATGCTACCAACTGTTACTTATAGAAAGTGCACACAACTAAACCAAAATAATAAACCCATCTATCAATTCTAAAGATGTTAATAAATAATGTAATATGGTAACCACACATCACTTTTCACTTTTTGAATATTGAAATGTTAGTTGAGTAAGTTAATGTCTCATAGAGGCCTCCAGAAATCAGGATTCACATGAAGAAATTTCATTGGCCTCGTAAGCATCTGTTCATTAAGTCACATGTACCTTGACAATCATAGTTTATTCAATAATTATAAACTTTACCTATGAATATTTGCATTCAAGACACAAGATGCAACTGAAAATCATGTCTGTTTTGAGACTCTGCATGCAAAGGAAATACGTGAAATATTTTTGCATGTCTTCAATGGTGCCTGTTTCAGACTGTTTGCAGATTAGTGAAGTGTGCTGTCAGCAGCTGTTAGGTTCCTGGTTCAAAAAGAGACTTCAGGTTTAATTACTAACGGTTCTTGTTTTGTTGCTGCTGTCACGATGTTTTGAAGGAATGATATATTGGCCATAGCCCTTCAGTGTTGCTGATGGCATGTGGGACTTTGGGTTCTTATTGTGATCTTTAGTTCAGGGTAAAAACATAAGTTTTCTTTACAGTCTGCCAAACATAATTATAGCTGCTCACCATTGATTGGATAGAGGCTTTGTAGACCATGGCAATGCTGGCTTTTGGACTGAGCTCTCTCTTCAACAAGCTTTTACAGCACCATTATCAGTTGTTTGCCTTGGTGTAGACCAAGGAAGAGGGCTACATAGCTCATTTGGTTAGTGTTAGTGTGTGGTTTAGATTAACCCTAACAGCATGGGTTTGATTCCTTTTCCAACTGAAGAAGATTTGGGACCTATCTCCGTGTCTTGCCTCAGAGATGAAAATTACACAACACCAGGTTATAGCCCAACAGATTTATTTGAAAATTTAAGCTTTCAGAGCACTGTTCCTTTTTCAAGTAGCTATCTGACAAAAGCCTGTTGAAGAAGCAGCCCCCCAAAAACTTGTATTTGCAAATAAACCTGCTGGACTAGAACCCGGTACCGTGTGATTTTCAACTTTGTCCACCCCAGTCCAACAGCGGCATCTCCATATCTTGCCTCAGAGAGTGGAAGGCAATGGCAAACCACCACAAGCAAAAGCTGCCATGGAAGAAGGCTAAGGATCAGCAGACAATGAACCAGGAACCTGCCTATAGGCTGAGTGCACATGAGAAGAGATTGGTACCTAGGTAGGGAAGATATTTCCAGACAACTGAAGGGGAGTCCTCTTGATCATACTACAGACTTATCTAGTTAGTGTTGAAGATGACACACTTACCCATCCACCATCCATGTACTGTCTCATGCTTTCAGACAGGCAGCTAACCACTGTATGTCATCAACATTTGGTGGGACCCATCAGATTGGTGAGGATGACAAAAGAAAGGATATGCATGCGGCAAAGAATACTAACTTACTAGATCATGAAGTGTTGCAATCTTTTTTTTAAAATCAATCTGTTCTTTCACTGAGCACATTGGATAGACCTCCAAAGACTCGCTTTGGAATGAGATAATTGCTTGAAAATCTTTAAAAAGGAAGTAATATTCCTGTTCTAAAATCATTTTTCAAAACTAGACATCTGATATAAGGCCATCAAAATGAAATGTTGACCCAATTTTTCTCTTCACAGATGCTGCATGATCTGCTGCGTATTTTCAAAATGTTCTATTCCTATTCCAGATTTCCAACATTTTCAGTGCTTTGCTTTTTTTATAAATGTTTTAGTGTTGTCCATATGCCATATTCTTATCAAAAGCATTGCAATTGGAAGATTACTAGATTTTAGACAAATCAAATAAATAGCTAAGAGTAAACTGTTGCAACTGAGCTGTGGTAAAACTTCCAGATCACAATGCCTTCTAAAGATTTTAGTATAAGTAGAGCTGAGGGAAACATTTGCCAGAGTTTCTAATTTTACAGTTGCTTTTGATGTGACCTTTAACCCTATGCCATAACTACCTGTACCTAAAATGTGATATTAACTTTCCTCTTCTCAAAATGTTTTCTACTCTAGATCCATGACTTTTTCTGCTCAGCAACTGCTATCCTTGACATCAGAACACGTTTGCTAAAAGATTGCATACTCAGAGGGCAACCTCTGCCTGTGATTCCATAACTTTCTTGGATGATTTTCAAACATTTTTGAAGGTAGATGTGAAATAGGAAGGAGACTTGAGGACCACAATCATAAACATGTAGCAGAATTGCTTGTTTAATATATAGTGTATATTTTATGAGCATCCCAGTCATTCCTAACCTTAACTCCTTGAAATGTTTTAACTATATATTCATAGCAAACTTACCATTTTAATGGACTAACAGTTGAGTGGATATATAACTGGTGAGTACCATTGCATATGCCATCCCTTGCCCTTTGCAATCGATTCCTCATTAACATCTAAATTAAAATTAAAAATGAACAAAAGATAGCAGGCAGGTGCCAGATTCCAAGATCTCTTTCCCATTCGAACAGCAGGCCATCAACACAAAGTATTAACTCTATTTTACTCTCCACAGAAGCTGCCTGATCCCTAAAACGTTTTCACCATTTTCTGCCTCTGTCTGGACTCTGATATAGCTAGGCTCACTAGTTTGGTTCTGTTCATGTTTGTGGAGAGAGGCACCATATCTTAGCAAAACACCTGAAAACAAAGGGGGCAAAAACAAATCAACATGATCTTCACTCTTAACTTCTATACCAGTTTTTCTTCATTTCTTCTCACACTCCTCCAGTGGAGAATGGTGTGGAGTGCTGGCAGGAGCTTGTAGATTAATTAACAACCTATTTGAAGCCACTCATGATCGGGTCAAGAATGAGAGAAACAGATTTAGAGTGATTATTAAAAGAACTGAAAGTGATATTGGAGAAAGCTTTGTCATGCAGCAAGTGCTGAGCGGCATAGAGAGGACAAGTTACAATTGAGTAAAAAATGAGGTCTGCAGATGCTGGAGATCACAGCTGAAAATGTGTTGCTGGTTAAATGAGCCATTCAAAAGTGAATTGGATTGTTCTTTTTTAAGTAACTAAGTGCAGGGTTATGAAGGAGAATAGTACTAGGTGAGATAATTGGAGAGCCAGCACAAGTACAATGGGCCAAATGGTCTTTTTTTTTTACTGTGATACATATTCTATTTTTGGCAAACATTGAGTCCTGGAGTGGGACCTGAAACCATGGTCTTCAGCTCAAAGGTCAGATTGCAACCCATTGAGTCATTCAGATTTGAGCTGCTCATGCCATTGGAACCAGCTATAAACTGTATATAAGGATAGAACTTGCCTGAGATGATGATCACAATCAAATAATTAATGAACATTCCTTTTCATGAGTGATAACAACTTGCATTAATGTAATCCCTTCAATGTTGGTAATCCTCCCTCCTCCCTCTTCAACTATTGGCCTTCACTGGAGCATTACCATTTAAACTGAGTCAGAAGAAAGCATCAAAAAGGAGAAGGGAAAGGCTTGGGGAGAAAATCCCACAGCGTTTACAGCTGAAGAAGAGGTTACCAATGGTGGAATGTTGAATATTGGAAAAACGCAAGAGGCTAGCCATGGAGGAAGGTTAAGAGGCTAAAAGAGATTGCAAAGAAACAGAGGTGCGAAGCTATGAAAGCATTTGAAAACAGAATAAGAATGTTAAAACCTGAGGAATTGTTGGACAAGCTGCCAATAGGTCAGTGAGTAAAGGGGTAATTAAAAGGTGATGTACAGGGCATTAGTTGTTTCCTCTAGCGACTGTATCGTCAGCTGAGAGCTCAATAAAACCATGGAAGAGAGAAAATTGCTAAAATATTTAAGTATGTAATAGTATTGTGTCATGTTAAAGCATTAACACTGAAATACTTCTATGTCATGCTTTTAAAACTGAACATTAAAATAGAGAATTAACGGTTTGGCAAAATTATAATTATTTCTGCACAGCGATTACAATGAATTGCAATAAAAAAGGTAAATTGAAGACTGAAAATAGAAGCATCTGACAAATAAGTGGTTTTACAAAATGTACAACAAACGAGGAATTGATGAAAAGATATTTGAACTACAGTATAACTTTGCTTATGCTCAGAGAGATGAGAAATAAAATATTAACCTGGAAGACTTTTAATTAGGCTTGTTAGGAACAGTATTTAGGAGTGCAGGTGCTATCACCTTGAAAACTAAAACGTGAATACGAAGACAAGTCTTTTGCAACTGGGAACACGTTATACCAATGCACAGAGCAGAGGCCTTGAAATTTTGAACTGTCAGCATCTTGTATTTTAGTAAGTGGCCTGAATGCGCAGCTAAGAAGTTGTTGCTGGAAGGAAGCTTTAGATTCCTGGATGACTGGGTTCATTTTTGGGAAAGGTGGGACCTGTGTAAGTCTAATAGGTTTCCCCATCAGAGAGAGAAACCAGTCTGGCATCCTTATGGGGTGGGATTTTAAACTAATTTGGCATGGGAATAGGGATAGTGAAAGGTGGTGCACAGGCAAATATAGAGGAAACATCAAAACTGTGGGGGAGACAGAACATACTCATATTACAACACATGGAAGAATGGCAAACTGGATGGCATTATTTAAATGAATGGAGTATTACAGGTAAGGCAGGTGAGTTGGTAGTGTGGACTAACACATGGGGAGTTATATCATTACTATCACAGATATATGGTTGAGAGAAGGGCAGGTCAATATTCTGGGGTATAGAATATTTTAGACATGACAGGGAGGAATGTGTAAAAGAAAAGGATGTTTTGTAGTATTAATTAAAGAGTCAATTATTGTAATAAAAAGGGATGATGTTTTAGAAGATTCCTCAATAGAGGTAGGACTTCAAAACAAGAAGGGAACAATCATATTATTGAATGTGTTCAATGGACTCCCAACCTGACAGCAAGAGACACAAGAGCAGGTGTGTGGGCAAATCTCAGGAAATTGTACAATGAATAGGATAATATTAGGAGGTTTCACCTTCCAAATATTAAGCATTAGGGACACTAAGGATAGATGAAGTATGAAGGGCTTAGACAGAACAGAATTTTAAAAGCATATCCAGGAGACCTTTTAAGGCAACATGTAGAAAGCCCTGCAAGAGATGGGGTAGTGCTTGAGGGCTGGGAGTGGTGTAGAGTTAAAATCACTGGACTACTAATCCAGTACACCAAGCTAATATTCTGGGGACATGGCCTTGAATCTGAGCATGGCAGATGATGAAACTTAAATTCAATTGTAAATCACAAGTTTGCAGCCACCGAGCATGCCTAGCAGGTTTTGAGATTCTTGCTCCCTGTGTGAATGAGAATGGAGGCTGTAGGCAGGATAAGCACACACACCATAGCATAGTGGTACAGGCAGCTATTCAAGAGGAGGAGGGGGGGAAAGAGAAATATAGTTATAATTGTGGATTGTATAGTCAGGGGAATAGTGGCCAGGATTCTTTTTGGCCAGGATCGAGAGTCCCGAAGACTATGTTGCCTCCATGGTGCCTGGTTGAGGATCTCTCATCTGTGCTGCAGAAGAACTTGGAGTGGGAATGGAAATATCCAATTGTTGTAGTCTTTATAAGCATTAACAAGATAGGTAGAAAGTGGTTCTGCTGAGGGAATATGACCATTTAAGGGCTAAATTATAAAGCAGAACTGAAAAGGTAATGATATCTTTTATTAAGGTCAACGAGATTAAAGAGGTAAGCACGCGACTCAAAGATTGGTGTGGAAGAAATGGGTTCAAATTAATGAGAGATTGGCACCTTTATTGAGGAAGGAAGGAACTGTTTTAATGGGACAGTGTCAACCTGAATCAAGCTAGGACCAGTGTACTGGCCAATCACATGATTAGGGCTGTGGATAGGATTTTAAACTAAATAGTGGTGGGTGGGCAGGATGAGGTTTGATTGCATGGAAAATTATGAAAAAGGTTAAGGGGGGAGGGCTCACCAGATAAGGCAAGAGAAAGGGGTTGAGAAATGTATCAACCATGATTGAATTGAGGAGCAGGGTCTATGGACAGAATGACCTAATCTTGCTCCTATATCTTATAGTCTTACGATCTTATCTGGTCTGGTCTCAATGTGACTCTGGACCCATAATAATGCGGTTGACATTTAACTTCCCTCTGGGTAATTAGGATGGGCAATGAATTCTGGCTTATCCAGTGACTCCTGCATCATATGACAGAATAGAAGAGAAAAAATAATTAGATAATAAAGTTGGGCAACTGGTAGAAAGGTGTGTGGGTAGGCATTTTGATGACAGTCACCATGACTCAGTAAGATTTACAGTGGTTATAGGAAAGGATAAAGGTTCTAAATTGGGGTTAGGCTGATTTGTTTATAATAAGTCAGGATCTGGGAACAACTATTTGTCATAAATTCTACGCTAGAACTGTGGGAATCATTTAAAAAAGTAATAAGAGTGCAGGGCTATCATGTTCCAGTAAAGATGAAGAGTAGGAACAACAAGTCCAGGGTGTCGAGGAATGCACAGGTTTGAATAAGGAAAGAAAGGGAAACTTATGGCAGACACCCAGGGTCCAAAACAAAAGAGTATGAGAAGTGCAGAGGTTTATTTAAAATATAAATGAGGAAAGCAAAGAGAGAGTACATTATAACAATGATGGTTATAGTAAAGGTAACTCGAAAGACTAAGAAAATTTGGCATGCCCACAATCATTCTTATTGATGCACCATAGAAAGCATCGTATCCGGATACATCACAGCTTGGTTTAGAAATTGGTCTGCCTAAGACTGCCAGAAATTAGAGAGAGCAATGAATGCAGCTAATCCATCACACAAACCAGTCTTCCCTCCACTGACTCCATCTACAATTCCTGCTGTGTCAGGAAAGCAGTTGATAAAGTATGGTATTTGAAAAAGCACAGCAGGTCAGGCAGCATTCAAGGAGCAGGAGAGTCGATGTTTTGGGCATAACCCTAAGTAGCCAATATAACCAAAGACCCCTCCACGCTGGTTATACTCGCTTCCACCCTCTTCCATTGGGCAGAAGATGCATAAGTTTGAAAACAATTACCAACAGATTTAAGAACACCTTCTTCCCTGCTGTTATCAGACTTATGAATGACCTCTCATACATTAGAGTTGATCTTTCTCTGCACCTTCTCTGTAGCTGTAACACTATATTCAGTATTATGTTTTAATATCCTGATGTATTTATGTAAGGTATGATTTGGTTGGTTAGCACGCAATACAGTATTTTTCACTGTATTTCAGTACATGTGACAATAATAAATTAAATCAAATCAAAATGTGTTTATAAGTATAATAGGGACAAGGGGATAACCAGGGAAAGAGTAGGGCACATTAAGGATCAAATGGCAATCTGTGTATGTGGCCGGAAGACATTGTTGAGGTTTTGAGTGAGTACTGTATTCACTATAGAGAAGAATGTTGTAGGTATAGAAATCAGCGAGGGAAACAGTGATATAGCTGAAGAAATTAAGGTCGAGAGGGAGGAGGTATTAGTGGTTTTAGCTAACTTAAAATTGCTAAATCCCCAGGCCTTGAGATATATCCCAGACAACAATGAGAGACAAAGGAGGAGATTTCAAGGGCCCTATTATTGACTTTTATGGTCACAGGAGACGTGCTAGAGGACAGGAAGATAGCTAATATAGCCTTATTATTTGAGAAGAGTGATAGTGATAAACCAGAGAACTAAATGCGAGTATCAAGCAGTAGAGGAAAACTTTGGAAACATTGAGAAGCAACATTAATCTCCACTTGGAAAAGCAAGGATTAAGCAAGGATAGTCAGCATGACTTTACTGGAAATAGGGTGATCAAGTGTAATGATGTTTATTAAATTCTTGGATTTGGTCAATAAGGGTGGTGTGCTGATGCTGTTCACATGGATTTTGGTAAGGCATTTGACAAGGTATCACATCGGAACCTGACCAAGAAGGTAAAATCCTCTTTGTTTTGGCAAATCGGTTATAAAATTGACATAGTGGCAGGATGTAGAAATGCTGGTCAAAGATTATTCTTCAATTAGAACCTGTGTCCAATGATGTACCAGAAGGTTCAGTGCTGGCTCCCTTTGGCTTGTCATGAATGTAAATAGTATGATTAGTAAGTTCACGGATAATACAAAATTAGTGATCTGGTAAATAATGAGGTGAAATCCTTAGGTGGTGGGTGATATACTTTGGCTCATCAGAATGACTAAACAGTGGCAGGTGAAGTTTAATTCTTATAAGTATGGGGAAATACATTTTGGGAGGACCAACAAGGCAAAGGACTACATAACGTGAGGATCCTGAGAAGATCAGCAAATCAAAGAGAACTTGGTGTACTTGTTCATAGATCTTTGATTCCTGAAGAAGGGCTTATGCCCGAAATGTCGATTCTCCTGCTCCTTGGATGCTGCCTGACCTGCTGCATTTTTCCAGCAACATATTTTTCAGCTCTAATCTCCAGCATCTGCAGTCCTCACTTTTTCCCATAGATCTTTGAAAGCAACAGGGGTAGCTGCTTTGGCAAGTTAAGAAGACATATGGGATACTTAATTGAGGCATTGAATAAAAGAGTAAAGAGGTTATAATGGAGCTAGATAAGATGTGAATGAGGCCACTGCTGGAGTATACTGTTCTTGTTGCCATATTATAGGAAGGATGTGACTGAATTAGAGAAGGTGCAGAAGAGACTCTCCAGAATGTTGCTCAGTCTGGAGGATTCAATTATGAAGAGAGACTAGAGAGGCTGGAGTTGTTTTCCTTAGAGCAGGGAGGCTGGGAGGGGACCTGATTGACATTTAAAAAATGAGAGACATTGATAGGATGGATATAAAGAGTGTTTCCACTTAGTAAAAGATATTTAAGATAAGAAGCAGAAGTTTTGGAGGGGACTGAAGGAAAAACATTTTCATCCAGAACGTGGTGGGTATCTGGAACTCTCTGCCTGACAGAAGAATTTAGATGGATACGCGAACACTATGAGAAGGCTCTGGGTAATGGGACTAGTGTAGCTAGATGCTTGATGACTAGTTTGGGCATGATAGGCTGAATAGCCTTTTTCCATGCTGTAGTATTAAGTACTTCTTGCATGGGCCAGAGTATAAACATTCCAGGACTGTCCGTGTGTCACGAGTAGCAAAGGTAACTCAGTGCAGAGAGAAATCTTCGAGTAAAAAATGAGGTCTGCAGATGCTGGAGATCACAGCTGCAAATGTGTTGCTGGTCAAAGCACAGCAGGCCAGGCAGCATCTCAGGAATAGAGAATTCGACGTTTCAAGCATAAGCCCTTCATCAGGATTCCTGAGATGCTGCCTGGCCTGCTGTGCTTTGACCAGCAACACATTTGCAGCAGAGAGAAATCTCAGAGTTTTGAACATTTAGAAGGCAATCTATGGATTATCCATAAAAATAAATTGTGTTTTTGTACTGGATGAATTCCATGCAATAATGCCTGAATGGAGCTAGCACTACACCTTGAATTTGCCCACTCTTGATATTGATCCTAGATTGATATTCATACTGCATCGTTGGTCTAAAAGAAATTTGATCTGTTTTTAAATTGTATAATAAAAGGCCTAAAACACAAAGTAGGTGCTTTAAATAATCAGGCTCTTCAAAAACAGATTTCATTCTCCTGAAGTGTCCTGCTTAAATATTTATCAATAAAGTAGACAAACACTTTCTTAATCCTCTGATAATATTAATTGCAATTACACATAAGGGAATTGAAGGTAATATTGTAACATTGAATAAAGACTATCTTTGCCAGGTTTAGCTTGAATGTTCACAAAAAGCTGGCAATATTCCCAAAGCCACTGCATTCAGCATTATGCAATTTGAATACTAATAGAAGGCTGATTAGTTTCATGCTAAGTCCTTGAAATGACTGCATCACCTTAATACCTCTAATCCTAGTACAGATGATCTTCACTGAATACATAATAATTCCCATTTGTTGTTGTCTTGCTCACTTCATAGCCAAAGTGTGGAATAAAATAATTACTTGTGGAATAATCCATGAAACATTGCATTTTCTAAATACATCACCAAATCTTAGTATTGAAAGAACAGTAACACATAGTCATGGAGGAGAATGTAAGCTATTACCTGTTCTTGTAGGAAATTGAAAATTGCTAATTTTGAGATGTGACCAGTGATATTGTGGAATAAAGAATATTGTTTAACTTCATAAATGAATTACTGTGCAGCCAATGGTACTTGGATTTAGGGCTTACCTTGGTATTTTAGGACAACAGGCTGATGGGACATTTGTTAAATCTCTTTCTCTTCAGTGATATTTTTGATCCTATTGTTACAGCTTTAGAATACAAATTTAGGGCAATTGTATTAATTGAGATAATTCTTTCTGTCACCTTATAGACAGTCATAAAATTCAACAAAGGGACATATTTTTCGGATATTTTGGATGGGCAGAAAGATATTGTGAGCATAAAGGTAAACTCCATGAGTTTTTATACTGTTTTTTTTAATACTGATATTTCATATAATTTGAACAAGTCAGATGAATCAGACAGCTGATTCTCTTAGCAATCAGCACCTTGTTGACTAGTTTGATGGAGTCAACGTCAAACAGAGAGACTGAATAACAAATTGTTAGCAGGGTCTTGAACTTTTCAATGTTCTTCCTGGGTTACATAATGACTTGATCTTCTAATCAGTGGTGAATGAAAGACATTAACTATTCATTAATCTGTATTTGTTCATAGCCTTTCAGAGGCCTTTTACATTGGTAATTGTGCCAATTTCAGTTCCATTTCACATGGCTCCTTCTACAGTAAAATATCTGATGACTGTGATATCGATATCATCTGGGCAAGTAACAGTACATCTGCATGCCAATCAGATTGATGAATCCATACTAAGACATGCAAAGTCTAAACCAGAAAGTGTAAGTTTGAATATTTAATTCAATGTAAATTCATGTGCAGAAAGTGAAATCAACAGAAAACAAGATGGGAATAAATGGAGGTTCTTCAGGAAAAAAACTTTTTAAAATGTTTATTTTTTCACACAATCTCCAACAATAATTTAACTCTGAAGTAATAAATTGCTACATTTGTAAGTAATAACTTTCAGCACCAGGGAGTTTTGCAGTAAGTAATTAAGTCTTACTATGTGTAGACCATCAACAAATGTAAATAGCCAAGTCTCAATTTTTTCTGTTATGTCATGAGTTTCTGTCGATTAGCTACTGTACCTATCATGACTGCCATGAAGTTGGCCAGCTGAACCTCATAGAATAGGAGTTCACTGATTGTGACTGTTAATCTGGTCCAATCAGGGATTCCTTGCTGACATAAAAGTGTTGTGTGTCAGAGATGCTGTCACTCTGGTGCCTGACTCTGAAGAAGCAGTACTATAGTCAAGGACTGTTCATGTACAAATAAACAGTGACTTGGTAATGGGATTGTGACCTCTATGGAGTTGTTTCAGTACCTAACTTTTAACAATTCACATATTTCTTAAACTTAATTACTTATTTCTTTTTAGTAACCTTGAAATCTAAGAAATCATAAAGTACTTCTAAAGAACGAATGTTGCTAAGAGCAAGTTTAATCCAACTGATGCTGTTCCAGATCTTGGAAAACACAGACTAATAAAATGTTTAGTTGCACCCACACATTTAAAGCAGTTCCCGTTTGTGGTTACACAATTCTATATTTGGGGATAAAGTAATGATTGCAATGTAATAAGGCCTCTTGTCTTAGATAAATCAACTTTTCATTCAGTCCTGCTGAAATCCTCATTGCTGCTGGCGATTTTGACTTGTTATCCAAAATTCCAGCTGTGTTTGATTTGTAACAGAGGTGATGTAATATGAAGAATCAAGAATTTCTGTAATTTGTTAGCAGATGTTCGTTTGTAAAGCAGTATATAATTAAATAAGTGAATTTACTAAGCTTTATGATAGTAAGTAAGGTTAATATTGTAATGGAGAACAGTTGGTGTAATATTTGGTGTCAGGCAGTGTATTGCACAGGTAGTACTAATAAATGTTGCTGACAAGATGCTGGAGATATTTTATTACTGCATTTAAAAGCTCAAGTATTAAGCAGAACTGTTGACTAGAACTTACAGATGAAATGCCCAAAAAATGCCCCAAAATGAAGTCAGTATTAAAACTGAAACAGTTTTTAAAACCATAGAAAATACAGAGAAGGGTGTCACTCATCCTGTCAAAAATGTGCTATCGCTTTTGAAGAATGATCCAAATATTCCAGTTGGTTATACTTTTCTGTTCTTTCCTAATTCCCTGCACTTGTTTTTCCTTTCAAGTATTTATCCTGTTTCCTTTTAAAGACCACTACTGAATCTGTGTCCTCCACTCCATCAAGCAACGAGTTCCAAATCCTAATCGCTTAATGTCTTCCCCATGTTGCCTTTGGTTCTTTTACTGTTTTTTTTAAAAAAAACTATGCTTTCTATTATCAACTATTAAGCCATTAAAATTTGTCAAACACATACAGCTGGAATTTTGGAAATCAAGTCAAAAGCAGTGAGGATTTTAACAGGACCGAATGAAGAGTTGATTAATCTTAAATTACATTGCAAGCGTCATGCTATCCCAAGTCTAGAATTGTGTGACCATGAAAAGAAACTGCATTAGTCTGGTGTGTGCAATTAAACACTTTGTTACTAAGTTCTCTGTTAGTCAGTGTGAAACATTTGCAAAATGTCTTTATCAAATCAACACCTCACTTTCTCTGCTCTGCGGGTCACTGAGCATTGGAAGTAATACCTTACATTGCACTGTTAGAAGTTTGAAATACATCTAACCCTAAATAAGTGCTGATGCTAATTCAACCATGAAAGCTTTTACATAAAAATGTTGCAAACTCAGGTTGAAATTCAAGGTCACATAGCTCTCTTGACCTGTCCTAGACATTGTGTAAGCAAAGAAATTGGAGAGTAAGAGTTAAAGAAGAGACCTGGAGCATTTGGGTGTCAGTTCTTTTATTGAATGAGTGTATCAGGAATACATACATATCAAAGTCTTGGACCTCCCTTCCTAATGGCATTTTGAGTGTATCAGCACCAAATAGATTGCTATAGCTCAAGATGACACCTTGCCACTGCTTTCTCAGGGCAACTAGTGATGGGCAATAAATGCTGGTCCAGCCAGCGATGTCTATATCCCAAGAATGAATTGAAAAAAGCATATTTAGGAGGTAATTTACACCAAAAAGGATTGATCTATTCTAAAAGTGTACGGCAGATTGATCATCAAAGTTGATGCTCCAAAGAAAATAATAATGTTTTAGTTACATCATTGGTCTTTATATTTAGCTGGAGTTTTTTTTAGTAGTTCTTATCGTAAGTTTTAATGCAGAAAACAAAGGAACTCTTTGACTAGTACGTATAAAAGAGGGACAATGTAAGATCAGAGTACGTCTTCAACAATGAATGAGAAAGATTACGAAATTTACGATTGCAAAACTATTCCATTCAGCAGATATAAGTTTATCACTGAAGATAAAGGGAAATTATATTTAAGCTAACTAGTTTTGAGGCTGCCACCACCAATAAAAACACATTTCAGCAGGAGCAACAGAAAGGAGTCTGACCTCTTTAGGCAATAGTTCCTCATTCTGATGTCTCAAAAAGTTCATACTATCCTCTGAAGGAGATAAGGCAACCAATACATTCATGTCATCTCATAGGATGAATTGAATACATTTTGGAAACACTGACTACATGTATGTTTAAGAGCTGAAAATGTGTTGCTGGAAAAGCGCAGCAGGTCAGGCAGCATCCAAGGAGCAGGAGAATCGACACTTCGGGCATGAACCCTTCTTCAGGAATGAAGAAGGGCTTATGCCCGAAGTGTCGATTCTCCTGCTCCTTGGATGCTGCCTGACCTGCTGCACTTTTCCAGCAACACTTTCAGCTCTGATCTCCAGCATCTGCAGTCCTCACTTTCTCCCACAAGTATGTTTACTTGGATGTGTTCAATAGATTGATTAACTAATATTGTTTGATTATTATCTGAAATTCAAAATTATCAAATTGATAAGCAACAAGCAGTTACTTTGAGGCACTTGAATGCTCTTTCTAACTTAACACGTATTTTGTCAACTTATTCTATGAATTATTTGCATTCTCAATGTTTAAGTTTGAATTATATTAACAATCATTTGAAGATAAAAAAGTAGTTGTAAATTGGTGGCTTTTGTTGATCTTTTAAAAAGGTTTGTTCATATGCTGTATGTGTTAAGATATTTCATATGCTATATTTGTAAATGCCAACATAATCCAAAATGGTTTATGCGAAGTAGCTTGTTGACCTTAATATAGGTGTCATTTCTTCTCTGATTTAGATGCGCAATGATAAGGAATTATGGGAATGCAGTAATCTGTCTGTTACCCTTAGTAAAGGTTCTTATTGAGGCCTTAATCCCAGTGTTCTTGCATGCTTTAATCTAAAAGCCTTTAAAATTCATGTTTCTGTATTCCGTCCAATATCAAAACAACATTCTCTTTGGGCAGTTCATATGATTGTAAATCATAAGAAAAATGTGAAAAAAATTGTATAGATTCAAAACTGCATTTGAGAGATGGACAATAGTGGTGTAAATTTATTTATGTCTTCAGGTGGTTGCAGGGGAAAGAGGTGGATTAGAGGTTATGGGGAAACTAGAAGTGGGGATTTCTTTACACATTAATTAACAGATTTGTTTCCAGATATGGAAACAAAGGCACAGATTCATGTAAATATGTGGCTGGGAGGAAGCAGCCTTGGAGGTGGAAAAGAAAATAACTCATCTTTGAAGGAATGGAAGGTAGTCATTCCCTGCTGGTTTGAGGGGAAGGGGTGGTTGATTGTTGGCTGAGTAAGAGCTAGTGATCTCAAGGCCTCATGGATGGGAATTCAAGGCGGAGACTAAGGGAGAGACTGAAGATCTGGAGGACATGCTGGTGGAGAAGCAATAGGAGTGGTTGGGGAACTGGCAATGCTGATGTAGAATCAGAGGTTTCAGTGTATGTACATTGTAGACTGGAAATGGAGGAAGGTTCAAGGCACAAGTGAGAGTTCAGACCTTTAGGGGTGGTCTATGAGAGTGAAGAGCATAACTTCCTAATCCACACCTTTCTGAAGGTCAACTGTAAATAAAGTTTTACAAGGATTGCTTAATGCAAAAGTGAATGCATTTACATTCATCTCCCAGATTTGAAATCCTTGCTTGAATGTCACTGTTGAGTTTCCTGAGGCTTGAAGGAATCTGATTGATATCAGTGGAAATTGAAAACCTTAATGGCAATCAGGCTTGAAACTTCAATTATCATATTAAAATTTAACATTCCTCTTTGAAGTGGATTTGTCATCTGTCTACTTTCCTACTTTAGCTACAGACAGAGGCAGCTAGGTGCAGGCAGGTTTTTATTGAGAGTCTGACTTTTAAGGCTTTAACCACCTACCTGATCCGAACTTACCAGATATCTTGGTTAATAATAGTTGTTTCAATGGCTAATAATGTTAATTACTTTTTTAACGATGTATTTGTGTTAATAGAGCTTTGCATAATTGACACTTTCTTTGAGAACAAGCCAAGTGAGCCATGAGGTGTCCTGGAAACTTCTAACATCAAGACATTGACATCAGCTGGATCTGATTGTCACCAGGCATAATTCGCTGAACAGCATTCTCAACACAGACAATTACTATGTGTTGGCTTTGATACAAATCACTGCCTGAAGCACGTTAAAGGGGAGATGCAACCCCTGATGCTCTTTCATTGAAAGCACAAATATTTACATCAACCATGTTTCCTCGGCAGATAAAATCCAATAGTTCAATGACATAATTGAGCAAGTATTTCCTGGCATTCCCATGCAGAGTGCAGAAGCAAAATGGAACATATTCAGGATACCATCTACAATAATGCACCCTCAATATATGGGAAGTGAAAGCAGAAAAATGCTATCTGTTTCAAGGTTAAAATGACTGCAATTCAACCCGTTACTGAGGTCAAGCAGTTAACTCTCACTAATTGCAGGATAATGGTAAGACAAGAAAAGGAGAGAGAAGGAGATCCTGGGGTACGAGAGAGGCCGGAGAGGTATTGTGTTGGTAAGATCAGAGTCATCCAGGTGGAGCAGATGTTGTGCATAGGCTCTGACTGGAAAAAGAAACCAGTGAGAGAGGAACCTCCCCTTTCCTGCATGAGGCCCAAATGGACTAACCTTCCAGCTGTCCATCTACAGCCTCCTTCAGCTTACCTTAAAATTTAGGAGGGAAATGTAGCAATTAATTAACTGAAACAAATCACTAAATAGAAAGTTTTTAATAGACTAAGAGCTGCTCAAATCAAAATCTAACAGATTACAAGAGAGGGTGCTAATGATGATTCTGCCAGATTATCCAGCTGTCCTTTGACACAGGAAGTGACGGGGTGCATGTGAAGGGATCAAAAGATCAGTCAGCAAAGTAAACAGCTCCCTTGAAAATAAAGGCAAGAGACCATAATTGAATCAGTAAGCTGTTGGAAAATGGGTGGAACACATTTTGGATTGCACTCTATGGAGAACACTATCTTTGTTAAAACCATTCAAGGTGAATTTGAATATCAAATATGCAGTGGAGGAGCTTACCAAAGCTGTTGACTCAAGTTTGCCATAGACTTCAGGTGCTGATGATAAACCATTTGAATTCATCAAGCACAGGAAACAGGTATTTCTTCTCTGCTGGAGGTAGTGTCCCAAGATATACATGTGGTAAAGATTTAGGACCCTTTACAAGAACACAGGTGGTTGCTATGAATGCAATCTTTATCAAAACATCTCCCTGCTGAGCATCATGAGAAACTATTTACCTGGGCTATCATTTACCAGATCTTAAATGGTTACATCCCAAATCCTTGTGCAGTATCAGAACCAAAAGTCTATAATTATTCTAATCTTCTCAATTCAGTAGCTACAAGTAAAATGTGTGAACAAATGATACAATGATTATATTGGCTTCATTGATGTCAGCAGGACATTTGATCATAGGAGCAGAAGTGGTTTATTGAAGCTGTGGAATATTGGCAGCTCTCTGAATTTGCTCACTGTGATCTCCACCATGGCACCTAATGGGTTAAATCCACCCTGATGGGGAAACATCAGAACTCTGAGATCTGCAGTGGGGTACACCAGGGCTGTGTCTTTTTGTATATTCTCCTCATTCCTGTTGCAATATTCCTTCAGATTGGAAAGCTGTCCACCTTTGCTCATCTGTAATCCAAAGAGTTGCTTCACACTGATGAACACTTTTTGTGGTAAATGAACAAATGGATGCCTGTAAAGAGTTTAGTTTAACCATCAGCATCAAGGAGACCAATGTCTTGGCCCAGGATGTTGCCATACTACTGTCTACCAGAATTGATAATATGATGTTGTTGATAGCTTCACATACCTGGGCTCTCCAATCACTAACAGCCCATTATTGGACACTGGGATCAACATCCACCATAAGCACTGCAGTGAATAGGTCCAAGCTGAGTAAGAGAGTGTGGAACAACAACAACCTGACCAAGTACACCAACCTGATAGATTATCTACATTTATTAACAATAAATCATAAATCATATATTAAGTGAATGATACCTTTCAGTCTAACTACCTCAGTCACTATAATACAAAAAAAATTCCTTTAATGACATATTAAGGTGAAACTACCTATGAACAACCATCAATCATTACAAAGTAGAAAAATTGAAGTGATCTGAAAAAAATACTAATGTTTCCCTTGGGTGGCTTTCTTGCCTACTTGCATCTTGTCAACTCAGTCTTGTAATTGGCTCACGCTGTATCTGCTTCTCTCCAGCTTGTTACTACTGTCCTAAGCCACTTTCACTTTATTTGAAGGATGTCCCAGTAGTTGTGAGTTCCCCAGTTCAATTCTCTTGTTTTAGAATGGTTGTACCACAAGAATTCCATCAGATATTTAAATGAATTAACCCTGTAAGAGATGCAATAAGGACATTGCTGCAAATGATTGGCAGACAGGAATCTCACTTCTAGGCCATAACACCAGTCCATTTATTTCCATAGCATTTTCAGTCTCGGATCCCAATCTGTCGTAGACAGAGTATCATCTTCATTATATATTGCTTCAGCTTTAAAAAGGCATTGCATAAAAATTGAACATAAATGGAAACAGGAGTAAATATCAAATAAAAGTCAATTTATGGAGAAAAGAATGATCAAAATCTTTTTATAGATAAATATCACATTTCATGATTTTAGGATGCCCCATAATAAACTAATTACTGTTTGGAATTGGAAGGATTCTACTTTTCTTCAAATAGCACCATTGCACCTGAAAGTAACATTTCATCTTACACTTTAACATTTTACAGTTTAACATTTCATTCGAAAGAAAGAGCACCCAACAGTGAACCATTATCTTGATTATAGGGTCTGCTCTCAGAATTGAACCCATAAACTTCTACAGCTGTTATCAGTGAGTTCATTTTGAGGCCTGAATCTAAACGTTTATAGATTTAACACGAAAATGAAGAGTTGCGTAATTTAATTCAGAAAATGCGGACAGAAATTCTGGAATGCAAAGTAGCATAAACAAAAATTATTTTATTCTGTCACCATATGTCAATGGCTCTGATAATACATTATATTACACAATTCGCCAACTCTTATTATAGAACAACATATCCTCTGACTCACAATCAACACAACTGGAGATCTCCCAATACCATATAACAAGATGTTCTGTATTCTATTACTTTATGTAATTCTGCCATCATTAAAAATCATGTATCATAATGTATGAGCAATTGCACAGGAGATTTGCTAGTATCTCTATACCACTAGCTGTTCTGATCAAGAATTACACCTTAGATGTTAACCACTCTTTGTACTTGCAGCATTTTCTGTTATTTTTATTTCATACTTCCTTTATTTGCAGTTTCTTTGTTTAATTACAGTTCTGTAATACCTAGGTTGGCATTCAGAATATGTTAACCACCCCTGATTACCATGGTTCAAGAAAGACATTGATGTATTAGAGAGGGTGCAAAAAACAACAAAGACATGCTATAAATTTTGATCATTGTCATTAGACACAGCTCTGAGAGATTGGTTTAGGAATGTTTGAAGAAGAAATGCTGAAGTTGCAGTCGGAATTAGGTCTTGAAAGTTCTGAAGTATAAGATAAAAGAGTGCAGTTCTTTGTACCAGCATAGAAAGAAAACTAAGAACTTGTGTTATTAACATGAAAAAGATCTAAACATGAGTAGATAAGATTAAGCCTTTAACACAAGATGATCATAATTATAGTTGTTTCTTCTAAAGAAGGCACGAACAACTGTCCAATTAGGCTGCCTTCATGTGTGGACCCAGAGAATTAGTACTTAAACCTCCGTCAGCTTCTTTAATTTGAGCCTCTATTGTAACAGTAACATAGGCTTTTATACAGCAGAAGGTAGAATTTGGCACACTATGTCATCTTCACTCTTTGCTGGAACAAGTTGAAGATAATCTTAATTTCTATTATTGAATATCCTGTACTTTTCTCTGTTTCAAGTACAATTCCCCACTGATTTCAAGCTCCAACAACCCTTTCTGTAAAGACACTCTTCCCAACTTCTTTTAGGTGACAGTTTTAATTTGAAAAGCGTTGAAACTGAGGAATCATGTTCCTCTTTTCAAAACACAAATTTATATATACACAGCAAAAATTAAAAATGTTGAATCTATTCAGTGGTCAGGCAGTCAGTGTAGAGAGAGAGAGAAAGAAAGAGAGAGAGAAATAAAATTAATATTTCAGTCAATAGACTTCCGCCAGAGCTGACAAGTATTCGAGATGCAACAGGATTTTCTTCATATAGGGTGATAGTTTTAGTCCACACATCTGATGCTGCTAGGCATAATTCTCTGCAGCATTCTTACATGGACATCTGTTTTAATGAAATCCAGCGAACAGCAGTTCACTTTTTGATTAGATGATATATGGCCTTCAGGACTTAACATTGAGTTGAACTATTTTAGGCAGAGTCAGCAGTCCAAGAGCACAGCTGTTCATTTACATCTCCAGACACACCTTTTGTTTCTTCTCTCATTCCTATCCTTTTTTTTAAAACCTTGTACCACCATCCTTTTTCTCATTTAAATTCTCCTGGGCCTGCCATCTGATCATAGACCTTCAATGTTGTACTTTCCTCACCCCATTGTTCTCTTTCAATGTCTCTGTGCTTTTTAAACACTGTTCCATTTTTAGCTTTTTTCACTTTTGATGAAAGGGCAACAACTTGAAATGTCAAATTTGTCTTTCTCTCAAAAGGTGCTATTGGATCTAATGAATATTGTCACTATGTCCTGTTTTCATAAAATCCCTAGTGTTTAGAATCAGGCCATTTGACTCATCAAGTCCACACTGACCCTCGGAAGAGCATTCCACCCAGATCCACTCCCTGTACCGTATCCCTGCAAGCTGGGTGAGTTAGCCCCCCATGGCTAACCCACCCAGCTTGCAGATCCCTGGACACAATCCACACAACCTACACATTTATGAACTGTGGGAGGAAACCAGAACACTTGGACAAAACCCACTCAGACACCATAAGACCATAAAACATAGGAGTGGAAGTAAGGCCATTCAGCCCATCGAGTCCACTCCGCCATTCAATCATGGCTGATGGGCATTTCAACTCCACTTACCAGCATTCTCCCCGTAGCCCTTAATTCCTTATGACATCAAGAATTTACCAATCTCTGCCTTGAAGACATTTAGCGTCCCGGCCTCCACTGCACTCTGAGGCAACGAATTCCACAGGCCCACCACTCTCTGGCTGAAGAAATGTCTCCGCATTTCTGTTCTGAATTGACCCCTTCTAATTCTAAGGCGGTGTCCACGGGTCCTAGTCTCCTCGCCTAACGGAAACAATTTCCTAGCATCCACCCTTTCCAAGCCATGTATTATCTTGTAAGTTTCTATTAAATCTCCCCTTAATCTTCTAAACTCCAATGAATACAATCCAAGGATCCTCAGCCGTCCCTCGTATGTTAGACCTACCATTCCAGGGATCATCCGTGTGAATCTCCGCTGGACATGCTCCAGTGCCAGTATGTCCTTCCTGAGGTGTAGGGACCAAACCTGGATAGAGTACTCCATATGGGGCCTAACCAGGGCTTTATAAAGTCTCAGTAGCACAACGGTGCTTTTATATTCCAACCCTCTTGAGATAAATGACAACATTGCATTCGCTTTCTTAATCACAGACTCAACCTGCATGTTTACCTTTAGAGAATCCTCGACTAGCATTCTCAGATCCTTTGGCTTTACAAATTTTCTCACCATTTAGAAAGTAGTACATGCTTTTATTCTTTTTTCCAAAGTGCAAGACCTCACATTTGCTCACGTTGAATTCCATCAGCCATTTCCTGGACCACTCTCCCAAACTGTCTAGATCCTTCTGCAGCCTCCCTACTTCCTCAGTACTACCTGCCCGTCCACCTAACTTCGTATCATCGGCAAACTTTGCTAGAATGCCCCCAGTCCCTTCATCTTGATCATTAATATATAATGTGAACAGCTGCGGCCCCAACACTGAACCCTGCAGGACATCGCTTGTCACTGGCTGCCATTCCAAAAAAGAACCTTTTATCCCAACTCTCTGCCTTCTGTCAGACAGCCAATCCTCAATCCATAGCAGCAGCTCACCTCGAACACCATAGACTTGTTTTAAAGAGACTCTGCTCTTCCAAGAATTTAGAAACCTCATCCTTAATGATGGATTCTAGAATTTTACCAACAACCGAGGTTAGGCTAATTGGCCTATAATTTTCCATCTTTTGTCTTGAACCTTTCTTGAACAAGGGGGTTACAACAGCGATCTTCCAATCATCAGGACTTTCCCTGACTCCAGTGACTTTTGAAAGATCTCAACCAATGCCTCCGCTATTTCCTCAGCCACCTCTCTCAGAACTCTAGGATGTCTCCCATCGGGGCCAGGAGATTTATCAATTTTAAGACCTTTTACTTTTCTAGCACTTTCTCTCTTGTAACTGCAACCATACTCAACTCAGCCCCCTGACCCCCTTTAATTATTGGGATATTACTCATGTCTTCCACTGTGAAGACTGACGCAAAGTACTTGTTAAGTTCTCCTGCTATTTCCTTATCTCCCATCACTAGGCTTCCAGCATCAGTTTGAAGTGACCCAATGTCTACTTTTGCCTAACGTTTGTTTCTTATGTATTGAAAGAAACTTTTACTATCATTTCTAATATTACTGGCTAGGCTAGCTTCATATTTGATCCTCTCCTGCCTTATTACTCTCTTTGTTATCCTCTGTTTGTTTTTGTAGCCTTCCCAATCTTCTGATTTCCCACTGCTCTTGGCCACTTTATAGGATCTATCTTTTTCTTTAATACATTTCCAGTCTTCCTTTGTCAGCCATGGCTGTCCAATCCCTCCCCGGATAATCTTTCTTTTCTTGGGGATGAACCTCTGTACAGTGTCCTCAATTATACCAACAATCTCCTGCCATTTTTGCTCTACTGTCTTCCCGCTAGGCTCTGCTTCCAGTCTATTTTTGTCAGTTCCTCTCTCATGCCCTCATAATTACCTTTATTTAACTGTAACACCATTACATCCGATTTTGCCTTCTCTCTTTCAAACTGCAGACTGAACTCCACCATATTGTGATCACTGCTTCCTAAGGGTTCCCTTACTTTAAGATCTTTTATAAAGTCTGGTTCATTACATAGAATAGGTCCAAAATACCCTGCTCCCTTCTGGGCTCCATGACAAGCTGTTGCAAAAAGCCATCCTGTAAGCATTCCATGAATTCCCTTTCTCTGGATCCATTAGCAACATTATTTACCCAGCCCACCTGTATATTGAAGTCTCCCATGATCACCATGACCTTGCCTTTCTGACATGCCTTCTCTATTTCTTGGTACATGTTGTGCCCCTGATGCTGACCACTGTTAGGAAGTCTGTACATAACTCCAATTATGTTTTTTTTTGCCTTTGTGGTTCCTCAATTCCACCCACACAGACTCCACATCATCCGACGGTATGTCATTCAGTGCCATAGATTTAATTTTGTTCTTAACCAACAAGGCAACCCCACCCCCTCTGCTCACCTCCCTGTCTTTTCGATAAGTTGAAAATCCTTGGAGGTTTAACTGCCAGTCCTGACCCCCCTGTAACCATGTCTCTGTGATGCCTACCACATCATAATCATTCACAATGATCTGTGCCATTAGTTCATCTGCTTTGTTACGAATGCTACGAGCTTTCAGGTAAAGTGCCTTAATGCTAACTTTATCATTAGAGATATTGGAAGTCATAAGATGTCCAAAGTTATCCTTCATTTTTGCTGCATTCCCAGTCTGCCTCGAGTTTAAATCCGCCTGCACATATGCCATCCTGTTGCTTATCTTTCCATTTAACTCCATACTCCCTGTCGCTTTCACTTTCCCTTCCCCCCAACTCAGAAATTTAAAGTCCTACTAACCTCCCTATTTATCCTCTTCGCTAGAACAATGGCACCTGATCGGTTCAGGTGGAGATTGTCCCAACGGTACAGATCCCCCCTGTTCTAAAACTGATGCCAATGCCCCATGAAGTGGAATCCCTCTTTCCCACACCAATCCCTTAGCCATGTGTTTACTTCCCTAATTTTCTTATCCCTATGCCAATTGGCACATGGCTTGTGCAGTAATCCGGAGATTATGACCCTTGAGGACCTATACTTCAATTTCCTTCCTAGTGCTTCATAATCCCCAAACAGGTCCTCCACCCTAGCTTTGCCTATGTTGTTAGTACCAACGTGGACCGCAACAACTGGACATAGGGAGAATGTGCAAAGTCCACACAGACTGTTGCCTGAGGTGAAATTGAACCGAATTCTCTGGTACTGTGAGGTAGCAGTACTAGCCACTGCGCCACCCTAAAGACTTCCAACGTCTCCAGTACTTCATTTTTTCAAATATCTGAACGAATGATTGACAATGGTAACCATTCTAACCAAGGGCAATCAAGGATACCAGAGATAATTGCTCCTAATAGAAGCAATTTCAAAGAAGGCATTGTTTAAAAGAAAAGTACATGAAATAGGGGCAGACAATGACATATGGAAATATTGCTGGACCAGTAATATGGAGGTCCAAGCTCATATGCTGAGGAAATGGTTTGGAATCCCAGTCAGCAGTTACTGGAATTTAAATTCAATTAATTGATCTTAAACATAACCTTGCTAATTATTCCAAACACCTATCTGTTTAATCAGTGCCCCTTTAGTGAAGTAAATCTGCCATTCCTAATCAGTCTTGTCTACATAGGACTCCAGACCCTCAGATCTTACCTGCCCTCGGAAATGGTCCAGTAAACCACTCCGTTCAATGGCAATTCAGAATAAGCAACAAATGCTGGACTTGCCAACGACACCCTCATCCCACAAAAGAATAAAAGAATTATGAAAAACATCTATGATTAAAACTAGTAGAGGTTTCAAAATCTCTGCAATTGGCAATTGGTTTAAATCTGAGCTAGATAGATTTTTGCTAATCAAAGGTACTAAAAGATATTGTGTTAATGGAGTTAGACTATAGATTGTCCATGTTTTCATTAAATATTAGAACATGCTCAAGTGTCTAAATGGCTTTCTCCTGTTTTTATTTACTTATGCATAATAATCAATACTCCTGGCATTTAATATTTGCCCCTCCCAGTTATGAATTGCTGTGAGTTTGCCTTTAGTGAAGGCAGTTGAACAAGTTTTCTTAGCAACTGTACATTGTACTAAAATATTTGACTGATTATACTGGACCTTGCTTTGGACCTTTGTTTATAACAAAGAGCTTTATTAATTAAAAGACTTTCAAATTATTAAATAAAAAAAGTCTGTTCTTTTAATGGTTATTTCAGTGCCAAATAGAATATACCTGGGAGTGATATGTAGTTATTTATTTTCCCAGTAACCAATAAAAACGCAAGAAAAATAAAAAAAAAGCATCCTAAATATTAAAAGGAAATTAACTCAATATAGTGCTCTAAACCCCAACCTGGGATTGAACATCATATAACATTCCAAATGATTACGGTCGAAAATAAAATTTTACAGTGCTGGAATCTGAAATAAGAGCACAAAACAGCTTGATGACTGCAAAAGTTACTCACCTGAAATATTAACTCTGTTTATCTCCACAAATTATGCCTGACCTTGCTGTATTTTTACAGCTTCTTTTGCCCTTAATTTGTAAATGAGCTAGTCAGACTGTGCAGCAAGTCTTTGCTCTTGTCCAATTTATCCACAAGTAAAGATAGCCTTTCAATGAAATAGTCAAGGTGGCACTGGGTTTAAAGACAGTTCCACAAGTGACTACTCTTAAATATTTAAAATCACCATCTCTTATTGCCTGCTGAGTGAAAATACATCTGGAAAGATTATACATCCAACAATGGTTGCATTGCGAATCAACTGCGTGCACAACTCTTTTGACTCCATAATTAAAAGCAAATTACAGTGGTTGCTGGAAGTCTGAAATTAAAGCATAAAATTCTAGCGAAACTCAGCAGGCCTGTCAGAATCTTAGGAGAGAGAATCAGAGTTGGTATTTTAACTTCGATATTACTCTTCTTCAGTACTCTGAACTCAGGACTCACCTGCAGAACGCTCATATTGACTTAAAATGTCAACTTTATCTCTCCCCACAGATGCTGTCAGACCTGCTAGGTTTCTCCAGCATTTTCTGTTCCTTAGCCATTCATTAACTTGGTAGGATGCAGGGATTTCCTTTAAATGGAAGAACATTGATTTGTTAATTCTCTCACCGGAGGTGATAGTAGATCTGTTGAATATTTCCAGCGTTCTCTGTTTATATTTCTGACATCCAATGCCTGCAGCATTTTATATTTCTTTCATTTTGGGAATGGAAAATCATTTAATTTCAGGGAACACATTTTAAAGCCAATGCGGTTGAATCAAGATTCCAAAATTACTTGCATTCCATTTTTCGGACAATAAGTAATGGAAAGACTTTAGAAAGAAATCACAACTGTTTCTTTGTTTCTTCGCAGTATAAGGCAATCAGTAGTGTCAAAGAAGGTGATAAAGGAACCTAATATCCAGATGGACTGCTGAACAAATCTGGCTAGCAGCATGCAGAGGGTAGTCTGTGAAGTAACTGACATTCACACTCCCAAGGACATGAAACAGTTTGCCCTATGCAACAACTCAGAAAACAATATCCATTTAAAAAGTTCTGTGGATTTCACAATGATCATTAAATCATTATATAAACTGACATTAAATTGTCAAATAACCACAGCATCTTTGAAAGAATATGCATCTCAATATATATTCATGTTTGACATAGATCCTCTGTATATTAATCTAATTCTTATCATTGTGCACTCATAAACAGCCCTTTAATTAAACTCAATATCAGTTTTGCATTGTTCTGCAGGTCTTTGCAAATGTTTCAAAGATGGAAATAAATATCAGGCTCTCAGACTTCTGTGTCTACTCCATTCTTGAAGGGAGGCCATGGGTTTGCATTGGTTTGGTCCATGCTATGCATATAATTTAGCTGTAATTCGACATTGAGAATAGATGATTGGGAGATTCTCCCACACATACCAACTGTCATGTTTAGAAGGATTTATAAGGTGACAATCAACTTCCTAGGCTATGTTATGAGCACACCTTTGTGATGATGCTGCTCCTTTAACGAGGTTGTGTCACCTTGTTTTTTTGCTGAGGGATTGAAATACAGGGACTCCAGTAAGTCTAGGTTTGAATGGTTTTAGGGCATATTTGATTATAGCTAACAGATACTGCCTCAGGAAAAAGCTTTCAAGTTTTAAAAAAACTTGCACAATGAACGGGGAGTGGCCTGTTCTCCCAGTTCAGATTTTCTCTGGATTGGTTTGTTTCTTTTTAGCAGGCAGGCAGTTGTGAAGCTGCTGGACCCAAAGAAACAGGCCCATACTGATCCTCCCTCTCTCTGACATCTGTAAGAACCTGTGTTGGATTTTTCCTTTTTTTACAGAGTGGTATTTATGGGGATTGTGGCAAGTATTTGGAATAGCATCATTAAGTTGGGATAATCTGTTGGGCTTTCAAATGAGTTCAATTATTCAATGTTCAGTTCTCTTTTGTTTGTTTCTCATTCAGTAATCTTGCAAATAAATTCTGTTTTGTTTTAAACTAAGGGGTTGGGCCAACTGCACAACTCCTGGCATATCCACTCTACACCTGCTTAATACAACGAGTAAAGGTAGGATCTGGACTACTTTCGTGGAATGTTTTGGAGGGGTCTGCCTGGTCCATAACACCTTGCATGGCTAATAAGTTTAGACGTGGGATCTGAAGCTGGAGATTCTTGCCTAGATATAGGGACATTCCCCTTGCACCATAAGACCTCTTCAATAGACTTCAAATGTTTTTAAAACTCAATTATAATACTTACTATTGAATCATCCTATTGCTGTTGACACCTGTTCAAATTTTATAATGCCTTAAACATGTTGACTTTTTGCAATTGGAGCAGTTATATTAAGTCAGTTTATTCTGGAGAGTTATGTGTCGGTGTTGGCCCAGTGGTAATCTCTAAGTGGCAAGGTTGGAGGTTGAAGACTGGCTCCAATTTCAAATGGTCACATTGACTGAACTATGTCTGTTGAAACTTAAGTATATCATATCCTTACTGGGCATGCTACCTGGACAAAATGTATTGTTATGATCCCAGCTGATGTTATTACAGGACATGACAGATCCCAAATTGAAATCTGGCATGATAGATTATGCATTGTTTATTTAATAAATTGGTCTTTTCCTGAACTAGAAGCATGCAATGATTTTAATAATAGATTGACATTTATTATATAAAAGAAAAGGAAGTATGAAAGAATAAACCAAACTATTTACACATGACATGATTTAAATCATTTCAAAACACGAGAAACTACAATCCCATCCATTTCCAAAAACAATTATTTTACAGTACTCAAACACCAGAGAGAGTTTGTTTCTGTATCAAGGCTATAAGTTTAACTTAACTTTATCCTTCAATTCCTGGTGTTGAAAGTTTGGTAGACCCTTTTTTGATGACCCACATAACTGAGCTTAGACTTTCTCAACTTCAAATAACCTTCTCAGAGTTTTAACCAAATACTTATTACCTGGAAGTTTTACACCAAAGGAGGTACCCTCTTTCTAATTAATTATAATATCTTTCTTTGAGAGAAAACATTTCATATACCTAATTCAATTAGGATATCCGCAAACTGAAAACAAAAGCTTACTAAGTTACAGGTTTTTTTCCAAAACAAAAATAACAATTTCTTATCCTTTTAAACTGAAAGCTGGCTAATGCTACTCAATATTTACTCTATCCAATCTTAAAGCTCTCCTAAAGTAATCTACCTTCCATGATTATCCCACCACCTCTCTTGCTTATGCCATTTAAAAAAAAATGCCATAGTTTCAGAAATATTGACAAGTTGATCATTAAACACACTCATTCACCTGGACTAAAACCCACATGTCATTATTCAAAATCCAAACACTGAAGTGAGTGATATTAAAATAAATGGAAATCATACTTCTTATGTATCTCACAATCAACACCATTAAATAGGTTATTATGTCAGTCATGTCATTACGATCTGTTGCTTCTTGCTGAGGTGATTACACATCAAAAATATCTAACCACCTCCAAAGAATTTTGGTTTGGCTTGTGGTCTTGAAAATGAATAATGAACGTAAGTCCACTCTTTCTAACCTTTATTTGATAAGTCATTCCCTTTATTACATTTGTACAGTTAGTAGGAATGTGTCACAGTTTTCTTTTATTTCTCTGACAGGTCATTTTGATAGTTAGGCTACCTTGGTTTTTGTAACAACATTTTTAAAAAAATTACCAATTACTGGCAAGTAAAACAATTCGACTGAGAGCTACAATTTCCTCCTTGAGGGTCAGAATTTGAGTGCATAAGTGTTGGTTTTTCTTTGGGTTTATTCATCAAATCAGGACAAGTACACATAACAACCAGTTCAGGCCTGAGGCCTACTTTGTGAGTCACTATTTTGCTACTAACCTTTGAGGAGGAGAACTTGAGAGAGGTGTTACCATTCCCAATGCCCACCTGTGGCAGAAGAGAGATTTGAATAGAAGAATGGTATCACTGATTCCATGCTTAAGTCCAACAAACTGTTACATTGATCCAGATGATCCTTATGAGTATCAAAGCAAAATTAAGGATTGCTTATCTTTTATTCCCAATTGTTTATTCACAAGAACAAGTTTCAGCTAAGTCATCAATATATTTCTTATAGTTTTTGAAACTAACGGTTATTTTAATTGAAATAACTCCATGGATGTTGACATTCCATCACCAGGTCACCCTTTATTGACAAGTTCACATGATAGCTAGATCAGAGTCAGTTCTTAAAGTGAGGAAAAACCTTCACACTCCTGATAATATCTATCAGCCAGCACATCCTGGCCAGACCAGGTTAACAACTACAGTCAGGGAAATTATATTCAATGAGATCCACCTGGTCAACCTCATTCCAATCACTACAATAACTCTTAGTCAGCATAAAACATTGCTAACATGAATCTTACAGGAATCAGATTCAGGGGTTTAGCATAGTTTGAATAAGGATAAAATGTAATTCAACTATTTTGAAAGCTGTGGTGTGATGAGAAGTCACTAGGCTTATAATCTAGCAGGCCAGGTGAATGCCCACAGGTCATGGGTTCAAATGTTATCATGACCATTAAGGGAATTTAAATTCACTTTAAA